>NC_053041.3:315806303-317067553 GCF_002575655.3 Aegilops tauschii subsp. strangulata
CAAGTGAACCCTCGTACTCCTCTCCGCGTGGGCATCCACTGCCGCGTCTTCCCCGGCTCCCCGTCGTCCCCTTCCTAGGCCTCGCCGTCGTCCACCGCCTTGGTGCTCTCAGCGCGGCGTGGTCAATGTGGTCAATGACTGACTTCCATCGGAAGAGTACTGTACGTGGAGAGGCTGACAAGTGGGTCCACGGCCGCAGCAAGGAAGTGCCTCCTGATTACACGGAAAATAATGATTCCTCCACCTGACAGCAGGGACCCACCGGACGGGCCACCATATTTCACGGAGAAAATGTTTCCCCCCTGACTATTGGGACCCACCAGCTACATCTTCGCACGCAAGGAAGCGCCTGACAGTCGGGACCCACCCGATCGAAGCATACGTAACGTTGTCATTCTGGTCGCGAACGTGTACGTACATACGATCGGTCAGTCTACAGGCTGCAGCGATGAACCGTGGTGGTGTTAGGAAGGGCACATGTCATAGTAGAGGCGCGCACGTGTCATAGTAGAGGCGCGCACGTAGCATGTACACGTACGTACAGCCAGGGTGCAAGAAAGTAAATACGGCCACGTACGTACATATGGTCGGGGTCTCGAACGCCTACTCGCGCATACGTATGGCCAGGGCTCGTGTACATGGCTGGGTCGGAACGGAGAAAGTGTGTCGTCGTCGTGTTCATGGGGAGGCAACCGGCTGGGTCGGAACGGAATGCGTCGTCGTGTTCATCGGGAGCCAACCGGCTTGGACGAAACAGCCGACGGAAACGAGGCCTGGCGTACCGGAGAACGGAGGAAATGGCCTTGTGTTCGACCGGCCACGGTCGAAACGGGATCTTGTTCATTGGGAGGGGTCTGGCATACTGCAAAACGGAGGAAACGGGCTTCTCTTGGACCTCCTACAGTCAAAACGGGGTCCTTTTGATCGGGAGGGGTGTGGCGTACCGCAAAACGGAGGAAACGGACTTGTGTTGGAGCACTACGGTCGAAACGGGGGTCCTGTTCATCGGGAGGGGTGTTGCGTACCGCAAAATGGGACTCCAGGGGATACTGTTCATCTCCACCGCCGACTGCCTCCACGGGCTACTGTTCATCCACCGTCGACCTCCTCCAGCCACCACCTATGACTGTTCATCCATGGGCTCCTCTTCATCCAGCGTCCACCATGCGCTCCTCCACCGTCTACTGTTCAACCAGCCCTCTCCACGGGGTCCTGTTCAACTACCCCTCCACGGGCATCTGTTCGTCCAGCCCTCCACGGGGTCATCCTGTTCATCCAGCCCTCCACGGGGTCTTGTTCATCCACCCCCAACCGGCTCAATCGATCGGGGTCCTGTTCATCCAGCGGCAACGCCTCTACTACCACGGGGTCCGGTTCATCCAACCCCCACCGGGAACTGTTCATCCAAACCACCCAACAACGCTCACTATTAATCCAGAGGCAGCATCGATCGACTTCAGTTAGCAGCAGCAGTGAAGGAATCACTTTGGTTCAGTTAACAGCAAGGGATTGATCGATCGCTCGGGTTCAGTAACGCGTAGCCTGCAGTGCAATCGCTTGGGTTCAGTTAGAGCCCAACACCTCGCTCGAGTTCAGCTAGAGCGCAAGGCCTCGCACACGCGCGTACGTGTACGAGAGAAACACGTATCGCTCGGCCCCAGACCGCCCACCGTAACCGGGAACTCCCCCGATATTTCCCTCGCCCTTGCTTCTACCATGGTTTTTTCCGTCATGGACGGCCCAAAGAATGTCATTCAGCTGCGTCTCGGCCCCCCTAGGACGAAAAGCCCATTTGCGGTCATGATTTTTTGTCATATAAGTAGGAGCCCACCACATCTATGATGACACCAGGTTTTGTCACAACTATCGTTGTACAAGTGTCATAAGCATGACAGAAAAAATTCGTTCGGGCCAAAATGTCATGGATGTGTCTTTTTTTTGTAGTGTCATCCCAAAAGTAATGTCTTAAATCATAGAAGAATTTTTCTTTTGTTGGCGTTGGGGGAAATGAGACCTATGGGATTCCCTGCGAACCCCTTCTATGGTTGGCGGGGCGTGGAGCTGCACAAAGAGCAGGTCTATCAATCAACGCGAGGGGACTTTTACCCAGGTTCGGGCCGCAAATGATGCGTAATACCCCAGTCCTGCTCGTCTGTATATTTGGTGTTCTTGAGCTCTTGAAATAGTTGCGGAGCATGCCCAGTCCAAAAAGTCCGAACCCTTCCATAGTACGCCTCGGGCCTCCTTTTATATGTCAAAGGGGTCGCCACAGTGGCACACAGGAGGTGGAAAGTACCTACAGTGTACAAGTCTATCGCCTGGCACCGTAGGACAAACACATTTAATGCGCTGCCTACGTGTCCTCTTTGCTTTAACGAGGACGGTAACAAGGCTCGTCTCGTCCGTCGCCCCCTCATCTTGCTCCGACGCGCGTCCAAGCTGACAAGGCAAGCAGCGCCACGCAGGCAGGCTGGCTGCTGTGCTGGTGCGGTGATAGGGTCTTCACGAAGATTTGCATGTCACCACGCAGGTGCTTGACGGGTTGGCCTAGAAGCTGCATGCTGCCATGCAGGCGCTCACCTAGTTGGCGGGCTGGTTGCCATGTCGGGGCGGCCGCGGGGCAGCAAAACTTCGGTAGGTGCCGGCCTAGTCGTGGCCCCGCAGATGCCCCCAGCAAGGGTCTTGCCGGGGTCTTGCGTGCGTCCCTGGAAAGTGTCTTGCCGGGGGTCTTGCGGGCGTCCCCGGCAAGGGTCTTGCCGGGGGTCTTCGGCCGTCCCCGGCAAGGATCTTGCCGGGGGTCTTCGTTTGTCCCCGACAAGGATCTTGCCGGGGGTCTTCGTCTTCTAGTTCTCATCTAGATTCGCAGGCCTTTGGTCTTGACAAAGATCTGCGCCACCACGCAGGCGCCCCCTGAGCCTTGGTCTTGATGTTGTCGATGGTGTCAGAACTCTTAGGCCCAAGGGTGGCGGCCTTGCTGGTGTTGGGCAAGTCGCCCCGGCAAGGCTCTTGCCGGGGCTGTGTGGGCTCCCCGTCAAGGGTGTTGCTCTTGTTCGTTTCCTTTCTTTGCCCTGCCAAGCATGGCCAGAGGTGTGGCTATGACTGCCCGTGCACAAGTAAAGGGTTACAGAAAGGCCCCTACTTTTGTACACCAATAGGAGCCCACGGGCCTGGGCCACACATAAGCGCGGGGCGTTGTTGGGCGAGGCCTAGAATGGTGCGCGGGCACCCGTGGCAGAGTTTTAACCATGGAAACTTCTTCGCCAGTTGCGCTTCCCCATGATCCGCATTGAGTGCGTGACGTGGGGGTCGTGCATGGGGCGGTTGCAGCATGCCTACATCAGCTCGCGGTGAATAGTAAAGAGGCGGCCCGCGTCTTCCCCATAAAAAAGAGGAAACTGCAGGGCCGCTGCTCATTTACCCTGCACGCCTTTTCCAATCTTGGAACCGTCGTTCCCCTCTTCTTTTTCAAGCAAAAAGCAGAGCTCTCGCCTCTGCTCGCCGCCTCCGCGCCCCCATTGCTCTTAATCCCTTGCCCCCTCTTAGCCGCCATGGCACCCAAGACAAGCAAGGGCAAGGGAGCGGCCAAGGACGACAGAGGGAAGGTGGCAGGCAAGGGAGCGGCCAAGGACGCCGGTGGGAAGGAGGCGCTGGAGAGCGAGTTGGTGGAGCTGCGGACGCAGTACGCCCTCTTCACCTCAACGGTCGATGCGCTCACCCTCAAGGAGAAGTTTAGGCCCCTATGGGGGAGGGAGACGTCGGGGCATCCCGGCACGCGCATCATCCCTGCCTCCTTCGCCGAGGCCGGTCCAAACCAGTATCCTTTCTTTGTCGACTATTTCTCCTGCGAGCTCTGCGCCCCTTTCTCAGATTTATTGAACGACATCATGCACATCTACGGCTTCCACCTTCTGGATTTCACACCGAATGCTGTGGCATGCATGGCCTTCTTCGCCCACCTTTGTGAGGGCTTCACCGGAGTGCACCCCAGCACGGCGCTCTTCCGGCATTACTTCACCCCTCGCATCCAGCTAGGCGGTGTCGGGACCCCGATTCTATGCCACACCGATCTAGCCTGTAACACCTCATATCACTTTGCGGCCTCACGCACGGTATTCCCACGGGTGTCTCCTTACCATGGCCCGGGACCGTTTGCGCCTTTTGGCTCACGTATATGATAGTGTCGCTAGCATCCATATGACAGAGAACCCGAGCCGACATGACTAGTCGTGAACCCAAAGTGGCACTAACTTACGGGGATAGGCATACATGAATCAACATCGAGCATGTCGGTCAGCAGCGTGCGAATCCGGGCTGTAGCACTGGGCTAACAGGACTCCGGGAACCCGGGCTGTAGCAGGCTAGGCAGGACTCCGGATGTCACGGCGTGACAATTCCCTGAAGGGACAGACACATGAACGAAGTGAATCACATGCCGGCCAGTCTAAGTCTTCCGGAGCAGTAGTGCTGGGCTAGCAGGACTTCGGTAAACCGAGCTGTAGCGGACTACCATGGCTCGGTGGAAGCACTAGACTACATTTCCCCATAAGAGAGGCTACCAAGGATAGACAACTAGGTTGTCGGATCCCACACATAGCAATGCATGTTACACGTACGCATAGCAACTAGGCCGGAGTAGAAGACGGCAGACGCGGCGATACGGTGCGTCCCCAGTTGCCTGGCTCATCAAGGACGTGGAAGACGTCGTGGCGGAGCTCTTGGGCGCGGAGAGAGGTCGAGGGGGAGGCGGTGGCTGCGGCAGCAGCGAGCGGCGGCGACGGTGGCGTTCGACCGTGCGCGAGAGAGAGCGGGGGGAAGAGGAAATGGGCACGGGAGAGAGAGAGAGGTGTGGGGCGGCGCGTGGCGTCGCGCGGGGCATCCAGGCGACGATGGGGTGGACAGGCAGGCAGGTGGCGTGGCGGCACGGCCGTGCACGCGCGCCGGCCACACGCCTGGCCGACTGGCGCCAGGAGGACGACGGCGCTGGCGGGCTGGTCCAGCGGGGCCGCACAGAGTTGGGCCAGCACAGGAGCTGGGCCGCAGGTAAGCACAGGTAGGTTTTTTCCATTTCTGTTTCTTTTCTATTTTTCTGACATTTGTTTGGTTTAATAAAAATAATAAACCATTTTATTTTCTTATGCCAATTTTTGTAGGGGCTAGTGGTATTATTCCAGAGCTCCACAATAAATGGCATAATTTTTGGAAAATATTATATATATATATATATAACAATATATATCCAAAGCAAATAATTACTGCATTAATTCCAAATGCCCAAAATAAATATTTATGAGCTCCTAAAAATATTGGTTTGATTTTTATCTCTGTCCAATATTTTCAGAGAGCAACATGAACATTTTCTTGGACCTTTTTGGAGCAATTTTTATCTAGGTCATTTCCAGAAATGATTCTGAGGGTTTCACAAATCCCCACTTCAAATTTAAATGGAATTTAAACATGATGCACACATGACTATCTAGTCTAGGTCATACCAGAACTAGGGACGTGACAACTCGCCCCCACTCGAAAGAATCTCATCCCGAGATTCAGGGGTCGATGGAAAGTAGGTGGGGTACTCCAGTTGAAGACGATCTTCTCGCTCCCAAGTAGCTTCGCTCTCGGAATGATGAGACCACTGAACCTTGAGAAACTTGGTGTTCTGACGTCGGGTGACACGCTCTGCTTGATCAAGAATGCGAATAGGGTACTCTCGATATGTGAGGTTATCTTGGAGATCAAGCGTTTCGTGGTCCACTCCGCGGATGGGATCCGAGAAGCAACGCCTGAGTTGAGAGACGTGGAAGACATGATGGACTCGAGAAAGATGTGGGGGTAGTTCCAACTGGTAGGCAACCTCTCCTTGTTTAGCGAGAATGAGGAAGGGACCAATATAACGAGGAGCCAACTTGCCCTTGATACCGAATCGATGGGTACCCTTTAGAGGAGTAACCCGAAGAGCTTCCTCGTTCTGCCTCACCCACCGCACTGTCTCGTTCTCCAAAGGGGAGGCGGTCAGCGCGTCATGTTGTACCAGAGGCAACTCCAAAGAGAGTGGCGCCCACATCGGGCAAGCCTTCGAAGAGGAAAGCAAACAAAGACATGGCCGAACCGTCACCGAAGAGGTATGGTTTTGTAAATATGCCTCTCGGCAGTCACATCCAACTATGAAATTTTCCATTTGTTCCTTATCAGGAAAAGCGTTCGCCGGACTATGTCCGGGGGACCGGCCGGTCATACTCCCAATAGCCAGGTTCCAGACCCTGCCGTAAAGATGGGGGCTGATATGGGAGTGACACCGGATTGTCCTTTGGCCGAGGATTCGGATGATGTATCCGTCACCAACTCGGAAGTGGAGAGTGCCATGGGTCATCGGCGCCGGAGGGCCCTTCTTCACGACCCAAGTTTTACAAAGGAGGCCTTCGATTCCTTTAGCTCGGCGGATGCATACATCCGAGCTGCTTGAGACGGGCTTACCAGAGTCGCAAACCAGCATTTGAAAGATATGCGGGTAAGTTTATTATAAAATACTGATAATTATATACCAGTAGCCCCTGAGAATTGAAGCAGTTGATACAACTGATTTAAGGATCATTCTGTAACCAGGTGCTTACGGAGAAGAACAAACAGTTGTCTCAGGAACCAGAAAAGTGTTGGACCCAGCTAACTGCTGCTACCGCCGAACTGGAGAAAACCAAGAAGGCATCACCTGGTAATGTTCCCCTCATCAAGAAAAATATAATTATATACCAGCAATGCTAACCCTGTTGCTCATCTTATGGTAGGATCATCAGATCAACTAAAGGAGCAACTGAAAGCCGCCCAAGCAGAAGAAAAAGAAGCCAAAAGACCACTGGCCGCGGGCGAGCGTGTGCTGACACGAGCTAGGGATGAGAAAAACAAGCTGCAGGATTCCTACACCCAACTGGCCGAAGAACTGAAAGATGTACGGGCCGAGCTGGCTGATTCCGTGAAGGAAAATAAGAGGCTGTGCGGAGCCATTTTTGGTAAGTGGTCGAACTTACCTCTGTGTAGTTCGGAGATGAAAGGGACTGACAGAATTATATCTGTAGGTATGCTGACTGGCCGTCCCAAAGAGGAGATGTTCGGAATCTCGGGCGATCTGCTACAAGAGCTGTCGCAAATGCACGAGCAAGCTCGGCACGCAATGCGAAGTGTTGCCAAGGCTTTATGGCCATCCGCCTCCCCTCTAGGAAGGATGGAGGAGCTTATACAGCTATTCAAGGGAGCGCGGCGGCGCTTACGATTATGGAAGATATCAGCCTGCCGGGAAGGTGCACGAGAAGCCTGGGCCATGGTCAAAACACGATATACCAAGCATGATCCGAATCATATGGCCCGGGTCGGACCTCTAGGGTCAGATGGAAAGAAATTCCCGTGAATTTGGTATATGACCAAGTAGAAGTAGCCGGAAAATATTCCCAACAGGATTGTAAGTTAGACAGCCTGTTAGACGGTATAGAGGAGGAAATTTATGAGTCCAAATGACCATGTACTTTCCTTGACATATTTGTCCCCAGCCGGATTGTAAAACGATTGTCATGGCAGGCCTTTTTGCTTTGACCTCTGGACCCGAAGGTGCAGCGTGTTTCCGAATACCTGAGCGGCAAAATAGACCGGGGTATGCGTGGAAACCAGGCGTAGGGGTCATAGTTGCTTGAACAGACAAGTTGTATACGGCTAGTTATGTTATATTACATTGTGATTGTAAGAAACATCTTCCAGAGAGAATAGTTCCGTTAAGGGTTCCTTTCCCTGGGTGTACATGCCTTAATGTGCATGTTCGAACTGTGATTGAAACAATCGCAGTATATTTAACATCTGGGGATTCATATTTTAATGAATGTAAAAACATCTTTAGTTCGCCGACCAAATATTCCCTTAAGAACGCTAGCTTTCGGCTTCACCCAGTCTGAGGTACACATCCAGATGACCCGGCAGTAACAATCGTAGAGGTGCTCCCTTTATGCCCTAGCCAAACTAACAGGAACGTAGGGCATAAGCACGGGAGCCAGGCAACCCAGCTTGGCCAAAACTTAAGTCATATCGATGCATATAATGGCGAAGAAAATGTACATATGGTTAAAACGCGCATATGTGATGAGCTTGATGCCCGAAAAATAAGAATAATAAGCTTCTGTCAAAGAAGCCCCCAGGTATAATGGACGTACATATTTGAGGATGTGTATGTCACAGGTGCACGGTTTAGCCGCACAAAAAGCTTTAAGGCTAAAAAGGAAAAAGCGAAAATAGAAGGAAACGAACAAAGAGTTCAGCGCGAGGCATAAAATCTTCAGAGTCTGGCCGTGTTCCAGGGGTTCAGCTCTAGGCCATTGTCTGATGCATCATGCAGGCGGTACGCTCCTCCAGTGAGAACTTCGTCAATGATGAAGGGAACCTCCCACTTGGGCTTGAGTTTGTCCATTTTCTTTTCCGGCAAGCGTAGAACGAGTTCGCCAACATTATAAGTCATGGCCCGTACTTCTCTGCCTTGATATCTACGAGCCTGCTGTTGATAAAATGTGGAACAGGCTTTTGCAACGTCGCACTCTTCCACCAGGGTATCTAAGCTGTCCTGCCGATCAAGCTCGGCCTCTCTCTCTTCGTACATGCGCACTCGAGGTGAGTCATGAATAATGTCGCAGGGTAACACAGCCTCTACGCCGTACACCATGAAAAAAGGTGTATATCTGGTAGTGCGATTGGGCGTGGTCCGTAGCCCCCCAAAGTACGGAGTCGAGCTCCTTAACCCAGTGATTGTCTGATTCTTTCAAAGACCGCACTAGTCTAGGCTTGATGCCGCTCATAATAAGACCATTGGCTCGTTCGACTTGACCGTTTGTTTGCGGGTGATAGACGGAGGCGTAATCGAGCTTAGTGCCCATATTAGCGCACCAGTTTTTCACCTCATCGGCTGTGAAATTGGAGCCGTTATTGGCGATGATGCCGTGTGGGACACCATAACTGTGTACAACGCCGGATATAAAGTCTATCACTGGTCCAGCTTCGGCCGTTTTAACTGGTTTGGCCTCTATCCACTTAGTGAATTTATCCACCATGACCAGCAGATATTTTTTCTTATGGCTTCCTCCTTTAAGGGGTCCAACCATATCAAGCCCCCAGACCGCAAAAGGCCAAGTGATGGGGATTGTTTGTAGAGTGGTGGGTGGCATATGGCTCTGGTTGGTGAAAAGCTGGCATCCGACGCAGTGTTGGACAAGGTCCTGTGCATCTGCTAGGGCCGTCGGCCAATAGAAACCTGTACTGAAGGCCTTACTTACAAGGGCCGAGCCGCAGCATGGTGACCCCCGAGGCCGGCATGAATTTCAGCCAAGAGCTGCCATCCCTCCTCTTTGGAGATACATCTTTGGAGTACTCCGGTGGCGCTTTTCTTGTAGAGTTCTCCGTCGTGAACATTGTAGGCTTTTGAGCGCCGGACAATGCGGCGGGCCTCATTCTGATCCTTAGGGAGTTCTCGCCTATTAAGGTAGGCCAAGAAGGGTTCGGTCCATGGGGCAATGACTGCCATTATAAGATGGGCCGACGGTGTTATTCCGGTGGCTGAGCCCCCGATGATATCGGTGTGTTCGGAGTCTGGGTTTATGGTCGGATCCGGACTGGTGTTGCCGCTCTCCCCTTGCCACACCATGGATGGCTTAAAAAGCTTTTCCAGGAAGATGTTAGGTGGGTCAGGGTCGCGCTTGGCGCCGATGCGAGCAAGGACATCCGCCACTTGATTACTTTCTCGAGCCACATGATGAAACTTGAGCCCCTCGAACCGAGCTGATATTTTGAGAACGACATTGCGATAACCAGCCATCTTTGGATCTTTGGCGTCGAAATGTCCATTTATTTGAGATATTGCGAGGTTTGAGTTCCCGCTCATTTCCAGGCGTTGTATGCCCATGGAGACGGCCATCCAAAGTCCATGTAATAAGGCCTCATATTCGGCTGCATTGTTAGAGTCTGTGTATAATATTTGGAGTACGTACTGAACGACGTCTCCAGTGGGGGACGTTAAGACAACGTCCGCCCCTAACCGTGCCAACATTTTGGAACCATAGAAGTACATAACCCAGTTGGAATACGTGTCGTACTCTTTAGGGAGTTCGGCCTCCGTCCATTTGGCGACGAAGTCAGCCAGTACTTGGGACTTAATGGCTCTCCGCGGTTTGTATGTTATGTCGAATGGAAGGACCTCAATGGCCCACTTAGCAATCTGGCTTGTGGTATCGTGGTTGTTTATTATGTCGTTGAGTGGTACCTCGGAAGCCACCGTAATTGAGCACTCTTGAAAGTAGTGTCGCAGCTTCCGGGACACCATGAAGACCGCGTATGCTATCTTTTGTTAATGAGGGTATCGGGATTTGCGTGGTGTAAGGACAGTGGATATGTAGTATACCAGTTTCTGGAGCGGGAATTTGTGTCCGTCCTGCTCTCGCTCAACGACGAGCACGGCGCACTTGGTGTGTTGCCGATATGTATAATAGCATGGGTTCGCCGACGTTCGGCGCGGCCAGGATTGGGTTGCTCGCTAAAAGGGCCTTTAGTTCCTCCAGCCCGGCCGTTGCCACATCTGTCCATTCAAAGTGGTCGGTGCGTCGGGGAAGGCGGTAGAGCGGCAATGCTTTTTCTCCCAATGTGGAGATAAAGCGGCTTAAAGATGCCACGCATCCCGCGAGTTCTTGGACCTGTTTAAGGTCTGTTGGCGTAGCCAATTGTGACAAAGCTCGGATTTTGGCTGGATTTGCCTTAATTCCTCTATTGGAAACGATGAAGCCCAGCAGTTTTCCGGCGGGGACGCCGAAAACACACTTTTCTGGATTGAGCTTGATGTCGTATGTACGGAGGTTGTCAAATGTGAGATGTAAATCGTCTATCAGTGACTCGACGTGCCTGGTTTTGATGACGATGTCATCCACATATGCTTCAACTGTCTTGTTGATCTGTTTCTCCAGGCATGTTTGAATCATGCGTTAGTAGGTGGTGCCAGCATTTTTGAGCCCGAAAGGCATAGTGTTGAAGCAGAAAGGCCCGTATGGGGTAATGAATGCCGTTGCGGCTTGGTCGGACTCCTTCATCTTGATTTGATGGTATCCGGAGTATGCGTCGAGGAAACACAGTGAGTCGTGTCATGTGGTTGCATCAATAATCTGAACGATGCGAGGGAGGGGGAAGGGATCCTTAGGGCAGGCCTTGTTGACGTCTTTGAAATCGACGCATATGCGCCAGGATTTATCCTTCTTTGGTACCATCACCAGGTTTGCTAGCCAGTCCGGGTGTTTTATTTCTCTGATGAATCCGACCTCGAGTAACTTGGCTAGCTCCTCCCCCATGGCTTGTCGTTTGGGTTCGGAAAAACGCCACAGTGTTAGCTTGACCAGTTTATATCCCTTTAATATATTGAGGCTGTGTTCGGCCAATCTGCGTGGGATTCCTAGCATATCAGAAGGGTGCCAGGCGAATATGTCCCAGTTCTCACGAAGGAACTCTCGTAGTGCGGCGTCGACCGTTGGGTCGAGTTGTGCCCCGATGGATGCTGTCTTCTTGGGGTCCGTCGGGTGGACTTGAAATTTGACTATTTCCTCTGCTGGTTTAAAGGAGGTGGATTTGGGTTGTTTGTCCAAGATTACGTCATCCCTATCCACAGTAGAGCACAACGCGGTTAACTCTTCGGCCACAAGTATTTCAGACAATGCTTCGAGGGCTAGGGATGCGGTTTTATTCTCGGCGTGGAGTGCTATGTCCGGATCACTGGCAAGAGTGATAATACCGTTGGGCCCGGGCATCTTGAGCTTCATGTATCCATAATGAGGTATATCTTGGAAGCGTGTGAATGTGTCTTGCCCCAATAGGGCATGATATCCGTTGTTGAAGGGAGCCGCTTGGAAAGTTATCTCCTCGGACCTATAATTCTCCAGTGTGCCGAATACCACGTCGAGCGTGATTTTCCCGCCCATCGCGCCTCCCGACTGGGAATGATTCCCCGGAAAGTCGTGCTACTTTGCTCAATGTGGCTTCTGTCTATTTGCATTTATTGAGCGTACCCTCGTAGATGAGGTTTAATCCGCTGCTGCCATCCATGAGCACTTTGGTGAGCCGAAATCCGTCCACAATTGGACTGAGGACCAAGGCGGCTGGTGCCCGGACTGTCCTGAATTTTGGTTCGTCACCGGCATTGAAAGTTATGGCCGTGTCGTTCCAAGGGTTTATTGTTGCGACTTGGCAGACTTCGGCGAGGTCGCGGAGTGCCCTTTTGCGCTGATTTTTTGAAGCGAATGTTTCAAAGACCATCAATACTCTGAGGTCGTCGTCTTCCGAGGGGTGTTGTTCTAGGGTATTTTTGGTGAGGAGATCCTCACCGCTCTTGGCCACTTGCCGGAGTATCCAACATGCTCTAAGGCTATGGGTTGGTGTGGTATCCGGTGTTGTATGTATTTTGCATGGCCTATCGAGCCATCCCTCTAAAACGGTTAGTTTTTTTACTATTGGGTCGGGCGGCCGACGAGGGTGCGTCCTTTTTGCCCGGACGAGTGGCTGAGCTAGAACCGGTGGTTCCCAGCGAGCTGCCTGAGTATTCCAGGCGCTTTCCATTGCGCAGTACTTCGGTGAGCCGAAATCCGTCCACAATTGGACTGAGGACCAAGGCGGCTGGTGCCCGGACTGTCCTGAATTTTGGTTCGTCACCGGCATTGAAAGTTATGTTCGTGTCGTTCCATGGGTTTATTGCTGCGACTTGGCAGACTTCGGTGAGGTTGCAGAGTGCCCTTTTGCGCTGATTTTTTGAAGCGAAAGTTTCGAAGACCATCAATACTCTGAGGTCGTCGTCTTCCGGGGGGTGTTGTTCTGGGGTATATTTGGTGAGGAGGTCCTCACCGCTCTTGTCCACTTGCCGGAGTATCCAACATGCTCTAAGGCTATGGGTTGGTGTGGTATCCGGTGTTGTATGTATTTTGCATGGCCTATCGAGCAATCCCTCTATAACGGTTCCGTGCCCCGTAATGGGCTTAGATTTTTTTACTATTGGGTCGGGCGCCTTGCCTGGACGAGTGGCTGAGCTAGAACCAGTGGTTCTCAGCGAGCTGCCTGAGTATTCCAGGCGCTTTCCATTGTGCAGTACTTCTGTACTATGGTTGCCAAGTCAGCGAAGTGTAATACGCGACGGCGGTTGATGGCGTTGAGGATTCATTCGTCCGTGCAATTGTTGCAGAATACTGAGACCGCGTCTTCGTCACGACAATCTTTAATCTTGACCAAAAGATCGCGTATAGCTAGACAAGAATACTGAGGAATCTGGCCCAAAAGTGATGGACCGTTTCCTGAGACCGATGTCGTATGTACATAAGATCGCGTATAGCTGGGTGGGTGGGTGGATTTAAATCTGATCCCTGACCCAATTTGGGTTCTGGAGTTTCAAAATCTTCCGAACTTAATGGTTTGGGCTCCGGATATCCGCTGATGTTTTAGGCCCGCCGTCCGATTCTGAGTTCGGAGGGCAGGGCACGTCGTCTCGCAGACAGGTATCCAGCTCCTCGAGCTCGGAAATCCGAATGTATTTCATCCTCAATATGGAAGAAGAGTTATTGTTTTGCTCCTCTATTACCGCTATCTGATGGGTGATCGGTGGAGATTTGATTTCTCTCTGGTTGGGTTTAAGCCCAATCCGATCTTAGTCTGTAGCGACCCCCAAGGTGGCGATGCGATCTAGGAGTTCGTTTAAAGACGACAACTCCGTCGGATCCGTACGTTTGGAGTTTTCGGAGTCAACGCGGAGGGGATTTTCGATGACTCAAGAGGTCATCGTCGGCTTAATGGCCGAGCAGGCGGTCATGGTAAAGCCGCCAAGCCGGAGGGTGTGGCCTGGGGCCAAGGCTCCTCCGGAGGTGATATTATCCTTGACAACAAGGATAGCCATCAATCCTATTTTCGACGTCACAGTGGAACTCTCAATGAAAGCACCAATGTCGGTGTCAAAATTGACGGATCTCGAGTAGGGGGTCCCTAACTGTGCGTCTAAGGTCGATGGTAATAGGAGACAGGGGACACGATGTTTACCCAGGTTCGGGCCCTCTCTATGCAGGTAATACCCTACTTCCTGCTTGATTGATCTTGATGAATATGAGTATTACAAGAGTTGATCTACCACGAGATCGTAATGGCTAAAACCCTAAAAGTCTAGCCTGTATGATTGTGTTCGTCCCTACGGACTAAGCCCTCTGGTTTATATAGACACCGGAGGGGTAGGGTTGTACAAAGTCGGTTACAGAGAAAGGAATCTTCATATCCAGATGCCAAGCTTTCCTTCCACGCAAAGGAGAGTCCCATCCGGACACGGGTGAGAGTCTTCGGTCTTGCATCTTCACAGCCAATCAGTCCGGCCCACGTCTAACAGGCCGTACGCTCGAGGACCCCTTAGTCCAGGACTCCCTCAGCCGCCCCTGACACACCGCCCCCGTCGACCACGCCACCCATAGGGGCGTCTCCGGCAAGGGCACCCACCGCTGAGACCACGCGCATGGAGGAGGAAGGGGCGGACATGGGCACTAGTGGCTCCTTCCCGGCAACGAACGTTGGCAGGGAGGGAACCTCTTCTCCTCAGAACGACACGAGTAAGCTGCCTGCCTCCCGTCCCCTGCTATCTTTGCCTCGTGATGTTCTCTCTTTTCTTTGTTCTGAACTTTGGTTTTATCCTTGCTTCATTCTTCCTTCTGGTTTCTAGAGCCTCTCTTGACGGAACAGGTGGACGTCGATGCTGTCATCAAGGAGGTCGCCAAGGATGCGGAAGCCGAGGCCACCAAGATCGCGGCTGAGGAAGCCACCAAGGGGCCTGCCAGGGAGACCGACGAGGCTGCTGCCGGGGAGGCCGGCAAGGCTGCTGCCGGGGAGGCCGGCAAGTCTGCTGCCGAGGAGGCCGCCAAGGGGCCTGCCGGGGAGAAGGTGGCCGATGACCAACCCTCCTCCCCTACCGCCCCCGCCCCGGGCAAATATTTGAAGGTGGGCAATGATCTGTTTGTCAGCCTCCCGGGGACGGCAAGCACCAGAGCGCCAGCCGAAGGGGAGGTTTTCGACGATGAGGCCCTCGCCGCCGCCGGGCTCCAGGTTGTCGACGAACCGAGTGCTAGCAGCGGTGGTTCCCAGGAGGAGCAGCTCCTCCGGGCCATGAGCGCCAATTTCCAGAAGCTTCAGGAGCTCCATCGTGCCCGCCAGGACAAGGTGATCTCTAGGACAGCAGCCGTGGACAAGGCCGAAGCGGACTTTCAGGAGGGCGTCGCTCAGATGCAGGTCTGGTTCAGCGAGGCCTGGCAGGAAATGAAAGCCGCCTAGGATCAGCTGGACGAGCGCAAGCGAGAGCTCCTCCTGAAGCAAACTGACATGAAGAAGGCCCAAGATGCGGCAAAGGAGCAGGCCGCCAAGGCCGAAGCTGACCAGAGGCAGCAGCAAGCTCTGCTGGACACCCAAGAGGAAGATCTTGTTGCTCGCGAACACGCGCTTTTCGCCATGCTTCATGGCAAGGACGAGGAGATTGAGAGGCTCGCTACGCATCGGACCCAGGAGCTGGAGCAGAAGCACAAGGATGCACTTGATGCTTTGGCCCTGGACCAAGCCGGCAAGCTGGAGATGCTGGAGCTGGAGCGGGAGCAGCTGAAGAAGGGGATCTCAACGTTGACGGAGGACAGGGACACAGCTAACCGCACTCTGGCGGATTTGCAGGTCACCGTCTCCGACAAGACGAAGCTGCTCTCCGAGGCCAACAGCTCCATCAACGATCTGAAGCGGTAACTGGACTCCTTGGAAGGGACACTTTTGAAGGTGAGGGCCCGTGAGGAGACCCTGAACAAGGCCCTTGAGAGTGAGAGGCAGCTGCGGAAGGATGAAGGTGCTGCCCACAGGGGCTATGTGGACAGCGTAAATCTTTGGATTGGCCGCCTCATCGACGAACCCTAGCAAGCCGTCATGGGCATGCCGAACTTCAGGTACTTCCAGGAGGCGAACATAAGCCCCAATGCTAGGCTGACCTTCTTCTTCGAGGGCGTCCTCGAAGCCCTGGCGTAGCTCCACTACAGTCGAGCAGCTTATTTGGCCAATGAGGCTCGGAAGCTTTGCCGGGGCGCCCTGACCAAGGTGCTCACCAAGGTGGCGTTCTGGAACCCCAGCGTCGACTTCGCCAACGCGCTTGAGAGCTTGCCGGAGGATGCGGACCTCATGGCGCTCGAAGAGCATATCGAGCCCATCATCAGCTGCGTCGACGGAGTCAAGAGGTTGGAAGGCCAGCGCCGGGACTAGCCACCCATTTCTCATTGCCGCTGCAAGTTCATGCCCAAGACAATTTTATCTTAAGTTAGAATCGCGACAACCACTGATGTAATATAACTTCGCAGTATTCTGAAATAGTGCATGCTATCTTCCTGTTTGATCTTTCTTTGTATGTATGCACCCTACGCTTAGTTGGATAGGTTTGCCGGTGGGTAAACCCGTGTTGTGGCGCTTTGAGGAACGGATCCTTAGCAGCCTGCCGGGGGGCGCTTACTGCCAGGCAAGCCACCTTGCCATTCTCGGGGCAGCCCCTCGAACTGTTGAGCAGACTCAGAACAGAATGAGGGTGTTGCCAATAGTGGAAGGGTTCCTTTGCGTGCAGGTTCTCCATACAAGGAGCAAGATCTTTCGAGGAAAATAACCCCATTAAAAGGAAAATTGCTCAAGGTTTTGCGTGACTTAGCTTTTCGTCGCCACGCGGATGGTTATTGCGGCTGCGGACGACTCCGCTCACCTGGCTGATGGCACCAGAGTGATGGAGATGACTTCAACCTCCTCCGCCGCTAGCGCCCGCCCGGTCGCTTGCCCGCACTGGCGTGGACAGACCGGCTCTAGACGAGCCGACCGCTGGGGCCGCCATCTTCTTCCGAGCCATGGCGATGAAGAAGTCGATGCACTAACTTCTAGACCGGATTTTCATAGCCTCACCGCCCCCTACCTGGCGCACCAAAGATGTCGGGGCAAATGACACCTATGGGATTCCCTGGGCACCCCTTCTACGGTTGGCGGGGCGTGGAGCTGCACAAACAGCATGTCTATCAATCAACGCGAGGGGATTTTTACCCAGGCCGGGCCGCAAACGATGCATAATACCCTAGTCCAGCTTGTCCGTATATTTGGTGTTCTTGAGCTCTCGAACTAGCTGCCGTGCATGCCCAGTCCAGAAAGTCCGAATCCTTCCACAGTACGCCTCAGGCCTCCTTTTATATGTCAAAGGGGTCGCCACAGTGGCACACAGGAGGTGGAAAGGACCTATAGTGTACAAGTCTATCGCCTGGCACCGTAGGACAAACGCATTTAATGCGCTGCCTACGTGCCCTCTTTGCTTTATCGGGGACGGCAACAAGGCTCGTCTCGTCCGTCGCTTCCTCGTCCTGCTCCGATGCGTGTCCAAGCTGACGAGGCATGCAGCGCCACGCTGGCTGGCTGGCTGCTGTGCTGGTGCGGTGACATCGTCTTCACGAAGATCTGCATGTCACCACGCAGGTGCTTGATGGATTGGCCTAAAAGCTGCATGCTGCCACATAGGCGCTCGCCTAGTTGGCGGGTTGGTTGCCGTGTCGGGGAGGCCGCGGGGCAGCGAAACTTAAGTAGGTGCGGGCATGGTCGTGGCCCCGCAGATGCCCCTGGCAAGGGTCTTGTTGGGGCCTTGCGGGCGTCCCCGGCAAGGGTCTTGCCGGGGGTCTTGCGGGCGTCCCGGCAAGGGTCTTGCCGGGGGTCTTTGGCCGTCCCCGGCAAGGTTCTTGCTGGGGGTCTTCGTCTGTCCCCGGCCAGGATCTTGCCTGGGGTCTTCGTCTTCTGGTTCTCATCTAGATTCGCAGGCCTTTGGTCTTGACAAAGATCTACATGCCACCACGCAGGCGCCCCCTGAACCTTGGTCTTGATGTTGTCGATGGTGTCAGAACTCTCAGGCCCAAGGTGGCGGCCTTGCTGGTGTTGGTCATGTCAGCCCGGCAAGCCTCTTGCCGGGGCTGTGTGCCCCCGGCAAGGGTGTTGCCGGGGGAAATCCATCTTGCCCCTTTTCTCTTCATGCTTCTGGCTCGAATACTGCCTTGGCGGTCTTGTTCCTTTCCTTTCTCTGCCCTGCCAAGCATGGCCGCAGGTGTGGCTACGACTGCCCGTGCACGACTAAAGGGTTACAGAAAGGCCCCTACTTTTGTACACCGACAGTTGGTAAGTAAAACTAGGAGGTAAATATTTAGCAACAATTTAATTAGCATAGTCAGCATACTAAGGAGTACTATGATAAACATTTATTGCAGCTAGCTGCTCATCAGGAAAAATATCATCAATAGGAAGTGGGTCATCAAGGACATTTTCAAGCCTAGACAAGTTATCAGCTACGGGGTTCTCAGCTCCTTTTCTATCAATGATATGTAAATCAAATTCTTGTAGCAAAAGAACCCAACGAATAAGTCTAGGTTTAGCATCTTTCTTTTCCATAAGATATTTAATTGCAGCATGGTCTGTCTGAACAGTTACTTTGGAATCAACAATATAAGGTCTAAATTTATCACAAGCAAACACCACTGCTAAGAATTCTTTTTCAGTGGTAGCATAATTTCTTTGAGCACTGTCTAGAGTTTTAATAGCATAATGAATAACATTCAATTTTTTATCAACTCTTTGTCCTAGAACAGCACCAACAGCAGAATCACTAGCATCACACATAATTTCAGAAGGCAAGTTCCAATCAGGTGGTTGAACAATAGGTGCAGAAATTAAGGCTTTCTTGAGTATTTCAAAGGCTTCTAAACTATCATCATCGAAAACAAAAGGAATATCCTTCTACAAAAGATTAGTGAGAGGCCTATAAATTTTAGAGAAGTCCTTGATAAACCTCTTATAGAAACCAGCATGACCTAGGAAACTACGAATACCTTTTATATCTTTAGGACATGGCATTTTATCAATTGCATCAACCTTAGCTTTGTCCACTTCAATACCTCTTTCAGAAATTTTATGACCCAAGACAATGCCTTCATTTACCATAAAGTGGCACTTCTCCCAATTCAAGACAAGATTTGTTTGTTCACATCTCTCCAAAACTCGCTCAAGATTGCTTAGACAATCATCAAAAGACTTCCCATAAACAGAAAAGTTGTCCATGAAAACCTCAACAATCTTTTCACAAAAGTCAGAGAATATAGCAGTCGTACATCTTTGAAAGGTAGCGGGTGCATTACATAAACCAAAAGGCATACGTCTATAAGCATAGGTTCCAAAAGGACAAGTAAAAGTGGTCTTTTCTTGATCTGGTTGAGAAACAGGTATTTGTGAAAAGCGAGAATATCCATCAAGGAAGCAAAAGTGTGTGTGCTTAGATAATCTTTCAAGCATTTGATCAATAAAAGGCAAAGGGTAATGATCTTTTCTAGTTGCTTTATTTAATTTTCTAAAATCAATTACCATCCTATAGCCTGTAACAATTCTTTGTGGAGACGCCACGCACCCACCTGGACCTCCCTCACTCTCTCCCGTGCTTCTCCCTTCCTCTGCTCTCTCTCCCTCTCGCGCCTGAGTGCAACCGTCGCCGCCGTTCATCGTTGCCGCGGCCACCGCCTCCTCCTCGCCCCTCTGACATGCCCTAGAGCTCTGCCTCAATGTCCCCATCTTCTGCACCGAGCCAAGCGACGCCATAAGCTCTGGAACGCCGAGATCGCCGTCTCCTTCAACCTCAGTCCGCCGAGATCGCCGGCGACCATGCGCCCACTCTGTTGCCTCCCCGAGCTCGCCGTACCCCCCACGACGATCACCGTGAGCTTCTGCCCATCGTCCCCCTCGCCGTTCGCTCTCCCGTGCACCGTAGCGACCACACCACGCTCACCCACACGCGCCGCCGCCTGCTCCCATCGCCGACGTGGTCCCGGCCAACTAGTGGACCGGCCGTCATGCCCAAACTGTTCGCCGTGCTACGTAGAGCACGTAGGTGCCACGCTCGCGCCGCTACGGCCACTGCAACCGCATCGCCGCGCACACCCGAATGCCGGCCGCCGCCTCGAGCTCGTTTCCGGCGAGCTCCGGCCGCCCTAGCTGCTGCTGCTAGCTGCAACGGGCGCGGGTGAGCCCCAGCTCCCCGTAGCCGCTCTCCGCTGTCCAAACGGTCGCCTGAGCAGCGGGCCCGAGCCCTCCGCCGCGTCTGCTGTCGCCGGCGTCTTACCGCCGGTGTGTTCGCCCCGGTTGACCAGGGGTTTGACCTCCCCTACTAACTAACCTAGGTTAGTGTTAACTAGTTAGGTTAGTTTAGTTAGTCACTGACACGCGGGACCCACTGGTCAGTTTGACCTGGGCTGACCCGTTTACCACTTACGTCACAGTGACGCAGTGCTGATGCAGTTAATTATTTTCTGGATTTATTCTTACTCAGGAAATTTCAGAAAATAGTGCTAACTTCAAAAATTCATAGAAATTAATCCGTAACTCCAAATCAAACAAATTATATATGAAAATCATCAGAAAAATCCAATCTATCCATCTGTACCATTTGCATGCATGTTTGAGCAACCTAAGGTTGCTGTATATGGCAATTTGCATAATTGGCATTTAAATAAGCACACATGGAGTTTGAATTTGAAACCTTGGTTCAACCAACTTCATTTAATCTGGTTTCTAGTTGCATTAGCTCAATCCACAACATATTTCCATGTCATGATCTTGCATCATATTGTTCCATTGCATTGATTGTGTTGTTCCTTGTTTGCCGGTAATTGTCCCCTCTCAGTAGACGATGTTCCGACGATGAGTTCGATGACACCGATGAAGAACTATACTATCTTCAGAAGTGCCAGGCAAGCAAAACCCCCTTGTTCATTCCGATACAATCCCACTCTCTTGCTCTTGCTCTCTTTTACTGCATTAGGACAACATCGATTCAACTGTTACATGCTGCGGTAGCTGAACTCCTTTTCCTCTGCATGACCTGTCATTGCCACAGTAAATAGATGAAACCCACTAGCATGAGTAGGAGTTGTTTGAGCCCTGATGTGCCTACTCATTCATGCGGAACCCTGGCCGGATTTCCTCGCGGATGGAACCCGAATAGGTGATAAATCTGGACTAGAGACTTGTGTGGTTAGTCAGGTCGTGGCCGACTCCCTCGCCAGGCTTCCGCTTGAAGGTTGCCGATATACACCACGTGTACATGGTGGTAAGTGGCGAGAGCGTTTGTGAAGAAGTACACCCCTGCAGGTTAACATCATCTATTCGAATAGCTACGTTCGCGGTAAAGGACTTCTGGGTTGCCTGTACAGTTCATAGACAAGTGAAAGTGGATACTCTAAAATGCGCAGGATAAGCGTGAGTGCTATGGATGGCGTTCTCGTAGGTAGACGGGAGCGGGTCCATAGTGGTGTATTGAATGGTGAATATGTGGACTCGTGTGCGCCACCTCAAAAGAGTTACTTGCAGTCGTAGTTCTGGTTAGCCACTGAGTCAAAGCTGGCTTGCTGCAGTTAAACTCCACCACCCCCTTTATTGATACCGATGCATATGTAGATAGTTCTGATGTAAGTCTTGCTGGGTACATTTGTACTCATGTTTGCCTATTTTATGTTTTGTAGAGAGACTTCAGTCTTGCTATTAGTTCTGCGTGGACTTCGACGTTTAGCTTGTTACCTCAGCTACAATCTTGTGCCTTCAGCAGGATCTTGTAGATAGTCAGGCTTCTCAGCCTTTTTCATTTGTAGTTGTTTGTACTCAGACAAGTTAAGCTTCCGCATGTGCTTGTTGCTTGTATGCTCTGTATGTTGGGTCATGAGACCCATGTTTGTAATACTTGGCTCCTCGGAGCCTAATGAATAAATACTCGGAGTCGTAGAGTCTTGTTGTGATGCCATGTTGTATTTGCACATATCGAGCATATTGTGTGTATGATTGAAATGCTTGGTATGTGTGGGATCCGACAATCTAGTTGTTTATTTTTGGTAGCCTCTCTTATGGCGAAATGTAGTCTGGTGCTTCCACTGAGCCTTGGTAGTGCGCTACAGCCCGGTTTACCGGAGTCCTGCTAGCCCAGCACTACTACTCCGGAACACCTAGACTGGTCGGCATGTCATACACTTCGTTCCTGTGTCTGTCCCTTCGGGGAAATGTCACGCGGTGACTTTCGGTGTCTTGCTAGCCTGCTACAGCCCGGGTTCCCGGAGTCCTGTTAGCCCAGGTGCTACAGCCCGGATTCACACGCTGCTGACCGACATGCTCGATGTTGTTTCATGTATGCCCGTCCCCGTAAGTTAGTGCCACTTTGGGTTCACGACTAGTCATGTCGGCCCGGGTTCTTTGTCATATGGATGCTAGCGACACTATCGTATACGTGAGCCAAAAGGCGCAAACGGTCAAGGGCCAGGTAAGGTGGCACCCGTGGGAATACGGTGCGTGAGGCCGCAAAGTGATATGATGTGTTACATGCTAGATCGGTGTGACTTAGGATCGGGGTCCTGACAGCTTTGGTATCAGAGCCTGACTGCCTGTAGGATTACCAAGCCAAACTGGTCGAAGTTGAGTCTAGAAATTCTTTAGTTATATAGGGGAATTGATTGTGGAAGGGAACGTAAGGCTCTTTTTACTCCTTTACCTTATGCCCTTCTGATCTGAGTCAACCTCTTCTTTTCTACGGGGATTAAGAACTAGGCCTTCTCATCTATCTATCAGGATGGCGTGTTACTAATCCATAGACTTATAGAATTGATAGTTTCAAGTCTCAGTTCAGTTCTATTACTTCCGTATGTTCATAGCTGGCCTCGGAACCTTGATATTGTGATGTTGAGTGGTCATGCCACTATTTTGCAGGATGTCTCAAATATTTTTGGGCATTTACAGCCGTTATGCTCTCCGAGTCATCCCAGGTTTCTAAATAGTCTGATGCATTAGCAACTTCCTTCTTTCTGTTCCCGATGTTCTTTTGGGCCTGATTAAGCACACTAACAGTCTGTTGAGGTACTCCATTGCCTTGACATATGTGTTGGAGCTAGTATCATGACCATAGGCATCCTAGAGAACCACTAAGTAATCTACTAATGCTTTATATTCCTAGTGTGATGATTCTGGCCGTCATTCTTGAAAGCATCCCGTGATGCCACTTAGTTAGTAGGCATTCTATTCCTGGGTTTCTGAACTCGAGATTCGCCCTACTTACCCCATGTTGATAATGTTGCTAGTTCCTTTAGGATATTAGTAACCTTTGCGATAGTCCTCGATGTTCATGGTATATCCTTCTTCCAAATATCATGAACTGCTTATAGCAGAAGTTCCTCGCGGAACCGAAAGATCACAACCAGAGTGCTCTTGACGAGTTCTCGATTCTATGCTATGACTCTATTAGTTCTACCTTCTCTACATGGGTTATCCGGAAGAAACCTGTTGAACTTGGTTCGACATACTAGTCTATGCATCCACAACTCAGAAAGTTATATGTTCCTTTGAGTTGTCCCTCCTTAGTTGTATTCTGACCCTCGTCTATCAATTGATAGTCAAGAGTATGTGTGCATTCGTTCATCGCTACCTATTACTCTTGTGGTCCGTCAAGCCATTCTATTCTAGAATGACTAGGAGAAACAAACTCCAGTACCTCATCCATATCCAGGATTAGGTCAAAGCAGTTGTGTTCCGCAGATCAAATATTAATCCAGCTTTTGTTCTGTTCTACCTTGGAGTATTACCATCATTATATTAAGATTATCATGGGAATTGCACACCATCCTATGAACTCTTGATACAGTGATACTTCTCGCCATCATTATTCTTCCCTCGGTTCCGTGTTATTGTAACCGGAACACCGACAAGTGAATCGTGATGTGTGAAATCTATACTCCTAGCAACTCCAGTGCTTGGTAGTTAAATGGACAATAACCTCATTCTTAGCGTGTTGATTATTGAATCATCACCCTAAGGTTGATTGTGCTACCTAGTCCATATTTCTGGTGCACTCTTCGATCAATGAGTTCGGACTATGTCAATTGCTTGCTTATTTGATTGTCTCATCTTGCCCTGAAAAGGAAGATTGTTCTCGAGCTTAATAGCATATCGGTGGTTCGTGATTTTCCGAATATCTTCTCGGAAGTATCACCAGGTTGTCCCTTGACTGTTTATGTTGAGTTCGTGATCAAGTTGGTTTCTTATAAACCACCCCTTCTCCAAGAATCTGTGTTGGATACCCCTGAGCTAGTTGGTTAAGCTAAACAACAACTTGGAGAGTTGGAAGATAAAAAGCTTTGTGAATTTGGTTCATTCTGTTGGGATATCTTTGTGTGTGTGTGTGTGCGTGTTGGAGAGAGATGATATCTTCATCGATTGTTCCTCGTGATCGGTTGTTGAATCTATCGTCTTGTCCAAACCTTGATTTGAGTGTGGGCTATCGTCAAATCAGGTTAGAACCAACGATATTCGTAATGTTGTCTTACTTGTGGTTGTTCTTCGAGCATACACCATTACATCTTTTTGTCTGTCCAATACTATCACATTGTTCCCATAATGGTGGAATTCCAGTGATATGGAAAATTCCGATGAGTTGTTGTTGAGCCCATCAGCAGCATTTTGTCTCCTCCATGATTCATGTTGAATATCAACCTAGTGTTGGAAACTTTGTAAGCAATGCCTTCGTGTTCCGTTCATGAAGCTTATGCTTGGATGGAAGAAGTGACTTCCTCGAATTCATGTGCATTTGGTGCAAGTTGTCGACGTGAGTTCGAGAAAGATTGTTTTTATTTCCTCTGGTACCATCCCAAGTTAGTTATGCATGTGCGAATGTATTCTATGGTTTGGTAGATTAATTACCTCCAATCCATATGTATTCCCTAGCACAACAAGCCACTGATTGACTTGTTCAAGGAAAAGAAGTCTAGCGCACGTAAAGACTTCAAAATTCTTGATGATGGAACCTAACCTGAACTCGATAGTGTTTTATTATAAGACTACTATGTGGTCATCCTTGTCTTGGACAACATGCTCACGTGTATATAGCAGAACCAGCTCGTGTTTTGGAGCTTGCTATCGTAGTTCATTCCTGATAATCTCGCAACGTCATCTCGTCGATTTGTGTTGCAAACTTTCTTTTCCAGACATGCTGTCTAAAATATTCCATTACCAACCAGATCTGAATCTCAGGCAGATATGATGGTTGGAACTTTTCCAAGATCTATGATGTAGGTCCCGACAAGGTTGATGTTGGCCGACACACCTAGCCGGAAGATCTATTATTGTAGCTTCTTGATTAAGCGATTTGACCATCTTCTCCATGAGGGTTTCGTATGATCTATACTAAAAGTTGATCCTTATGGATGTTTGTGCCCCCGAAGTCAGACCTTTATTTGATGTTCCAGATACCGAATGATATTGAGTTAAGCTGGTACATCAAGGAGAACATTAGAAGCGGAGTGCTAAATGTCTCTCGGTTGATCATCCAGATTTTGTTTCCTTGGCGTCGTCAAGGTAAAATCTGAGAAAGTGTTGTCCTCCTCTGCACCTGCATCCTCCATCGTTATTCATCATGGTAGTACGAGGTGTCACCAGGATCTTGGCATAGATGTTGGTAAAACCTTGATGAATATGGGAATGCTCAAGTTCTTGAAAGAATGCTCAGTCACTAGGTTAAATCCTTGGTATCAACTGGAATGTGCCTTCAATTTGCCGAGTTGTTCTATAACTGTAGTATCCTTTCCAAACTGAGTATATCATCCTCTTGAATTCTTTCAAACAATCAATTGTGATTTGCCTTAGGCTGGTATGAAGAGTTTCAATGATCTATGGATCAAAAGTAATTCTTTTTGCCACATAAGGTAATAATTCTACGAGTCACCTCTCCCAAGGTGCCCCGTTGTGGAATCATGGCAATTATCTCCTCGCTACTTTGAAACCATGCACCATCCTACTTCAGCGTGGAACTATTGCCTACCAAATTGAACCTCCGTCATCTTTCCATCCCTCTCGATGGGTGCCTTGTGTCTCAACTTGAGATGTTCAACATCTCATTCCACGAGTTGATCTTGAATAGGTCAATCTTCGAGAAGATCAATCCTGTAGAGTTTCCTTCCGTCGTCATCATGTTGAATGAAGATCTCAAAAACAAAGACGTCAAGATCAATGTGATGCAATGTATCGGTATCTTCGAGATGGGCAGTTGAATCGAGAAGACTGTGATAGTTTTGTGACCCTCTGTCTTCTTACTTCACTTCTTGAATCTCGGGACGAGATTCTTGTTTAGTGGGGCTGAGTTGTCACAGCCCTAGAATATCTGAGTGTAGTAGTTGCATTAGTGAGAATGCATCGTGTTTAAATTTCAAGGCAGTTGAATTGAGGGAATTTTGAAAGCCTCAGAAACCTTCTAAAGATGATCAACATTAAAATCTTCTCAAATGGGTCCAAGAAAATGTTCCTTTTATTCTGTGAAAATATTGGCAAGAGGTAAAATTCAAACCAATATTTTTGGAATCACAGAAATAATTATTTTAGGCCTTTGAATTAATTCACTAGCTATTTGAATTGGGTTTATATTTACTATAAATTAGATATAAGCCCAATAATTTTGAAAGTTTGCATCTGGCTCTGGACTAGTTTCCTAAGTCCACTTAATAACTTTCAGAAGCATAAAAATTGGTTTGGTTTGAAAACCAAATACAAAACAATTGCAGAAAAATAGAAAACATAAAGAAAAGAGAGGGAGAGAGTTACTCGGACCTACCTACTGTGCAGCCCACCTTGCCGGCCCAGCTGGCAGCCTAGCCAACTGGCCCAGCCCACCACCGCAGCCCCTCTGCCGCCTTCCTCCTCGCGCCAGTAGGCAAGGGCGCGTGCCCGGCACGCAAAGTGACACGCCGGCCACCTCCACCCTGCCTGTGTGCCTCCTCGACCGCCTGGGCGTCCCTGGAGACGCCACACACCCTCCTATACCTCCCTCACTCTCTCCCGTGCTTCTCCCTTCCTCTACTCTCTCTCCCTCTCGCACCCGAGTGCAACCGTCGCCGCCTTTCGTCGTTGCCGCGGCCACCGCCTCCTCCTCGCCCCTCTGACGTGCCCTAGAGCTCTACCTCGATGTCCCCGTCTTCTGCAACGAGCCAAGACATGCCGTAAGCTCTGGAATGCCGCCATCGCCGTCTCCTTCAACCTCAGTCCACCGAGGTCGCCGGCGACCGTGCGCCCGCTCTGTTGCCTCCACGAGCTCGCCACCCCCCCCCCCCGACGATCACCGTGAGCTTCTGCCCATCCTCCCCCTCTCCGTTCGCTCTGCCGCGCACCATAGCGACCACACTGCTCTCACCTGCACGCGCCGCCGCCTGCTCTCGTCGCCGACGTGCTCCCGGCCAACTAATGGACCGGTCGTCGTGCCCAAACTGATCGCCGTGCTACGTAGAGCACCTAGGTGCCACGCTTGCGCCGCTACAACCACTGCAACTGCATCGCCGTGCACACCCGAACGCCGGCCGCCGCCTCGAGCTCGTTTCCGGCGAGCTCCAGCAGCCCTAGCTGCTGCTGCTAGCTGCAACTGGCGCGGGTGAGCCCCAGCTTCCCGTAGCCGCTCTCCGCCGTCCAAACGGTCACCGGAGCAGCGGGCCCAAGCCCTCCGTCGCGTCTGCTGCTGCCGGCGGCTTAACGCCAGTGTGTTGGCCCCGGTTGACCAGGGGTTTGAGCTCCCCTACTAACTAACCTAGGTTAGTGTTAACTAGTTAGGTTTGTTTAGTTAGTCACTGACACGCGGGACCCACTGATCAGTTTGACCTGGGCTGACCCGTTGACCACTGGCATCACAGTGACGCAGTGCTGACGTAGTTAATTATTTTCTGGATTTATTCTTCCTCAGGAAATTTCAGAAAATAATGCTAACTTCAAAAATTCATAGAAATTAATCCGTAACTCCAAATCAAACAGATTATATATGAAAAATGATCAGAAAAATTCAATCTATCAATCTGTACCATTTGCATGCATGTTTGAACAACCTAAGGTTGTTGTATATGGCAATTTGCATAATTGGCATTTAAATAAGCACATATGGAGTTTGAATTTGAAACCTTGGTTCAACCAACTTCATTTAATCTGGTTTCTAGTTGCATTAGCTCAAACCACAACATATTGCCATGTCATGATCTTGCATCATATTGTTGCATTGGATTGATTGTGTTCTTCCTTGTTTGCCGGTAATTGTCCGCTCTCAGTAGACGACGTTCCGACGATGAGTTCGATGACACCGATGAAGAACTATACTATCTTCAGAAGTGCCAGGCAAGCAAAACCCCCTTGTTCATTCCGATACAATCCCACTCTCTCGCTCCTTCTCTCTTTTTCTGCATTAGGACAACATCGATTCAACTGTTACATGTTGTGGTAGCTGAACCCCTTTTCCTCTGCATGACCTGTCATTGCCACAGTAAATAGATGAAACCCACTAGCATGAGTGGGAGTTGTTTGAGCCCTGATGTGCCTACTCATTCATGCTTGTTTCTCATGCCTGCTACTGCTTAGAGTTGAGTCAGGAGTACATGGTGGGTTGTCTCATTGAAACCGTCCTCAGGACCTGAGTTCTGTGTTTGTGATCCATGAACATCTACTACCACACATTGGGATCCTTAACTGACTCTCTCGACTTATTAATCGCGTTGATCTCTGTCCAAGAGTTGCAACTAGTTTTTGGTGTTTGTAGGATATGTGTTGGTGGCCGTGCGTAGCGCTGACCCTAGGGGTGGGCTATGATGCGCTAGATACACCATGGCCCGGTGTACCGGGCGCCTATTTGGTGTCTCGAGAACCCTCCATACATCGTTTGGGGCTGTGAGCGAAAACCCTGTCGGATCTCCTCGCGGATGGAACCCGAATAGGCGATAAACCTGGACCAGAGACTTGTGTGGTTACTCAGGCGTGGCCGACTCCCTCGCCAGGCTTCCGCTTGAAGGTTGCCGAGATACACGACGTGTACATGGTGGTAAGTGGCGAGAGCGTGTGTGAAGAAGTACACCCCTGCAGGGTTAACATCATCTATTCGAATAGCCGCGTCTGCGGTAAAGGACTTCTGGGTTGCCTGTACAGTTCATAGACAAGTGAAAGTGGATACTCTAAAATGCGCAAGATAGGCGTGAGTGCTATGGATGGCGTTCTCGTAGGTAGACGGGAGCGGGTCCATAGTGGTGTATTGAATGGTGAATATGTGGACTCGTGTGCGCCACCTCAAAAGAGTTACTTGTAGTCGTAGTTCTGGTTAGCCACTGAGTCAAAGCTGGCTTGCTGCAGTTAAGCTGCACCACCCCCTTTATTGATACCGATGCATATGTAGATAGTTCTGATATAAGTCTTGCTGGGTACATTTGTACTCACGTTTGCCTATTTTATGTTTTGCAGAGAGACTTCGGTCTCGCTATTAGTTCCGCGTGGACTTCGACGTTTAGCTTGTTACCTCAGCTATGATCTTGTGCCCTCAACAGGATCTTGTAGATAGTCAGGCTTCTCAACCTTTTTCATTTGTAGTTGTCTGTACTCAGACAAGTTAAGCTTCCGCATGTGCTTGTTGCTTGTATGCTCTGAATGTTGGGTCATGAGACCCATGTTTGTAATACTTGGCTCCTCGGAGCCTAATGAATGAGATGCCATGTTGTATTTGCACATATCGAGCATATTGTGTGTATGATTGAAATGCTTGGTATGTGTGGGATCCGACAATCTAGTTGTTTATCTTTGGTAGCCTCTCTTATGGGGAAATGTAGTCAGGTGCTTCCACTGAGCCTTGGTAGTCCGCTACAGCCCGGTTTACCGGAGTCCTGCTAGCCCAGCACTACTGCTCCGGAACACCTAGACTGGCCGACATTTGATACACTTCGTTCCTGTGTCTGTCCCTTCGGGGAAATGTCACGCGGTGACTTCCGGAGTCCTGCTAGCCTGCTATAGCCCGGGTTATCGGAGTCCTGTTAGCCTAGTTGCTACAGCCCGGATTCACACGCCGCTGACCGACATGCTCGATGTTGTTTCATGTATGCCTGTCCCCGTAAGTTAGTGCCATTTTGGGTTCACAACTAGTCATGTCGGCCTGGGTTCTTTGTCATATGGATGCTAGCGACACTATCATATACGTGAGCCAAAAGGCGCAAACGGTCCCGGGCCAGGTAAGGTGGCACCCGTGGGAATACCGTGCGTGAGGCCGCGAACTGATATGATGTGTTACATGCTAGATCGGTGTGACTTAGGATCGGGGTCCTGACACTATTAGCCTCATAGGGCTCTCCCAGCGTCTAGGCTCGCCTCCCCGCTTCCCCCCACCGGATCCTGCCATGGAGGATCCCGCCATGGATAATCCCTTAGATCCCAGGATCCCGCGGGCTGCCCTCCCATTGCGGCCCGCAGCACTGCCGCCTTTGAGCAAAACCCACATGTGTTTTAGAGGGGATCCATTGCTCTGGAATCACAGATCGGTGGCGCCGGAGGACATGCCAGGGCTGTGTTTCAGGTGGCGGGCAGCAAGGGCAAATCGGATCGAGGAAGCGTCGCATCGATTGGAGAGAAGTTCCAAGGAGCTGCGCCTAGCGCAGCACAAGGCGGAGGCACAAATCGATCTCAGGGGAGAGATGCTGAGGGATGTCAGCATCTGGCAGCGCCGCGTTGATTTCGAGCTACGGCTAATGGCAGTGACCTAGTCGGTTGCTGCTGCTGTGAACTTGCAACACCATGTCGGTTTGCAACCTTGATAGTCACTCCATCTATATGAATTGTATTCCTGTGAAAATACTTGGTCATTTGGAAAAATATGGTATTTGATTTATCACTAGTTTTAGAATGCTTGGTCGTGACAATCAACCGAAGCCACAACCAGAAGTCTCCATCGCGTAATACTTTACGGTTGGTCACACCTACAGACGGTCGGTCGCACCTACAGACGGTCGGTCGGACCCTTGTCTCACCGAAGGGACACACATTGGCTTGGTGTGACATGTACGACCAGTTACAACACTGACTTGTACGGCCGCATTTCAACAGTGTAGTACTCCCTCTCTCTTAGTTTACAAGTCTTGCACGTGTACCTAGGTCGTTAATTTGACCAACTTAATCAGAGGCCTACATTACAAAAAATCATTACAAACTTCAAATATTCAGAGTACTTCTATGTTAAACAATTTATTTTATATAAGTTACATTGACGACCTAGATACACGTGCAAGCCTTGTAAACTGAGATGGAGGGAGTACTTCAAATTTATGTTCCACTAAACTCATCGGAAGCCGTTTCGTGCCTCGAAACCAAAACCATCAATTAATCTTTACCTTGTTCCCATCACATTCCAAAGTACTAGTGCTACAATTAAGTGCAAGCCTGCTAACACCTACTAGTACGTACCAAACCTGAACGTGTCCCCATTATGCAGATTTTAGTAGTACTAGTGCTACTACTTAGGTTATAAAAAGGGAAACTACCTAACCAAAAATTACTCTACCTTCCTCCTCATAAGTCCTTCTTCTTCGTCCGTCCTTGCCATGGCCGGTAGAGCTCTAGGTCGAGAACTACTCGTAACAAGGGAGCGGCAACCAAGCCAGCGGAAAAAAAAGAGAGGGCTCGCCGCCACGCAGAGACCTCGAAAGATCTCTCATGGGCAGGCGATGGCTCCCAGGAGCACCCTTGCCGCGGAGGCGAACATGCCAGCATGCCCGATCAGCTCAATAAGCACCTCAATAAGCAGAAGGAGTTCATCCATGGCTTCGTGGAGCTGCTGAAGGAGAGCCTCGACAACATGCCCGCTGAGCTCAATGAGCAGGGGGAGTTGACCGCCGGATTTGTGATGCTGCTGAAGAAGAGCATTGCCTCGGAGAAAAAGGCGACCGGTGAAATCCTGCAACTTCAGGAGGACAAGGCGAAGCTCTGCCACGAGCTCGACCTGCTGAAGGAGGAGAACGCCGGCTGGAAGAAGCTGCATGAGAATAGTAGTTCCTCGATGAAGATGTTACAGCCCTCGTCATGGAACAGAAGAAGGAGTTGGCGAAGCTCCGCATCGAGCACCCGGCTGCTGTCAAGGTACGTAATGCGGCCGTGGAACATATGATGAAGGCTCGCGTCGAGAAATCCCGCGTCATGGACATAATAAAGAAGAAGGCGGAGGAGACGCGCAAGGGGATGGAGGTCGTGGAGGCGATGAAGAAGCAGTTACGACTCCGCGGACAGCAACCCTTCATGTAGTAGAGAGCGGCGCCCCAGACTTGTGTGTGTGTCTTCCTTCTTTTTTTGGGGTGATAATCTTCCTTCTTATTTTGCTCTTGTGTTTCTTCTTTTGCTTCGGGCGTTTCACCGCACGTGTCACGTTCTCTGCGAGGCATGAATAGAACAGTGCTAACAATGAGATGACTAGCAAATTAGATCATCTTTATCGCCATATGGCACTGGGCTGCCGTGTTTCGTGCTCCTCCATCGTACTACTCCAGTGGAAAACTTCAGTATACCGCTCGGTTCTTTGCTCCTCCTCAGGTCGTCGGCACGTTTATACGAGCAGTCAAATCACAAGGCCCCGCCTTCCAGTAGTAATGAGCCGTCAAATCAAAAAGGCCCTCGCCTCTCTTGAAACCGACCAAGCTAGACTGCCCCGCCCTCTAGCCTTTTAAAAAATGTATACTTTTGTACAATAGTAGTATCGATGGATTGCGCCATGGAGAAAAACTAACAAGATGAAATTAAATAAAAAAGGTGGTACATATAGAGAGCGCTCGTCGCCAAATTATGCATATAGTACGATTAAAAAAGCTAGTACGTGCTTAAATGGGGTGCTAAATTCTATTAAAGAAATTAGCATACCTATTTAATTCTTGGGTTCTTATTATTTATGCCACTAGTTGTGTATCACTACTCAGTTTTGCTCAAAAATGCCATCTATCCGTGAGATGCCTGCTCAAAATGCAATTAGATATCTCAAAAATGCCATCGTTAAGTTAGATGTTTGCTCAAAAATGCCATTAGACATTGTTATTTTCACGTCAAACCCGTTGACCTTGTTATATGACAAAAATAAGCCGATTCTCACAATGATAAGTGTGGCCCCGCTTGTTAGGAGTAACCAAGCGAATAATTTTACAGGAAAATAAGAACGCTGTTGGGATCAAGTAGGCCCCACATTTTATTTTACTGTAGTGAGATAGAGGGAGAGCTAGCATGTTGCTCCATCGGTATTTATGTCATTATAGCATGGCCAAAGAGGTTTGAGTCACAATAATGGTGTCCAGCACAACACACCCCTCAAATAAAACTAAGCACCCTGAAATTCTTTGACAACTAAACTGCTGGCTATATGATGTTGGCCATATATATTGTACGTATATAATGTGAAGAAACAAGTGGTAGTACTATACCAACTAAAAGATGAACTGTAAAAAATACTAGTATGTACGTACTGAAGTGTTAAAGTAACGAGAAGGAACATAACATAGTTCTGCTGGGGGCTCAGCACAACACACCCCTCAAATAAAACTAAGCACACCTGAAATTAGACTAAGCAACTAATCCGGTAGACACTCCATTAGAACCACCATGAGCAAGAAAACTACCACCTTACTCGGACTCCTCGTCCACGTGCTCGACTTCGTCCTTGTCCCGGTTCCTCTTGGCCGATACTTCTTTGCTTGAACCGCACGCTTGGCTCTTGCTCTTCATCCAACCCTTATAGATATTGAAACAAAGGTAGCCATCCATTGCAGCGTATTGGATGTGGTCTATATCTAGTACATTCCACTGCCATGCATGATGAAACTTGAACGGAGGATTCTTCAGTGTACCGTACGAAGGATGAACCATGGCTCCTGTCAGGCTCAGCATTGAAGGCTGATCATGGGAGGGCACCAGCCCATTCTTCTGGAGGTCGAAGGGGTTGCCTACAATGAGGCCTATCCGACCCAGGACATCCCTGTCGTTCCTAAAGTCTACAGTAATGAATTTGACTCGACCGCCCTTGAGGAAGTTCTTAATTCCTCGCACACAACGTCTGCATGGAATATGTGGTAGACCAAGCATAAGTCATGCACGCAAACCTGGATCATGGTGGGCTTCTTCTTCTCTGCCTCCTTTAGAATCCTCTTGCTTTCTCGGACTGTGGTGTGCTCAACATCTAGCCCAGCGACCCACTCATCCTTTGAGTTTTCGAACATGCGTCTGAAGCGAGCAAGGCATCCTTTCACCATCGCGGAAGAACGGGTGTAGATGACGTCGAACTCTTCGCCGGTGATGGTTCTAACCTTGTACTCACCGCTGATCCTGGAGATTTGGGACGCCATGGATTTGGGAGGAGGGTTAGGATTAGTGGAGCAGCCGTAATTTGAAAGGACGGGACGACTAGGATCGAACTGTCGTAATGTTAAAGGACGTCCGGGAACGAGTAGGAGCGAACTGCCAGCGGTTTTTTGATTGTAAAAATGCTGAGTGGGGCATGCAAACGGCAGGATAGTGGCTGGCCTGGTGGATAAATGGATTCATGCATAGTACTATGGGGGCCCAATTAGATGTCATGTGTACTTGACGCCCAATTAAATGGCTTTCAATGTCATGTCAAGCATTACAGGTGATACAAAGCTTTCCATTCTCCCATGATACGGGCTTCCGAGAGCCCTTGGATCTGAGATCGAATGGTTGCATGGCATGATTCTAGACCTATGGGTGAATATCCTATCCTGGAGGGTTATTCTGCAAATTTTCAGCAACTTAGCATGCAACCGCTCGATCTCAGATCCAAGGGATGCCAGTAGCCTGTATCATGGTCGCGCCTACCACGAGTCCACGACCGTCGCCTCGCTCGCGCGGTCGCGCCCTTGGAGATTTAACACGGTGCGTTAGGCTATCTGATGTTGGCATGTCATACATAGTCATCACTTAGTCACTCATACAACAAGGTTAGATATAAGGTTGGCTATAAGAGTAATTTTTTTTACTTCTCTCTATCTCTTTCTTTGTAGTATTTATTGCATTTGCCAAAGGAGTGACCACTTCCATTGAAATGGTGCTTAGATGAGGTGCTAAGGGCATTAAATGGCTTAGCAACTCAAGCCCCCAATGCATAGGTGCTTAGTTTTTTGTTGCTAAGTTTGCTTCATTTAATTAGCTATAGACTCAAAATTGTCTTTTCACCTAGGTACACACGCTTAGCACCGTTTCTTCCTGGGGTCACCAAACTAGTCTCTCTTCTTACTAATTAACTTGCCACATCAGACTTTACGCCTATGTGGAAGGCTTAGCACCTGTACGAGCAAGTACAATAGTGGGCTATAAGCCCGCTTACATGGAATTTTTGCATATGTGGAGGAAAGAGGCTAGGCAAAAGTGGAGGAGTGGGCTCTCATGCAAGAGCCAGCCTCTACATGGTGGAGCATTGGGAGAGGCACCTGTATACCCTGGAGGTGGTCAGGAATCGGGAGACTCACGCCGGTCGTATTGCCGCTGTTAAATCACACAGCCCTATGTTTGCAGCAGCCTAATCCCTCATCTTCTCGCGTCTCTGTTGAACCAACTAGGCAGAACTGCCCTGCCTACTGCGCGGGAAAAGCCCCGCCCTCGACTTTTAAATAGTACAGTATACTAATTTTGTATCCATGGATTGCGCTATGGAGCAAAGCCTCAAGAAAACGGCGGTACACATGTACGGAGTATACAGCACGCCTGTCGCATTCGCGTCGCACCACAGACGGTCGGTCGGTCTGGCACGCCGCTCTCTGAATGGAACGCGCGTTATATTGCATTTGTACACATATGTGGGACCGCAATCGAGAACCGACCATAGGCACACTCCCCGACCCCGCAAGTCGAGTGAGTTAATAGAAGAGAGAGACGAGCGATAGTACTAGAGAAGTGTTGTACAGACGTTGGTGCCTGGATGATCCCTGCATGACACGGAAGATCAATTCGTCCTTGCATGTAACCAGACTCCAGCAGATATGCCTGGATTGGCTATCGTCTACATATCGTGCAAGCTATGTTGTACAGGGCTGTAGTTCTTATGAGAAATCTAAAAAAAGGTTCTTGTCATCTCACAATAGTAGGTGTCATGTGCTTCGGATCACTGCGAGGGTTAAAGAGCGACAACTGAGTTCCTCCAAGGTGCTAGTCATTGGGGGCACATGCACGAAGACTACTCGGCTGCCATCTAGGTCAAGCCGGCTATGTTAATTAGGACATCTATCGATGGACCCCTTTTCTACGAGTTTATCTTTAATTTGAGCTTTGATCCTCATCTAGTTTGTCTGTTGGGATTCATGTTGTCTCCTTTGGGCAATGAGGTTATGGTTTCTTGTCATGTGGCATTTTTTCGTGTTATATATTATAATCCGGTGCTTTAGATCAAAATGACGACAACGGTGCCTCCGGGGCACGTGCATGAAGACTTCATGACAGTCATTGACGAGGTCAAGCCGGCTCCGGTAGACAAAAGAAAACTAGTACTCCACTATATAGGCAGGAGCCTCCGCGCTTGCTTCCTAGTGTTGCTCTCTTCGCACTGTCTCGTCCTCTCCAGATCTAAACACGACAGTGGTGGCCACACTCTCTCTCTCTCTGCTCACCGATGGTCACAGATCCAGCCGGATCCTCTCCGCCGGGGAAGGTGAGAAGGTGCAACGTTCACGCGGTCGTCCTCGATGACGGCTCTTACCCACTATCGGCGCATCCCGATCACCGTGCCTTGCTGTTCTCTCCCAAGCACCGCTGGCTAGGGAGGGCCTCCGACCCATTCTTCCTCGCTGCCGTAGTGTGGGCAGATCCGGCCTCCTGCCGCCCACCTAGCGACATCCCGGTGACCCTCAGGTATAACTTCCTTCGAAACCAGCCTTGCTCTACTTCCCGAGCTCCTGACGTCGCTGCATTTGTATCTTTTACTATTTCCCAGGCCCCCTCGTAGATAGGATCGACCGGTTGTTCGAAAGCCATCTAGTACTACTTGGTTCAAAGAAGGAAGAAAGGGGGTGGGGGTGGGGGAAGATCTGTTACCTGAATCTAGGACTTGGTCGAAAGAGGAAATAATGGGGGCGAAAAGCAGCAGAGGCTGGCTATCCAGCTGGTCTCTTGGTGTAATAAGTACAAACTCAATATAAACCCGATCTATTGGTTGAAAAAGGAAAGAAAGTGGGGACTGGGGGACAAGTCAACAAAGTAAGTCTAGCACTAGATTTGCTAGCCTCACACAGTATATGGTGGCTATACCGAACAAAAATGGGACCAACCCAGATATCATGTTCTTATGTTTGTTGCCTCAAGCCACTCTTATGTAATGCCACTGGTAAAATGTAGCAGTCGCACTGTTAAAAGTAAGGACACGTTAAACCAATGTTGTTTTCAATGTAATCCCTCCAGTAATATGAATCAATGGCACTTTTTTCATGTCCTGCTAAATTTCCCATTAAGATAAGTTTCTTCTTTTATTTAGAAATGCAACTGTCCTAGTCCGCCTACTCTCCCGTGCCCAAATACCAACTCTGTAGCAGCTGTTAATGTAATGTTGCTGGTAAAATGAAGCAATGGCACCATTAAAGTAATGTCGTATTTAATGGTTGTCATAGTTAATCCTAATGCCCACACTAATATCTAGCAATGTTGCTGCTTTAGAAATTGCTACTGTCCTTGTAGGATTGCCATTCAGATAAGAACATGCTTCTTTTCATTTGATGTATGTTTCATCACTTGTTAGTCACCCTCCTTTCCACCTTTTTTGTGCAAACAGAGATATACATTTCATGCTTGATCTTAGTTGAACTGCACAAATGATATCCAAATTATAGTTGAACATTCCAGGAGCTTCACAACCAACCTTGATGTTGCTCGATTTTTTTGCAACTAATGAAGAAGAAGCTCTGTGGGTTTCATTTTCTGATGGAAATGGAACCGAGGCTGGAGCCATTTTCTTAACAAAAAAATGATGAAGCTGCTAGCTCATGGGACATTGCTTCATTTTAGGTGAACTGCACCAAAAGGTCCCATGAATTGAATCATCCATGTTGGTGACTGGTGTCATCCCTTCTACGATGGTGTTGACTGCAGATATGGTTCCCATCACGAGGTATGTTCCTTTTTGGTCTGACCGTTTGCGAAAGATCCTACATGTTGAGTCTGCTCTTGTGCTACTGTTTTGGCACTGCCATGATAAAGCAGTAATGTTATTATTTTGCTCCTTAATCTAGTGGCACTATTAATTTGAGGCAATGTTTTGGCACAGCTAGTGCCACTGATTTTTTTATATATCGAAAGATGGGGTTTCCTCCAATTTCATTAAAGAAACCCTACCATAGACAACCATTATCTGACAACATCTCAGCGTAAACGAGCAGTTATGCAACTACTACTAGAACGGACTGAGTACTAGAAGGAGACAAGTTCGCCACATAAGCTAGGCAGGTAGGGGGACGCAGCACCAGGTCGACCAAGTTTGGATCACAACCCAAATGCTACCACAGAAACATCAGGGGGGAAGATAGAGCCAGCTTCAGCATCCCAGTCTAAGCACCCCTGGCCTCCATCCTTGCGACGCACGGTACACCTCGTTTGCCACCTGCTCCACCCTAGTGCCACTGATAAAATGAAGTAATAATACAGTTAAAATAGAGCGAGTGTCCTCTCTATCATTTCATTTCCAATGTAGATAAAGAAAGTGCTTCTCTTTGTTAGTATATGTTTCATCAACTAGTCCCATTGTTAATGTTTAAGCGTTTCTGCAAACTGGTGTGCTTAATTTTGGAGGATCTGCACAAAAATAGAGATTGGAATGTCTCAAGGCCCCTCCTTGTACTACCACTGTACACTAATGTTCATCACTGGCAGAAGGTGTATCGGGGAGACTTGGGTCGATTTCCAGTATGGGGCGTACCGTATGAGGCGTCGCAGGGCCTATCTCGCCCTCGCAACATGGCATAATATGATACTATCGCAATATGTTCTTCTATTTATTAGTGTATGTTTCATCAACAGTTGCCACTATAATGTAATCATGCTTTTTCATTATCTGTGCAAACAGTGTTATTCAGCTGCATTTTGGTGGAACTGCACAAATGTACGGATGGAACCGGCATATATGCAGAGTGCGAGGTGTGCCAAGTAAAAATTACCGACACCAACCATGCTCCAAGCATGCATTGGCATCCACCACCACCAGTGGAGTGTGTGGCGCTCTTTGTGGATGGATCTTTCTCGGCAGCAAATCTTCTAACCAAATATTAGTAGTTTATATTGGAAGTTTTCTAGGGAGTACTCTTTTCTGAAAGAAGCACCAATCTATTTTTCTTTATTTTTACAGTATCACAACTTTGACCAAAAGGTCCAGAGCTATTTTAGGGTGATTGGCGTAGTACTCGGAGACTGATTGTATTTTTCATTAGCTATCACACTGATTGTAAGCATGAGCAGATGGAAGATTAGGTGAGTGCGAAACTTACCTAAAACCCTACCGTCGCCGTTGAAACGAGGCGAGCGTCAAGGGAACCGTGGAGAACGGCGGGGAAGCGACGTCACGCCATCCGGCCTCCTCTTGCGTTGGGACAACGAATACTCCTGTGGCTGCGGCCAGCTCTGCAACCTCACGAATGGCACACCATACTCAATCGATTCGTTATCCTCTTGGTGCTCGACCTTCGACCTGTACGCCCACCACCTCCACCTGACTTTTGCCTCGGGCGAATCTGTCTGCTCCATCACCCAGTGGAGATACTCGATGAACTTGAAGGACTGCCGTCGTCTTGCTCTTTCGCATACATTGCCACATGGCCCTCACCGTCCTCGAAATCTCCCACTCATTGTCAAACCAAGTAAGGATCTCCTTCAACCTGGCTAACTTTTCCTGGTCGCCGCCGGCGATCTACCTGATTCGCTGCTGCATCCTCTCCATAGATTTCCTTCTGAGTGGTCTGGTGCTAGCTTTGGAAGATGGGAGGAGAGACGGTGGTCATGCAATAGAGAAGAGGGAGAGGCGAGACGGTGGTTTTGGAATGGAGATGATGGAGAGGAGAGGAGGTGGTTTTCCAATGGAGAAGAGGGAGAGGCGAGACGGTGGTTTTGGAATGGAGATGATGGAGAGGAGAGGAGGTGGTTTTGCAATGGAGAAGAGGGAGAGGAGCATGCGGCAGTGATTTAGAATTGGACGAGAGGGCCGGTGCGCTGTGACTGGATCAAAATCAAAATAAATTTACCCTTCAATTAAGATAGCAACCCCACATTAACTAGTCTCCCTTTTATTCTCGGTCATAAGTGACCATGATTTTCACAAATAAAATATATGCTATACGGTGCAAAAATAATATAATTTGAAAGTACATCCAGATATGAACCAAACGATACAATTTTTGATGACATGCATTCACACTTTTCTTGTCAAATACAGTACATGGTCAAACTTTGACCCAAAATACGCAAAACAAAAAAATACTTCCAAGACCAGCGCCGCTCCTCTCCTCTTAAACCACCGCCGCTCCTCTCCTGTTCCAATCCAAATCCAGCGCCGCTCCTCTCCTCTTCCATTTCAAAACTACCGCCGCTCCTCTCCTGTTCCAATCCAAAACCAGTGTCGATCCTCTCCTGTTCCAATCAAAAACCAGTGCAAACAGATTCACCGAATCCGATCGTGAGGGAGCAGTGGTGGGAGTATCGATCCCAGATGGAGCAACCACCAGAGATTGAAGGATCAAGCATCTACAGGGTGCCGTTTGTGAGGGTGTCATGCCAGAGCGAGCCGGTGGAGTCTTCGTCGACCGAACCCAACTGCAAGAGGAGAAAAGCAGTTGGCCCGACAACGCTTCCCCGCCATCCTCTCCCTCGCCGTTCACATCGTCTCACGGGGCGGCTGTCTGCAGCCGAGGAATAGGAGGGGACTGCCCCCCCGCCAGCCCAATAGTCGGGCAGGTTGTGAATTTTCAGGAGGAGCTTAGGGTTGTCAGTATTTGCAGGTTGTGAATTGTGTTTTGTGTTGTGTATTTTGAGAGTACTTTCAGATATGAATGTCTTTTGAATTTCAGATTTGTAGTATTGAGCATATGAAGTATTTTATGAGTTCTAGAGATCTGTTATTAGCACTTAAAAAATGTAGTTTCATAGGATTATAAAAGTGGAGACAATGTGATTCTCAGAGAAGAAACTGCAAGTTTCAGTTTCAGATAAGAAACTGCAGGTTTAGTTTCAGATAAGAAACCACAACTTTTAGAGGCAGAGCATTTATTGTTAACACAGCCTTTTCAAATAGGGATAACATCATATTGGAAGTTTTATTCATGGTCGAAAATGGAACTACCAGCCAGTTTACATCATGCTGATCAACATTCATGCATAGCACATCTTCATATGAGGCATAGTCAAAAAGATATGCTATTTTCAAAATGCCCACACAATGTCGAGTGTGCGAAAAATAGAGAAAACGAGGGACGAAGTTTTGTTAAGTGTTGGACGTGGTGTGCGTAGATGATAATGGGGACCCACATGTCAATAATGGTAGAGGCAAAAAATTTGGAGTTATTTTCCCTGCATCAGGTGGAATCGAACCCGGGCGGCACAGCTGTCGGTAGTGTCACCTGGCCATTGGGCTAGTTCAATACTTTCATTACAAATAAGGCACTGCCTCAGGTGGTCCGATCTCCTCCCGCGCCTTTGTGAGCTCGTCGCGGCACCGCTGTCTGCCGTTGTAAACATGCTGAACAAATGAGAGGAATCTGGAGAGGACTGTACCTGGAGAGGCGGACAGTCGGGACCCACCAGGTCTATGGCCGTATGCAAGCAAGTGGCGCATTGAAAAAAATACTTCCTCATAATGCTATACTGACATTGGGGCCCACGGCTTTGTCAACATAGTTACATTTTTTAGGTGCTTCAACGTAGTTACTAAAGGAGATAAATTCACAACGAAGCCAGGGAGCTGGCAGGTATCATTTATTATCACTGGGGGGCAAGTATCAGCTGGGTTGTGGGCTGCCCCGTGTAGGCTTTCTTTTTTAACATGTGCAGCCCACGACATGCCGATTTTTATTTTCTTGAGGGCCGTCATGTATCGACCGGCCTATGGACATTCCATCCGAGGTTTTATTTTTCCTGAAACATCGGCAACCCAATTTATGTATTTTTTTGAAGAAAACGCAGAGGTCTGTTCTATTTTTCTATATAAGAATAGGAACGCCTGGTCCAACTCCCTTCTAACTATATTACATATATTTAAATTATTTTATATGTTATTATATATTATTGTTATTGTCATCATATATTTAACAGATACTTACATATGTAAGAAAACAATATCCAACATCTTATTAACTTAAAAAATAATTTCTTAACAATAAATCCTGGATTTTTTTGGCAATGAAAATCTTGGTGATTGTGTACAAAAGCTTGGTAAGATTTAAGGACCAATGTAATAATAAATCACTTACTATTTAAATATATTTATAACAAAACGCTCAGCCCCTGTTTATTTTTGATAACATTGCTGCGCCCAACCCAACATCATAATTAGAATCAGCCCGGCAAAATTGTGTATTTGGAGAAAGTACAAATGGCCTGTAATTTTTTAGGAAAAAAATAAATGGGCCGCATGGACGCTACAATATTTGCTCACCCAGCCCAGCAAATGGACTGTAATTCTAAAAAAATATCAAATTGACTGTAAATTCTGAAAAAAGGGGTTGAATATGTGCCACATTTTTGGAGGCTAAAATGTGGGCCAATACGTCGAAGCCAATGCAAGTCGTTGTCAAATTAGTCAAGAAATGATTCTGACATCATTAGCCATTGGATTTACATCCAGCAACCGGCATACATCTTCAATCTCTCGTCTTCTTCCTCCAGCGCCGCCGGGACCACCTGCTCCTGCCTCCTGCTGCTAGCCACACTGCTTAGCACGCTTCATTCTGAAGCGCAACCCCACCGCCGGCCAGGCCATCCCTCCACCCCTCCACACCTCCTATTCTTCTCCACCGACTGCCAAACCACACTGCACCAGAACCAGTTATCCCTCGTACACCTCTCCGCCTGCGACTCCACTCCCGCGTCTTCCCATCTCCGGCTCGTTGCTGTCCGGGGCCTCACCGTCGTCCACCACCTTGGATGCGCTCGGTCCAGCGTGGTCCACGAACGACATCCATCAGAAGTGGACCGTACGTGGAGAGGCTGACAGCTGGGTCCACGGCTACACACAAGGAAATGCCTCCTTATTATGCGCAAAATAATGATTCCTCCACCTAACAGCTGGGTCCAAGGCCGAACACAAGGGCCTTTGTATTTCACGAAAAAAACATTCCCGCCGCTGACAACTCGGACCCACCAGCTATATCTTCATATCTTCGCACGCAACGAATTGCTTCCTTATTACGCACAAAAAAAGAATACCCCCTGCTAGCTGGGACCCACCATATGGGAGGCTGACTTGTGGGCCTACTAAGTTGACGCGGACGGAGGGCTTTGTCAACTTAGTCAATATGAACGATTCTAGCTCCAGTGATCGTATGATGTCCATCCAACGGCCGTAGTGCTTCTTCAACCTCTGGTCTTCTTGCTCCCGCCGCCCAAAGCAATGCCGGTCGTGTCGCCTGCTCCTACCTCCCGTGGCCGGCTTTGCTGTCGCGGAGGCCTCACTGCCCCCTACTACTCCCACTGCTGGCCAGGCCCTGCGGCGACGGCACCCTCACACCACAACCGAACAAGTGAACCCTCGTACTCCTGTCCGCGTGGGCATCCACTGCCGCGTCTTCCCCGGCTCCGCATCATCCCCTTCCTAGGCCTCGCCATCGTCCACCGCCTTGGTGCTCTCGGCACGGAGTGGTCAATGTGGTCAATGACTGACTTCCATCAGAAGAGTACTGTACGTGGAGAGGCTGACAACTGGGTCCACGGCCGCAGCAAGGAAGTGCCTCCTGATTACGCGGAAAATAATGATTCCTCCACCTGACAGCAGGGACCCATCGGACGGGCCACCATATTTCGCGGAAAAAACGTTTCCCCCTGACTGCTGGGACCCACCAGCTACATCTTCGCACGCAAGGAAGCGCCTGACAGTCGGGACCCACCCGGTCGAAGCATACGTAACGTTGTCATTCTGGTCGCGACCGTGTACGTACATACGATCGGTCAGTCTACAGGCTGCAGCGATGAACCGTGGTCGTGTTAGGAAGGGCACGTGTCGTAGTATAGGCGCGCACGTGTCATAGTAGAGGCGCGCACGTAGCATGTACACGTACGTACAGCCAGGGTGCAAGAAATAAAATACGGCCATGTACATACATATGGGCGGGGTCTCGAACGCCTACTCGCGCATACATACGGCCAGGGCTTGTGTACATTGCTGGGTTGGAACGGAGAAAGTGTGTCGTCGTCGTGTTCATAAGGAGGCAACCGGCTGGGTCGGAACGGAATGCGTCGTGTTCATCGGGAGCCAACCGGCTTGGATGAAACAACTGACGGAAATGAGGCCTGTCGTACCGGAGAACGGAGGAAATGGCCTTGTGTTCGACCGGCCACGGTCGAAACGGGATCTTGTTCATCGGGAGGGGTCTGGCGTACTGCAAAACGGAGGAAATGGGCTTCTCTTGCACCTCCTACTGTCGAAACGGGGTCCTTTTGATTGGGAGGGGTGTGGCGTACCGCAAAACGGAGTAAACGGACTTGTGTTGGAGCACTACGGTCTAAACGGGGGTCCTGTTCATCCGGAGGGGAGTTGCCTACCGCAAAACGGGAGTCCACGGGATACTGTTCATCTCCACCGTCGACTGCCTCCACGGGCTACTGTTCATCCACCGTCGACCTCCTCCAGCCTCCACCTGCGACTGTTCATCCACGGGCTCCTCTTCATCCAGCCTCCACCGTGCGCTCCTCCACCGGCTACTGTTCCACCAGCCCTCTCCACGGAGTCCTATTCAACCACCCCTCCACGGGCATCTGTTCGTCCAGCCCTCCACGGGGTCGTCCTATTCATCCAGCCCTCTACGGGGTCTTGTTCATCCACCCTCAACCGGCTCGATCGATCGGGGTCCTGTTCATCCAGCGGAAACGCCTCTACTACCACGGGGTCCTGTTCATCCAACCCCCCATCGGGAACTGTTCATCCAAACCACCCAACAACGCTCACTGTTAATCCAGAGGCAGCATCGATCGGCTTCAGTTAGCAGCAGCAGTGAAGGAATCACTCGGGTTCAGTTAACAACAAGGGATCGATCGATCGCTCGGGTTCAGTAACGCGTAGCCTGCAGTGCAATCGCTCGGGTTCAGTTAGAGCCCAATGCCTCGCTCGGGTTCAGCTAGAGCGCAAGGCCTCGCACACGCGCGTACGTGTATGAGAGAAACACGCATCGCTCGGCCCCAGACCACCCACCGTAACTGGGAACTCCCCCGATATTTTCCTCGCCCTTGCTTCTACCATGCTTTTTTCCATCATGGACGGCCCAAAGAATGACATGCAGCTGCGCCTCGCCCTTGCTGTTATGATTTTTTGTCATATAAGTAGGAGCCCACCACATCTATGATGACACCGGGTTTTGTCACAACTATCGTTGTACAAGTGTCATAAGCATGACAGAAAAAATTCGTTCGGCCCAAAATGTCATGGATGTGTCTTTTTTTGTAGTGTCATCCCAAAAGTAATGTCTTAAATCATAGAAGAATTTTTTCTTTTGTTGGTGTTGGGGGAAATGAGACCTATGGGATTCCCTGGGAACCCCTTCTACAGTTGGTGGGGCGTGGAGCTGCACAAAGAGCAGGTCTATCAATCAACGCGAGTGAATTTTTACCCATGTTCGGGCCGCAAATGATGCGTAATACCCCAGTCCTGCTCGTCTGTATATTTGGTGTTCTTGAGCTCTTGAACTAGTTGCGGTGCATGCCCAGTCCAAAAAGTCCGAACCCTTCCATAGTACGCCTCGGGCCTCCTTTTATATGTCAAAGGGGTCGCCACAGTGGCACACAGGAGGTGGAAAGTACCTACAGTGTACAAGTCTATCACCTGGCACCGTAGGACAAACACATTTAATGCGCTGCCTACGTGCCCTCTTTGCTTTAACGAGGACGGTAACAAGGCTCGTCTCGTCCGCCGCCCCCTCATCTTGCTCCGACATGCGTCCAAGCTGACAAGGCAAGCAGCTCCACGCAGGCAGGCTGTCTGCTGTGCTGGTGCGGTGATAGGGTCTTCACGAAGATTTGCATGTCACCACGCAGGTGCTTGACGGGTTGGCCTAGAAGCTGCATGCTGCCGCGCGGGCGCTCACCTAGTTGGCGGGCTGGTTGCCACGTCGGGGCGGCTGCGGGGCAGCGAAACTTCGGGCCCGTTCGGGCCTGGTCGTGGCCCCGCAGATGCCCCCGACAAGGGTCTTGCGTGCGTCCCTGAAAAGGGTCTTGCCGGGGGTCTTGCGGGCGTCCCCGGCAAGGGTCTTGCCAGGGGTCTTCGGCCGTCCCCGGCAAGGATCTTGCCGGGGGTCTTCGTTTGTCCCCGACAAGGATCTTGCCGGGGGTCTTCATCTTCTAGTTCTCATCTAGATTCACAGGCCTTTGGTCTTGACAAAGAGCTGCGCCACCACGCAGGCACCCCCTGAGCCTTGGTCTTGATGTTGTCGATGGTGTCAGAACTCTCAGGCCCAAGGGTGGCGGCCTTGCTTGTGTTGGGCAAGTCGCCCCGGCAAGGCTCTTGCCGGGGCTGTGTGGGCCCCCGGCAAGGGTGTTGCTAGGGGAAATCCATCTCGCCCCTTTGCTCTTCATGCTTCTGTCTTGAATACTGCCTTGATGGTCTTGGTCCTTTCCTTTCTCTGCCCTGCCAAGCATGGCCACAGGTGTGGCTATGACTCCCCGTGCACAAGTAAAGGGTTACAGAAAGGCCCCTACTTTTGTACACCAATAGGAGCCCACGGGCCTGGACCACGCATAAGCGCGGGGCATTGTTGGGCGAGGCCCAGAATGGTGCGCGGGCACGCGTGGCAGAGTTTTAACCATGGTAACTTCTTCGCCAGTTGCGCTTCCCCATGATCCGCATTGAGTGCGTGACGTGGGGGTCATGCATGGGACGGTTGCAGCATGCCTATATCACCTCATGGTGAATAGTAAAGAGGCGGCCCGCGTCTTCCCCATAAAAAAGAGGAAACTGCAGGGCCGCTGCTCATTTACCCTCCACGTCTTTTCCAATCTTGGACCGCCGTTCCCCTCTTCTTTTTCAAGCAAAAATCAGAGCTCTCGCCTCTGCTCGCCGCCACCGCGCCCTCATTGCTCTTAATCCCTTGCCCCCTCTTAGCCGCCATGGCACCCAAGACAAGCAAGGGCAAGGGAGCGGCCAAGGACGACAGAGGGAAGGTGGCGGGCAAGGGAGCGGCCAAGGACGCCGGTGGGAAGGAGGCGCCGGAGAGCGAGTTGGTGGAGCTACGGACGCAGTATGCCCTCTTCACCTCAACGGTCGATGCGCTCACCCTCAAGGAGAAGTTTAGGCCCCTATGGGGGAGGGAGACGTCGGGGCATCCCGCCACGCGCATCATCCCTGCCTCCTTCGCCGAGGCCGGTCCAAACCAGTATCCTTTCTTTGTCGACTATTTCCCCTCCGGGCTCTGCCCCACTTTCTCAGATTTATTCAATGACATCATGCACATCTATGGCTTCCACCTTCTGGATTTCACGCCGAATGCTGTGGCATGCATGGCCTTCTTCGCCCACCTTTGTGAGGGCTTCGCCGGAGTGCACCCCAGTACGGCGCTCTTCCGGCATTACTTCACCCCTCGCATCCAGCCAGGGGGTGCCATCTCTGGCTGCATTACTTGGATCTCGAGGACCCAGAGCAGGGGCACGTACCCAGAGGGTTCCCAGAAGGAGAGGTGGGACGAGTGGAGGGGTCGGTGGTGCTGGATCGAGGAGGCAGATCCGCAGGAGTTCTGCCGGGTTCGTTGGAGGCCGCCGGTCGGCAGCAAGGACTGGGGCGAGCTCGACGTCGATGACAAGAAGCTTACGGTCGCCACCACTAGGATCCATCGCCTCAGCTTGGCCGGGCTCACTGTCGAGATGATTGGGGATGACTTCATCCGCTGCCGGATCGCCCCGCTCCACAATAAGGGGAGGCCGGCCTGGGATTTCAGGAACGAGGCCGATATCATGAGGCTCCGCCCTGACCTGAACCACAACTTCACGGTGCTACAACATGCTCATCTCTGCCAGAGGCTTTTTCAGCTCAAGTTCGACGAGGTTGGCAGGGTCGAGAGGACCGGCAAGGCCGAGAATACCGGCAAGGCTGTCAAGGCCGGCAAGTCTCCATTTGGGTTACCAGCGGGGTTGGTCCCGTTGAGCAACAGTTCTTGCCAGACCGCCATCATCGCCATGATGCCGGTTTTCAACGCGCATGGCCTCGATCCGACCTGGGCCGAGCGAAAAATGGAGCTGGTGCAGGCATTCTTCGACAACTTGTCGGAGAGGTGCGTTCGCGATGAGCCCCTGCTCATCCGCGACACCACGAAGGAAGAACTGGCGTACATCGCCACTAGGGCGGTGGAGGTGGCACTTGCCGAGGAGGCCGGCAGCCTCGGCACTATGGAGGACGAGGCCGACACGGCCGCCGAAGAGAAGGAGTTCGCCGAGTGGACGGGGCCTGCCGGGGAAGCCAGTGGCGCCTGCGCTGGGTTTCTCTTGTCGAAGAAGTGGTGGAGGAGTCGGCCGAAGAGGAGACCAATGCAGATGACTCCTTTGCCCCAGGGAGGAAACGCGTCCTGCGGCGGGCTGGCTCCGGCTAGCCGGTCCGGCCCGGCAGGACCGCGCAGCGGCAACAGGCCCAGGAGGAGCCCGTGCGCCAGACGAGGGTTGCGGCAGCGAAGAAGGCGGCGGCGGCCGCCTCCTCTTCGTCCAAGCGGCGCAGGACCCCATCCCCTTCTCCTCCCCTTGCGGACGTCACCCCGGAGGCCGACTTCAACCATTGGTCCTTTAGCCCGAAGAGGAAGAGGAGGCCAGAGGAGGAGGAGGACGATTAAGCACCCTGCCCCCCCCCATTATCTCCTAGCTCCCCATCGCCCGTGCTGTCTTTCCCTAACTTGATCTTATCCTTGCAGTGGCATGGAGACGCTGGCCCAAAGGGTGGCGAAGAGAGCCAAGGCCTCGACGGGCGACGAGCCCCCAGCGAGCGCTTCGCACACGCCAGCGTTGGTGGTGATCAGCCTGGACGACAGCCCTCAGACCAGCCCCCGCTCCAACCCCCAGCGTGAGTCCATTATTCACTCCCCATTGGCGGGCATTGGGGCGTGCATCCTTGGTGCTGACCTTGCCGGGTTTGAAGGAGGAGAGCGGCAACAGGAGGAGCCGCCGAGGGCCGCTGTCGGTGTCAAAACCGGCGGATCTCGGGTAGGGGTTCCCGAACTGTGCATCTAACGTTGATGGTAAAAGGAGACAGGGGACACGATGTTTACCCAGGTTCGGGCCCTCTCTATGGAGGTAATACCCTACTTCCTGCTTGACTGATCTTGATGAATATGAGTATTACAAGAGTTGATCTACCACGAGATCATAATGGCTAAAACCCTAAAAGTCTAGCCTGTATGATTGTGTTCGTCCCTACGGACTAAGCCCTCCGGTTTACATAGACACCGGAGGGGTAGGCTTGTACAAAGTCGGTTACAGAGAAAGGAATCTTCATATCCAGACGCCAAGCTTGCCTTCCACGCCAAGGAGAGTCCCATCCGGACACGAGAGAGAGTCTTCGGTCTTGCATCTTCACAGCCCATCAGTCCGGCCCACGTCTAACAGGCCGGACGCCCGAGGACCCCTTAGTCTAGGACTCCCTCAGTAGCCCCCAAACCAGGCTTTCTATGACGACGTGTCCGGCGTGCAGATTGTCTTCGGCATTGCAAGGCGGTTTCCTCCTCCGATGACTTCAAAGAGCTGTATTCGGCCTTTCATTTAATGTCATACCCATCAGCTTCTGTGCGTCCATTGCTTCAGCTTCCATGTGTCGAGCGAATACGAGAGGTCAGGGTATGTTTTGCATATAACACCCCGGCCATGTAAGAAAAGCATCTATTTAAAGGGATTGGATCTCAGATCCGTTCCACATCACGCAAAAAATCCTTAGGGCTTGCTAGAAAAAACCACTCCAACATGGCAAGTGCTCCCAGCTCTTCCTTCCATCCCCACGGCCCTGAAAAAGGTAATTGGGAGATTTGTGTTGTCTCCCACGGTCAGCTAGTGAAGCTGCAAACACAGGGATTTCTTCCCCCCGCGGATCTAGTCCCTATTCGAGCAGGATCAACTTCCTTCAACAGCGGGGCTCAGGCTGAGAATTTCCCCAATCCATCCAGGGGGAACGAGTGTGCTTCGTTCCCTACCTGCTAAGAGGCGTCAGATTTCCAATTCATCCATTCCTCTGAGGACTTCTGGAGTATTGTGGTCTTCAACTTCACAATTTCACTCCTGCCTCCATTCTGCACATCGCGGGTTATATTGCTCTTTGTGAGCTATTCCTGGGTTGTGAGGCCCATTTTGAATTGTGGAGGAAGCTATTCTGCCTCGTCCCTCGTAACCAAGAGGGATCAATATTTGAAGTGGGCGGAGCCGAGGTATGGCGTATCGTCGGGACCGGATACCTGTCCGGCACACCAAAGAAGGCATCCGAAGAGTGGCCTTCCGAATGGTTCTATATTGAGGACGTAGCCCTTCCTGACCCAGTCCGAATGGGTCTTCCCGAATTCGCAAGTGTTCCGTTGCAGAAACACCATAGCTGGCGCCCTCGGAGCCTCGAGGAGGAAGATAGCGCGGAAGTCCATCAACTGATGAGCAAGATAAAGACGCTTGCCCAGTCTGGATTATCAATAGTCGAGGTAATGGCGGCTTCCATAGTGCGAGGGGTCCAACCACTCCAATACAGAGGGCTTCCCATGTGGCACTATAACGGGGAAGATGACGCCTCCTGCTGCAGTCAGAAGGGTCCGAACACCCCCGCCGCTTTGGCAAAAATATTGGCCGAGCTGTTCAAAGGGGAGGAAGAGGAATTTATTCATATCAAGCGCAGAGATGGATTCTCCATGTACAATCCTCCTAGCTGGGTGAGTTCCAACCCCGCCGCTCCACTTGTTCTACTCCCTGAGTTAATTTCAATGAATGTTAATCCGTCGACTCGTAACAGGAATGGCGAAAGATCACCGAGGGGCTACACTGCCCCGTCCCACAGCCAGAGGACCACAACCGGGACGTTGACCCCGGATTCGAAGAGGATCCGAACATATTCGTGGTGCTCGAGGATGGGGTGTTCTACCAGGCGAGCTATGACGGCATGGAAGTGGCCATCACAGCCGACTACCCCGGTCTTCTCCCGGCCTCCCACGTAAGTAACCAAGAGACATCCCCGAAAGAGCTTCCTCGTTCTGCCTCACCCACCGCACTATCTCGTGCTCCAAAGGGAGGCACTCGGCGCGTCATGCTGTACCAGAGGCAACTCCAAAGAGAGCGGCACCCACATCGGGCAAGCCTTCAAAGAGGAAAGCAAACAAAGACACGGCCGAACCCTCATCGAAGAGGTATGGTTTTGTAAATATGCCTCTCGGCAGTCACATCCAACTATGAAATTTTCTGTTTGTTCCTTATCAGGAAAAGCGTTCGCCGGACTATGTCCGGGGGACTGGCCGGTCATACTCCCAATAGCCAGGTTCCAGACCCTGCCGTAAAGATGGGGGCTAATATGGGAGTGACACCGGATGTTCCTTTGGCCGAGGATTCGGATGATGTATCCGTCACCAACTCGGAAGTGGAGAGCGCCATGGGTCATCGGCGCCGGAGGGCCGTTCTTCGCGACCCAAGTTTTACAAAGGAGGCCTTCGATGCCTTTAGCTCGGCGGATGCATACATCTGAGCTGCTCGAGACGGATTTACGAGAGTCGCAAACCAGCATTTGAAAGATATGCGGGTAAGTTTATTATAAAAAACTGATAATTATATACCAGTAGCCCCTGAGACTTGAATCAGTTGATACAACTAATTTAAGGATCATTCTGTAACCAGGTGCTTATGGAGAAGAACAACCTGTTGTCTCAGGAACTAGAAAAGTGTCGCACCCAACTAACTGCTGCTACCGCCGAAGTGGAGAAAACCAAGAAGGCATCACCTGGTAATGTTCCCCTCATCGAGAAAATATAATTATATACCAGCAATGCTAACCCTGTTGCTCATCTTATGGTAGGATCATCAGATCAACTGAAGGAGCAACTGAAAGCCGCCCAAGCGGAAGAACAAGAAGCCAAAAGACTACTGGCCGCGGGCGAGCGTGTGCTGACACGACCTAGGGATGAGAAAAACAAGCTGCATGATTCCTAGACCCAACTGGGCGAAGAACTGAAAGATGTACGGGCCGAGCTGGCTGATTCCGTGAAGGAAAATAAGAGGCTGTGCGGCGGCATTTTTGGTAAGTGGTCGAACTTACCTCTGTGTAGTTCGGAGTTGAAAGGGACTGATAGAATTATATCTGTAGGTATGCTGACTGGCCGTCCCAAAGAGGAGATGTCCGGAATCTCAGGCGATCTGCTACAAGAGCTGTCACAAATGCACGAGCAAGCTCGGCAGGCAATGCGAAGTGTTGCCAAGGCTTGATGGCCATCCGCCTCCCCTCTAGGAAGGATGGAGGAGCTTATACAGCTATTCAAGGGAGCGCGGCGGCGCTTTTGATTATGGAAGATATCAGCCTGCCAGGAAGGTGCACGAGAAGCCTGGGCCATGGTCAAAACACGGTATACCAAGCTTGATCCGAATCATATGGCCCGGGTCGGACCTCTAGGGTCAGATGGAAAGAAATTCCCGTGAATTTGGTATATGACCAAGTAGAAGTAGCCGCAAAATATTCCCAACAAGATTGTAAGTTAGACAGCCTGTTAGACGGTATAGAGGAGGAAATTTTTGAGTCCAAATGACCATGTATTTTCCTTGACATATTTGTCCCCAGCCGGATTGTAAAACGATTGCCATGGCAGACCTTTTCGCTTCGACCTCTTTACCCAAAGGTGCGGCGTGTTTCCGAATACCTGAGCGGCAAAATAGACCGGGGTATGCGTGGAAACCAGGCGTAGGGGTCATAGTTGCTTGAACAGACAAGTTGTATATGGCTAGTTATGTTACCTTACATTGTGATTGTAAGAAACATCTTCCAGAGAGAATAGTTCCGTTAAGGGTTCCTTTCCCTAGGTGTACATGCCTTAATGTGCATGTCCGAACTGTGATTGAAACAATCGCAGTATATTTAACATCTAGGGATTCATATTTTAATGAATGTAAAAACATCTTTAGTTCACCGACCGAATATTCCCTTAAGAACGCTAGCTTTCGGCTTCACCCAGTCTGAGGAACACATCCGGATGACCCGGCAGTAATAATCGTAGAGGTGCTCCCTTTATGCCCTAGCCAAACTAACAGGAACGTAGGGCATAAGCACGGGAGCCACGCAACCCAGCTTGGCCAAAACTTAAGTCATATCGATGCATATAATGGCCAAGAAAATTTACATATGGTTAAAACGTGCATATGTGATGAGCTTGATGCTCGAAAAATAACAATAATAAGCTTCTGTCAAAGAAGCCCCCAGGTATAATGGACGTACATATTTGAAGATGTGTATGTCACAGGTGCACGGTTTAGGCGCACGAAAAGCTTTAAGGCTAAAAAGTAAAAAGCGAAAAGAGATAAAAAAGTAATGGAAACAATAGGGAGAAGGAAACGAACAAAGAGTTCAGCGCTAGGCATAGAATCTTTGGAGTCTGGCCGCGTTCCAGGGGTTCAGCTCTAGTCGATTGTCTGATGCATCATGCAGGCGGTACGCTCTTCCAGTGAGAACTTCGTCAATGATGAAGGGACCCTCCCACTTGGGCTTGAGTTTGTCCATTTTCTTCTCCGGCAAGCGTAGAACGAGTTCGCCAACATTATAAGTCTTGGCCCGTACTTCTCTGCTTTGATATCTGCAAGCCTGCTGTTGATAAAATGCGGAACGGGCTTTTGCAACGTCGTGCTCCTCCTCCAGGGCATCTAAGCTATCTTGCCGATCAAGCTCGGCCTCTCTCTCTTCGTACATGCGCACTCGAGATGAGTCATGAATAATGTCGCAGGGTAACACAGCCTCTGCGCCGTACACCATGAAGAAAGGTGTATATCCGGTAGTGCGATTGGGCGTGGTCCGCAGCCCCCCAGAGTACGGAGTCGAGCTCCTTAACCCAGTGCTTGTCTGATTCTTTCAAAGACCGCACTAGTCTAGGCTTGATGCCGCTCATAATAAGACCATTGGCTCGTTCGACTTGACCGTTTGTTTGCGGGTGATAGACAGAGGCGTAATCGAGCTTAGTGCCCAGATTAGCGCACCCGTTTTTCACCTCATTGGCTGTGAAATTGGAGTCGTTATCGGCGATGATGCTGTGTGGGACACCATAACTATGTACAATGCCGCATATAAAGTCTATCACTGGTTCAGCTTCGGCCGTTTTAACTGGTTTGGCCTCTATCCACTTAGTGAATTTATCCACCATGACCAGCAGATATTTTTTCTTATGGCTTCCTCCTTTAAGGGGTCCAACCATATCAAGCCCCCAGACCGCAAAAGGCCAAGTGATGGGGATTGTTTGTAGAGCGGTGGGTGGCATATGGCTCTGGTTGGTGAAAAGCTGGCATCTGACGCAGTGTTGGACAAGGTCCTGTGCATCTGCTTGGGCCGTCGGCCAATAGAAACCTGTACGGAAGGCCTTACTTACGAGGGCCCGAGCCGCAGCATGGTGACCGCCGAGGCCGGCATGAATTTCAGCCAAGAGCTGCCATCCCTCCTCTTCGGAGATACATCTTTGGAGTACTCCGGTGGCTCTTTTATTGTAGAGTTCTCCGTCGTGAACATTGTAGGCTTTTGAGCACCGGACAATGCGGCGGGCCTCATTCTGATCCTCAAGGAGTTCTTGCCTATTAAGGTAGGCCAAGAAGGGTTCGGTCCATGGGGAAATGACTGCCATTATAAGATGGGTCGACGGTGTTATTCCGGTGGCTGAGCCCCCGATGATATCAGTGTGTTCGGAGTCTGGGTTTATGGTCGGATCCGGACTGGTGTTGCCGCTCTCCCCTTGCCACACCACGGATGGCTTAAAAAGCCTTTCCAGAAAGATGTTAGGTGGGTCAGGGTCGCGCTTGGTGCCGATGCGACCAAGGACATCCGCCACTTGATTACTTTCTCGAGCCACATGATGAAACTCGAGCCCCTCGAACCGAGCTCATATTTTGAGAACGACATTGCGATAAGCAGCCATCTTCGGATCTTTGGCGTCGAAATTTCCATTTATTTGAGATATTGCGAGGTTTGAGTTCCCGCTCATTTCCAGGCGTTGTATGCCCATGGAGACGGCCATCCGAAGTCCATGTAATAAGGCCTCATATTCGGCTATATTGTTAGAGTCTGTGTATAATATCTGGAGTACGTACTGAACGACGTCTCCATTGGGGGACGTTAAGACAACGCCCGCCCCAAACCCTGCCAACATTTTGGAACCATAGAAGTACATAACCTAGTTGGAATACATGTCGTACTCTTTAGGGAGTTCGGCCTCCGTCCATTCGGCGACGAAGTCAGCCAGTACTTGGGACTTAATGGCTCGGCGCGGTTTGTATGTTATGTCGAATGGAAGGACCTCAATGGCCCACTTAGCAATCTGGCCTGTGGTATCGCGGTTGTTTATTATGTCCTTGAGTGGTACCTCGGAAGCCACCGTAATTGAGCACTCTTGAAAGTAGTGTCGCAGCTTCCGGGACGCCATGAAGACCGCGTATGCTATCTTTTGGTAATGAGGGTATCAGGATTTTCGTGGTGTAAGGACAGTGGATATGTAGTATACTAGTTTCTGGAGCGGGAATTTGTGTCCGTCCTGCTCTCGCTCAACCACGAGCACGGCGCTCACCACTTGGTGTGTTGCCGATATGTATAATAGCATGGGTTCTCCGACGTTCGGCGCGGCCAAGATTGGGTTGCTCGCTAAAAGGGCCTTTATTTCCTCCAGCCCGGCCGTTGCCACATGCGTCCATTCGAAGTGTTCGATGCGTCGGAGAAGGCGGTAGAGCGGCAATGCTTTTTCTCCCAATCTGGAGATAAAGCGGCTTAAAGATGCCACGCATCCCGCGAGTTCTTGGACATGTTTAAGGTCTATTGGCGTAGCCAATTGTGACAAAGCTCGGATTTTGGCTGGATTTGCCTCAATTCCTCTATTGGAAACGATGAAGCCCAACAGTTTTCTGGCGGGGATGCCGAAAACACAGTTTTCCAGATTGAGCTTGATGTCGTATGTATGGAGGTTGTCAAATGTCAGACGTAAATCGTCTATCAGTGACTCGACGTGCCTGGTTTTGTTGACGATGTCATCCACACATGCTTCAACTGTCTTGTCGATCTGTTTCTCCAGGCATGTTTGAATCATGCATTAGTAGGTGGCGCCAGCATTTTTGAGCCCGAAAGGCATAGTGTTCAAGCAGAAAGGCCCGTATGGGGTAATGAATGCCGTTGCGGCTTGGTCGGACTCCTTCATCTTGATTTGATGGTATCCAGAGTATGCGTCGAGGAAACACATTGAGTCCTGTCATGCGGTTGCATCAATAATCTGATCGATTCGAGGGACGGGGAAGGGATCCTTAGGGCATGCCTTCTTGAGGTCCTTGAAATCGAGGCATATGCGCCAGGATTTATCCTTCTTTGGTACCATCACCAGGTTTGCTAGCCAGTCCGGGTGTTTTATTTCTCTGATGAATCCGACCTTGAGTAACTTGGCTAGCTCCTCCCCCATGGCTTGTCGTTTGGGTTCGCAAAAATGCCGCAGTGTTTGCTTGACCGGTTTATATCCCTTTAATATATTGAGGCTGTGTTCGGCAAAATCTCACGAAGGAACTCTCGTAGTGCGGCGTCGACCGTTGGGTCGAGTTGTGCCCCGATGGATGCTGTCTTCTTGGGGTCCGTCGGGTGGACTTGAAATTTGACTATTTCCTCTGCTGGTTTAAAGGAGGTGGATTTGGGTCTTTGTCCAAGATTACGTCATCCCTATCCACAATAGAGCGCAATGCGGTTAACTCTTCGGCCGCAAGTATTTCAGACAATGCTTCGAATGCCAGGGATGCGGTTTTATTCTCGACGCGGAGTGCTATGTCCGGATCACTGGCAAGAGTGATAATACCGTTGGGCCTGGGCATCTTGAGCTTCATGTATCCATAATGAGGTATAGCTTGGAAGATGAGGTTTAATCCGCTGCTTCCATCCATGAGCACTTCGGTGAGCCGAAATCCGTCCACAATTGGACTGAGGACCAAGGCGGCTGGTGCCCGGACTGTCCTGAATTTTGGTTCGTCACCGGCATTGAAAGTTATGTTCGTGTCGTTCCATGGGTTTATTGCTGCGACTTGGCAGACTTCGGTGAGGTTGCAGAGTGCCCTTTTGCGCTGGTTTTTTGAAGCGAAAGTTTCGAAGACCATCAATACTCTAAGGTCGTCGTCTTCCGGGGGGTGTTGTTCTGGGGTATATTTGGTGAGGAGGTCCTCACCGCTCTTGGCCACTTGCCGGAGTATCCAACATGCTCTAAGGCTATGGGTTGGTGTGGTATCCGGTGTTGTATGTATTTTGCATGGCCTATCGAGCAATCCCTCTATAACGGTTCCGTGCCCCGTAATGGGCTTAGATTTTTTTACTATTGGGTCGGGCGCCTTGCCTGGACGAGTGGCTGAGCTAGAACCGGTGGTTCTCAGCGAGCTGCCTGAGTATTCCAGGCGCTTTCCATTGCGCAGTACTTCTGTACTATGGTTGCCAAGTCAGCGAAGTGTAATACGCGACGGCGGTTGATGGCGTTGAGGATTCCTTCGTCCGTGCAATTGTTGCAGAATACTGAGACCGCGTCTTCGTCACGACAATCTTTAATCTTTTCTTTGACAAGGAGGAATCTGGCCCAAAAGTGATGGACCGTTTCCTGAGACTGCTGTCGTATGTACATAAGATCACGTATAGCTGGGTGGATGGGTGGATTTAAATCTGATCCCTGACCCAATTTGGGATCCCGAGTTTGAAAATCTTCCGAACTTAATGGTTCGGGCTCCGGGATATCCGCTGATGTTTTAGGCCCACCGTCCGATTCTGAGTTCGGAGGGCAGGGCACGTCGTCCCGTGGACAGGTATCCAGCTCCTCGAGCTCGAAAATCCGAACGTATTTCATCCTCAATATGGAAGAAGAGTTATTGTTTTGCTCCACTACTACCGCTATCTGATGGGTGAACGGTGGAGATTTGATTTCTCTCTGGTCCGGTTTAAGCCCAATCCGATCGTAGTCTATAGCGACCCCCAAGGCGGCTATTTGATCTAGGAGTTCGTTTAAAGACGACAACTCCGTCGGATCCGTACGTTTGGAGTTTTCGGAGTCAACGCGGAGGGGATTTTCCATGACTCAAGAGGTCATCGTCGGCTTAACGGCCGAGCAGGCGGTCATGGTAAAGCCTCCAAGCCGGAGGGTTTGGCCTGGGGCCAAGGCTCCTGTGGAGGTGATATTATCCTTGATGACAAGGATAGCCATCAATCCTGTTTTCGACGTCATAGTGGAACTCTCAATGAAAGCACCAATGTCGGTGTCAAAACCAGCGGATCTCGAGTAGGGGGTCCCGAACTGTGCGTCTAAGGTCGATGGTAACAGGAGACAGGGGACACGATGTTTACCCAGGTTCGGGCCCTCTCTATGGAGGTATTACCCTACTTCCTACTTGATTGATCTTGATGAATATGAGTATTACAAGAGTCGATCTACCACGAGATCCTAATGGCTAAAACCCTAAAAGTCTAGCCTGTATGATTGTGTTCGTCCCTATGGACTAAGCCCTCTGGTTTATATAGACACCAGAGGGGTAGGGTTGTACAAAGTTGGTTACAGAGAAAGGAATCTTCATATACAGATGCCAAGCTTGCCTTCCACGCCAAGGAGAGTCCCATCTGGACACGGGTGAGAGTCTTCGGTCTTGCATCTTCACAGCCCATCAGTCCGGCCCACGTCTAACAGGCCGTACGCTCGAGGACCCATTAGTCCAGGACTCCCTCAGCCGCCCCTGACACGCCGCCCCCGTCGACCACGCCACCCATAGGGGCGTCTCCGGCAAGGGCACCCACCGCTGAGCCCACGCGCATGGAGGAGGAGGGGACGGGCATGGGCACTAGTGGCTCCTTCCCGGCAACGAACGTTGGCAGGGAGGGAACCTCTTCTCCTCAGCACGGCACGAGTAAGCTGCCTGCCTCCCGTCCCCTGCTATCTTTGCCTCGTGATGTTCTCTCTTTTCTTTGTTCTGAACTTTGGTTTTGGCCTTGCTTCATTCTTCCTTCTGGTTTCTAGAACCTCTCTTGACGGACCAGGTAGACGTCGATGCTGTCATCAAGGAGGTCGCCAAGGATGTGGAAGCCGAGGCCACCATGATCGCGGCTGAGGAAGCCACCAAGGGGCCTGCCAGGGAGACCGGCGAGGCTGCTGTCGGGGAGGCCGGCAAGGCTGCTGCCGGGGAGGCCGGCAAGTCTGCTGCCGAGGAGGCCGCCAAGGGGCCTGCTGGGGAGGAGGTGGCCGATGACCAACCCTCCTCCCCTACCGCCCCCGCCCCGGGAAAATATTTGAAGGTGCGCAATGATCTGTTTGTCAGCCTCCCGGGGACGGCAAGCACCAGAGCGCCAGCCGAAGGGGATGTTTTCGACGATGAGGCCCTCGCCGCCGCCGGTCTCCAGGTAGTCGACGAACCGAGCGCTAGCAGCGGTGGTTCCCAGGAGGAGCAGCTCCTCCGGGCCATCAGCGCCAATTTCCAGAAGCTTCAGGCGCTCCATCGTGCCCGCCAGGACAAGGTGATCTCTAGGACAGCAGCCGTGGACAAGGCTGAAGCGGACTTTCAGGAGGGCGTCGCTCAGATGCAGGTCTGGTTCGGCGAGGCCCGGTAGGAAGTGAAAGCCGCCCAGGATCAGCTGGACGAGCGCAAGCGAGAGCTCCTCCAGAAGCAAGCTGACATCAAGAAGGCCCAAGAGGCAGCGAAGGAGCAGGCCGCCAAGGATGAAGCTGACTGGAGGCAGCAGCAAGCTCTGCTGGACACCCAAGAGGAAGACCTTGTTGCTCGCGAACACGCGCTTGTCGCAACACTTCATGGCAAGGACGAGGAGATTGAGAGGCTCGCCGCGCAGCGGACCCAGGAGCTGGAGCAGAAGCACAAGGATGCACTTGATGCTCTAGCCCTGGACCAAGCCAGCAAGCCGGAGATGCTGGAGCTGGAGCGGGTGCAGCTGAAGAAGGGGATCTCAACGCTGACGGAGGACAAGGACACAGCTAACCACACTCTGGCGGATTTGCAGGTCACCGTCTCCGACAAGACGAAGCTGCTCTCCGAGACCAACGGCTCCATCAACGATCTGAAGCGGAAACTGGACTCCTTGGAAGGGACGCTTTTGAAGGTGAGGGCCCGTGAGGAGACCCTGAACAAGGCCCTTAAGAGTGAGAGGCAGCTGCGGAAGGATGAAGCTGCTGCCCATAGGGACTATGTGGACAGCGTAAATCTCTGGATCGGCCGCCTCATCGATGAACCCTAGCAAGCCGTCATGGGCATGCCGAACTTCAGGTACTTCCAAGAGGTGAACATAAGCCCCAATGCTAGGCTGACCTTGTTCTTCAAGGGCATCCTCGAAGCCCTGGAGCAGCTCCACTCCAGTCGAGCGACTTATTTGGCCAATGAGGCTCGGAATCTTTGCCGGGGCGCCCTGACCAAGGTGCTCACCAAGGTGGCATTCTGGAACCCCAGCGTCGACTTCGCCAACGCGCTTGAGAGCTTGCCGGAGGATGCGGACCTCATGGCGCTCGAACAGCATATCGAGCCCATCATCAGCTGCGTCGACGGAGTCAAGAGGTTGGAAGGCCAGCGCCGGGACTAGCCACCCGTTTCTCATTGCCGCTGCAAGTTCATGCCCAAGACAATTTTATCTTAAGTTAGAACCGCGGCAACCACTGATGTAATATAACTTTGCAGTATTCTGAAATAGTGCATGCTATCTTCCTGTTTGATCTTTCTTTGTATGTATGCACCCTACGCTTAGTTGGATAGGTTTGCCAATGCGTAAACCCGTGTTGTGGCGCTTTGAGGAACGAATCCTTAGCAGCTGCCGGGGGCGCTTACTGCCAGGCAAGCCACCTTGCCATTCTCGGCGCAGCCCCTCGAACTGTTGAGCAGACTCGAAATAGAATGAGGGTGTTGCCAATAGTGGAAGGGTTCCTTTGCATGGTGGTTTTCCATATAAGGAGCAAGATCTTTCGAGGAAAATAACCCCATTAAAAGGAAAATTGCTCAAGGTTTTGCGTCACTTAGCTTTTCGTCGCCACGCGGATGGTTATTGCGGCTATGGGCGACTCCGCTCACCTGGCTAATGGCACCAGAGTGATGGGGATGACTTTAACCTCCTCCGCCGCTAGCGCCCGCCCGGTCGCTTACCCGCACTGGCGCGGACAGACCGGCTCCAGACGAGCCGACCGCTGGGACCGCCATCTTCTTCCGAGCCATGGTGATGAAGAAGTCGATGCACTAACTTCTAGACCGGATTTCCATAGCCTCAGCGCCCCCTACCCGGCGCACCAAAGATGTCGGGGCAAATGACATCTATGGGATTCCCTAGGAACCCCTTCTACGGTTGGCGGGGCGTGGAGCTGCACAAACAGCATGTCTATCAATCAATGCGAGGGCATTTTTACCCAGGTTTGGGCCGCAAATGCTGCATAATACCCTAGTCCAGCTTGTCTGTATATTTGGTGTTCTTGAGCTCTCGAACTAGCTACCATGCATGCCCAGTCCAAAAAGTCTGAATCCTTCCACAGTACACCTCGGGCCTCCTTTTATATGTCAAAGGGGTCGCCACAGTGGCACACAGGAGGTGGAAAGTACCTATAGTGTACAAGTCTATCGCTTGGCACCGTAGGACAAACGCATTTAATGCACTACCTACGTGCCCTCTTTACTTTATCGGGGACGGCAACAAGGCTCGTCTCGTCCGTCGCTGCCTCGTCTTGCTCCAACGCGCGTCCAAGCTGACGAGGCATGCAGCGCCACTTTGGCTGGCTAGCTGTTGTGCTGGTGCGGTGACAACGTCTTCACGAAGATCTGCATGTCACCACGCAGGTGCTTGACGGGTTGGCCTAGAAGCTGCATGTTGCCACATAGGCGCTCGCCTAGTTGGCGGGCTGGTTGCCGTGTCGGGGCGGCCGCGGGGCAGCGAAACTTCGGTAGGTGCGAGCATGGTCATGGCCCCGCAGATTCCCCTGGCAAGGGTCTTGCCGGGGCGTTGCGGGCGTCCCCGGCAAGGGTCTTTCCGGGGGTCTTGCGGGCGTCCCCGCAAGGGTCTTGCCGGGGGTCTTTGGCCGTCCCCGGCAAGGATCTTGCCGGGGGTCTTCGTCTGTCCCCGGCCAGGATCTTTCCTGGGGTCTTCGTCTTCTGGTTCTCATCTAGATTCGCAGGGCTTTGGTCTTGACAAAGATCTACATGCCACCACGCAGGCGCCCCCTGAGCCTTGGTCTTGATGTTGTCGATGGTGTCAGAACTCTCAGGCCCAAGGTGGCGGCCTTGCTGGTGTTGGGCAAGTCACCCCGGCAAGGCTCTTGCCGGGGCTGTGTGCCCCCCCGGCAAGGGTGTTGCCGGGGGAAATCCATCTCGCACCTTTGCTCTTCATGCTTCTGGGTTGAATACTGCCTTGGCGGTCTTGTTCCTTTCCTTTCTCTGCCCTGCAAACCATGGCCGCAGGTGTGGCTACGACTGCCCGTGCATGAGTAAAGGGTTACAGAAAGGCCCCTACTTTTGTACACCGACAGTTGGTAAGTAAAACTAGCAGGTAAATATTTAGCAACAATGTAATTAGCATAGTCAGCATACCAAGGATTTCTATGATAAACATTTATTGTAGCTAGCTGCTCATCAGGAAAACTATCATCAATATGAAGTGGGTCATCAAGCACATTTTCAAGCCTAGACAAGTTATCAGCTACGGGGTTCTCAGCTCCTTTTCTATCAATGATATGTAAATCAAATTCTTGTAGCAAAAGAACCCAACGAATAAGTCTAGGTTTAGCATCTTTCTTTTCCATAAGATATTTAATTGCAGCATGGTCTGTCTGAACAGTTACTTTGGAATCAACAATATAAGGTCTAAATTTATCACAAGCAAACACCACTGCTAAGAATTCTTTTTCAGTAGAGCATAATTTCTTTGAGCACTGTCTAGAGTTTTACTAGCATAATGAATAACATTCAATTTTTTATCAACTCTTTGTCCTAGAACAGCACCAACAGCATAATCACTAGCATCACACATAATTTCAGAAGGCAAGTTCCAATCAGGTGGTTGAACAATAGGTGCAGAAATTAAGGCTTTCTTGAGTGTTTCAAAGGCTTCTAAACAATCATCATCAAAAACAAAAGGAATATCCTTCTGCAAAAGATTAGTGAGAAGCCTATAAATTTTAGAGAAGTCCTTGATAAACCTCTTATAGAAACCAACATGACCTAGGAAAATACGAATACCTTTTATATCTTTAGGACATGACATTTTCTCAATTGCATCAACCTTAGCTTTGTCCACTTCAATACCTCTTTCAGAAATTTTATGACCCAAGACAATGCCTTCATTTACCATAAAGTGGCACTTCTCCAAATTCAAGACAAGATTTGTTTGTTCACATCTCTGCAAAACTCGCTCAGGATTGCTTAGACAATCGTCAAAAGACTTCCCATAAACAGAAAAGTCGTCCATGAAAACCTCAACAATCTTTTCACAAAAGTCAGAGAATATAGCAGTCATACATCTTTGAAAGGTAGCAGGTGCATTACATAAACCAAAAGGCATACATCTATAAGCATAGGTTCCAAAAGTACAAGTAAAAGTGGTCTTTTCTTGATCTGGTTGAGAAACAGGTATTTGTGAAAAGCCAGAATATCCATCAAGGAAGCAAAAGTGTGTGTGCTTAGATAATCTTTCAAGCATTTGATCAATAAAAGGCAAAGGGTAATGATCTTTTCTAGTTGCTTTATTTAATTTTCTAAAATCAATTACCATCCTGTAGCCTGTAACAATTCTTTGTGGAATTAGTGCATTCTTATCATTAGGAACAACAGTTATACCTCCTTTCTTGGGGACACAATGAACAGGACTTAGCCATCTACTATCAGCTATAGAATAGATTATACCTGCTCCCAGAAGTTTTAATATTTCCATTCTTACCACCTCTTTCATCTTCGGATTTAACCGACGTTGGTGATCAACATCGGGTTTAGCATCAGGTTCCATATTAATTTTGTGCTAACATAGACTGGGACTAATGCCCTTTAAATCATCAAGAGTATATCTGATAGCAGCTCGGTGCTTCCTCAGAACTTTCAACAATCTTTCTTCTTCATGTTCTAAAAGGTTAGCACTAATAATAACAGGATATATTTTCTTTTCATCAAGATAAGCATATTTCAAAGTGTCTGGCAACTGTTTTAATTCAAACATAGGATCACCTTTAGGTGGAGGAGGACCTCCAAGAGTTTCAATAGGCAGATTGTGTTTAAGTAGAGGACGTTGTTCATAGAAAATCTTATCTATTTCATTTCTTTCATGCATATGTAAATCATTTTCATGGTCTAGCAAATATTGTTCTAAAGGATCAGTAGGTGGCACAGCAATAGAAGCAAGGCCAATTAATTCATCCTTACTAGGCAATTCTTTTTCATGAAGATTTCTACTAAACTTGGAAAAATTAAATTCATGAGACTCATCACCAAAGCTAACACCAACAATTTGTTTCTTACAATCTATCTTAGCATTAACTGTGTTTCTCACAATCTATCTTAGTCATCTTGTGGGGAGCCAAGAACAAGAAAATCAGTAGGGTATTTTATTTTCCCACACAAGACTTCAACATCTCTAATGATCCCAAATGGTGATATGGTGTCTCTATTAGCAAGTTTAATTGTAACATCTATTTCTTCTAACTCTGCAGGTGCTATGTCTTTCATAATTTCTTGATATAAGGTGTAAGGAGTAGCACTCACACTAGCACCCATGTCACATAAGCCATGATAATAGTGATCTCCTATTTTAACTGAGATGAAAGGCATGCCCACAACGGTTCTATGTTTATCTCTTTTATCAGGTTTAGCAATTCTAGCAGCTTTTCTTCACAGAAATAAATAACATGCCCATCCATGTCTTCTTCTAAGAGATCTTTAACCATAGCTATGCTAGGTTCTACTTTGATTTGTTCATCAAGTTTAGGTGTTCTAATATAGCTTTTGTTAACCACAGTTGAAACTTTAGCATGTTCCTTTATCCTAGCAGGAAAAGGTGGTTTCTCAATATAAGCAAAAGGGACAACTAGATCAACATTATAAAGTATAGTTTCTTATTTAACTGGTACCGGTTCCTTAATTTCTTTTTTAATAGGTGGGTGATATTTAAACCACTTCTCTTTAGGGAGTTCAACATGAGTAGCAAATGATTCACAAAAGGAGGCTACTATGTCAGAGTCAAGTACATATTTAGTGCTAAACTTTTGAAAAGCATCGGTATCCATAAAAGATTTAACACAATCATACTTAAGTTTAATACCTGCCTCTTTACCTTCCTCGAGTTCCCAATCTTCAGAGTTACGTTTAATTCTTTACAAAAGATCCCACCGGAATTCAATAGTCTTCTTCATAAAAGAACCAGCACAAGAAGTATCAAGCATGGTTTGATCATTACGAGAAAGCCGAGCATAAAAATTCTGGATAATAATTTATCTTGAGATCTCATGATTGGGGCATGAATATAACATTGACTTAAGCCTCCCCCAAGCTATAGCGATACTTTCTACTTCACGAGGCCAAAAATTATATATATAATTCCGATCATGATGAACTAGATGCATAGGATAATTTTTTTGATGAAACTCCAATTTCAAACAATTCCAATTCCATGATCCAATATCATCGCATAGCCTATACCATGCCAATGGTTTTACCTTAAAAGATAAAGGGAAAACCTTTTTCATAACTTCATCCCTGGGTAAACCCGCAAGCTTAAACAATCCACAAATTTGTTCTACATATATCAAGTGCATATCAGGATGTTCGGTTCCATCTCCTGCATAAGGATTAGCTAGTAGTTGTTCTATCATACCCGAAGGAATTTCATATTCAATATTTTCAGTAGGTGCAGTAGGTTGAGGGATAGATAATTATGGTTCTGAACGAGGAGAAGATACCCCAAACAAACCCCTCAAAGAATTGTTTTCCATAGTAACAAGTGACAATAAATTTTAGCACACTATAAAAATGTTTCCTTACCAAATTCCACTTACCAAAGGCGCTTCACTCCCTGGCAACGGTGCTAAAAAATAGCCTTGATGATCCACAAGTATAGGGGATAAATTGTAGCTCTTTTCGATAAGTAAGAGTGTCGAACCCAATGAGCAGCAGAAGGAAATGACAAGTAGTTTTCAGTAAGGTAATGTCTGCAAGTGCTGAAATTGTAAGTAGTGGAGTAGTTTGATAGCAAGATAATTTGTAACGAGCAAGTAACGATAGTAGTAGCAAAAGTGCTGCAAGGTAGCCCAATCCTTTTGAGGCAAAGTACAGGCCAAAACAGTCTCTTATGATAAGCGAAGTGTTCTTGAGGGTACACAGGAATTTCATCTAGTCACTTTCATCATGTTGGTGAGATTTGTGTTCGCTACTTTGATAATTTGACATGTGGCTGGACTGGTGCTTAGGTGCTGTTCTTACTTGAACAAACCTCCTACTTATGATTAACCCTCCCGCAAGCATCCACACCTACGAAAAAAGTATTAAGAATAAATTCTAACCATAGCATTAAACTTTTCGATCCAATCGGTCCCTTACGGAATAGCGCATAAACTGGGGTTTAAGCTTCTGTCACTCTCGCAACCCATCATCTAAATTCTCCTCCACAATGCATTCCCTTAGGCCCAAATATGGTGAAGTGTCATGTAGTCGACGTTCACATGACACCACTAAGGGAATCACAACATACATACTATCAAAATATCAAACACATATCAAGTTCACATGATTACTTGCAACATGATTTCTCCCGTGACCTCAAGAACAAAAGTAATTACTCACAAAATGATAAACATGCTCATGATCAGAGGGGAATTAAATAGCATAATGGATCTGAACATATAATCTTCCACCAAATAAACCGTATAGTAATCAACTAGAAGATGTAATCAACACTACTAGTCACCCACAAGCACCAATCTATAGTTCCGCTAACAAGATTGAACACAAGAGATGAACTAGGTTTTGATATGAGATGGTGTTCTTGAAGATGTTGATGGAGATTGCCCTCCCCATGATGGGAGAGTTGTTGGTGATGATTATGACGATGATTTCCCCCTCCGGGACGGAAGTTCCCCCGCCTGAATCGCTCCGCCGGAGGGCAAAAGTGCTCCTGCCCAAGTTCTGCCTCGGGACGGCGGCGCTCTATTCCGAAAGTCCTCTCCTTATTTTTTTCTAGGTCAAAATGACTTATATACCAGAAGATGGGCACCGGAGGTGGGTCGGGGTGAGTACAACCCACCAGGGCGCGCCTGGGCTCCCTGGCACGCCCAGGTGGGTTGTGCCCACTTGGTGGGCCCCCTCTGGTAGGTTTTTGCTCCAATAATTCATGGAATAATTAGATTTATGCCCCTAGTTGTGTCCCACTCGGCTGTTTTACCCCTATTTTCCAAAAGACACCGATTCTGTCCAAGTCACTTCGCTCCTCTTATGCTTTTGCCCTTTGACCGTTTGATCGTTAGTTTGAAAACTTCATAACTAATTCATACTAAATAGGAAAAATGCAAATAAGTTACCAAAATGTTTGAAAAAAGATCACCTATATGTCAGTGTCATTTGCATTCATGGAAGAAGTGTCTGAAAGTGCCCATCCGAGTTTTAGCTCTTATGCTATCACCATGAATAGTAATATCTAAAAAATCAAAAAAAAATTGGTTGCAAAGAATGACAAATGTTTTAAGTGCTTGCCAAGTTTCAGCAGGAAATGACATTCGTGGGTGCCCCAGCAAAAAAACAATCGGCACTCCAAAATAGATTATTTTTTACCATGACTTCCACGAATGTCGTTCCCTAATGAAACTTGGCAAGCACTTAGAACATTTTTCGTTCTTTGGCACCATATTTTTTATGAATTTTTTTGAGTTTTTTAGATTTTACTATTCATGGTGGTATCAAAAGAGCTAAAACTCAGATGTGCACTTTCCAACACTTTTTCCATGAATGCAAATGACACAGACATATAGGTGATGTTTTTCTGAACAGTTTGGTATCTTATTTGCATTTTTCTGATTTAGTATGAATTAGTTGTGAAGTTTTCAAACTGACGGTCAAACGGTCAATGGGCAGAAGCATAAGAGGAACAAAGTGACTTGGACAGAACTGGTGACTTTTGGAAATTAGGGGTAAAACAGACGAGTGGGACACAACTAGGGGCATAAATATAATTATCCCATAATTCTTAAATATTCCATAAAAAATCTTCATGACGTTTCAGCCTGTTTGGAGTTGTGCAGAATAGGTGGCCTGACGTAGCTTTTCCAGGTCCAGATTTCCAGCTACTGGAATTCTCCCCCTTGGTGTATACCTTGCAAATAATGAGAGAAAAGGCATTAGAATTACTCCAAAAAGCATTATTATTCATAAAAATATTATAAATAACAGTAAGAAAACATGATGCAAAATGGATGTATCATACACCAACTGGCTCTATGAACTAGATATCCCGAATACACAAGATTGGCTGCTATTGGGCGATTTTAACTACATTCGAGCTCCGGATAATTGTAATAAGCCAGGCGGTAGTACACATGATATGTTCACTTTTAACGATATCATTCGTCAACAAAATCTTATTGAACTACCTGTTAAAGGTCGCACCTACACGTGGAGTAACATGCAACTCAATCCGCTCCAAGAACAACTGGATTGGTTATTTACGTCGCTTCATTGGACAAATGTCTACCCCAAAACCCTAGTTAAACCCTTAGGGAAACCAGTCTCTGACCACATCCCTTGCGTTGTCACGATGGAACCAAGATTCCACGTAGCATACTCTTCATATTTGTATCCTACTGGATCCAACACCCTGGCTTCATGGACATTGTCAGAGAGACATGGAACAAACCAGTGAGATCGCAAAATGCTGCAATGATCCTTTGTCACAAATTCAAAGCTCTTCGTCGTGCCCTCAAAACTTGGAGCAAAACAATATCCCGCCTCTCGATCGCCATTGACAATGGCAACAAGGTACTAGATGACGTGGATGGGCTGGAAAACAAGAGAACCATGTCCACTCCTGAAACTAACTTTAGATGTATACTCAGAAAGCACTTACTGAGACTACTCCACTATCAGAAGAAATATTGGAAAAAGCGTTGCACTATACGATTGGTTAAATTTGGCGATGAGAATACAAATTTTTTCCAAGCTGTTGCTACTGAACGATACCGCAACAACAACATCGCCTGCCTCCAAGACAGTGATGGAACCCCAATCGAAGATCACCCAAGCAAAGAAGCCCTACTATTCCAAACCTATAAGAATTACCTGGGGACAATCTCTCCCGTAGAGATGAAATTTGATCTGTCTGCCATCATTAAACGAGCTGATAACTTGGATCAATTGACAGAACCTTTCACGCATGAAGAGATAGATGCTGTGATGAATGAGATGCCCACTAATCGGGCTCCTGGCCCAGATGGTTTAAGTGGGGCCTTCTTCAAGGCATGCTGGCCCTTGATTAAGCAGGACTTCTATGCCCTATGTGACCAATTCCACGCTGGTGATCTAGACCTTACAAGCATTAATGATGGCCTAGTCACGCTCATCCCTATGATCAACTCGCCTGAGACTGTCAATGATTATCATCCAATCACCCTCCTCAACTGTTGTCTCAAGCTAATTACCAAGCTCTTGGCCAATCGGCTACAGAAGGTCATCCTACAGCTCATCCACCGTAACCAGTACGGTTTCCTTAAGCGTAGAACCATCCAGGACTGCATGGCTTGGGCCTTCCAGTATATTCATCAGTGCCACGCTTCAAAGAAAAAGATTGTCTTACTGAAAATTGATTTTGCCAAAGCCTTTGACACTATAGGGCACAGACCTATGATCAACATAATGAAACACATGGGCTTCAATGATAAATTGATCAAATGGATTGAATGCATATTCTCCTCTGGACGCTCCTCGGTCCTCCTCAATGGTGTCCCTGGCCGACAATTTCTATGCAAGAGTGGGGTCAGGCAGGGTGATCCCCTCTCCCCCTTGCTATTTGTTTTGGCGGCTGATCTATTACAAGCTGCAATCAATGGTGCCTTTAGACAAGGGAAGATTGACCTGCCGTTCCCATGCCCAGGACAAACTGATTATCCAGTCATCCAATACGCAGACGACATGATCCTAGCCTTGCCCGCATGTTCGAGGCAAGCTACCCTCGTCAAACAGATCCTATCTGACTATGCATCCTCCATCGGCTTTAACATCAACTTTCACAACTCCACATTGATCCCAATCAACCTTGACTCAGCCTCGGCGACTGATGTGGCAAATATCTTTGGCTGCACCATTGGCACTATGCCATCCACGTACCTAGGCCTCCCCATGGGCACTTCAAAATCCACGGTTCAAGACCTCATGCCACTGGTTTGCAGCGCAGAACGTCGCCTCACGTCTACTCTATCCATGATGTCTTACGGATGTAAACTCTCCTGGTTGAACGCAACAGTCACTTCTCTGCTCATATACGCCTTGTGTACTCTCAAAATACACCCAAAAATCTTGGAAATGCTGGACAAGATCAGGTGCAGATGCCTCTGGATGAAGAAAACAGAAAAAGGAGATAAATGTAGCTCATTGGCAGCTAGGGATATGGTATGCAGACCGAAAAAGCATGGCGGCCTTGGAGTGCTCAACCTCGCAGTCCAAAATGAAGCATTGCTCTTGAAGTTCCTGCACAAGTTTTACAACAAAAAAGATGTCCCCTAGGTATAATTCCTCTGGGAAACCTACTACACTGACAAGATCCCGCATGCATCGGACGCGGTGGGGTCCTTCTGGTGGCGAGATGTGCTCAAACTAACCCCTAAGTATAGAGGGATGAGTCGCGTCCAAGTGGTCGATGGCACGACGACCCTTGCATGGAAAGATTTGTGGCTAGGCGACACCCTGGAGAACTCTCGTCCTCGCGCGTTCTCATATGCCTTGCAGGGAGATGCCTCTGTTAAGGATTTCTTGGAAAGCACATCTCTGCATGCAACCTTCCATCTCCCACTCTCGCGTGAGGCGCTCGATGAAGTCCGAGACATTCAATCCATCTCCAAGCTGAGACCCTCCTCAACAAATAACGACATATGTCACTATGAATGGGGGAAAACTGAACTCAAGGTAGCTGACTACTACAAATTCTGCTTCAGAAATGTCCAGGCCCACCCTTCGTTTTGCCCCCTCTGGAGCTCAAGGTGCACTATGAAGATCAAGGTATTCGGTTGGCTACTCCTGCACGACAGGCTAAACACACGTAACATGCTAAAATGCAGGAACTACAACATTGGGAATTATTTTAACTGCCTCCTTTGTGGCCAAACATTGAGGAAAATTGTGGACAGCATGATATTCACCTGCGAGTTCAGCCTGACCTGCTGGAGGAGACTTGACATCACCTGGCCTACATCCCCCTCGCACCTTGACATGGTCCAAAGAGCCCGAGATGCCTCGCACAGGCCCCTCTTCATTGAAATCTTCCTCACTGCATCCTGGAGTTTATGGAAAGAAAGAAACAACAAGCACTTCAGAGGTGTGAGACCCACCCAAGCGACTTGGAAGCAAGGTTCAAGGAAGATTTCAACCTACTGCAATATAGGGTGCGTGAGGTCCATAAGACCACTATTACCACACTCTGTAACGCTCTTGTTTAACCCCCTCCCTTGACTTTTGTAAGCATTCTCTGACCCCACCCGCAAGTTGCCTGTGAGGTAGGGGATGTACAATATTGTAACCATGTAACACCTCTATATAAATAAATATAGACAGTAGGAGCCTCTCCTACTGTCTTCCCCATAAAAAACACTTTCACCAACAAGTACACACTTGAAGCCTAATTGATATATATATATATATATGGCTTCTGCACAACATCTCCATCATCATTATCAGTACATGCTACGCAGGTGAGTTAGGATGAACTTGATCCCAAAAAGGTATCTATCCTTCAAACTAACTACAGTACATAATATCAAACAAAAGAGGGTCATGGTACAGCAGCTGGATACATGGCTCTGTCTAGATATCACTACGAATCAAGTTGTGCATATTTGCTGTTGGCATGAACCACATCACCGCATGTCGGGTTTGCAAAAGCCATTCATCGCTTGGAAGCTTGATGCCTTTCACACACTGAAGATCATCTGGCAACAAGCTATCTCGACGAATCTATGGATATGGTGATTCATGAAACACAGGTACGATGTGTAAACACAGTTCCACCTGGAAAATGGAAGTTGCATAGCACGGTAATCATTGCCAGTGATATGATCGATGATTGGTTGGATGATCAGATAATTGAGCCCGAGGAACATGGAGTGGTTGCCGAGGCTGTAAACCCGCCACTAGTTGAATACGCTTGGCCCAACGGAGCTAGGATCTTTCTTGAACACGAAGCAGCCATAGCCATCACAGTCACGAACGCCCCAGGCATTGTACTGCATGTGGTTTGATGAAATGGTTTGGTCAATTTGGTACGTGAGAATGAGCATCAATCGACCACCGCCAGTTGAACGAGCGATAAACCACCACCCATTGACTCATATATTTCCAGGTCCTGGAATCAGGAAGGCTAGGGCATTTGCGTCTGCTGCAACAAATCAAATTGGAGACCAAAAGGACAAAAATATAAAATCATGTTCAGAGTATTTTTTGAAGATTACTATAGCAGTGACACAAATCATTGCCAGAGAATTGCAATGCCGTGGTCATAATCATACCCCAAGTTAAAAAAATAAGCCAATGGCTTTCATATTCTAGCAATATGTCATGGTTCAAACATCATGTAAAAATGAGAGGAAAACAGCTATACCAGGCCCTACTCATATTCTACCATAGCATTTACTACTGTTCGCATATGAACTCTAACAATAACATGCGTGGTTATAAAAAACCTGGAAATGAGAGTAACATATAGCAATCATGAGGTTATACTCATAATACCTATTGTAACAATCATTAGATGACAATTGTTCTCATATCAACTCTAACAATAACATGCGTGGTCATAAAAATCTAGGAAATGAGAGGAACATATAGCAATGATGTAGTGATAGACGTACTATGTATTCTAAATTTCTAACAATCAACAGGCAGTCGTATTCATAAGGTAAAGATGAGATGAGATAGAACAGTTACACGGCGATAGATTCCACCAGTATATGCAGCCAATCTGTGCATCAACCGCATAAACGATGCCATCATGCACTATAGCATTAGACAAAAATGGAGGGTCAACAGGATTGATGCTGAGACATAACCAAGTATGGAGACCGGACTCCAGATAGACTAGTCCCATGTCGAACAAGGCAATAAGCTTGTAATCCATGTAGTCTTTTGATGGTGTGGGCACTTCGCAGATTACAACCTTCAGCAAATGGAGGTCGCACCAAAAGCTCGACGCATCTCTGGCGTAGAAGGCAGGAGTGTCCGGCGGGCCTCGATGCTCGATGCCGGCAGTATCCAACGATGGAAGGGTGATCTCTCGCTAGGTGTAGGTATCCACGAGACACCACGGACTACCGGATTGGTGGATGAGGATGATCTAGTTGGCCTTCATGCCCGCCCAGTAGTGGTCGCGCATGAAGGACGGGTGGACGGGTAGTGGTAGCATGTCGAGGGATACCATGGCAACCCCCCTAGGATCATCAAGTTGGTGTATGGGCCACCTGCGACGATCGGGCATCAGCAAGCAGGGTGTCTTGAAAAGGGTCGGCCAGTTGCAGACGAGTAGACGGTACATAGATACCGAGCATGTGCGGCCAGATGCACGGTGCTGAGCATGTCCATACGATTACAGATCTGCTCCAAGAGAACATTGGGGAGGGAATTCCAATCGCGGCTCTGCGTGTCAGTCGGTTCTGCCATATGTTGTTTTAGGGCGCTGAGTGATTGGGGTTTTCGGCGCCTGTGAGCGAGCGGGGAAGTGGATTCGGGCGTGCGAGTGAAGAAGATGGCGTGTGTGGCCGAGCAGTGAGTGGGGGGATATGGTACACGCGAGCTACCCAGGAAGATGGCGCGGGCGGGCAAGCAGTGAGCGGGGGGAAATGGTGTGCGGCTGACGATGGGGAAGAGAGGAGGAAGAAGAAGAGAGGAGGAAGAAGAGGGAAAGATGGGCATGAAAGTGCATTAAATCTCAATTCTACTAGTACTACTACCAGGATATACCGTCCTTCAGAATTTAAATAGTTAAGCCGATGACATCTGGGTCTACCTCAAGAGGGCCCATATGTCAGTTAATGGAAGAGGGAGGTGCGTCGACGTATTTGCGGAAGCGTGCTCCACTAGAAAACATGATGGCGGTATAGGGTAAGGCTGATTTAGTAACACCAACATACTGGCTCAGCTTATTAATTAAGTGTCCCATCTATTGCAGCGTGTATTGTCACTTCATTGTGAAGACTAGTTGAATAGTTCTCTCTCACCAAGATGGGGAATAATGGATCGCCAAGACTTCCTATCGACAGTATCCCTATGCCTCTACTCTCATCCAGTCGACAACAAGAAACATTGGCCAAGGCACCCGGTGCCAATAATGTAGGAGTACTACTAGTATTTTGTGACAAACTTTGACCACCTATTTAACTAATAAAATTTTAATGCATGTCACCAAAAATCAGATCACTGGATCCGTATTTGAACATAGTTTTTCATGGTATAGTTTTTTATGACATGCATTGACACTGTTAGTTAAATTTATGGTCAAAATTTTACACTTAGTACGAAGCGGACCAATAAACTAGGACGGAGGTTTATATACAGGTCAATAAAAAAATCATCAACCAAGGTAGTAGTAAATGATGAGTGCCCGAAGATTTTTTTCCAAAAGTAGTACTCGATAATGGGCTCGTTTTCCTCAAGAAAATCATCAACCAAGGTAATTAGAATGCATGCGTGAGGAACAAAAGACCTACACGCATTAGTGAGTTTTCTCTTAATTCTTGCATGCAATGTTTTAATGAAGCTTCATGCATGCATGCAACACTCACATGTAAACATGCACGCACGCAACACTCACGGATATATGCGGCACACAGCACACGACTCCACACACACGCTCACGCTCAAGCTTCTCCTCATTCGGCGAGTTGACTTATGTGTTGAGAGAAGAAGACTAAATGAATGTTATTGCATGCCGTAATTAAGGATAGACATGCAGCCTATAGCTAGAGCACAAGTTGGTGCATTAGTCAATCAATGCCTATTAGATTAAAGGCTAAATGCATAGGAAGTGTAGACGTACACTCTTTGTTGGAAAATTTTCTAACGTTAGATGTACGTTTTTTCACAGACCGAGGGAGTACACGTGCATGCACTCGCATGCACAGCCAGGGTGGTTCACGCGCAAGGGTTGGAGTACTGTCGAGCCTGCGTAAAGTTTTGTTTATCTAATTTATTTGCTCTGCCAATGGACAGGTGGGACCCAGAAACCAGGTGTTAATTTAACCAGTCAACAAAGTGCCACGTCGACTATGTGGCTGGTCAGCAAGGTGCAATATGGTGCTCTACAGTGAGCTAGTCACTGTATAATCACCGCAACATTATATAGTGATCGTAATAAGCGTATTGTTAAATACGTTGACCGCGAGTGTATTTTTCTCATTTCAAATTAAGCCATATTAACCAGAAAGGACACAATATGGACTAGTACTACATTGATGTGTCCCGTCAACTCGCCGAACAAGGAGAAGCTTGCTTACTACACCCTCTCCCTCGCCCACGCGTGGTGGCTCATAGGACGAGGAGAAGCTTGCTTACTACGTACGCCTACGCCCTCTCCCTCGCCCACACGTGCGGTGGCTCGTAGGACGAGGAGAGGGTTTTGACTATAGCGCCCTATTCCTCTCCCTCTTCCTCGCCCTCGCCCTCGCGGTGGACGTGTAGCAGTTCATTCGGTGTCATATTGCCAGAAGCATATTGTACTATAGTATCATCATTGTTGGACTTTTCGAAGAGGCGAAGAGCCAAGTGCAAGGTTCAGAGAAGTACGAACTGTTGAACCTCCCGAAGAGGCAAAGAGCCAAGCGCAAGGTTTATAGGATTTGTCGTCCTAGTACTACAACTATAGTGAACGATCGCTACTGTATGATACCGCCACGTCACCTATAGCCAAAGTTGTGCCACCTTTTTTCTCACAGAGCGTGTTGGAGCCCGTGCAACAGCCACACAAGTTGTACGTACACATAACACATTTAGTAGTAATAAATTCTGAAGGACAAATGCCAGTATGCCACACAAGTTCATCTCCACTTCATGGGATAAATTTGTGCACGACTAGTCTACATATATTTACAGCGCTACCTTTCACAATTTACCATACTCCACTTACACATTATAGATGGGCTCCATGTCATCCTCTAGGTTCCAATCCCAGGTGTTATTCATAGATGGCACGATCCATAGCGATGGGTAACGGGAATCATTGTCGCAGCTTTCTAGTCCGGTTCCACACGATGGAGACTCATCCAAGCTGAAGCGGCATAAATCAGGAATAGCGTGTCCCAGTATGTCGTTCATCCGACGGTGCGCACTGAAGACACAACCATGCTTCATGAACGACAAGCCTTCAGTGTCGTGCACGGAAGGTGGCATCCGCTTCACAATGGGGTAGCTGTCCCCAATGAAAAGCGAGGAGTCTCCAAGAGTGTTCCTCGGCACCCACATAGAATCACGGCGGTCGAACTTGGCATTGTTCATCTGGTACACGCGGCATCTTAGATCTGGACACATGGTGACGTACATGGTCAAGATCCATGCATAATAATGTTGTGCTCAAATATGGTGGTCAGTAATATTGTGCAACAAATAGTGCTACTCCAGTATAGAGGAGGTAAAATAACCGGCTTATTATATATAGCCACTCCTGGCTACATGGTTGAGATAGTAAGACATGGAAAAACAAAAATGGTGGGAGCTAGTGAGTTCAAGTCTTCAAGGGCCTAGCTAGCTATACGCGTCCTCCAAGGTAAAAAGTACTAGTACTAGTAAGTAGTACTACAATGAAACAGAAGGCGAGGGGGTTAAAAAATCTATTACTAAATTGTAGTACTAGTATAGTAAACATGTCCTAGTCAAGAAAAGAAAATAACTAACAAGTACTACTACTCTAACACAAAGCAATGAGAAAATGGAATACCTGGGTAGATGGTGACGGTCCGATCGTGGTAGATCGTGTGACCATGTTGCACATCAGTGGTACCATGGGTAACGACTGCTAAGATAGTTGATCCCAATATGCCAAAGTCAGCTACAAGGTTCCAGGTTAAACTGAATCACGGATGCAAATGGAGATCCAGGATCGGCGATCTTATTTTTATCGTGGGATGACTGTTCCCTGCAAAATAATGGAGTACCGTTAGGGATGCAAATGATGGTTTGTGCATTCCGTTTGTAATCTCCCATACCGTAGGATGGCAACCTGATGAAACAAGTCCCATGGCTTGTCACCGCGAAGATGCGGCCTATATTGCAAACGGCGTCTTCGAACGTATAGGGGTAAAAATCTACCGCGACCAACATGTGCCAGCCTCTACCGTTAGTGCCTTTTGTATCGATCACAATCCTTATGTCGAACACCGCGATGGGATAGTAATCATCGTAGCCACATCGCTTTTTCAGCGTGTCCGCAATTGCTATCTTCTTCAATCTCATGTAGGCATCATCATACGTATTCAAGCCAAGCCAGTCCGGAAGTCCGATCCCAATGGTGGAGAAGGGGTCTACGGGGATGGTGCACTGATGTGGATGTTGTGCAAAATGATGGTGGTATCCGACCGGAGGTATGCAAGCCAATCTTCGTTGGCACCAACCCAGACCTATATATAATATGGTGGGCAGCGGAGAAATTACGGGATGGAATAACTAAGTACTATATTTAGAATATACACTACATGATCAAACTCCATGACTGACCTGCTCACCGGACAAAATCCGACTACCTCTCAACGTCGGGAACTCTAGAGGAGTCAACGTGCAACCACGGCCAGGTAGCAGTGGACTGTTCGATGGATTGTCCCATAGAATAACCTTCTGCTCGAGAACACACGGAATACCAACAAGCATGGCCTTTTCCCAAGCCTGTTGAAGCACCGTCTTAAAATAGTTGGTGCAGGAAGCACCGAGTCTTGCGGCGGTGAGGACGTCGGAGCAGCGTGCGATTTCTCCCAGTGGATCGTCGTCCAACATCTCCTAGCCCCAACGAGGAGGAGAACCGCTTGGCGAATCCATGGGAGCAGCGATGAACTGCCTTGGTCTCTTCGGGGGAAGGGGAACTGGCGAGGAGGAGATAAGAGCATAATCGCAGGGCCTCGTCCCTTCGTTAAGGAAGTTATGTCGGCACGCATAGTGGTAGTGCCTAGAGCCCCGCGATGGTGCGGCTATTATTTAGTACTACGTAGTACTATGGCAGTAGCAGTACTACTTTCTCAAAGAGTAGTGCGATGTAATGTACTTCTATAGTGCACCAGTTTTGAACTCTTGAATCTCAAGGCTAATGAGCTATAGTTGCAAGTGGAGGGTGCTACTGTTCTCTAGTACCATCGTTGTACTATCAAAGCAGGGAAAGTACATCTGCGTAGTGCGTACTCTCCTTGCTCTATTCAAACGCGTAGCTGGCCTACTCAGCCACTGCTCTCATGCACACACAAGCATCCTGTTTATCAGTGACGATTACTGCAGGGGCAGAACATTTGAGTTCTTTGATACATCAAGACTAGGCTTTTCGCTTCCATTTGTGGAGGTGTAATGGATCTCGTTGAACTTTGTTAATTCCTTATTTATGAATGAGATGAGGCAAAGCTTTTGCCTCCATTTCAAAACAAAAAAAAATCACGTCAAGAGGAATTTCTTTTATAGAGTTTAGAGCCGATAATGGAGCGAAGTCCATGTGTGCAACGCCACAAGCTACAGAGTAGTAGCACTTTACGTATAGAGCCATATGCACAGTTCCCAATACCGCGCCAGGCTTTTCCGGCTCCTCCGGCTTAATTAGGAGGTGCTAGTTTAAATATGGTAGCTGTAAGCGAGGTGCGGTTAGGGCGAGCATGCAGGGAGTGCGAGAAACTCTGCACGGTGGGAATTGATATATAGTACTACTCTAGTACGCGAGCCACGGGATGATGAGAGGGAAAACTTGTTCACGTGGCTGGGCTATCCAGTGCACCCAGATTGTCGTGTGACACGTCCGTTCGACTCCAAGAGTCAAACAACCAGTGTACAATTTGGCTCGCAACAAGGTTACTATTTTAAAAAAAGGCCGTCGTGCGTTCGGCCGGGATCGAACTCACAAAAAGAGCTATACACTCTCGCGACCACTAGTAGTACTTGTTGGACTACAACGCATCCTAGAATCGCCTTTTGTCACTAGTACATTGTTCCTTACAAGGAACCACTACCAAGAAACTACCACTTTCCAACCAGCCCTACCAAGAAACCACTACTCTACAAAAATTAGCAAAAACATACCGAAATTTACTTAATCCATCGCAATAAACTACCAAGTGCTGTTATAGGCACGTTTCAACCCATCTCACCCCTTATGTCAACGCCTTCTATTTGACCGGAAAGTTGGGCGTTATGACTTGTGGGACCAACATGTCAGTCTGGACAAAAATCCCCGAGTGACCTCCTACCTCCGGCCATCCACCTAGTCATCCTCGGCCATGGGACGCAGCTACCGTCGCCAGCAGAAGGCGAGGTCAAAAGCACCGGCGGCGCGGAGCCCATCTTGCGGCAGCCCGGATGCCAGCTCCGTTCGGCGCTCACGACCACTAGCTAGCGAAGCTAGCACACACCCTGCTAGATGCATCCAGCTACTTGTCTGCAAGGTTTGCTAGCTAGTTTGGCACGGCGGTGCAGCGGCTTGCTCGCACGCGCCGTGCTAAGGCCAGCCATCTGGCTCGAGCGAAGGCCAGTGCGGCCGCTTGCCTGCGCATGAGCCATGCTCGGGCTGGCCAGCCAACCCGTGCGGAGGCCAGCGCGGCGTCCGGCCCGTCCGGCGGAGCGGCGGCCAACTCGCTCATCACCGAAGCCACCAACGAACACGCATAAGAACTGTTTGAAGTAATGTTCAGGAAAATAATGATTGGAGGAGTACTAAGAGGATAGAAGATCATATGTGGGTCCCTCGTGTCAACGGTCAAACAAAAGGTGTTGGTTTAAGGTACCTCGTCAGCGCGGACGTGTGGGCCAACTCTGTCATAAACGGGTTTAAACGAGCCTAATCGGCACTAGTAGTAGTTTCTAGGTGCGGATAAAGAAATTTTGGGTATGTTTTTGCTATTTTTTGTACAATTGTTTCTTCCTAGGGCTGGTTGACAGTAGTAGTTGTTTGTTAAATACTCCACATACTGTAAGTAGGAGTGAAAGTTAAGCTTTGGAAGCCAAAAAGCACGGCTAGTTACATAGTGCCTATGTGTACGTAATTCAAACTGAATATCGACCATGAGTGACTAATACCTTGATGGAAAACTCAAAACTATGGAAATAATAGCAATTTTTTGCATGGTTGGAAATACTAGCAATGTGCACGTGCGTTGCAACTCATCATAATTAGAATAATACTTATTCACAAACTTGATAGAAAACACTCTAATTTTGATATACATATATCACTAAAACTATATTATGTTTTAATCAGAATATATTCCTTGGGCTATTTTGGTGAGGTGAGGGAGGGATGTGGTTGGTTTTAAGATGGGAAAACTTTGTTTTTGCCACTCTAGTGTTTGCCCACTTTGCTTATGCCACTCTAGAATTTGACATCTCACTTTTGCCACTCCTACCTTTTGACAATACATCACAAATGCCATTGGATGGCAAAAGCAATAATTTTTTTATATCACTTTCGCCATTCATAGATTTCGAAATGTATCACAATTGCCACTCTAAAAGTTTTGTTTTTGCCATGGAATGGCAATTGTGATAATTGCCAAAAGCTAAGGGTGGCAAAAGTGATATGTCAAATTATAGAGTGGCATAAGCAAAGTGGCCAAATTTCTGCAAATTGGGTAGAGAAGTGGGATGTTGTTGAGAAAAGGCAACAACTTACCTCACAGTTGTTAGATGTAGATCTAATGGTCAGAAATGACGGAGGGCAGACATCACAACATTCTGTAGGAGTACTAGCAAGTGTAACATCCCAAAATTCTAAATTTTGGAATGCTATATTAAATAGATAGTTTTGGGTTGATTGTTTGATTATGGTGTGGTTTCTTGTGTGAAATTGAGTGAAATTCGAAACTTTTTCAAAGTTGAATGAGAGGGAATAAAAGGACTTTCCCAAACTTTCACCTTGCATTGATGATCTCCGTGAATTCAAATTCTTTTCATCACAAAACCCTGGAGAGAAGATGAAATGACTTCTTCCATTTAAATAAATGAAAAGGTTTGAAAAGATTTGAATTTTATTTGGAAATATTTCAAATTCAGAAACTCTAAGCAACTCAATGATTTTCATGAGAGAAGATAAAATGACTTCTTCAAAACCTACGAAATATGAGTTGGGAGTTTCAAAGAATCAAATTTAAAGTCCTTTTGAAATTATTTTCAATTTGGAGTTATTTGGGTTTTATTCAAATTATTTTTCTCCAAAAATAAAATATATGGAAATTAGGGTAAAATGATTCCCTACAATAGAAAATTGGAGAGAAATAAATTTGAAATTATTTTGGTATTTTAAAATGTTTTTATTGGATTTTATTATAGCAGTAGCACTGTTTGATTTATTAGAATTTTTGTAGATCTTATTTGGCATTAGAAAAATGTTCATCTTGTAGAAAATCTTTTTCTGAAAATTTTGATATATTATATTCCTATATAATATTCTTATTTATTTTGTATTTATTATTTTTCTTTGTCTGGAAAAAATGTGTTTTTTAAACTTTCTCCCACCGACCGGGGCGGCCCAGCCAACCAGGCCAAGCCAAAGCCCAGCCCAGCGCACCGCCTCTCTCCTTCCCCGAGCGGAAGTCCCGCTCGGGCATGCCGCACGCCGTCGTGCTGCCTCCGGCCTCTTCCCGCCCCCTCCTCCACGCCACCCCCTTTATAAGGCTGCACCCAGGGCCCTCTTGGACCCCGTTGTCGCCGCTGCGCTGCACCCCGCCGCTCGAGCCGCCGCCGCTGCCAGATCCGCTGCGCCGCCGCCACTTGCTGCCGCCGCCGCTGCTCGCCCGCCGTCGCCCGCACCTCGCCGTAGCCCCACGCCACCGCCGCTGTTGCCGCACCTCGCTGGAGCCGCCGCCGCTGACGACCCGCCGCCCGCTCCGCCCAATCCACGACCCGCTGTGAACCGGTAATAAACCCGCCCGGTTCACAGATTTTTTTAGGGTTTCGGTTTTCGTTTAAAACCCTTTTTTTTATTTAGTTAGTTTACTTAGTGAGCGTTCGCTCGTTAGCTTCTGGTAGCGAATATTTCCGTTCTGTAGCATTCTGTAGCGAACGTTCATTCGATAGGATTTTTCTTTTTCTTTTTAATTTTCTTCCACGGACCTATCCATAGTGTTATTTTTACAGTTTAGCCCCTAGTTTTCAAACGATCGCTCCTTTTAAACCGTTTATCCAAATCCAACGAAACCAACGCCCACTTCTTTGTTATGATTCCCTCTATCCAGTAAAACAACTTAAAAATATTTTTTAAAAGTTTAAAATTTGATTTCAAACAGATTCATATTCAAACTTCTTTTGTTCATAACTCGAGTTTTATAACTCCGATTTAGTTGATTCTTTTTGCAAATCGAAGCCCTTGACCTAAACTTTCTGATAAGGGCAAATTCACCCAATTTTGGTACTGTTAGAATTTTTTACTGTTGCAAGATTTATTTGCTTGTTTTTTAAGTTTTCCGAGATCTTTTCTTTGATTCTTTTGCATGATTGCTTATGTGTGGTTACTATTAATTGCTTACGATAGATTGACCGGAGTGAGATGAGTAGAAATATCAGGAGTTATGAGTGCGAATCATCTTCATCAACAGTACAAGGCAAGTTCACACTTTGATCATACCCCTTTATTACCCAGTTTTATGCATTAGTTTCAGGCTTCAAACACTGCATGGTTAGGATTTGATAACATGTGGGTATTGGGAAGTAGATGATGAGGTAGAACCTATTACCTGTTTTATTATCAAATCCTGGGAGTTACTTCTACATTATGCTTATATTGCCATGTTATGCTCACAGACGTGGATTGGTTGAGTATATTCACGACAGATGTGAGAGTTATCATTAATGGTTAACTTAAGGTTGCTAGTTTAATACACATCTGGGTGGATTGGTTGGGGCACCCTGGGGATATACCAATGGACGTGCCCGGACACCTAGGGATATACCAGTGTTGTCCTAGGAGATCCCGGGGAACCCGTGTGATCATCCTATGGTTCGCCACCCAGGCTCAAAGGCATCATATTATTCATGCTAGAAACTTTCGTGTGCAGCCACAAGCTATTACGGGCTCTAGCATAGTTGAGTATGTTGCATGACCTCTTTCAGTGGTAGGCTAGCAGATATAGGGGATGTAGGTTGGTACTGTCTACCCAGAGTAAAGAGTTAATGCTTCTGAAAGACTGTGTCTCGGTTATGGACATCTGAAGTATCTGGACATCTTGAGAAAAGTGTGCAAACCTCTGCAGAGTGTACAAACTAATCATGATTAGCCGTGTCCCCGGTTATGGACATCTTGAGTATCTAGTTCTTGGATTATCATATTGATCTCATCACTCTATTTAATGAAATTGTTGGGTTACTAATGATTTGGTAATATTTTGGGATTGAGTTGGGGATATACCTTCTCAATATTTTCAAACAACTCTCTAGTTAAATAAAATTTATTCCTCTGTTGTAGGAAAAAATTGGCTTTATGCAAAAATAAACATAGAGCTTCCACCAGCCAAATATGCATGTAGCGATAGCTATTATTCATCATTACCCTATCGTGTGAATTTGCCAGTACATTCAATGTACTGACCCTTTGTGGCTGCAACATCTGATGTTGCAGGAATCTTACGACAAGTAAGTGATACGTTAGGGTTACGATTTCTACACTCAACTTTGCCGTTGGTGTTGATGGGAATCCACAACCTCGTTGTTACTTCCGCTATATGGATTGAGGTAATAGTATTTACGTTACTTTATACATGTGATTTACCTCTGTTATAAATCCTTGAGTACTGTGTGTGTCAGCATACCGATCCAGGGATGACACTTAAGCACAGAGACTTGATCGTCTGAGGTCGGGTCGGTACAAGATGGTACCAGAGAACATGTTGGCTATAGGACGTGACCCTAGAAACTGGCAAGCCCATAGGAAAGATTTTCTCTACAAACTTTATTTTCAAAAAGGATCTTTTACCTCTCTTCTCTTCTAGGCTTATTCAAAAATTCCCTTTTAGTGAGACTATACCCCTTTCCCCATTTGACCACACGAGGATTCGACTGATGAGACCACTCCAAGAAGGACAAGATATTGGACAACTAAGACCACTTTGGAATGAAGACGATTTTACCATGCATTATAATGATGGAAACTACAACGGTTGAAGACTCCAAAGACTAGGAGAATTTGAAGGCTCTGAAGATTTCCCAGATTTGTATGACCTAGGATGGCTACCCTTATGGAACTTGACAAACTATGGGAGCTGTTAATACCCGAGATCAAGGTGTATCGGAGAAAGACCGGAACATGGAGCATTAGAACTCAGAGTTTTGTCAAGAAAACCCTAAGGCAGGAGATATCAAATATGGAATGAAAGCTCATGGCAGTAACATGGGCATAGACACGGCTATCCATGATGTTATCGCTCGCTCATGCTATTGTCACCGTGCTGAGTTAAGCATACGTTTCTTCGGAAGGATTGGATGACAAAAAGGCTAATGGAGCACCTATCAGCAAAAGATGAAGTTTTAACCTTAGCTGGTGTAACGCCAGGATCTAGAGTATTACATCAAGAATTTTAAGATGGACATGCAGGAAGCCGTATTTGAAAAGGAAGCATTTTGTGAAGAACTCAGGACCAGAAGCTGATAGTAGCCAAGCAGGAAGAGCAAAACCTCAAGATACTGGAGATTCATCAGGAACTGAAGGACAGTAGGACCATGGTTTATGCCAAGGATGTTAAGACCCAGAAGTTTGGAAACACAACTCCAGAATATTAAAGGACGTCACGAGAAACCTCGCGTCATCAGAGATGATCTGGCAAAAGAACTTGAGAAGGACAAGCACGATCAGAAGAAGCCATCGGAGACATGAACAAGACTTGAAGAGTTTGGCGACTTTGAAGATTTATTGACCACTAGAAGACCAAACCCTGTTATATACCTACGTTAGATGCGACAATTGTGAGCTATCATTTGTTTGATGTTTTTCCGACGGCCACAAAATAAAATCAGTCTTTTCAAAACTTATGTTTGTATTGCGTGTATCCCTCTCTCTCTCTCTCTCTTATCTCCCCCCCAAAAACCCTTGGAACCAATAGAGGATGAATGGAGATGAACCCATATTTTTGGGACCGATAACTCAATTGGAGACGGACCGATGGATTCATAACATGGAAGATCATATGGAGAATAACACTATAGCTGGAAAGGATATGGCCCAGCATGCTCTTCACTGCTTTGAAAGAGGTGCTACTACTTGGTGAAGGATGTACCAAACCATCAATGGATGGCAAGGAGTAACTACTTGAAAAGAATTTAAGTTGACTTTGCCAAAGTCTCGGCTTGTGTCCTAGAAGTTGAAGCCTTATGGATATGATATGAAGAAACCTTGTGCATGCAAGCTTTGTGGAGAAATAGGACACAACCATAAAGAACACAAGGATGAATGCCCTAATTCTGAAGAAAGTCACCCAGCTGAAGAATGCCCAACTAGGCAGATCACTTGTTTCTTGTGTGAAGGGACTACCCACTACCCTGCTCAGTGTCACATTTACCCCATGGTACAAAGAACCGTACAGCAGAAGAAAGAAGCAATGAAAGGAGCCCTCATGGAAATTTTAGAAGAACCTATGATGAAGAAAGAGGTGGAGGACACACCCAAAGAAGAACCAATTAAACCCTGCACCAAGTCATGTTATTCATGTGGAGAAGAAGGACACATCTCCCAGAATTGTCTGAATGGGGATCTAGTAGAATTCTCGACAGAGGAAGTAGAGTATGACCCACAGGAAATAGAAGCCCTGGTTGGAATAGAAAAGTCCAAGAAGAGAAATAGATTGGATTCCAGGAAGGACCTGAGTCATATCACCTGTTTCAGGTGCAAGGAGTCAGGGCACTACCTCAGCGGTTGCCCAAAAAGGATGCCGAGGACCCATGGAGGCTTTGAAATCACAAGGAAACCCCGAGACTTGTCAGAAGTAACATGTTTGTGCTGTAATGAAGCAGGGCACTTTGCCAGAGATTCTCCCAAAGAGAAGGAGACTTGGGATAAATAGTTGATTCTGTGAGAAGTATAGTAGTAGTCAGAACATTTCCTTTATATTGAGGCGATGAGTTGAGGCATGTAATGGAAAAGCAAGAGATTGTAATCATTGGAGAATCAATAAAGTTAGCATCGTTGGTACTGATTGGATTTTATGAGTTGTTACTCTATGAAGAAAGATTTGACCATTTTCGAGGATATGAGAAATATGGTCTATGGATGGATTTGTGCATTTTAAGGGTGGTAATACCCTGTGAGGACACTGGACCCCTTGAAAAGATAATGATATTCTACAAAGTGGACTTCGGACAAAATAAGTATGAGTTTTGTCTCGATATGTGGGATATCCCAAGAATATGAAGGGATGAAGTAGTATTGGATATAAAGGAGGCAGAATGTTGGTAATATGGAGCAATTGTAACTCCATGATGAGTTTGAGTAATCACATCTTAGTTTGGTACCAATAGAAGGAGGACAGTACAGTTGGAGGGATTTTTAGTATGCTAGGAAACTGGATGTTGGAATAATGATCAGTTGCCCCGCATGATGAGTTCAAGGTTTACAAGTGATGAGATGGGTCATAACCCACATGCCCCAGGACCTGCCAAGAAGCAAGCACATTCTTGCTGAAGGAAAAACCCTGGAAGAAGTTACGATTTTATCGACAGACGATCTTATAGGAGTTACGCAAAACCTGAGATTTGTGAAGGAACGATAGATGTTAATTTGGCTTGCAGAATCCATGGATTTATCCAAACTTAGTTCGTCGACAAGAGAAATTCTGCAATGCTTGTGAGGATGACCGAGTGTTAGAATGCGAGATTCGCTAAACCATGTACAAGGTAATGATTTGGGTGCGGGATGGATTGATCACCATACCGATTTATTCTTATTATTCGCCTTGCTATGTGGGATGGTGAATCTGAGTGACTTGCCCATAGTAGATCAATGACGATCAAAGCCTTGTTTGAACCTTAGAATGGTATGACAATTTTCCCTTGTACAAGGCAGCTGTTGCCAATCGTAGGATATACGATGAGGTTCAACCCAGACCCATTTCCTGCAGGAGGAACCATAAATTATTGACCACCATGAGATATCGATAGATGTTCAGTATTGGCGCCAGACCCGTCAGTTAAGAAAACCCTGTCACAGGAGGACCATACTAGGATAAAAGGACAAAGGAATCAAGGAAAAAGGTTATGCCACTATTGGAAGAGCCAGAATAAGAATTTTCCCGAGAATCTGGGAGGGCTGACGCTGTCAAAAATAAGGATGGAGTATATGAGTATTGATGGAACCGTAACAATGCTTCTCAGGGTGGTAGCACCCCAGACCCCTGCGACGATCGATGGATTTTTAAAAGACCCCCGAACCTAACCTATTTCTTGCTAGCCTCTCCGAATCTCGAGGACGAGATTCATTTTAAGGGTGGTAGGTTTGTAACATCCCAAAATTCTAAATTTTGGAATGTTATATTAAATAGATAGTTTTGGGTTGATTGTTTGATTGTGGTGTGTTTGCTTGTGTGAAATTGAGTGAAATTCGAAACTTTTTGAAAGTTAAATGAGAGGGAATAAAAGGACTTTCCCAAACTTTCACCTTGCATTTATGATCTCCGTGAATTCAAATTCTTTTCATCACAAAACCCTGGAGAGAAGATGACATGACTTCTTCCATTTAAATAAATGAAAAGGGTTTTGAAAAGATTTGAATTTTATTTGGAAATAATTGAAATTCAGAAACTCTATGCAACTCAATGATTTTCATGAGAGAAGATAAAATGACTTCTTCAAAACCTACGAAATATGAGTTGGGAGTTTGAAAGAATCAAGTTTAAAGTCCTTTTCAATTTGGAGTTATTTGGGTTTTATTCAAAAAATTTTCTCCAAAAATAAAATATATGGAAATTAGGGTAAAATGATTCCCTACAATAGAAAATTGGAGAGAAATAAATTTGAGATTATTTTGGTATTTTTAATTGTTTTTTATTGGATTTTATTAGAGCAGTAGCACTGTTTGATTTATTTGAATTTTTTTAGATTTTATTTGGCATTAGAAAAATGTACATCTTGTAGAAAATCTTTTTGTGAAAATTTTGATATATTGTATGCCTATATAATATTCTTATTTATTTTGTTTTTATTATTTTTCTTTGTCTGGAAAATAATGTTTTTTTACTTTCTCCCGCCTACCGGGCCGACCCAGCCAACCGGGCCAGGCCAAAGCCCAGCCCAGCGCGCCGCCTCTCTCCTTCCCCGAGCGGAAGAACCGCTCGGGCACGCCGCACGCCACCGTGCCGCCTCCGGCCTCCTCCCGCCCCCTCCTCCACGCCACCCTCCCTTTATAAGGCCGCACCCGGGGCCCCCTGGACCCCGTTGTCGCCGCTGCGCCGCACCACGCCGCCCGAGCCGCCGCCGCCGCCGCTTCTAAATCCGCCACACCGCCGCACACTTGCTGCCGCCGCCGCTGCTCGCCCAGCGCCGCAGACGCCGCCGCCTCGCGCAGCCGCCGTCGCCCACACCTCCCCGTAGCCTCGCGCCACCGCCGCCGTTGCCGCACCTCGTCGGAGCCGCTGCCGCCGACGACCTAAGCCCTCTTCGCCCAATCTACGACCCGCTGTGAACGGGTAATAAACCCGCCCGGTTCGCCGGGTTTTTTAGGGTTTCGGTTTTCGTTTAAAACCCATTTTTTATTTAGTTAGTTTATTTAGCGAGCGTTCGCTCGTTAGCTTCTGGTAGCGAATGTTTTCGTACTGTAGCGTTCTGTAGCAAACGTTTGTTCGATACGATTTTTCTTTTTCTTTTTCTTTTTCTGCCAGGGACCTATCCGTAGTGTTATTTTTACAGTTTAGCCCCTAGCTTTCAAACGATCGCTACTTTTAAACCGTTTATCCAAATCCAACGAAACCAACGCCCACTTCTTCGTTATGATCCCCTCTATCCAGTAAAATAACTTAAACATATTTTTGAAAAGTTTAAAATTTGATTTCAAACAGATTCATATTCAAACTTCTTTTGTTCATAACTCGAGTTTTATAACTCAAATTTAGTTGATTCTTTTTGCAAATCGAAGCCCTTGACCTAAACTTTCTGATAAGGCCAAATTCACCCAATTTTGGTACTGTTAGAAATTGTTTTCTATTGCAAGAGTTATTTGCTTGTTTTTGAAGTTTTCCGAGATATTTTCTTTGATTCTTTTCCATGATTGCTTATGTGTGGTTACTATTGCTTGCTTATTAGAGATTGACCGGAGTGAGACGAGTAGAACTATCAGGAGTTATGAGTGCGAATCATCTTCATCAACAGTACAAGGCAAGTTCACACTTTGATCATATCCCTTTATTACCCAGTTTTATGCATTAGTTTCAGCCTTGAAACACTGCATGGTTAGGATTTGATAACATGTGGGTATTGGGAAGTAGATGATGAGGTCAAACCTATTACCTGTTTTATTATCAAACCCTGGGAGTTACTTCTATGTTATGCTTATATTGCCATGCTATGCTCGTAGACGTGGATTGGTTGAGTGTATTCACGACAGATGTGAGTGTTATCATTAATGGTTAACTTAAGGTGGCTACTTTAATACACATCTGGGTGGATTGGTTGGGGAACCCTGGGGATATACCAATGGACTTTCCCGGACACCTGGGGATATACCAGTGTTGTCCTAGGAGATCCCGGGGAACCCGTGTGATCATCCTATGGTTCGCCACCCACGCTCAAAGGGGTCATAAGATTATTCATGCTAGAAACTTCTGTGTGCATCCACAAGCTATTATAGGCTCTAGCATAGTTGAGTATGCTGCATGACCTCTTTCAGTGGTAGGCTAGCAGATGTAGGGGATGTAGGTTGGTACTGTCTACCCAGAGTAAAGAGTTAATGCTTCTGAAAGACTGTGTCTCGGTCATCCGTTTCTCAAACACCATGTAGTGCGAGAAATCCAACGAAGGAGATCGAGTCTTGTGGGAAAAGTGCGCAAACCTCTGTAGAGTGTACAAACTAATCATGATTAGTCGTGTCCCCAGTTATGGACATCTTGAGTATCTAGTTCTTGGATTATCATATTGATCTCATCACTCTATTTAATGAAATTGTTGGCTTAATAATGATTTGGTAATATTTTGGGATTGAGTTGGGGATATACCTTCTCAATATTTTCAAACAACTGTGTAGTTAAATAAAATTTATTCCTTTGTTGTAGGGAAAAATTGGCTTTATGCAAAAATAAACTTGGAGCTTCCACCTGCCAAATATGCATGTAGTGATAGCTATTATTCATCATTACCCTATGGTGTGAATTTGCCAGTACATTCAATGTACTGACCCTTTGTGGCTGCAACGTCTCATGTTGCAGGAATCTTACGACGAGTAAGTGATACATTAGGGTTACGATTTCTACACTCAACTTTGCCGTTGGTGTTGATGGGAATCCACAACCTCGTTGTTATTTCCGCTATATGGATTGAGGTAATAGTATTTACATTACTTTATACATGTGATTTACCTCTGTTATAAATCCTCGAGTAATGTGTGTGTCAGCATACCGATCCAAGGATCACACTTAAGCATAGAGACTTGACCTTCTGAGGTCGGGTCGCTACAGCAAGATGCTCGTGCATTGCAAGGAACATCAAGATGTACTCTTTTATAAAACACCTATTGTGATTGACCCATGCGGGAGTAATCCCATGTGTAAAAACTAATGATATCTCGAGAAAGAGGAGAGATAAGGTGAGGAGGAGGGGGCATGGTGGTGATTGGTGGTCGGACTGAGCGGAGGCATGGGGATGGACGACACCGGCAGTGACCACCATACCAGATTGTTCCAGAGGCTTCCTTTTTTAATTGCTCAACAATGAGGTTGTGGGAGATAAGGATGAACGAGGGAAGGACTTTTTTGCAAATATGGAGAGAGGTGCGCGTATCTTTTAGTTTCCTTTCTATCCGTCAGATATAGATCGAACGGTCTATATTGCAAGATGGCAGGCATACCATCATTACCAACTCGGTTTTTTTATAAGAAGAGATATAAGTATGGAGATACAAACGTATTATTGATACTTGTTTCCATAAACTTGGATCTACATTCTATTCAACAACTAAGCATGTGGGGCCTTAGCACGATGACTTCCCGACTGTGTAAAACAAAGGTTTTCCCGTCGCCGATAAGGAGGGGGTGACAGCGGCGCGCTTTCGGCTCGCTCTAGTCCTAGTAGTTATACTAGGTGGTCTACGGACATGTAGATTTATTCTTTTTCACGTCTCGTGTTCCTCGTACTACCACGACTGTTGATGAATAGACGGTAAGTTATTCACAAGAAAACCTTGGTTGAGCGTGTGTGCGAGAGAGAGAGAGAGACAGTGCATGTGTGTGATATGTGTAGAGACTGAGGCAATGATAAGAGATTGTTTGTATCTCTATGCATGGAGGATAGAGAGAGACATGTGCATGGGGCTTTGTGTTGTCTAACATGGAGACACATAGACATAATCAGAGAGTGAGTGTGTGAGATACACATGCGGACATGGGGAGAGATGTGTGAGTTAGAGATATGGAGAATTCTCATGTGCATGTGAGCTAGATAGAGAGGGGGATATATACATACCCAGAGCTAGAGAGAATATGCAAGGGTGTGTGTCTTAAAAGAAGGACCCAGATAGATGGGTGTTTGTGCGTGTCTGTGTGTGTATGTGGAGAAGAGAGACCACTAATGATGTAAACCTAGTAGGGAAGGGGGAATGGTGTGACATGTGTGCCAAGAGAGAGAAAGGCATGTGTAGTAGCGGGATAGCATGGGTGCAGGCAGGGAGCATACTATTTGGAAGAGACATCGAGTGGGTGTGGGAGAGGGGCGTGAGAGCGAGAGAGAGAGCTAGCGAGGGAGAGAGAGGAAGAGAGGGGCAGAGAGAGGGGTCGTTTGTGTGCGGAAGTGGCGTATAGATAGGGAGACAAGGTTGATGTTGTTCGAAAGTGGCCTATGTATGGATACGCAATGGAACTGAGTCATCGTGTGCGTGATAGAGACTTCATAGAGATCTAGAATAGATGGTGTAGAGAATAATGTGCGAGATTGAGATTGATGATACGCTAGGGAGCTATGGAAAGAGTCACGACATATATGTATATAGGGAAGGAGTTGGGTCGGGTACGCATGTGGGAGAGATACAAAGAGGAGAGTGGTGCACAAGGAGACAAAGGGTGCTTGTTTGTAGTGGGGCCGGTGAGCGAGGTGAGTGTGCGACAACCACATAACTAGGGAGATAGATGTTTGGGGGCGACGTTTTTGTGTGTATGGGAAAGATACACTGCTATATAGTGTGTGTGCTTGAGAAAGAGAGATGCCGGGAGACCTAGAGATTGAGGGAAGAGATTTGTGCATGCCCGAGAGACAAAGTGATAGAGACCTATATTGGGGTCCGGACTTAGAAGAGGGAGGGGGTTAATGTGCTCCTGTGTTCGTGTCCGAGGGAGAGAACGACTTGTGGAGGGGGGACGGGGTGGGTGGCTTCATATAAAGAGTGAGCTATCTATATTTGAGAGACTTAAGCGTAATTGAGACATATAAGGTCAATAGTGTGTGCATTCATGGTTGATCAATTTGTTTCACAGTTTGGACTATGAGATAACGATACTTTTGAACATGCGTGATATATTTTGAAGTACCAGAATTACAAACCTAAGATTAGAATTTTGGAATTCAACTCCATTATTAGCTTTTGTAATTCATTTAAACGGAGGTACATTTTTTAAGCCGGGATTTCGTGATTTCAAATTATCATATATCAAACCTAGAGATACACATACGGGCATGTTCAAACCTTATGATCATCCACTTTAATCACACACATACACAATTTTGTTTTTGTCATCGTATTTAGGATAAACACATTTGGAATTTCATTTGAATTGTATCATATGGTGGTATTTGCTTCCACTAGCTCAATGATCCATCTTTGAAGTGAATGGACAATCTAAGTTTCGAGTTGGAGACATTGATTTTTGAAACTTGCACTTTTTTTGCGTGCAAAACAAATAAATTCTCGGCCATGATATCATAGTCGGCCGTACAAGAGCAGAATACTTATTTTCAGCTGCCAAAGCTTTCAAACTTCCCGCTCACATTGAAATATCTCGACCTGGAAAGTTTAGCCCTGCAATATTCCTGTTTTACCCCTGCCACATGAACGGAAAAGGGCTGCTTTGGTAACTCCATTGTTTTCCCCTCTTTGCCCCCAACATTCTTCCCCAGGGCCCCTCCCCTTCCCCTCCCCACCTCCTCCCCAGAACCATGCCAAGCCACTGAATCTAAACCTCCGCCGTAGCGATGGACCTCACACCCCGCCGGATCTACCTTCTGCACCTTGGAACCCCCAACTGCCAACTCGCCACTTCACTTGAGCCGGTTCAGCGACTGGCTTGTCCACCGCTCCAGATCTCCTTGAACGCTATCATGGTCCACCGCACTGGATCTGCTTCACTGGCACCCTCGTCCACCACAGTGTAGGCCCTTCACCGACTCCCTCGTCCGCCACATCGCTGGCCCTTCATACAAGATCCGTCTCACCGACAACACTGTACACCGCGCCAGATGTGCTTCTCCGACGCCTTCGTCCACTGCACCAGACCCGCTCCACGGACGTCATATTCAACTCCACCGGCCCTGCTTTACTAACACCGCAGCCTCATCGGGTTATTTTGATTTGTACTCCTTCAGTTTTTCTCTTCTTTATCATGGAACTGTTCACTTACCATAGATGAGCTTTCTTGTATGTTGATAGGCGCTGCAACCGAATCACCGGAGCCGCTTCAGCAACGGCAACAGCCGGCCCAAACTCAACCGCAACATGCGCACCATCGATGATCCTTAGCTTTCAAGTATGACAACTATAACCATACGCCGCCGAGAATCAGGTACTATTATGCAACGGCCGACGCCTACATTCACTTTCTTAGCATAAGCACCGCACCTTCGAATTTCTTAAGGGCGTCATTCAATTTTCATGAGACGCGTTATTCTGCTTGCACTTGTAGGGCCATACATGTGGCAGTGAATAGGTTGCATGTGCTAAATTACAAACCAGTGCACATATAGTTACAATGCTTTTGTTTTTTCCTAAGTATTAATATACTTCCTAGATATCACTGCCTACTATTTTACTTCTTGCATGCTATATTTATGATAATGGTGTTGTTCTGATGCCACCTATTGGTTACATCAGACTGCTTCTATGCCCTTTTTGGATACTCTAACTTAGCTAGAGGTTAGAGTTAGTTTCTAACTCATGACTAACCCTGAACTAACTCTAGCCAAAGAGGTGTTTGGATGACAGGATTAGATTGACAACAAATGCACTAGGAGAACTAGCTCCTATTAGCACCTCTTGCGTGAGATAGTTTTTTTGGGTGGGTTAGATGCAACTAGCTCAAACTAGCCCTCATGTCTGGATACTTTAGGGCTACTTGAGCCCAAACTAGCTCTAACCCATGGATCCAAACAGGGCCTGTGTTCTCTATGCTTAATTACTCATCAGCAAACTAGCTTGTGGTTTCGCTGCTTTTTGTTTGTTTTACCCTACATTTTCCGATGCTAGCTATTACATCACTACTCTGAGCCTCTGTTCATTACTTTTTTGTGCGTTCTTGATCTTCCCAAGTTGCATGACTAATTTGATACTTCTATTAATTATGGAGCTACCAAACCCATCAAGCAAAATATTTATTCTTTTGGGGCTGGCACCTCGAACAAGCATAAAAATGGAGTGAAGCACATATATTGTCGTGTAAGCACACAACCTTCTTTCATTAGTTTAGATTAAGCATTGATGATCAATTCGAAGCAGTGCATGTGATTAAAAATAATTTTACCTAAATAGAGTGGGAAGAATAAACTATAACAACTAGATTTGCAACCACGGGATGCTGACGATATCTTCAAAGAACATTGCAACAGCAGCGAGGCTTCACAGGAACATATGGTAAGCCAATGTGTTTTAGTACATGTGAAATGTAATGCGTGTTCGCTGATTTCTTGGCTTGTGCGCTCAACCTGTAATCCTACAGAATTACAAATAGTTCAGTTGTCTGCTTTGCTGTATTGCTTGATTCGAATGCTTGTTTGTTATTTGTTAGGCTATACCTGAGTTGGAAAATATGTCAGGAGTGCCTGCTGTACTATCATAAAGAAATGCATGCCTAATTCATTTGACTCCTTAACTTTTCCTATGAACTTCGTCACAAGAATGTCTTCGTAGTTTATATGAGGCAACATTGTTTAAGTGCTTTCTCAGATTATTTCAACTGCTTAGATGCCTGGGCAACTTAAATATAGCGGTGGTACACTGCCTTTCATCTTACCATTTTAATTTGTTTTCGGCTGATGCTGCTTTGAACCATTTAAATATAGCTTGCCATGCTCGGAAATAATTCGTATGTCATTTACCATGTAAGCTTACTACTGGGATCATGCGATAACTATCTCTTACTTATGTCCAGCGAAAACCTTTCAGGATGCCGTTCACACTAGGACACAATGTACAATCCCAAAATCTATTTGTCAAGCAGTGCGCCAGCCATGTTAATAGCTGGTAGCAGTTCAGAGGAAACACCACTGGAGAGCAGTCTGAGCACAGATATTATAGTTCTTGAGGCTCTACTAGAGGCATAAAGAGATGGTGTGGCTACCATGAATGAGGTAATTTTGATCTTGAGGCTGGAAATTATGCAATTAGCTGCACACATTATGCAAGCAACCCAAGAATTGGAGGAAGTAAGAATGTTGCATTTGAAGACGGAGGAGGTCCTGCTGTTTCTGCTATCTGAAGCCCAGGGTAATCCCAGTTCTTCTTTAGATACCAGTTGAAATTGTCATTAGATTAGTATACTTGCAGGTTGTGTCATGTCTTTGAATGGATTATGTTGTAAGACCCCGTTTGTTGTCCATGTGTTGTAATGATCTGAATTTTTTAGGCGAGATAATCCTTAGTACTTGTATGATTGACATAAGGTGAACTGTTTTTCGTGTGAGCGTACTGTATTGGATGAAATAACTGTTCGATTCAAAGTGTATCAACCTACTGAATTCGAAGATCACGGCATTTCTCAATCATATTCATATATAAAGGTGGAATAAATCTTTGTCGTGGTTTTGAAGAAATAAACAACAAAACGTAGAATGGTGTATGGATAATCGTAATCGAATACAAATTGGATTTGAATTTAGTTGCCATGGCCCAGGGTAAACGTGAATGCTAATTCTCCCAAATTTTAAACGAAGCGGCAAAACACCCACTATCAATTTTCGGCTGCCCGAAGCCAGTGTTTGCGAGATGGAAACTACTGTCTACCCTTGACACTTCACATCCTAACCGACCCAATTTCCACTGATGTCGATAGGGGTAGATTAGTAACTTCAATCGGACGTGACACGACTGCCTGTCTCCCCATTGTGACATGATGGGCGCCAAACATGGACGGCAAACACACATTTGATTCAAACTCGTCCGAAAGACCTCTCTCTCTCTCTCCCTCAATTTTCTCATTCATAAACGTGGGCGGCAAAACAAACTCTCCTCGTCCGAAATTGATGTAGGCAAATATTTTAAATAGGGGCAGGTGTGTAACTTCCCTCAAACGTGACACAACCGCCCTACTTGTCAGCTCTGTTTATACACCGTGGGCGCCAACCGTGGGCGGCAAAAGACCCTCTTCTCGCCGAAAATTGCTCTCGGCAAGTATTGGGGAGATGCAAGATTACCGTCCTATCCCCAACCGACGAGATGTCCGAAATTTTAAACGGGGGCTAAGTTCGTAACTTTCCCACATTTCATACAAGCGCATCCCAAACTTTGAGACCCCCTCCCCCTCCTCCTCTATTTCCCCATTCACACACCGTCAGCGCCACAACAACCTCCCCACTCCGGCCAGCCTCCTCCGTCCGCCACCCCATCCTCCACCTCACCGGAGCCGCTACCCCTACCCCATCGTCCAGTGCGAGAGATGGACGTCTCTCATCCACAACGCTGGACCAGGATTCTTTCATCACGTCCTCTCGCTTCATCGGTGCCGTCGTCCACCTTGCCATTGTCGCTCCTACGACCGCCTCGTCCACGGTAACAGGACTTATCCCCCGACCCGGCCGTCTGCCGTTTCAAGTCTTCTTCCACGCCGCCGATAGCCATCGCACCCGCAGCACCCTCAACGTATCAGTAGGAGCTTACACGGCATCGCAAGAGAGGTGGTACTCTTTCATATCTTCTTAAGTTATTGATCTCACCGGAAAAATAGATCATAACTTGTTTACTGTACTTTTCTTGTCCATACCAAATCGTAGTAGCTAGTTGAAAGCAAACATTGGTTGTGAAGTAGCCTTTGTCCGATTTGCACCTTTAGATCCGACATGGCACGGTCACTATACTCGTAAAGCTTATAGTTTCCCCCCTTTATATTCACTGCCATCATTGTACGTGCTTCGTGTCGTGCTGGCACTGCTCCTCAAGACCTCAACCCATCAAGCAAAACAACATGCCACTCATAATTCCAAAGCTTAGTTGTTGAAATACGAATCTGGTATGATGCTCATATTACTAAAACAGAGAACGTTAATTGGTCAGCTAATGTTCCTATATTCATTTCAAAAAGCATGTGCGCCACATATAGAGAGACAACGGGGATTTGCATTTCTCTACTTGCTCTTTGTTGTCATGTTCCTCTTCTGTTCTTCTTAATAAGTATATTACTTCCTCCGTTCCTAAACTTCCTTGGCTACATGCGTGTGTTGTGGTGGCATGCGTTTTACCAGGTGTTGTTCATCGTTGCTTTATTTATAAAGTGTGGCGAAAGCCTTTTTCGGTAAAACATATGCCTTTTTAGATATTCCAATAAGAACTACATACGGATGTATATAGACATATTTTAGAGTGTACATTCATTTTTCTGTGTATGTAGTCCGCATTCGAATCTCTAAGAGATTTATATTTAAGAACAGAGGGAGTTGTACAATATGTTCCTTGTCGGGAAGTGGAGCAGGGACATTTGCAGTCGACAGGTCTATTGGGTCGCTTCAGATGGATGCTTTCAACAATTCTAGATGGTCTGCATATCCGGGATATGCTGGGAGCTATGTCGTCTTTGATAGTATAGACTGATAGTAACAGTATTGTGCCTTCAGTTGAATAGAGCTGCCACTTTTGGGGCCGAAGCCTTTTCGAACCCTTTCATGTCGTACCGGCAATACAAGCCCATATGGTCCATCTAGTTCCACTTTCCTGATTTTACTCTTGATGCTTGGGGGTTTCCCCTTTTATCTACCCTACTATGATCTGCGTAGGTGCTTTCTGTCATACTAGTAGTACTCCACCCTTCAAGCTGAACAACACATCACTCATAATTCCAAAGCTTAGTTGTTCAAATATGATTGTGATATGATGCTAATATTAGTTAACAGACACATTTAATTGGTTACCTAAAGGTCCCACTTGAGTTTCCAAATGCATGTCGCGACATATAGAGAGACATCAGGAATTGCATTTCTTTGTCACTTGTTGACTATACTTTCTTGTCCGTACCAAATCTTAGTTGTTATTTCAAAGCAAACATCGGTTGCTAAGTACCCTTTGCGCGGTTTGCAGCTTCAGATCTGCCATCCCACTACCACGGTCAACACTATACTCATCATGCTTACGGTTTCTCCATTTTATGATGACCACGATCAGCCTACGTGGTTCGTGTCGTAATAGCACTGCTCCACCCATCAAGCTAAACAAGCTTAGTTGTACAAATTTGAATTTGATATTATGCTGATATTAGTAAAACTGAGACATGTTTAATTGGTCAGCTAAATGTTCCTACTTTTGTTTCGAAATGCATGTGAGCCACATATAGAGAGACCGGAAGGAATAGTATTTCTCTATGCGCTCTGGTTCATCATGGGTGGGCAACAAACATTGTATAGAAAGACTTGTAATATCTTCAGTCTGCTTGCTCTTCTGCTCTTCTTTAACATGATCATCTTCTCTTCTTTAACAAGTATGTTCCTTGTTGCGAAGAGTAGCAGAGACATTTGCGGTCGACTTGTCAGGTCGAGTTGTTCTTCCTTAGTATATTTTGAATCTGCCAGGTCAGGTGGACTTGTTCTTCTTTACTATATGTTGAAGCTGTCATCTACGAAGTATCGTCACTTCTAGAACTCTCATATTTTGAGTAGTAGGCCACATTATATTAATGCACACACCAAATTACAGCATGCATGGCATCTCTCAGAAGAATTGCAGAGATAGCACAAAGGGGTTTACAGGGAGGCAGTATTGGGTTAGAATCACTTCTTCATTACAAAGATAATCTCACTTATTTTTATGTTTTCATGCATGTCAGGTATTGAACATGATCAAAATGAATATGAGAATGGGCGCACGAGAGGAATATTGCGGAACAATCCGCTGGCTAACAAATTTGGCATGGTGGAGGATGGCCTATCTTATTCACCCATCAAGGTGCTTGCTCTAACTTGGCAAGGTTGTATTGGTCGCACATATTTTGCATATGACCTCTTGGATTACTTCTACTTTGTTACACCAGCATCTGCTTAGTTTAAGCATCATATATGAGTATATGCCATACCTATCCATTTTCTGTACCTATTCCATGTGTCATCATACTATGTTTTTCCAGTCAAATGTTGTTCCTTCGTAATAGATGTCCAAAAGGAAGAGCGTGAGTGCAGATCCTCAAGGAGTACAAACCAGGTATTTGGAAAAGGTAGTGATACCTGTTAAATTAGATAGATCAGCAGCCACAGCAAACATAGGCCCAACTATACCACACTTTACCCCTACTGCACTGGCCAAACCCCTATTAGAACTGCAGAGAGCCCAGCATCAGGTACTGTCTATGATATCAATTCAAAATTTGAACTCCTAAATATCTGCATGTGCCTTACCTTCTCTCTTATGAAAACTAATTTTAGATGAATCTCCTTTCTCAAAGGATCATAGGATCTCACAACAATACTGGGCATTGCGTTGCTCTTGTCGGTACCTCTTGCCCTTTGTCAGCATACTTATGCTCATTGCTGTTTGACTATGTAGCATCACTGTAAATTTTTGCTTCCTTATCCTCCCTTTGCTCGAAATTATAAGATCTATATTTACTTTTAGATCATTGTAGAATAAACACAATGATTATGAAGTTTTGGATTGCTCATGTAAGTACCTGTTGTCATGTACTCCCTCTGTATTGAATTAATTGTTGCTCAATTGGATGTATTTAGAACTTAATAGTGCTAGATACATCCATTTGAGCGACAAGTAATAACGGACAGTGGTAGTATTACTGTACTTGCATTGCGAGATAGTTGATTGTCTAGCATTACTCTGCATCTTATCTGCCCTGCTCTCAATTTTCTCCAAATTATCATATCTACATTTACTCTTACCAAAATGTTGAATAAAGCCAATTCCACTTCACACGTTGATGCCTGCATTCCTCTTATCAGTACCTTTTGCCTTGTAACGCTGTACTTAATTAATTGCTATTTGATTATGTATCATCGCCCTGCACCTGAGCTTCATTATCCTCTATTTCTTCCAATATTATTTGATCTATATTTACTCTTTACAAAATGTAAAATAAAGGAAACGGTTATAAAGAAGTTTCTTTGGGGAATTTATTGAATTATCCTCCCATCGACATGGAGAAGGGCTTTGTCCAGCCCGTGTTAACATGTAATGTAAGTTCATCCTTCTCAAACCTTCATACTTTGTTCTAGTATAGATTTGGATAGGGATCATTTCCTCCACTACTGTTTACTTTGGTGTTTACATCTGATTGGATGTTTGCAACAACTACTAGTTTTAAATTGTAGTTGTAAAACCATGTTCCTTCTACAGAACAGATCCATTTATTTGCTTATATAATTGTGAAACTTGTTACGTGTCTCCTTGTTTCTCTTTCAGAGTCATATCTCTTAAGCCAGGCAGAACTTTAGGGAAGATAGTGAGCCAAACCATCTTGAAGAGAGTGAGATGACCCCAAGGTCATGTCTTGATGAAGACAGTGAGTTGAAGCTACTCACCAGCAGCTGTGAGACAACCTCTGTGCAATTGCTGCCTCAATCAGTTCGATTCTTCAGTCCCAACTTAAAGTGGAAAGGCTTGCTTCAGCTCAGCTCCGTATTGATGTCAATGATGTAAAGAAGGCCCCAGAGGACACCCATGCGTGCTTTCTTGCTACGTAGCTACAGTTAGAGCATCTATCATTGACACAACTGAGGTATCATCAGCTTGTTCAGCTTCCTTTGGTGCACGGCCAGGGCAGGCCTAATGCCTTCTGAAGTGCTCTCAGTTTTGTATATTCTTTTGTCCGCGCGTTTATATGCACTGGTGGTGACCTTTGATTGCCAGTGTATGTAACCCACGGTCTCGTTGCGCTTTATTATCACCGGTGGCGAACTTTGATGCCCAGTGGATGTAATATTGTCATAATTTCTTTATTGTATAGTCTAGGTTTATTCTTGGTCGGTATGCCGTAATTTATGCCAGGAGCTTCAATGGATCTCAATGTTGTCGGTCTTTAGGCCGCCCGTAACTCGCTATATATGGGCCAAAACGTGGGCCTATAATCATCTTGTGCCATTAGCAGGTCTAAACATATAGTAGTTTTCCGCCTTTAACAGGTCAAGTAAAGTTCTGGCCAGCTGGGCCAAAGAATACCATTGGCTTTTAACAGACTAAAAACTAGATTGGGCTAGCATTGAGCCGAAAAATTCATGGGCCAACACAGGCCGAAACTACCTTAGGCCGATGTTTGGCCTAAATAGAACGAGCCGTTACTAGGCCAAAATATATCTCGGGCCCTGTTTGGCCCAATAAAATTATGGGCTTTAAGCAGGCCTGTATCAACGCGGGCCGTAGGCCCAACAGTGTCACGGGCCATTAACAGACGGGCTATAAGCAGGCCAGATTCAATGCGGCATGTAATTAGGCCCAACTGTTACACGGGCCATTAATAGGCCGATAGGCCAGTTGGGCTGAAATTTATCGACGAAGACTACGGGCCGTTAAGAGGCCTAAAGTGACTTCAGACAAGAAATAGCCCAGTTTAAGCATGGGTCGTTAAATGGCCTAAAGTGAAACCGGGACGACAACGGCCCAGATGCACCACGGGCCGCTAAAAGGACGAAACTATGATCGTGTCGAACTGGTAAACGGGCATTTGACAGGCTGAAATACAAACCCGGCTTAGAATGGGCCCAAAGGAATAGTGGCCTGTTAACGGGCCTGATCTGATATGTGCCGTAATTTAGCCCAAAACACGACAGGCTATGAACGGGCCTGATCTGATATGGGCCTTAATTTGACCCAAAACATGGCACGCTGTTATTGGGCCAGCCCACTAGTGTCTGAAAAAATATGGGGGGCCTTTAGCTGGGCCGGCCTTTTTACCTTAAATGGCCCACTATTGGGTTGTGCCACGTGTCGACATATCATAGGCGTCTTCCATCGATTGTAGGGATGACATCTGTCCCAAGGATGAGCTGACACATGGATCATCCGGCGAATGAGAATTTTACACGTGGAAAGTCCCCATTGGTCGGGGCTGTTAACGGGTTATCGGATCCAAACGAGAGCCCGATAGCTTAACGGCGACCCCTTATGTTGGATGCCATGTGTCGGTTACCCTTGACGAAAACACTTCCATGACACACCATTTATCGTCATGGAAGTGGACACTTCCGTGATGATAATTTTGGTATTGTGATGGAACACTTCTACGACAACACTGGTATGACTATCTTGATTCTGTTATAAAATCGTCATGGATGTACATGCATGACAGAAAACATGACCTACTATGACAAACACGTATCATCACGGAAGTTTATTTTTTTGTAGTGTTGTCAACCGCCACCAGAAGCTGGGTCTTCTTGTCTTTAGATCTCTTGAAGGGTCCAACCATATCAAGCCCCCAGACCGCCAACGGCCAAGTGATTGGGATCATTCGCAATTCTTGAGCCGGCACATGAGCTTGTCTTGCGAATTTCTGACACAAATGACACATAATAACAATATCCTCTGCGTCCGCGTGAGCCACCAACCAGAAAAATCCATGACGAAAAGCCTTAGCCACCAATGATCATGAGCCGGTATGATGACCGCAGCCGCCTGCATGTATCTCTTGCAAAATTTCACGGCCCTCTTCAGGAGAGACGCAACTTTGAAAAATACCAGTCACACTGCATCGATGAAACTCGCCATCCTTAATAGTCATAGATTTAGAACGCCGGGTGATCTGTCGCGCCCAGTTTTCATCCTCTGGTAACTCGCCACGAGTAAGATAAGCCAAATAAGGCAGTGTCCAGTCAGGAATAGCAAGATCCTCCTCAGATGGTAACTTGACCGAAGGATTGTGCAAAACGTCAAGGAACACATTGGAGGGTACCGGCTTACGCTGAGACTCAAGACGGGACAGTGCATCAGCCGGCTCATTCTTTCGTCGATCAATGCGATCCACTTAGTACCCCTTAAAGTGACATGTGATATTATCAACCGCCTGACGATAAGCCACCATGAGCGGGTCTTTAGAGTCCCATTTGCCCGAGACTTACTCAGCCACAAGGTCTGAGTCGCCAAGACATCTGACTCGGCTTAAATTCATCTCCTTGGCCATATGAATCTCATGGAGCAAGGCTTCAAACTCAACTGCATTGTTAATACAAGGAAACATTAGCCTTAAAACATAACATAATTTATCACCTCGCGGGGAAGTCAAAATAACTCCAGCCCCCGAGCCATCCAATTGCCTGGAACCATCAAAGTGGATTGTCCAGTATGTGTTGTCAGGCTTCTCCTCCGGTGTTTGTAACTCTGTCCAGTAATTTATGAAGTCCACCAAAGCTTGAGACGTAATGGCTCTCATTGGCACATATTTCAGGTTATGAGGTCCAAGCTCGATTGCCCACTTAGCAACCCGGCATGTGGCTTCCCTGTTTTGAATAATATCCCCCAAAGGAGCAGAGATGACCATAGTAATAGGATGCCCAAAGAAATAATGTTTCAACTTGCTACTCGCCATAAACACCCTAAACACCAACTTCTACCAATGTGGGTATCTTTGCTTGGATTCAGTCAAAACCTCACTTATATAATAAGCCGGTCGCTGGACTGGGTACTCTTTCCCTGCCTCCTTGCGCTCTACGAAAACTGCCATGCCAACCGCTTTGTTATTAGCAACCACGTACAGGAGCAAAGGCTCTTTGTCTGTAGGAGCATCCAAGACGGGCGGCTCAGCTAAGTGTGTCTTAAGGGCCTCAAGCGCTTGATCCGCAGCATCACTCCAGACAAAGTTGTTTGTCTTCCTCATCATCTGATATAGAGGAATTGCCTTCTCTCCCAGGCATCTTATGAACCGGCTCAAAGCCGCAATGCAACCCGCCAGACGCTGAACGTCATTGACACACCCCGGCTTAGAAAGTGAAGTGATGGCCTTTATCTTCTCCGGGTTAGCCTCAATGCCCCGTTCTGAGACCAGGAAACCTAGAAACCTGCCTACAGGCACGCCAAAGACACACTTGGCTGGGTTAAGCATCATCTTGTAGACCCGGGGATTGTCAAAAGTTTCTTTCAAATCATCCAGGAGAGTCTCCTTCTTCCTAGACTTGACCACAATATCATCCACGTAAGCATGAACGTTACGACCAATCTGACTGTGAAGACAATTTTAAACACACTGTTGATAAGTCGCGTAAGCACTCTTGAGCCCAAAAGGCATAGAAACATAACAGAAAGCCCCAAAAGGTGTGATGAAGGATGTCTTCTCTTGGTCTTTAACTACCATCTTGATATGATGATAACCAGAATAAGCATCCAGGAAGCATAAAATCTCACAACCCGTTGTTGCATCAATGATTTGGTCGATATGGGGGAGAGCAAATGGATCAGCCGGACAAGCCTTGTGAAAATCTATGTAATCAACACACATACGCCACATGCCTTTCTTCTTAAGTACCAGCACGGGGTTAGCCAACCACTCAGGGTGAAAAACTTCCACAATAAACCCAGCCTCTAAGAGCCGGGCTACTTCTTCTCCAATAACCTTACGTCGCTCTTCATTGAAACGATGGATGAACTGTTTGATCGGCTTAAACTTGGGATCCACATTAAGGGTGTGCTCAGGGAATTCTCTCGGTACACCTGGCATGTCACAAGGTTTCCATGCAAACATGTCCCGATTCTCATCGATGAACTCGATGAGCGCGCCTTCCTATTTGGGACTCATATTAGCCCCCATAGTGAACTGCTGGGACGAGTCGCCAGGGACAAAAATCCACCTGTTTGGTGTCATTAGCCGACTTAAACATCAACAGAGAGTCTTGCTCAGTACTGGGCTTCTTCAGAGGGGTCATATCGACCAGGTCAACATTGTCCTTATAAAACTTGAGCTCCTCAGTAGCACACGCTGATTCTGCATAAGCTGCATCTCCTTCCTTGCACTCCAGGGTGACATTCTGATCACCATGAATCGTAATCGTCTCGTTTGGCCCCGGCATCTTAAGCTGCAAGTAAATATAACAAGGGCGAGCCATAAACCGAGCATAAGTCGACCGACCAAATAGAGCATGTTATGGAAATTTGATCTTGACCACCTCAAACCACAAGGGCTTTGTCTTGTAATTACGATCATCACCAAAATCCACTTCCAGCGATATCTTCCCCACAGGATAAGCTGGCTTACCAGGCACCATACCATGGAAAACTGTAGATGATGGCCAGAGGTGCTTGACCATCAAATTCATTCGGCGAAAGGTATCGTAGTATAATATGTTGATGTTGCTACCACCATCCATGAGCACTTTTGTGAACTTATAACCACCTACTTGAGGGGCTACCACCAATGCTAGATGACCTAGATTCTCAACTCAGGGCGGGTGATCCTCTCGACTCCATGTGATCAGTTGCTTTGACCATCATAGGTATTGGGGTACTACCGGCTCAACAGCATTGACTGCGCGCTACTGAACCTTCTGATCTCGTTTACAAAGACTTGTGGTGAAAACATGGTATTGGCCACCATTGAGCTGCTTTGGATTACTCTGATATCTTGAGTGATTACCTTGCTACTAGTTACCCTGACTAGACTGTTAGTTTTGACCACCCATGTTACCCTGACTTGGATAGCCAGAACTTCAACCGCCACCACCAAAGCCGGACCCATGAAAAACGGATCCTGACCCTCCGGGCAGCCCATCATTATTGCCATGATTCTGACTGAGGCTATAATTCCTGAACTCTCGCATAACCCAATAATCCTTCTAGGCATGAGTGGATGGCCTGTTGGGAAGACTGTGCTTCGAGCACGGGTCATTAAGCGCCGCCTCAAGATTAAAAGGCTTTGCACTGCCAAAGGCCGGCTTACCATTACCATTGCAGCGCTGGTTCTTGTAAACATTGTTGGTGGTAGCTACTAGATCTGACCTGCCCTCGGGGTGTCTGCGCTTACCACCGTTACCCTGGTTGTTGCCATTAAGCCCTGCCATATTCTGCTGCTGCCCCTTACCATTCCATTTTTTTTGCCTTTGTTGGATTTCTCATCATCATATCCAGGATCCTTTGTGTTATCAGAGTCTGCATACTTAATGAGAGCCGCCATGAGCTCGCCCATCTCATTAGCATAACGCTTAAGCCGCCCAAGATTCTGCTTAAGGAGGGTAAAGTGACAGTTGTTCTCCAAGACCAGAACCGCCTGACCCGACGAATGAATAATAGCCGAGACTCACCGGACCCAATGGTGCGCCAACTCATCCTCACGCTGCATGCAGTTATCCAGATCGATAATAGTCAGGGGCTACTTGCATGTCCCTTGGAAATTCTTGATGAAACATGCCTTCAATTCTACCCATGAACTGATATAATTAGGAGGTAAACCTTTTAATCATGTGCCCATCCAACATCATAGTAAAGTACTTGGCGCAGACGGCTAACTCATAACTCTCAATCCAGCCTTCAGGAGGGAGATCAGCTGTATAATTAGGCACCTTGCGAGGACCTTTGAAGTCCTTAGGCAGACACTCATTATGCAAAGCTTGTACTAAACACGGCACTCCAACCGTCCTGGAAATTACCCCGGCCACAACTAAGGCCGAAGAGCTCATCGGAGGCTGCTAATAAGCCCCCTGCTGTGCCGCCGCTGCCGCCTCGGGACGAGCTCTGGCTTCATCCACAATCGCCTGAGCATTGACTAGTAGGTTATCATCATGGGGCGGGTTATCATCACGGGGCGGGTTACGACGTCGTTTATTGCTGGAACATGCAGGCAACTCCATGTGCTGGCTATAACTACGACTCGGGCCGGGAGTCGAGTGCACGCGATCACGGCTGTAGGAGTAAGCCGCCTGCTGTGCAACGGACGTCTCTAAGAGCTCAACTCCGTTCCAGGATTCCACCGCAACTGGTGACTCGCCATTGATCGGAATAGCTGCCAGCCCGTTCCTACCGCTAACATGTTATCCACCGGGTTAGAAAAGTGCCCTGGCGGTGGCGCCAGAAAACATTGAGGCGGCATTTGATTGGGGGCCGGGTTATGCGCCCGCTCCTCCCTCCGTGCTGGCTCAGGCTGGCGAGGTTGACCCGCCGCCCGATTTCCTAGAACATCCGGGTTTAACTGAGGATTCACCCTCGCATTTGCAGTGCTCGGCCCTGTCATTGATGTGTTAAATAGATTCATGGGCTCGTAATGCAAAGGCAGGTGGGTCTGGTACCTCCTACGAAGAACTGCAATAGAGGCAATTTGATCCAGACTTAAACGCCAAGCTTCTGTTCGTACGCGCTCTAACTCAGCCGCGATCTGAGGCTGTTCCGCTGCCATCCTGGTATTCCCTACGTTGATATCCTCTTGTGCCTTAGTGATCTCCACCTGAATCTTTACAATCTCTGCATTGCGCTCTGCTTGATTCGTCATAGTAACCTCTGTTGCTAGCAAAGTTGTCAGAGTGCCCAAGAGATCTGATAAGTCCAGAGCCAGCGGCCTATCTGAGCTACCAGGACCGGCTACCGCAGCAGCGGTCGAGCCCGACGTCACAGCCGCAGCTGTTGACAAATTAAGAGTCGGCCATGTGCCAGCCATGAAGATAGCAGACCTACACGGCGGCTCATATGGGTCCGGAATACTGTCACCATCGGAATAGCCCCCAAGCCCTCCGTCTAGAAGCTGATAGATCAACTCCATCTCTCCGGTTGAGGACTCATCACGTGAGTGGATGAGAGTCTCTCCCCCAGATGCAGAATCTTCCGCAAGCTCCTTGCCTTGCGTGAAACCAACGAAAACGTGCTTCCGGCCGGGTTGGACCCGGGCGGGTTGCGCACGCCGAGCCGGCTCAACGATGTCAGTGCAGATGTACGGCCCAGGCTCCGATCTGTCGATCTTGCTGATGAAGACGTGAATCTTGCCAAAGGGGACCCGGTATCCATACTCGATTGAGTAGGCCTCTGGGCCCTAGCCAGCGTCGTTGATGTAGAGCCTCTCGCGGTGACTCTTAGTCATCCTGCCAACGGCGTATCCCTCAATCCCTGGGAAAGAGCCCTTCAAGAACTCGAAACCACCATGCACTGGCCCCAAGATGGGCGCCAACTGTCGTAGTTTTGTCACGGCAGAAGCCCTCGTGAAAGGACTTAGGTGCGAGGCCATGGCTACGGTGATTAGCTTAAAGGTGTTGAGCGGGACGAGAGACACGAGTTTACCAAGGTTCGGCCCCTCACGATCGAGGTAAAAGCCTACGTCCTGCTTTGAGTTGTATTGCTTGAGTATCGATTACAAGGGAGCAGAATCGCTTAACCTAGCTCTCGATTGATTTTCACTTGAGTTTACCCGCCACAAGGGCTCTCCTTTATATACACAGGTTGAGGCCCTGTGCTTACAAGAGTCGGGACGCCGGCTCTACATTACCTTGCCTTCTTGGGAAAGTCACCATTGGGCGGCCTACTCCTCCGGGTCATGTGCCACCTCTGGGTCTTGGGCCTTCAGTCGGCCCGCCTCATAAGCTGCCTCCAGGCTCCCAAGTATTGGCTTCTTGGGCATGCCTAAGCTTCATTACTGAGTCACCAACAGTGTAACCCGGCCCCTCCTGGGCGGGTGATACCGTGGGGTTATATCCCCAACATAACTCGTGCTGTTTGAATGAATGTATGGCGTCTGCCTTGTTTGATTCTGTCTTTGCATGTTTCTCTACCATACGCTTGCCGAAAACTTTGTGGTGCACACACTCTTGTCACGGGCGCTTTAGGAACGAATCCTTAGTAGCCTGCTGGAAATGCCGCTGCTGGCAAGATCATACTTGACGGGCTTGGTGCAGCTACTTAAATTGTTGAGCGGACTCAAAACAAAGAAAGAGCGCAGCCAATCACGACAAGGTTCCTTCGCGTGCAGGTTTCTGATACAAAGACTAAAATCGTTCAAGGAAAAGTATCAACTACAACAAAGAATTAGACCCAAAGTTTTTCAAGTTTGCTTTTTCTTTATTGTACTTCTTATCATAAAATGATAATTGTATGTCATTTGGGTATCCATACCGTCACTCCCCCCGGGAAACTTATACGTGAGGAACCCTTCTATCCTTTGATAAAAATAAAGAAGAGAAAAGAGGAGACTAGAAACCTTGATGGTTCGTTAAGCATTTCATACAAGGTTAAATGTAATACAATAACACATACAACATACAAATAAATATGTACTTTCATAAAGAGTTGTGAAACACTTAGCTTTATTCCACTATGCACAGGGTCTGCGCCTGGCTTTGTACACAGGGTTACATGCCTTACCGGCCAACTTGTACAAAGGAGGTTGTCGGGTGACCCAGCAACCGCGCTTCTTGGGTAGAACTTGTGAAGATGCTCAATGTTCCATGAATTCTGCACTAGAGTGCCATCTTCGCTCTCTAGACGGTCTTAGTCAAGTCTGGTGACTTGTGCTACCCATAAGGGCCTTCCCTCTTTGGCTTTAACTTGTTGGATCCCTTCGCTGATTGGATCCGACGAAGAACAAGGTCGCCTTTCTAAAGGCTTCAGGCGTGTACTTTGCGGCTATTGTCGCGGCACAAAGCTTGCTAGTAACATGCAGCAAGCACAGACACCCGAAGACGTTATTCCTCATGGAGCATGGCATCGTCTTGCCGCATCTGCTCTTCCTCAGTTTCATCAAAAGTTTGCACTCGAGGTGACTCGTATATGAGTTATGTGGGGAGCACCGCTTCTCTAGCATAGACTAGGGAGAAGAGCGTCTCGCTGGTAGCTCCATTTGGTGTCATCCCGAGTGACCAAAGAACTGCCGGAAGCTCATCAACCCAGCGCCTTTCGCACTTGTGCGGCTTGTCAAATGTTATGGTCTTGAGAAAGCGCAGCACTTCAGCATTTTCTCTCTCCGCTTGGCCATTGCTTCTTGGGTGAGCAACAGACGCAAAATAGATTTGCTGCCAAGGTCTTCACAGTACTGCATGAAGGTGCGACTTGTGAACTGTGTGTTGTTGTTGGTAATGATCCTATTAGGTACACCAAAATGACAAACTATCCCTTTGAAGAACTTGATGACTGACTGTGATGTCACCTTCCTCACTGGCTCTACTTCAGGCCACTTTGTGAACTTGTCGATGGCAACGTACAAGAACTCAAAGCCCCTGGTAGCATGGCGGAAGGGGCCCTGATGTTGGTGCAATAATTGACCTCCTTGTGTGTTGGAGTTTGTTGACATAAACAGAGTAATAAGTCCCTAAAGTCAAGAGGAGTTTGATTCAAATGACGAAGATAATCCCCTATGTGGCAGTGAAGGTTATCACCGAAGATTTTGATAACAAGAGTGACCCCTCAAAAATTGTTGTCGCTAAGCAATGGGTTCGGTGATCGTCCGAAGGAAGTGACCCCGACCGACAAGTTTGAAGACGAAGTGGAGACGTAGCATTTATTTCATTGTTTCTCTCCTCTTTATTGAGTCATAGGACCACCATACTACTAAGAAGGGTGTAGAGTTCGAAGCTTTGATTCTCTTATGCTAAACGCAAACCCTATGAAAGTTGCGAGAGAAATCTCTTTGTGTTCCGAGAAAATACTTGCGAGTAAGAGACATGGATCTTCGTTACGAGAGATTTGTCTCTGACCGAGGAGTTAGCATTACTTTGTCCTCAAGTAATGTTATCGTTCCTCTTAAAATCAGATAGTACTGAACGTGTGATAAAGCACAAACAAGCGAGATGCTAAGTTTTGCGAGTCACGGCCGATCTTTCCCAATACTAGATGAAACATGAAGAACAATAGCAGCAGTAGTTGTAGGTAAGTAGTCATGGAAAAAAATCCTTCAGATCTTGCACCAAAATTAACCCGAGGTCAATAACGACGTAGCAGCGACGAATCCCCTGTCATGGATTGCAAAAACTCATCACATTGGTGCCCTCTAACCAAGGCGTTTTCTGGTTTCTGTATTTAACCTATCCAAAACAAACTCACGTTGGTGCCCACTAACCAAGACCGTTGAATAGAAGAGATAGAGTCCATATCAGTTTTTGGTTATATCTGGAGTCGGTTTAGTCAGGTTTGCATCGCCTATAAAAAGCTTTTACTAATTAAGGTTTACTCGGGCGTGTTAATTGTTCGCTCGGTCTTTGTGACCCATTACCGCTAAGTGACACTACTAGGGACAAGCCTAGCAGCAGCGCGGGTTTTAGGTACATTAGTAGCGCGGGGACCGGCGCTACTAATAAGGCGCTACAGCTAACACTTAGCAGCAACGCGTGGGCGCCCGCGCTACTGGTATACAAGTGTAGCAGCAGTGTGCTTCATGCAAGCTCGCTACTGCTAATAGCTCTAGCGTGCTTGGGCTGGATGCGCTACTGCTACTGTCACGCTGCTGCTAACTTTCTCCACTCGCTACAACTAATTTTAGTAGTTTTTGTTTTTTTTCTGCATATTTGTTTTGTATTTGAACAGGCTTTATACAAGAATCTTTAGCAGATAGAAATGTCATCATGATACAAATACAAATGGCTGCGAGGCCACAAATGTAATCATAGCATATACATACAAATAGTCTCATCATAATCATCATCCAACACAAAGTGGTACCTCGTCATCATCTCGAAAATAGCGATACAAGTCTCGATTACTTGCAACTACATCGTCATCCATATAAACAATGATATACGCGAGAAGAGCTATCACTTTGAGTGACAGCGGAACTATGCAGTACGTGAGCTCGTATCCCACTCTCGCATTAGCGTGAACCTAAACTAACTACTGCCTGTCGCTCGGAAACCGGAAACCAGTACACCTGGGCCTGACACTCTGGCCACTCGTCGTATATATACTCCTGGCATAGCACTTCTTCGCCATTGATGATCTATGCACCTGCATCGTCACATGAGTCGATGATATGCAACATATATAGTTGAGCAACAGAAAGAGACAGACTTGGCAAAAATAGAAGCAACATATCATAAGCATAAATAACAAAGTTGATCGTACCCAAAATGCCCTAACTAGAGTGATCGTCACTAGTCGAGGAGGACGGTTTAATTACATAAAAAATAAAGTTTCGTCGTGCATAACTCAAAGTTTCGTCATACAGAAAGTATGGACTAAACGGACACATTGTCATATATCGACAATCACTCCAACATGTCGTTCCATCCATCCAAGTCAGGGAGATAGTCCCCAAGCCTAGTGAAAGGCTTCAGGTCGAGGCGCTGAGAGGCTACCCGTGTTCGGACATCTTCCCGCGACATTTGTCCTTCTTCATAGAACATCCCTGTTTTTCTGACGACCTCCTTCATGATGATTTGGGCAAGTTCGCGCTGGATGTGATAGAACTCGGCTCAAAGTTGATGATCCTCGATATCTCCTACGTTCTTTGCCCATTGCAGAATATGGGCATCGCCGGATGTAGGTGACATGCGAAGGTTCTGGTGATCCCGTTTGTACTCCAGCATGTGGTGTAGGACATAGAATCCATCATTAAGAGAACCACTCGGTTGCTGGATGCAGCAGAAGTCGGTCTTATGGCCGAAGGTGAGCCTGCCGCCCCTTCTCTTCTTGTCCTTGACCTCTCCACCCCGTGCTTCGTAGTAAAATATAGCACTGTCAAGAACATCCTTGATGTGGGTGTAATCCTTTTTGTGAATGTTCTTCGACGAGTCCAGTAAAGAGCATGGGAGTATCGGGGGTAGAGGATGATGAGGACGGCGCGCCCGCCGCTGCGCAAAATAAGTACACCTCAAATTAATTAGCCTCCACCATGCAAATGAATGATTGAAATCAAAGGAAGGATATCTGCGCGGATGACTTACAGGGCATGATAAGGCACGAGAATCGCCTCCTTGTCCTTATTGGCGAGCATGAAATTGACGATGTATTCCCTCGCGTATTCAAGGTGCTTTGCGCAGACTCCCAAGAAGCTCTCGTGCATGAAGTACGGGTCAGCGACACAGATATGAGGTATCTGCTCAACCCCGATGATGTAGTTCATGTGCAAGGCATAAAGGTGGACAAACGTAAAATCCAGCTTCTTCACGTGAAACATGTCGAATATGTAATCGAATTGAAGGAAGAACTTATCCGCGGGGAAGAAGTCGATGTACGACAATTGCCGCGGAACGTTAACCACGTAGAGTGGGTATCCTAGATCTTTCGAGGCGATGAGGACTTTCTCTATCCATAGCACATCGTCATGAAGACTCCATAGATCGCCGAATCTAGCCATTAGCGTTGCTGCAGGTAGGATTGGTTGACCGGGGATATGCAATTTATCTGCACCGGTGATATCTATACGGTCTTGATCCTGAGGCTGCTGAGGCAGCTGGATCATAGAATCAGCTTTCTTGCCTTTCCACGCTCTCTTCCTAGGCTTCTTTGCCGGAAGGTCGTCTATAATACGTTGAGCCTCCGGAGGCGGCAATTCAGGCACCAACTCATGACGCTCAAACCCTGAGTAGGCACCAGTATAGACATATTGTTGAGTGCCATCGTCATCCTTATCCTCGTCCATGGTGACGTCATCAGCGACTAATGGAGCCTCTTCCTTACCCCGTCCGCTATCACCCAACCCGACACCCGACATTAATTGGGTAGGTGGGGCATTGATGTTCATACCTTGTTGAGGCTACGTGCTCGTGGGTGTGCTCCCGACCGCCTCCAGACGAAGCAGACTCTTTGGCGACAACAGGACCCACCCATTGCAACAATCACCAAGCCGCCGCTGGGTCTCGTCGTCATCCCCCCTAGTACCAGAGGAGGAAAATTCTCGTGGCTCGGTTTGACACTGGCCATGGAAACCTTGAAGACGTTTGGGGGGATCGGCCGGCTGTGGAACAATGGTTCCTTCGGCTTCATTATCGTCGCCTTCCCCACGTCCACCTTCTGGTCGCCGATGGTGTACAATATGGTGCACAGGGTTTCGTTGGCCTGCAAAGAAAAGTCTGCGACGCGAGACATCCAAAAGGCAACGAAAACGGGAGATTATACATTTATTGAAGGGGCCGGTGTGTCAGATACCGTGAGGGCGTCGAGCTCAGCCGAAGACGAAGCACCGCCGAGCACGTCCGGTGCGGGAGCAGGTGCAGCTGCAGGTGCTAGTGCAACGCTAGTCGAGCTGCTCCCCAAGAAGTCAGCAAGGGGACAGTCCGCTGCATTTTTTTCTGGATTTTGCCTGGTCCAATTGAAAACGGCCGGAACCAAGGAAGTGGACATATCTACAACCATCTGTTTTGCAGCTACCGCTGTTGCGACTATCTGAGATGATTTCTTCTCAACTGCAATCTCAACCTTCTTGTCGATGTTTTCTTCAGTTAACCTCCGTCTTTCCTTTCTCTCCTCCTTGGTCTCACTGTAGTACTTCTTCCATGTGGCGCCGTCTCCGACACCGTGCACGCGTCCATACGCCGGTCTCAGTCTCGTCAGCAAGTGTAACACCTCGGATGTAACTTTCCATATTTGTAACTCCAACTCTTGCCATTTTCGGCTATGTGTTATGATATTCCCTTCGTAGTCGGGTTTTTTTTCGTTTTGCATTTTGTTCATGTCATGCATCTCATATCATGTCATCATGTGCATCTCTTTTGCATACGTGTTCGTCTCATGCATCCGAGCATTTTTCCCCGTTGTCCGTTTTGCAATCCGGCACTCCCACGTTCACCGGCGCACCCCTCTTGTTTCTTTTCGTGAGCGGGTGTTAAACGTTCTCGGAATAGACCGAGTCCTGTCAAGTGGCCTTGGTATACCACCGGTAGACCACCTGTCAAGTTTCGTGCCATTTGGAGGTCGTTTGACGCTCCAACGGTTAACCGGTTAGCCGCAAAGTCCTTTTGTGTGTTGCAGCAAAACCCCCCTCCTAACATCCCAAAACCCCTCTGAGTCACTTCCATGCTCTAGGTCGTTCGATCACGATCGTGTGGGCGAAAACCGTGCTCCATTTGGAGTCTCCTAGCTCCCTCTACCTATAAAAATACCTCCCCCCTCCAAAATCTCGGGCAAAAACCACCCTAACCCTAGATCAAATCACCCCGCCGCCACCGGACGTGTCCACCGCCGCCGGACGCCTCACCCGCCGCCGCCCTCGCCCACTCACAGCGCGCCACGTGGCCGCACTCGCCGCCCGTACGCCCGCGGCCCGGCGAGCCCGCGCCTGGCCCCCACCGACCCGTCTCCTCGCCCGCGCGCCCGCTCCTCCTTTTCCCGCGCGCCGCCGCCCGTCCACTCCGCCGGCTCCGCCGCACCCCGCCGCCACGTCGCCTCCCCGCGCCGGCGGCCGCCCGCCGCCGACCGCCTCTGCCGACCGGCGCCGCGCCCCGCGCCTCTCCCCCGAGCTCCTCCTCCGGCCGGCCTCCTCCTCCGACGGCCCCGAGCTCTCCTCCGGCCGACGACCGCCCTCCTCCTCTCGAGCTCAGGCGAGGAGCTCCGGCAGCCTCGAACTCCCACCGGGCCCGATCCAAATTCCAGCAGTGGTTGACTTTTCTTCTCCCTCTCGAAATTCTCCAAGTCCCTTATTTCTTGCATAATATGCTCATGTTCATCGCATCATAACTCTCTGCATATAGCTCCGTTTCGTGCATGTAATATATCAAAATGTTCATATCAAGATGCTCTTCATGTTGTTCCATTATACCATATTCATTTGAGTCCATCTTGATACCCAAATCTCTGGTGCAAGAGTGCTATATGCTATTAATTGCTGTTACTTATCAGAACTTGAGGATTTGTTATTTTTGTTGCTATTGATGTGTGCATCTTATGGGCATGAGCTCTACATGTGTTTTGATGTATGCCATGCCATCTTTAGAGAGGTGTATGCCATGTATTTCTGTAATCTATGTGGTGACTAGCACAAGCATGGAAACTAGGCTTCGTGATATTTCTGATTTCAGAGACTTTAATTTTACAAAGTCTGTCTATTGTTATTTTGTTGCTATGTATCCATGTGTCTACAGAGAGTTCCATGCTTATTTTGAGTATGTTCAGTAAGGATGTTTTGTAGCTATAGTGGTGCTCTATCCATACATGCCGCTGTTTGCAATTATGGAGTGTCATAGCATGTCCTAAACTTGCTCTACTTTTGCTATAAAATATTTCTGGCAGATTGTTAACATGATATTCAATTTTGCCAAGGTTGTTGTAGTTGTTTCATACATGCTATGTATTTGATCTTCCCATGTATAGCTTCATAAACATGCCATCTTGCCGTAGTTATGCTTCTTTTATCATGAATTGACATGTGATGAGTGAATCAAGCTCACAAAGATGCCTTCATAATACTGTTTCTGCCATGCTCTGTTTTCTGCCAAGTCTGGAACCTGTTAACGAAACTTACTATGTTTACATGGTTGTCATCATATCTTCTTGTCCTTTTTGGCTTATGGTCAGTAAGGGACTTTTGTCACATGCCTTTAGTAGATTCATGCCATGCCTTGTTTTGCCATGTTAAGTTCCTGTAGCATGTTGATTGCTTGCTCTGAACATTGCTATCTGATGCTGATTCTGCCATGTCCAGTAATTTCACCAAGTCTGTGAACCTGATATCTTTTGCACTTTTGCCATGCTTGTTTTAACCTGTTATGCTGTGATCTAGCCGTAGCTCGGTGTTCATATTTTGTCAAGCATCTCCTGTAGATACTGCCATATGCTTTGTTGCTATGTTGGAGTGTTGTAGCATAGTTTCTTGATGTATTCTAAGTGCTATCATACTGTTAATCGCAGATTCGTGTCATTCTTGTTTTGCTTGCCATTTGCAAACCGTGCATCCGTTTCCGGTGCTCTTTATATCGATTTCAACCGAAATCATCTCATCTTTCCAGTGGCATGCTTGGTTTGCCAAGTTACTGCCTTGTTCATCATTTTTCTTCCGGAGCACGCATATGCATCGCATACCACATCTCGCATATCATACATATTTTGCATCATGTTGCTTCTGCATTTCCCGTGATTGATTGTGGTTCCGTTGCTTGTGTTCTTGTTTTGGGTAGAGCCGGGAGATGAGTTCGTGAACGAGGAACTTGTTGATTACGCTTACGAGGATGAAGCTTTCGACAGCTCTGAGAACCTTTCAGGCAAGATGACCATTACCTCGAAATCACTTCTATCTTTGCTTTGCTAGTTGACGCTCTATTGCCATGCTGCTCTACCTATCTTTTGCTATATCATGCCTCCCATATTGCCATGTCAAGCCTCTAACCATCCTTTCCTAGCAAACCATTGTTTGGCTAAGTTACCGCTTTTGCTCAGCCCTTCTTATAGCGTTGTTAGTTGCAGGTGAAGTTGAAGTTGGTTCCATGTTGGAACATGGATATTTTTGGAATATCACAATATCTCTTATTTAATTAATGCATCTATAATTTTGGTAAAGGGTGGAAGGCTCGGCCTTATGCCTGGTGTTTTGTTCCACTCTTGCCGCCCTAGTTTCCGTCATACCGGTATTATGTTCCTTGAGTTTGCGTTCCTTACGCGGTTGGGTGATTTATGGGACCCCCTTGACAGTTTGCCTTGAATAAAACTCCTCCAGCAAGGCCCAACCTTGGTTTTACCATTTTGCCACCTAAGCCTTTTCCCTTGGGTTTTCGCGAGCCCGAGGGTCATCTTTATGTAAATCCCCGGGCCAGTGTTCCTCTGAGTGCTGGTCCAAACTAGAGCCCTTTGCAGCGCCACCTCGGGAAAACTTGAGGCCTGGTTTTAGTTGTACGGACTGCTCATCCGGTGTGCCCTGAGAACGAGATATGTGCAGCTCCTATCGGGATTTGTCGGCACATTCAGGCGGCTTTGCTGGTCTTGTTTTACCATTGTCGAAATGTCTTGTAGACCGGGATTCCGAGACTAATCGGGTCTTTCCAGGAGAAGGTTTATCCTTCGTTGACCGTGAGAGCTTATAATTGGCTAAGTTGGGACACCCCTGCAGGGTATTATCTTTCGAAAGCCGTGCCCGCGGTTATCAGGCAGATGGGAATTTGTTAATGTCTGGTTGTAGAGAACTTGTCACTTGACTTAATTAAAATACATCAACCGTGTGTGTAGCCGTGATGGTCTCTCCTCGGCGGAGTCCGGGAAGTGAACACGGTTTGAGTTATGCATGAACGTAAGTAGAATCAGGATCACTTCGTGATCACTTCTAGCTTCGCGACCGTTGCGTTGCTTCTCTTCCCGCTCTCATTTGCGTATGTTAGCCACCATATGCTTAGTGCTTGCTATAGCTCCACCTCATTACACCATCTTTTCCTGTAAGCTTAAATAGTCTTGATCTCGCGGGTGTGAGATTGCTGAGTCCTCGTGACTCACAGATTCTACCAAAACAGTTGCAGGTGCCGACGATGCCAGTGCAGATGACGCAACCGAGCTCAAGTGGGAGTTCGATGAGGAACGTGGTCGTTACTATGTTTCTTTTCCTGATGATCAGTAGTGGAGCCCAGTTGGGACGATCGGGGATCTAGCATTTGGGGTTACCTTATTTTCATTTGGATTTGACCGTAGTCGGTCTATGTGTGGATTTTGGATGATGTATGAATTATATTTATGTATTGTGTGAAGTGGCGATTGTAAGCCAACTCTCGTTATCCCATTCTTGTTCATTACATGGGATTGTGTGAAGATGACCCTTCTTGCGACAAAACCACAACGCGGTTATGCCTCTAAGTCGTGCCTCGACACGTGGGAGATATAGTCGCATTGTGGGCGTTACAAGTTGGTAATCAGAGCCATCCCCGACTTAGGAGCCCCCTGCTTGATCGAATCGCTGGCGTTGTTGAGTCTAGAACAAAATGTTTTGAGTCTTAGGATTATATATATCGGAGAGTAGGATTCATTTTACTCCTCAGTCCCTTTGTCGCTCTGGTGAGGTCTCCTGACGTAGAAGTTTTGACTCTTCTCTCCTCAAATTTCACTAAAAAAAATTTTAGGATCACGCGGGTATCTTAGAATCGTTCCGATGGTTTTGTGACGAGAACATTGTTCTTGGTGCCTCCTGACATTTAGGGGTTGTGGCAGTGTCCCGGGGAGTTGAGCTCCGAGGTGTTGTCGTCACAATTTTATCGTTGCAGTTCTGGAATACCTGAGTTTCACCGACATCCAAATCTCTTTTATGCAGTTGTTGGTGAGATCACCTCGACGCCACCCAGTACTAGGGCGGGTGTTCGGGAGTATTCCCATAACTCGTATAACGGATGTTTTTCGAAGGTTGAGGTACTCGATTTTCGAAGGTTTCTTGGTTATGTGTTGGCGGATGGATACAGCTGGATCTAGGGATTGCTAGTTTGGGTGATATATTTTGTGTCCCCTGTATTCCCAACACCAGATTGCATAACCAGAAAGTTTCGGGAGTTTATAAGTGGGAATTCAAGTAGCTCCTAGGATATCTTTCCGACAGACGCATGATATGAGATTGGGGTTCGACTTCTAATGGTCTGCCTTTGCACGGTTGGTTTTACAGTGGTCTCGTAGTGTCTTAATGAGTCCTTGGCTATGCCGACTCGGGGACGCTTCGTATGTCATGTGCACTGCCTTGTACATGATGGTGCTGTACGATCGAGCCCGTGTGGGCCCCACCACGAAAACTTCGGACGAAATCTCTATCATATGTTTGTTCCGGCTTATTCTGCAAGCCAATACTTTGTTTTGTTTTGAATTGTGGTATTCGAGTTGCTTCGAAGTCAAATGTTCATTCCATACCTTTTTCTAAGTGGCTTCTCAACTTATGGAATTCATTCGTTCATCCTCGTTCGAATGTTTATTGTGAAGTCTATACGTTGCAATTTTTATCCGTTGATTAAACTTGTCTATTTGTCTATCAAGATGCTAACGGATGTCACCCTCTTCAGGATGGCTCCGCCAACGCGTTAGAATCCGGAACGCCATGAAGGGAGTCAGGCGAACCCTCCGCCACGACCTCCGCCTCCGGAGGCATGGCAAGCTATCATGGCAGCCACCAATGCCAATGCTTAGATGATTTTGCAACTCTTGCAAGAACGTACCCAAGGGCAAGGCAATCAAGGAAATCAAGGCCAAGGCAACAATCAGCCTCACTTCGCTACCCTCAACCAGTTTCTCGCAAATCAGCCCAAGTCTTTCAGCTACTGTGCCGAGGCCACAGATGCCGATGATTGGCTCGTGGACATCAACAAGCATTTTGAATGTAGCAATGTCAGGCCTGAGGACTATGTCAAGTTCGCTTCTTTTCAGCTCAAGGACCAAGCTACTGATTGGTATCAACAATACAAAGATTCCAGAGGAGGTCGTGTGATCACTTGGACTGACTTCTGTCGGGACTTCAAAGCGCACCACATTCCACAAAGTGTTGTTGAGAGCAAGCGTGAGGAGTTCCGCAATCTCAAGCAAGGCAACATGTTTGTGTATCAATTCAACATCCAGTTTCAGAAACTTGCTCGCTTCGCTAAACAAGACGTTCCTGATGAAAAGAGCATGATCTATCACTTCAGAGGTGGCCTTAGAGAGGATCTGCAGTTAGCTCTCGTTCTTGTTGAGCCTACTCAGTTTGATCAATTCTATAACATGGCACTGAAGCAAGAAGCTGCTCAGCTCAAGTGTGAGGCTTCTAAGAAGAGAGTCAGGGACGCAGTTCAGTCTTCTTCTTCCTCACTAGTGGCTGCTAAGCAACAGAAGTTCTGGTTGCCTCCTCCTCCTCCGTTTCGTCAGCCTTACCAGCAGAAGAACAAAGGTGGCCATGGATCTTCCCACTCAACCAACTCTGGCTATCAGAACAAGTCTCAGAATCAAGCTCCAAAGTCGAATGCTCCTTATCATCATCCACTCTCAGAGGTTACTTGCAACAAGTGTCAGCAGAAAGGTCACTATGCTAACAAATGCTTCAACCAAAGGTGCCTTCCACCTCCTCCTCCTGTGAGATCTTCCAGCAATGCAGTGGTCAAGCATAATCCCAAGTCTGCAAAGGTGAACATGATGAATGCAGCTCAAGCGGAGGATTCTACTGATGTGATAATGGGTAATCTCTCAGTTAATGATATTCCTGCAAAAGTCTTATTTGATATTGGTGCATCGCATTCTTTCATTTCAAGACCTTTTGTGGCTATGCATGATCTGGTTACTGAAGTATTGCCGAGTCCTTTGTCTATTGTTTCCCCGGCTCGACAAATGACTTCTCGAGTATTCGTTCGGGATTCCGTTAAAAAGATGGGCGACTATAAATTTCTGTCTTCTCCAATTGTTCTTGGTGACTCGGATATTGATCTAATTCTCGGGATGGACTATCTTTCTAAGCTCAATGCTCAACTTGATTGTGCTGCCAGGGAAATTCAATTGACACACTCGTCTGAGGATGTTATCATTTATGCCGCTTGTGATGAAACCATTCGGTTATTTTCTCTCAATGAGAAGGGCGAATTGAATGCCATCTCTCAGATTCCAGTCGTTTGTGAGTATCAAGATGTCTTTCCAGAAGAGCTTCCGGGTATGCCTCCTCACCGGCCAGTTGAGTTCGTTATCGATCTTGAGCCCGGCACTGAACCCGTTTGCAAGCATCCATACAAGCTTGGACCTAAGGAGCTGAAGGAATTGAAGAAACAGCTCGATGAACAAGAGCGTCTGGGTTTGATCAGACCGAGTTCATCTCCATGGGGTTGTGGTGTTCTTTTTGTCCAGAAGAAGGATGGCACAGACCGACTTTGTGTCGACTACCGTCCATTGAACAAGAAGACAATCAAGAACAAGTATCCACTTCCCAACATCAATGAGCTATTCGAGCAACTCAAAGGTGCTAAAGTTTTCTCCAAGCTTGACCTTCGAATGGGTTATCATCAGATTCACATTCATGAAGAAGATATTCCCAAGACAGCATTCAGAACAAGCTTTGGTTCTTATGAATATACTTTCATGTCTTTCAGCCTTGTCAATGCTCCTCCAACATTCTCTCGGATGATGAATTTCATCTTCAACTCCTATACCAATGAATTCGTCCTGGTGTATCTCGATGATATCTTGGTCTTCTCCAAGAATAAGAAGGATCATGCCAAACATTTGCGATTGGTGCTCGACAAGCTCAGAGAGTATCAATTCTATGCGAAGTTTTCAAAATGTGAGTTTTGGCTTGATGAAGTTCTTTACCTTGGTCATATCATCTCTGCCAAGGGCATCGCTGTTAATCCCGAGAAGGTGTCCGTAATTGTGAATTGGGAACCTCCTCAGAATGTCAAGCAGCTCCGCAGTTTTCTTGGTCTTGCAAGCTATTGCCAAAGATTCGTTGAGAATTTCTCTAAGATTGCAAAGCCTCTTTCCAACCTCCTCCAGAAGCATGTGAAGTATGTCTGGTCTCCTGAGTGTGACGTTGCTTTCAACACTCTCAAAGAGAAACTCGTCACAGCTCCTGTCTTAACTCCTCCTGACGAATCCAAGCCATTTGAAGTTTTCTGTGATGCTTCTCTTCAAGGTCTCGGTGCTGTGTTAATGCAAGAGAAGAAAGTTGTGGCCTATACCTCTCGTCAGTTGAAGCCCAACGAAAAGAACTACCCCACTCAAGATCTTGAGTTGGCGGCAGTTGTCCATGCATTAATAACATGCAGACATCTCTTGTTGGGAAGAAAAGTGGACATATTCACCGATCACAAGAGTCTCAAGTACATCTTCACTCAGCCCAACCTCAACTTCAGGCAGACTCGATGGGTCAAAATGATTCAAGAGTACAATCCGAGTATAGAATATACTCCAGGCAAAGCCAATGTCATTGCAGATGCTTTGAGCAGGAAGGCTTATTGCAACAGTTTAATTCTCAAGCCATTCGAACCGGATCTTTGTGAAGCTTTCCGCCAGCTGAATCTGCAAGTTGTTCCTCAAGGCTTTCTTGCCAACCTCATAGTCTCTCCTACTTTGAAAGATCAAATTCGTGAGGCACAACTCCTGGATACCATGGTGAAGAAGGTGAAATGTGGTATCGACAAGGGTCTTTCCAAATACAAGTGCTATCGCATTGATGACAGAGACACTTTATTCTTCGAGGACCGGATTGTGGTTCCTAAAGGTGATCTAAGGAAAGTCATTATGAACGAGGCGCACAATTCTCTTCTTTCCATTCATCCTGGAAGTACGAAGATGTACCATGACCTCAAGCAGTCGTATTGGTGGACTCGAATGAAGCGAGAAATCGCTCAATTCGTGAATGAATGTGATGTTTGTCGAAGAGTGAAAGCAGAACACCAATGACCAGCTGGTCTCCTCCAACCTCTTGCTATCGCAGAATGGAAGTTTGATCATATCGAAATGGACTTCGTGACTGGATTTCCGAAGTCCAAGCACGGAAATGATGCTATCTTCGTTGTCATTGACAAGCTTACTAAAGTGGCTCATTTCCTTCCAATCAAAGAATCTATCACAGCAGCTCAGTTGGCAGAGCTATACACCTCCAGAATTATCTCTTTGCATGGCATTCCACAATTGATTTCTTCAGATCATGGAAGCATCTTCACTTCTAAGTTTGGGACTCCTTCCAGAAGGCCATCGGCACCAACATTCGCTTTAGCACAACTTTCCATCCTCAAACTAGTGGCCAGGTCGAGCGAGTAAATCAAATTCTTGAAGATATGCTCAGGGCTTGTGTCATTTCCTTTGGCATGAAATGGGAAGATTGTCTTCCATATGCCGAATTCTCCTACAACAACAGTTTCCAAGCGAGTTCGGGCAAGGCCCCATTCGAAATTCTCTATGGCAGAAAGTGCCGTACTCCTCTCTATTGGTCAGAGACTGGTGAACGCCAACTTCTTGGCAATGACTTAATCACAGAGGCTGAAGAAATGTGTAAAGTCATCCGTGAAAATCTCAAAGCCGCGCAATCGCGACAGAAAAGTTACTATGATAGTAAGCACCGTGATTTGGCTTTCGAGATCGGAGACCATGTCTACCTCCGCGTCTCTCCAATGAAAGGCACTCGTCGCTTCGGTATCAAAGGGAAGCTTGCCCCTAGATACGTGGGCCCTTTCAAGATCATTGGCAAAAGAGGCGACCTCGCCTATCAACTTGAGCTTCCTTCCAACTTCGTGAACGTGCACGATGTGTTCCACGTGTCACAGCTTCGCAAGTGCTTCAAGACTCCTGAGCGCACCATCAACTTCAAAGAGATTGACCTCCAAGAAGATCTGTCTTATCATGAGCACCCCGTTGCTATTCTTGAAGAAACTGAGCGCAAGACTCGCAACAAGTCAATCAAATTCCTGAAAGTGAAGTGGTCGCACCATTCCGACCGAGAAGCCACCTGGGAACACGAGGACCACCTCTGTTCCGAATATCCGGAGTTCTTTCAGTCCTAGATCTCGGGACGAGATCCTCTCGTAGTGGTGGAGTGTTGTAACACCCCGGATGTAACTTTCCATATTTGTACTCCAACTCTTGCCATTTTCGGCTATGTGTTATGATATTCCCTTCGTGGTCGGATTTTGTTTTTCGTTTTGCATTTTTTTCATGTCATGCATCTCATATCATGTCATCATGTGCATCTCTTTTGCATACGTGTTCGTCTCATGCATCCGAGCATATTTCCCCGTTGTCCGTTTTGCAATCCGGCACTCCCACGTTCACCGGCGCACCCCTCTTGTTTCTTTTCGTGAGCGGGTGTTAAACGTTCTCGGAATGGGTCGAGTCTTGTCAAGTGGCCTTGGTATACCACCGGTAGACCACCTGTCAAGTTTCGTGCCATTTGGAGGTCGTTTGACGCTCCAATGGTTAACCGGTTAACCGTAAAGTCCTTTTGTGTGTTGTAGCAAAACCCCCCCTCCTAACAGCCCAAAACCCCTCTGAGTCACTTCCATGATCTAGGTCGTTCGATCACGATCGTGTGGGCGGAAACCGTGCTCCATTTGGAGTCTCCTAGCTCCCTCTACCTATAAAAATACCTCCCCCCTCCAAAATCTCGGGCAAAAACCACCCTAACCCTAGATCAAATCGCCCCGCCGCCACCGGACGTGTCCACCGCCGCCGGACGCCTCAGCCGCCGCCGCCCTCGCCCACTCACAGCGCGCCACGTGGCCGCACCCGCCGCCCGTACGCCCGCGGCTCGGCGAGCCCGCGCCTGGCCCCCGCCGGCCCATCTCCTCGCCCGCGCGCCCGCTCCTCCTCCTCCCACGCGCCGCCGCCCGTCCTCTCCGCCGGCGCCGCCGCACCCCGCCGCCTCGTCACCTCGCCGCGCCGGCGTCCGCCCGCCGCCGACCGCCTCTGCCCGCCGGCGCCGCGCCCCGCGCCTCTCCCCCGAGCTCCTCCTCCGGCCGGCCTCCTCCCCCGACGGCCCCGAGCTCTCCTCCGGCCGGCGATCGCCCTCCTCCTCTCGAGCTCCGGCGAGGAGCTCCGGCATCCTCGAACTCCCCCCGGGCCCGATCCAGATTCCAGCAGCGGTTGACTTTTCTTCTACCTCTCGAAATTCTCCCATGTCCCTTATTTCTTGCATAATATGCTCATGTACATCGCATCATAACTCTCTGCATATAGCTCCGTTTCGTGCATGTAATATATCGAAATGTTCGTCTCGACATGCTCTTCATTTTGTTCTATTATGCCATGTTCATTTGAGTCCATCTTGATGCCCAAATCTATGGTGCAAGAGTGCTATATGCTGTTAACTGCTGTTACTAAACTTGAGGATTTGTTATTTTTGTTGCTATTGATGTGTGCATCTTATGGGCATGAGCTCTACATGTGTTTTGATGTATGCCATGCCATCTTTACAGAGGTGTATGCCATGTATTTTTGTGATCTATGTGGTGACTAGCACAAGCATGGAAACTAGGCTTCGTGATATTTCTGATTTCAGAGACTGTAATTTTACAGTCTGTCTGTTGTTATTTTGTTGCTATGTATCCATGTGTCTACAGAGAGTTCCATGCTTATTTTGAGTATGTTCAGTAAGGATGTTTTGTAGCTATAGTGGTGCTCTATCCATACATGCCGCTGTTTGCAATTATGGAGTGCCATAGCATGTCCTAAACTTGCTCTACTTTTGCTATAAAATATTTCTAGCAGATTGTTAACATGATATTCAATTTTGCCAAGGTTGTTGTAGTTGTTTCATACATGCTATGTATTTGATCTTCCCATGGATAGCTTCATAAACATGCCATATTGCCGTAGTTATGCTTCTTTTATCATGCATTGCCATGTGATGAGTGAATCAAGCTCACAAAGATGCCTTCATAATACTGTTTCTGCCATGCTCTGTTTTCTGCCAAGTCTGGAACCTGTTAACGAAACTTACTATGTTTACATGGTTGCCACCATATCTTCTTGTCCTTTTTGGCTTATGGTCAGTAAGGGACTTTTGTCACATGCCTTTAGTAGATTCATGCCATGCCTTGTTTTGCCATGTTAAGTTCCTGTAGCATGTTGATTGCTTGCTCTAAACATTGCTACCTGATGCTGATTCTGCCATGTTCAGTAATTTCACCAAGTCTGTGAACCTGATATCTTTTGCACTTTTGCCATGCTTGTTTTAACCTGTTATGCTGTGATCTAGCCGTAGCTCAGTGCTCATCTTTTGTCAAGCATCTCCTATAGATACTGCCATATGCTTTGTTTCATACACGCTATGTATTTGCTCTTGCCATGGATAGCTTCATAAACATGCCATCTTACTGTAGATATGCTTGTTTTATCATGCATTTCCCTGTGATGAGTTAGTCAAGCTCACAAAGATGCCTTCATAATACTGTTTCTGCCATGCTCTGTTTTCTGCTAAGTTTGAAACCTGTTAACGAAACTTGCTATGTTTACATGGTTGCCATCATATCTTGGCTTATGGTCAGTAAGGGACTTTTGTCATATGCATTTAGTAGATTCATGCCATGCCTTGTTTTGCCATGTTAAGTTCCTGTAGCATGTTGATTGCTTGCTCTAAACATTGCTACCTGATGCTGATTCTGCCATGTCCAGTAATTTCACTAAGTCTGTGAACCTGATATCTTTTGCACTTTTACCATGCTTGTTTGAACCTGTTATGCTGTGATCTAGCCGTAGCTCAGTGTTCATCTTTTGTCAAGCATCTCCTGTAGATTACTGCCATATGGTTTGTTGCTATGTTGGAGTGTTGTAGCATAGTTTCTTGATGTATTCTAAGTGCTATCATGCTGTTAATCGCAGATTCGTGTCATTCTTGTTTTGCTTGCCATTTGCAAACCGTGCATGAACGTAAGTAGAATCAGGATCACTTCGTGATCACTTCTAGCTTCGCGACCGTTGCGTTGCTTCTCTTCCCGCTCTCATTTGCGTATGTTAGCCACCATATGCTTAGTGCTTGCTGCAGCTCCACCTCATTACACCATCTTTTCCTATAAGCTTAAATAGTCTTGATCTCGCGGGTGTGAGATTGCTGAGTCCTCGTGACTCACAGATTCTACCAAAACAGTTGCAGGTGCCGACGATGCCAGTGCAGATGACGCAACCGAGCTCAAGTGGGAGTTCGATGAGGAACGTGGTCGTTACTATGTTTCTTTTCCTGATGATCAGTAGTGGAGCCCAGTTGGGACGACCGGGGATCTAGCATTTGGGGTTATCTTATTTTCATATGGATTTGGCCGTAGTCGGTCTATGTGTGGATTTTCGATGATGTATGAATTATATTTATGTATTGTGTGAAGTGGCAATTGTAAGCCAACTCTCGTTATCCCATTCTTGTTCATTACATGGGATTGTGTGAAGATGACCCTTCTTGCGACAAAACCACAATGCAGTTATGCCTCTAAGTCGTGCCTAGACACGTGGGATATATAGCCGCATCGTGGGCGTTAGAGCAACGCTCAAAAATTCGTCTGCCGCCCGGTAGACGTCGTCGCAATCACCAGAACCCTATCCTTCATTGTTGCTAGCCATGTTTCCTACGATTAAATCTAGTCAATTAATTCTAGACGTAATAAAATGAATAATGACATAAAAAAGGCCTATTGTTTTGCAGGAACGTTGACTCCTTCCCGGTGCGGCAAATCCCGGGCACTCGATATGTCCTAGTTTGTAGCACAAGTCATGCCGAAATTCACGGAAAATTTCGGCATGACCTTTGCTAAAAAGTGGACAAATCGAGAACCTAAATTTTGCCGGAACGGAAATGAATCAACATTCCGGCAAAACATAGGCCACTCGGCTTCATTCCCTGGAAACAACAAAAGGCCACTTGGGCACAATCGAACCACTTCAATGTTGATTATGATCAATGAGCAAACACAATTGAGGATTTTTCATATATCATGACCACTTCAAATTTGCATCTCCTAGTGTTTGACACTTCAAGAAAATCTACACAAATCTCATGCTCTCTGAAACTCAATTCAAAAACCAAATATAGATGGAGGCAGATGTGGCGAGGGAGGCAGGGGCGTCTCTGTCAAAGCCCTACTTAAGCATATACAATTTTTTCCTACGGCGAGGGAGGCAGATGTGGCGAGGGAGGCAGGAGCGTCTTTGTCAAAGCCCTATCTAAATTCTTTTCCTAACTAAATTAACCTAACTAATTTAGAGAGAGAGAGAGAGGAGGGGTGGGGGCTTACAGAGGATGGCTCCGGTGGTGGCGCGGGAGGCAGTGGTGGCGAGGGAGGCAGGGGCGTCTCCGATGACGGCGAGGGAGGATCCAGTGGCGTCAACTGCGGCTCCTGTGGCATCGACTACAGCTCCGGTGGCGTTGGGGGCGGCTCCGGTGGCGTCGACGGCGCGCGGCTCTGGTGGCTCCGGGGGCGTCGACGTCGGCAGGAGACGGCGGCGAGGTGGGGCGACGGCGAATCGGGCAGACGGCGGCGGGGTGGGTCGAGGGATTTGGGGGAGAAGTGGTGGCCGGGGGGAAACGGTTTTTTGGTTAAGTCAAACTTAGCGGTAGCGCTTTTCGCGAAACGCGCTAGAGCTAAGTTAGCTATAGCGATTTTCACAAAACGCGCTACTGCTATAGCTATGTAATTTCCTTCATGTTTCTTATTTCCTTTTCTGTTTCTACAGCGGGGGTCTAGGAAACGCGTTGCAGCTACGTTAGCTATAGCGCCTCTTACGAACAAACGCTACTGCTACGCCTTTCTCCTTTTTCGCTTTTTCATTTATTTTGCTCTACATTTTATTTTTTTCCTTTCTCCTTTTTCTATTTCTTTCTTTTTCATTTACTTTTCCATTTGTTTTTCATTTTATTTTATTTCCATTAGCAGTAGCGCTCTCCGCGCGAAACGCGCTGCTACTTATGTCCTAGCGGTAGCGCGCTTCTCTTAAGACCGCTACTGCTATGCGTAGCCAATCGTTTTAGCAATGGGAATATTAGTGGTAGCGCTTTTTCATGTGCACACGCTACTGCTACTATTGTATCTGTAGCGCGGTTTTCGCATGCGCGCTACTGCTATTTAGCACTAGCGCCCATTTTTTACACGCGCTACTGCTAAATTTCTGTGTATAAGGTTTTCCCTTGTAGTGTGAGTTTTCGGCCTGTTAGAGGCCCGATGTAGAAATGGGCCCATTTCAGCCCGGTGTGTCTTTCGGCCTGGTAATGGCCCGTGCAACACATGGGCCATATATGGTCTGACGTGACATTCAGCCCATTAACCACCCGTGATCTTGGTGGCAACATTTCAGCCCAACCTGACTTTGGGCCTGTTAAAGGCATGTCGTACAATTCGACCCGTTGGTGCCTCTACTAAGCGTTTGGCCTAATAAAGGCCCATGATATGATTGGGCCAACAAAGTCCTGGGATATGTTTTGGCCTAATAACTGTCCGTCATGTAACTGGGCAAATAATTGCCCAAGGTATATATCAGCCTGCTAAAGGCCTGTAGACGACTCTTGAAAATTGAGGCCCAACATGCTTTTCGGCCAGCTAAAGGCCCATGGTGTCTTTTTGGCCATAATAGGCCAGCATAATATTCAGCCTCTTAATGGCCCGAAGCTACATGGGCCCAACTAAATGTTGGGCCCACTAGAGGCCAATGTGACCTATGGGCCTGGGCGTACCATTTCCATGAAGGGCCCATATGGAAGGTCCATGCATGCCTAATTAAAGCCTGTGACGGGCCAGCCCAATTATGGCCCAATGAAATGTAGGCCCGTTAGAGGCGCATGTTTCGGCCCGCCCGCCATGATCAGAGTTTTCACTTTTCTGATAGCGAATGATGGCGTATACGGTAACTCGGAATTAAGAACAAACCTACCCTATACAATAAAGAAATTATGACATAGTAACTTAGAATAAACCTACACTATACAATAAAGTAATTATGGCATATTAAATCCACTAGGCATCAAAGTTCGCCACCAGTGATCATAAAGTGCAACCAAGAAGCAGATTACAAAAACTGGGCATCAAAGGTCCTGCCATTGCAGCGCAACAAAATAATATTGAACCAAGACCACTTCAACACAGTTCAAGAAACATTAGCCTTCCGCTGGAGCTGCTGTGCTGAGCAAGGTAGTGAGTCTAGCCTAGCATGTCAGCCATATCTTCCAGCTCTAGCTCTTTAGCAATGAGGTTCTCATTGGAGTTCTCTATGATCTTCCTTAGAGATTGCACTTTAAGCCAAAGTTGAGTTGTACAATGCCTTTCGGCTTGAAGTTGAGACTAAGGAAGTCGAACTAATTCTGGTAGCGACTTCTGTGAGCTTGTGTGACTCCTAGTCTCGAGTAACTTGAACACTACATCAAGACATGACTTTGGGGTTGTCTCGCTATCTTCAAGGTGTTTTGCCTTCTTTGCTACAGTATATGTTGGATTTGTGTCACTGTCTTTAGCAGACTTGTGCGTGCCATCAGGCATATCACCCTTGAACAAGTAGACAGATGGTAGGTTTTGTACGTATATAAACAAAGATGGTAACTGTGATGCCAATTCCATCCAATTTCATATTAGAAAATAAAGAGACAATTCAAAATGTCAATAACATAATTTGGCATTGTTCATAATGCGGGGAGCTTCACCACACTACTGGATTATAGATCAACAACACAAGCATAGATGTATGGCAAAAGAAAATCATTATATCTCTTCTGGTTAATGTGCATGTCATGTTGTTCATATCATCAGCCAGATCAGTAAGACAAAGCAGGAAATGACAAGGTGCAAATGTGGGCATCTTCACCACACACCGGATTACAGGTCAACAAAACAAGCATACATGCAAGGCTAAAGAAAATAACTGGATCTATATTGAATAATGTGCATGGTATGAAAGGAATTTGGTTTTACGACTAAAATTAGAACTTACAGTTGTTGCGTACATGCATTTGTTTATAAACAACAAACTAAACAGCAGTTGACGATAGGGAGTATGATAAAATTAAGCAGTAGTTGAGGATCAAGGCTTTAAAGGGGCTGACTTACATTAACAGTTAACACCATCTCTATAATGCCCTTCTTCATGTCAAGGGAGGGATAACTCAAGAATTTTAGCACATAATCTTCTTCATAAGCATTGCGTGTACTCTACATTTTGAGGAGAGTCATTATAGATATGATAATACTGGAAGGGATAGAGGATAATGAAGAAAATATGTAGATTGTTGCTACATAATCAACTATCTATCCATGTAATTACAGCGTTACAGGACAAAATGTACTGATAATAGGAATGGGCTACACTTCTGCACTGGCATTGTCTGTATATTCAACTTTTTGGTAAGATTAAGTATAGATCTGATAATTTTTAGGAAATGGATGGCGAGGGAGATAAGATGCAAAGTAATGCTACATAATGAACTACTCCCTCCTTCCCATAGTATAAATGTTTTGTACACTAGTGTACTATACAAAACGCTCTTATATTATGGGACAGAGGTAGTAGCTATTAATGTCAATACAAGACGTTTGGTCCTTACAAGAGGACTACAAAGCTAAACCTCTTCAAATGTATTGGGTTGATTCTAAATTTATGTAAGAGTCAATACGAATCTTATAATGTCCACCAAATGGAAGATAAGGAGGCTAACATGTGCAGTGATGCTGCATAATCCACCAGCTATGAAAGTAAGTATGGTGATATAGGGCAAGAGGTACTCACAAGAGCAATGTAGTGTACAGTATAGTTGTGAGATCCTGTGGACCCTTGATAATGAATATTCTTCTACAAACAGTTTTCATACAAGTGAGACGGTAAGGCACATGCGGAAATGTAGTTCATATTGTGATGTGATATCATAGATAGTAGCCTACATTGTAGAACAGACCAATGTGTAACAACATTATTCCAGTCACTGTCTAATATATCTGGCACCAAAGACTTTGCAGAAATTTCATTTAGAGGCTTGCCATCGAAGTGAGCTTGCCTTAGGTAGCAACGATTCTTCATCAACGCGTGCTTGAAAAGCGCAACCAAGTCTTTGCTCATCTTGACTATCCAGTTTGATCCTCGCCTATTTAAAAGAATGAAATCTTTTGTGTTCTGCCAGCAGAAACATAGGCACTAATTACCATGAATAACATTAGTAAATTACTTACATAAGTTGCGGACGAAGATTGGAAATTGTTGTTAATCTTTCTATGAAGGAAAGATGGGCATAAAGTTCATAACAACTGATGCGGAGCATCCTACGATCATCCCCATGTACACTTTGACTACTCCCTAAGCCCCAAGAGGACATACGATGAGACCTTGACCATACGCCATTGGACACAAGGTGAACTCACTCCTCTTCGAACCGTCACTTTCCACATGTGAGACATGGGTACTGCCTCATGCATGGACCTTGCATATACTCAGGTACAACCGAGATGACAATGGAGGATCCAAGGACCAAGGCCAAGCATGGAGGAGGAGAAGGAAGAAGAAAATCAGAGCAAGATTGGACTTTCCCAGATCATCCGGATCCCAGCCGGACGATCCGGACCAAGCCCGGATGATCCGGACTCCCACCCGGACGATCCGGGTAATGTGCCCGAAGACACCCGAAGCCTGCTCGACGAAGCCGGATCATTCGGATGGCCGCCCGGATCATCCGGACCCCCGATGCCCGGATCATCCGGGCCACCATCCGGATCATCCGGACCATGCCTGCGCGCGTGCCTTGGGCTGATTACCGTGTACCCCTTCGCCCCTCACTTACCCCTTCGTGGATTAGCACTATATATAGACCCCCTACTCCTCCTAATTAGGGTTAGCAAAGGATTAACTCATTTGAGAGATAGAACTTTTCTCATCCACTTGGTTACTTCTCCATTGGAGTCCACGACCTCTTCGGAGAAGATCCCCCAAGCGGATTCAAGACCCCTCACGGGAAGACCCCCTCAAGGCCTCCTCACGGAGATGAACTAGTTACCTCTTGTATCATCTTTTGTTGGATTTGGATTGTGTATCTCTTTGTGTTTCGAGGATCTAGCACATGTGTAACCTAATCTTGTTGGTTCGAGTGATTCCTCTCGTGTTTCCCCTCATGTTCTTCGTAGGATCCCCTCCATTTCGTGAAAGATCAGGCATCTAGAGTTCTACACCACATCACCTTGGATCAGAGCAAGGTTGATCACGAATTTGGAGTCCCTGCCCCTCTTTTTCTAGCCTAATTTTGTTGTGTTCTTCCCCAATTTCGAAAATCCACACCAAAAATAGACCCAAATTTTCTTGTGATTTGTTGGTTTGATGATTTTTTTTGATCTTGATCCATGGATTTGGTTGGTTTTGAGTGGATCTAGCATCTCCCCAAGTTTCCCTACCTCCCATCCACGAAATCTCCTCAATTTTGACCCCCAAATCATCCAATTTCCGCCCAAAAATTCGTCCCCGAGAGGAAATCCCGAGCAGATTGACCTTCCCGGATCATCTGGAAGTGCTCCCAGATCATCCGGATACACCCGGATCAGCTGGACTATCTCCCGGATGTCCGGACACCCCACGTGATAGAAATCTGGTAGACGAACCCAGATCATCCGGACCTACTCCCGGATGTTAGGGTAACCCTGAAACTGACACGACTGAAATCTTGTTTTGGCCATAACTAATTCAGCCGGAGTCTGATTTTGATGTTTTTTAGCTCGTTTTGAAGCTCCTGACATCCCCCATCACACAAAAATACTACCAAAACCATTTGACTCCATCAAATTTTTTGAACTTTGGCAAGTTTGCCTAGGCCCTCCACCATATCATCTGCATTACCACCACCTACTTCCGCATCCTAACCTATTTTGTTCCCCATAGCATTAGTGGTTGCTTGAGTAGTGATTCGAGTCTCCTAAGGTGTTTCGGCTACTTAGGGACGGTTGCTTCTTCATCAACCACCACCACCACTTATGCATTACCTTTCCCACCATACATTACCACCACCCCAACTTAACCCAATTTTGTTTGAGTAGTGAGGTGTGTCTCCTAAGGTGTTTCGGCTACTTAGGATGGTGAACTTCAACTCCGACTCACGTAACACAATAACTCCACTTTCGCATTGCCTACTCGCATAACCCATCATTGCATTTTCGCAATACCATTGAGCTTCCACAAAAAAACCACCGCTTTCCCGCTACCACCATTTAACATTTGACGCTTGAGATTTTGAGTTCACGGTTTTTCCGTTTCCTAAGGTGTTTCGGCTCATTAAGAATGGCCCTACATCATCTTGGTATCTACATCAAGAACACCACCACTCAGCATCGCAACGAGGTCATCATGGTACATAAGGACGGTAACCTCGACGACACCATTGTATATTCTCCTTGCAATTGCATTGGTAACCCCTAGCCCATTTTGCATCATTCACCTATCGAGACTAGCCTTTGAGTATTGTAGGAAATGTTACTTATGCACATTAGTGATCATATGTCTACACCTTCCATTACATACATACCATATCACATTGGTATCATCTTGGTATCATATCATCTCTTGTGTCACAAGTTTGTTCCCGCATATATACAATTGCTATCTTTGTTTGTGCATTTCGCATAGTGGCCATAAAAAATAATAAGCTTTTAAGCAAAAGAAAAAGAGAGCAAAGAAGCTTGTAAGCAAGTGCCATAGCATCATACCACATTGCACATAAGATTTTCATATCTGATCATCTTGGATCATCTTGAGAGGAACACCGGGAACCATACATACATATCATACTTGGGATAGAAAGTTGATACATTTTGCATCTTATAGGTTGTGCACAAGTGTCGTATCCGCCTATTGAGCAATCGTGCTAGCGTCTCTCTTGAGTTGTGCAACACGAGCGTTTTCCGTGGATTCCACATTTTGTGCTCACTCCTTGGTTGCACGACCCCATTTAATTTTTTTGACTATACGACCCCATTTATCTATCCTTGTGTGTGTGTTTCAATGTGACATTTATTGCTATTGGTCTACTTGTTTCACTTGCGAATTTGTCAGTCTCTTTCAACTTTATCGACTCTTGCTAACATTTTGCATCAAATTTTTGTGCCACTATCCTCACCAAGCTCCACCATAAGCTTTATTTGTGTAGGTGTGAGAAATTGACGAGATCGGTACCAATTGTGCTATTTCCTTGTTACATCGTTGAGTGATCGTTGATCCATTCTTAACATCGGTCAAGGTACATTTGGTATAGTTCTCTCCTTTCTTCCACTCATATTTGCTCGAGTTTTGTGATGGATAGGCAAGGCATTTCATCTCCGGTCTTCGACGACAAGGACGGCGCGAACAACTACATCACTAAAACGTCCATCGTTGGTCTACAACAACAAATGCAAGGCGCACATTCTACCTTGCGAGAGCGCATCGAGAACCTCTCCATCGACATTCGTCACTCTGAAGCAAGGAAAAGGGACTACATCGATAACAAGCTTTCCACAGAAAAGGAGGAGCAAGATGCAAGGATGGAGGTGATTCGGGCCTTGTTGCTCAACCGTTCTTCCCCTTTGTCGTCTTCAAGGTGGCGGCGAGCAAATCGATCATCTTCGAAGCGCACAAGAAATGCAAGCACAATTCGTCCACGTCCACATCTACATGGTGACCACCATCACATTCGTGATCTACATCGTCATGAAGGGCAAGTAAACTCCAAGCATCATGTGCACGACGACGATGAACAACATCTACTACGAGCTCAAGTACGACAATGACATCATGAACATGAAGATGCTCCACACACGCAAACCTACAGGTCCCAACAAGCTCTACATCAAGCTACAGCCAAACTTCATGAGCTCAAGAGAAGACCGCGAGACAAGCACCACCAAGAGGAAGATACGGCTACCACCACCACTTTGGCGTCTTCGCCAAGTGTTATCAAGGCATCTTCGCCTTTGGACATACGGCATCTTCGCCTACTTCCCATGAGTTCGCCTACATCGACATCTTCAACAACAAGGCGACCACCTACAAACGAGGGCGACACTTCCATCTTCGAAAGCCTCTCAAGGAAGATGGTCGAGCATGGGAAATTCCCTTCGGTCATGGAGACGAGCTATGAGGTGCCACATCATATGGCCTCCAACAACAAGACGGTGACAAGAAGGTTGAGCATGGGACTATCCCTTAAACCAAGGCGGCGATAGGAGTTGAGCATGGAGAAATTTGCACCAGCATCTCTCCGACATGTAGCGAACCGACCTCAGACGGTCAAGTCTCTGTGTATCTGTGCCATCCCTGGATCAGTATGCTGGCACATAGTACAACAATGTATATATCAAAGTGCAATCACATGTATAAATAACGTAAAACTGATATATACCTCATAAATCTCAGCGGAAACAAACACTCGGGTGTGGAGTCCCATCAACGCAATCGGCAGGTTGAGTGTAGACCGTAACCCAATCAACAAAACTCACTCGTTGTATAAAATCCTGCAACATGATACATTGCAGTCGTGTAGGTTAGTACATTGAATGTACCGGCAAGATCACTCTAAGAAAAACAGATGATAAGCTATACTATATGCAATATGGCTTTGTGCCTGTGGGTCTGAGTTCTGTTTGCGCAAAAGCTGATTTTATTTTCCATACAACAAAGGAATATCAGGAGTCTGTGCTACATACTTTTCTGTCATGACATGGTTCCGCCAACCGATGTCTCATAGCCCAAATCATGATAAGTTGCCCATAATTAATATATCAGTCCGGTGTTGAGAGTTCCGAGATAGATCCAAGTCCAGAGGCTCAAGTTGTCCGTAACTGGGGACACGGCTAATCAATTAGGTTTTAATCCTCTGCAGAGGTTTGTACACTTTACCCACAAGATTCGATCCCTCTCTTTACGTTCTCACACTTCAGGGTGTTTGAGACCAAGATGACCGAAACATGGTCTTCCGAAGAGTTCCCCTGACCACTGTCCGGTGCTCATCCAATCCTACCGTAGTTCTACATCTCCTAGCACCGTCCCAGCCAGAGTCACAACTAGGGTCAACCAAGGCAGAGCCCATAGTGACTTGCGGTTGCATAGGTAAGCTTCTGGGCATGAAGTATTCTTCCATCTCTTTGAGTCTGGGTGGAGCTTTCCGCATGATATCACGGCGCTTGTTCAGAATCACCGAGTACTGGACACACCAATGTACCCTTCTTAACCATTCTCCACCCATAGGTATATTGATTTCTTCTCTTGAGTCTTGGCCTTGATGATGCAGTCCTTGTAGATGCCATCATGGAGGTTTCGTCATTGACGTAGAGTTCTTCATACTCATAGCACTCCCAAGCACTCATACCAACACCGTCTACTATAGTGTAGCATTAAAACTATATAGCGTCCCGGGCTTGATAACAGGGTGATGGGTTCCTACCTCATGCATTCTACTCAACTACAAGAAGTCAATACAACTACTGGAGGGATTATGAATGGTGACACTAAATGCAATAAAAACATAGGCATGAAAAGCATGGTCAAGGTGAACTTGCCTGGTATTACTTGATGAAGATAACAATGCTCTCAGAATTAAAGACTTGGTAGAACTATTCGTCACTCCGTTGAAAATCTATATTAAACAGACATAGCATTCATATAAGCAAACATCCTAGCAAAAAATTCTAGCACTCAAAATAACAATCAAAACAACAAAGAAACTCAATAATAAAACTCAAACAAATTCCAAAGAACCCTCGAATAAAACTACAAAGAAAACTACTAGGGAAAGTCTAAGACTTTACTACAAACAACTATTATAGTTTTGCACTAAGTAATACTTAATAGCAATTAAAACACTAAACTAATTAACAGAAAAGAAATATAGTGTTTATTAAAATAACGGAAGGTATTTTTCATAAACTTTTAATAGCAAAAAGAAACACCTAAAAAGTCTATTTTAAAAGTCTAGTTATGATTAAAACAAAACGAGAAAAAGAAATAAAAACTATATTTTTCTGTAAATAAAAGTTCACCCTCTATAACTATAGAAACTAATCAGAAATAAAATAAAACAGAGGTGGAAATAATTTTTAAAGTAATTAAAACAATAGAAACAGCAGCTAGTTAAAATAAACTAAAACAAGAATGTTTTCATGATAAACTAATTTTAATAAAATCTATAAATTACCAAATTAATCCTACTGCTACGCAGGGTCTAAACAAAGCAGTAGCAAAAAGAACCACTAAAAAAATTAGTCCTGGCTCACTTTATAGCAGAAATACTAATCTGACTAAAACTTACATAACACAATTTTTAAAACTACAAACATGGCCGAAAATTTTATACAAAAACTAGAGGAAATTTTCAAACTAGGAAAAAAAGGAATCAACTAAAAATATTACTTATTCTAGGGGGAAATCAAATTTACAAAATCGGAACTTTTCTGTTTATAAAACAGACACGAAAATAAATAAATAAATAACAACGGTGCTATTGAGCCTGAGGGTGCGATGTGAAACTAAACAACGCTCGGTCATTAACTATCATTCGCGTACAGTGTATAACTAAAAGAAACCGATGAACCGGTTTAGATCTAAACCTAAAGAAACCGTACACTAAAACCAATCTAAAAAATGCTTACTGAACCGATCTAATCTACATAATGGTTCAATCTAAAAGAAAAAAACGCAAAGGGGAGCACTCGCTTGTGCCTACAGAGGAGGAACAGTGTGGCAGGGAAGAAGACGCCGGTGGGCGGTAGGGCTCCGGTCGTCGTCGGCGGCGGCGAGGATGCCTAGGCGATATAGAAGGTCAAGGGCGTCCGATTTTCTGTGGATGGTGAGGCGAGGGGATGTCCGGGTCGAGAGTAGTGTCGAGGTGAACTCCGGCAGCGTTGGGAGCTTCGGGCGGTGGCACTGGTGCTTCCTAGACAACATAGAGATGTCAGCAGGTGTGAGAATGAGAGGGGGTTCGGATGATGAGGGTTGGAGGCAGGGGGTGGCTCAACGGTGGCTGGGCATGGCGGTGAACAGCGGCAGCGGCTGCGAGATCGGTTTGGAGATGGCGGCGGACGTGGGAGATTTTTGCGAGGGTTTCGGAAGGGGATCACAGGAGGAGGGGAGAGGGATTATATAGGACACGTTTACTTGGGGGAAAAGTTTGCTCCTGTTAGAGTTTTGCAAGGGCGCGGACATGGCCGTGCGCGAGGCGGCGAGCGTGTTCGTTTAAAACTCTGTTCTTCGTGGGGGAAAAGGCAGAGGAGGCGGGGTCCAGGTGCAGGGGAGAGAAAAGAAAAAGAAAAAACAAAGAGAGAGGGAGGGGGTTACGTGAGGGGGAAAGAGGTAGCGCTAGGCTGTTTTGGGCGCTGGTCTTGCCTGCCTCTCGCGGGCCTGGCGGCCGGGTTGGCGGCAGCTCGGCGCTGGCTGGGCCGGTTGTTTTTTTATAAACACAGACAAGAAAACAAAACTAAAGGGAAATAAATAAAAGACTTATATAGGCATATAACATATCAAAATTTTTAGAAAAAGAAATCCTAAATCATGAACATATTTTCAAAGGCAACTAAAATCCAAAAAAAAATCAATAGTGCTACCAGTTCATTTAAAAACCAAATAAAAATATTTTAAAATACCAAAATGATTTCAAACTCATTTTTCTCCATTTTCTACTATAGGGAATCATTTTACCCTATTTTCCATATATTTTATTTTTGGAGAAAATAATTTGAAGAAAAACCAAATAACTATAAATTGAGAAATGGGTTTCAAAAGAACTTTCAATTTGATTCTTTGAAACTTCCAACTCATATTTCACATAATTTGAAGAAGTCATTTTATCTTCTCTCATGAAAATCATTGTGTTGCATAAAGTTTCTGGTTTGAATTATTCGCAAATGAAATTCAAATATTTTCAAAAAGCCTTTTCATTTTAATTGGAAGAAGTCATGCCATCTTCACTCTAGGGTTTTGCATTTGAAAAGAATTTGAATTCATGGAGATTAGAATGCAAAGTGAAAAGTTTGGGAAAGTCATTTCGTTCCCTCTCATTCAACTTTCAAAAAGTTTCAAATTCTACTCAATTTCACACAATCGGTCACACAACAATCAAAGAAAAAATCGTAAATATTTATTTAATATAACATTCCAAAATTTAGAATTTTGGGATGTTACAAATCTACCACACTTAAAATGAATCTCGTCCTCGAGATTCGAAGAGGCTAGCAAGAAAAGGTTAGGGTTTGGAGGTCTTCCAGTAAACCCATCGACCAGAGAGGTATGTGGTGCTACCACACTTAAGAGCAAGGCTATGGTTCTGACAAAATTCATGTACTCCATCCTTTGGGTTGAAGGTGTCGGTCTTCTCATATTCTCCGGAATAACTCTTCCATTGGTGCTCTTCCAGTCGGGGCATGACCTTTTTCTCAAAATCTTGTGTCCTCTCAATCTTGGTGAGCTTCTTCCGAAGAGTGGGTCTTCATATCTGACATGTCTGTCGTCAATACTAAGAAACTATAGGAACCTCCTAGCGGTCAACAATTTATGGCTTCTCTTGCAGAAAAATGGCCGGGGTTGAATCTCACCGTACATCCTACGATTGACAACGGTTGCCTGTAAAGGGTTCCATCGTCCTACCATTCTATGATTTTATGGCTTATCGCGTCGACACTCTTCTAAGGTTTTCAAGTCTCTCTGATTTTCCATCAACATATGATAGTTCATGATAGGATTCTCCAGTATGGGGGGCAATCCATCCCGTACTTGAACCATTACTACATGAATCACGTAGTCTAACACTTGGGCATCCTCACAAGCATTGTAGAATTTCTCTTGTCGACGAACTTAGTTTGGATAATTCCATTGATTCTGCAAGCTGAACAAAACATCTATCGTTACTTCACAACTCTCAGGTTTTCGTATCCTCCTAAGAAACGGTTGCTGATTAAATCAGAGTTTTCTTCCAAAATATCTTCCTTCAGCTAGAGTGTGCTTGCTTCTTATTAACTCCTAGGCCTATGGGTTATGGGCCCACTTCAATGCGGGTACAACTTCTATTCATCTTGGGAGTTATAATTGTTCCATATTCCAACTTTACACCTCCTTTAAATCCAACGGTACCCCATTCCTTCCTAGCCTTGGGGTAACCTTCATATTAAAATAAGACTTAAACTTATTTTGACCAAACTCCACTTTGCAGAATACATTTTCCCTTCCATAAATCAGGTGTTCTCACAGGGTACTGCCACCCTTAAAGTGAAGTGCACAATTTTATCCATAGACCATATTTCTCATATCCTCGAAAATGGTCAAAATCTTTGTTCATAGAGTATCAACTCAAAAAAATCCACGTATGAAATCCTGACACATTAACTTTATTGATTTCATGAATTCATTACAATATCCGGGACTTCCATTACATAAATTCAACTCCATATCCTTATGGAAACAATTGCTTCCTACTGCACTTATAACCAATATCAAAATTCCAACTACTCAGCTCCAGCTTTCATCTTGTTGGGACATTTAGTAGCATCATGTCCTGCATCCCTGCAACGTAAACAAATAACTTCCGATAAGTCTTTGGGCTTCTTGGGGATGGTGTCTACTCTTTGGGTTCTTGGCTTCTTCTCTGGACATTTATTGGCATGGTGTCCTAAGGTCTTGCACTTGAAACATGTGATATAACTCAGGTCCTTCTCTGCAGAAATTGGGTTGTTTTGAAGATGCCTTCGTCTTCTCTTCCTGGATTTCTCCGTAATGATCAGAGATTCTATTCTGTGAGGGTCAAACTTCACTTCTGCTGTCGCGAAGTCTCCGAGATAGTCTTCTCTTTCCTTTGTGCAATACTGAGAATAATGTCCTTCTTCTCCACATGAATAGCAAGTGTTGGAGTAAAATCTGTTTAGGCCTTCTTCTTTAGGGTCTTCAACAACTTCCTTCATCATGGGTTCTTCTAAGCTTTCCCCGAGGGCTTCTTTCTGCTGCTTGGTAATTTCTTGTACCTTGGGGTAAATGTGACATTGACCAGGGTAGTGTGTAGTTCCTTCACACAGGAAACAAGTAACTTTCCCAGTCGGGCATTCTTTGGCTAGGTGATTCTCCTCACAATGTGGGCATCCATCCTTGTGTTCCTCCTGGGTGTGTCCTATTTCTCCACATATCTTGCATGCACAAGTTTGCTTCATTTTACTATCACCAGGCTTCTGGATAAAATGAGATCTCAGTAGAATCGTCTTGAATTCTTCCCAAGCATTTGCTCCATTCCATCCTTGTATAGCTTGATGTATCTCTCGCCATGTTGCGGCACCTTGTGTGATGCGCCGTAAGGTGTATGGAACCATATACTCTCCTTCAATACGGTGCTCCTTCATGCGATCTTCCATGTTCCGTATCCATTGTGCTACCTTCGGCTGTGTCATTGATCCCGAAAATACAACTCCATCTTCATTCATCATCTATTGGGTCCAAGGGTTTTGGGATGAGATACGGAAGATAGAGGGAGATACACGCAATACAAACAATAGTTTTGAAGAAATGGGTTTTATTTTGTGGCTGTAAAAAAAACATCAAACAAATGACAGCTCACAAGTCGTCGCATCTAACGTAAGTATATAACAGGAGTTTGGTCTTCTAAAGGTAAAATAATTCTTCGGAAACTTCAAATTCTTCAATTGTTGTAGCTTCAATTCTTCTAATGCATGGTGAAATCCTATTTACTCTAAAGTGGGCATCCGTTGTCCGATATCTTATCCTTCTTGGAGTGGCTTCAGTTGATCTTCCGTGTGGTCAAAAGGGAAAGGGGTATATTGTAAATATTTGAGATAAGAGGGACCATTTGACAAAATCAGAAAAGATGAGAAATAAGGGTCTTTTTGAAAATAATGTTTTACAGCTATCCTATCCTAGGGGCTTTCCAGTTTCTAGGGTAACGTCCTACAGTCAACATGTGCTCTAATACCATATCTGTAGCGACCCAACCTCAGACAGTCAACTCTCTGTGTATCTGTGCCATCCCTGGATCAGTATGCTGGCACACACAGTACATCAATGTATATATCAAAGTGCAATCACATGTATAAATAACGTAAAACTGATATATACCTCATAAGTCCTAGCGGAAACAAACAATCGGGTGTGGAGTCCCATCAACGCCATCGGCAGGTTGACTGTAGACCGTAACCCAATCAACAAAACTCACTCGTCGTATAAAATCCTGCAACATGATACGTTGCAGCCGTGTAGGTCAGTACATTGAATGTACCGGCAAGATCACTCTAAGAAAAACAGATGATAAGCTATACTATATGCAATATGGCTTTGTGGCTCTGGATCTGAGTTTTGTTTGTGCAAAAGCTGATTTTATTTTCCCTACAACAAAGGAACATTAGGAGTCTATGCTACAGATTTTTCTATCATGACATGGTTCCGCCAACCGATGTCTCATAGCCCAAATCATGATATGTTACTTATAATCAAGTTATCAGTCCGGTGTTGAGAGTTCCGAGATAGATCCAAGTCTAGAGGCTCAAGTTGTCCATAACCGGGGACACGTCTAATCAATTAGGTTGTAACCCTCTGTAGAGGTTTGTACACTTTACCCGCAAGATTCGATCCCTCTCTTTACGTTCTCGCACTTCAGGGTGTTTGAGAACAAGATGACCGAAACATGGTCTTCCGAAGAGTTCCCCTGACCACTGTCCAGTGCTCATCCAATCCTACTGTAGTTCTACATCTGCTAGCACCTTCCTAGCCAGAGTCACAACTAGGGTCAACCAAGCCAGAGCCCAAAGTGACTTGCTGTTGTACAGGTAAGCTTCCGGGAATGAAGTATTCTTCAGCCTCTTTGAGTCTCGGTGGAGCTTTCCGCATGATATCATGGCGCTTCTCTGGAATCACCAAGTACTGGACGCACCAATGTACCCTTATTAACCATTCTCCACCCAGAGATATATTGATTTCTTATCTTGAGTCTTGAAGTCTTGGCCTTGAAGATGCAGTCCTTGCAGATGCCATCACGGATTTTTCGTCATTGACATAGAGTTCTTCATACTCGCACCACTCCCGAGCACTCATACCAACCCCGTCTACTATAGCATAGCATTAAAACTAAATAGCATCCCGGGCTTGATAACAGGCTGATGGGTTCCTACCTCATGCATTATACTCAACTACAAGAAGTCAATATAACTACTAGAGGGATTATGAATGGTGACACTAAATGCAATAAAAACATATGCATGAAAAGCATGGTCAAAGTGAACTTGCCTGGTATTACTTGATGAAGATAACAACGCTCTCAGAATTAAAGACTTGGTAGAACTATGCGTCACTCCGTTGAAAATCTATATTAAACACACATAGCATTCATATAAGCAAACATCCTAGATAACAATTCTAGCACTCAAATAACAATCAAAACAACAAAGAAACTCAATAATAAAACTCAAACAAATTCCAAAGAACCCTCGAATAAAACTACAAAGAAAACTACTAGGGAAAGTCTAAGCCTTTACTACAAACAACTAATATAGTTTTGCCGTAAGTAAAACTTAATAGCAATTAAAGCACTAAACTAATTAACAGAAAATAAATATAGTGTTTATTAAATAACACGAGGCATTTTTCATAAACTTTTACTAGCAAAGAGAAACACCTAAAAAGACTATTTTAAAACTCTAGTTATGATTAAAACAAAACAAGAAAAATAAATAAACATTATATTTTGTGTAAATAAAAGTTCACCCTCTATAACTACATAAACTAATTAGAAATAAAATAAAACAGAGGTGGAAATAATTTTTAAAGTAATTAAAACAACAGAAATAGCAGCTAGTTAAAATGAACTAAAACGGGATTGTTTTCATGATACACTAATTTTAATAAAATCTATAAATGCCCAAATTAATCCTACTGCTAGGCAAGGTCAAAACAAAGCAGTAGCAAAAGGAATAACTACAAAAATTAATCCTAGGTCTTTATAGCAGAAATACTAATCTGACTAAAACTTAAATAACACAATTTTTAAAACTACAAACATGGCAGAAAATTTTATACAGAAACTAGAGGAAATATTCAAACTAGGAAAAAAGCAATCAAGTAAAAATATTACTTATTCTAGGGGAAACCGAATTTACAAAATCGGAACTTTTTGTTTATAAAATAGACACAAAAATAAATAAATAAATAAATAAATAAATAACAACGGCGCTATTGGGCCTGAGGGTGCGATCTGAAACTAAACAACGCTTGGTCGTTGACTATCATTCGCGTACAATGTATAACTAAAAGAAACCGATGAACCGGTTTAGATCTAAACCTAAAAAAACCGTACACTAAAACCAATCTAAAAAAACGCTTACTAAACCGATCTAATCTACATAACGGTTCCATCTAAAAGAAAAAATGCAAAGGGGAGCGCTCGCTCGTGCTTACAGAGGAGGAACGGCGTGGCAGGGAAGAAGAGGTCGGTGGGCGGCGGGGCTCCGGTCGTCGTCGGCGGCGGCGAGGATGTCCAGGCGATGCCGAAGGTCGAGGGCGTTCGATTTTCTATGGATGGTGAGGCAAGGGGACGTCTGGGTCGAGTGTAGGATCGAGGTGACTCCGGCGGCGTTGGGAGCTCGAGGCGGTGGCTCTGGTGCTTCCTGAACAACATAGAGATGTCAGCAAGGTGCGAGAATGAGAGGGGGTTCGGATGATGAGGGTTGGAGGCAGGGGTGGCTCAACGGTGGCTGGGCGTGGCGGTGAACGGCGGCGGTGGCTACGAGATCGGTTTGGAGATGGCGGCGGACGTGGGAGATTTTTGCGAGGGTTTCTGAAGGGGATCGCGGGAGGAGGGGAGAGGTATTATATAGGACACATTTTCTTGGGGAAAAGGTTGCTCCTGCTAGGGTTTTGCGAGGGCGCGGACATGGCCGTGCGCGAGGCGGCGAGTGTGTTCATGCAAAACTCTGTTCTTCGTGGGGGAAAGGTATAGGAGGCAGGGTCCAGGCGCAGGGGAGACAAAAGAAAAAGAAAAAAACAAAGAGAGAGGGAGGGGGTTACGTGAGGGGAAAAGAGGCAGCGCTAGGCTGTTTTGGGCACTGGTCTCACCTGCCTCTTGCAGGCCTAGCGGCCTGGTTGGCAGCAGCTCGGCGCTGGCTGGGCCGGTTGGTTTTTTTATAAACACAAACAAGAAAACTAAACTAAAGGGAAATAAGTAAAAGTCTTATATAGGCATATAATATATCAAAATTTTCAGAAAAAGAAATCCTAAATCATGAACATATTTTCAAAGGCAACTAAAATCACAAAAATTTAAATAAGGAAAACAGTGTTACCGGTTCATTTGAAAACCAAATAAAAATATTTTAAAATACCAAAATGATTTCAAACTCATTTATCTCAATTTTCTACTATAGGGAATCATTTTACCCTATTTTCCATATATTTTATTTTTGGAGAACATAATTTGAAGAAAAACCAAATAACTCTAAATTGAAAAATGGGTTTCAAAAGAACTTTCAATTTGATTGTTTTAAACTTCCAACTCATATTTCACATAATTTTAAGAAGTCATTTTATCTTCTCTCATGAAAATCATTGAGTTGCATAAAGTTTCTGGTTTGAATTATTTGCAAATGAAATTCAAATATTTTCAAAAACCCTTTTCATTTTAGTTGGAAGAAGTCATGTCATCTTCACTCTAGGGTTTTGCATTTGAAAAGAATTTGAATTCATGGAGATCAGAATGCAAAGTAAAAAGTTTGGGAAAGTCATTTCATTCCCTCTCATTCAACTTTTAAAAAGTTTCAAATTCCACTCAATTTCACACAATCAGTGACACTACAGTCAAACAAACAATCATAAATATTTATTTAATATAACATTCGATAATTTAGAATTTTGGGATGTTACACGCTACCTATATATGATGACATGCCCCAATTGCCATGTGAGGAGAGCCACCACCTCATGAGTGACATGACTGACTCCACCATATGTAACATTGAGTGCATTTCCTATCAGAGGATGAGTGTGACCACCACTAGCCCCACACATGAGAGCATGCCACACATCCTATCTGAGGTTGAGAGCCATTTGAGTGACTCCACCAACCATACGAGTGAGTGCATCCAAGAGGGACTGAGAGAGCCACAACACTTAGTGAGTGAGGTAGTTGATAGGGCATGTGATGCCACTATGATTTCTAATGACTTAACCTCTACTACTAGTGTGTTTTGTTCTTTGGTGCTAGGTCTCATACATGACGACATGCCTATCCTCGATGAGTTCATACCTCCAATGGGAAAACCGATGGCCATGGTGGAAGAGCATGCACCCCCACATGGTACCATCAAGTTGCAACCTCACCTACAGCACATGAGCGACGCTCCAAAGGTAACATAGGTGATGATACTTCACTTGTCCCACTAGTGGACTATCTTACAAATGATCGCTTAAATGATGATGATCACCTTATGGATTCACCACATACTATGTCTTCTACATGCTTTGATATGCCAATCAACATGATGATGAGCATGTTGAATTGGCTAGTTGTGATGCTATGCTCCATAGGATATCATGTGAAAATTCTATTGGTCACGTCATGTTTGACAATCCTTTGAACTTGTCATATGCTATGAGTGAGATCTCCCATATTGCATCATTACAATCTCAACATAGTAACTATGCATGCCCGATTAAAACAAATCCCATTTGCACTTATGGCATAGATGACGAGATGATGGTCATTGGCTTTTGTTTCTCTTGTGATGATATTGCCATGCTTCCTTTACATGATTTGCACAATTCATCTACTATGACATGCCATGATCACATTGTTCCGAATATGCTTTGTTTTGGATGTTCTCAATATTCTCCATGTGATGTTTCCACTAATGCTCATGAGGAGACCCCCATAGTTTCCTCATACATATTAGGAGATTTTGATGCATTCCATACTTTGCATGATTCCCATAATTGCTTGCACCATATGCATTCCATGAATAAAAATGGTCTACATATTTCTCGTGATGCATTACACAATTTGAGTCTCTATTATGCCATACATAACAACAAACCTATCATGATGGATGACATGTTTCTATATCACGCATCTTATTTATTTGCGCATTGGCTATTTTGTGCTAACCAACACATTCACGTGCGCACCATGATGGATGATGTGTACATATACCACGCACACACAATTTCCCCTTTTCCTTTGTTTTGTGAAGGTACTTAGGCAAACTCTTCAACTTCTCAATCCCAAGAGTTGGCGAAACGAGCTCTTGAGAGCAAAGATGATTTGGCATCCTGTGGATTGTCCTTACCACCGTTCTCTTCGTGCAACTACTACACGCACCTCTTTTACTTGTCTCTCACATGGCTATGGGCTATTTACCACTTGTCACCTTATGCCCATTCCATCGTGTTCACTTTGCATGTTATGCCTCTTTACATGACTTTGCCATGCAGTTTTTACCCTTTCTTGCATTTACCCATGATTCACCATTATGCTACTCCTATGTGTATTTGCATGCTTGGTGGAGATGCTAGTAGCTATTGCCATGATTTCTTTGTGCCCCATGCTATTGATGCTTGTTGTGTTGGGAGAGTCATGATGTCCCATTGCTATTTACATATGGCCTCTCGCCAATACATTGATGATATTTTGCTCATATCTTGCTTTCATCCTTGTGATATGTCATGTGCATTATTCATGACCACTATTTGCACACATGACATGCTTGCCATGTTTCCTTCTAATACGTTGCATCTTCGCACTACTAGCTTGCTTGACTTGATCACTATGATTGCTTTCTTTGTCGCATCACCCATGTTCCATTCTTACTCGCTTTCTTGGGTTGATGACATATATATTCATGCCTCTCACATGATTTGTCTTGATCATTTTATCTTATCTCCAATAGTGGCATCTCTCATATTCACTTGTATTGAGTGCCAACTTGTTATGCTTATTGATCGTGGAGACTTGGACATATTACTTGTGATGCATGCTTGCTTGATTAAGCCTATTGTATTTTATTGTAGTTGCATCATATGCTTTCATACCATAATACACCTTGTCCTTTCTTATGATAAGAATGATGAAAATACTTGTTGGGTATCTCACCACTCGAATGATAGGTGTTGCATTTGCACTAGCCTCATTTGTTTTTCTGAGTGTTTGTCATGTTCTTTTATTTTGAGGAATTCACAAGGCGGTACCATCACGAGACATATTGGTTTTGTTAAGGCGTACACGATGTGCGACACTATCATTTTCATGACACTACTTAAGGTGAACTCCTTCCCTTTGAGCCAACCTCACATATGCATATTGGATGGGTCACTCTTTCATTGTTGTTTCCTTCTTCTTGTCTACATGATACATATATTGGATGGAGGACCGACATTGGAGATGGACCCTATAGACCTTCAAGTTGAGGAGTTTCACGACATCGAGCTTTGGTACAACACCACCCATAACAAATTTGCATCGTATGCATGGATTGACTCACATTATGATTGCCTTGTTGCATCTTACATTACCATGTCATCCATGATATGTGAGCTTGTGCATCTTCTTAGCAAATTTGTTGTGATCTTCCTTAATGGCATATTCATACATCATGATCATATTGCAAACCATCAATTGCATGATAACATAATCATATTGAGCATCCATTGCCATGTTCATGCTCTTGAGAAACCATCCCATTATGACATCATTTTGCACAATGGTAGAATTTGTCGCTTTGTGCACTATTCCAATTACAACATCTTTGTGTGCACAACAAATGGACTTGATTTCATGAATGTTTTTCATATCATTCTATATCATCTTGATAAGCTTCATGCGCTTTGTCACGAACAATTTTATCGGACGAACTCATGCTTATTTGATGGACACCTTGTGTGCGCTAACCATTGTATTTCTGAGTGTCATTTGTGTTTGCTCTTTTTGCATGTATGCAACTATGGAGACACCTTGGAGTACTTGGATTGTGCAATGTCTTCAACTCCGTCCAATTACAAGTCTGTCCATGACAACTATTTCCATGGTGATGAAGATTACGATCCGAGGTTGGATCTTTCCCAAGGGGGCGGGGGGGGGGGAGATGATGCGGAGCATCCTACGATCATCCCCATGTCCACTTCGACTACTACCCAAGCCCCAAGAGGACATACGATGAGACCTCGACCATACACTATTGGACACAAGGTGAACTCACTCCTCTTCGAACCGTTACTTTCCAGATGTGAGACATGGCTACTGCCTCATGCATGGACCTTGCATATACTCAGGTACAACCGAGATGACCATGGAGGATCCAAGGACTAAGGCCAAGCATGGAAGAGGAGAAGGAAGAAGAAGATCGGAGCAAGACTGGACTTGCCCAGATCATCCGCATCCCCAGCCGGATGATCCGGACCAAGCCCGGATGATCCGAACCCCAACCCGGACAATTCGGGTAATGTCCCCGGAGACACCCGAAGCCTGCTCGACAAAGCAGGATCATCTGGACGGCCGCCCGAATCATCCGGACCCCCGACGCCCAGATCATTCGGGCCACAATCCGGACCATGCCTGCGCGCGCGACTTGGGTCGAGGCCCATGTACCCCTTCGCCCCTCACTTACCCCTTCGTGGCTTAGCACTATATATAGATCCCCTCCTCCTAGTTAGGGTTAGCAAAGGATTAGCTCATTTGAGAGATAGAGATTTGCTCATCCACTTGGTTACTTCTCCATTGGAGTCAAGACCCCTCACGGGAAGACCCCCTCAAGGCCTCCTCACGGAGATGAACTAGTTACCTCTTGTATCATCCTTTGTTGTATTTGGATCATGTATCTCTTTGTGTTTCGAGGATCTAGCACATGTGTAATCTAATCTTGTTGGTTTGAGTGATTCCTCTCATGTTTTCCCTCGTGTTTCCCCTCGTGTTCATCCCCTCCATTTCGTAAAAGATCGGGCATCTAGGGTTCTACCCTACATCAACAACAATAAAAGCTTCATCTTCTAAACTGTGAAGAAGTGGAACAGGGGTCCTATTTGCTGCAATTGGGGCTCTCTCCAGTTCGAATAGGTATTTGGCAACTGGAATTGGTGTACCCTTTGCTGGAATGGGGGTTTTGCATCATAGAGCTGGTGCTATGTCAACTGGCATCGTCATACTATTTGTTGCAGTTGGTTTCTGCGGAGTTGGGAGCATCTGAGATGGCCAGAGTCTCCTAGAGTTGGGGCTCTATTTTGTGGGTCTCGTGATATTACCACTACACCTAATGGGCTATTTGATTTATCAGGTGTCACTACCTTTTCCAAATACTTTGTTCATGGTCTTTTGCGATCAGCAATGACCCTCTTCCTCTTGAATGTCTGATACACAAGAACATCATTTGAATGGATAAATATGGTATGATGACAGATGTAATTTGTACTGAAAATGGATAGGTGGGGCATATTCACATATATGATGTGTAAACTAAGCAAATGGTGGTGTAACAAAGTAGAAGCAATGCAAAGTATCATTTGCAAGTTATGTGTGACCAATATAACCTTGCCAAGTTTGAGGAAGAACCTTGGGGGGTGATTAAGATAGGGCATCTGCCTCTAAAACCCTACACTAGGGAGCTACATTGACTTAGGTCCCCCTCTAGCTTAGAATCGTTGTTAGGATCATATTTTGAACATGAATATGTAGGTGGAGAGTGTGTGCATTCCATTGCATCCAGACTGGATCTTAGTCCCTTCACTACAAAAAAAATACACTTCCGTGATGATACGTGTTTGTCACAGTAGGTCGCGTTTTCTGTCATGCATGTACATCCATGACAAATTTATGACAGAATCAAGATAGTCATACCTGTGCTGTCGTAGAAGTGTTCCATGACGTTGCCAAAATTATCATCACGAAAGTGTCCACTTCCATGACGATAAATCGCGCGTCACAGAAGTGCTTTCGTCAAGGGTGACCGACACGTGGCATCCACCGTAACGGAACACCGTTAAGCTATCGGGTCGGGTTTTGGATACGATAACCCGTTAACAGCCCTGACCAATGGGGATTTTCCACATGTAAAATCATCATTGGCTGGAGGAAACACGTGTTGTCTCATCGTTGGGACAGATGTCATCCACTCATTGGACGGAAGGCGCCTATGATACGTCGACACGTGGCACGGCCCAACAGAGGCCCATTCCTGTGAAAAGGCCGCCCATTTGACTTGGTAAAAAGGTGGCGGGCCGGCCCATGGAAAGCCTGTTAACGGCCTGTTCGCATATAGCCCATTTACAGCCCGCTAACCCAAGGCCCGTTACGCCCTATTCGAATTAGGCCCAGTAGCGTCATCTGGGCCATCCAATATGATTCCAGCCCGTTTTCACTTCTGGCGCATGTATGGCCCATGACGTCTTTTGGCCCATATGAGGCCCTATGTAACTCTTTGCCTATTAACGGCCCGTGGTGAAACTGGCCCGTAATGAACAGTGTATCACTTTACACCCATTAACGGCCCGTGGTGAAACTGGCCCGTAATGAACAGTGTATCACTTTATACCCACTAACGGCCCGTTATTCCGTTGGGCCGTTTCCAGCCCATGTTATCTTTCGGCCTTCTCAGAGCCCATTTATTCTTGGGCTCATTTCCAGCATTCGTTTACTTACGGCCCGTTACTGTCATTTTCTGCTTGTGGGCCAAATTCAGCCCGTGGTTACAGTCGGCCTGTTTGTGGTCCGTTAATATGTTGGGCCGTTTTCATAGCGTCATCAAATACGGCCTATTAACGATGGCCCGTTATGGTCGGCCCATGAACGGACGATTCCAACTCTAGCCCGTTTTCGGCCATAATGCGGTTTGTTTGGCCCATGTTTGGCCAATAAATCATACGGCCCGTATAAGGCCCATTGATGATACAGCCCGCAGAAGGCCCATTGTTTCTACGGCCCGTAGAAGGCCCATTGTTTCTATGGCCCGTAGAAGGCCCACTGTTTCTACGGCCAGTAGGAGGCCCAGTGTCACTACATTAAATATTAGCCCATGGTTATTGTGGCCTAGTTTTAAAAAATAGGTTATTGCAGCCACTAGCTAACCGCGGAAAAAGAACTGCAATGACTACAAGCAAACAAATAAACAAGACAACAAGGAAATAAATAAGCAAGCAACTAACGCTAGGCTATCACGGCTATTACACATATTACATCCACTGGGCATCAAAGTTCGCCACCAGTGCAAATATAGGGAACAAAGCAGCATATCATATACACTGGTTATCAAAGTTGGCGACCAGCGCAAATAAACGCCGCAGCAAAACAAATCCAGAACTGAAACCACTTCAGAAGATCTCAAGAAACAATATCCTGGGTACCCATAATGCTGGCAAGATGCTTAGCAAGCTTATTAACTTTCTCTTGTTTGGCGCTTAAATCCTCCAGCGCTTGCTGTTGCACCAGCAAATATGCATCTGAATTCTGCAGGGACTTCCTCAGTCCTTCAGCTTCCTGTCGCAGCACATCTGATCGATGTCTTTCAACTTGAAGTTGAGACTTAAGAAGACGAACTGATTCAGGCAGCTAGTTCGAAGAGCTTGTGCCAGCAGTAGTGGCCAGTAACTCGAACACTACATCAAGACAGGACTTTTTGGTTCCCTCACTGTCGTCAAGCTAGTTTTTATCAGCTTTCTTGGAGACCAACAGGGATGTCTCACTATCTTGAACCTTATCTGCATTACTTCCTTTACCATTGGATAACGCAGTACTGGTCTCCAATATTTTGTCCGCATTCTAAAAGAGAAACAAGCAGACACATCACATGTTTACCATGTTGTATATGAAACTCATTTTGGTAAATGAGTTCAGTAGTAAAGTGGACAGGATAACAACATGAAACAAACATATATCTATGTACCATGGTCACTTTATGGTCAATATCATTCTAGTTTTTGTTGCCAAATCAAGATAGAGACACAGTTCAAGTAATATTTGTTCAAGACAAAGCAGAATAGACAGAATATAAGTGTGGGTAACTATAGAGCAATAACAACACTTGTAATGTGCATGACATGAGAACATAACTATTTATTCAATTGAAACTGAAATCAACATAGAGCAGCTTACAACAGCAAACCAGTTAAAGAAACAGGATTAAAACATACCTGTTGCGCCATTGGAGTTTCAATTCCATCCTTCAAAATTGAAAATAGTTGGTATGAGTAAATACAGTAATGCAAGAGCAAAGGAGTATGAACCATAGCTACAGAACCTGACCTGAGAACAAATCTTCTTCTCCTTTAAGCGTTGAGTTGGGATTCGGAGTGGTGGTCCTTGTGCTTTGGGCACTGCAGTTCCCTTACTAACTACTCGTGTTTGGGTGCTCTGTGGTGGAGACGGTGCTGTGTCAACTGGAACTGGGTTACTATCTGCCGGGGTTGGGGTTAGAAGGGGTGTAGCTGGTTCTCTGTCCAACTGGGCAGGGGTACAATCTGCAAGAGTCTGGGTTATGTGGGGTGGATCTGGTCCTTGGGCAAGTACAACCGTGGTTCTATCAGCATCAACTGGTAGCACTATCTTTTCTGAAGACCGTGTTGTTACTCCCTTAGATACTGCCATCACGCTCTCCAATACAAATGGCTGATAAACAAGAAAAGTAATTGAAAGTATAGACATTGTATGATAGACAAGTGCAATGGATAGTGGGGAATAAAAGAGGGCATGAAATAATTCATATTTATGTTGTCTAACCAAACAGGATAGCATGACACAATTTCACATATATGATGGCTAACTAAACAGGATAGCATGACACAATTTCACATTATGATGGCTAACTAAAAAAGATGGAAAGACATAGTTCAAAATATGAGACTATGTAAACAGGATGACATGACATAACTATATAATGTGTTTATTAAATAGGTTGGCATGCCATAAATCACATACATTCACGGATAGAATGCCATAATTCAAAATATGATGAATATAAACACTAAACAGGATGAGATGATATAACTATACGATGTCTTTATTAAATGGGTTGCCATGCCATAATTCAGATAGATGATATGTATGTACTATGTAAACATGATGGCATGATATAATTCAAATATATGATTTATATAGTAAGCAAGTAAGCAGATGGCAATCCATATATGATGTAAAAACTAAGCAATGCAAGACAACATGCATGACATGGGTAATATAACCCTGCCAAGTTTGAGCATAGACCTCAGGGGGGAAATAGGACTGGTCATCAGTCTCTGAATCCTCCTTTGAGGAGCTCTCTGTAACCAGCAAGATGTCTGCTTCAGCAGGTAGCATTGTCTGCTCTGAATACCTTGTTTTCACTCCAGATACTTCCATCACCGCTTCAAATGGCTGATGCACAGGAAGAGTAGTTGAATATACAAACGTTGTCGACAAATGGAACACGTAATACAAAAAAATGATAGCATGATATAATTCACATACATGATGATTGGCTAAACAGCATGGCATTGCATAATTCACATATATAATGCCTTTGCAACAAGATAGCATTGTATAATTCACATATATAATGTCTTGCAACAAGATGGCAATGCATAATTCACATATATGGTAATTAGACACTGAACAGGTGGCATTCACACAAAGCATGTCTAAACTAATCAAATGACATAGCAATGCGAGACACCATACACACGATATGAGCAACATAACCCTGCCAAGTTAGAGCATACACCTCGGGGGGGAATAGGACTGGTCATCTGTCTCTGAATCCTCCTCTGAGGAGCTATCCGTAACCAGCGAGATATGCGCTTCGTCAGATAGCATAGTCTGCTCTGAAGACCTTGTTTTCACTCCAGAATTTTCCATCACCGTGTCAAATGGCTGATGCACACGAAGAGCAGTTTAATGTACTAACATTGTTGACAAATGTAATATGTAACGAAAAAAAGGATGGCCTGATATAATTTACATATAAGATGACTGGCTAAGCAGGATGGCATTGCAAAATTCACATATATGATGCCTGGCTAAACAAGATGGCGTTGCATAATTCACATAAACGATGAATAAACTAAATAGATGGCATTCGCACAAAGGATGTCTAAACTAAGCAGATGACATGTTTGATGCATAAAGTAAGCAATGCAAGACACCATATGCATGATATAACCAACATCAGCATGCCAAGTTAGAGCGAAGACCTCAGGGGGTAATAAATAGGAGTTGTCTTCTCCTTCTGAATCCCCCTCAAAACAGATATCTTCCTCTCGATTACAATCTGAAATGCGTGGAGGGGGGGCTGCCTTTGCGCCTACCATGGAGCGACGTCTGCATGAAATTTTATTGCCACGCAAGGCTCGTCTCTTTTTCTCTACATGTTCAGTTCCATTGTTTACAATAACTGTCATGCATAGGAATAAAACATAGTGAGATTATGTAAGGAGTGCATGCAGAAATCCAGAGTGATGGTAGCAACCTATGGATAGACCCAAAACCAATAATAGCAGGCAGATAATGGCTTCAGTTAAAAAATACAGATAATGGCTTCTTTACTGTTTGTTTCCCACCCAACATGCAACTCATAATAGACACCGGAGATTAACCAGATAATAGATAGATACTATTGATAGCGGCCCCGATATGTACCCCACAACCATTTTAAAACTCAAGTTTGACCATTAGTTTGGAGCTGACTCAGAGTCTAATCGGTGAACAGGACGATAAAGTAGCATGTAATATTAAGCGATGCATAATGTAAGCAGACACGAAAGAGTGCGACCTCTCTTGCGGACCCGTGTAGTCCTCGAGGTCATCTGCTCGGTTGATGATGGTAATGCAGTTTTCATGGCTGCCAGCGGCGCGGAAGAAGATCTGAGGCGGCGAAAGATAGTTTGGAGGCCGAATCCCTGTTGTGTTGGACCCTTCTGTCGTTGGAGCAGCTGAGCTGGGGTGGACGACGGCGCAGCAGGAGCGGGACAAACCACACAAGGTTTTCTTTGACAACTATCTGTAAGAGAAGTAATTCTGTAAGGGCTCGTTTGAATTGGAGGATTCCAACAATGCAGGGATAGGAGATAGATAGGAATAGGATAGGAATGCACGTGCAAAACAGAGAATTTAAAAACACAGGATTTATGCCAATCTGGGTGTTTGATTCACAACAATTGGAAGATCACAGGATGCAAAGAAGCATGGTGAGATTAAGTCAAACCACAAGAAAATCTACGGTTATAATGCTATTATGCTACTATCTCTTAGTCTTGTGCTTCATGAATAGGAATTTGAAAAGAAGGACAAGTGAAAATTAAAATTCCTACGTTTTTTCTTTCAAGCAGACACTAAAGGAACAAATCCGTGTGCTCAGTGGACAATATATATAACATGTAGAGTAAAAAAGAGATGCAACAAGTGTACAACCTCTTTGGCGAAGCCATGTCGATCTCAGCGTGATTGGGTTGGCCGGTGAGGATGCTCTAGCTGACTTTGCTATCGGAGGAGGGGAAGAAGATCTTCGGCGTCTGGAGATGGAGCCCGAGGTACTGCTCCGCTGTGATGGAGGGTTTCATCGTTGGAGCAGCTCCGGTGAGTTGTACGACGCCGAGGCTGAAGCAGGACAAGAGAGACAACGAACAACGTTAACCTGAGTGGAATTATAATAGCATCTCCAATACATGACGTAAAATACATAACCACAAAGTGTTAGATGTAAAATACATCAGGCGCTCATCTTTGAACTTAACTGTCGAAACTGAACTTAACTGTCGAAACTGAATTTTGCTGTCGAAACTGAACACACTAGCAAGGTGAGGCTACACGTCGGTCGATTGACTTTTTCATCTCTGGTCAGTCGATTTTGCAGCCGTTGGATACGAAATCAAGGGCCTGCGGTTCATCTTCAACCTCCACCCCCCTGAGCCGCCAGCCACCACCGGCCAAACAGCAGCCCCCCGCCGCCCGCGGCGGGCGGTGCGCCGCCCCGCCCGCCCCGAAAACACTCCCCACCGCCGGTCCGCCGCCGCCCTGGCCATCCCTCTAGGCCCCCTCATGCCGAGCTTTTTCTCCGGCGATCCCCACGCCACCGCCCCGCCAACGCCCCGCCACCGCCGGCGACCACCGCCCCCATCCTGAACCCTAAGATAGATAGTGGGGTACCTCTCCGGCGAGCCCCCCTCCACGCTGCGGCTGGTTCTTCCTTCACCCCGGCGAGCCCCCCCCCCCCCCCCCCCCCCGCCCCCTGAAAATCGACTGACCCAAAAGTCGATTCAGTCGACTGAAGTGTAGCTAAATCGGAGCAGCATCGCAAGCAAGAGCAAGATCGAGAGCAGCAGCGCGAGCAAGAGCAATAGCAAGAGCAGACCAGGCAGGAGACCGAGAGCAAGAGTAGAGCAGTAGCGTGAGCGAGAGCTAAAGCAGCAGCAGCTCCTACTGATGTGGACGTCGCCGCCGAGGGAGCGACGCCATGGAGGAAGTGGCCGGCGACGCCGCCGTGGATGGAGCTGCGTTGTGTCGGCTCGGGACCGAGCGCCGTCAGCACCGTGAGATCGAATCAAGAAGACAATGCGGCGATTAGTGTACAACCTCTTTGGTGGCGCCGATTAGGCCGCAGCTTCATCCGAGGAAATGGTGATGATGATGCTCTTCCGGTGGTGCAGGTGAAGACGGCGGTGTGGGAATGGAGGTGGCGCGAAAGACGAGGGGAACGTCGGGGCAGCTTCATCCGGTATGGTGGATGAGGGACGTCGAGGTGTTGCTGTGGACGACGTCGTCGGGGAAGAGGCTCCGGCTGGGTGGCGGACGGAGCAGGGTGTGGGGTTTCGTCGCGGGTTTTCACGGCCTCGGTGTATGAATGGGTGGGCGGATGGGATGGCAGTGGGGAACCATGGCTTAGAGACGCGCTTGTCCGAAATGTGGGGTAAGTTACGAAAGTACCCCCACCGATTTGAGGCGGTTCTTTCGGTTCAGGGGTAGCACGGGCAGTTCGCGTGTCGGGATTTCACAGGAGGTGGGAGTTTTCGCGCGCGTTGTAATTTCGGAATAGCAAGGCGTGGGTTGAGATGGAGGGAGTTGTCGGAGCACAACGAGACAAAGATATATCTTAAATATTTCAGGCTAACAAGGCGCGGGTTGAAATTTCCGGACAAGCCTAACGTGTACTGTACCAAATCAATGCGCACTACAAATGTCATTCAAAACTTTGAATTCATGTTATGTTCAATTAAAATATTTCGCTACGTGTATAATGCATGCAACCTACTGCTCAAATGAACGTTTTAGTGCATTCCAAACGTATATACTACCGCTTCAATATGAACTAAATTTGAATTCGTTTCTCTATTTGAATAAGATCTATAGTAATGATTGTTGTGAAGTCAAAGTATTTGAATTCTCTATTTTAATAAGATCTACAATCATCATTATTGTCAAGTTAAACCATCGTTTGTGTATTATCTTCACAGCACACCACATGATTAGTCTCGAGTTACATATGAACAATGTGTACTATATGAACTCGAACTAGATTTTTTGAATCCACTTTATTTTGATTTCAAATCACATTACATTTCTAGCTCTAGCTAGATCTTCATAATCTAAACCATGTCTCATATGTATAATGTGTTTATCACATTATGTATGGTGCCCCGCCCCCTACGCCTACAAGTATTTAGATGTGAGTTGCAAACACCACACATTACCTCAAATTCAAATAAAATGTGAGAATGTTCGATATATAGTATTGTTTAGATTGTTCGGTATTTAGTTGTAAGCTGCAAACGCCACACATTATCACAAATTCAAATAAAATGTGAGATTGTTTGATGTATAGTATGGTTTAGATTGTTCGGCATTTAGCTGTGAGTTGCAAACGCCATGCATTATCACATTATGGTATAACATGTGCACAGCACGTGTATCACCGCTATATTCATGCATGCAATGTTTAAAACACTATGATCTCCTATTCAAATATATGAATCCGCTTTCATATCAAATTATGATCTTTGTTAGTCTCTTACACCCACACAATCCTCTAACCTTTATAGCTACCAGAAACTTTCTCTCGTGCATGCACACGCCCTCCTCGCCCTCCCTCTCCCTCGGCATTCTATCCACCGGGCACATTCATTTTTTTTCTTTAGGTCGTTCTCCTAGAGTCTCCACAACTCCTTTTCGACACACACCGATCGATAAACCTCTCCAGCGATGCCTGCCTACAACATACACACACACCTTCAATCTCCTCCTTTATGTGTCCTTGCCTCGTGTCTCTCATACGGTCAGACACACGTGTAAACTCTCGCCCATCTTTTCATCGATCTCACAACCGCACACTCCTCCCCCTATCTAGCTAGTAGTTGGGCCTCTCGCACCACCTCCTAGCTCCATTCTCTCTGTCTATCCGTCTCGCTGGGCCTTATTTGCCTCTAACAAATGGACGTACACCAACCGATCTCTCGCTATACATATAGCTAGCTAGGTCCTTATAACTCGTTTTTACCCATACGTTAATCGATCTACCTCATTAGTTGTGTCTCTACCTTCCTCCGACAAACAACAATTGATCTACCGATCTAGTTAGGTTTGCTTACCAAACACATGGTTCCCCTTCATCATCCATGGATGCGTTCCGACAAATCTATCACGCACAGGCACACACAGAAACACATCCCCACTCTTATTGATAACATTGCAGTTCCACCCGCAGTTTGTCTAGTACGCCTCTCCCACAACTTCGAGAAGCAACTCCATCACCCATCCAGCACTCTACCCCTCTCCCTCCCTCTCTCTCTCATCTCTCTCTCTATCCCATCATATTTCCCGTCCTTCAGTTATGTATGGATGTCGACCGATCTCCCTCAAGACATAGCTGGGTCTCTCCTTCTCAACACATATACGAGTCGTTCTACCTCTATAGTTAGGCCTCTGCCTACCCCACCCCCTCCCCCCCACACACACCGATACATCGAGCGCTCTAGTCATGTCTCCCTGCCACACACAAACTTGACATGTGCCCTCTAACGTTCCGGTAGGCCAGTCGCCCTATATCTTTGACTTGCACACACACACAATTTCGATGGCTCTCTTCATCGATCTCGCACCCACCCACTTGATCCTCTCTTCGACTCTATCGATAGCTATGACCCCTCCCTCTCTTCTCGTGGATTGCCCGGCCCTCTATGTATGATATGGATAGGCCTCCATTTCACACACATTGCATGCAAAATTTTGTTTGAGATGTCATCGACACAAATTCCCACAAATAATTCACGAAGTCAACCCCCCACCCCACCCCCACCCCAAAACAAAAAACAGTCACGAACGCGGTTTGTATCTCTCACACACACCCACGTAGGTGGGGGATGTGCACGAAGAGAAGAGGTGCATGCACGGCGCACGTACTCCCGTCTCTTTCCCGACCACACCCGCGCGGTACACGGTGGAGCTCATTTCTGTACGAAAAAGGCAGCCCACGTGGTAATTTGGCACGTGTACTGGTTGTCCACTTGGTGTAGGGAGGATCGTCTACCACGGGTGAACAAACAAATTGTGACTTGACGTGTTATGTTAAAAAAAGAGGCAAACCATGTGGGGCCTACCTTAGAGGCAAGGCTCTATACACTGGAGTACTTTTGATGTGTCCTGTCAACTCGCAGAACGAGGAGAAGCTTGCTTAGTACGCCGTCTCCCCCGCCCACGGGCGCGGTAGCTCGCAGGATGAGGTGAAGCTTGCTCCGCCTTACGCCCGCTCCCTCGCCCATGCGCGCGGTGGCTCGCAGGACGAGGAGAAAAATTTACTACTCCCTCTGTTTACTCCTCGTCCCTACTACATTGGATATAGAGATTATATCATATTGTTTGGAATATATATGTCCTTTAGTAGATTTCAATATGAACTAATAGTACATACTCCAAACACTGATGTATATAGACATATTTTAGAGTGTAGATTCACTCATTTTGCTCCGTATGTAGCACTCTCCCTCGCCCCTCGACCCTCGCCCACGTGGTCGATGTGCACCAATTCATTCGGTCTCATATAGCCAGAACGATATATACTGCACTACCATTATTGCTCGACTTCCCGAAGAGGCGAAGAACCAATCGCAAGGTTAATATTTTGGAGATGCCAAGCGCAAGGTTATAGGAGAATGAGTACTAGGTGCCGCGTCATTTATAAATAAAGTTTTTTCTTCAGTGGCACGTACGCAATATGATAGGTTCATATGGAGAGAAAAGGAAACCGCTCCACTATATACATAGTTAGGACGGGCCAGCCTACACGGTTGCTTGCTGGGGTTGCTCTCTTCACACTCTCTCGCACAAAACGACTGTGGCCACATCTCTAACATCCCGGCGGATCACGTCCTCTTGGGGAATGTAACACCCAAGTTTTTATTTGGATTTTTCAAAAGATTTTTATTTGACTTGAGGGAGGTGACTTCAAATTTTTTTTTTAAAGAACTCTCCCTTTCAAATATTTTTTTTATATGGGAAAAGTTTTATTTGGATTCACCCAAGATCTGTCTATTGGTCTTGGAGGTTCTTGCTTTTCATCTGGACTCAAGACAAATACTTTTCACTTGGGAAAATAACTTTTGAAAATCCCTTTGAAATTTGCACTATGGTTTTGGAATAATCCTCTACCACTTTCAACATTTCCCTCTTGCCATGGCCTTAGTGCAAATACTCTCTCCTAACCCTCCCCTCATCTTTGGATCATGTTTGGCATCTAATCCAGCAAGTTGAACCTCCCCTATGCTTATTTTTCCATTTAAATCTTATTCAAATAAATTTCTGCCTTCTATTCTATCCATTGGTGATTTACAAAGGAACTCTACTTTCTGTTTTGATTTTTGCCCCCAAACCAACTCTCCTGCCTAGTCCTTTGAACCCTCAACCAAGGTCCATGAAGATCCACTGGTCTTCAGTTCAAAATTTTCAAACTACACTTGCTGCAAGTTTGGACCAGATTTGTCAAATTTGGAGAAATTCATTCAAATCCTTCTCCAAAAATTCCAAGAAAAATCAGGCAGCCTCTGGGTGCATTGAGTGGTCACTTCACCAAGTTACTGCCCCAGAAAAATTTATCTCGTAGCCAAATCATTCTGTCGAGCACCTGCAGTGCATTGTCAAATTCAGGTTCAGAAAATTCAGAGAACAGTTCAGTGGCTTACTGTCGTTTTCTTCAGAGATGGTTGTCGATCTCGCCAGTGCCACTGTGTCGCCTTGCTCCTCGTCCCCTCCCCCTTGTTCCTGCCCCGCACGAACGCCTGGCACCTTGCGGACGTCGGCGACGAGCAGCAGAAGGTGCCCCGCCCCGTGACCGACGCCAGCGGCGGCTTTGCGGCCGCCAGCGGGAGGCACGGCGCTGACGGCGCCACCCAGCGCCGCCCAAGCCACCGGAGCTCGCCGCGTGGCCTTCCACTCCCCCGAACGCGCTGCCGCTCTCGTCGTGAACCGCAGGGCACGGAGCGCGCTCTCTGCCGCCGTCGAGCCCGTGCGGTCACCTCACCGTGGACCGACGCCATTACGCCAAGACCAACTCCGTTTAGCTGTGGAATGACTCCAGTAACCTCCACTGATGCTGCCCGGCCACTCAAACCTCCTGCCAATCCACTGCATCGCCGTAATCGCTCGCCGGAGATTCTCCGTTCACGGCCACCCCGTCGATCCGCCTATAAATAGAGGCCCCGAGCTTCAACTCGAGCACCCACCATCCCTGCACTCCACCTAGAGCACGCCTAGCCACTGGAAGAGCCCCGAGGAGGTCTCCTTCCTCGACTCCGGCCGCCGCGACCCGCCACGGGATCCAGCTCGATTCACCCCCGTGTGTGCACCTCCGCCTCCCTTCTCTTGCCAGTAGCTTCACTTTACATCCCTCCTCCTGACCCGCGCTTCAATTCGTAGTTTGCAGCCCTCCACCGGAGTTCCCCACCATCACCCGAGCCGCCGTCCGCCGGAGATAGTGTCGCCGTCGACGTGGTGCTCCCCGTTGGTCGAGTCCACCACCCACCGACGCGGAAGAACACGCTGAAGCTCTTGGTACCCTCCGATCCTCCTAACTCGCCGTGGTTCGACGCCGGCGTCCACCGCAGTCTTCGGGCGCCGGCGAGCTTTTCAAACCTGACAAGTGGACCCCGCATGTCAGCCTCTGTTCTATTCTTTCGCGAACCGTTTTCTGTTGGCGCCTTCGGGCAAAATACGTTTCCTCTCTTGAGCTTGCGTATTTCCAATCGAACCGTTTTCTGTTTTCTCAGTTAAAACCCTGGAACTTTTCTGTTTCATTACAGATAAGTCCCTGGACAGAAACCTTTATAACTTTTTAATAAAAGGGATTTTTGAGTGATTCTTTTTCTAACAATCTCCAAATTTTGTCTAGTTTTTTATGGGATTTATTTGAAAAATATTTGGAAAAGTTTCTGAGTACGCGTTGGTTTTTACGTTAGTACCCGTTTTCGTGATTGCCGTAGGTTCCGGAAGAGGTGACGGAGCCGCGAACTTCGCCGAGCTAGACTCCGACTTCTCCGAACCAGGAAAGCATGTTTGAAAATTTGATATGATAAGTGTTTTGCATGTTTGCTTGAAGGTTTGTGCGTGGCATATGAGTGTCGGTAAATACCTCGTTGCTTGTAAGGCAACTACCCGCATGTTCCAAAGTCGCGATGATCTCTGATGAGAGATGGCCTAATCATGTGGTGACATGAAGGGCAGCAACGTGGTACTGTTGTAGCATACCAGCCTTGCGTCATCCGACTTTCTCCGACGTTAATGTGGACGGAGTCACGTTATCGTCCTTTTCCCCGCATGTTCCAAAGTTGCGATGATCTCTGATGAGAGATGGCCTAATCATGTGGTGACATGAAGGGCAGCAAGGTGGTACTGTTGTAGCATACCAGCCTTGCGTCATCCGACTATCTCCGACGTTAACGTGGACGGAGTCACGTTATCGTCATTTCCCCCTTCCGTGCTACCACATGTTTCATTTGCCAGGATGCGGTTTAGTAAGTTGGTAACCTCTTTCCTTGTACACACCAAACAGAGAGGCCGGGATGATGGTACCTTGGCCCAGGATTAAAGCCAGTCATCCGGTCAGGGGGCATGGGTGTTTCCGGTTGGGACCGAGAGGGGGGCACCCCCTTAGAGCGCGCGTATAGAAATTTGATCCCATGCTACGCGAGGTTGTAGCCTCCCCGTCTCAAGGTTTTTCTTGAACGTTGCCGAGGGTGGTCCCTGGCTTCGGAAGGTTGAATTGGGTGTGTACTGGTTAGACGTGTTTCTTCCAAAACACCGTAGACGGAACTAGTCCCCGTGACTACTGAAATCCGTTGGCTGTGGTTGAGTACAAACTCTGCAGAGTCAATTCCTTCCAAATCATCGTATCCATGATCAAGTAGTGTAATCAGTATATCCATATCTATCCGCGTGGAAAATTTGTCCCCGGTGAACAAGCTCAAGTGGTAAATCCAGTTTAATTATTATTCCTATGGATGGACTAAAAATTTTATTCATCTCGTACTTGTGATAAATTATGTTCCCGAACTATTAAATTATTGAACTGCAATATAAGCCCGTTATGTGACGTCGCTCAGATGTCCGACTGCGGTGTGTCTTTTGTTTCTTACTTTGAATGTAAGCCCTTTATGTGACGTCGCTCAGACATCCGACTGCGGCGTGTCTTTTGTTTCTCACTTTAAATGTAAGCCCTTTATGTGATGTCGCTCAGACGTCCGACTGTGGCATTATTATTATTCTTGCATTTTCCTCTCGAGGAGTCTTTCAGACACTCGTTTGGCATCAGTATTATTATTCTCGCAGTTTCCTCTCGAGGAGTCTTTCAGACACTCGTTTGGCACCAGTATTATTATTCTCGCAGTTTCCTCTCGAGGAGTCTTTCAGACACTCGTTTGGCACCAGTACTACTATTCTGCAGTTTCCGCTCGAGGCGTCATTCAGACCCTCGCTTGGCACCCAGTATTTATTATCTCTATGTCTGAACGCACTGGATAAATTGTTCATATGCTTCATGTTTACATTCGTTATATCTTATGTCCGAACTGTCTTGCGAGTACTTTCATAGTACTCACCTGGCTTGTTGATTTGGCCAGATGTTGACGAAGGCGATCTCTTGGATGAAGAGTTTGATAGCGCGTCCGACGCCTAGAGGAGTCCCAGTCAGTCCTGCGCGATCCCGGGTATTGGTCACTTGTATTATATACGCTTCCGCCACCCGCAATAAGTCTCCTTGAGCCTCACTCCGACGCTCGAAGAGCTGTAGTCTTCAGGAGTCATATCACTCGCTTCGCGGTGATATTTCCACCACTGTCATTATCGTGAGTTAGTAGTATGCCACCCTATCCGCAGTCTTGTTTTATCGGCGTGCATGTAATAAATTGTTGGGCAGTCTCCGCTCAACCCTGTATTATATTTAGTACTCCTGGTATTTTTCTTCTGTGACCAAGACATTGTCTACCAGTGAGAAGGAATTCTTCCTTACTGGTCCGTAAAAGGGATTGGTCTCTCAATAATTATTTTATTCAAAAACCGGTCGTGACAGGGAAGGGGTGTATGCTTAGTGTAGATGCGGAGGCCGTCGCCGACGGCGAACACCCACTGTCGGCACGTCCCGATCAGGGGTCCCCGCCGTTCTCTCTCACAAAGCCGGTGAGGTTGCCTTCGTCCCTTGCTCACTGTCGTGACGTGGGCAATTGCTGCTTCCCGCCGCCCTCCTCAAGGTTGTGCTACGTCCGTCAGGTACAACTCCCTTTACAGCCGGCTTGCACCATTGCTCCAGCTGCCCACATCACTCCCTATGGAAATTTCTCTACTTCTTTGCCCTGCACATACCTCTACTGGCTTCTACGTACTGTATTTGTGATGAGTTTATGTCTCATCAACTAGTCCCAGTAATCATATTCTAATCACGCTTCTTCAATTTCTTTGCCACAGGGATGCTCATCTCGATTTTGGTGAAACTGCACAAAATGATCCGATGGTCAAAAGGTTGCAAACTTCATTTATTAGGAAGCTCGAACATTGCCAGCAAATTGAAGCCTGGTCAGGGTTCACGGTTCAAGGGCTAGGGACTGCATGGATCGTTTTTTCTTTAGCTGCCTCTGTTCCAAAATAAGTGTCAACTTTAGTAGTAGTACAACTTTGTACTAAATTTTGCACAAAGTTGAGACACTTATTTTGGAACGGAGGGAGTACATATTTGCTATGATCTGTCAATCATTGAGATGCAATAGCATGCATGTTAGTCTCCTTTGTATTTGATGAAATGTTGCAACAGGCAACCTTGGACGCAAGATACATGTAACAGAAGCTGGAAGCTTCATAGCATTGTACAAATTTATCTCGCTGATAAATTACAGTACGTACTATACTAGTACTTCCTCCGTTCCTAAATATAAGTCTTTGTAGAGATTTCACCATGAACCACATGCGGATGTATATAGATGCATTTTAAGTGTAGATTCATTCATTTTGTTCTGTATGTAGTGGAATCTCTACAAAGACTTATCTACTAGTAATAGCTAGCCCCCACTACTAGGAATTCTCTATCCTCTCCTTGAGCCACATCATCAAAATTGATGTAGCCGTTAGATGAAGTAAATCAGTCCATAATAGCCGTCTGATCTAGACGGTGAGAGGCTCCGCACTAAGCCACATGCAAGCATGCAGAAATACTGTGGCACATGCATGTGAGTGGGTTTTAAATCACATCAACATGTCTGCATGCAAGCATGCATCAGTAGCATGCATGTAAGTGAGCTTTTAAGTCCCATTAACATGTCAAAAAGAAAAATACAATCCCATTATGCAGTAGGACTTGGCTGATCTTTTTTCCTTACGTGGGATGATCTAAATGATGATGGGAGTTTATTTAGTTTGGCTACCACATTTGTCATGCGGTAATAGAGTTTTTTTAGTTCTATGAAATCGATAATTTTGCGCAGAGAGATATACCGCTGTTCCGCGGCAACGCGCGGGGACTCATCTAGTAATATTTAGGAACGGAGGGAGTACTATGTAAAGAGTTAGGTGTCGCACGGTGATAGTGTGAGGTGGGCCATGTAGTCATTGAGCCTGCGCGTTTTCACTGCTCTTGCACGCCTCCGCTGTAAGACTGGAGAAAATTGTAATCTAGTAGTAGTACCTCCTTTCGCCGAAAGCGTGGGACATCCAGCAGTCCTACCACCTCAGTAATAAAGACCAATGAGACGTCAAATCACATAGACCCAGCAGTAAGTTGGACGGACGAAGCAACCATCACTCTTGCGCTAGTGAGAGATCGCGTCCGCTCTGCCCGGGCATGAATGCGGCACCGATTCTTTGGAGCGGCGCTGACCGTTCCGGGCGGGAGGCACGCGCGGGCGATGGAGGGGCTTTGGGTGGGCCAGGCTGGTCAGGAGCGGGCGTGGCAGCTGTCTGCATGTCCCTACCGGACACGCCCGGAAACGAGAGGATGCACCGACTCTCGCGGCTAAAATCGTACACTACACAACATCTCTCTGTAGGAGTAGGTCGATCTGTCGCTCTCTCTAACACACACATGCTGTTAAACACACACACACACGAACACGCACGCACCTTGGTCCCGTTGCACCTTCTAACGTGACTTATTACACCTAGACGGAGGGAGTAGTAAGTATACAAGATACGGTGGCACACTGAATTAAGTCGAATACAAGTGCCCAAAATTTGTGTGCATGTTATAATAAGGATTCACTTAAAATAGTACGTGAGCGAACAGAGGGATCTATTGGACAGTGTTCCCAAGCAGTAGCGAGATGTGTAAGGTAAGATACACCGCTGGCGCTTTTAATTTTTCTTATTAATTTGTTTGTTTCACCCTCTGACTGGTGGGACCCAACGTACTACGTGGAGAGAGGTAAGGTGACTAAGGCTGCATTATTTCTGCACCACTATGGATAGTCTTACCACCAAAGCCACATGACACGATTATGATTGAAATCCCAATGACTCCCACACACACAAAAACATGGCATGCTTGTCACACGAATGCAGGAATGTATAAAAGGTTATTTCCCTCTCGTTGAACATAACGGGAGGGTTGTGTAGCTAGTTAGCCTGTTCGCTCATCAAACTTGAGGTCTCGGGTTCGATAACTACACTTGAGCATAATTTGTGCCAGGAGGATTCTTTGACTGGTCAAAATGCTTTCTAGGGTTTGCACGCTTCACACTCTCTCTCCAGTATATATATACACGCTGGAGCCTGAGCGCTTGTAGTTGCTCTCTTCACACTCTCTCGCCCTCTCCAGATCTAAACAAGACTTCGTTGGCCTCTCTCTCCCCTCACTGCTGCTCAAAGAGCCGGCAGGATCCGTCCACCGGGAAGGGAAGGAGGCTTAACATTGTCGCCGTCGGCGAGGGACTACCGGCGCAGCTGTTCACTTTCCACCCAGCGACGGCGTGGGAGGGCATCCGACCCCTTCTTCTTCGCCGCCGTCCCGTCGCCCACCAAACCACGCCCCAAGTACCTTAAGGTATATTTTACTTACTCCACATGCATTGCTCTAGCTGCATGTATACCATGAATCTAGGACGTGGTTCAAAGAGGAAAGGAGTGGGGGAAAGTAGTGGGAAAAGTTGTATATAGCATGAATCTAGGACGTGGTTCAAAGAGGAAATGAAGGGGGAAAGTTGTATAGCATGAATCTAGGACGTGGTTCAAAGAGGAAAGGAATGGGGGAAAGTAGTGGGGAAAGTTGTATCGCATAAATCTAGGACGTGGTTCAAAGAGGAAAGGAAGGGGCGAAAGTACTAGTTCAAAAAGGAAAGGAAGGGACAAGGCTGTAGAGTTTGAGCAGGACTAGATTTGCTGCGCTCACATAGGGAAAGGTGTCTAAAGATAACAAAACTGGGACCAACACAAATATGCTCCTTGGTTGTTTGTTCTTTGTTGCAACAGACTGTGCATCACCACAGTACATCGGTAGATGCACATGGTGCTGGTGCGTCCACTGTCCCGTGCAACTCATTAGCTGTTGTTAATCTAAGGCCCTGTTTGGTTAAAAACTCCCTAGTCCCTACCTATTTGGTTCCAGGGACTAAACATGGACTAGAGGTTATTAAATGACATGCTAAAAGACCATGTTACCCCTAGTAATGAACTAATAGAGACAAGGTGCGATGCGTGGCAGGGGAAACTGTTGGAAAAAGTCCCAAAAAGACTCCCTCGGGGTCTTCTTTCTTTAGTCCCAAATGCCCACTCTTAGTTCCTAAAAGTCCCTCCTGTTTGGTTTAGACGGGACTGACACGGAGTTTTTTTAGTCCCTACACCAAAATGTCCCTGTAAACAAACACCCTCTAATAATGCCGCTGGAAAATTGATGCAATGCCACAGTTAAAAGCAAATTACATGTTTAAAGAATTTTATTGTTAATATAATCTCTATGTTAATATTAATCAATGCCACCGTTTGAGAAATGCTACTGTCTTACTTTCTTTCCCATTTAGATAAGGTAGATGCTTCTTTTTGTTGGCTTCTGTGTCATCCACCGTTATTGACCACTAATTGTTTCCTCTGCACCTCTGTGTAAACAGGGTTATCTACTTCACCTCATTGCCATTGCGACCTTTTGTTGCACTGCACAAAACACTTCTGTTTTAAGAGTGTTTTGTGCAGTTCAACCAAAATGTCACACCAACAACGTTGCTTGATTGCTTGATCTTAGTGGAACTGCACAAGAGGAGATCTTACTTCCTATCCGTTAAGGCGAATTTGGTTCAGATCTTATTCTTGTGAGTTGTTTGAATTCCCCATCATGAGAGGTCAGTACTAGCCTTCTTTCACATGATTCTGCAGTGTGCTTTCATATGTTGTGCTACTTGTACGATAATGTTGCTTGATTTTAGTGAACTGCACAAATGGAGACAAGACTTCCAATTTGTATGTGCACCATAATATCCCATTGAGGTAAGATAAGGATATTTCACAAGGAGCAGTTGAAGGATGGTTACATTACTCCCCACAAGACCAAACTAACTTCAGCTCAGAAGGACTGACAAATCTCCATTTTTTTGCTGTGATGCGCGAGTACAATGTTGTTCTAGGATTCTTTCTGGTGAGTTCCATTTTTCTAAAAGTGTGCTCTACATGGACCATGTATGTGCCTGTTGAAACTGTCAATTCATAGTACAGTTTGCTTTATACTAATCACTTTTTTGTATTTGTGCAAACATGGGTGCTCAACTTGATTTCAATGGGAACTGCACAAAATGTTCATGAATACATCGAATCATTCATTTTCACCACAAGAAAGGAGGTGCCGATAAGTTCAAGGCGTTGCAACATATAAGGGCGAAATCATACAAGCTACGCGCGAATTTGGTTGATTTTTGTGGAACTGCACAAAGAGAACAGCTGGTTTATTTAGCACGAGGTGCCATGTCAATGTCCGAACTGATGGCAAACCCTGCCCATTCCACAATCGTAGGCATTTGATATTTTGGAATGGGACAACCTTGTCAAATTTTGCTCATTGATTTTAGCAAGACATGCGTTTGATATTTTTGAATGGGACGCCCTTTGCTGTCAGCAGCGTCGATCAATTTTTTCTCTATTCTTTAGTTGTGAAGTAAATATTGCCTCTGACATGTGAGTAGCTGAGATGCATAATCATCAATTGTTTTGAATGTTCTCTATGAATTGCCAGGCCTGTGTGTTTGATTGCAATGTACAGAAATGCTAAAAAGCTGCTCAAACTCTTTGTACTCCTTCTGTCCCTTTTTACTTCGCACATTGTGAAAGTGCATACTTTTTTGTATAAGATTGGTCAAAGTAGAGATACTTTGACTGCAGACAAAACTTGTATGCAGACTAGAAAGGACGGGAGGGAGTACATGTGAAACTGCTGCAAACGAGGTGATCACCCTGGGAATAATGCTAGTACGTATTGTTTTGCATGTTCATCCAATGCCAGTGATACAGGAATTCGAACTAATTGAAATAAATTCATTCATACACGGTCGGATTTCATATAACCATGCCGGATTTCATTACATTTCATACATTCTTCAACTAAAAAGGGGTGCGCTGGAGGTATAATTAATTAACCGAAGCTACCCACCTGTGTCCCGCTGAGCCGAACAGAAGCTTCAGTGACTTAACTGGAGGTGCAGTTGCGTAACTGACATGTGGCCTGTTGGGCCCACGTGTCAGCCAGCCAACCGCACCAGCAGTTAAGTAGAGCAGTGTTCTTCTCCAGCGCAGCTCTCCGACTCCACGTCGCCGCCAAGATGCTAACCGGCCGTCAATGGTCAACCCGCCTAGCTTGGCTTCAACCGGAGGGTAGCAGCGGTGGCCTTACTAGGACCCGAGCGGCGGTGACCTACCATGTTCTACTCTTCCTTGTTTTCTGTGTGGCGCGGCCTCGTTGGCAGCGGGGCGGGGCCTCGGCGGAGCCAGCGATGTCCTCTGTCTCGTTGCCGGCGAGCGGCGCCTCAGCGGAGCAGTGGAAATCCTCCCCCACGTTGCCGGCAGGGTGGGACCTCGGCTGAGCCGGCGATGTCCTCTGCCTCGTTGTTGGCGGGGCGGAGCCTCGGCGGAGCCTCGGCGGAGCCGGCGGTGTCCACTGCCTCGTTGTTGGCGCGGAGCCGGCGGTGTCCACTGCCTCGTTGTTGGCGGGGCGGAGCCTCGGCGGAGCCGGCGGTGTCCACAGCAGAGCGGGGACTTGTCGGAGCCGGCATTGTCCTCTGCCTCGTCCTCGGTCTCGCCAAACAGCGCCTCGCCCTCTTCATCGCCCTCTTTGCTAGCCTCTTTGTAGGCGGTCGCAGCCTCCGCCACCCGCATGCGGTACGGCCAGTGCTCGAGGCGGCCCTTGCGGGTGGAGCGGTAGGAGTCGAGCAGCACCTCCTGCTCCGCCCGCTCCGCGGCGATCTGCTCCTCCGCCTGCAGGTGCTCTTAGAGGAGATGGTGGTTGTAGGCGGCGTCGGCCTGCGCCTCCCGGAACTGCTCCTCACACATCTGCCTCACCCTATCCATATATTGGGCACGGGCCTCGCCAATGGTCATGGTGCAATTCACCGGCGAGGATGGCGCGGAGGAGGGGGTTGGCGCCGGATCGTCGACTACCATGTTCTCCATTGGGACGTCGTCGTCCTCCGGCTGCCTGCCGGCCAGCCGGTCGGCAGCAATGGCTGCCATCTCCATGTGGTCCGTCGTCCGCCCATCCCGAAGAGCGCTGGAGCACGAGGAAGCCATGGTGGGCAATAGTGGTGTGGACAGGAGAAAGGGAACGGATGCGGATGACTGCGGCTATGGCCGGCGCAGCAGTTTATATAGGAATGGTGGGCGGGCGGAGGGACGGACGTGTGGCGCCGGAGTAGCCACCTCGGCAACTGCGTATCATTAATGTGGGCGGCAGATGGACGGACGTACGGCACTTGTGTCATTTGAAGGCGGAGCAATCGCCTGCACCTGGAAGCGGGGCGGGCGGCGCTGACTGTTTCGGTGGAAAGCGCGCTGGCGAGGAGATGACTTTACTTGGAGAGGATAACAATGGGGACCCACCAGGTCCATAGCCTCACGTACGCAAGTGCCTCCTTATTATATATATATATAACTATAATTTATTTTGCTTCCTCCTGGTTTCCTGACATCACGGTCCCACACCATTGTGAACCTATGTAGTAGTCAATAAACAAGAGAATTGCACAAGAAGCGGCCGACAGCTGGGACCAAGCAGCTCGAGCAGTATTTGTGTTTTTGAGGTGTGAGCACTGCAGAGTTTTTCGATGTTTAGCCCAGATATTAATTTTTCTCCTCTGAACAACAACGAAAACATCGCTGCAGGTATTAACTGGGCGGGCTGTGGCCCGTCTAGCCCAGGCCAGATATCCAGCCCAGATATTAATTTTTTTCAAGATGAAAATGGCTAGCCCAGCTATACTTTTTTTTTAGGAATACCCAGGCAAGGTCAAGTTGTTATTCTCCGCCCGTTGGGCTGCAAATCTTTCCTAGGAGGGATGCATTAGGCTTAACAAGAAAATGGGCTTTAAGAAATAATAAATGGGATGTAATTATAAAAACTGGTCAGTAACTATAAAAAAATGCACCAAACACGTGATTACTTTATAAAATATTATTTTTGGATATTGAAAATTTTAATTTCATTAATTGTTGCGAGCGCAATGTTTCGTTGGATTTTTATGTAATATAAATTTATATTGAAATTGTATTTAATCTGACTAGAAATTTCGGGATAAAAATATTTCGGATCCCATCAAAATGTGGGAAATTTTATTGAATTATGTTTTGAACGGTTGGTTGAAATGGGCTGTACTTTTAACAAATTGTAAATGGGCTGTAGTAAATTCCATTAGAATTCAAAAATGGGCTACACATTCTTACAAATCGCAAATGGGCTATAAGTTCTCTGCCACACACTTCTGGCCTTACTAAGTTGACGCGTCCCCTAAAAAATAGAGTTGACGCGTATGCAAGGCTTTGTCAACTTATAGTCAACACACAGTTCTAGCAGCAGTGGCCGTTGGATGTCCATCCAACGGATGCCGTGCTTCTTCTTCAATCTCGGATATTCTAGCTTCACCCGCCCAAAAAATGATTCCTCCCCCTGACATCTGGGGCGCACCATTTCGGAAGCTGACCTGTGGGCCTACTAAGCTGATCTGCATGCATTCAAAAAAAAGTTGACGTACCAAGGGCTTTGTCAACTTAGTCAATATAAACGATTCTAGCTGCAGTGACCGTACGATGTCCATCCAACAGTCGTCGTGCTTCTTCAACCTCTGTTCTTCTTGCTCCAGCCGGTCGTGCCGCCGGGTCCTGCCTCCCGTGGCCGGCTGTGCTGCCGTGGAGGCCTCACCACCCCCTACTACTCCAACCGCTGGCCAGGCCATCCCTCCACTCACCCACAGCCCCTGTTATTCTGCGGCGACGGCAGCCTCACACCGCAGCCGAACCAGTGAACGCTCATACTCCTCTCCGCGTGGGCATCCACTGTCGCGTCTTGCCCGACTCCGCGTCGTCCCCTTCATAGGCCTCGCCGTCGTCCACCGCCGTGATGCTCTCGGTGCGGCGTGGTCAATGTGGTCAACGACCGACTTCCATCGAAAGAGTACTGTATGTGGAGAGGCTGACAGTTGGGTCCACGGCAGCCGCAAGGAAGTGCCTCCTTATTACGCGGAAAATATTATTCCTCCACCTGACAGCGGGGACCCACCGGACGGGCCACCAGTATTTTGCGAAAAAAATCGCTTCCCCCTGACTGCTGGGACCCACCGGACGGGCCACCGTATTTCGTGAAAAAACGTTCCCCCCGCTGTCAGCTCGGACCCACCGGAAGTGCCTCCTTATTACGCACAAAAAAATGAATACTCCCCCGGCTAGCTGGGACCCACCTTGGTGGGAGGCTGACTTGTGGGCCTACTAAGTTGACGGGGACAAAGGGCTTTGTCAACTTAGTCAATATGAACGATTCTAGCTCCAGTGACCGTACGATGTCCATCCAACGGCCGTAGTGCTTCTTCAACCTCTGGTCTTCTTGCTCCAGCCACCCAAAGCAGCGCCGGTCGTGCCGCATGCTCCTGCCTCCCGTGGCCGGTTGTGCTGCCGCAGAGGCCTCACCGCCCCCTACTATTCCCACCGCTGGCCAGGCCCTGCGGCGACGGCAGCCTCACACCACAGCCAAACCAGTGAACCCTCGTACTCCTCTCCGCGCGGGCTTCCACTGCCGATCTTCCCCGGCTCCACGTCGTCCCCTTCCTAGGCCTCGCCGTGGTGCTCTCTGCGCGGTGTGGTCAACGTGGTCAAGGAACGACTTCTATCGGAAGAGTACTGTACGTGGAGAGGCTGATAGTTGGGTCCACGGCCACAGCCCAGTTCTTTTGTGATTTGCCAAGTAAGTCGCTTTGTCAGGCCTGTTGGGCTGCAAATCTTTCAAGACGAGGAGAGCTTTCATTCGGCTGGCCGAGAAAATGGCCCATCAGTAATGAGAAATGGGATGTACATTTTTAAAACACATCAAACCGGAAATTAGTTTCAAATATCTTTTTTTCATTTCAAGATTTTAAATTACATTAATTTTTATGCGTGGAGAATTTGTTGGATTTTATATTGATATACATTTATTTTTAAAATCAGTGAATGTGAGTCGAAATTCCGGGATTAAAAACAGTTCGTACCGCACCGAAATATGCAAAATTTCGTTTAATTTTTTAACCGTGGCCACAATATGGGCTGTAATGCTAACAAAAAGAATATGGGCTCCAAAAAAAACCTTAAGAATTAGCAAATGGGCTGTAAATTATTAGAAATAATGGCAGATGGGTTGTATGCTGTTTTCCACAGATTTGAGGCTTTCCTGAAAAAAGGTTGACGCACAAGCACTGACTGTTGGATGTCCATCCAACGGCCGTCGTGCTTCTTCAATCTCTGCTCTTCCTGCTCCAGCTGCTCAAACAAGCGCCGGCGGGACTGCCTGCTCGCGCCTCCCCCTGGCCGGCTGTGCTGCCGCGCAGGCCTCACCGCCCCACCATACTCCCATCGCAGGCCTAGCCATCCCTCTACTCACCCACACCTGCTGTTATTCCCTGGCGACGGCAGACGAACCAGTAAACCCTCGTACAGTCGTACTCCCCTCCGCGTGGGAAACAACTGCCGAGTCTTCCCTGCCTCCGTGTCATCCCCTTCCTAGGCCTCACCGTCGTCCACCGCCGTGGTGATCTCGGCGCGGCGTGGTCAATGTGGTCAACGACCGACTTCCATCGGAAGAGTACTGTGCGTGGAGACGCTCACAGCTGGGTCCACGGCCGCAGCAAGGAAGTGCCTCCTTATTACGCGCAAAATAATTATTCCTCCACCTGACAGCGGGGACCCACCAGACGGGCCACCGTATTTCGCGAAAAAAATGTTTGCCCCTTACTGCTGGGACCCACCAGCTACATCTTCGCACGGAAGGAAGTGCGTCCGAGAAAAAAAAATGATTCGCCCCCTGACTGCTGGGACCCACCAGCTACATCTTCGCAGGTAAGGAAGTGCCTGACAGTCGGGACCCACCTGGTCGAAGTGTACGTAGCGTTGTCATTCTGGTCGCGAACGTGTACGTACATATATACTGGTGGATGTAGAGGCGCGCACGTGTCATAGTAGAGGCGCGTACGTGTCGTAGTAGACGCGCGCACGTAGCATGTACATGTGCGTACAGCGGCCAGGGTGCAAGAAAGAAAATACGGCCACGTATGTGTACATACAGGCGGGGTCTCGAACGCCTACTCGCGCATACGTACGGCCAGGGCTCGTGTACATGGCTGGGTCAGAACGGAGAAACAACATCGTCGTCGTGTTCATGGGGAGGCAACGGAATGCGTTGTGTTCATGGGGAGGGGTGTGGCGTACCGCAAAACGGAGGAAACGGACCTCCTACGGTCGAAACGGGGGTCCTGTTGATCGGGAGGAGTGTGGCGTACCGCAAAACGGAGGAAACGGACCTCCTACGGTCAAAACGGGGGTCCTGTTGATCGGGAGGGGTGTGGCGTACCGCAAAACGGAGGAAACTGACCTCCTACGGTCGAAACAGGGGTCCTGTTGATCGGGAGGGGTGTGGCGTACCACAAAACGGACGAAACGGACCTCCTACGGTCGAAACGGGGGTCCTGTTGATCGGGAGGGGTGTGGCGTACTGCAAAATGGACGAAACGGACCTCCTACGGTCGAAACGGGGGTCCTGTTCATCGGGAGGGGTGTGGCGTACCGCAAAACGGGACTCCACGGGGTACTGTTCATCTCCACCGTCGACCTCCTCCTGCCTCCACGGACTACCGTCGACCTCCTCCAGTCTCCACGGCTCCTGTTCATCCAGCCTCCACCGCGCGCTACTCCACCGTCTACTGTTCAACCACCCCTCCACGGGCACCCCTCCACCGTATACTGTTCATCCAGCCCTCCACACCACGGGGTCCTGTTCAACCACCCCTCCACGGGCACCCCTCCACCGTCTACTGTTCATCCAGCCCTCCACCACACCACGGGGTCCTGTTCATCCAGAGGCAACGCCACCGCTCACTGTTCATCCAACCCCCCCCCCCCCCCCCCGCAACGCTCAATGTTCATCCCAGAGGCAGCATCGATCGGCTTCAGTTAGCAGCAGTAGCGAAGGAATCGCTCGATCGGGTTCAGTTAACAGCCATCGATCGATCGCTCGGGTTCAGTAACGCGTAGCCTGCAGTGCAATCGCTCGGGTTCAGTTAGAGCCCAACGCCTCGCTTGGGTTCAGTTAGAGCCAATGCCTCGCACACACGCGCGTACGTGTACGAGAGAAACACGCATCGCTCGGCCCCCGACCTCCCACCGTAACCGGGAACTCCCCGAAATTTTCCTCGCCCTCGCTTCTACCACGGTTTTTTCCGTCATGGACGGCCCAAAGAATGTCATGCAGCTGCGTCTCCGGCCCGCCCAGGACGAAAAGCCCATTTTCTGTCATGATTTTTTGTCATAGAAGTAGGAGCCCACCACATCTATGATGATACCGGGTTTTGTCACAATTATCGTCATAGAAGTGTCATATGTATGACAGAAATAATTTCGTTCGGCCCAAAATGTCACGGATGTGTCTTTTTTTTGTAGTGCTTAATGCCAAGATTGATAGCCATTGCATTGTTCTGCTTTATTCTTCCCATGCGCGCAACCTCATAATCATTATGATGATGTTTAGTATATGAGATTCATGAAAACATAAAAAAGTAGTTAGATTATATATGGAATGCATCGCGGATTCTACTTCAATAGTGCATCCCTACAAACCCTTGCTATACAAAGTTCATCACTCAATAATGCTGACCAGACCACACACAAAAATGCAGACCTCTTTTGTCTCTATAAGGTGCGGACACACATTTCAAAACTGAAGTAGAACATTAGCATCATATCAAATTCGTATTTGAACAAATAAACTTTATAATTATGAGTGGCATAATGTTTAGCTTCAAGGGTGGAGTGCTAGTAGTACGACACAAAGCAAGTAGGGAGATTATATTCTGTTCCATGTAAAAGATCATAGTCTATGTAAAAGGTGTACATAACACTTTTGTTTCTGTACAATAAAGTGTTTGTTGCCCACACATGATGGAAGAGATCCCACGGAGAAATACTATTCACTCATGTGTGTGTTTCCAGGATTTTGAAACAGGGTGGTCCACCCTAAAACAATATTGACAACAAACATGACAAGACAAGCATAGAGCCAGTGAATCAATCATTACTTGTGACCTTACTAGGACAAGTATGCATAATCATAACTGCAGTAAGAGACCGTCCAAAATCTGAATCAAGAAGTTGGGCTAGCACTTATTGTTTGCAACTAATCAAAGTGAATAATAGGATATAATATTGAATGAGTAACAAAGACAAGTAAAATTTTCAGCAAACCTGGCCCGCGGTAGTAATCTGTGTCAATGTCACTATAACCAACAATGCAAGATGACTAGTGTTTGTTCCTAGGCCAGGAATTTTGAAACCATGTCAACTTTACAAGTACTAAAGATCACTGAAACATCTGAACCATTACGTCTATGTAGCACTAAGTACACAACAAACCCTAATGACAGTCCTACCTAATGAGTTATGAATCAACTAAAAATGGGTGATGCGGAGTGGCTGCTGAGTGTTGAGGATGACGTATCTCAGGATAAATCAGGTTGGCTGAGTGGGTGTTGCACGCCTTAGCCCTGAGCAGACTGGGAATCTGGGCACGTCGGAACGGTCGGGCAGCGGTGACGCTGTTGGGCGAGTGGCTCCTGAAATCCTATTAATCTGGTGTCTCCTCCTTAAGTCAAGGCGTCCAGTGACGGCAAGTCGCCAATGAGGTAGGCACTGGCGGCGAGTAGAATCGGAAGCTGAGCAGAACAGAGGGGAATCGGGGTCTGGAGGCATTGGCAGTTTTTTGAGCAACAACATTGTCTGGCTGACCATGTTCTCATCTCTTATGGTGTACAGGCCGATCCAAAATCACAGGGTGGGCCATAGCACACCCTGGCCATCCTGTAGATCCGCCCAAGCGGCACACATGCATTTTGAAACTAAATTAGGAACATTTAGATGACCAATTAAACGACTCAGATTTACTAATATGGGCATCATATCTGATTCGTATTTGAAGAAGTAAGCTTGTTTAGCTTGATGGGTGGAGGAGTGCTATTATGACACGAAGCATGTAGATTGATCGTATAGTGAGTATAAAAAGGGTGGAAACCCTAAGCATGATCAATTAAACCCTATTATGACCGTGCCATGGCACATCTGAAGCTGCAAACTGCACAAAGGCTACTTACCAACCAATGTTTGCTTTGAACTAACAACTAAGATTCTTCAGCTGAAAAGAAAGTACAGTAAACAAGTGACGATCTATTTTCTTGTTGAGATCAAAAAGTTGAGCAGGTAAGAAAGAGTACCACCTCTCTTGAGATGACGTGTAGGCATCGGGTCTGCGATGGCTGTCGGCAGTGTGGAAGCAGATATGCGATGATAGACGTAGGCATCAGGGGATAAGTCCCGTTGCGGTGGACGAGAAGGTCGTAGAGCGGCCCGGCAAGGTAAAGGATGGTGTGGATGAAGCGAGAGGACGTGATGCAAGGCTCCTTGTCCAGCGTCATGCATGAGAAATGTCGATCTCTTGAAGTGGATGACTCGGTCTGGATAGGTGCTCCGCCATGGTGGGGGAGGGCGGCGATGGATGGGGTGCCGGATGGAGGAGGCTGGTGTGGAGATTGTGTTCTGGCGCCTACGGTGTATGAATGGAAAAATGGAGGGACAGGGTAGTGGAACCATGTCTTTGGGACGCGCTTAGCTGAAATGTGGGAAAGTTACTAACTTAGCCCCTGTTTAAAATTTCAGACATCTCGTCAGTTGAGGATAGGACGGTAATCTCACATCTCCCCACTACTATGGAAAACCAAGGAGTATCGTTGTTTTTTCCTATCAGTAGCGCGGGTACCCGCACTACTGGTGTGGCGCTACAGCTAACTTTTAGTAGTAGCGTGGGTCTTACCCCCGCTACTTCTAACTCAGGTAGTAGTAGCGTGTGTTCCCACCCGCACTACTGATAATTACTAGCATTGCGCCCAGCCCCATGCTGCTATACTCGTTTGTATTCCATTTCTCTTTTGTTTTATACTTGACACAGTCACAATTTAGAGATTGTTATATCATTATGATCATGATGAGTTATTATGTCAGTGGGTGAAAGAAACATGTATTAGATTCAAGTGGATGGTTCCAAAGTGACCAAGCTTGTGAGGATCATAATAACAACTCATAATAATAATAATAATAATAATAATAATAATAATAATAATAATAATAACTCATAACAATAATAATAATAATAACTCATAACAATAATAATAATAACTCTTCATGATCATCATCATCATAACAAGTCCTACTCATCATCATCATAGTCATCTAACAACTCATCATTCTAGCACATTACTCATTTTCATCATCATAGTAACAACTCCTCCTCATTGTCAGAGTATGATGATATATGGGACCAGCGGGGCCCCTTTGCAGTTTGGCTTAGGAGATCGACGAACACGGAGAGCAAATCCAATAGCACACGCTTGAGGTTTTCTCAGGTTTGGGCCGCCGTGGTGGGGTAAAACCCTACTCCCGTCTTTGGGTGGTTTGACTTGGGCTCAAGTTACAAGCGCGGCTTGCCGGAAAAATGTGAGCAAGGTTCAACTATTGTGTAAGCGTGAACAAAGTGACGACACGTGCCAAGGTAGCCATGGGCCTCCTTTTATAGATGAAAAGGGGTCACCATAGTGGCAACATGGTCATTACATGTATGTGAACAGTGGTCTTGACGGTATCCAACCTAATCATGCTGGACTAGGACAAGGGAATTTAATGCGTCGTGAACTGATAGCAATACTTTGGCAAAAGGCCTCTCTCCTTCTGTGCCATTGATGTTGACAAGCCTATATTCTTGACACGTCCACTAGACGGGTGTCAATAATGTTGATCTGCATGCGACGTGCTGACACGCACTACTAGGAAAAGGCCTAATAGTGGCGCATCAGTTTTGCCTACTAATGGCGCACTACTGGTGCGCCACTAGTACCACGCCACTAGTATTTTTTACTAATAGCGCACCAGTGGTGCGCCATTAGTATCTAGTATACTAATGGTGCGCCACTGGTGCGCCATTAGTATAGGCCATGGTGCGCCATTAGTATAGGCCACTGGTGCGCCATTAGTATAGGCCACGGTGCGCCATTAGTATTTTTGAATTTTGAAGGCGGGAAAATAGTAGTGGCGCACCGTCTAACCCCCACCGTGCGCCATTGCTATTTTTGAATTTTGAATTTGGATCTGGATCGCGATTTTTTCGCCCATTTTTTGCTCGTTTTTTTTTGCTCGTTTTTTTGCACGATATTATTTCAAATTTTGTTCCTGTTTTTGGATCTTGTACGTTCTTTTGCCGTGTTCTTTTTCCAGAGAGGAGTTCGCCGGAGAGGAGGAGGAGGAGGTCACCGGAGAGGCGCTCGCCTACATCGCCGGAGAGGAGGAGGAGGTCGCCGGAGAGGAGTTCACCGGAGCATCGGAGAGGAGGAAGGAGAAACCATGAGGGGATGGGAGGAGAGGAGGGAGGAGGAGCTCACCGGAGAGGAGGGAGGAGGAGCTCACCGGACAGGAGGGAGGAGGAGCTCACCGGAGAGGAGGGAGAAGAAACCGTGAGGGGAGGGGAGGGGAGGAGAGGAGGGAGGAGGACGTCGCCGGAGAGGAGGAGGAGGTCGCCGGAGAGGAGGAGGAGTAGGTCGCCGGAGAGGAGGAGGGTAGTATGGTGGAGGAGAGAAGGGAAGATGGAGTGGAGGAGAGGAGGAGATGGAGTGGAGGAGAGGTGGAGTGGAGGAGAGGTGGAGTGGAGGAGAAGAATGAAGAGATAAGGAGGAGAGGACCACGCCCAGCCATATATACGGCATAGTAATGGCGCACCGTGGGCAGGTGCGCCATTACTAACTTTTTTTATTTTTTTGATTTATTTTGAATTTTGAAGGCGGGAAGATACTAATGGCGCACCATGGGCAGGTGCGCCATTAGTAACTTTATTTTTTATTTTTTTGACTTATTTTGAATTTTGAAGGCGAGAAGATAGTAATGGCGCACCATGGGTAGGTGCGCCATTAGTAACTTTTATTTTTATTTTTTTGACTTATTTTGAATTTTGAAGGCGGGAAGATAGTAATGGCGCACCATGGACAGGTGCGCCATTAGTAAGTTTGAATTTTTTTGCCTCTCCGGATCTTAAAAGCCCCGTATCTTTTTTCTGTTAGGTTTTTGAGGATTTTGAAAATGTTTAACGGGGTTCCCCCAGTTAAATTCGGATGTAACTTTTCGAGTAGATGATTTTTCATATAAAAAACTTTTTCATCCGAGTTCGTATGCAAAAGTTATGCCCATTTTACAAATTCTCGAGAGATTTTGCAAATAAAGTCGAAATTCATATTTGTAAATTTTCACAACAACTAGACCACATATCACATGGGAAACTTATTTTCTTTTATTTTTTTGACATTTCCATCATTTTTTTATTTTTTTTTAACTGAAAAGGCGGTCCACGAGGGGGGGGGTGCATTCGGTGGAAGTGGTGGCCAAGTTACTAATGGCGCACCGTGGGATGGTGCGCCATTACTAGTTCAACTAGTAATGGCGCACCACTCCCACGGTGCGCCATTAGTAGTTTAAAAAATAAAAATAAAAATAAATTGAATTTTTTTTTGAAACATAATTACTAATGGCGCACCGTGGGAGTAATGGCGCAGCATCCCAACGGTGCGCCATTAGTAGTTTTGAAAAAATAAAAAAAATTACTAATGGCGCACCATGGATGTGGTGCGCCATTAGTATTTGCACACTAATGGCGCGCCAACACATGGTGCGCCATTAGTATTTAGTAATGCCGCACCGCATGTAAAGTGCGCCATTAGTGCCCATATTGGCTATAGCTGTTTTTGTAGTAGTGACGCGTCCTGATGATCCTCCCCAATCCGCTCGCCCACTCGACACCTAATCTAGATATGCCATCAGCTAGTCGATGAGGTGGAATGGTCAGAAAGCACGAAGGGGGAACTTCCCGGCAAGGAGCTTGCTGGGTCATGGCTTGACGGTGTGGAGCTTGCCAGCAACCGGAATCTTGATCTTTAGTACTAACTTACTACTTCTTGATCACCTGCTTGGAGGTCTTAGCAACGGTCTTCGTGTCCAAGTGTTGAGGCTTGGGTCGAGTTATTCTGTGGAAAGGCCTTGCTGTCCGGAGGGCTGCAACTGAATGTGCACGAGTCTGGGGTAGTAAGGGACCCCTAATTTAGTACACCGACAGGAGCCCCGGGGCCTAAGCCATACACACATGTGAGGCATCGTTGGGCTAGGCCCAAACAGTGCACATGCACGGGTGGCAGAGAATAACTATCATAATCTTCTCTTTTACCACACCCCCACGATGCAGGTGAAATGCGGAACATGGGAGATGTGGAACAAAACGGGTACCAGGGGTAGTGCACCGGAAAAGCGCATCCACATACGATGGAAAAGAGCTAGCCTGCGCGCCTTCCCAATAAAAAGGAAACCGCGAGAGGCACTTCTCATTTAACCCCTTTCGCTTCCAATCTAGCAGCCGCCTTCTTGGTCTTCTTCCTCCCGCAAGAACAGAGCACTCTGCTCCTTCCGTCACTGCTCCACCACACCATTCCTCAATCCCTCACCTCTGCACTTGCCATGGCCCTGAAGAGAGGGAAGAAGGCAGCGGACCCTGAGGCAGAGAAGAAGACGCTGGAGAGGGAGTAACAGCAGTGGGAGAACGTCGTCTTCCCACTGGTGCTGACAGCCAACGATATGAACTAGAAATACTTGTACGTCTGGTCAAGCAAAACCGGCAACCACTCGGCCATAGAAGTTCTACCAGGGTCTGCATAGTCAGCGGACAACCAATTCCACTTCTTTGCCGGGAATTTCTATGGCGGGCTCTTCCCACCCTTCTCATATTTCTTTGTCGAGGCACTATAAAAAAATACACTTTCGTGATGATACGTGTTTGTCATAGTAGGTCACGTTTTCTGTCATGCATGTACATCCATGATGATTTTATGACAGAATGAAGATAGTCATACATGTGCTGTCATAGAAGTGTTCCATGACAATACTGAAATTATCATCACGGAAGTGTCCACTTCCTTGACGATAGATGACGCATCATGGAAGTGTTTTCGTCAAGGGTAACCAACACGTGGAATCCACCGTAATGGGTCGCGGTTAAGCTATAGGGTTCCGGTTTGGATCCGATAACCTGTTAACAGCCTGAACCAATGGCGATTTTTCACGTGTAAAATTCTCATCCGTCGGAGGATCCACTTGTCAGCTTAGCGTTGGGACAAATGTCAATCATCCATTGGACAGGTGTCGCCAATGAAACGTTGACACGTGGGACAACCCAATAGAGGCCCATGTAGGTTTAAAAGCCGGCCCAGGAACATGCCCACAAGATTTCATCAGATCTAATGGGTCAGCCCATTAACAGCCTAACCTTTTCTGGACCAAATTATGCCCCACATAAGATAAGGCCCGTTAAAGGACTGCAATATTGTAGGCCAGTTAACGGCTCATATCTGATCCGGCCCATTAACGACTAGCGATAGTTTCAGACAAATTACGGCCCATATCTGATCCAGTCCATTAACTTCCTTTCAAATCTTGGGCCGAATTATGGCCCATAACAGATACAGCCCTTTAACAGCTACTGTGCCATTGGGCCCATTAGGGGCCTGATATGCTCTTCGGCCTCTTAATGGCCCGTTTAACAGTTTTGCCTGATATTAGTTTTGGCCTGTCAGCGGCCCTGTGTACATATGGGCGTCTTTCGGCCCGGATTCACTTTCGGCCATTTAAAGGCCTGAGTTGCATCTAGGCCTAATTTTGTTCCGTAGTGACTTTGGCCTCTTAACGGCTCGTAGTCTTCGTCGATACATTCTAGCCCAAACTGCATATCGCCCCGTTAAAGACCCTTAATAGTTTTGGGCCTAATGTTGGCCTGTTATGCATCCGGCCTACTTCCAGCTGGTCAAGTAATTGGGTCCACCAAGGCCCAAAAACATTTTGGCCTGTTAATGGCCCATCATATCACTAGGCCTATAATGGGCCGATGTAGATTCCAGCCTGTTGTCGGCCCGTGATTTGTTCGCCACAATTAAGGCTCAATCTACATCTCAGCCTGGCAAGCAGTTTACTCGGCCTTTTAAAGGCCCGAAACTAATAGTGGGCCAGATTAGGTCTAGGCCTACTAACGGCCCAAGGTGATTGTAGGCCCATGATTCGGCCCATTCATAGCGATTGGCGGCCGGCCAGTTTTAGTACCGAAATTATTTTTATATAAACCTAAGATATTGGCTCATTGCGCTCCGATCGAAGATTACGACCTTTCCTCGGAGTGAAGACAGCATATACTGCAAATAAATTACAGCGTCGTGACAAGAATAAACCTAGACTATACAACAAAGAAATTACAGCATATTACATCCCCTGGGCATCAAAGTTCGCCGTCAATGATAACAAAGGGAAACCAGACATCAGATTCCGTACACTGGGCAGGTCGCCACCGGTGGAAGTAAACACGCCGACAAAATAATAGACAGAACCGACATCACTTCAACATAGATCAAGAAAGGTTAGCCCTGCCTAGGAGCTGCAGTGCAAGCAGCTTAACAACCTAATGAGACTGCGCTTGTTTGACGCTTATGTCCACCAACTCAAGCTACATAGCATCAATAGACGTCCTGTACTTATGGTTAATCTTGCATAGAGATTGGAGTTCCAGTCGGATTTGAGCAGAAGCATGTCTTCCTACTTGAAATTCAGACTGAAGAAGTCGAACATATTCAGGCGGGGACTTCATCGAGCTTGTGTCACTGAGTAAGTTTGAAACTACATCAGACAAGACATATTGTTCTAATGTGCACATTCTTATATTCATTGTGATTACGTACAATATTTGAAAAGCATGAAAACATAAATAGTAGTGAGATTATCTTTCCAATCCAGAGGATATTCTAATATAATAGGGGCTCCCTATAAACCCTTGTGTGTTATCACTGGATTCCGGTGAGAGAGCCCATGTGTGATGTAATATGATGTGTAGATTAATATAATCTGGCACAACTACACAAAAAATAGGCTCCCTGTGGGAGCTCCAGATGTAAGGATAGTTGGCAGATGATAGGTTCCTTCTCCTCTTCACTACAAGGAACGTACTGTACTACTATTATACTCCCTCCGTTCCTAGATATAGTTCTTTATAGAAATTCCACTATGGATCACATACGAATGTATATAGATACATTTAGAGTGTTGATTCACTCATTTTGCTCCGTATGTAGTCCATGGAGGAATCTCTACAAAGACTTATATTGAGGAACGGAGAGAGTACTTGTTAAGAAGAACATAAGAGGAGCATGCTAAAGAAGAGCAAGCATATTTTGGATAATAAAATGTTCATTGCCCACACATGATGAACCAGAGTGCATAAAGAATGCAACTCCCTGTTGTCCCTCGATATGTGGAGCACCTGCTTTTCAAAAGTAAAGTAGGAACAGTAGGTGAACAATGAAACGTTCTCTGTTTTAGTACATGTCAGCATCATATCAGATTCATATTTGAGCAACTATGTTTGGAATTATGAGTGGCATGTTGTTTAGCTTAATGGGTTGAGGAGCAGTGCTAGCACATCTTGAAGCACCTACGATGATGGTAATGAATATATGGGAATGTTACATGCAAGTCGCCTGACTTTCGTCATTTGGGTCAGTCGACCATTTCATGCGGTTGGATGAAGATCCTATGTCTCCTAACCCTTCTTCTTCATCACCTCATATTCTTCCCCTACAGACCACCACACGAATCGCCGGCTTAACCACCGCCCCCCGCCCTCCCTTGAACTGCCCACCACCTCCGGTCTTCTGCCGCCCCCGGCCATCCCTCTAGCCAACCCCAACCCCACCTGTGTCGAGTTTTGCCTCTGACGAGGCCCCACCATAGCCCGACGATAGCCCCCCACAACCACTGTCCCCACCCGAATCCCTAAGATAGATAATGGGCTAGCCCTCTGGCGAGCCCCTTCCTTCCCTCCGGCGAACTCTAAAAAATGGACTGACCCCAAATTGAAATCCAGTCGGCTGTCATTTAAGATAATGTGGAATATAGAAGGGGAAAACCATAAGCATTGCGACTATAGTAGTGATCATGCCATGGCGGATCTGAAGTTGCAAACTGGAGAAAGGCAACTTCGCAACCAATCTTTGCTTTCAACTAACAATATTTTAAGTAATGGACAAGAAATCACAGTAAAGCAGTGGAGATCTATTTTCTTGCTCAGATAAATAACTTGAGCAGATATGAAAGAGTACCGCCTTTGGTGTGGCGTTCTGTAAGCATCTGTTGAGGCGTTGAGGGTGTTGCGATAGCGATGGCTGTCGGTGGGTGGAAGCAGATCTAGAAGGGAAGACAGTGGCGGCGAGGGAAATATCCCGGCGCGGTGGACTAGACGGTCGTACGAGCGGCCTCAGCAAGGTGGATGTCGGCACGTATGAAGCAAGAGGACTCGATGCAAGGATCTTGGTCCGAAGCCGTGGATGAGTGATGCGGAGCATCCCACGTTCATCCCCATGTACACAACGACTACTCTCCAAGCCCCAAGAGGACATATGACGAGACCTCGAATATACGCCATTGGACACAAGGTGAACTTGCTCCTCTCCGAACCATCACTTTCCACATGTGAGACATGGCTACTACCTCAAACGTATATGCTATGCATGATCAGGAACCAAGAGGAAGACCATGAAGTAGCTAGGAGCATCGGACGAGAAGGCGAGAAAGCGGAGCAAGAGAAGGAGCTGCTAGGAAGCTTCAGCCACCGGACGACGCCGGACGTCCGACACCTGGACACTTCACCAGCCAGAACAACTACAGCCGAAGGCCAAGTCTACAGCGTCCGGACGACCGACCGAGACCGGACGACCGACCCCCTCCAGCAACCGGACGACCAGCCTCCACCGAACGTCCGACAACTCCTGTCCGGAGCCAAAACACTGGATGTCCGACAAGTACCGGACGACCGGACCCTTGCGAGCCATCGGACGTCCTGTATGGGTCGGACGACTGACGCCTGTCTGCGCACAGAGATCGGGTCCGAGGCCCATGTATCCGTCTGCCACTTACCCCTTCGTGGACCTAGACTATATATACTCCTCCACCTCCTCCTAGTTAGGGATAGCATAGGTTTAGCTCATTTGAGATAGAGCTTTGCTCATCCATATGGATCTACTCCTCGAGAGAGACCGCGGCCTCTACGGAGAAGATCCACCTTGGATTCAAGACCCCTCACGGGAAGATCCCCTCGCGGATCCAAGACCTCCTCACGGAGAAGAACCGGCTACCCTATGTATCGTCTTTTGTTGGATTTGGATCGTGTATCTCTTTGTGTTTCGAGGATCTAGCACATGTGTGATCGCTTCTTGTCTATTTGAGTGTTTCCTCTCGTTTCCCCTCGTGATTTCCCTCGCGTTTCCCCTCGTGTTCTTCGTAGGATCCCCTCCAATCGCGAAAGATCGGGCGTCTAGGGTTCTACCCTACATCATCTTGGATCAGAGCAAGGTTGATCACGAATTTGGAGCCCCTACCCCTCTTTTTCTAGCCTTGTTTTGTTGTGTTCCTCGCCAAATTCGAAAATCCCCACCACAAATAGCCCCCAAATTTTTTGTGATTTGTTGGTATGATGAAGTTTTGTTGATTTTGATCCATGGATTATCTTGGTTTCAAGTGGATCTAGCATTTCCCCAGGTTTCCCCATCTTTCATCCACGAAATATCCTCAATATTGACCCCAAAATCCCCAATTTCCGCCCAAAATCGTGTCCTGAAACTCGCATCTCGCGTTGACCCCGATACACCGGACGACCGTCACTTTACCGGACGTCCGGAGCCCCAGGAACCACCGGAAGTCCGGCACTTACCAGACGAACGGAACCCCTAACCCGAGCTGAAGTCAGCGTATTTCCGAGCCGACCGGACGTCCGACGACCGGATATCCGTCCATTTCCGGACATCCGCTACCTGTAGATATCAACTTAGGATGATTCTTGTTTCGGCCATAAATAATTCATCCGAACTCTGATTTTGACGTTCTTTAGCTCGTTTTGAAGCTCTTGACATCCCCACCCCACAAAAATACCACCAACATCATTTGACACCATCAAAAATTTGGAACTTTGGCATCTTTGCCTACGGCTTCCACCACATCATCCGCTACACCACCACCGACTTCCGCAACCTAACCCATATTGATCCATATAGCATTAGTGGTTGTTTGAGTAGTGATTCGTGTCTCCTAAGGTGTTTTGGCTACTTAGGGACAGTTGCTTCTTCATCAACCATCACCACCACTTCCGCATAACCTTGCCCACCATACACTTCCACCACCCCAGCTTAACCCAATTTTGTTTGAGTTCTGAGTTGTGTCTCCTAAGGTGTTTCGGCTACTTAGGGACGGTCACTTCAACTTCGACTCGCATAACCCATCACTCCACTTCTTCATTGCTGAGTACAAACCACCACCGCTTTCCGGGTCGACATCGGCAACACTGCCTCTCATCATCACCAAGGACGGTAACCTCGACGACACCATTGTATATTCCCCTTGCCATTGCATTGATAACCCCTAGCCCATTTTGCGTCACTTGCCTATCGAGACTAGCCATTGAGTATTGCCGGTAACATTACTTGTGCACATTAGTGATCATTGGGCTACACCTTCCATTACATACAGACCATATCATATTGGTATCATCATATCATCGCTTGTGTCACAAGTTTTTTCCCACATATATACAATTGCTATCTTGGTTTGTGCATTGTGCAAAAGTGGCCATACAAAAAAAATAAGAATAAGCTTTTCAGCAAAAAGAGAGAGCAAAGAAGCTTGTAAGCAAGTGCCATAGCATCATACCACATTGCATATAAGATTGTCATATCTGATCATCTTGGATCATCTTGAGAAGAACACCGGAACATCATACATATATAGCATACTTGGGATAGAAGTCGTTGCATTTTTGTCTGCTATAGGTTGTGCACGAGTGTCGTATCCGCCTATTGAGCAATCGTGCTAGCGTCTCTCTAGAGTTGTGCAACAAGAGCATTTTCCGTGGATTCCACATTTTGAGCTCATTCCTTGGTTGCACGACCCCATTTATCTATCCGTCTGTGTGTTTCCGTGTGCCACCCATTGCTATTGGTCTACTTGTTGCACTTGCAAATTTTTGAATCTTTTTCAACATTATTGACTCTTGCTAACATTTTGCATCAAATTTTTGTGCCACTATCCTCACCGAGCTCCACCATAAGCCTTATTTGTGTAGGTGTGAGAAATTGACGAGATCGGTACCAATTATGCTATTTCCTTGTTACATCATTGAGTGGTCATTGATCCATCTTCAACATCGTTCAAGGTACATTTGGTATAGTTCTCTCCTTTCTTCCACTCATATTTGCTCGAGTCTTGTGATGGATAGGAAAGGCATTTCATCTCCGGTCTGCGACAATTACGATGGCGCGAACAAGTACATCACCAAAGCATCAATCTTCGATCTACAACGACAAATGCAGGGTGCACAATCAAGATTGTGAGAGCGCATCGACAACCTCGCCATCGACATACGACACTCCGAAGCACATATAAGAGACTACTTGGACAACAAGCTTTCCGCACAAAAGGAGGAGGAAGATGCAAGGCTGGAGGAGATTCAGACCTTGTTGATCAACCATTCTTCCCCTTCATCATCCTCAACGCAGCGAGGTTCAAGTCACAAGTCTTCGGAGCGCCCATGCGATGGAAGTGCAAGTCGTCCACGTCCACATCTACATGGCGACTGTCGGTGTCAAACCAGCGGATCTCGGGTAGGGGGTCCCGAACTATGCGTTTAAGGTCGATGGTAATAGGAGACAGGGGACACAATGTTTACCCAGGTTCGGGCCCACTCTATGAAGGTAATACCCTACTTCCTGCTTGATTGATCTTGATGAATATGAGTATTACAAGAGTTGATCTACCATGAGAAGTCTAGTCTGTATGATTATGATTGTCCCTATGGACTAAACCATCTCCGGTTTATATAGACACTGGAGGGGACTAGGGTTGTACCAAGTCGGTTACAGAGAAATGAATCTTCATATCCGAACGCCAAGCATGGCATCCACGGCAAGGAGTGTCCCATCCGGAAACGGGTGAAAGTCTTCGGTCTTGTGTCTTCACAACCCATCAGTCCGGCTCATGTCCAACAGGCCGGACGCCCGAGGACCCCTTAATCCAGGACTCCCTCAGTAGCCCCTGAACCAGGCTTCAATGACGAGGTGTCCAGCGCGCATATTATCTTCGGCATTGCAAGACGTGTTCCTCCTCCGAATACTCCAAAACAGCCTTCGAACACAAAGAACGTGTCCGACTCTGCAAAACAAGTACCACACACAACCGCAGAGAGTATAATATTTCACGAGTCCAATCCACTGACAAGTTTTGTAGCGTGACGCCACATCACCACCCGGTCATTATTTTGAACCATTTTTCGGCCTGCCGCTCTATGTTTTGAGATGTGGTTTCATTGGCACGTCTTGTCAAAGCAGAGATCGTGTCCCCTTATTACGGGATTCTCATCAATACGGGCGTGGGTAATCCAACCGTCCCATCGGCATGATTCCTTGGGAACAGGCAAGTTTTAAGGCCCATGAGGAGGCGTTTGATATTCACTGCCTTTATAAAGGGGCACAGAACCGTCTTTCTCCTCCATGTCTCCCTCTTCCTCAACCTTTTCAAGCTCGAGTTCCAGCACCCAGGTTTCAACTTAATTGCTAGGAGCCTCCCAGTCATGTCTGGACCCAGCCTTCAAGGCCGGTGGGTGGCCTCTTCTGTCACAGAGGAGGATATTGCAAAGCTCCGAGCGGCAAGATATCTGACCGCCGAAATCCTCCATAGGCTCCCTACTAAAGGGCAGGTTATCCCTACCCCCAGTTCCGGCGATAGGGTCATATTCATCTCCCACTTCCTCCGGGGGCTATGGTTCGCTCTCCATCCCTTTGTCCGTGTGCTCATGTTCTATTATGGGCTAGATTTTCACGATCTAGCCCCGGACTCTTTTCTTCTCATCTCAGCGTTCATTGTCATGTGCGAGGCCTTTCTCCGTATTCCTCCACACTTCGTCTTATGGCTCAAGACCTTTAATGTGAAGCCAAAGGTGATCGAGGGGAAGCAAGCGGAGTGTGGTGGTACCACGGTGAGCAAGCTTACCAACGCTCTTTGGCTAAACGGCTCTTTCACGGAATCCTCCAACTTATGGACGCAGGAGTGGTTTTACATCACTGAACCCCGTGGTACCAAGTGGGCAGCTATACCTGCGTTCCGATCTGGCCCTCCAATATAGCTTGCATCATGGTTCAATAAGGGGTTGTACTGGGGATCAATTGACGAAGTGCAGACTCTACAGAGCCGCATCTGGAGTCTCCTTGAGAAGGACACCGATCTCATCAACGTGATTCAAGTAATGCTAGTCCGCCGGGTCCTGTCGTGCCAGCGGCGGCCCCTCCGCATGTGGGAGTTTCATCCGGAAGGACCACAAACCCTTCAGCACTTCTTCGGCATGATGCATAGAGGAATGTGGAAGTTATTTTTTGGGACAGGAAAACAGTGGCCAGATACCACCGAGGACATTGGCCTTGACTGCAACCATCCGGATACCTCGGTAATCACTCAACTCCTGAACACAACTTAGTTAAATATCCTGTAATAAGGTACTGAAAAAACCATCTTCTTGCAGGGCTGGATAAAGAAGGCGGAGCGAATTAGGTGTTCGGCCCCTCTTCCCGAATACTCAGTTGATCCTGTGCTAACAAGGATGCTGGTTCCGACACCATACCAAGTGCTGGCGGAAGAGGACAAGGAGGAGAGCAGGAAGGCCAAAGGTGGCCTCCATTCTGAAGGTACACCAGACACTGTGTCCGGGGAGATTAGGGCTCCCTCTTCCGAAGACAAAAGAGAAGGAGAAGCTGACATCCTTTCTCCCCATGGTAAGAAAAGGACCGCCTACGAAAGTTGGGAGGTAAAGGCTCCTAAGCGGGGGAAGATGCCCCTATCAGGCGGTTCGGGCTCGGAAGACAACGTTGCCGCACAGCTCCTCCTTAAGGACAAGCCTTCAGCCGAATCGTAAGTAAACAAGGGTGCCTTAAACATATAACGTTCCTTTCCTGTTACAAGGGTAACATCTAGAATATATGTTTGCAGTCCGGCACGCAGTCTTCCTCAACAATCCTCTTCCTCGGGGGATCTTCTTCCGGAGATGATGGAAAGCGAGACGCCTCCACAGGCCTCTTCGCCCAATAGGGCGGACGACTTCGAGGTGTCGTCCCGGAGGATCTTGTTGGGGAACGTAGCAGAAATTCGAAATTTTCCTACGTGTCACCAAGATCAATCTAGGAGATGCTAGCAACGAGAGGGGAGGAGTGCATCTACATACCCTTGTAGATCGTGAGCGGAAGCGTTCAAGAGAACGGGGTTGATGGAGTCGTACTCGTCGTGATCCAAATCACCGATGATCCTAGCGCCGAACGGACGGCACCTCCGCGTTCAACACACGTATGGAGCGGGGACGTCTCCTCCTTCTTGATCCAGCAAGGGGGGAGGAGAAGTTGATGGAGATCCAGCAGCACGACGGCGTGGTGGTGGAAGTAGCGGGATCCCGGCAGGGCTTCGCCAAGCATAAGCGGGGGAGGAAGAGGTGTCACGGGAGGGAGGGAGGCGCCAGGGCTTGGGGTGCTGCTCCCATGCGCCTCCCCACTATATATAGGGGTGGAGGGGGCTGGTTTCTTGCCCTCCAAGTCCATTGGGGCGTTGGCAAAGGTGGGGGAAAGAAATCCCATCATTTCCCTTCCCCACCGATTGTTATCCCCTTTTTTAGGGATCTTGACCTTATCCCTTCGGGATATGATCTTATTCCTTCTAAGGTGGGATCTTGATGCGCCTTGACCAGGGGTGTGGGGCCTTGACCCAACTACCCACGTTCATGTGGGTCCCCCCATGCAGGTGGGCCCCACTTCGGAACCTTCTAGAACCTTCCCGGTACAATACCGAAAAATCCCGAACATTTTCCGGTGGCCAAATTAGGACTTCCCATATATAAATCTTTACCTCCGGACCATTCCGGAACTCCTCGTGACGTCCGGGATCTCATCCGGGACTCCGAACGACTTTCAGATTTCCGCATACTAATATCTCTACAACCCTAGCATCACCGAACCTTAAGTGTGTAGACCCTACGGGTTCGGGAGACATGCAGACATGACCGAGACGACTCTCCGGTCAATAACCAACAGCGGGATCTGGATACCCATGTTGGCTCCCACATGTTCCACGATGATCTCATCGGATGAACCACGATGTCGAGGATTCAATCAATCCCGTATACAATTCCCTTTCTCAATCGGTACGTTACTTGCCCGAGATTCGATCGTCGGTATCCCAATACCTTGTTCAATCTCGTTACCGGCAAGTCACTTCACTCATACCGTAATGCATGATCCCGTGACCAAACACTTGGTCACATTGAGCTCATTATGATGATGCATTACCGAGTGGGCCCAGAGATACCTCTCCGTCATACGGAGTGACAAATCCCAGTCTCGATTCGTGCCAACCCAACAGACACTTTCGGAGATACGTGTAGTGCACCTTTATAGCCTCCCATTTACGTTCTGACGTTTGGTACACCCAAAGCATTCCTACGGTATCCGGGAGTTGCACAATCTCATGGTCTAAGGAAATGATACTTGACATTACAAAAGCTCTAGCAAACGAACTACACGATCTTGTGCTATGCTTAGGATTGGGTCTTGTCCATCACATCATTCTCCTAATGATGTGATCCCGTTATCAATGACATCCAATGTCCATGGTCAGGAAACCATAACCATCTATTGATCAACGAGCTAGTCAACTAGAGGCTTACTAGGGACATGTTGTGGTCTATGTATTCACACATGTATTACGGTTTCCAGTTAATACAATTATAGCATGAACAACAGACAATTATCGTGAACAAGGAAATACAGTAATAACCTTTTTATTATTGCCTCTAGGGCATATTTCCAACAGTCTCCCACTTGCACTAGAGTCAATAATCTAGTTCACATCACCATGTGATTAACACTCAAAGTTCACTAGAGTCAATAATCTAGTCCACATCACCATGTGATTAACACTCAATGAGTTCTAGGGTTTGATCATGTTATGCTTACGAGAGAGGTTTTAGTCAACGGGTCTGCAACATTCAGATCCGTGTGTGCTTTACAAATCTCTATGTCATCTTGTAGATGTAGCTACCACGCGCTACTTGGAGCTATTCCAAATAACTGCTCTACTATACGAATCCGGTTTACTACTCAGAGTCATCCGGATTAGTGTCAAAGTTTGCATCGACGTAACCCTTTACAACGAACTGTTTTACCACCTCCATAATCGAGAAAATTCCTTAGTCCACTAGATACTAAGGATAAGTTCGACCGCTGTCATGTGATCCATTCCCGGATCACTATTGTACCCCTTGACTAACTCATGGCAAGGCACACTTCAGGTGCGGTACACAACATAGCATACTGTAGAGCCTACGTCTAAAGCATAGGGGACGACCTTCGTCCTTTCTCTCTCTTCTGCCGTGGTCAGGTCTTGAGTCTTACTCAATACTCACACCTTGTAACACAGCCAAGAACTCCTTCTTTGCTGATCTATTTTGAACTCCTTCAAAATCTTGTCACGGTATGTATTCATTTGAAAGTACTATTAAGCGTTTTTTATCTATCCTTATAGATCTTGATGCTCAATGTTCAAGTAGCTTAATCCGGGTTTTCCATTAAAAACACTTTTCGAATAACCCTGGATGCTTTCCAGAAATTCTACATCATTTCTGATCAACGATATGCTAACAACATATACTCATCAAAAATTCTATAGTGCTCCCACTCACTTCTTTGGAAATACAAGTTTCTCATGAACCTTGTATAAACCCAAAATCTTTGATCATCTCATCAAAGCGTTCATTCCAACTCCGAGATGCTTACTCCAATCCTTAGAAGGATTGCTGGAGCTTTGCATACTTATTAGCATCTTTCAGGATTGACAAAACCTTCTGGTTGTATCACATACAACCTTTCCTCAAGAAAATCGTCGAGGAAACAATGTTTTGACATCCTATCTGCAAGATTTCATAAATAATGCAGTAACTGCTAATATAATTCTAACAGACTCTTAGCATCGCTACGAGTGAGAAAGTCTCATCGCAGTCAACTCCTTGAACTTGCCGGAAAACATCTTAACGACAAGTCGAGCTTTCTTAATGGTGACACTTACCATCATTGTCTCTCTTCCCTTTAAAATCCATCTGTACCCAACAGCCTTACGACCATCAAGTAGTTCTTTCAAAGTCTATACTTTGTTTTCATACATGGATCCTCTCGGATTTTATGGCCTCAAGCCATTCGTCGGAATCCAGGCCCACCATCGCTTCTCCATAGCTCGTAGGTTCATTGTTGTCTAGGAACATGACTTCCAAGACAGGATTACGTACCACTCTGAAGTAGTACGCATCCTTGTCGTCCTATGAGGTTTGGTAGTGACTTGATCTGAAGTTTCATGATCACTATCATAAGCTTCCACTTCAATTGGTGTAGGTGCCATAGGAACAACTTCCTGTGCCCTGCTACACATTAGTTGAAGTGATGGTTCAATGACCTCATCAAGTCTCCACCATCCTCCCACTCAATTCTTTCGAGAGAAACTTTTCCTCGAGAAAGGACCCGTTTCTAGAAACAAGCACTTTTGCTTCCAGATCTGAAATAGGAGGTATACCCAACTGTTTTGGGTATTCTATGAAGATGCATTTATCCGCTTTGGGTTCGAGCTTATCAGCCTGAAACTTTTTCACATAAGCGTCGCAGCCCCAAACTTTTAAGAGACGACAGCTTAGGTTTCTCTAAACCATAGTTCATACGGTGTCGTCTCAACGGAATTTCGTGGTGCCCTATTTAAAGTGAATGCGGTTGTCTCTAATGCCTAACCCATAAACGATAGTTGTAATTCGATAAGAGACATCATGGTATGCACCATATCCAATAGGGTGCAGTTATGATGTTCGGACACACCATCACAATATGGTGTTCCAGGCGATATTAGTCGTGAAACAATTTCCACAATTTCTTAATTGTGTGCCAAACTCGTAACTCAGATATTCATCTCTATGATCATATCACAGACATTTTATCCTCTTGTCACGATGATCTTCAACTTCACTCTAAAATTACTTGAACCTTTCAATAATTCAGACTTGTGTTTCATCAAGTAATATTCTCAGCATCTACTCAAATCATCTGTGAAGTAAGAACATAACGATATCCATTGCGTGCCTTGGCACTCATTGGAATGCACACATCAAATGTATTACTTCCAACAAGTTGCTCTCTTGTTCCATCTTACTGAAAACGAGGCCTTTCAGTCATCTTGCCCATTTGGTATGATTTGCATGTCTCAAGTGATTCAAAATCAAGTGAGTCCAAATGATCCATCTGTATGGACTTTCTTCATGCATATATACTAATAGACATGGTTCGCATGTCTCAATCTTTTCAAAAACGAGTGAGTCCAAAGATCCATCAACATGGAGCTTCTTCATGCGTTTTATACCAATATGACTCAAGTGGCAGTGCCACAAGTATGTGGTACTATCATTACTATCTTATATCTTTTGGCATGAACATGTGTATCACTATGATCGAGATTCAATAAACCATTCATTTTAGGTGCAAGACCATTGAAGGTATTATTCAAATAGACAGAGTAACCATTATTCTCCTTTAATGAATAACCGTATTGCGATAAACATAATCCAATCATGTCTATGCTCAACGCAAACACCAAATAACAATTATTCAGGTTTAACCCCAATCTCGATGGTAGAGGGAGCATGCGATGCTTGATCACATCAACCTTGGAAACACTTCCAACACATATCGTCATCTCACCTTTAGCTAGTCTCCGTTTATTCCGCAGCTTTTATTTCGAGTTACTAACACTTAGCAACCGAACCGGTATCTAATACCCTGGTGCTACTAGGAGTACTAGTAAAGTACACATTAATATAATGTATATCCAATATACTTCTATCGACCTTGCCAGCCTTCTCATCTACGAAGTATCTAGGGTAGTTCTGCTTCAGTGAACGTTCCCCTCATTTCAGAAGCACTTAGTCTCGGGTTTGGGTTCAACCTTGGGTTTCTTCACTAGAGCAGCAACTGATTTGCCGTTTCATGAAGTATCCCTTCTTGCCCTTGCCCTTCTAGAAACTAGTGGTTTTACTAACCATCAACAATTGATGCTCCTACTTGATTTCTACTTTCGCGGTGTCAAACATCGCGAGTTGCTCAAGGATCATCATGTCTATCCCTGATATGTTATAGTTCATCACGAAGCTCTAATAGCTTGGTGGCAGTGACTATGGAGAACCATCACTATCTCATCTGGAAGATTAACTCCCACTCGATTCAAGTGATTGTAGTACTCAGACAATCTGAGCACATGCTCAACGATTGAGCTTTTCTCCCTTAGTTTGCAGGCTTCAGAAACTTTTCAGAGGTCTCATACCTCTTGACGTGGGCACTAGTCTGAAATCCCAATTTCAGTCTTTGGAACATCTCATATGTTCTGCGACGTTTCAAAACCATCTTTGGTGCCACAATTTTATTACGCACTGAACTATCACGTAGTCATCAAAACGTGTATGTCAGATGTTCGCAACATCCACAAACGACGCTCGAGGTTCAGCACACCGAGCGGTGCATTAAGGACATAAGCCTTCTGTGCAGCAATGAGGACAATCCTCATTTTACTGACCCAGTCCGCATAATTGCTACTATCAACTTTCAACTCAATTTTCTCTAGGAACATATCTTAGTAGAACTAAAGCATAAGCTACGACATTATGTGTAAAGACCTTTTGACTATGTTCATGATAATTAAGTTCATCTGATTATTTAATGAACTCCCACTTAGATAGACATCCCTCTAGTCATCTAAGTGATACATGATCTGAATCGACTAGGCCGTGTCCGATCATCACGTGAGACGGACTAGTCATCATCGGTGAACATCTCCATGTTGATCGTATCTACTATACGACTCATGTTCGACCTTTCGGTCTCTTGTGTTCCGAGGCCATGTCTGTACATGCTAGGCTCGTCAAGTCAACCTAAGTGTTTTGCTTGTGTTCCGAGGCCATGTATGTACATGCTAGGCTCGTCAACACCCGTTGTATGAGACGTTAGAATCTATCACACCCGATCATCACGTGGTGCTTCGAAACAACGAACCTTCGCGACGGTGCACAGTTAGGGGGAACACATCTCTTGAAATTTTAGTGAGGGATCATCTTATTTATGCTACCGTCGTTCTAAGCAAATAAGATGTAAACATGACAAACATCACATGCAAATCATAAAGTGACATGATATGGCCAATATCATCTTGCGCCTTTGATCTCCATCTTCGAGGCGCGGCATGATCACCTTCGTCACCGGCATGACATCATGATCTCCATCATCGTGTCTTCATGAAGTTGTCTCGCCAACTATTACTTCTACTACTATGGCTAACGGTTAGCAATAAGGTAAAGTAATTACATGGCGTTTTCATTGACACGCAGGTCATACAATAAATTAAGACAACTCCTATGGTTCCTGCCGGTTGTCATACTCATCGACATGCAAGTCATGATTCCTATTACAAGAACATGATCAATCTCATACATCACATATATAATTCATCACATCCTTTTGGCCATATCACATCACATAGCATACCCTGCAAAAACAAGTTAGACGTCTTCTAATTGTTGTTGCATGTTTTACGTGGCTGCTATGGGTTTCAAGCAAGAACGTTTCTTACCTACGCAAAAGCCACAACGGTGATATGCCAATTGCTATTTACCCTTCATAAGGACCCTTTTCATCGAATCTGATCCAACTAAAGTGGGAGAGACAGACACCCGCTAGCCACCTTATGCATGAAGTGCATGTCAGTCGGTGGAACCTGTCTCACGTAAGAGTACGTGTAAGGTCGGTCCGGGACGCTTCATCCCACAATGCCGCCGAATCAAGATAAGACTAGTAACGGCAAGCAAATTGAACAAATCATCGCCCACAACTACTTTGTGTTCTACTCGTGCACAGAATCTACGCATAGACCTGACTCATGATACCACTGTTGGGGAACGTAGCAGAAATTCAAAATTTTCCTACGTGTCACCAAGATCAATCTAGGATATGCTAGCAACAAGAGGGGAGGAGTGCATCTACATACCCTTGTAGATCGCGAGCGGAAGCGTTCAAGAGAACGGGGTTGATGGAGTCGTACTCGTCGTGATCCAAATCACCGATGATCCTAGCGCCAAACGGACGGCACCTCCGCGTTCAACACACGTACGGAGCGGGGACGTCTCCTCCTTCTTGATCCATCAAGGGGGGAGGAGAAGTTGATGGAGATCCAGCAGCACGACGGCGTGGTGGTGGAAGTAGCGGGATCCCGGCAGGGCTTCGCCAAGCATAAGCGGGGAGGAAGAGGTGTCATGGGAGGGAGGGAGGCGCCAGGGCTTGGGGTGCTTCTCCCATGCGCCTCCCCACTATATATAGGGGTGGAGGGGGCTGGTTTCTTGCCCTCCAAGTCCATTGGGGCGTTGGCAAAGGTGGGGGGAAAGAAATCCCATCATTTCCCTTCCCCACCGATTGTTATCCCCCTTTTCTAGGGATCATGATCTTATCCCTTCGGGATATGATCTTATTCCTTCTAAGGTGGGATCTTGGTGTGGCTTGACCAGGGGTGTGGGGCCTTGCCCCAACTACCCACGTTCATGTGGGTCCCCCCATGCAGGTGGGCCCACTTCAGAACCTTCTAGAACCTTCCCGGTACAATACCGAAAAATCCCGAACATTTTCCGGTGGCCAAAATAGGACTTCCCATATATAAATCTTTACCTCCGGACCATTCCGGAACTCCTCGTGACGTCCGGGATCTCATCCGGGACTCCGAATGACTTTCAGATTTCCGCATACTAATATCTCTACAACCCTAGCGTCACCGAACCTTAAGTGTGTAGACCCTACGGGTTCGGGAGACATGCAGACATGACCGAGATGACTCTCCGGTCAATAACCAACAGCGGGATCTGGATACCCATGTTGGCTCCCACATGTTCCACGATGATCTCATCGGATGAACCACGATGTCGAGGATTTAATCAATCCCGTATACAATTCCCTTTGTCAATCGGTAAGTTACTTGCCCGAGATTCGATCATCGGTATCCCAATACCTTGTTCAATCTCGTTACCGGCAAGTCACTTTACTCGTACCGTAATGCATGATCCCATGACCAAACACTTGGTCACATTGAGCTCATTATGATGATGCATTACCGAGTGGGCCTAGAGATACCTCTCCGTCATAAGGAGTGACAAATCCCAGTCTTGATTCGTGCCAACCCAACAGACAGTTTTGGAGATACCTGTAGTGCACCTTTATAGCCACCCAGTTACGTTGTGACGTTTGGTACACCCAAAGCATTCCTACGGTATCCGGGAGTTGCACAATCTCATGGTCTAAGGAAATGATACTTGACATTACAAAAGCTCTAGCAAACGAACTACACGATCTTGTGCTATGCTTAGGATTGGGTCTTGTCCATCACATCATTCTCCTAATGATGTGATCCCGTTATCAATGACATCCAATGTCCATGGTCAGGAAACCATAACCATCTATTGATCAACGAGCTAGTCAACTAGAGGCTTACTAGGGACATGTTGTGGTCTATGTATTCACACATGTATGACGGTTTCCAGTTAATACAATTATAGAATGAACAACAGACAATTATCATGAACAAGGAAATACAATAATAACCATTTTATTATTGCCTCTATGGGATATTTTCAACAGATCTCTCCCGATCAACAAGTGGTGCGGGGGACAATGAAGACAACGCCTGAAGGTGAAACTTCGGTCGCCCAGAGTCCGGGGTGTGCGGCCCCTACGGGGACCAACAATAAAGACCCAGGATTATCCGGTTTACAGACGGAGACGACTCTAGGGTCGAGTAAACATATCCCTTCAAAGGGAGTCCGTACTCCTGCAGCCGCTTCCAAGAATCCGGAGGCGCCGGATACATTGATGGACATGCTGCAACATGCGTCCGTCTCAGAGGAACATCGTACCTTAATGGGTACGATGGTTGAGAGGATTCTGTCCGCGAAAAGTGGATTGAATGAAGCCTTCACGGGCCTGCTAAGAGGCTTCGAGGTACGCAATGAAATATCTTCAATTGCACTGTACGTGCAAAATGCACCTGTGTATAGATAGTAGCCCCTGAGACTCTGGTTGTCACCCGAAGGGAGGCGATCAAAGGATCGAAAAAAGATATGCCCACGAGATAACCCAATTAATTTGAACACAGGCTGTTACATCCATGACGAATGCCCATGCTACAGAGGTTGCAGGTCTGAAGCAGAAACTTGACGTGGCGGATGACGACATCACGCTTATTAACAGGCAGCTCGACGAGGCGCAAGGTATGTTTTGGGGCGACCAGTATATGTATGTATAATAACATGAGCACGAAGCTGAGGATTATACACTAAAACATGCACAACTGCAGATAGTGCTGCCGCGGTTGAGACCCTTCGGGCTGAGCTTGCCTGAGCCAAGGAGCAAGCCAGGATGAGTAATGTGGCTGCCAAGAAGGTAGCCGAGGAGTTAAATGCCGAACAGGCTGGTCGGCGCCAGTGCGAGGAGAGAATATCTTCCATAGAGCGAGATCTAAATGATGCCACTGGCAAATGCCAAGCACTCGAGGAGGAGAACAAGGCCAAAGTAGCCGAACTCGAGAAGACCTTACAAGAGGCGAGAGAAGCACGATTCGAGTCTAGAGCAGCTCGGGAGGAGATCCGGCAAGCCGGGGAGATAGCGGCCGGTAAGCCCTTTCTATTACAGACTAAATTCGGCGATCTGAAGTATGCCCCGCTTAATCAAATGTGGAGCTCTCCAGACGCATTCTTGGACTTGCCGAAGAATGTCTCCAATGCGGTGCAGTTTTTCCAAGCGCGAGAAGGGTATGTAACAGAGAAGCTTTTCTGGTCCCAATTCAGCACGCCAAAGCGCCCGCTGTTGCTAAACAAATAGATGGCCCAGTGGGCCGAGCTCCACAAGATATCTAGATCTGCCATCAAGGACGTCGTGGTCCGGCTGTGGCCGACTAAGCCAATTCCGAATAGTTAGTTTTGTTTGGTGCAGCGACTTGTTGATGCGGTGTCGCGTATCGACGCCGTTAAGCGGTCAACGTGCATTGAAGGTGCACGGATGGCGTTTGCCCGCGTCAAGACATACTGGATGAAGATGAAGGCCACCAACGTTGCGGCAAAGAGTCCACCCAGCGGGAAGGACCATCACACGCCGGAGCATTATTTTGAAGATGTCCTAGAGGGCGCCTGCTTGATAGAGGGTCAGTGCTCGAAGGATATGATCTTTGAGTGAATGTGCCAAAATTGTAAAAACAATATTATGATATATAAAGGCTATGTTTTTATACTTTTTGCCTGAAAGTTTTGGTTTCCTCCTGTGCGGCTGTTTTTGTATAATCTAAAAGTTTTCCAGTCGTCGACTTCGGGCCCCTCGCATATAATACGGGGGTGTTCGGAAAAGCACTTGATCACTCTTGACCCAACGTCTTGGTCCGTGAAGGAGGTGTCAATGCGGCGAACTAGGCAATCGGACTATAGGGCTTTAACACATTCACTTAGCCATAGGAGTTTGACGGTGGATCTACGATATAGCCCCTGGTATGTACGCGGTTACCCGAATACGGTGCGCTACATAGGTGACCTGAAGAACGGTCCTCCGTGTAATACGGAAGGAATCGCGAAAGATTCTGATAAGTCATTTGAGTGGTTGACCAGCTCTCGCTGCATCATGACAGTCAGTTTTCGGCTTTCTCTACAGAGGTGCTTGACCAGATGAACCGGAAACACAATCGTAGTAGTTCTCCCTTTACTACCTTAGTCGATAGAGCGGAACGTAAGGTAGTAAGCACAGGAGCCGGGCAACCCAACTATTGACCAAAGACATGATTCCGAGCTGATGCATATAAGGCCAAACTCGTGACGCCGAAGTGTGCTATAAAGCTGTTCGGACTTGTCGGCAACTCATTTGTTCCCATATCGAGCCCCTGGCAATTTGTGCCGAGGTGCGTGCGTGAAACAACCGAAGAAGCAAAATTCGGTTCTTTAGAAAAAGCGAATACTTAATATGGATTATGTTCACTGGAATCTATTGATACGGTAAATGCAATCTTACAGATTATAACGCCCCTACCTGGGCTATTTGACATGACGGGGGTCGAAGGCTGAGAGAAAAGGCACTTTACAGGCTCAAAATAAAGAGTGTGGTCTACAAAAGATTATTTAGACCTCCTGTCGCACGTCTGCGCCGCCTTGCCTCAGTGAAAGGACTCCTTAACGGGAATAGCCTTTGGGTAAGTATACGAAGACGGACTCCGAAAGAGTCCGGGAGGTGACCAGCTCATGAGTCACCTGTGGTAAAAGATAAAAAATACTTAGAAAAGAAAAAGAGGATATGGGAGTGCGAACCATATTGTAGGCATGTCCGTATTGTGCCTCCGCCGATGACCAGGGTATTTTAAGTGCATAATTATGTATGCGCGGTACAAACTTCGCAGGTACATGAGGCGAACAACGGAGGCCGAACTGCTAATCCAACTTTGAGATTGATCGGGCCTGTTTAATAGAGACCGGCAGCTTGATGGCCAATGAGATACGCGGCTTGATGAGGCCGCTTTGTACTTCGGCTGTAGTAGCCGTAGTATGATCCTCTGCATGGAGGGAGCGTTCCGTATTTCCATTTATCATTATGACGCCGCGTGGACCAGGCATCTTAAGTTTTGCATAGGCGTAGTGTGGGACCGCCTTAAAACGAGCAAAAGCTGTACGCCCCAGAAGTGCATGGTAGCTACCACGGAACGGGACAATATCGAAGGTCAAGCCTTCGATTCGGAAGTTGTTCAGTGAACCGAAAACGACTTCCAATGTGATGGAGCCCGTGCAGTGAGCTTCTACGCCGGGTACTGCTCCCTTGAGGGTAGTTGTGGTGAGCTTGATTTTTGAACGATCAATGCCCATTTTGTGGAGAGTGTCTTGGTAGAGTAGATTAAGGCTACTGCCGCCGTCCATAAGGACTTTCGTGAGATGGAACCCATCGATAATTGGGTGAAGGACCAGAGCTATTGAACCTGCATGATGGATACTAACTGGGTGGTCCTTGCGATCAAAAGTGATCGGGCAGGTCGCCCGTTGATTAAATTTTGGGGCAACCAGCTCTATGGCGTAGGCGTCCCGTAGTGCGCGCTTGCACTCCCCTATAAGGGGGTGCGTCACGTATACCATGTTTATTGTTTTTACTTCAGGGGGAAATTGCTTCTAACCCCCGGTGTTCAGTTTGCGAGTCTCTTCGTCATCGCTGTCACTGGGCGGCCGCTTGAGCTGTTGAGCGGACTTGAAACAGAACAAGGGCGTTGCCAATTGCGGGAGGGCCCATTTGTGTGCAGGTTTTTCATACATAGGCAAGATCTCCGAGGACAATAACCTTATGTATAAAAAGAAATAACACAAGGGTCTGAATGACTTAACTTTTCTTTTGCCGCGCTGGCATCCTTCGCGTTTGTAGGCGGCGCCCTTTTCTCCTGGCTGTCTCCTTCTTGGGAGCCATGGCGATGTAGAACTGCTAGGCCAACTACTAGACCAGATTCTCACAATTGCGCCCCCTACCTGGCGCGCCAAAGATGTCGGTCTGGAGGGACACCTATGGGATCATAAGAATCCCTACTACGGTTGCCGAGCGCAGGGTTGTGAGAAGAGCAGGATCAGCAGTCAGCACAAGGATCGTTTACCCAGGTTCGGGCCGCAAGGATGCGTAATACCCTAGTCCTGCTTTGGTGGCCGTATTTCAGAGAGTACTTGAGCTCTCGAACTAGCTATGGTGGATGCGTGGTTTCAAAGAGCCGAATCCCTCTCCAGTACGCCATGGGCCTCCTTTTATAGTCGAAAGGGGCTGCCACAGTGGCACACAGGAGGTGGAAAGGCGTACAGTGCTACGAGCTTATCGCTCGTATTAATGGACAAGACGCATTTAATGCATCACTTAGGTGTCCCCTTGTTTTATTGGGGACGGAAACGAGGCCCGTCCCGTCCGTCGCCGCTCCTCCTTGCTTCGACACGCACCCTGGTCAGCGATGCATACAGCGCCATGTAGGCAGGGAGGCAGCTGAGGTGACGCGGTGGTAGGGCCTTCACGAAGATCTGCATGCCGCCACGCAAGCGCCTGCTGAGTTGGCCTGGAAGCTACATGTTGCCACGCAGGTGCCTGCCCAACTGGTTGGGCTGGCAGCTGGATGCGAACGGCGGTGGAGACTTGGCTGGTGCGGGCCAGGAGGTGGCCCTGGTAGCGCACTTGGCGAGGGCCTTGCCGGGTGGCCCGGCAAGGGCCTCGCTGTGGTGTGCTGCTGTCCCCGACAAGGATCTTGCCGGGGGTCTTGTGGCCCCCCTCGGCAAGGATCTTGCCGAGGATCGTTGTCTTTTAACCCTTATCTGATCCTGAATATTCCTTGTCCTCATAAAGATCTGTATGCCACCATGGAGGTGCCTCCCGAGCCCTGGCCTAACGTGGTTGATGGTGCTGGAGACCGTGGGCTCAAGGGTGGTGCGCTCCGTTGGTGTTGGACGAGCCGCCCCGACAAGGGCCTTGCCGGGGCCGCGGAGGCTGCCCCGGCAAGGGTCTTGCTGGGGGAACCTGCTTCGTCTCTGTGCTCTTTTGTGTTCTTGGCCTTGGCGTTGTCTTGGGCATCTTGTGCTCCGGCTTTACCTTGGTTCACCTCCCCTGCTCTGCTTGGTGCGGCCGTGGGCATAGCTCCGACTGTCCGTGCACGGGTAAAGGGGGTACAAAGGTGCGCCCCTTCTTTTGTACACTGACAACCACGCACACACAATTTTCCCTTTACCTTTGTTTTGTGTAGGTACTCATATATACTCGTCAGCCTCTCAATCCCAAGAGTTGACGAAATGAGCCCTTGAGAGCAACGATGATTTGGGATCCCGTGGATTATCATTCCCACCATTCCCTTCGCGCAGGGACTACGCGCATCTCTTTTACTTGGCTCTCACAAGGCTATGGGCTATATATCACTTATTACCTTATGCCCATACTATCGTGTTCACTTTGCATGCTTTGCCTCTTTACATGATTTTGCCATGCAATTGTGACCCTTGCTTGCATCTACCCATGATTCACAATTATGATACTCCTATGTATATTTGCATGCTTGGTGGAGATACTTGTTGCTATTGCAATGTTCTATACATGCTTCATACTATTGTTGATTCTTGTGTTGGGAGAGTCATGATGTTCCATTGCTATTTACCTAGGACTTCTTGCCAATACATTGATGATATTTTGCTCATATCTTGCTTCCATACTTGTGATATGTCATGTGCATTATGTATGCCCACTATTTGCACACATGACATGATTTCCATGATTCCTACTAGTATGTTGCATCTTTGTACTACTAGCTTGTTTGACTTGATCACTATGATTGCTTGCTTTATCGCATCACCCATGTTCGATTCTGACTCGCTTTCTTGGGTTGATGACATACATGTTCATGCCTCTCACTTGATTTGTCATGATCATTGTCTCTTTTCTCTATTAGTTGCATCTCTCATATCACCTTGTTTTGAGTACCAACTTGCTATGCTTATTGATCATGGAGACTTGGACATATTACTAGTGAAGCATGCTTGTTTGATTGAGCCTATTGTATTTGGTTGTTCTCGCATCATATGCCTCCATACTATGAAATGCTCCCTTGTGCTTTCTTATGATAATAATGATGAAAACACTTGTTGGGTGTCTCCCCACTCGAATGTTAGGTTTTTCATTTACGCTAACCTCATTTGTTTTCCGAGTGTTTGTCACGTTCTTTCGTTTTGAAGGATTCACAAGGCGGTAACATCATGAGACATATCGGTTATGGGAAGGCATACATGATGTGCAACATCTACATTTTCGACACCCTCCTAAAGGTGAACTCCTTCCCTTTGAGCCATCCTCAAATAAGCATATTGGATGGGTCATTCTTTCATTGTTGTTTACTTCTTGTTGTCTACATGATACATATCGCGAACGGAGGATCGACATTGGTGATTGGCTCTATGGACATTCACATTGAGGAGCGCTCGGACTTATTGGATGCATATTTGAACCTCCACTCATGCCACGACATCAAGCATTGGTACACCAACACCTCCATATTTGTTGATTGTGCTCAAAAATGTCATGCTCGATGGACATATCATAGTCACCACAAGTTTGCATCTTATGCATGGATTGACTCACATTATGATTGCTTTGTTACATCTTGTATTCCCATGTCATCCATGATATATGAGCTTGTGCATTTCCTTAGCAAATTTGTTGTGATCTTCCTTGATGGCATATTCGTATCTCATAAAAATTGCCCAACATCAATTGCATGATAACATAGTCACATTGAGCACCAATTGCCATGTTCATGCCTTTGATAAACCATCCCATTATGACATCGTTTTGCACAATTGTTGCATTGATCACATTCACCACACCTTTGTGCATACTACGAATGCTTTTGCTCCCATGAATGATTTGCATATCATTCTATACCATCTTGTTAAGGTTCATGCACTTTGTCACGAAAAATCTTGCCGAATGAACTCATACTTACTTGATGGACACCTTGTGCGCGCTAACCATTGTATTTCTGAGTGTACTTTGTGTTTGCTCATTTTGCATGTACCACATACCGGAGACACCGTGGAGTACTTGGATTGCGCAATACCTTCATCTACGTCCAACTACAAGTTCGTCCACAACAACCATTTCCATGGTGATGAGGATCACGATCCGAGGTCGGATCTTTCCCAAGGGAGGGGAGATGATGTGGAGCATCCCACATTCATCCCAATGTACACTCTGACTACTCTCCAAGCCCCAAGAGGGCATATCACGAGACCTCGAATATACGCCATTGGACACAAGGTGAACTCGCTCCTCTCCAAACCGTCACTTTCCACATGTGAGACATGGCTACTACCTCAAACGTATATGCTATGCATGATCAGGAACCAAGAGGAAGACCATGAAGCAGCTAGGAGCATCGAACGAGAAGGCGAGGAAGCAAAGCAAGAGAAGGAACTGCTCGGAAGCTTCAGCCACCAGACGACCAGACGACACCGGACGTCCGACGCCTAGACACTTCACCAGCCAGAACAACTACAGCCGAAGGCCAAGTCTACAATGTCCGGACGACCGACCGAGACCGGATGACCGACCCCCTTCAGCGACCGGACGACCGGCCTCCACCGGATGTCCGACAACTCCCGTCCAGAGCCAAAATGCCGGACGTCCGACAAGTACCGGTCGACCGGACCCTCGCGAGCCACCGGACGTCCGGTACCCGTCAGACAACCGACGCCTGTCTATGCACGGAGATCGGGCCCGAGGCCCATGTATCCCTTTCCCACTTACCCCTTTGTGGACCTAGACTATATATACTCCTCCACCTCCTCCTAGTTAGGGTTAGCATAGGTTTAGCTCAATTGAGATAGAGCTTTGCTCATCCATACGGATCTACTCCATGAGAGAGACCGCGGCCTCTACGGAGAAGATCCACCTTGCATTCAAGACCCCTCACGGGAAGATCCCCTCGCGGATTCAAGACATCCTCACAGAGAAGAACCGGCTACCCAATGTATCGTCCTTTGTTGGATTTGGATCATGTATCTCTTTGTGTTTCGAGGATCTAGCACATGTGTGATCGCTTCTTGTCTATTTGAGTGTTTCCTCTCGTTTCCCCTCATGATTTCCCTCGTGTTTCCCCTCGTGTTCTCCGTGTTCTTCGTAGGATCCCCTCTAATCGTGAAAGATCGGGCGTCTAGGGTTCTACCCTACATCAATGAGAGAGGTCTATCTCTTGTAATGGACGACGGCATCGGGGTATGAGCTCCGGCATGGTGGAGGAGGATGGTGGTGGATGGGGTGGCGGACGGAGGAGACTGGGGTGAAGAGGGTGTTTTGGCACCCACGGAGAACCAATGGGGAAATGGAGGGAGAGAGGTAGGGGAACCATGTCTTCAGGACGTGCTTGTCCCAAATGCGAGGAAATTTACAAACTTAGGCCCCGTTTAAAATTTCCTACATTACAGCAATATTAGTCGGTTGGGGATAGGACGGTAATCTCGCATACACCGAATATTTGCCGATGGAGATTTCGGTCGAGGAGAGTTTGTTTTGGTGCCCACCATGTATGAATCGGGGTGAGAAGGCGACTTCAGCCAAGGAGAAACTGTGTTTTGGTGCCCATAGTGTATAAATTTGGGGAGGTGAGAGGCGGAGGCAGTTATGTCACGTTTGAGTGAAATTACAAGCCTACCCCTATCGGAATCTATAGAAATCGAGCCGATAGGCTTTGCGTGTCAGGGATAGGTAGTAATTTCCATCTCGGAGATTTTGGTTACGGGCGGTTACTGCAAGTTTCCACACTTCGTTCAATTTTTTGCAGATAAAGATTGCACGTTTGCCTTGCCAACTCAATTTGAATCCATTTTGTATTTTTTCGAGCAGGATCCATTTTGTATTCGAATACAAATCTATATACATCATCTTTTTTATATATACTTTCAAAAGCACAACAACCTTTATACATAAATATGGTTTACAAATGGCATGATCTCATAGTCATAAGGCTGAAACCATCTTAATTTGAATTTTCTAATATTTCAAACCACTTTATGTTGAAATCCAATGAATGCATTCCTCGCTAACTGTCTCCAATTAATATGTGTTTCATGCGTGTCTTTTTTACATCTGAAATACGTATAATGTGTTTGACACACGCAACATATAGTGTAATCCGTTTTAGACATTTATTGCATATAAACCATGCATTGTCTCTAATTAAAAAAATCTATGGATCACTAATATTGATAAATTAAATAATATTACACGTGTCCCAATATTCAAATGAATATGCATGTTTGATAGACCAATTTTCGTTATGATATTATTGATGTCCTGATCTCTAGTTTAAATATTTGAATCCCCTTTAATCCAGATATTGGTCTCGTATAGCTATCACTCATGCTTATATATCTCTCTAGACCTATACGCCTTCACCGTCTCTCGAGTATCTCTCGTGCTACTTGTATGTCGACAATAGTCTTTTATCTTCATAGTGCACTGACGGTACTCTCTCCCTCGACCTTCACTCTATCTCTCTCTAATATATCTCGCTCCCTCCTATGTGTCTCTAACTATGGTTCTCCCTGTGAAATCTCTTTCTCTCAAACAAACACAAACTTTGTCTCCCGGGATCTCATTTCTCTCTACTATTCCCATGTATGAATCTCACACAGAGATGTCTCGTGCTCCCTATTTCTCAGTAGCTACAACTCTCCCTCTTAAATATCTCCCTCTCACACACAAACACAAACTCCATCTCTCAGGGCCTTATATCTCTCCACCATTCCCTTGTATGCCGCTCACACACAACCTCTCTCCCTAGCGATATCTCGCGTTCCCTGATATGTCTCTTTAGCTACAACTCTCTTTGTGAAATATCTTTCTCTCTCGCAAACACAAAACTCTGTCTCTTGGGATCTTATTTCTCCCTAATATTCATTTGTATGTCACTCACATGCACCCTCTCTCTATCTCTCTCACACCCACACACATAACTCAGCCTTCTAATCCACTCGACTCTTATCTCTAACACACACACACACACACACACTAGCCGATCTCCCTCTAGCTAGCATCTCTATCTTTCTATTTCTCTATTTGTCCACCAACCTTCTTTCTCGCCCGCACTCTTGCTTCCTATCACACACACTATATCTGTTTCTCTCTACATGCAATCATGCACCCTCTTTTATCTTTCTCTCACTCACACATAACTCGCCCCTCTGAACCACTCGACTGTTATCTCTAACACACAAACTAGCTGATGTCCCTCTAGCAAGCATCTCTATCTGTCTATCTATCTGTTTCTCCCTCAACCTTTCTTTCTCGCACGCACTCTTGCTTCCTATAACGCACAATATATTTGTTTCCCTATACTTGCATCTATAGGTCGGTCTCTTTTGCACACACATTGTGTATCGCTCTCTCAGCTCGCCATAGATAAATGCTCCAGTGCACGCCACTCTCTCTTAAAGACAAAAACACATGCTCGATCATCAGGCCTTCTTCCCTCACTCTCACATGCAAGCATACTGTCATACTGATCCATCTCTCCCATCCCGTTGATCTTATGACTTATGTTTCCTTTCTTTCATCTCGATCATGCGCGCGCGCACACACACACACATCCCACATATACATGTATACCTCTCACACATGCATGTTCAAGGTCTCATATGTCTTCATACGTAGTTAATTACCCTCAACCCCCACCCCACATCGAATCTTCCTCTTCTTGTGTGCACATGACTTCCGCCTGGGTGGGTCTCTTCTCTAAAAAACACAATCACACTTAAATATCTCCTTCTAGCTACCCCCTCTCTCACTCCTTCCCTCTATCCCTGAAAACAATAAGTCTATCCCTTCGTTTAATTCCCGCCTACATGCACCATCGATAGTAGTCTTACTCGGTGTCTCTCGAACAAACACGTTATCTCGATGCCCACTCCTCTCACGCGCACATGCCTTCTCTTCCCTCTTTACGGGCCTCTTCTCTCTCGCACCCCCCCCCTCGTTGGAGGCCTTTGCCATACACATCACCTCTCTACGATGAAGCCACACACACTTAATTACTTTCGCTATCGAAGACTCCATTTCACACGCACACACACACTCACACTCTCTCTCTCTATCTATCTGTCTCTAAGACTCCATTTCACACACACATGCTCTAGGTGGAGCATTTGTTCCTACCACCATTCATCCAACCTTACCTGTATGATAATCAATCGCCTTAATTTACTTTTATAACATGGAAAATTTCCACTTTATTTTAGTAGTTAGCAAACTTCTCATCATTTTTTTATACAACCACATTAATGTGGCCACACAAATCATAAGCTAACATGTAGTACTACCATTATACTTATATCCCGATGCAAAAGGTGGAGTACATGTCCGAAGAGTAGAGGCGCACACACACTCTATCTCTCAGAATCTCACACACATGCCAGTTACATGACACCCCCTAAAAATACCCCTATGTGTACAATTTGTGCACGCGCGGGTACACATGATGGAGCACATTTATTTAAGCTGGACGGCGAACCCAAACATTAGCTGCATTCATTCCCCTCCTGCTGCCTCTTCTCCGGTCACCGTCGCCCGATAGCCATGGCTCGGCCAAAGGTAACGACAAACGCCATGCTCCTGCCGGAGTGCCGCTTTGAACTCCTTTCAGAGATCTAGAGGTGGCGCGAGGCCTGGATCGGAGCCACCCTTCCTCTGGAATCCGGACTAGCCGGAGCCGGAGGAGGAGACAGAGCAGCACGCGGAGCCGGAGGAGGAGAACGATGATGCAGGCGACGCGGAACCAGAACAGGACGACGACGACATGGGCGAAGTGAAGCTGGAGGAGGACGAGGACAAAGCGAGGGAGGCGGAGCTGGCGCCACCGGCTGCATGCTTCGCCATGGTGTAGTTGACCCAAGCGGAGGGGGCGGTGGAACAGTAGGCCATCCTCGAGTTCATCCAGTCAGAGGCCGAGGTGGAGGTGAACCACCGCTTCCACCGCCAGCGGGAGTGGGGGGTCAACGAGATGTTAGCCAAACTAGAGGAGGAGCAGGAGGAGCTGGAGTTGCAGCATGCGGCCACCTACCCATCTCTGACGACGAGTAGTGTGGTCTAGCTTAGGTTATGTACTTACTACCTCCGTCGTGATTTATTAGTCCCCTTTGTAATATGTGCTAAATTTTGACCAAAGATTTAACTGAAAAAATGTTACTGCATGTCAACAAAAATTATATCGTTGGATTCGTATTTGACTATAGTTTTCAATGATATAATTTTTGGTGACATGCATGAACTTACTACTAGTTACTACTATTGCATGGTATGTATGGATTCGAGATATATCCAGGACTACTCCTCAATGTAAAGTGATTATAAGATGAATGAATGAAAGCTTGCCGAGCGCCTTTTGTTTGTTAAAAAAACATAATTCTAATACTCCCTCCTTTCTTGTTTAAAGGGCTCATCTGAAAAAATAGATTTCCATTATACACGGACTTAAAGGGCTTTGAGTCTCATGCCACATTTATTTCATAGAGATAACAAAAAGGAAATTTTAGTGGTCATGCATGCATCTTTTTGTGCTAGTACTATATTAGGGTTGACCGGCCACTTCCAACGGACGTGCCTGGGCGGTGGAAGAAGGAGAAGGGAAGCGGGTTGTGGAGTATGCCAATTGCAACACGAGCTCCAAGGAACGTTCATGGCAAACAATGCATAGTATAGTATAGGTAGCACGTACACCAGCGGAGTATGAATTGGACTTTAGGTTGTGTGTGGATGACATGGCTACAACATGCATCCTGTAGTTCGACAGCCTACCGCTCCGCCTCGCACGGTTTGGTCACGCAAGATTTGCATGCATGCATGTCACGCACGTACTTGTCGAAGGCGTGGTCAAAAAAGGGCGACGAGGTCCGCTAGTCCGTGTTGGTCCATGCGCCCGAAAAACAAACTAATCCCAGTCACTGTAAATGTCATGCGTGCTTTAATTTCGGGCTAGTTGATGGACGCGAAGGTGTCATACAACAAACCGCCCGCCAACTCCCTAATCTCAAATATAAACTGCACTAGCGCGCGCCCACAGAACATCCTTTCCTAAGGGAGGAAGCCCTACAATTACCATCTCCTCACATGTAAACCATCTACCCAAGGGACAAGGCAGTTCATCGACATTGCCATGGATTCGCAAGGTGTTGGTGCTTCTCATCCTCGTTGAGGTTGGGAGACCTTGGACGATGATCCTTTGGGAGAAACGTAAGTCGCTCCAACTTCCTCACACCTGCAAGGATCAGAGGTACTTGCACCAAATATTTTAAGAGGGTGCGTCAATATGCGTGGGAGAAGGCCATGCTAGTTGGTCTACCATGCATCCTCGAGGACGAGGATGTTTCCTAGGGGGTTTCTCCAGCGCGACGTGGCCGTGGTTGCAAGTTGACACCCCTTGAGATGCCGACGTTGAGGGGCACTCGGATTTTCTCCAATGAGCAGGTAAGTGATGAATTTGATCACCTAGTAAATGCATTCTAAAGACTACTTCCGTGTCCATTTCATAATTCCCCTGCTGCCCACTATTTCACAGGTTAGGCTTGGTGCCAATGGAGAATGGCTTGCATATGTACGGGAGGGTACCAACATCAATTTGCACAACATCTACATTGGTGACACCGTTCCCGTAGAACCTTTGTCCAACATTGGGATCGGCCATGCAATGGGCTATCGCCTGAATTGGTACGATGGAACCATGGTGAGATTGAAGAAGATAGCAATCTTAGAAGCCCCGATAAGGTTGTCCGCCAACATAAATTACAGTCTCATCGCGGTGTTCGACATTGTGATTGCTTTCACGAACCCTACAAATGGCGGTCAAAGGTGGACCATGCTGTCTGCGGCCGATTTTTTGCCGTACGAGTACGAAGAGACTCTAACCGCATCTTCGTGGTGACAAACAAGGGGACTTGTTTCGTATGGTACACATCCTATGGTATACTCCCTCTCTTCCAGTTTATTTGTTTTGTTTTTCAGTTTTATAAGTTTCAAATTCAAATTTAGAGCTCCCCATCACATGTTGAGATTACAATGTGCATTAAATCTTTGCATGCCTGTAGTAGTTTTTTATTGGTCATTTATATTGGTCACGCATGCACGCATTGCAATTAACATTTTTCACCACAATTTTTTAGGAAACTGAGTGCAATAATTGAGTTGTTTTGCAAACTACCAGTATAACGCCTGAAACGGTACAAAATCAATACCACCACCACGCCCACGTCTGACCGCCCTGGCCTACCCAAACCCACTCCCTTGCCGGCGCGTGCTCTCCGCCTAAAACGGTCAGCGCCGCGCCAGAGCGTCAGTGCCGCATTAATGCCCGGCTTGAGCGTGTCGGATTTAGGGTTCCGCAGACCCTAGAGAGGTTCGAACTCTGGGGTGCGTGCGAAGAACTCATCCTCCCCAGTCTGCCTGCTCACCGAACCCACGGCCTAGCTTGCCAAACCCGATGGACAAGAGACACAACAGTTTACCCAGGTTCGGGCCACCTTGCGGTGTAAACCCCTACTCCTGTTGCTGGTGGATTGGCCTCGAGGGGCAGTGGATGAACTACTACAATGGCGGAACAACCTCACGAGGTGAGGTGTTCTTGTGCTCGATGAGCTGGTGAGCTGGTTAGGGTGGAATGGATCCGATCCCCTCTCCTCTCCCCTCTATGGTGGTGGCTAGGTCCTATTTATAGTGGCCTTGGTCCTCTTCCCAAATGTAGGCGGGAAGGGATCCCACAACGGCCAAATTCAAAGGGAGACAACTAGTACAAGTTATCCTAAGAAAAGTAGTCTTCACCTGCAAAAGCATCTGGTGGTGACGCCGCGGTGGGCTCCACAATGACCTCCGTCCTGGCGGTCTTGGTCTTGTTGCACCGAAATGGAAACCTTTGCTTGATTCCTTGGGACTCCGCGCCTGCGCTTGCCTCCTTAGCACCAAACAGGAAACTGGTACACTGCGCCCGCTGGTGCCCGCCTGGCCTTGGTCGTCACGGCTCACGTCATATGAACCTCGCGAGGTGCAGCTTGCATAGATATCTCCGCTCCTGGGGAGCCAGCCTGGGGAGGCCGCCTCCAAGGAGGTCTTGGTGTCGCTCGCCTCGCGAGGCTTGGCCCCTCGCGAGGGTCTTGGGTTGTTGTTGCTGAAGCTGGGCCGTACCGGGCCGTTGACGGAGCCACGTCGTGGGCCGCACGCAGGCAAGTCTGGGTACCCCCGTTCCCAGAACACCGACAGTAGCCCCCGGGCCCAAGGCGCGCTCGAACTTGGCTTCGAGGCGAAGCCAAAGGGCAAGTGCGGAGCACCGCGGGCCCCAACCGCTTGCCGCCTTGGTTGACGCATGGCGATTGATGGGACGTGGGCGCCTCCGCTTCCCCGCGCTGCCTCGGCAACTGTTCGATTTGACGAGACTCTGCTGCAAGCAGAAGAAAATCATCATCGCGTGCGATCGTGGAGGCCGGCGGTTGGCCTTCCTCTGGCTGTAAATGAGGGGAGGGGCAGAGCCCCCTTGCTCATCTCCGTCTTCTCATCACCCACTCCTTCTTCTTCCTTCTTGCCTCGCCATCTCGTTGTAGCACCCATGGCACCGATTAGGAGGTTCTCCGCAGCGGAGAAGGGGAAACCCCTCGTGAGGAGCAGGGGCCACTTCCACCGAAGAAGAGACTCAGCAGTCCCCACGACGCCGGCGAAAGGCCAGAGGTGACGCGGCCTTGGTGCGCGCGGCCTCCACCTGGCTTCCCGCTCCCTCTGTGCTCCCACGCGCAAGGCTCTAGAGAAGGCGGCAGTGCCTGGCGCTGAGCGGGCCAAGCTGAGGCCGTGCAGCCTGCGAGTCCGCGAACACACGCCGAGGGTACCTCGAGCGAGTTCGTGGTGTGGGCGGCATTGCCACCACGGACGTGGATCCAGTTCCCGCGGTTTTTTGCCGAGGAGATGCCGCCGATGGGGGCGCTTGAGATGTGGCTGCAGCACGTCGGGTGCTCCAGTCTGGCCACGGGGGCGGAGGTCGAGGTCGTCCCCCCGAGCAAAATCTTCATGACCCGAGGATGGGGCGAGGTCGCCGACACCTGCCGCGTGGAGGGCGCCCTCGCCATCCATTTCGAGTACGACGACGCCTCCATGTTCTTCTTCAAGGTCTTGGACAAGGAGGGATGCCGCTTGGAGTGTTGCCCTGGAGGAAGCGGCCTGCATGGCGCGGCTGCGGGCACCGAGCCCGCCTCCTGTCCTGCCGACATAGCTCCTCCAGCAGCACCGACAACTCCTGGGAGTCCAGTGTCTATCCTGAGCCTAGCGATTCTCCAAAGTCGAGTGACGATAGCTACGTTCCACCGACCTCTCGCCGTGCCAGGAGCGCGGCAGCTGCGTCCGCCTGGCGTCGTCGGTGATGCCCAGTAGCCAGGGCTCCTTGAAGTTTTCTTCTTTTGTTTCCCTGCGCGGAATCGTGACAAACCCCATGGGGGTATGTAAAAAAAATTGTAATGCTTTTGCTCTAATGTTTATTACTCCTAGTATGAGGTTGCAGCTGTGTGTCTCGCTTCGGCATTGTTCCCCCTTTTCGTTCTCACGGTAGCTTTGCGCTTTACGCCGGCAGGTCCCAGTCCCCAGGCATGCTTCGGCCGTCGCTAGTATGCCAGGTCGCGATGCCGTGGTCAAGGCCAGGAGGTGAGCAGCCCGATGTCCGGTAAGAGCTCCTGAGGCGCGATGCTTAGGAGGTCCCCTTTGGCATGCAAGCAGCTTCCTTGAGGCTGAAAAGGGAAGTAGCATTGCTGGAGCGAGATTGCGGGGGTGGAAAATATTGAACGGTTAGATTCACACTGATATGCACCAGTGACTTATCTTTTAGCAGGCCTGAGGTGATTCCTTCGCGAGGCGCCTGGCAGTATCTTAGCGGCGATGCTTCAAGTAGGGCTCCTGCCGACCTTCCCTTTCCCGCTCATTTGAGTGCTCTACGTCCTCGGGTCCCGACCCTCGAGCGAGGCTCAGCCGCCGCTGGTATGCCAGGTCGCGATGGCGTGGTCAAGGCCAGGGGGTGACGGCTGAAGAGTCAGTAGGAGCTCCTGAGTCGCGATGCTCAGGAGCCCCCCCTTTAACGTGCAAGCGAATTGCATGAAAAATGGATGGCCGGCAGGGCCGCCTGCAGCCAAACTTGGGGGATCCTGTGGGTCAGTCCAAGAAGAGAGCATAACTTGTAAGCGTGCTTGGTGTCTTGCCGCTGATCTTTCCGCAAGAAGATGAAGGCACCGAGGATCTGGTGAGGTGATATGCGTGGGGCAGGCCGCGAGCCAAAGCTCGATCCCTCAGATTTGTTGGTGTTGCAGTTACGGACCCAAGCACAAGCACCGTGCCAGCATGTGTAGCCCCTGTTGCGGGATGAGCAAGAGGCTGGTCAGCATGCGGGAAGCCGCGAAGGGCGATAAGACATCAAACAAGCAGGTGATAAACATTCAGCAATTCATGGAAGGAGGTAAGCCATCTCTAATAGATGCAAAGAACAATACATGCTGCAGGGACAGACCCATGCTGCCTTGGGATGATGCAACCCGAGGGGCACCCCCAACAGAGTGAATCAAAGATGCGAAAGGATACATGTCACAGGGACAGGCCCATGCGATCTGGGGATAATGCAGCCCGAGGGGCGCCCCCAACTGAATAAACCGGAAAATGTCACCTGGCACCATTGCTGAAGAGATGTTGAAGTAGCTGAAGATGCGCGTTGAAGAAGTCGCTCCTCACGAGCCGCCTGGGTCCTGAACCTCGGGGGGCCCTGGAGGCTCAGGGGGCTCATGAAGAACCGTCGCCATCTCCGCCAAGACCGCCTGGTACCTGGCCTCCTAAGCCACCATGATGCTTCGCATGAGGCACTGAGATGCAACAGCCGCGTTCGGCAAGCCAAAGGGCATGCAACGTAGTTGCGAGGGGGGCCCTCTCACCTGCCGACACGCGACAGCCAGTAGAGCCGCTGAGAGGCAACCCTGTTGAGTCCTGGGAAGTTGACGCGGACGCGCAACTCACTATCCTTGACAGGACAAGGAGATGTGCCAGGTGGTGGGCGGCGGTCGCCGCGCATGGCTCTCGCCTCTTGAAGCTCCTCTGTTGCCTTGGTGATGAACTCCTGAGCACCTGGCGTCCCGCGCCTTATGCCCTCTTGGTGGAAACGCGTGCTGAAGCACGCCTCCATGTGGTGCCCGAGGGCCTCCCTCGTGACATTGGCTAAGTCAGAGGCCCTCCAGAAGAGAGCCCCTGGGCCCAGCCTCAGGGGGGCGCCGGGTGCGGCTTCCTATGCAAGGGAGGGAGGCGCCCCATCTGTGGGCGTAGGTCCTGAGGTCGTGCCGCTGGACGGCTTGCTCCCCTGAGGTTCCTGGTGGAGCAGCTGCTTATTCTTCTTGGGGACAACCTTAGGAGGGTAGATGGTGCCTTTGTCGTCGGGGTTCTCGACTGCCGCAGCCTGGTAGGTGCGCTCGAGGGAGCACACTACGTCCTTCTCCTCGCAAGCGACCATGATGACGTCGCGGCTCCCTGGCATCTTGAGGACATTGTAACCATGATGAGTCACTGCCATGAACATGGCCAGGGCCGGGTACCCAAGGATGGCGTTGTATGGAAGACACATGTGGGCGACGTCGAAGTCGATGAGCTCTGTGCAGTAGTTGTCGCGCTGGCCAAAGGTGACACGGAGGCAGATCTGCCCTATCGAGGTGGTGGAGCCGTCGGTCACTCCTGAGAATGGTTTGGTGGGCTGCAACTGGTCATAGGGCACCTGGAGTCGGTCGAATGTTTCGATGGATAGAACACTGAGCCCCGCACCGCCATCGATGAGGGTTTTGGTGACCAGGACGTTGCTGATGACGGGTGAGCAGAGCATCGGGAGGGCGCTGGTAGTTGCCGCGCACTTGAGCTGGTCGGATGAGCTGAAGGTGACGGTGCACTTGGACCACCTGAGCGGATGCGTAGCCTCGATCTTGGGAAGGGCCGCATTCACCTCGCGGGCAAGCTGCTTGAAGATGCGATGAGAGGCTCGGGCCTGGGCGCCGCCTAAGATGTAGGCTACTGCACGAGGCTCCTGGAAGCCCCCAGCCCCCTCATCCTGGTGGTGGTCATCGTTTCTCCTCGACGCTGGTGGCAGTGACGGGAGGCCAGCGTTGCCCTGTGGGCGGTCCTCACGAGGCTGGTCCCTCGCGAGGCTGGCCCTACCAGCGCTCCTCACGAGTTTGATCGCGCCACTCCTGGCGAGGGTCGCGGTCGTTGCAACATCCTCCATTTTGCCCTCCTTCGCAGCCATAGCCTCGATCGCTACGCTCGGGGCAGCGACCGAGGCGCTCGTCGTGGATGGCCCTGAGCTCCTGCCTATCATTGGTGTTGTGGATGTGTATGTTGTGGAAGACGCAAAACGGACGGCTGCCCTTGGATGACTCCGGGTGGTCGCATCCGCGTTTCATTTCTGGTTCAGCCGCGAGCACGGCCGCCCCCTTGTGCTTCACGTCCTTGGCCTTGGCCTTCTTGTCCTCTTGGTCGGTCTCTGGGAGCTCGAGGAGGGAGAGGTGTCCTTCCTCAGCTCTCGCGCACTTGGTTGCCATGTTGAACATCTCCAGAGCAGTGCACAGGTCCTCATGTATGGTGAGCTCTTCCTTCATCTTGACGTCACGGACTCGATCACAGAATGCGGAGATGATGACCTTGTCCGACACCTTGGGGATCTTGACACGAACACTGTTGAAGCGCTGGATGTACTTCTGCGGGGTCTCCCCTGGCTGCTGCTTGATGCGCCACAGGTCACCCGCAGTAGGCGGGCGGTCGCGAGTGCCCTGGAAGTTGGCGACGAAACGCTCGCGCATCTCGCCCCAAGAGGAGATCGATCCCACGGGCAGGTTCAGGAGCCACAAGTGCGCGCCATCTTTGAGGGACATGGGAAACCAGTTCGCCATGACCTTATCGTTGCCATTGGCCGCCTCGATGCTCAGCTCGTAGAGCTGCAGGAACTCAGCAGGGTCGGGGGTGTCGTCATAGCGTGGAGGCAGGTCGGGCTTGAACTTCCCCGGCCAGACGATGTTGCGCAACTCTGGAGTGAAGGCGCAGCAGCCCGCTGTGGTCACTGGAGCCCGTCGTGGAAGTGGAGCCTGATCTTGGCGCTCACGCGCCACCACCTCAGGTGGCGCGCGGTCTTGACGTGGTGGTGCTTGGAGCGCTGGTGCATCTTCTTGCGGCTGCTGGACCTCCTGGCAGCTTTCTTCTTCACACGCGAGCGCCTTGCACAGCGGGTCGCACCGTGGGGCCGCGCGCATTCATCCAGGGCGACGTCTTGACAGGGAGGTGGCGGAGGTGCTCCATGGGCTACGTCCCCCGCGACAGGTGGCGGGCGAGGCAGCGAGAGAGACGGTGCAGGAGAGCCCCCAGCGGCGCTGACGAGCTCGGCGATGCGTTCCAGCCAGTCTTTGTAGAAGTCGTCGACAGGGCGGTAGCGCAGCAGCTCGCGCGCCATGAGCAGCGCAGCCTGCGCGTGCGCCGGCCCGCGACGAGCGTGAGATGACGAACTAGCCGGAGTCAGTGACGGGGTGGCCGTGCGTCCATCACGCTGCACGGAGGGGTGCATCGACGAAACATGCTGCTCGTGCCCCGCCGGTCTGGTGGCGGCATTGGCGGCAGGCAATGCATAACGACGGGGAGGCCCGGCGGCAGGCGGCGTCCAGGCGACGCGAGCGGCGAGGGCGGCCCGACGCTCAGCACGGGCTTGACGGGCGTCAGCCATGGAAGCGGTGGAGCAGTGGCGAGTCGACCGGAGGAAGAGAGGCTCCGACGCACCCCTACCTGGCGCGCCAAATGTCGGATTCAGGATTCCGTAGACCCTTGAGAGGTTCGAACTCTAGGGTGCGTGCAAAGAACTCGTCCTCCCCAATCTGCCTGCTCACCAAACCCACGGCCTAGCTCGATGAACCCGATGGACAAGAGACACAGCAGTTTACCCAGGTTCGGGCCACCTTCCGGTGTAAAACCTTACTCATGCTTTGTGGTGGATTGGCCTCGAGGGGCACTGGATGAACTAGTACAATGGCCGAACAGCCTCGGGAGGTGAGGTGTTCTTATGCTCGATGAGCTGGTGAGTTGGTTAGGGTGGAATGGATCCAATCCCCTCTCCTCTCCCCTCTATGGTGGTGGCTAGGTCCTATTTATAGTAGGCCGGAAGGGATCCCACAACGGCCAAATTCAAAGGGATACAACTAGTACAAGTTATCCTGACAAAAGTAGTCTTCGCCTGCAAAAGCATCTGGTGGTGACACCGCGGTGGGCTCCGCGATGAACTCCGTCCTGGCAGTCTTGGTCTTGTTGCATCGAAATGGAAATCTTTGCTTGATTCCTCGGGACTCCACGCCTGCGCTTGCCTCCTTAGCACCAAAGAGAAAACCGGTACACTGCGCCCGGTGGCGCCCGCCTGGCCTTGGTCGTCACGGCTCACGTCATATGAACCTCGCGAGGTGCAGCTTGCATAGATATCTCTGCTCCTCGGGAGCCAGCCTGGGGAGGCCGCCCCCCCAGGGAGGTCTTGGTGTCGTCTACCTCACGACGCTTGGCCCTCGCGAGGTTCTTGGGTTGTTGTTGCTGAAGCTGGGCCGTACCGGGCCGTTGACAGAGGCACGCCGTGGGCCGCAGACAGGCAAGTCTGGGTACCCCCGTTCCCAGAACACCGACAGAGTGGAGGCAACCACTTGCTGACGCTGGCTTCAAAGCAGCGCGACGGCCGAGAGAGCGCCGCTTCCCGGTGCATGCGACTGCTCCGCGTTGAAACGATACCATGGGCGACCGTTCGTCCGTGTGCCACCCACATTAATGACATACAGTTGCCGGGGAACCTACTTCGGCGTCACTCCTCCATCCACCCGCCCCCACTCATCGCCATTCGCTGGCGGAGCTGGAGAGCACCGAGCTGGAATAGGAAAAGGCGAAGCAATATCCGGAGCTTCAGTTCCCGGGGCTCATGGCCGGACATGGAGGACAGACACCAACGATCATCTAGAATATGTTTAGAGTAGGTTTTACTCTAGTTTGTATGAAAACTGTAATGTATTTCATCCTGTTTATATGAAGAGTTTTTGAAATGTAATGATTTTCGTCCGGTTTCCATGAAATCCGCCTTGTTTCCATGATTATGCAGGGCAAAGTCACCCCCAATCAAAATCAGATTGCCAATCATGGATGTGCATGGGGCATTTGGTCTAACTTGGAACTTTGTAGCTGACGACACCCAGGTGGTACGTACTATCTTAGTAGTCGCTACCCATGGTACCATTGAAGGGCAACAAGGTCCTACGATCTATCATGATCGGACCCTGATCATGTACCCAGGTAATCCATTCTCTCTGATCTAGGAGTAGTAGAACCAGGAGCTATTGTATATCTTATTGCCATGTCATCTTATGACATTTCAGTACGTGTCTCTTTATACTCCAGGAGGAGGAGTAGTTCTTTCCTTTTTTATTGATTGGGATAGTCACCTATGCAATTTTATAATGCTAGTAGTAGCAATTTCAATTCCGTGTAGTACTAGCTAGGTAGCCATAATCCCATCAAACAAAACTACTCCTACTTTAATTAATGTACATGGCCCAGGTAACACTCTGAAATTGTTCGATGTCACCTGTGCCGCAGCTGGTCTATACATTACTTCCCTTCCCTCTCATAGAAATAGGCAATATAAAGTATTTTACTTTAATATGTATCCTCTGCTTACGTCACCTTATTATACTGCATGGACCGTAACCATGCACGTCAACATGTCTCTAGGTTTGAGATGCCAGGTGTACGACATGGACGGCGGCGTCTTCGACCCACGTGATGCTTCCTGGGTGCGGATGGACACACTTGGAGAGTACTCGGTTTTTATTGGGGACAGCTAACCCATAGTGAAAATGATGCCACCTTCTATGCACGACGATGACGGCCTGCCGTTCATGAAGAATGTGTGCGTTTTCATTGCGCACCGACGGATTTATATATTGAAAGCCGCTATCCCTGATATATGATGCTTTAGTTTGGATGGGTCTCCATCGTGGTCAGCCACACTAAGAAGCTGCGATGATATGGACTCCCGTTGCCCACCGTTATGGATCGCGCCATCTATGAAGAACACGTGGGACTGGAACTGCGAGACGGACATGTACCCAGGGATGTACGAACCTGAGTAATGTAGCGCAATAAGTGAAGTAGCCACGCACAAATAGTATGAACCTGCGTGGCATATGGGCATTTGTCTTACTACCACTAAATGTTATACGTGCAATGGACGGTGATATTATGATGTACGTGCCTAACAGCCTAAGTACTCTACTATATTAATTGCAGGCACATATTAGGTTGGATATCTATTCACGTGTATGGTCCGAGACCTTCCAACTAGACGGTCTGTCTCTCCGGGTCGCATTTTGTATCGTTATATACTAGTATTACGTGTGGTCTCCGACCTAGAAGCGGAAGAAGTGGAGACGCTCTACCACGATGTTCATGTCCCACTCCTTTCGCTGACGTGTGGGACATCCAACAAGTGCAGTGTTTCGGACTCCATCGTAAGAGTTGAAATGCTAGGTTTCATCAAAAATAAAAAATAAATATAAATCAGCAGTGATACTATACCATGCGGTTTCCTTACTCCCCGATATCGAAAAGAATACTTTCGTTGGCCGACATGTGGGACGTCGACCATCCTCGTCCACTTGCCATGCACTAATATTAGGGTGCATCACGTAGAACTCCCGAGAGAGTCACCCCAATCATCACGCCGTAGTAATAATGACTAATGAGCCATCAAATCACAGGCCCAACCTTTCCCACTGTAAGTTGCTCCAACGAAGGAACCATCATGACTTCGTAGAATTCTGCTTCTTGAAGAAAACTACTGTACCAGCAATACTGCTAGCTACAGTACTGTACACCAGCGGAGTATGAATTGGAGCAAGTTTATTATCGCACACGCCGTAGTTGCAAGTTGAAGCCCTTGAGAAATTGGAGCGATGTTTCCTAGGGGGGTCTATCCAGCGCGGCGTGGCAAGTTGACGCCCTTGAGATGCCGATGTTGAGGGGTGAGCGAGTCCTGAATTAGGGGTTCTCGGACAGCCGGACTATATCCTTTAGCCGGACTGTTGGACTATGAAGATACAAGATTGAAGACTCCGTCCCGTGTCCGGATGGGACTCTCCTTGGCGTGGAATGCAAGCTTGGCAATACGGATATGTAGATCTCCTCCCTTGTAACCAACTCTGTGTAACCCTAGGCCCCTCCGTTGTCTATATAAACTGGAGGGTTTAGTCCGTAGGACAACAACAATCATACCATAGGCTAGCTTCTAGGGTTTAGCCTCTACGATCTCGTGGTAGATCAACTCTTGTAATACTCATATCATCTAGATCAATCAAGCAGGAAGTAGGGTATTACCTCCATCGAGAGGGCCCGCAGCTGGGTAAACATTGTGTCCCCCGCCTCCTGTTACCATCCGCCTTAGACGCACAGTTCGGGACCCCCTACCCGAGATCCGCCGGTTTTGACACCGACATTGGTGCTTTCATTGAGAGTTTCACTGTGTCGTCACCATAAGGCTAGATGGCTCCTTCGATCATCGGCAACGATGCGAACCAGGGTGAGGTTTTCCTCCCCGGACAGATCTTCGTATTCGGCGGCTTCGTACTGCGGGCCAACTCGCTTGGCCATCTGGAGCAGATCGAGAGCTATGCCCCTGGCCATCAGGTCAGGTTTGGAGACTAGAATTATACCGCGGAGATTTGATCTTCGACAGATTCGAGCCCATGTCAGGTGCGCCGCACGATCACAACGAGCATGACTTAGCTCTGTCGTCGGATGGTGTTTGGGAGATCCCACCTGCGACTACTCCAGCCCTCAATCCGGAACAAATTGCGCCATCTGAGGACGGGTGGATGGACCCCGCCACGGAGGCCGCACACTCAGTGGCGATAGAGCCGAATACTGACTTCACCTCCTACGAGACCCGTGTTGCCGAACCGTTGGATCCGTCCCCAGCCATGGGCTCCGAGCCGCCTACGTCCGCGCCTATCGAATCCGATTGGGCACCGATCATGGAGTTCACCTCCGCGGATATCTTTCAGCACTCGCCCTTTGGCGACGTGCTAAACTCGTTGAGGTCTCTCTCCCTGTCAGGAGACCCTTGGCCGAATTATGTTCGGCTAGAATGGGATGCGGAAGACGAAGACATTCGCTCCCCACCCACCACCCACTTGGTAGCCACTGTCGACGATTTAACCGATACGCTCGATTTTGGCTCCGAAGACATCGACGGTATGGACGACGATGCAGGAGACAAACAGGAACCACCGCCCATAGGGCGCTGGACAGCCACTTCATCACATGATATATACATGATGGATACACCCAAAGAAAACAATGATGAGGAACGGGAGGATGCAGCGAAGGATAACCCCCTCGAGAAGCAACCAAAGCAATGACGCAGACGCCGCTCCAAATCCCGCCTCTGCAAAAACAGCGATAACAGCGCAAGAAAGAATGAGACCCTGGTCGACTCCAAAGCAACAGAGCAGGACGAGCCAGCGGACGACGAACATAGTATGGAGCCACTGTCCGATCACGGCGACGCCAAGGGTAGAAATCATCAACCCATCTCCGGAGAGGAGAATAGTCCGGATGACGATGCACACATCATCCCGGAAAGGAACTTGGAACAAGAGAACCTCCACAGAAGGCTTATTGCCTCCGCAAGGAGTCTTAAGAAGCAGAAACAAAGGCTTAAGGCCGCGCAAAATACACTTATCAGTAGATGGAACAAAGTGCTGGACACTGCTGAAAAGTATGGTGGCAGTCGCCACACAAAGAGTTACCCAAAGCGCAAGCTGCTGCCTGAATTCGATGACGAGGCCTTAGAGCCCACACAGCCGAAAAACAAAACGGCCGACCGGTCGGATCGACCACCTCGTGGCTGCGATAGAGCGGCTAACGAGGCCGCACATAAGTCAGGACACGACTCACGTGAGGACTTGCATCAAAAAGCCAGCATGACCAGATCCATCTTCGGATCTAGGAAGCGCGCTCCAGCGCAGAATCAAAACCGAACACTACAACTGTCAGAATGCCATGATACATCCAAATACAGGGGTGCCGCACACCCCCTATGCTTCACCGATGAGGTACTGGATCATGAATTCCCAGAGGGATTCAAACCCATGAACATAGAGGCGTACGACGGAACAACAGATCCTGGGGTCTGGATTGAGGACTTTATCCTTCACATCCATATGGCTCGCGGAGACGACCTCCACGCCATCAAATATTTGCCCCTCAAGTTGAAAGGACCAGCTCGGCACTGGCTGGAGAGCCTCCCCGAAAATTCAATTGGAAGTTGGGAGGAGCTTGAGGATGCTTTTAGGGCTAACTTTCAAGGGACCTATGTCCGACCTCCGGACGCAGACGATTTAAGTCATATAATTCAACAGCCCGGAGAGTCAGCCCAAAAGCTTTGGAACAAATTTCTCACTAAGAAGAATCAAATCGTCGACTGCCCGGACGCCGAAGCCTTAGCAGCTTTCAAACACAGCGTCTGAGACGAATGGCTCGCCAGACACCTCGGCCAAGAAAAACCGAGGACAATGGCAGCCCTAACAAGCCTCATGACCCGCTTTTGCGCGGGCAAAGATAGCTGGCTGGCCCGTAGTAGCACCAGCGACCCAGGCACATCTGAAGTCAGGGATGGCAATGGAAAACCACGACGCAGTAAAAGTAAGCGTCGAAATAACAAAGACAGCCCAGACAACATGGCGGTAAATGCCGGATTTAGGGGCTCTCGACCCGGTCAGCGGAAAAAGCCTTTCAAAGGCAACAAAGATGGATCGTCCAGCCTAAACAAGATTCTAGACAAATTATGTCAGATTCATGGCACCTCCGATAAACCTGCAAATCACACCCACAGAGAATGCTGGGTCTTCAAGCAGGCCGGCAAGCTAAACGCCAAACACAAGGGGAGGGAGACACCAAGTGAAGACGAGGATGAACCTCGCTAGCAAAACACTGGGGGACAGAAAAAATTCCCACCAGATGTCAAAACAGTGAACATGATTCACGTAACAAAAAGAAGGAGCAAACATGCACTCCGAGACATATGCCCCGTAGAGCCCGTCACCCCTAAGTTCAACCCTTGGTCGGCCTGTCCAATCACTTTTGATCGCAGGGATCACCTGACAGGTATCCGGCACGGAGGATTGACTGCCTTGGTGCTAGACCCAATTATCGACGGATACCACCTCACCCAAGTCCTCATGGACGGCGGCAGTAGTCTTAATCTGATATATTAGGACACAGTCCGCAAAATGGGGATAGACCCGACAAGAATCAGCCAAAGTAATACTACCTTTAAAGGGGTAATACCAGGCCCAGAGGCCCGTTGTACGGGCTCTCTAGTACTAGAGGTTGTATACGGTTCTCCCGACAACTTCCGAAGTGAAAAGTTAACCTTCGACATCGCTCCATTCCGATGCGGCTATCAAGCACTACTCGGAAGAACAACTTTCGCTCGTTTCAATGCGGTACCGCATTACGCTTCTCTTAAGCTTAAGATGCCCGGTCCACGTGGCATCATCACAGTTAGCGGAAATATTGAGCGTTCCTTATGTGCGGAAGAACGTGTGGCGGCTTTAACAGCCAAACACTAAATGGCCTCTCCAACCATAATAAATGATCGGTCGTCAAGACCACGGACACGGCTAGACGAGTCCGGCGCACAACTAGCTGTAACAGCTTAGATAAACCTGAGATTGGTACGATGGATATACCCCCGTAGGCGGTACCAGGGGCTTCCCGCATGTAAAAAGGACTACAGTTCGGCTCGACCTTACTTATCTTGAATTTTAATGGTTTATTGAGAATAACCAATTTTTCGCACGACAACTTTCACCTAAGTTCTTCTCTTTTACAAATGATAATCGTGCTACACCCTTCCAGGATATGGCACAACGGAGACACAGGCGCAGACGTGCAGCAGGGCCCAGCTCAAAGGTTTCTTTTTTGATTAAGACCCTGTGTAAACATTTTTTACTGCCTCTTGTTGTTTCACATCCCCCGGACACTCAGCATAACCGAGAGGGATGCTGACGTTATTGGCATTTCGCCACGTCAGACTAATGCACGTACCTGGAAATTCAGGGTTCAAGGGCGTTACTCAGCCCAGTGTATGTTGTAAAGACCGAATACCTTAGGGAGTGTTTGGCGTCACGAGTTTGGCCTTATATGCATCAGCTCTGAATCATGTCTTTGGTCAAATGTTGGGTTTGCCCGGCTCCCGTGTTTTGCTACCTTACGTTCCGCTCTATTGGCTAAGGCGGCACCGGGAGAACTACTACGATTTTGCCCTGGTTCATCCGGACGAGCACCTCAGTAGAGAAAGCCGAAAACTGACTGTCATGATAAAGCGCGAGACTGGTCAACCACTCGATGACTCATCGGAATCTTTGGGATTCCTCCGCATTAACGAAGGCCCGTTTTTCCCGGTCATGTAGGTACGCGCACCGTATTCGGATAGACACGGAAACACCAGGGGCTATATAGTAGCCCCACTGTCAAACTCCTATGGTTAAGTGAAAGTGTTAAAGCAATATAGTCCGATTGCCTCGTTCACCGTGCTACCACCTCCTTAATGGACCAAGACGTTGGATCAAGTGTGAACACGTGCTTTCACGAACACCCCCGCATTATATGCATGGGGGCTGAAGCCGACGACTACAAACTTTCAGGTTATATATATATATATATATATATATATATATATATGTACACACACACATAAACGACCACACAGGAGGCATAATAATACTTTCAGGCAAAAGTATAAACAAAGCCTTTATAATTCAAATAACATTGTTCTTACAATTGGGATACATGTCACTAGAACATGATACTCTTCGAGCACTGAGCCTCTATTAAACGAGCGCCTTCTAGGACTTCTTCAAAATAGTGCTCGGCCGATACCCGGGCTACGGCCGAACTCTGGGTTGCAATAACGGTGGCCTCCATCTCTGCCCAGTATGTCTTGACACGGGCAAGAGCCATCCGCGCACCCTCTATGCACGCCGAGCTCTTCATAGTGTCGATATGCGGCACAGCACCAAGGAATCGTTGCACTAAGCCAAAATAACTATTCGGTCTTGCTCCTTCCGGCCAAAGATGATCCACAACAGACCTCATGGCAAGCCCGGACAACCTATGGAGCTCGGCCCACTCGGCCATTCGCTCATTTAACAGCAGCGGATGCACTGGAACATTGAACTGCGACCAGAACAACTTTTCCACTTCGTGATCTTTTTTATCTTTGAAAAACTCGGTCGCATCAGCAGCACTCGCTGCCAAATCCAAGTATGCGTCTGCAGAACTCCATAATTGATCAAGAAGGGCATATTTAAGATCTCCGAACTTCATCCACAACAAAAAGGGCTTCCCAGCCACGATATCTCCGGCTTGACATAGCTCATCCTTCGCCGCTCTGATTTTAGAGCGGGCTTCCTTGGCTGCTACCATGGCTTTCTCCAGGTCCGCCGTCTTCCTTTGGCTTTCCTTTTCAAGAAGCTCGTAACAGTCGGCGGCATCTTTCAACTCAACAGCCATCTTGGCTATTTTCTCTTTGCTCTGGCAATGCGCAGCCTGTTCGGCCCTCAGCTCTTCGACCGCCTTTAGAGCGGCCGCATCACTCTTCCTGGCTTGTTCCTTGGCTCGGGCAAGTTCCGCCCGAAGGGTCTCCACGGCGGCAGCTCCATCTGCAGTCACAACATATTAAAAATACTAGCATCATGCTCCTCTTAATATGTGTTGATCACCGGAGAAAATACATACCCTGTGCCTCGTCAAGCCACTTGTTTACAAGCACGATGTCGGCATCTGCTGCATCAAGTTGCCGCTTCAGTTCGGCAAACTCACCAGTCCGGCTAGCCACCGGACCCTCAGCCGCCTGCACATGAAAGCAGCACGGTTATTACCTGGGACTATGATCCTCTATTTGCCGCCTTTTTCAACAGCAACCAGAGTCTCAGGGGCTACTATCTGCATAGGGCACACCTAGCGTGTGTGGTACCGTCAAAAATATATATTACTTTGCATACCTCAAAACCTCTCAGCGGGCTCATAAAAGCTTCATGCAACCTGCTTTCGGCGGATGAAATCCTCTCAACCACCGTACCCATTAGCGTACGATGCACTTCTGAGATAGCCGCTTGCTCCAGAAGAATCATCAATACGTCCGGTCGCGCACCGGACAGCTCTGGACTTTTTCTGCTGCTCCCTTTAGGAGACGAATACTCTGGACTTCGGGAGGCCGAAGGATTACCTTCTGGCCTTGGCGGATCAGGAGAAATCCTCTGTGACGACACCTCTGGGTCGTCCGCCTCATGAGGCGGGGAGGCATGGGGAGGTGTTTCGCTCTCCAACATCTCCAGAAGAAGATCCCCCGAAGACGAACTCTGTCGAGAAGGGCTACGATCCGAACTACAAGACATACACCTCGGTTATTGTCCTCAGAAATAAAGCAGGATATGTTTACTATGGAGTACTTTTGTTTACTTACAGCTCGGTGGAGGGCTGACCCCCTTGCAGGCACTGTACGGTAAGGATACCCTCCGGGGTAGGGCCCCCTGACAAAGATTTCTTCCCTTGTTTGGAAACCATTGTTTCCAAGTCTTCAGAGGCGGCCCTCTTCCTTCCTTGAGGAGAGGGGATTTTAGATCCTTCTCCCCGGTTATCCTCCTTCACGGAGGCACTAATTCCCCCGGTTTGAATGAATAATGAGTGAGGCCCGCTTTCGGCTTGTTTATTCCTCCGTTTATCTTCCCCTGATGGTGCTTGATAAGGTGCGAGCTCAAGCATTCTGGCCAGTACTGGATCCGTTGAGCCTTCAGGAAGGGGGGCCGAACACCTGATCATCTTCGCCTTTTTTACCCAGTCCTGGTCAAAGAGCGACTTTTCAGAATGATGTCGTGATAAATAGAGAGACATCATGTTCGGCCGAAGAATTACTTACTTGGGTATCTGGACGATTGGAGCTCAGACCCGCATCCTCGGCGGTGTCCGGACACTTTATTTGTGATCTGAAGAACAATCTATACATCTCTTCGTGCGTCATGCCGAAGAAGTGCTGAATAGTTCGCGGTCCTTCCGGGTTGAACTCCCACATACGGAGAGGTCGACGTTTGCAAGGCAGGGCTCGACAAACTAACATGACTTGCATTACCTTGACAAGGCTAACATCCCTCTCGAGGAGATCCCGGATGCGGCTCTGCAATGTCGGCACATCATTTACTGGCCCCCAGTCCAGCCCCTTGTTGGCCCATGATGCCAGTAGTTGCGGGTGGGCCGAGCGGAAGGCAGGGGCGGCTACCCACTTAGTACCTCGGGGAGCTGTGATGTAAAACCACTCCCGTTGCCATAAGCTGGACGCCTCTGGGAAGGAACCCTTTGGCCATGGAGCATCGGCGCCTTTTCTTATTATGGCACCTCCACATTCTGTGTGCCGCCCATTAATCATCTTCGGCTCCACATTAAAGGTCTTGAGCCATAAGCCGAAGTGTGGGGTGACGTGGAGGAAGGCCTCACACAGGACGATGAACGACGAGATGTGAAGGATGGAATCCGGGGCCAGATCATGGAAATCGAGCCCGTAATAGAACATGAGCCGTCTAACAAAGGGATCTAAGCTAAAGGCTAGCCCTCGGAGGAAGTGGGAGACGAATGCGACACTCTCGTTGGGCTCGGGAGTGGGGATGACCTGTCCTCGAGCAGGCAGCCTGTGCGAGATTTCGGCGGTCAGATACCTGGCTTCTCTTAGCTTCTTGATGTCCTCCTCTGTGACGGAGGAGGGCATCCACCGACCGTGAAGGTTGGATCCGGACATGATTGAAGGTCCGAAGCGCCTAGCCTGAGCCTTGGGTGTTGGAACTCGAGGTGGGGGACGGATTTGATTGAGCGCGAGAAGAAAGGGACAGGCCTTGGCCCCTTTATAAAGAGGGTGAATATCAAGCGTCCTCCGCCTGGCCGTTTGGAACTTGCCTAAAATCGAGGAGTCATACTACAGGCATGACTGGGTTACCCATACTCGTATTGATGAGAATCCCGTAATGAGGGGAACACGATCTCTGCTTCGACAAGACGTGCCAATAAAACTGCCTCGCGAAACGTGCAGTGGCAGGCTGGGAGAAACGGTTCGAATAATGACCAGACCGTGGTGTGATGTCACGTTATGAAAAATTGTCAGCAGATTAGATTTGTGGAAATATTGTTCTCTCTATGGTGGTATGTGGAATTTGTTTTGCGGAGCCGGACACTATCCTTGTGTTCAAAATCTTCTATGGAATATTCGGAGGAGGAACCCGCCTTGCAATGCCGAAGACAATCTGCGCGCCGGACTCATCGTCATTGAAGCCTGGTTCAGGGGCTACTGAGGGAGTCCTAGATTAGGGGGTCCTCAGTCAGCCGGACTATATCCTTTAGCCGGACTGTTGGACTATGAAGATACCATATTGAAGACTCTGTCCCGTGTCCGGATGGGACTCTCCTTAGCGTGGAAGGCAAGCTTGGCAATACGGATATGTAGATCTCCTCCCTTGTAACCGACTCTGTGTAACCCTAGCCCCCTCCGGTGTCTATATAAACCGGAGGGTTTAGTCCGTAGGACAACAACAATCATACCATAGGCTAGCTTCTAGGGTTTAGCCTCTACGATCTCGTGGTAGATCAACTCTTGTAATACTCATATCATCAAGATCAATCAAGCAGGAAGTAGGGTATTACCTCCATCGAGAGGGCCCGAACCTGGGTAAACATTGTGTCCCCGCCTCCTGTTACCATCCGCCTTAGACGCACAGTTTGGGACCCCCTACCCGAGATCCGCCAGTTTTGACACCGACAAGGGGCACTCGGGTGGCTGCGGGTGCGCCACTATGACCCAGTTGGGTCAAGTTATTTTTACAGGGCGGACATTGTCGAGTTGATTTAGGGCCGGGGTCCAGCTCTAAAACTTTAGTGAACACATGTTAAGCAATGCTCAAAGGCCTAAAAGTATGCCGCTTATCTACACTGTACGTTAATAATAGATACCAACTTAAATTCCTATATACTGGTAATTTACTCTAAAACTACGGTAGTAGATGCTCGTAATTAATTAAACAAACATGCATGCAACACACACACACACACACTAACTACTACTACTCACATGCTGGGCAGACATAATCATTCTCTTTGTCGTTCTTGTCGGCGGCACCCACCGTGGTTGGATATCTGCCCATCTCTCCTCAGTGTCGCGGTAGCTACCGCCGCGATCCTGGCAGGTGGAGGCATCGGGGCATGCTGGCCACACGCCGTCATTCTCCTTCCCGGTCTTGTCAAGAACACCCCACCGTTCTTGGTTCTCCGTTGAGCTCTCCTCAGCAGTGCGTGTGTCCTCTTCTTTCTTGCGGCGGCGGGACTCTATTTTCTTGAGTGCCTTTTGCCTTTTCCGCTCCCTCTGTGCGGCTTTGGCCGCTTCTGCTCTACCGCCCATTCAGACTTGGCAGCTTCAAATTCTGCCCACGTAGGGGTGAGGTCACGAGCGGCGATGAACTCGGCACAGCGGGATGCCATCGCTTCCTTACCATTTTCTGTGTGGTCGTGGGCGGCGAGGAACTCGGCGCAGCGGGATACCATCGCTTCGTTACCGGTTAGTGTGCGGCGCGGTCGCATGAACGACGCTTGGAGAGAGTTCTCGGGTGGAGTAGCCGGACAAACTTATAGTGCATTAGTTTGTCAAGAGCTCAAGGATAGACGATGAAGGAAATTTTGATTCCCCTTCAATCCTGGTCATTTATTAATGTTATCGCACACGGTTAATTTCCGTAGCCTCTGGAAACTATGTGCGCTGACCCTATTGTGGGTTGCTTTCTGATTGGCCGCCACCCCAGCCATGCGAATCGCGCACATGTATCGTGATCGAATGACATTCCACGTCCCTATCATCACACCCGTGTAGCTGTATCTAGGATTTGATGTTTCTACGCTACTACCTTCATCATGGTTTATTTGTCCCTTCACAATTTGTTCTAAGTTTGACTTTAGATTTATCTAACAAAATGTTGCATGTAACTACAAATAATATCACTATAAACTATGTTTAAATACAAATCCACCGAAATCATTTTTGATGACATGCATTATTATTTCTTAGTTCAATCTATTGTCTAAGTTTGGCAAAAAATACTAAGTGGGCCAATAAATCAGGATGCTGGTAGTAAATTCTACAAAATGCACATAATGGCCCAAATATGGTAAATGAACCCGAAAAAGTTCCAAATTTGAACACGGTGCTTTGCAGGGTGTATGTTTATTGTAGAAAAGAAGTCAACTGCCACATTAATTTAGTACTTTTGCAAATTACAAAAACAATATACCACCACACAAGTGTCTGGCCGCCTTGGCCCACCGAAACCCCTTCCCTCCCTCGTGCGCGCTTCCCACCTGAAACAGTCAGCGCTGCTCCAGAACATCAATGCCGCATTCACACCCGACGCGACCTCTCATTGGCGCCGGCATTGCAGCAGCACGATGGCCGAGAGAGCGCCACCGGCGCGGCATCCTGGTGCAAGCAACTGCTCCGCATTAACGACACCACGGCCATCCATCCATTCGCCGCCCACATTAATGACAAGAGCTGCCGATGAACCTACTCCGGCGCCAGTCGTCCATCTGTCTGCGGCGGCTCATTGCCATTCACCCACTATATTAACTTCAGCCCCGTCCATAGCCACAGACCCACAGTCATTATCCTCCGGTCCCTTCCTTTTGTCGGCACCACTCCAACCATGGCCTCCTTGCTTTGCAAAGCTCTTTGGGACGTACAGTCATCGGAGCAGACGAAGGACATCGCTAGCTCCACTCTGGGCGCGTTACAAAGCTCTCTTGTACGTACTGTCGCAGGAGCAAACAAAGGACATCATTGGCTGCCCCCGGCCGCCCTTCACCGCCACGACCACGAAGCCGGCACGTGTGCGCGGGCGCAACCGGCAGCAAGGAAGAGTAGTGCATGGTAGGTCACTACCACTCTGGTCCCAGGAAGGCCACCGCTCCTCTCCTCCATCGATGCTAAGCTTGGTGGGATAAACATCAGCGGCCGATTAGTAGTTTGATGGCGATGTGGAGGCAGAAATCTTCAGAACCTTGTGCTCTGGAGGAGGAGGTTATGTAGGAAGAAATGGACAGAGCCGAGGTGGATGAGGAGGTGGGGAAGGCCATAGCCGAAGTATCAGTTCTCGGGGCTCATGGCCGGACAAGGTGGCCGGGCACCGGTGATCATTTAGATTAGGTTTAGAGTAGGTTTTAGCACGGTTTGTGCAAAAAATGTAATGAATTTCGTCTAGGTTATATGAAAAGTTTTCGAAATGTAATGAATTTCATCTGGTTAATATGAAAAATGTAATGAATTTCGTCTGGTTTATAGGAAAGCCATCATGCTATAATCCCTAACAGTGCTCCATTATTTTGCAGGGAACAGTTATCCCTCGATCAAAATTAGATCCGTCATGTTTCGCACTCCTCCCTCGTAAGAGTGTAGACGCTTGCTTACATAAAAATGGAACAGTGGAGATGCTCTACCATGCTGTTCATGTCTCATCAATCCACAGGAGGCGTCATGAGCAATCTTCCAATCATCACCTTGTTTCAAAAAATCTTCAAGTCATCAAGTCAAGAAACAAAAATCTTCAAGTCGCCAAGTCCAGTAAACAAAATCTTCAAGTCATCGGACGAAGGAACCATCATGACTTCGTTGAATCCGCTTCTTCAACAAAACTTATTGTACCAGCAATACTGCTACCACACGCGAAGACTGGACGACACTGTAGCACATCATATCACTCAAACCCACTAGGCCAAACTTGCCCGCCTAACGTGCGGGAAAGCCCCGCCCTCGTCATTTTGTTCGGGATTCCTATCGATCGATTGCACGTGCAAGTGAAAGAAAAGAGTAGAAATTGTTACACTTTGCAAGTTCAAAAGGAAGGTGGCACACTTAAAGCACATCTGTCATGTTCGCATCGCACCCCCGACAGTCCGTCTGGCACGCCGCTCACCAAAGGAGACACACATTTGTCTTGCATTTTCACTGACATGTGGGACTGCAATTGAATAAACCGACGATAGCCGAAATCTAATCGCCCGCCGAGAGTCAGCTGAGAAGAGAGAGGCGGGGAGGGAGAAGAGATCGGCCGCCCGCCGTGCATGGACTCCAAGAAATATGGACGGATGCAGGAGTTTTTTTGCGGGTTGCCGTTGGAGATGCCCTAATGTGAATGTATCCGTGAACCAACTCTTTAATTTTGATGTGGATGTTGAACTTGGAATGCATCGCGTCCGTACATTAATCTATAATTTTGGACTATTGTCTGATCGATCTCTAAGCCGAGTAGTACTACTATGAACTACTCCCTCGGTCCATGAAAAACTGTATTGATTGACTAATGTATAATTCAGAAAATTTTCCAATGCACTTAGCCTTTAATATAATCGGTATTGATTGACTAATGTAGCTTTGTGCTCTAGCTATAGGCTGCATGTCTATCCTTAATTACAGCATGCAACAACCTTCATTTAATCTTCTTCTCACAATGGTCGCATGCACAAATAAATCTACTACTTTTGGTTGTTAATTATGCCATGGAGTTCCGCTTCCTCTTGGTCAATGTGTAAATCTCTATATGTACAGTCTTTCACGGATGGAGGGAGTTGTGCACATGCCAAGTTCACTGGGCTGCCGTGTTTCACACTCCTCCATCGTAAGAGTGGAGACAATATCTTTCATCAAACATAAAAAATGAATACAGTACTAAAAGAGCACTGACATTATACCGCCCGGTTTCCTTGCTCGTCCGCGATATCGAAAAGAATACTTTCATTCGCCACATGTGGGACGTCAACCATTTTGGTCCACTTGCCATGCACCAAAATTAGAGTGCATCACACGGCAATGCAGGGGAGACTCATCCCGGTCGTAGCGTCATAGTAATAAATGACTAATAAGCCGTCAAATCACAGGCCCGGCTTTTCCCACTGTTAGTTGCTCGGACGGAGCAACCATCATGACTTCGTTGAATCCGCTTCTTCAAACAAAAACTTACTATACCAGCAATCCTGCTACCACATGCGAAGACTGGATGCCACTGTAGCATGTCATATCACTCAAACCCACTAGGCCAAACTAGCCCGTCTAACGCCAATGTTCTTGGATTTGTACGTCTCTATACTGATATGATTTTGTTGACGACTAGAAAGAAATGGAGGGCCTTTCTCTTTCTCTAGATCTCTCTCCATGCCACAACCCCTCTCTAGCACACATACGCACTCTGTGTAGCCACTCAGAAAGTACGATGTCACTACACATTCATGCTTCCAGCAAAAAAATTACACATTCACGCATGTTACAAGTACGTGCCAATTTTGTCCGAACGCTGGCTATTATTGTGAATGTATCCGTGAACCAACTTTTTGAGTTTGATGTGAATTAATGTATAATTGTGGACTATTTTCTGATCGATCGCTAAGCCTACAACTTTAGGAGCTTGGGCTATTGTGTGATCGACGACCAGACCTATAAGTGTACCACGGGCTCATCAGCCCCAACGTTTCTCCTTGGTGAGTGTTTGCAAGTACTATAGTAGCTCGCACAGTGTCGTGGGGAGGCACGATCACCTATGGGGCAGGGTTGCCCCTCTGAGGTTTGGTGAGGGGATGATCACATTGCACAAAGAGTGGAAATAGCAGGACAACTCTCTTTTACCCAGGTTCCGGGCGCTTTGCAGTGTAAAACCCTAGTCGTACTATGGTGGATTTCACTGGAGGAACACGAAGGTGTGGAGTGCTCAAACCCGGCAAGTGTGCCTCGGGGAGAGTAGCTACGCGTGTACAAGTGTTGAGGGATCAAACATTCGAACCCTTTGCTAGGTTCCCTCGGGCCTCCAGTTATATATTAAGGGGAGTCCACAATGGCAAAATAGTCACTGGTATGATTAGATAGCTAACAGTGTTATCATACCTAACTCTGGCAGTTAGGACAAAGCGCATTAAATGCAGTGCTTGGTGTCATGCTGAGGTTGAAGCCCGACAAGCCTGTCGCGCCGGTTATCCATCTTCTTCTTATTAGCGTGACACGCCATCTGGAGGGGTGTCAATAAAGTTAATCCCTTCTCTAGCACGTTGCCACATACCTGACAAGATCCACCTAGCCACTTGAGAGCTCGACACCGTGATATGTCTCCATCATATCTACTTTTCGAAACTCTTTTTCCCTTGTTTTGGACTCTAGTTTGCATGATTTGAATGAAACTAACCCGGACTGACGCTGTTTTCAGCAGAATTGCCTTGGTGTTATTTTTGTGCAGAAATAGAAGTTCTCGGAATGACCTAAAAATTTACAAAGAATATTTTTGGAATGTATAAAAAATATTGGTGAAGGAATCAACCAAAGGGGGTCCACCCATTGGCCACAAGCCTAGGAGGCGCCCCCTGGGGCACGCCCAGGTGGCTTGTGGATCCCCTGGACCTCCTCCGACCCTAATGCCAACGATGTATATTCACATCCGGAGAGAAAAATCAGAGAGAAGGATTCATTGCGTTTTACGATACGGAGCCGCCGCCGCCTCCCGTTCTTCATCGGGAGTGCTGATCTGGAGTCCGTCCGGGGCTCCGGAGATGGGGATTCATCACCATCATCATCACCAACCTTCCTCCATCACCAATTTCATGATGCTCAGCACCGTGCATGAGTAATTCCAGCGTAGGCTTGTTGGGCGGTGATGGGTTGGATGAGATTTATCATGTAATCGAGTTAGTTTTGTTAGGGTTTGATACCTAGTATCCACTATGTTCTAAGATTGATGTTGCTATGACTTTGCTATGCTTAATGCTTATCACTAGGGCCCAAGTGCAATGGTTTCAGATCTGAACCTATTATGTTTTCATGAATATATTTGTGTTCTTGATCCTATCTTGCAAGTTGTAGACACCTATTATGAGTTATGATCTGCATACCCCAAGGTGACAATAATTGGGATTCTTTCCGGTGATTACCGTAGTTTGAGGATTTCATGTATTCACTAAGTGCTAATGCTTTGGTCCGATTCTCTATTAAAAGGAGTCCTTAATATCCCTTAGTTTCCATTAGGACCCCGCTGCCACGGGAGGGTAGGATAAAAGATGTCATGCAAGTTCTTTTCCATAAGAACGTATGACTATATATGGAATACATGTCTACTTTGCATTGATGAATTGGAGCTAGTTCTGTGTCACCCTAGGTTATGACTGCTACATGATGAATATCATCCGACACAATTATCATTTCCGATCCATTGCCTACAAGCTTTTCACATATTGATCATTGCTAAGTTACTTCCGTTGCTACTGCTATCATAATCACTACAAACTGCTACTTTTACTTTTGCCACCGTTACCGTTACTTCTATATTACTTTGCTCCAAATATTAAGTCTTTCACGTGTGGTTGAATTAACAACTCAGCTACTAATACTCATGAATATTCTTTGGCATCAAATCAATAAATTTGGGTTGAATACTCTACCCTCGAAAACTGTTGCAATCCCCTATACTTGTGGGTTATCAAGACCTTTTTCTGTTGTCGTTGCCGGGGAGCATAGCTCTATTCAATGAGACACTTGGGATTTATATCTGTTGATCACTATGAGGAATCTGAAAGATACTAGAACCAAGATTTTCCCCTCTACTACGAGGGGAGGTAAGGAACTGCCATCTAGCTTTGCACTTGATTCACCTTCTGTTTTGAGTAAGCTTGCGACAACTACACCTGCTATCGATTCTGATATGTCGCATGTTATTGATGATGCTACGTCTACTATGAATGATGCTTATGATGCTACTACTTTGCTTGATAAAACTGTGCCACTGGGTGAATTTCTTGATGAACAACTTGCTAGAGCTAGAACTACTGATTATGTTGAAGATGATGATATTTCTGAAACTGATGAAATTATTGAAACTAAACACTTTGAAACACCTATTAGGCCTAGCTCCTGAGGGTTATGTTATGGATGGAGAGGTAGCTAGGGACTTTCTTGCTTGTAATGATAGAGATGATCTTAAGAAATTATTATGCAAGTGGAAAGAAAAATCTTTGAATGCTAGACTGCAATATGATCCTAATTTTGCTACTTCACCTATCTTTGTTACTGATAAGGATTATGAATTCTCTGTCAATCCTGAGTTAATTAATTTGGTTGAATTTGATCCTTTCCATGGTTATGAATCTAAAACTGTTGTGGCACATCTTACTAAATTGAATGATATAGCCACCCTATGTGCTCATGAGGAAAAAATTCGCTATTACTATATTCTTAAGTTGTTTCCTTTCTTGTTAAAGGGTGATGCTAAGTTATGGTTTAATTTTCTTCTCCTAGTTGTGTGCGTAGTCCCCAGGATATGATATACTACTTCTCTGAAAAATATTTTCCTGCTCATAAGAAACAAGCTGCATTACAAGAAAAATGAAATACTTGATATCTTTTATAATGGACTAACCGATGCTTCTAGGGACCACCTAGATCGTTGTGCTGGTTGTGTTTTCAGGGAACGAATAGTTGAACAAGGTGAAGTGCTATTGAATAATATATTGAGTAAAGATAATGATTGGACTCTTCCTGAACCAACTCCTAAGCCAACTCCGAAGAAGAGAGGTATTCTATTTCTCAATCCTGAAGATATGCAAGAGTCAAAGAAATCTGTGAAAGAAAAGGGTATTAAAGCTGAAGATCTTAAGAATTTACCACCTATTGAAGAAATACATGGTCTTGATAACCTGACACATGTAGTAGAGGTAAACTCTCTCTATAGATTTGATGAAGGTGATATTCCTCATAATAAGTCTGCTAGTCAATGCTTGGATGAGTTTGATAACTTTATTGTTGAACAAGAAAAATTCAATTCTTATCTTAGTAGACAATTGAAACGTAATGCTTATATGCTTGACTGCTTTGGTGATTAGTTGAGTAGAACTGTTAATGGTCTTAAAATTATTAGTAAGCATGCTTCCATGGTGAAAACTCAAGTAGAACAAGTTCTCAAAGCTCAAAATGAATTGCTCAATGAATTGAATAGTAAGAACAATGATCATGTTGTTAGGGTTATGACTAGAGGTGGTAAAATGACCCAGTAACATTTGTATCCTGAGGGCCATCCTAAGAGAATTGAGCAAGATTCTTAGAGAATTAATACTGATGCACCTAGTCCTTCTAAAAGGAAAAAAGAAAGGTGATAGGACTTTGCATGCTTCTAGTGAACTTGTTATAGATACACCTGAGAATCCAAATGATATTTCTATTTCTAATGCTGAAACACAATTTGGTGATGAACATGAACCTAGTGATAATGTTAATGTGATGCTCAACCTAGTAATGACAATGATGTGGAGATAGAACCTGCTATTGATCTTGATAACCCACAACCTCAGAATAAAAGGTATGATAAGAGAGACCTCATTGCTAGAAAACATGGTAAAGAGAGAGAACCATGGGTTCAGAAACCCATGCCCTTTTCTCCTAAACCATCCAAGAAAAAGGATGATGAGGATTTTCAGCGCTTCGTTGAAATGCTTAGACCATTCTTTTTGCGTATGCGTTTGACTAATATTCTGAAAATGTCTCCTTATGCTAATAATATGAAAGAGGTAGTTACAAATATAAGAAAGATACCGAAAGATGAAATTTTCACCATGCTTGCTAATTACACTTTTAAGGGTGGAACACCAAAGAAACTTGGAGATCCAGGAATGCCAACTATACCATGCTCCATTAAAAGAAACTATGTTAAAACTGCTTTATGTGATCTTGGAGATGGTGTTAGTGTTATGCCTTTCTCTTTATATCGTAGACTTGAATTGAATAAGTTGACACCAACTGAAATCTCTTTGCAAATGGTCGATAAATCAACTGCTATACCCATCGGTATTTGTGAGGATGTACCTATCGTACTTGCAAATGTTACTATTTTAACGGACTTTGTTATTCTTGATATTCTCGAGGATGACAGTATGTCGATCATCCTTGCTTGACCTTTTTTTAATACTGCAGGGGCTGTTATTGATTGCAACAAGGGCAATGTCACTTTTCATGTTAATGGTAATGAGCATACGGTACACTTTTCGAAGAAACAACCTCGAGTTAATAGCATCAATTCTATTGGAAAATTTTCAACTATTCCTATTGGAGGTTTTGAATTTCCTCTACCTACTGTCAAAAAGAAATATAATATCCTTATTGTTGGGGACATGCATATCCCCGTTGAGGTAACCTAGTGTTATACGAAAATTCTCCAGTTTCATGTCATTAGGAAGAAGTTTGTTAATAAGACTTGATCAACCTTGTTAATGGATTCCTTTTGATGGGCATGAGATGGATGAATTTAGTAAACACAACTTTCTGTACCCACTTTTTACTTTCTGTTATTTAGAATAAATAAAGCAAAAATACAATTATTTGTTTGTTTTCTGAATTATCCGTGCAATAAAAAATGCCCCGAAAATAAAAGTTCTCCAAATGCCCTGAAAAATTATGAATTTTTATAGAATGTTTGAGAATTTTTGGCACTGAGAACACACAAGGGGGATGCACGAGTGGGCCACAAGCCCACAGGGCGCGCCCACACCCCTCTGGGCAGGCTTAGGTGGCTTGTGGGTCCCACTCTCTTATTCTAGCACCCATCCACTTCGTATTCCTCCAGAAAAAATCTCACCACAGCTCAAACCCGTGTTCTAGCTCATTTTTCTGCCATTTTTTATCTCCTAGCTCAAAGCTCCATTCGAAAAATTGTTTTGGCGATTGTTCATTTGTATGTGACTCCGCCAATGGTGCAATTAGTTTTTGTTCTAGTGCTTTATATATTGCAAATTTTTGTTGTGGCGGTGACCTTGTTCTTGAGCTTGCATGTCAAATTTATATGGTCCAAAGTAGTTTTGATGCATGATATAGCCTCTAGGCACTTGTAGGAGTAGTTGCTATCAATCTTGTTGAGTTTGGTTCACTTTTATTTTGAGTCACTAAAAATTTCACAAATTTTTAGAGAAAATGAAAGAAATGATGAAGAGATGGTTAAGGGGTTCTTCAAGCCGGAATTCAAATAAAATGAAAATGAGGAGAAGAAGAAGCCCAAGTACAATCTTCCACGTGTAGCGGAGGTTCGGCCGTGTGAATGGCCTAGTGATACATTATTGGGGGGTGGAATTTATGATGATTTCTATTATTTGGCGGAGAATGCCAACCTCACCGCTTTCCTCCAAGATAAGTGTGAACAATACCTTCTGCTCACTAACACTTTCGTGCAAAACTTTCATTTTTATCCTAGGAAATCACCGCCCACGGAAGAGTTTTATTTATATGATGAGCATAAGGAGATGACGCTTTATGACTTTTGCGAGGTTCGCAAGTTACCTTATGAGGGCAGCATCAGTGAACCACGTCCGAGAGATGTGGAAGACTTTATTGATGAAACTACCGTAGGGGAAGAGAGAAGGGTGTCGGAAGCGAGAGCGGCTAGCTTGCATTTCCTGTTTTACGCTATTATGCATTATTTTCTGGGAGATGTTTGCTTGGTCGCGGCAGAGTGGAGACCTTAGTGCCCCTGACCTTGCTATTTTGCGACATGCTTTATATTGTGATAGAACTTTTAGTTTGGGCGCCATTGTTGCTCGTCGGTTAAACACAAACCGCATGAAGGGTGCCATCTTTGGAGGTATTTATGCCTCCCGCCCTGCTAGACGCTTTGAGATGCCCATTAGGCATGAGGAGGAGGAAGAGATGTTGCTACCCACTAAATATTTAGACTATGATAGTGTGGTAGCGCACGATTTTATTAAGAAGGATAAGGAAAAGAAACTCCTCTACAACTTAGTATTTAGTCAGGGTACTTGTGAGACTATTGCTTTGCCTGCTTCTTCTTTGTACGATATTCATTCAGGCAGGTACACTATTATGCCTGAGGACATCTACAGATTTTATGGTCTTTCACAACCCCCAGCACCTGAGCCAGCACCAGTTCCTGATCCATATCAGGAGCCCGTTTTTTAGTGGGAGCCACAGGAGCTCGCCAACCAGTGGAACCCTCAGGACCCTCCGGAGTATCGAGGAGAGGGTTAATTCAAGCCGTGGCCCTAGACCAAATTAGGCCAAAAGCCTAAGCTTGGGGGAGTACATATTTCTCACCAACATTACATTCATCTTCACACACTCATTTCAGTTGTCGGTGTTCATACTTTTTCATTGAATTATCCATGCTAGTTTATTTTCTTTTCTTGCTTTCTTCTTGTGTGTTTGAAAAACTTTGAGAAAATCCAAAAAAATTAGTTCTCGCTTCTTTTTTAGTTTTCTTTCCAGTTTATTTAGTAGTAGTATTAAAAGAAAACCCAAAAAGATTTTTCGTTCTTCTTTTGCTTGTTGGGAGCTTTCCCATGTAAATAGTTTTTCTCGTTCTTGTTTTTTGCTCTCTTCAGAAAAAAAAACTCAAAAAAATATATTTCAGTGTGTTTCTTTGAAATTCTTTTTCCTTTCTTTGGGTCGTACGGAGAAGATCACGATGAAAATGTTGAGTGGCTCTGATATGCATTACTGTTGATCTAACAAAGAGCCCATATTACCTTGTCTTCTCCTTTGAATAAATGTTTGCAGATTCTAGCTTAGTCCAATGCACATGCACTCTTATTATTATTCACACCGTTCGGTCATGCAAGTGAAAGGCAATAATGACGATACATGATGAAATGATTGAGATGGAGAAAAGCTGGTACGAACTCAAGCTATTTTGTTTTGTAAATATGATTAGCTCTGAAGGAAATATGCCCTAGAGGCAATAATAAAGTTATTATTTATTTCCTTATATCATGATAAATGTTTGTTGCTCATGCTAGAATTGTATTAACCGGAAACATAATACATGTGTGAATACATAAACAAACAGAGTGTCACTAGTATGCCTCTACTTGACTAGCTCGTTGATCAAAGATGGTTATGTTTCCTAGCCATAGACATGAGTTGTCCTTTGATTAACGGGATCACATCATTAGGAGAATGATGTGATTGACTTGACCCATTCCGTTAGCTTAGCACTCGATCGTTTAGTATGTTGCTATTGCTTTCTTCATGACTTATACATGTTCCTATGACTATGAGATTATGCAACTCCCGTTTACCGGAGGAACACTTTGTGTGCTACCAAACGTCACAACGTAACTGGGTGATTATAAAGGTGCTCTACAGGTGTCTCCAAAGGTACTTGTTGGGTTGGCGTATTTCGAGATTAGGATTTGTCACTCCGATTGTTGGAGAGGTATCTCTGGGCCCACTCAGTAATACACATCACTATAAGCCTTGCCAGCATTGTGACTAATGAGTTAATTGCGGGATGATGTATTACGGAACGAGTAAAGAGACTTGCCGTTAATGAGATTGAACTAGGTATCGAGATACCGACGATCGAATCTCGGGCAAGTAACATACCGATGACAAAGGGAACAACGTATGTTGTTATGCGGTCTGACCGATAAACATCTTCGTAGAATATGTGGGAACCAATATGAGCATCCAGGTTCCGCTATTGGTTATTGACCGGAGAGGTGTCTCGGTCATGTCTACATAGTTCTCAAACCCGTAGGGTCCGCACGCTTAACGTTACGATGACAGTTATATTATGAGTTTATATGTTTTGATGTACCGAAGGTTGTTCGGAGTCCCGGATGTGATCACGGACATGACGATGAGTCTTGAAATGGTCGAGACATAAAGATTGATATATTGGAAGGCTATGTTTGGACATCGGAAGTGTTCCGGGTGAAATCGGGATTTTTCCGGAGTACCGGGAGGTTACCGGAACCCCCCGGTAACTTAATGGGCCTTAGTGGGCCTAGGTGGAAGAGAGGAGAGGAGGCTAGGGCAGGGCCGCGCGCCCCTTCCCCCCCCCCCCAGTCCGAATAGGACAAGGAGAGGGGGGCGGCGCCCCCCCCCCTTCCTTCCTCCCCTCCACCTTTTCCCCCTTCCTCTCCCGGTAGGAGTAGCACTCCTCCTGGCGAGCCTCTCCTCCCTTGGCCGGCGGCCTCCCCCTTGCTCCTTTATATACAGGGGCAGGGGGGCACCTCTGGACACACAATTGATCAACGATCTTTTAGCCGTGTGCGGTGCCCCCCTCCACCATATTACACCTCGATAATATTGTAGCGGAGCTTAGGCGAAGCCCTGCGTCGGTAGAACATCATCATCGTCACCACGCCGTCGTGCTGACAAAACTCTCCCTCAACACTCGGCTGGATCGGAGTTCGAGGGACGTCATCGAGCTGAACGTGTGCTCGAATCGGAGGTGCCGTGCGTTTGGTACTTGATCGGTCGGATCGTGAAGACGTACGACTACATCAACCGCGTTGTGTTAACGCTTCCACTTTCGGTCTACAAGGGTACGTAGACAACACTCTCCCCTCTCGTTGCTATGCATCACCATGATCTTGCATGTGCGTAGGAAATTTTTGAAATTACTACGTTCCCCAACAGTGGCATCCGAGCCTGGTTTTATGCGTTGATGTTATGCACGAGTAGAACACAAGTGAGTTGTGGGCGATATAAGTCATACTGCTTACCAGCATGTCATACTTTGGTTCGGCGGTATTGTGAGATGAAGCGGCCCGGACCGACATTACGCGTACGCTTACGCGAGACTGGTTTCACCGTTGCGAGCACTCGATGCTTAAAGGTGACTGGCGGGTGTCTGTCTCTCTCACTTTAGTTGAACCGAGTGTGGCTACGCCCGGTCCTTGCGAAGGTTAAAACAGCACCAACTTGACAAACTATCGTTGTGGTTTTGATGCGTAGGTAAGAACGGTTCTTGCTAAGCCCGTAGCAGCCACGTAAAACTTGCAACAACAAAGTAGAGGACGTCTAACTTGTTTTTGCAGGTCATGTTGTGATGTGATATGGTCAAGACATGATGCTATATTTTATTGTATGAGATGATCATGTTTTGTAACCGAGTTATCGGCAACTGGCAGGAGCCATATGGTTGTCGCTTTATTGTATGAAATGCAATCGCCATGTAATTGTTTTACTTTATCACTAAGCGGTAGCGATAGTTGTAAAAGCAATAGTTGGCGAGACGACAACGATGCTACGATGGAGATCAAGGTGTCGCGCCGGTGACGATGGTGATCATGACGGTGCTTCGGAGATGGAGATCACAAGCACAAGATGATGATAGCCTTATCATATCACTTATATTGATTGCATGTGATGTTTATCTTTTATGCATCTTATCTTGCTTTGATTGACGGTAGCATTATAAGATGATCTCTCACTAAAATTTCAAGATAAAAGTGTTCTCCCTGAGTATGCACCGTTGCGAAAGTTCTTCGTGTTGAGACACCACGTGATGATCGGGTGTGATAGGCTCTACGTTCAAATACAACGGGTGCAAAACAGTTGCACATGCGGAATACTCAGGTTAAACTTGACGAGCCTAGCATATGCAGATATGGCCTTGGAACACGGAGACCGAAAGGTCGAGCGTGAATCATATAGTAGATATGATCAACATAGTGATGTTCACCATTGAAACTACTCCATCTCACGTGACGATCGTACATGGTTTAGTTGATTTGGATCACGTAATCACTTAGATGATTAGAGAGATGTCTATCTAAGTGGGAGTTCTTAAGTAATATGATTAATAGAACTTAAATTTATCATGAACTTAGTACCTGATAGTATCTTGCTTGTCTATGTTAATTGTAGATAGATGGCCCGTGCTATTGTTCCGTTGAATTTTAATGCGTTCCTTGAGAAAGCAAAGTTGAAAGATGATGGTAGTAATTACACGGACTGGGTCCGTAACTTGAGGATTATCCTCATTGCTGCACATAAGAATTACGTCCTGGAAGCACTGCTGGGTGCCAGGCCTCCTGCAAGAGCAACACCAGAAGTTATGAACGTCTGGCAGAGCAAAGCTGATGACTACTCGATAGTTCAGTGTGCCATGCTTTACGGCTTAGAACCGGGTCTTCAACGACGTTTTGAACGTCATGGAGCATATGGGATGTTCCAGGAGTTGAAGTTAATATTTCAAGCAAATGCCCGGATTGAGAGATATGAAGTCTCCAATAAGTTCTACAGCTGCAAGATGGAAGAGAATAGTTCTGTCAGTGAGCATATACTCAAAATGTCTGGGTATAATAATCACTTGATTCAACTGGGAGTTAATCGTCCAGATGATAGCGTCATTGACAGAATTCTTTAATCACTGCCACCAAGCTACAAGAGCTTCGTGATGAACTATAACATGCAAGGGATGAATAAGACAATTCCCGAGCTCTTCGCAATGCTAAAGGCAGCGGAGGTAGAAATCAAAAAGGAGCATCAAATGTTGATGGTCAATAAGACCACTAGTTTCAAGAAAAAGGGCAAAGGGAAGAAGAAGGGGAACTTCAAGAAGAACAACAAGCAAGTTGCTGTTTAGGAGAAGAAACCCAAGTCTGGACCTAAGCCTGAAACTGAGTGCTTCTACTGCAAGCAGACTGGTCACTGGAAGCGGAACTGCCCCAAGTATTTGGCAGATAAGAAGGATGGAAAGGTTAACAAAGGTATATGTGATATACATGTTATTGATGTGTACCTTACTAATGCTCGCAGTAGCACCTGGGTATTTGATACTGGTTCTGTTGCTAATATTTGCAACTCGAAACAGGGGCTACGGATTAAGCGAAGATTGGCTAAGGACGAGGTGACGATGCGCGTGGGAAATGGTTCCAAAGTTGATGTGATCGCGGTCGGCACACTACCTCTACATCTACCTTCGGGATTAGTTTTAGACCTAAATAATTGTTATTTGGTGCCAGCGTTAAGCATGAACATTATATCTTGATCTTGTTTGATGCGAGACGGTTATTCATTTAAATCAGAGAATAATGGTTGTTCTATTTATATGAATAATATCTTTTATGGTCATGCACCCTTGAAGAGTGGTCTATTCTTGTTGAATCTCGATAGTAGTGATACACATATTCATAATATTGAAGCCAAAAGATGCAGAGTTGATAATGATAGTGCAACTTATTTGTGGCACTGCCGTTTAGGTCATATCGGTGTAAAGCGCATGAAGAAACTCCATACTGATGGACTTTTGGAACCACTTGATTATGAATCACTTGGTACTTGCGAACCGTGCCTCATGGGAAAGATGACTAAAACACCGTTCTCCGGAACTATGGAGAGAGCAACAGATTTATTGGAAATCATACATACAGATGTATGTGGTCCGATGAATATTGAGGCTCGTGGCGGATATCGTTATTTTCTCACCTTCACAGATGATTTGAGCAGATATGGGTATATCTACTTAATGAAACATAAGTCTGAAACATTTGAAAAGTTCAAAGAATTTCAGAGTGAAGTTGAAAATCATTGTAACAAGAAAATAAAATTTCTACGATCTGATCGTGGAGGAGAATATTTAAGTTATGAGTTTGGTCTTCATTTGAAACAATGCGGAATAGTTTCGCAACTCACGCCACCCGGAACACCACAACGTATTGGTGTGTCCGAACGTCGTAATCGTACTTTACTAGATATGTTGCGATCTATGATGTCTCTTACTGATTTACCGCTATCGTTTTGGGGTTATGCTTTAGAGACGGCTGCATTCACTCTAAATAGGACACCATCGAAATCCGTTGAGACGACGCCTTATGAACTATGGTTTGGCAAGAAACCAAAGTTGTCGTATCTTAAAGTTTGGGGTTGCGATGCTTACGTGAAGAAACTTCAACCTGATAAGCTCGGACCTAAATCGGAGAAATGTGTCTTCATAGGACCCAAAGGAGACTGTTGGGTACACCTTCTATCACAGATCCGAAGGCAAGACATTCGTTGCTAAGAATGGATCCTTTCTAGAGAAGGAGTTTCTCTCGAAAGAAGTGAGTGGGGGGAAAGTAGAACTTGATGAGGTAACTGTACCTGCTCCCTTATTGGAAAGTATATCATCACATAAACCAGTTTCTGCGACACCTACGCCAATTAGTGGGGAAGTTAATGATAATGATCATGAAACTTCAGATCAAGTTATTACTGAACCTCGTAGGTCAACCAGATCAAGATCCGCACCAGAGTGGTACGGTAATCTTGTTCTGGAGGTTATGTTACTAGACCATGACGAACCTACGAACTATGAAGAAGCGATGGTCAGCCCAGATTCCGCAAAATGGCTTGAGGCCATGAAATCCGAGATGGGATCCATGTATGAGAACAAAGTATGGACTTTGGTTGACTTGCCCGATGATCGGCAAGCCATTGAAAATAAATGGATCTTTAAGAAGAAGACTGACGCTGACGGTAATGTTACTGTCTATAAAGCTCGACTTGTTGCGAAAGGTTTTCGACAAGTTCAAGGGATTGACTACGATGAGACCTTCTCACCCGTAGCGATGCTTAAGTCTGTCCGAATCATGTTAGCAATTGTCGCATTTTATGATTATGAAATTTGGCAAATGGATGTCAAAACTGCATTCCTGAATGGATTTCTGGAAGAAGAGTTGTATTTGATGCAACCGGAAGGTTTTGTCGATCCAAAGGGAGCTAACAAAGTGTGCAAGCTCCAGCGATCCATTTATGGACTAGTGCAAGCCTCTCGGAGTTGGAATAAACACTTTGATAGTGTGATCAAAGCATTTGGTTTTATACAGACTTTTGGAGAAGCCTGTATTTACAAGAAAGTGAGTGGGAGCTCAGTAGCATTTCTGATATTATATGTGGATGACATATTGCTAATTGGAAATGATATAGAATTTCTGGATAGCATAAAGGGATACTTGAATAAGAGTTTTTCAATGAAAGACCTCGGTGAAGCTGCATATATATTGGGCATCAAGATCTATAGAGATAGATCAAGACGCTTAATTGGACTTTCACAAAGCACATACCTTGACAAAGTTTTGAAGAAGTTCAAAATGGATCAAGCAAAGAAAGGGTTCTTGCCTGTACTACAAGGTGTGAGATTGAGTAAGACGCAATGCCCGACCACTGCAGAAGATAGAGAGAAGATGAAAGATGTTCCCTATGCTTCAGCCATAGGCTCTATCATGTATGCGATGCTGTGTACCAGACCTGATGTGTGCCTTGCTATAAGTTTAGCAGGGAGGTACCAAAGTAATCCAGGAGTGGATCACTGGACAGCGGTCAAGAACATCCTGAAATACCTGAAAAGGACTAAGGATATGTTTCTCGTTTATGGAGGTGACAAAGAGCTCATCGTAAATGGTTACGTTGATGCAAGCTTTGACACTGATCCGGACGATTCTAAATCGCAAACCGAATACGTATTTACATTGAACGGTGGAGCTGTCAGTTGGTGCAGTTCTAAGCAAAGTGTCGTGGCGGGATCTACGTGTGAAGCGGAGTACATAGCTGCTTCGGAAGCATCAAATGAAGGAGTCTGGATGAAGGAGTTCATATCCGATCTAGGTCTCATACCTAGTGCATCGGGACCAATGAAAATCTTTTGTGACAATACTAGTGCAATTGCCTTAGCAAAGGAATCCAGATTTCACAAGAGAACCAAGCACATAAAAAGACGCTTCAATTCCATCCGGGATTTAGTCCAGGTGGGAGACATAGAAATTTGCAAGATACATACGGATCTGAATGTTGCAGACCCGTTGACTAAGCCTCTTCCACGAGCAAAACATGATCAGCACCAAGACTCCATGGGTGTAAGAATCATTACTGTGTAATACTAGATTATTGACTCTAGTGCAAGTGGGAGACTGAAGGAAATATGACCTAGAGGCAATAATAAATTTATTATTTATTTCCTTATATCATGATAAATGTTTATTGTTCATGCTAGAATTTTATTAACCGGAAACATAATACATGTGTGAATACATAAACAAACAGAGTGTCACTAGTATGCCTATACTTGACTAGCTCGTTGATCAAAGATGGTTATGTTTCCTAGCCATAGACATGAGTTGTCATTTGATTAACGGGATCACATCATTAGGAGAATGATGTGATTGACTTGACCCATTCCGTTAGCTTAGCACTCGATCGTTTAGTATGTTGCTATTGCTTTGTTCATGACTTATACATGTTCCTATGACTATGAGATTTTGCAACTCCCGTTTACCGGAGGAACACTTTGTGTGCTACCAAACGTCACAACGTAACTGGGTGATTATAAAGGTGCTCTACAGGTGTCTCCAAAGGTACTTGTTGGGTTGGCGTATTTCGAGATTAGGATTTGTCACTCCGATTGTCGGAGAGGTATCTCTGGGCCCACTCAGTAATACACATCACTATAAGCCTTGCAAGCATTGTGACTAATGAGTTAATTGCGGGATGATGTATTACAGAACGAGTAAAGAGACTTGCTGGTAACGAGATTGAACTAGGTATCGAGATACCGACGATCGAATCTCGGGCAAGTAACATACCGATGACAAAGGGAACAACGTATGTTGTTATGCGGTCTGACCGATAAAGATCTTCATAGAATATGTGGGAACCAATATGAGCATCCAGGTTCCGCTATTGGTTATTGACCGGAGAGGTGTCTCGGTCATGTCTACATAGTTCTCAAACCCGTAGGGTCCGCACGCTTAACGTTACGATGACAGTTATATTATGAGTTTATATGTTTTGATGTACCGAAGGTTGTTCGGAGTCCCGGATGTGATCACGGACATGACGATGAGTCTCGAAATGGCCGAGACATAAAGATTGATATATTTGAAGCCTATGTTTGGACATCGGAAGTGTTCCGGGTGAAATCGGGATTTTTCCGGAGTACCAGGAGGTTACCGGAACCCCCCGGTAACTTAATGGGCCTTAGTGGGCCTAGGTGGAAGAGAGGAGAGGAGGCCAGGGCAGGGCGGCGCGCCCCTTCCCCCCCCCCCTAGTCTGAATAGGACAAGGAGAGGGGGGCGGCGCCCCCCCTTCCTTCCTCCCCTCCACCTTTTCCCCTTCCTCTCCTAGTCCAACATGGAAAGGGGGGAGTCCTACTCCCGGTAGGAGTAGGACTCCTCCTGGTGCGCCTCCCCTCCCTTGGCCGGCGGCCTCCCCCTTGCTCCTTTATATACGGGGGCAGGGGGCACCTCTGGACACACAATTGATCAACGATCTTTTAGCCGTGTGCGGTGCCCCCCTCCACCATATTACACCTCGATAATATCATAGCGGAGCTTAGGAAAAGCCCTGCGTCGGTAGAACATCATCATCGTCACAACACCGTCATGCTGACAAAACTCTCCCTCAACACTCGGCTGGATTGGAGTTCGAGGTACGTCATCGAGCTGAACGTGTGCTGAACTCGGAGGTGCTGTGCGTTCGGTACTTGATCGGTCGGATCGTGAAGACGTATGACTACATCAACCGCGTTGTGTTAACGCTTCCGCTTTCGGTCTACGAGGGTACGTAGACAACACTCTCCCCTCTCATTGCTATGCATCACCATGATCTTGCGTGTGCGTAGGAAATTTTTGAAATTACTACGTTCCCCAACAAGCTCATCATTCCTGATTCGGCCTATTATGAATGAAACATGTTTGCAATGAGAATTACAAATTATAGTTACTCATACCATGCTTAATTAGCTAGGAGTTTCTAATGGTTTACCTTGCGTGCCAAGATGCTTTTAAAATGGTTATGATGTAGTATGATAGGATGGTATCCTCCTTTGAATGATTTAAGTGGCTTGACTTGGCACATGTTCACGCATGTAGTTGAAACAAAAACAACATAGCCTCCACGATATTTATGTTCATGGTGATTTATATCCTACTCATGCTTGCACTAAATGTTGGTTAATCTCAATACATGTTTATGACCGTTGTCGCTCTCTAGTTGGTCGCTCCTCAATCTTTTGCTAGCCTTCACTTGTACTTAGCAGGAATACTGCTTGTGCATCCACCTCCATAAACCCAAATTTGTTCCATATGAGTCCACCACACCGACCTATATGCGGTATTTACCTGCCGTTCCAAGTATGTTTGCATGTGCCAAATTCTAAACCTTCAAATTATAATCTGATTTGTATGCCTGAATCGCTCATGTAGCGACTGGGGGCTATCAGTATCTTCCATGCTAGGTGGGTTATTCTCACGATGAGTGTTTATTCACTTGTCATTCACGCGAAAGTGGCTAGTAATCGGGATGCCTAGTTCCATACTCGAAATAAAATCAAAATATAAATTCAAACAGACCTCCCCCAAGATTGTTGTTGGTATGGACGGTACCCGTTGTTTCGGATCAGTCATGGAGTGTGATTGTTGGTGGAGGGAGAGTAAAAACTTTACCATTCTGTTTGGGAACCGCCTATAATGTATCTAGCATGGAAGATAGTGAGATCTCTTGGTTGTTATGCTGACAATGAAAGCATACCACTCAAAATTATTTTCATCTCTGTTTTAAAAGCTTGAGCTCTGGCACCTCTGCAAATCCCCGCTTCCCTCTACGAAGAGCCTGTCTATTTACTTTTATTGCTGAGTCATCATTCTCTTATAAAAAGCACCAGTTAGAGAGCACCACTGTCATTTGCATGCTTTGCTATTAATTGATATTGAATATGAGTGTGACTAGATCTCTTTTGCCATGAATTATAATGTCTAGTCAGTCCTTGATCTTCAGGGGTGCGCTGCATTTATGTTTTGCGGTCTCAGAAAGAGCTAGCGAGATACCATTTTGTCATATTATATCATGATCGTTTTGAAAAAGTGTTGTCCTCCAAGATTTATTATTATTGCTCGCTAGTTGATTATGTCATTGATATGAGTAAATGTGAGACCTAAATCTTATTCTGAATATGGTTAGTTCATAATCTTTGCTGAAAACCTGAATGCTGGCTATACATATTTACAACAACAAGCTCAAACAGAGTTTGTAAAAGTTTTTCTTTGTCACTTTCAGTTTGTCAACTGAATTGCTTGAGGACAAGCAATGGGTTAAGCTTGGGGGAGTTGATACGTCTCCATCGTATCTACTTTTCCAAACTCTTTTGCCGTTGTTTTGGACTCTAATTTGCATGATTTGAATGGAACTAACCCGAACTGACGCTGTTTTTAGTAGAATTGCCTTGATGTTATTTTTGTGCAGAAATAAAAGCTCTTGGAATGACCTGAAATTTTATGAAGAATATTATTGGAATATATAAAAAATATTGGTGAAAGAATCAACCAGAGGGGTCCACCCATTGGCCATAAGCCTGCCCCCCTGGGGCATGCCCAGGTGGCTTGTGGGCCCCCTGGAGCTCCTCCGACCCTAATTCGAATGCTATTTATTCACATCCAGAGAGAAAAAAATAGAGAGAAGGATTCATCACGTTTTACGATGTGGAGCCGCCGCCGCCTCCTGTTCTTCATCGGGAGGGCAGATCTGGAGTCCGTTCGGGGCTCCGGAGAGGGGGGTCCGTCGCCATCATCATCACCAACCTTCCTCCATCACCAATTCATGATGCTCACCGTCGTGCATGAGTAATTCCATCATAGGCTTGCTGGACGGTGATGGGTTGGATGAGATTTATCTGGTAATCGAGTTAGTTTTGTTAGGGTTTGATCCCTAGTATCCACTATGTTCTGAGATTGATGTTGCTATGACTTTGCTATGCTTAATGCTTGTCACTAGGGCCCGAGTGCCATGATTTCAGATCTGAACCTATTATGTTTTCATGAATATATTTGTGTTCTTGATCATATCTTGCAAGTTGTATAAACCTATTACGAGTTATGATTCGCATACCCCAAGGTGACGACAATTGGGATTCTTTCCGGTGATTACCGTAGTTTGAGGAGGTCATGTCTTCACTAAGTGCTAATGCTTTGGTCCGATTCTCTATTAAAAGGAGGCCTTAATATCCCTTAGTTTCCATTAGGACCCTGCTACCACGGGAGGGTAGGACAAAAGATGTCATGCAAGTTCTTTTCCATAAGCACGTATGACTATATACGGAATACATTCCTACATTACATTGATGAATTGGAGCTAGTTCTTTGTCACCCTAGGTTATGACCGCTACATGATGAATATCATCCGACACAATTATCATTGCCGGTCCATTGCCTACGAGCTTTTCACATATTGATCTTTGCTAAGTTACTTTCGTTGCTAGTGCTATCACAATCACTACAAACAGCTACTATTACTTTTGCCACCGCTACCGTTACTTCTATATTACTTTGTTACTAAACACTTTGCTACAGATATTAAGTCTTTCAGGTGTGTTTGAATTGACAACTCAGCTGCTAATACTCGTGAGTGTTCTTTGGCTCCCCTTGTGTCAAATCAATAAATTTGGGTTGAATACTCTACCCTCGAAAGCTGTTGTGATCCCCTATACTTGTGGGATATCACACCGCACTGATTAATGACTAGCGTATGATGAGGTGGAGCAGTGGTGTCTTGGCGGAGGCTTGCCGGTACAGAGCCTACTGGGCTCTGATCTTGGCGGGCCCGGAAACCTTGCCAGGGTTATCTAGTCTTGGCCCTCAGGCGCGGTCTCGACCCGGCCGGGCTCTCCTGCCCAGCAAGGGAGGCCTACCTGAGGGGTTCTCTTGATGACTTGGTCTTCTTGCCCTCCTTGATCTCACGAAGAGTGGTGTCGGTGCAACAACCCCTGGGTTTGTTGCCCAAACTGTGCACACGCACGGGAACAAGATTACGGCACCGAACCAAGTCAGAGCACACGAGATCAAGATCTTCAAAGAACCAACATGCAGATCAAGAGGACCAAGACCCGCTAAAGAGGCAGGACGCCACCAGGAGAAAAGCCTCCCTTGCTGGGCAAGCGAGCCTGGCAAGGCCGGGGGCTCCCCCAGAGGAAAACCTCCAAGACTCCCCGGCAGGGCCTGCCGGGGCTCGCCGGGATAGAGCCACCTCACCAAGCCGTTTCACCACGACCCATGTCATTCATCAATGCAGTGTCAAGCCATTCGCCACATGGTGGCCTCTTTCTACCAGAAATACCTACAGACGACACCCGTCCTGCGACGTGTTAGGCGAGGAGGTGTGCAGCTGACAAAACAGCCCGGCAAGGCTTGCGGGGCAGGCAACGATGTGACATTGAGTGGTGCATTTAATGCGCCCTGTCAGCCTGCAGAGTTAGGTATGATAGCACTGTTTGCTATCTTATCATCGCATAATGACTGTTTCGCCATTGTGGAGACCCCTTAATCTATAAAAGGAGGCCTGTGGCAACCGTAGAAAGGGTTAGAAGGTTGGACACCCACATACATATACGCGTGTAGCCACTATTGCCCCAAGGCGACCCTGCTGGGCAAGTGTACTGCGCTCCATCACCATTCTTCCACCATCAATCCACCAAAGCAGGAGTAGGGTTTTATGCCTCGCGGCGGCCCGAACCTAGGTAAAATTGCTCATGTGATTTCTGTCGTGTTGCCCCACGTTCTTCTGCTCTTTGTGCAACGTGACATCCCCCCTGCCGAACCAGCAAGGGGCACTTGGTCCCATAGGTGGTTGTGGTTTCCCGTGACATCTTTGGCTCGCCAGGTAGGGGGATCACTTGTGCGAACCTGAAAGCGTGTGCAGCACGTCATCTTCATCGCCATCCTCATTTTCGACGGCGCCATCGACCATGGTGCCCAAGAAGAAAGCCGGCGCTTCAGCGCACCCGTCAACCTCGAAGGCTCTGCCGCCCGCAGCCACCAGTGCTACGGGGGATTCGATGGCGCGCGAGAATGTGGATGCCGCAGGGGATGTGGTCAGAGCAGGCCGCACCGTCAGCACTTCCCCTGTGGCCGAAGGAGAAGCCAGAGACGTCGGAGGAGAGCAGCATCAACAACACCTCGGTGGCCACGCTCCATGAGGTACGGGTGAAGGGGTTACTCCATCCACACTCCTTCCTCTCGCTAATGGGCACAGCCACAGCGGTGGCGCTCGGTCTGGGGCGAATCGCCGCCCTCCGGCCGCCCCCACCGCAGGAGAGACCGCAGCGCGTGCACCTCCCTCGGGGCGAGTCGACCAGGTCGCTGCGCCCGACGGAGCCGCTGGCCCTCAAACGCCTTCACCACGTCACCATGCCATCCAAATGGCTGCCTCGCAGCAGCCAGGGCGCGATACTATCGCTGCTGGCACTGTCAGGAGCCGAACGATGGCACGATCTACGTCGTCATCACCTATGCCAAGTACTGCTACGGAAGCCATGGCGCGGGCTCAGCTGCTGCTAAGGTTTCCGCCGGCGGCCGAGCAGATGGACGAGTGGCGTGCCACCATCCTGAGTCTGCTCGGGTTCCCGAGGCTGGGGGCTCACAGTGAGCTGGCCCGCCACAGCTTCCGCAAGCGACAAGGACGGCTCGCGTTGATGCTCGTACCGAAGGAGCCACCCCCACGGTGCAGTCCCGGCCACGGCAACCAGCGCGGGTGATACGTCCATTTGCATCATGCTTTTATATCGATATTTATTGCATTATGGGCTGTTATTACACATTATGTCACAATACTTATGCCTATTCTCTCTTATTTTACAAGGATTACATGAAGAGGGAGAATGTCGGCAGCTCGAATTCTGGGCTGGAAAAGGAGCAAATATTACAGACCTATTCTGCACAACTCCAAAAGTCCTGAAACTCCACGGAAGTTATTTTTGGAAATAATAAAAAATACTGACCGAATAAAATACCAGAGGGGGCCCACACCCTGGCCACGAGGGTGGGGGCGCGCCTTACCCCCTGGGCGCGCCCCTGCCTCCTGGGCCCCCTGGTGGCCCTCCGGTGCCCATCTTCTGCAATATGAAGCAAGCTTTCGGGACGAGACTCCGCCACCACGAGGCGGAACCTTGGCGGAACCAATCTAGGGCTCTGGCGGAGCTGTTCTGCCGGGGACACTTCCCTCCGGGAGGGGGAAATCATCGCCATCGTCATCACCAACGCTCCTCTCATCGGGAGGGGGCCAATCTCTATCAACATCTTCACCAGCACCATCTCCTCTAAAACCCTAGTTCATCTCTTTTATCCAATCTTTGTATCCAAGTCTGGGATTGGTACCTGTAGGTTGCTAGTAGTGTTGATTACTCCTTGTAATTGATGCTAGTTGGTTTATTTGGTGGAAGATCATATGTTCAGATCCATTATGCATATTAATACCCCTCTGATTATGAACATGAATATGCTTTGTGAGTAGTTACGTTTGTTCCTAAGGACATGGGAGAAGTCTTGCTATTAGTAGTCATGTGAATTTGGTATTTGTTCGATATTTTGATGAGATGTATGTTGTCTCTCCTCTAGTGGTGTTATGTGAACGTCGACTACATGACACTTCACCGTTGTTTGGGCCTAGAGGAAGGCATTGGGAAGTAATAAGTAGATGATGGGTTTCTAGAGTGACAGAAGCTTAAACCCTAGTTTATGCGTTGCTTCGTGAGGGGCTGCTTTGGATCCATATGTTTCATGCTATGGTTAGGTTTACCTTAATACTTCTTTTGTAGTTGCGGATGCTTGCAATAGGAGTTAATCATAAGTGGGATGCTTGTCCAAGTAAGGACAGCACCCAAGCACATGTCCACCCACATATCAAATTATCAAAGTACCAAACGTGAATCATATGAACGTGATAAAAACTAGCTTGACGATAATTCCCATGTGTCCTCGGGAGCGCTTTTATCTATATAAGAGTTTGTCCAGGCTTGTCCTTTGCTACAAAAAGGATTGGGCCATCTTGCTGCACTTTATTTACTTTTGTTACTTGTTACTCGTTACAAATTACCTTATCACCAAACTATCTGTTATCGATAATTTCAGTGCTTGCGGAGAATACCTTGCTGAAAATCGCATCATTTCCTTCTGCTCCTCATTGGGTTCGACACTCTTACTTATCGAAAGGACTATGATAGATCCCCTATACTTGTGGGTCATCAAGACTCTTTTCTGGTGCCATTGCCGGGGAGTGAAGCGCCTTTGGTAGGTGGAATTTGGTAAGGAAAAATTTATATATTGTGTTGAAATTTACTGTCACTTGTTACTATAGAAAGTAATCCTTTGAGGGGCTTGTTTGGGGTATCTTCACCTCGACCAGTAGAGCAAAGAGTTGCTCCTCAACCTACTGAACCTACTGAAAATGAAAATGTTTACTTTAAAATTCCTTCGGGTATGATAGAGAAACTACTAGCTAATCCTTTCGCAGGAGATGGAACATTGCATCCCGATTTATACTTAATCTATGTGGATGAAGTTTGTGGATTATTTAAGCTTGCAGGTATGCCCGATGATGTTATCAAGAAGAAGGTCTTCGCTTTATCTTTGAAGGGAGATGCATTGACATGGTATAGGCTATGTGATGATATGGGATCATGGGACTACAAGCGATTGAAATTGGAATTTCATCAGAAGTTTTATCCTATGTATCTTGTTCATCGTGATTGTAATTATATATATAATTTTTGGCCTCGCAAAGGAGAAAGTATTGCTCAAGCTTGGGGGAGGCTTAAGTCAATGTTATATTCATGCCCCAATCATGAGCTCTCGAGAGAGATGATTATTCAAAAAAATTATGCTCGGCTTTCTGACAACAATCGCTCCATGCTCGATACTTCTTATGTTGGTTCTTTTATGATGAAGACTATTGAATTCAAATGGGATTTATTGGAAAGAATTAAACGCAACTCTGAAAATTGGGATCTCGATGAAGGTAAGAAGTGAGGTATAACACCTAAGTTTGATTGTGTTAAATCTTTTATGGATACCGATGTTTTCCGTAAATTCAGCAGTAAATATGGACTTGACTCTGAGATAGTAGCTTCTTTTTGTGAATCTTTTGCTGCTCATGTTGATCTCCCTAAGGAGAAGTGGTTTAAATATAATCCTCCCGTTGAAGTAAAAGTAGTTGCACCTATTAAAGTTCCAGAAAAGACTATCACTTATAATGATCCTGTTGTTCCTACTGCTTATGTTGAGAAACCACCTTTCCCTGCTAGGATAAAGGATCATGCTAAAGCTTCAACTGTGGTTCGTAGAAGCAATATTAGAACTTATACACCTCCTGAGAAAGTTAATGTTGAACCTAATATTGCTATTGTTAAAGATCTCTTCGCTGATAATATCGATGGGCATGTTATTTATTTCTGTGATGAGACTGCTAGGATCACTAAACCTGGTGCTAAAGATAAACATAGACCTGTGGTAGGCATGCCTGTTATTTCTGTTAAAATAGGAGATCATTGTTATCATGGCTTATGTGATATGGGTGCTAGTGCTAGTGCGATACCTATTTCCTTATACAAAGAAATTATGCATGATATTGCACCTGCTGAGTTAGAAGAAATTGATGTCACCATTAAGCTTGCCAATAGAGATACAATTTCACCAATTGGGATTGTTAGAGATGTTGAGGTCTTGTGTGGGAAAGCTAAATATCCTGTTGATTTCCTTGTTCTTGGTTCCCCACAAGATAGCTTTTGTCCCATTATATTTGGTAGACCCTTCTTGAATACTGTTAATGCTAAGATAGACTGCGAAAAGGATGTTGTTACTATTGGCCTGGATGATATGTCTCATGAGTTTAATTTTTCTAAATTTCGTAGACAACCTCGTGATGAGGAATTGCCTAGTAATTATTAAATTATTGGTCTTGCTTCTATTGCCGTGCCTCCTAATGATCCTTTAGAACAATATTTGCTAGACCATGAAAACGATATGTTTATGAATGAAAGAAGGGAAATAGATGAAGTATTCTTTAAACAGGGACCTATTCTAAAACACAATTTTCCTGTTGAAATCCTAGGGGATCCTCCTCCACCCAAGGGTGATCCCGTGTTTGAGCTTAAACCATTGCCTGATACTCTTAAATATGCTTATCTTGATGAAAAGAAGATATATCCTGTTATTATTAAATGCTAACCTTTCAGAGAAGGAGGAAGAAAAATTATTAAAAACTCTGAAGAAGCACCGTGCTGCTACTGGATATACTCTTGATGATCTTAAGGGCATTAGTCCTACTCTATGTCAACACAAAATAAATTTGGAGAAAGATGCCAAACCAGTTATTGATCATCAACTACGGCTGAATCCTAAGATGAAAGAAGTGGTAAGAAAGGAATACTAAAGCTCCTTGAGGCAGGTATAATTTATCCCGTTGCTGATAGTCAGTGGGTAAGTCATGTCCATTGTGTCCCTAAGAAGGGAGGTATTACTGTCATTCCTAATGATAAAGATGAATTGATTCTGCAAAGAATTATTACAGGTTATAGGATGGTAATTGATTTCCGCAAATTAAATAAGGCTACTAAAAAAGATCATTGCCCCTTACCTTTTATTGATCAAATGCTAGAAAGATTGTCCAAACACACACATTTTTGCTTTCTAGATGGTTACTCTGGTTTCTCTCAAATACCTGTGTCAGCCGATGATCAAGCAAAGACCACTTTTACTTGCCCTTTCAGTACTTTTGCTTATAGACGTATGCCTTTTGCACCTGATACCTTTCAAAGATGCATGATGGCTATATTCTCTGATTTTTGTGAAAAGATATGTGAGGTTTTCATGGGCGATTTCTCCGTTTATGGATCCTCTTTTGATGATTGCTTGAGCAACCTTGATCGAGTTTTGCAGAGATGTGAAGAAACTAATCTTGTCTTGAATTGGGAGAGGTGCCACTTTATGGTTAATGAAGGCATTGTCTTGGGGCATAAAATTTCTGAAACGGGTATTGAAGTTGATAAAGCTAAAGTTGATGCTATTGAAAAGATGTCGTGTCCCAAGGACATCAAAGGTATAAGAAGTTTCCTTGGTCATGCCGGTTTTTATAGGATGTTCATTAAGGACTTCTCAAAAATTTCTCGGCCTCTGACTAATCTCTTACAAAAAGATATACCTTTGGTTTTTGATGATGATTGTGTAGAAGCATTTGAAATACTTAAGAAAGCATTAGTCTCTGCACCTATCGTTCAGCCACCTGATTGGAATTTACCTTTTGAAATTATGTGTGATGCTAGCGATTATGCTGTAGGTGCTGTTCTAGGGCAAAGAGTTGATAAGAAATTAAATGTTATTCAATATGCTAGTAAAACTCTAGACAATGCCCAGAGAAATTATGCCACTACTGAAAAAGAATTCTTAGCAGTGGTATTTGCTTCTGATAAGTTCAGACATTATATTATTGATTCCAAAGTAACCATTCACACTGATCACGCTGCTATTAAATATCTTATGGAAAAGAAAGATGCTAAACCTAGACTTATTAGATGGGTTCTCTTGCTACAAGAATTTGATTTACATATTATTGATAGAAAGGGAGGTAAGAACCCCGTTGCAGATAACTTGTCTAGGTTAGAGAATGTTCTTGATGACCCACTACATATTGATGATAGCTTTCCTGATGAACAATTAAATGTCATAAATGTTTCTCGTACTGCTCCATGGTATGTTGATTATGCTAATTACATTGTTGCTAAATTTATGCCACCTAGTTTCACATAACAGCAAAAGAAAAAGTTTTTCTATGATTTGAGACATTACTTCTGGGATGACCCACATCTTTATATAGAAGGATTAGATGGTGTCATTAGATGTTGTGTACCTGAGCATGAACAGGAACAGATCCTACGCAAGTGTCACTCTGAGGCTTACGGGGGACACCACGCTGGAGATAGAACTGCACATAAGGTATTGCAATCCGGTTTTTATTGGCCTACTCTCTTCAAGGATGCCCGTAAGTTTGTCTTATCTTGTGATGAATGTCAAAGAATTGGTAATATTAGTAGACGTCAAGAAATGCCTATGAATTATTCACTTGTTATTGAACCATTTGATGTTTGGGGCTTTGATTATATGGGATCGTTTCCTTCCTCTAATGGGTATACTCATATTTTAGTTGCTGTTGATTACATTACTAAGTGGGTAGAAGCTATTCCGACTAGCAGTGTTGATCATAACACTTCTATTAAGATGCTTAAAGAAGTTATTTTCCGAGGTTTGGAGTCCCTAGATATTTAATGACTGATGGTGGTTCGCGTTTTATTCATGGTGCTTTTCATAAAATGCTTGCTAAGTATGATGTTAATCATAGAATTGCATCCCCATATCACCCACAGTCTAGCGGTCAAGTAAAATTGAGTAATAGAGAGCTCAAGTTAATTTTGCAAAAGACTGTTAATAGATCTAGAAAAAAATTGGTCCAAGAAACTTGATGATGCATTATGGGCCTATAGAACTGCATATAAAAATCATATGGGTATGTCTTCGTATAAGATGGTTTATGGAAAAGCATGTCACTTACCTCTCGAATTAGAACATAAGGCATATTGGGCTATTAAAGAGCTCAATTATGATTTTAAACTTGCTGGTGAGAAGAGGCTATTTGACATTATCTCACTTGATGAATGGAGAACCCAAGCCTATGAGAATGCTAAATTGTTTAAAGAAAAAGTTAAAAGATGGCATGACAAAAGGATACAAAAGCGTTAGTTTAATGTAGGTGATTATGTGTTGCTATTCAACTCTCGTTTAAGATTTTTTGCAGGAAAACTTCTCTCTAAATGGGAAGGTCCTTACGTTATCGAGGAGGTCTATCGTTCCGGTGCCATAAAATCAACAACTTCGACGGCACAAATCTGAAGGTGGTGAACGGTCAAAGAATCAAACATTATATCTCAGGTAATCCCATAAATGTTGAAAGTAATATTATTGAAACCGTAACCCCGGAGGAATACATAAGGGACACTTTCCAGAACATTTCAGACTCCGAAAAGGAATAGGTATGTGGTACGGTAAGTAAACCGACTCCAAAACAGTTCTAATGGCAATTTTTCTCCGTTTTGGAATATTTAGAAAAATAGGAAAATAAGAAGCAGTCCGGGAAGGACACGAGGCTTCCACGAGGGTGGGAGGCGCACCCTACCCCCCTCGGCGCGCCCCTGCCTCGTGGGCACCTCGTGCGCTCTCCGGACTCCATTTTCTTGCACGATACGTATTTTGGTTGGTAAAAATTCATTATATAATCTCCCGAAGGTTTTAACCATCATATCACGCAAATATCCTATGTTTTTGTTTTGAGTTGTTTCTGTAGCATATTTAGAGCAAGATGTCTTCTCAAGAGTCGGTCGAGGAGAGTCGAGTGTCTCATCCGACACCGGGACAGGAACAAACAGCGATGCTGACCACTTTGGGCCAGCAACTGAGGAAGAGATGGAGGCCGACTTAAAAAGGATAGATGCCATGGAGGAGGATCAAGAAGTCACTTCTCGCTTCCGGGCCGGATTCACGATGGGGGAACTACAGAGCTCGGCTATTCCAAACTCGGTTATCCCTTCCAATGTTAGATTTCTTTCTTATGAAAATATGAAGAAGAGTGTCACTTGTTCTCACTACAAAAAAAACACATCCGTGACATTTTGGGCCGAACGAAAAAAAAATGTCATACATATGACACTTCTATGACGATAATTGTGACAAAACCCGGTATCATGATAGATGTGGTGGGCTCCTACTTCTATGACAAAAAATGGGCTTTTCGTCCTAGGCGGGCCGGAGACGCAGCTGCATGACATTGTTTGGGCCATCCTGACGGAAAAAAACCGTGGTAGAAGCGAGGGCGAGGAAAATTTCGGGGAGTTCCCGGTTACGGTGGGAGGTCGGGGGTCGAGCGATGCGCGTTTCTCTCATACACGTACGCGCGTGTGTGCGAGGCGTTGGCTCTAACTGAACCCGAGAGAGGCGTTGGGCTCTAACTGAACCCGAGCGATTGCACTGCAGGCTACGCGTTACTGAACCCGAGCGATCGATCGATGGCTGTTAACTGAACCCGATCGAGCGATTCCTTCGCTACTGCTGCTAACTGAAGTCGATCGATGCTGCCTCTGGGATGAACAGTGAGCGTTGCGGGGGGGTTTGGATGAACAGTGAACGGTGGCGTTGCCTCTGGATGAACAGGACCCCGTGGTGTGGTGGAGGGCTAGATGAATAGTAGACGGTGGAGGGGTGCCCGTGGAGGGGTGATTGAACAGGACCCCATGGTGTGGAGGGCTAGATGAACAGTAGACAGTGGAGGGGTGCTCGTGGAGGGGTGGTTGAACAGTAGCCGGTGGAGTAGCGCGCGGTGGAGGCTGGATGAACAGGAGCCCGTGGAGGCTGGAGGAGGTCGACGGTAGCCCGTGGAGGCTGGAGGAGGTCGACGGTGGAGATGAACAGTATAACGTGGAGTCCCGTTTCGCGGTACGCCACACCCCTCCCGATGAACAGGACCCCCGTTTCGACCGTAGGAGGTCCGTTTCGTCCGTTTTGCGGTACGCCACACCCCTCCCGATCAACAGGACCCCCGTTTCGACCGTAGGAGGTCCGTTTCGTCCGTTTTGCGGTACGCCACACCCCTCCCGATCAACAGGACCCCCGTTTCGACCGTAGGAGGTCCGTTTCCTCCATTTTGTGGTACGCCACACCCCTCCCGATCAACAGGACCCCGTTCCGAACGTAGGAGGTCGGTTTCCTCCGTTGTGCGGTACGCCAGGCCTCGTTTCCATCGCCTGTTCCGTCCAAGCCCTCCCGATGAACACGACCACGCATTCTGTTCCGACCCAGCCGGTTGGCTCCCACGCGTTCCGTTGCCTCCCGATGAACACGACACATTCCGTTGCCTCCCCATGAACACGACGCATTCCGTTGCCTCCCCATGAACACGACGACGACGTGGTTTCTCCATTCTGACCCAGCCATGTACACGAGCCTTGGCAGTACGTATGCGCGAGTAGGCGTTCGAGACCCCGCCCGTATGTACACATACGTGGCCGTATTTTCTTTCTCGCATCCTGGTCGTTCTACGTACGTGTACATGCTACGTGCGCGCCTCTACTACGACACGTGCGCGCCTCTACATCCACCAGTATATATGTACGTACACATTCGCGACCAGAATGACAACGCTACGTACGCTTCGACCAGGTGGGTCCCGACTGTCAGGCACTTCCTTGCCTGCGAAGATGTAGCTGGTGGGTCCCAGCAGTCAGGGGGGCGAATCGTTTTTTTTTTTGCCGGGACGCACTTCCTTGCATGCAAAGATGTAGCTGGTGGGTCCCACCAGTCAAGGGGAAACGTTTTTTCGTGAAATACATTGGCCCGTCCGGTGGGTCCCAGCTGTCAGGTGGAGGAATCATTATTTTCCGTGTAATAAGGAGGCACTTCCTTGCTGCGGCCGTGGACCCAGCTGTCAGCCTCTCCACGTACAATCCACATCCGATAGAAGTTGTTCCTTGACCACGTTGACCACGCCGTGCCGAGAGCACCAGGGCGGTGGACGACGGCGAGGCCTAGGAAGGGGACGACGGGGAGCCAGGGAAGACGCGGCAGTGGAAGCCCACGTGGAGAGGAGTACGAGGGTTCACTGGTTCGGCTGCGGTGTGAGGCTGCCGTCGCCGCAGGGCCTGGCCAGCGGTGGGAATAGTAGGGGCGGTGAGGCCTCCGCGGCAGCACAGCCGGCCACGGGAGGCAGGAGCATGCGGCACGACCGGCGCTGCTTTCGGCGGCTGGAGCAAGAAGACCAGAGGTTGAAGAAGCACAACGGCCGTTGGATGGACATCGTACGGTCACTGGAGCTAGAATCGTTCATATTGACTAAAGTTGACAAAGGCCCCCGTCCCAGTCAACTTAGTAGGCCCACAAGTTAGCCTCCCACCTTGGTGGGTCCCAGCTAGCAGGGGGAGTATTCATTTTTTTGTGCGTAATAAGGAGGCACTTCCTTGCGTGCGAAGATATAGCTGGTGGGTCCGAGCTGTCAGCGCCGGTAACATTTTTTTTGTGAAATACAGAGGCCCTTTCGGTGGGTCCCTGATGTCAGGTGGAGGAATCCTTATTTTGCGCGTAATAAGGAGGCATTTCCTTGCGTGCGGCCGTGGACCCAGCTGTCGGCCTCTCCACGTACAGTCCACTTCAGATGCATGTCGGTCGTTGACCACGTTGACCAGGCCGCACCGAGAGCACCAGGGCGGTGGACGACGGCGAGGCCTAGGAAGGGAACGACACGGAGGCAGGGAAGACTCGGCAGTTGTTTCCCACACGGAGGGGAGTACGACTGTACGAGGGTTTACTGGTTCGTCTGCCGTCGCCAGAGAATAACAGCAGGTGTGGGTGAGTAGAGGGATGGCTAGGCCAGCGATGGGAGTACGGTGGGGCGGTGAGGCCTGCGCGGCAGCAGAGCCGGCCACGGGGAGGAGGGAGCAGGCAGTCCCGCCGGCGCTTGTTTGAGCGGCTTGAGCAGGAAAAGCAGAGATTGAAGAAGCACGACGGCCGTTGGATGGCCATCCAACAGTCACTGCTTGTGCGTCAACCATTTTTTAGGAAAGCTTCAAATCTATGGAAAATAGCATACAGCCCATCTGCCATTATTTCTAATAATTTACAGCCCATTTGCTAATTATTAAGGTTTTTTTTGGAGCCCGTATTCTTTTTGTTAGCATTACAGCCCATATTGTGGCCACGGTTAAAAAATTATACGAAATTTTGCATATTTCAGTGCGGTCCGAACTGTTTTTAATCCCAAAATTTCGACTCACATTCAAACTGATTTTAAAAATAAATGTATATCAATATAAAATCCAACAAATCTCCATGCATAAAAATTAATATAATTTAAAATCTCGAAATGAAAAAAAAATTGAAACTAATTGCCGGTTTGATGTGTTTTAAAAATGTGCAGACCATTTCTCATTACTGATGGGCCATTTTCTCGGCCAGCCGAATGAAAGCTCTCCTCGTCTTGAAAGATTTGCAGCCCAACACGCCTAACAAAGCGACTTACTTGGCAAATCACAAAAAACTGGGTTGTGGCCGTGGACCCAGCTGTCAGCCTCTCCACGTACAGTACTATTCCGATGGAAGTCGTTCCTTGACCACTTTGACCATGCCGTGCGGAGAGCACCACGGCGGTGGACGACGGCGAGGCCTAAGAAGGGGACGACGCGGAGCCAGGGAAGACGCGGCAGTGGAAGCCCACGCGGAGAGGAGTACGAGGGTTCACTGGTTCGGCTGCGGTGTGAGGCTGCCGTCGCCGCAGGGCCTGGCCAGTGGTGGGAATAGTAGGGGGCAGTGAGGCCTCCGCGGCAGCACAGCCGGCCACGGGCGGCAGGAGCATGCGGCACGACCGGTGCTGCTTTCGGCGACTGGAGCAAGAAGACCAGATGTTGAAGAAGCACTACGGCCGTTGGATGGACATCGTACGGTCACTGGAGCTAGAATCATTCATATTGACTATAGTTGACAAAGGCCCCCATCCTAGTCAACTTAGTAGGCCCACAAGTCAGCCTCCCACCATGGTGGGTCCCAGCTAGCAGGGGGTATTCATTTTTTTGTGCGTAATAAGGAGGCACTTCCTTGCATGCGAAGATATAGCTAGTGGGTCTGAGCTGTCTGCGGCGGTAACGTTTTTTTGCGAAATACAGAGGCCCTTTCGGTGGGTCCCTGATGTCAAGTGGAGGCGTCATTATTTTGCGCGTAATAAGGAGGCATTTCCTTGCGTGCGGCCGTGGACCCAGCTGTCGGCCTCTCCACGTACAGTCCACTTCAGATGCATGTCGGTCGTTGACCACGTTGACCAGGCCGCACCGAGAGCACTAGGGCGGTGGACGACGGCGAGGCCTAGGAAGGGAACGACACGGAGGCAGGGAAGACTCGGCAGTTGTTTCCCACGCGGAGGGGAGTACGACTGTACGAGGGTTTACTGGTTCGTCTGCTGTCGACGGAGAATAACAGCAGGTGTGGGTGAGTAGAGGGATGGCTAGGCCAGCGATGGGAGTACGGTGGGGCAGTGAGGCCTGCGCGGCAGCAGAGCGGCCGTGGGGAGGAGGGAGCAGGCAGTCCCGCCGGTGCCTGTTTGAGCGGCTGGAGCAGGAAGAGCAGAGATTGAAGAAGCACGACGGCCGTTGGATGGCCATCCAACAGTCGCTGCTTGTGCGTCAACCTTTTTTTAGGAAAGCCTCAAATCTGTGGAAAACAGCATACACCCCATCTGCCATTATTTCTAATAATTTACAGCCCATTTGCTAATTATTAAGGTTTTTTTTGGAGCCCATATTCTTTTTGTTAGCATTACAGCCCATATTGTGGCCACAGTTAAAAAATTATACGAAATTTTGCATATTTCGGTGCGGTCCGAACTGTTTTTAATCCCGAAATTTTGACTCACATTCAAACTGATTTTAAAAATAAATGTATATCAATATAAAATCCAACAAATTCTCCACGCATAAAAATTAATGTAATTTAAAATCTCGAAATGAAAAAAAAAGATATTTGAAACTAATTGCCAGTTTGATGTGTTTTAAAAATGTATAGCCCATTTCTCATTACTGATGGGCCATTTTCTCGGCCAGCCGAATGAAAGCTCTCCTCGTCTTGACAGATTTGCAGCCCAACAGGCCTGACAAAGCGACTTACTTGGCAAATCACAAAAAAACTGGGTTGTGGCCGTGGACCCAGCTGTCAGCCTCTCCACGTACAGTACTCTTCCGATGGAAGTCGTTCCTTGACCACGTTGACCACGCCGCGCGGTGAGCACCACGGCGGTGGACGACGGCGAGGAGTAGGAAGGGGACAACGCGGAGCCGGGGAAGACGCGGAAGTGGAAGCCCGTGCGGAGAGGAGTACGAGGGTTCACTGGTTCGGCTGCGGTGTGAGGCTGCCGTCACCGCAGGGCCTGGCCAGCGGTGGGAATAGTAGGGGCGGTGAGGCCTCCACGGCAGCACAGCCGGCCACGGGAGGCAGGAGCATGCGGCACGACCGGCGCTGCTTTGGGCGGCTCGAGCAAGAAGACCAGAGGTTGAAGAATCACTACGGCCGTTGGATGGACATCGTACGGTCACTGGGGCTAGAATCGTTCATATTGACTAAATTTGACAAAGGCCCCCGTCCCAGTCAACTTAGTAGGCCCACAAGTCAGCCTCCCACATTGGGGGGTCCCAGCTAGCAGGGGAGTATTCATTTTTTTGTGCGTAATAAGGAGGCACTTCCTTGCGTGCGAAGATATAGCTGGTGGGTCCGAGCTGTCAGCGCCGGTAACATTTTTTCGTGAAATACAGAGGCCCTTTCGGTGGGTCCCTGATGTCAGGTGGAGGAATCCTTATTTTGCGCGTAATAACGAGGCATTTCCTTGCGTGCGGCCGTGGACCCAGCTGTCGGCCTCTCCACGTACAGTCCACTTCAGATGCATGTCGGTCGTTGACCACGTTGACCAGGCCGCGCCGAGAGCACCAGGGCGATGGACGACGGCGAGGCCTAGGAAGGGAACAACACGGAGGCAGGGAAGACTCGGCAGTTGTTTCCCACGCAGAGGGGAGTACGACTGTACGAGGGTTTACTGGTTCGTCTGCCGTCGCCGGAGAATAACAGCAGGTGTGGGTGAGTAGAGGGATGGCTAGGCCAGCGATGGGAGTACGGTGGGGCGGTGAGGCCTGCGCGGCAGCAGAGCCGGCCGTGGGGAGGAGGGAGCAGGCCTAGACGGGGCAGCCCAAAACCACGTCCAACATTTGCCAAAACTTCGTCCCTCGTTTTCTCTGTGTTTCGCACACTCGACATTGTGTGGGCATTTTGACTGTGCATCATATGAAGATGTGCTATGAATGAATGTTGATCAGCATGATGTTAACTGGCTGGTAGTTCCATTTTCGACCATGAATAAAACTTCCAACATGATGTTAACCCTGTTTGAAAAGGCCGTGTTAATATAAATGCTCTGCCTCTGAAAGTTGCAGTTTCTTATCTGAAACTGAACTTGCAGTTTCTTATCTGAAACCGAAACTTGCAGTTTCTTCTCTGAGAATCACATTGTCTGCACTTTTATACTCCTATGAAACTACATTTTTTGAAGTGCTAAAAATAGATCTCTAGAATTCATAAAATACTTCATATGCTCAATACTGCAAATCTGAAATTCAAAAGACATTCATATCTGAAAGTACTCTCAAAATACACAACACAAAATACAATTCACAACCTGCAAATACTAACAACCCTAAGCTCCTCCTGACAATTCACAACCTGCCCGACTATTGGGCTGGGGGGCAGCCCCCTCCTATTCCTCGGCAGCAGACAGCCGCCCCGTGAGACGTTGTGAACGGCGAGGGAGATGATGGCGGGGAAGCATCGTCGGGCCAACTGTTTTTCTCCTCTTGCAGTTGGGTTCGGTCGACGAAGACTCCATCGGCTCGCTCTGGCAGGACACCCTCACAAACAGCACCTTGTAGATGCTCGATCCTTCAATCTCTGGTGGATGCTCCATCTAGGATCGATACTCCCACCACCGCTCCCTCACGATCGGATTCGGTGAATTTGTTTGCTCCATGGCCCAGAGGAGCAGCTCTATGTACTCCGGCGCGACTCCCTCCGGGAGTATCGCCGCCTTTTCGCTCTGTTGCAGATATTTGGCCATGGATGTCGCCGTCGCCGCTAGTTGGTCCTTGTTGTCAAACCAAGACTGTATCTCCAACATCCTAGCTAGCTTCACAGGGTCGCCGTCTGCGATCCTCACGTATCGGTTGTACTCCTCCATCGATCTACTTCTCCACAGCACCTTCACTCGCCGGCGGTGGTTTTTTGAATGGAAGAGGAGAGGAGCAGCGCTGGTTTTGGATTAGAACAGGAGAGGGGCGACGCTGGTTTTGGACTGGAACAGGAGAAGAGGGGCGGTGGTTTTGAAATGGAATAGGAGAGGAGCGGCGCTGCATTTAGATTGGAACAGGAGAGGAGCGGCGCTGCATTTAGATTGGAACAGGAGAGGAGCGGCAGTGGTTTAAGAGGAGAAGAGCGGAAGAGCGGCGCTGGTCTTGGAAGTATTTTTTGTTGTTTTGCGTATTTTGGGTCAAAGTTTGACCACGTACTGTATTTGACAAGCAAAATGTGAATGCATGTCACCAAAAGTTGTATCGTTTGGTTCGTATCTGAATGTACTTTCAAATTATATTATTTTTGCAACGTATAACATATATTTTATGTGCAAAAATCATGGTCAATTATGACCCAGAATAAAAGGGAGACTAGTTAATGTGGGGTCGCTTTCTTAATTGAAGGGTAAATTGATTTTGATTTTGATCCAGTCACAGCGCACCGGCCCTCTCGTCCGATCCTAAATCTCTGTCGCACGCTCCTCTCCCTCTTCTCCATTGCAAAACCACCTCCTCTCCTCTCCATCATCTCCATTCAAAACCACCGTCTCGCCTCTCCCTCTTCTGATCTTCTCCATTGCAAAACCACCTCCTCTCCTCTCCATCATCTCCATTCCAAAACCACCGTCTCGCCTCTCCCTCTTCTGATCTTCTCCATTGCAAAACCACCTCCTCTCCTCTCCATCATCTCCATTCCAAAAACACCGTCTCGCCTCTCCCTCTTCTCTATTGCAAGACCATCGTCTCTCCTCCCATCTTCCAAAGCTAGCACCGGACCACTCAGAAGGACATCTATGGAGAGGATGCAGCAGCAAATCAGGCAGATCACCGGCGGCGACCGGGCAAAGTTAGCCAGGTTGAAGGAGATCCTTAGTTGGTTTGACAATGAGTGGGAAATTTCGAGGACGGTGCGGGCCATGTGGCAATGTATGCGAAAGAGCGAGACGGCGGCGATGATGGCGGCGATGTACATGTACTCCTCGGCGGCATTCACGCCGCAGTCCTCCGAGTTCATCGAGTATCTCCTCTGGGCGATGGAGCAGACAGATTCGCCCGAGGCGGCAGTCAGGCGGAGGTGGTAGGCGTACAGGTCGAAGGTCGAGCACCCAGAGGATAACGAATCGATCACGTATGGTGTGCCGTTCGTGAGGGTGCAGAGCCAGCCGGAGCCACAGGAGTATTCGTTCTCCCACCGCAAGAGGAGGCCGGATGGCGTGACGTCGCTTCCCCGCCGTTCTCCACGGTTCCCTCGACGCTCGCCTCGTTTCAACGGCGGCGGTAGGGTTTAAGGTAAGCTTCGCACTAACCTAATCTTCCACCTGCTCATGCTTACAATCAGTGTGACAGCTAATGAAAATCATGCTTACAATCAGTCTCCGAGTACTACGCCAATCACCCTAAAATAGCTTTGGACCTTTGGGTCAAAGTTGTGACACAGTGTACAAATAAAGAAAAATAGATTGGTGCTTCTTTCAGAAAAGAGTACTCCCTAGAAAAATGCCAATATAAGCTACTAGTACTTGGTTAGATGATTTGCTGTCGAGAAAAATCCGTCCACAGAGAGCACCACACATCCTACTGGTGGTGGTGGATGCCAGTGCGTGCATGCAGCATGGTTGGTGTCGGTAATTTTTACTTGGCACAACTCGCACTCTGCATATATGCTGGTTCCATACGTACATTTGTGCAGTTTCACCAAAATGCAGCTGAATAACCCTGTTTGAACAGATAATGAAAAAGCGTGATTACATTATAGTGGCACTAGTTGATGAAACACACAAAATAAATAGAAGAAAATATTGCGATAGTATCATAGTATGCCATGCTGCGAGGGCGAGATGGGCCCTGCGACGCCTCATACGGTACGCCTCATACTGGACATCGTCCCAAGTCTCCCAGATACACCTTCTGCCAGTGATGAACATCAGTGTACAGCGGTAGTACAAGGAGGCGCCTTGAGACATTCAAATCTCTATTTTTGTACATATCAACTAAAATTAAGCACCCCAGTTTGCAGAAACGCTTAAGCATTAACAATGGGACTAGTTGATGAAACATACATTAACAAAGAGAAGCACCTTCTTTATGTACATTGGAAATGAAATGATAGAGATGACACTCGCTCTATTTTAACTATATTATTACTTCATTTTATCAGTGACACTAGGGTCGAGCAGGTGGCAAACGAGGTGTACCGTGAGTCGCAAGGATGGAGGCCGGGGGTGCTTAGACTGGGATGCTGAAGCTGGCTCTTTCAGTCACCAACATGGATGATTCAATTCATGGGACCTTTTGGTGCAGTTCACCTAAAATGAAGCAATGTCCCGTGAGCTAGCAGCTTCTTCTTCAAAAAAAATTAAGAAAAGGGCTCCAGCCCCGGTTCCATTTCCATCAGAAAATGAAACCCACAGAGCTTCTTCTTCATTAGTTGCAATAAAATTGAGCAACATCAAGGTTGGTTGTGAAGCTCTTGGAATGCTCAACTATAATTTGGATATCATTTGGGCAGTTCAACTAAGATCGAGCGTGAAATGTATATCTCTGTTTGCACAAAAAAGGTGGAAAGGAGGGTGACTAACAAGTGATGAAACATGCATCAAATGAAAAGAAGCATGTTCCTTATCTGAATGGCAATCCTACAAGGACAGTAGCAATTTCTAAAGCACTGGCATTGCTAGATATTAGTGTGGGCATTAGGATTAACTATGACAACCGCTAAATATGACATTACTTTGGGCACGGGAGAGTAGGCGGACCAGGACAGTTGCATTTCTAACAAAAAGAACCAACTTATCTTAATGGGAAATTTTAGCAGGACATGTAAAGAAGTGCCATTGATTCATATTACTGGAGCCATTACATTGAAAACAACATTGGTTTAACGTGTCCTTACTTTTAACAGTGCGACTGCTACATTTTACCAGTGGCATTACATAAGAGTGGCTCGGGGCAACAAACATCAGAACAGGATATCTGAGTTGGTCCCATTTTTGTTCGGTATAGCCACCTTATACTGTGTGAGGCTAGCAAATCTAGTGCTGGACTTACTCTGTTGACTTGTCCCCCAGTCCCCACTTTCTTTCCTTTTTCAACCAATAGATCGGGTTTATATTGAGTTTGTACTGCGTTTCCCTTTATTTCCCTATTAGACCTAGAGACCAGTTGGATAGCCAGTCTCTGCTACTTTTCGCCCCCATTATTTCCTCTTTCGACCAAGTCCTAGATTCAGGTAACAAATCCTCCCCCACCCCCACCCCCTTTCTTCCTTGTTTGAACCAAGTAGTACTAGATTCGAGTGCATGAACTAGTTTTACCTCTTAAACGTAAAAAAAAATTAGGTGGTTTTCGAACAGCCGATCGATCCTATCTACGAGGGGGCCTGAGAAATAGTAAAAGATACAAATGCAGCGATGTCAGGAGCTCGGGAAGTAGAGCAAGGCCGGTTTCGAAGGAAGTTATACCTGATGGTCGCCGGGGTGTCGCTAGGTGGGCGGCGGGAGGCCGGATCTGCCCACACTACGGCAGCGAGGAAGAAGGGGTCGGAGGCCCTCCCTCGCCAGCGGTGCTTGGGAGAGAACGGCAAGGCAGGCTGATCGGGACGCGCCCAGCAGTGGGTAAGAGCCATCGCCAAGGACGACCGCGTGAATGTTGCACCTTCTCACCTTCCCCAGCGGAGAGGATCCGGCTAGATCTGTGACCAGCAGTGAGCACAGAGAGAGAGAGGGTGTGGCCACCGCTGTCGTGTTTAGATCTGGAGAGGCCGAGACAGTGTGAAGAGAGCAACACTAGCAAGCAAGCGCGGAGGCTCCTGCCTATATAGTGGAGTAGTACTAGTTTTCTTTTGTCTACCGGAGCCAGCTTGACCTCGTCAATGACTGTCAAGAAGTCTTCATGCACGTGGCCCGGAGGCGCAGTTGTTGTCATTTTGATCTGAAGCGCCGGATTATAACATATAACACGAAAAAATGCCACATGACAAGAAATCATAACCTCACTGCCCAAAGGAGACAACATGAATCCCGACGGACAAACTAGACGAGGAACAAAGCTCAAATTAAAGATAAACTCATAGAAAAGGGGTCCGTCGATAGATGTCCTAATTAACATAGCCGGCTTGACCTAGATGGCAGCCGAGTAGTCACTGTTCGTGCATGTGCCCCCAATGACTAGCCCAACTCAGTTGTCGCTGTTTAACCCTCGCAGTGATCCGAAGCACATGACACCTAATTTTGCGAGATGACAAGAAACCTTTTTTTAGATTTCTCACCACAACTACAGCCATGTACAACACAGCCTGCACGATATGTAGACGATAGCCAATCCAGGCGTGTCTGCTGGAGTCTGGTCACATGCATGGACGAACTGATCTTCCGTGTCTTGCAGGGATCGTCCAGGCACCAATGTAGTACAACACTTCTCTAGTACTATCGCTCGTCTCCCTCTTCTATTAAGTCACCCGACTTGCGGGGCTGGGAAGTGTGCCTATGGTCAGTTCTCAATTGCCGTCCCACATGTGTGTGCAAACGCAATATGACGCGCGTTCCATTCGGAGAGCAGCATGCCAGACCGACCGGCCGTCTGGGGTGCGACGCGAACGCGACGGGCGTGCCGTATACTCCGTACATGTGTACCGCCGTTTTCTAGACGCTTTGCTCCATGGCGCGGGCGCAATCCATGGATACAAAATTAGTATACTGTATACTATTTAAAAGTCGAGGGCGGGGCTTTTCCTGCGCGGTAGGCGGGGCAGTTCCGCCTAGTCGGTTCGACAGAGACGCGAGAAGACGAGGGAGTAGGCTGCTGCAAACGTAGGGCTGTGTGATTTGACAGCGAGTTACTGCTGGACAGGTGGGGGCCCATGATTTGACTTGCCATTATCATTTTAACTGCGGCGCTACGACCAGCGTGAGTCTCCCGATTCCTGACCACCTCCATACAGGTGCCTCTCCCAATGCTCCACCATGTAGTAGAGGCTGGCTCTTGCATGAGAGCCCACTTCTCCACTTTTTCCTTGCCTCTCTTTCCTCCACATATGCAAAAATGCCATGTAAAGCGCACTATTGTACTTACTTTTACTTGCTCCTACAGGTGCTTAAGCTTGCCACATAGGCATAAAGTCTGATGTGGCAAGTTAATCAAGAAGAGAGAGACTAGTTTGGTGACCCAAGGAAGAAACGGTGCTAAGCGCGTGTACCTAGGTGAAAAGACAATTTTGAGTCTATAGCTAATTAAATGAAGCAAACTTAGCAACACCATTTCATTGGAAGAGGTCACTCCTTGGCAAATGCAATAAATACTAGTACTCCCTGTGTCCCATAATATAAGAACGTTTTTGGCACTACACTAGAGTCAAAAAGTTCTTATATTATGGGACGGAGGGAGTACGAAGAAAGAGATAGAGAGGAGTAAAAGAAATTACACTTATAGCCAACCTTATAGCCAACCTTGTTGTAGTATGAGTGACTAAGTGATGACTATGTATGACATGCCAACATCAGATAGCCTAACGCACCGTGTTAAATCTCCAAGGGCGCGACCGTGCGAGCGACGCGACGGTCGTGGTAGGCGCGACCATGATACGAGCTGCTGGCAGCCCTTGGATCTGAGATCAAACGTCCGCATGCTAAGTTGCTGAAAATTTGCAGAATAACCCTCCAGGATAGGATATTCACCCATAGGTCTAGAATCACGCCATGCAACCGTTCGATCTCAGATCCAAGGGCTCTCGGAAGCCCGTGTCATGGGAGAATGGAATGCCTCTACCCTGTCGTTCGCACGCTGGCAGTTTGCTCCTACTCGTCCCCGCACGTCCTTCAATACTATGGCAGTTCGCTCCTAGTCGTCCCGTCCATTCACATTACGGCAGTTCCACTAATCCTAACCCTCCTCCCAAATCCATGGCGTCCCAAATCTCCATGATCGGCGGTGAGTACAAGGTTAGAACCATCACCGGCGATGAGTTCGACGTCATCTACACCCATTCTTCCGCGACGGTGAAAGGATGCCTTTCTCGCTTCAAACGCATGTTCAAAGACTCAGATGATGAGTGGGTCGCTGGGCTAGATGTTGAGTACACCACAGTCCTGGGACGAGAGAAGGATCTAAAGGACAAAGAGAGGAAGAAGCCCGCCGTGATCCAGGTTTGCGTGCATGACTTATGCTTGGTCTACCACATATGCCATGCCGACGTTGAGTGCCAGGATTTAAGGACTTCCTCGAGAGCAACCTAGTCAAATTCGTTACTGTAGACTTTGGTAACGATAAAGAAGTCATGTGTCAGATAGGCCTTGTTGTAGGCAACACCTTCGAGCTCCAGAAGAATCGGCTGGTGTCCTCTCGTCAGCCTTCAATGCTGACCCTGGCAGGAGCCATGGTTCATCCTTCGTACAGTAAACTGGAGAAACCTCCATACACGTTTCATCGTCATGCATGGCAGCGAAATGTACTAGATATAGACCACATCCACTACGCTGCAATGGATGGCTACCTTTGCTTCAATATCTACAAGGGTTGGATGAAGAGCAACAGCCAAGTGTGCGGTTCAAGCAAAGAAGTATCGGCCAAGAGGAAGAGGGACAAGGACGAAGTCGAGGACGTGGACGAGGACTCCGAGTAAGGTGGCAGTGTCATTGCTCATGGTGGTTCTAATGCAGTGTCTACCGGAATAGTTGCAAAGTTTAATTTCAGGTGTGCTTAATTTAATTTGAGGGGTGTGTTGTGCTGAGCCCCCAGCAGAACTATGTTATGTTTCTTCTCGTTACTTTAACTCTTCAGTACGTACATACTAGTATTTCTTACATTTCATCTTTTAGTTGGTATAGTACTACCACTCATTTCTTCACATTATATACGTACAATATATATGGCCAACATCATATAGCCAGCAGTTTAGTTGTCAAAGAATTTCAGGGTGCTTAGTTTTGTCAAAGAATTCCAGGATGCTTAGAGGGTGCTTGGAGCCAAGGGACTTATTTTAGTCTGACTAAAAATAGTCTCTTTAAGAGGCTAAAGTTCCAAGCACCCCTGACTAAAGAGGGGCTAAAACTAGTCTTGAGACTAAAAAAATTTAGTCAGGGGTACCCCTACTAAAATGTGGATTAGTCCTCTCTCTACTCATTTAACTCCTCTCCTTTAACACATGCGAGTTCTGGATTGGAGGGTTTGGAGGATAATAAATGCTCATTAACTTGATTTTAGCCTTTTTAGTATTTGGATCCAAGCATGGGTGAGGCTAGCATGTTTTAGTCCCACTACTTTTAGTCATGGGACTAAAACGTATCCAAGCACCCTCTTAGTTTTATTTGGGGGGTGGGTTGTGCTGGACACCATTATTGTGACTAGCCTTTTTAATAGTACTATATGCATAATTTGGCGACGAGCGCTCTCTATATGTACCACCTTTTTTTATTTCAAGTTTTTCTCCATGGCGCAATCCATCGATACTACTGCTGTACAAAAGTATACATTTTTTAAAAGGCTAGAGGGCGGGCCAGTCTAGCTTGGTCGGTTTCACGAGAGGCAAGGGCCTTTGTGATTTGACGGCTCATTACTGCTGGAAGGCGGGGCCTTGTGATTTGACTGCTCGTATAAATGCGCCGACAACTTGATCGAGGAGGAGCAAAGAACCATGCGGTATACTCAAGTTTTCCACTGAAGTAGTACTGCGATGGAGGAGCATGAAACACGGCAGCCCAGTGCCATATGGCGATAAAAAATGATCTAATTTGCTAGTCATCTCATTGTTAGCATTGTTCTATTCATTCCCTCAAAAACAACATTGTTCTATTCATGCCTCGCAGACAACGTGACACGTGCGGTGAAACACCTGAAGAAAAAGATGAAACACAGGAGCAAAAGAAGAAGGCAGATTATCACCCCAAATGTTCTAATTCGCCGCGGAGTCGTAACTGCTTCTTCATCACCTCCACAACCTCCATCTCCTTGCGCGTCTCCTCCGCCATCTTCTTCATTCTGTCCATGACGCGGGATTTCTCGACGCGATCCTTCATCATCTGTTCCACGGCCGCATTACGTACCTTGACAGCAGCCGGGTGCTCGATGCGGAGCTTCGCCAACTCCTCCTTCTGTTCCATGACGAGGGCCTGCAGCATCTTCATCGAGGAACTACTATTCTCATGCAGCTTCTTCCAGCCGGCGTTCTTCTCCTTCAACAGGTCGATCTTGTGGCAGAACTTCGCCTTGTCCTCCTGAAGTCGCAGGATTTCGCCGGTCGCCTTCTTCTCCGAGGCAATGCTCTTCTTCAGCAGCATCACCAAGCCGGCGGTCAACTCCCCCTGCTGATTGAGCTCAGCGGGCATGTCGTCGAGGCTCTCCTTCAGCAACTCCATCAAGCCTTGGATGAACTCCTTCTGCTTATTGAGCTGATCGGGCATGCCGTCGAGGGATAACGACTCCAGCTCCGCCGGCTCGGCATGTTCGCCTCTGCGGCTAGGGCGCTCTTGGGAGCCATCGCCTGCCCGTGAGAGATCTTTCGAGGTCTCTGCGTGGTGGCGAGCCCTCTCTTTTTTTCCGCAGCCTTGGTTGCCGCTCCCTTGTTACGAGTAGTTCTCGACCTAGAGCTCTGCTCACCGGCCATGGCAACGACGGACGAAGAAGAAGCACTTATGAGGAGGAAAGGTAGAGTAATTTTCGGTTAGGTAGTTCCCCTTTTTATAACCTAAGTACTAGCACTAGTACTAATACCTGCATAGTGGGAACACGTTCAGGTTTGGTACGTACTAGTAGGTGTGAGCAGGCTTTCGAATGTGATGGGAACAAGGTAAAGATTAATTGATGGTTTTGGTTTCGAGGCCCGAAACGGCTCCCGATGAGTTTAGCGGAACATAAATTTCAAGTACTACACTGCTCAAATGCGTAAATATTATGTTACTGTCAAAAATTGGCACAAAATACTAAGGAGACCAATGGAAGTACTACTAGCAACCCACGATTTAACTACTCGCATGCGCGCAGTGGAGTAATAATGTCTTTCTTCCGCCCTCACGTCCACTCAATTTGCATGCGCTGTATTAATTGACCATCAATGAAGTGAACGACTTTACACGCGTCAAATTATCACATGGGGTGGATCTTGGTACAAAATTGCGTCCGCCCTGTACCCGCGTGTGCGTGTGAGGGAATGAGTGTGTGCGTGGCGTGCATGCACATCTTCGCTTCGTGCATGTACCGCCAGTATGGCTCAGGGAGGACGAGTACATTCTTCAGGAACCAGCAGCACGTCACTGTGATCAATCCATGCAAGGAGGTCGTGACAATGCCTCCACATGTGCCACGTGGCTTCATGAACTGTAAGAGAGACACTGTGTAGCGTGCCATTGGTATTCTAATTTACGTGTTTTGCACATACTCGAAGTACTAGTAAGGTACACGTGCATTGCACGCATCAGATTTTGCAACCAAATTATGAATAAATACCACACTATAGCATGTAAGCTCTGAGTCATATATGCCTGATGTAGCCCTTCGTTTAATTCTTATAGTTCATCTCATTCAAAATCAATTAGTTTTTATAAAAAAGCTAAGAACGCGGGAATAGGAAAAACATGGGATTATAGTGGAATGTCGTCTTGAATCCTACAGGATTGTACGAGTGTTTGATTGTGCATAGAAAAAACGCAGAATTCTTTCAAAGAGGTTTGAGTGGATGGGATGTTTCCTATGAAATCTAGTGCAAATGAATCATATGGAAAAATTCCTATGGTTTACAATCCTACGAATCAAACAACCAAGATAGGAAAAATTCCTAATGATTAGAATCCTCCAAAATTCCTTTGAGAATCCTTTGAATCAAAGAAGCCCTTAATCTATTTTATGATTCATGGAATTGTGCGTTGTAAAGCATAAAGTAAAAACAAATAATGGCAATTCAACTAGAAAAAAAGTTTGGGCAGTTATGATACGGAAGATTCTAGAACAAAAGAGAACCACTGCTGTTTTGAGGTTTGTGCATTATGCTTAAGTTCAACCATGGAGTCTGCTAGATTGTACATGTGGCAAATCCGGTGGGGGGCTAGAAGATGGTGCGAGGGGCCGAGTGTAGGGATACTATGAAGGAATGCACAAGTGCGAGATCGATATTTAGAGAGAGGGGGCGAACACGTGCGCTGCTGCGCGCAGTGGCGGAGCCATGAAAAATAAATGAGCTAGGGGGCCAAGCATTGCTAATCCTTTACAAGGAGGGTCAATTCATGAACTTAAACCATTTTTAGCAGCAATTGTCTAATGATCACATTCATATTAGCCTCGATATATAGTGATGTTAGAGGGGGAGGGGAGCAGGGCCCTTACTGCCCCCTGTCTTCGCCATTGTGCACGCGTCTGAGAGATGAAGTGGAAGGCATGGATGATGAGAGGGGGACATTGGATATATAATTAATGTGGGTGTATTAGCTATATATGTTAATCCTATATAGAGAGGTATAGATTGATCGATGTGGACGTGGGAAAGAGGGTGAGACCTCACTGGATATATCGATTGATCGGTTTGTGTGGAAAACTATGAAAGACCTAGCTATATACACACATACATAGAGGAACATCGATCGTTGCGCATGCACGCGTGAGAGATAAAGAATGCCTGATATGATGGAGAGGGGGATGTGTGTGGGTGTGTGCCTTCATGGGAGACCGACCTGAAGAAAAAGATTGTATGCGTGCGATGGATAATGCCGACTGGTAGTGTGTGTGCATGCATGCACGAGAGAAAGTTAGTGGTACAATTATAAAGATAAGACTACTGTGTGGGTGTAAAAGAATAGGTGAAGTCATAATCAATGTAAAGTTGAATTCAAATATTTGAATAAGAGATCCTGATGTTTCAAACCCATGCATGCATGAATATAACGGAGATCTGCGCGGTGTGGTTTGGAAATGAGCATGTTGTAATGTATACACATTGAACAAGGTCAGACTGATTTGAATTTGAGATACCGATGGCAGACATCATTTGGCCACATCGCATCCGTGCATGGACACGCTATTCTAATTGGAGATGATGGGCAGCTTTCGCATCACATATCTATATCTATACCCCTATATATTATATTTTATATTTTTTTTATTGTGTGCGGGTAACTTTAGCTTTGAAAGATGGTCGTTGGATGAGGCGAATCCGATGGTCCAAAGATGGAAAATTTGAGCACTACTGGCCGTTGGATATCATCTAGATTCCACCAGATTTCGCCACATGTATAATCTAGAAGACTCCATGGTTAAACTTAAGCATAATGCACAAACATCAAAACACAACCACTTCTTATTTGTTCTAGAATCTTCCGTATCAGAATTGCCCAAATGTTTTTCTACATGATTTGCCATTATTTGTTTTTACTTTATGTCTTATGACGCACAACCATGAATCTTAAAATAGATTAGCTTTCTTATAAAAACTAGATGATTTTGAATGAAATGAACTATAAGAATTAAACGAACATCTACATCATGCATATATGACTCAAAGCTTGCATGCTATAATGTGGTATTTATTCATAATTTGGTTGCCAAATCTCATGCGTGCAATGCACGTGTACCTTACTCTAGTCTAAATGGTGTTTGTGTGTGTGTTGTGCGTGTTGAGGTGCAAATTGTCTTTTTTTGGGTACACGTTAAGCTTGTTCTTCCGAAATTTCAAGCCGCGCCTTGTTATGCCAAAAATTCAAGCTAGCGTCTCTGTCTATCGTGCTGTGAAACTCCCGCCTCTTCAACCCGCGCCTTGTTAGCCCGAAATATTTAAGATATATCTTTGTCTCGTTGTGCTCCAACAACTCCCTCCATCTCAACCCGCGCCTTGCTATTCCAAATTACAACGTGCGCGAAAACTCCCACCTCCTGTGAAATCCCGACACGCGAAATGCCCATGGTACCCCTGAACCGAAAGAACCACCTCAAATTGGTGGGGGTACTTTCGTAACTTACCCCACATTTCAGACAAGCGCGTCTCTAAGCCATGGTTCCCCACTACGATCCTATCCACCCACCCATTCGTACACCGAGGCCGCGAAAACCCGCGACGAAACCCCACACCCTGCTCCGTCCGCCACCCAGCCGGAGCCTCTTCCCCGACGACGTCGTCCACAGCAACACCTCGACGTCCCTCATCCATCGTACCGGATGAGGATCCATCGTTGATCTCATCGTCCCGCCGGTTCAGCCACCCCGTCCTCCACCTCCAAGGAGCTGCCCCGACGTTCCCCTCGTCTTTCGCGCCACCTCCATTCCCACACCGCCGTCTTCACCTGCACCACCGGAAGAGCATCATAATCACCGTTTCCTCGGATGAAGCTGCGGCCTAATCGGCGCCACCAAAGAGGTTGTACACTAATCGACGCATTTTCTTCTTGATTCGTTCTCACAGTGCTGTCGGCGCTCGGTCCCGAGCCGACACGGCGCGGCTCCATCCACGACGGCGTCGCCGGCCACTTCCTCCACGGCGTCGCTCCCTCGGCGGCGACGTCCACATCAGTAGGAGTTGCTGCTGCTTTAGCTCTCGCTCGCGCTGCTGCTCTACTCTTGCTCTCGGTCCCCTGCCTGGTCTGCTCTTGCTATTGCTCTTGCTCGCGCTGCTGCTCTCGCTTTTGCTCTTGCTTGCGATGCTGCTCCGATTTAGCTACACTTCAGTCGACTGAATCGACTTTTGGGTCAGTCGATTTTTAGGGGGGTGGGGGGCTCGCCGGGGTGAAGGAAGAACCAACTGCAGCAGGGAGGGGGGCTCGCCGGAGAGGTACCCCACTATCTATCTTAGGGTTCAGGATGGGGGCAGTGGTCACCGGCGATGGCGGGGCATTGGCGGGGTGGTGGCGTGGGGATCGCCAGAGAAAAAGCTCGGCACGGGGGGCCTAGAGGGATGGCCGGGGCGGCGGCGGACCGGCGGTGGGGAGTGTTTTCGGGGTGGGCGGGGCGGCGCACCGCCGGCCGCGGGCGGCGGGGGGCTGCTGTTTGGCCGGTGGTGGCTGGTGGCTTAGGGGCGTGGAGGTTGAAGATGAACCGCAGGCCCTTGATTTCGTATCAAACGGCTGCAAAATCAACTGACCAGAGATGAAAAACTCAGTCGACCGACGTGTAGCCTCACCTTGCTAGTGCGTTCAGTTTCGACAGCAAAATTTAGTTTCGACAGCAAAATTCAGTTTCGACAGTTAAGTTCAGTTTCGACAGTTAAGTTCAGTTTCGACAGTTAAATTCATTTTTGACAGTTAAGTTCAGAGATGAGCGGCTGATGTATTTTACATCTAGCACTTTGTGGTTATGTATTTTACGTCATGTATTGGAGATGCTATTAGAATTCCACTCAGGTTAACGTTGTTCGTTGTCTCTCTTGTCCTGCTTTAGCCTCGGCGCCATACAACTCACCGAAGCTGCTCCAACGACGAAACCCTCCATCACAGCGGAGCAGTACCTCGGGCTCCATCTCCAGACGCCTAAGATCTTCTTCCCCTCCTCTGACAGCCAAGTCAGCCGGAGCATCCTCACCGGCCAACCCAATCACGCTGAGATCGACATGGCTTCGCCAAAGAGGTTGTACACTTGTTGCATCTCTTTTTTACTCTACATGTTATATATATTGTCCACTGAGCACTCGTAGTAACGGGAAATACGATTATTTTATCCTACTATATGACAAGCAGTGAGGTACCAGGCAACTTAGCTATCCGTGATGGACTCTCTTGAACGCCATCATTATATATCTCTGCGCGTTTGAGCTGTGCATTTGTCGATGGGCCTGGGAGTTGAGCTAGTATGGCAGTGGCCTGGGTCCAAAGTAATAGAAGTAGCACAAAAACATTTTTTTAGTGTAGGATTTTCCTTGCTCAATCCTGCCTACTAGAATCGCCAGTGCTTGAAAGGAAAAGTGAATGAAAAACATCGGAATTGGAAAGTTTCCTATGGTACTACTTTGCATGAATTTGGTGCAAAGGAATGGAGTAAAGGAAAACTGTAGGATTTGTTCCTTTAGTTTCTCCTTCAAAGAAAAACCATAGGAATTCTAATTTCCACTTCTCCTCCTTTTCATATTCCTATTCATCAAGCACAAGACTAAGAGATAGTAGCATAATAGCATTATAACCGTACATTTTCTTGTGGTTTGACTTAATCTCACCATGCTTTTTTGCATCCTGTGATCTTCCAATTGTTGTGAATCAAACACCCAGATTGGCAGAAATCCTGTGTTTTTAAATTCTCTGTTTTGCACGTGCATTCCTATCCTATTCCTGTATATTTCCTATCCCTGCATTGTTAGAATCCTCAAATTCAAACAAGCCCTTACTCAATTACTTCTGTTACAGATATGTGTCAAAGAAAACCTTGTGTGGTTTGTCCTGCTCCTGCGGCGCTGTGTTCCACCCCAGCTCGGCTGCTCCAACGACAGAAGGGTTCACCACAGCAGGGATCCGCTCTCCAGACTGTCTTTCGCCGCCTCAGATCTTCTTCCCTGCCGCCGGCAGCCACGGCAACTGCATTACCATCATCAACTGAGCAGATGATCTTGAGGACTACACGGGTCCGCAAGAGAGGTCCCAGTCTTTCGTGTCTGCTTATGTTATGCGTCGCTTAATATGATGACATGCTACATTATCGTCGTGTTCACCTATTAGACTCCGAGTCAGGTCCAAACTAATGCTGAAACTTGAGTTTTTAAATGGTTGTGGGGTACATATTGGGGCTATCTGTCTACTATCTGGTTAATCTTTGGTGTCTACTATGATTTTCATGTTGGGTGCAAACAAACATTAAAGAATCCATTATCTGTATTTTTTAGCTAAAGCTATTATCTGCCTGCTATCATTGGTTTTGGGTCTATCCACAGTTTGCTACCATCACTCTGGATTTGTGCATGCACTCCTTACATAATCTCACTATGTTTTATTCCTATGCATGACAGTTATTGTACACAATGGAACTGATCATGTAGAGCAAAAGAGACGAGCCTTGCGTGGCAATAAAATTTCATGCAGACATCGTTCCATGGTGGGCGCAAAGGCAGTCCCCCTCCACCCATTTCGGATCATAATCAAGAGGAAGATAACTGTTCTGAGGGGGATTCAGAAGGAGAAGACCACTCCTATTTACCCCATGAGGTCTTCGCTCTAACTTGGCATGCTGATGTTGGTAATATCATGCATATGGTGCCTTGCATTGCTTACTGTATACATTAAAGATGTCATCTGCTTAGTTTAGACATGCTTTGTGTCAATGCCATCTGTTTAGTTTCTTTATAGTATATGTGAATCATGCAATGCCATCTTGTCTAGCCAGGCATCATATATGTGAATTTTGCAATGCCACCCTGGTTAGCCAGTCATCTTATATGTGAATTATATCATGCCATCATTTTTTTATTACGTGTTAAATTTGTCAACAATTTAGTACATTCAATTACTCTTCCTGTGCATCAGCCATTCGGCACGGTCATGGAAAAATCTGGAGTGGAAACAAGGTCTTCAGAGCAGACAATGCTATCTGACGAAGCGCATGTCTTGCTGGTTACCGATAGCTCCTTAGAGGAGGATTCAGAGACAAATGACCAGTCATATTTCCCCCCCGAGATGCATGCCCTAACTTGGCAAGGTTATGTTGCTCATATCGTGCGTATGGTATCTTGCATTGCTATGTCATTTGCTTAGTTTAGACATGCTTTGTGTGAATGCCACCTGTTTAGTGTCTAATTACCATATATGTGAATTATGCAATGCCATCTTGTTGCAAGACATTATATATGTGAATTATGCAATGTTATCTTGTTGCAAGGCATTATGTATGTCAATTATGCAATGCCATGCTGTTTAGGCAAGCGTCATATATGTGAATTATATCATGCCATCCTTTTTTTGTATTTCTCATTGCTTTTGTCAACAATGTTTGTATATTCAACTGCTCTTCCTGTGCATCAGCCATTTGAATTGGTGATGGAGAAATCTGGAGTGAAAACAAGGTCTTCAGAGCAGACAATGCTACCTGCTGAATCAGATATCTTGCTGGTTACAGATAGCTCTTCAGAGGAGGATTCAGAGGCAGATGACCAGTCCTATTATCCCCCTGAGGTGTATGCTCAAACTTGGCAGGGTTATATTACTCATATAATGCATATGTTGTATTGCAATGCTTAGTTTTTACATCATATACACAAATATTGAATGCCATCTCCTTAGTTGACACATCATATATGCGATTGCCCTCTGCTCACTTCCTTAGTATATAAATCATATATTTGAATTATGTCATGCCATGATGTTTACATAGACAACATGTATCTGAATTATGGCATGCCAACCCATTTTCTAAAGACATAATATAGTTATATCATCTCATCCTGTTTACATAGTCATCATATTTTAAATTATGTCATTCTATCTGTGAATTATATCATGCCATCATGTTTCCATCGACGGCATGTTTGTGATTTATGGCATGCCAACCACTTTAATAGACACATCGTATAGTTATATCATGTCATCCTGTTTACATAGTCGTCATATTTTGAAGTATGTCATTCTATCCTGTCTAGTTAGCCATCATACATGTGAAATTGTGTCATGCTATCCTGTTTAATTAGCCATCATATATGTGAAATTATGTCCTGCTATTCTGTTTGCTTAGACAACATAAATGTGAATTATTTCATGCCCTGTTTTCTTCCCTACTATCCATTGCACCTGTCTATCTTACAATGTCTGTACATTCAATTACTTTTCTTGTTTATCAGCCATTTCAATTGGAGGGAGTGATGGCAGTATCTGTGGGAGTAAAAACACGATCTTCAGAAAAGATCGTGCTACCTGACAATGCAGATAGAACCACGGTTGTACTTGCCCAAGAACCAGCCCCACCACACATAACCCACACTCATGCAGATTGTACCCCTACCCAGTTGGACAGAGAACCAGCTACACCCCTTCTAACCCCAACCCCAGCAGATAGACACCCAGTTCCCGTTGACACAACACCGTCTCCACCACAGAGCACCCAAACACGAGCAGTTAGTAAGGCAACTGCAGTGCCCAAATCACGAGGACCACCACTCCGAACCCGAAGTCAATGCTTAAAGCAGAAGAAGAATTGTTCTCACATCAGGTTCCGTAGCTATGGTTCATACTACTTTGCTCTTGCATCACGGTATTTACTGATACCAACTAATTTCAAATGTGAAGGATCCAATTGAAACTCCAATGGCGCAACAGGTATGTTTTAAACCTGTTTCTTCAACGTGTTTGGCTGTTTGCTGTTGTAACTTGCTCTATGTTGATTTCAGTTTCAATTGAATAAACAGTTATGTTCTCATGCCATGCACATTACAAGTGTTGTTATTGCTGTGTAGTTTCCCACACTTATATTCTGTCTATGCTGCTTTGTCTTAAATAGATATGATTCGAACTGTATCTATCTTGATTTGGAAACATAAACTAGAATGATATAGACCATATAGTGACCATACTACATAGATATATGTTTGTTTCATGCTGTTATCCTGTCCACCTTACTACTGAACTGGTTTACCAAAATGAGTTTCATATACTACATTGTAAACCTGAGATGTGTTTGTTTGTTTCTCTTTTAGAACGCGGATAAAATATTGGAGAAGAGTACCCTGTTATGCAATGGTAAAGGAAGTAATGCAGATAAGGTTCAAGATAGTGAGACATCCCTGTTGGTCTCCAAGAAAGCTGATAAAAACTATATTGAAGACACTGAGGCAACCCCAAAGTCCTGTCTTGATGTAGTGTTCGAGTTACTGGCTACCACTGCTAGCACCAGCTCTTCGAACTCGTTGCCTGAATCAGTTCGGCTTCTTGAGTCTCAACTTCAAGTTGAAAGACATCGATCAGATGTTATGCGACAGGAAGCCGAAGGACTGAGGAAGTCCCTGCAGAATTCAGATGCATACTTTCTGGTGCAACAGCAAGCACTAGAGGACTTAAGCGCCAAACAAGAGAAAGTTAATAAGCTTGCTAAGCATCTTGCCAGCATTATGGGTACCCAGGATATTGTTTCTTGAGCTCTTCTGAAGTGGTTTCAGTTCTGGACTTGTTTTGCTGCGGCGTTTATATGCTGTTGTGTTCCCTGTATTTGCACTGGTGGCGAACTTTGATGCCCAGTGGATGTAATATGTGTAATAGCCGTGATAGCCTAGTGTAAGTTGCTTGCTTATTTATTTCCTTGTTGTCTTGTTTATTTGTTTGCTTGTAGTCAGTGCAGTTCTTTTTCTGCGGTTTGCTAGTGGCTGCAATAACCTATTTTTTAAAACTAGGCCACAATAACCATGGGCTAATATTTACTGTAGTGACACTAGGCCTCCTACGGGCCGTAGAAACAGTGGGCCTTCTACGGGCCGTAGAAACAGTGGGCCTTCTACGGGCCGTAGAAACAGTGGGCCTTCTACGGGCCGTAGAAACAGTGGGCCTTCTACGGGTCATAGAAACAGTGGGCCTTCTACGGGCCGTAGAAACAGTGGGCCTTCTATAGGCCGTAGAAACAATGGGCCTTCTACGGGCCGTATCATCAATGGGCCTTATATGGGCCGTATGATCGATTGGCCAAACATGGGCCAAACAGACTGCATTCTAGCCGTAAACGGGCTAGAGTTGGAATCGTCCGTTCATGGGCCGACCATAACGGGCCATCGTTAATAGGCCGTATTTGATGACGCTATGAAAACGGCCCAACGTATTAACGGACCACAAACGGGCCGACTGTAACCACGGGCTGAATTTGGCCCATAAGCAGAAAATGACAGTAACGGGCCGTAAGTAAACGAATGCTGGAAATTAGCCCAAGAATAAATGGGCTCTGAGAAGGCCGAAAGATAACATGGGCTGGAAACGGCCCAACGGAATAACGGGCCGTTAATGGGTATAAAGTAATACACTGTTCTTTACGAGCCAGTTTCACCATAGGCCGTTAATGGGTGTAAAGTGATACACTGTTCATTACGGGCCAGTTTCACCACGGGCCGTTAATAGGCCAAGAGTTACATAGGGCCTCATATGGGCCGAAAGACGTCATGGGCCATACATGGGCCAGAAGTGAAAACGGGCTAGAATCATATTGGATTGCCCAGATGACGCTACTGGGCCTAATTCGAGTAGGGCGTAACGGGCCTTGGGTTAGCGGGTTGTAAATGGGCTATATGTGAACAGGCCGTTAACAGGCTTTCCATGGGCCGGCCCGCCACCTTTTGACCAAGTCAAACGGGCCGGCCTTTTCACAGGAATGGGCCTCTGTTGGGCCGTTCCACGTGTCGACGTATCATAGGCGCCTTCTGTCCAATGAGTGGATGACATCTGTCCCAGCGATAAGCCAACACATGTTTCCTCCAGCCAATGATGATTTTACACGTGGAAAATCCCCATTGGTCGGGGCTGTTAACGGGTTATCGGATGCAAAACCCAACCCGATAGCTTAACGGCGTTCCGTTACGGTGGATGCCACGTGTTGGTCACCCTTGACGAAAGCACTTCTGTGACGTGCGATTTATCGTCATGGAAGTGGACACTTCCGTGATGATAATTTTGGTAATGTCATGGAACACTTCTATGACAGCACAGGTATGACTATCTTGATTCTGTCATAAATTTGTCATGGATGTACATGCATGACAAAAAACGCGACCTACTGTGACAAACACGTATCATCACGGAAGTGTATTTTTTTTGTAGTGTCTCCCGCAGCTATGCAACACCCTTGGGTGCAAGGAGCTTTAGCCGTTACAAGAAAGCTTCATAAGGAAATAATGGACCTCAAACATCAAGTCAATAAGCTCGAGGAGGAGACTCGTATCCTGAGGGGAATCATCGCCAAGAATATCATATCACCATCCCCGAAGAAAGAGATATAATCACATGGGTATGGGCACTCCCCTTGGCAACTGCCAAGCTTGGGGGAGGTGCCCCGGTATCATATCACCATCACACCCCTATCTTTACCTTTTTCCTAGTTCGATCCTTTTAGTAATATCTTGATCTAGTAGAATAAAGTTTTAGTATGATCTAGTCATGAGTTTTGCTTTATGATCCCTCTATGTAATCGAGTCCGTGAGCTATATAATAAAGATTAGTGTTGAGTCAAGGGCTTGATTTTCTTGCTATCATCTTGAGGGAATCAAAGAAAAAGAAAGAATAAAAAGAAATAAAAAGAGATCATATTGATCTTATGGAGAGTAATGACTTCACATATAAAGAGTATGATGATTAAAAGTTGTTGAGAGTTGACAAAAATAGCTTTGGTCATCGTTGCAATTAATAGGAAGTAATAAAGAAAGAGAGGTTTCACATATAAATATACTATCTTGGACATCTTTTATGATTGTGAGCACTCATTAAAATATGACATGCTAAAGAGTTGATGTTGGACAAGGAAGACAACGTAATGGGTCATGTTTTCTTATATCTGAGATAAAGTATATTGTCATGGATCATCCAACATGTTGAGTTTGCCTTTCTCCCTCATGCTAGCCAATTCTTTGCACCAAGTAGAGATACTACTTGTGCTTCCAAATACCCTTAAACCCAGTTTTTCCATGAGAGTCCACCATATCTACCTATGGATTGAGTAAGATCCTTCAAGTAAGTTGTCATCGGTGCAAGCAATAAAAATTGCTCTCTAAATATGTATGATTGATTAGTGTGGAGGAAATAAGCTTTATACGATCTTGTGATGTGGAAGAAATAAAAGCGACGGACTGCATAATAAAGGTCCATATCACAAGTGGCAACATAAAGTGACGTTCTTTCGCATTAAGATTTTGTGCATCCAACCCTGAAAGCGAATGACAACCTCTGCTTCCCTCTGCGAAGGGCCTATATTTTACTTTTATCTTCTACCTTATGCAAGAGTCATGGTGATCTTCACCTTTCCTTTTTACATTTTATCCTTTGGCAATCATAGTGTGTTGGAAAGATCCTGATATATATATATCCAATTGGATGTAAGTTAGCATGAACTATTATTGTTGACATTACCCTTGAGGTAAAAGGTTGGGAGGCGAAACTATAAGCCCTATCTTTCTCTGTGTCCGATTAAAAAACTCTATAACCACAAGTATTGCGTGAGTGTCAGCAATTGTGAAAGACTAAATGATAGTTGAGTATGTGGACTTGCTGAAAAGCTCTTATATTGACTCTTTCTGATGTTATGATAAATTGCAATTTCTTCAAAGACTGAGATTATAGTTTTTTAGTTCTCAATGAAGTTTCTGATTCATACTTAACATTGTGAATAGATTGTTACTTTAGCATAAGAAATCATATGACAATATCCATATATGTTGTTGTTATAAGAATGATCATGATGCCCTCATGTCCGTATTTTATTTTATCGACACCTCTATCTCTAAACATGTGGACATATTTATCATTATCGGCTTCCGCTTGAGGACAAGCGAGGTCTAAGCTTGGGGGAGTTGATACGTCCATTTTGCATCATGCTTTTATATCGATATTTATTGCATTATGGGCTGTTATTACACATTATGTCACAATAATTATGCCTATTCTCTCTTATTTTACAAGGATTACATGAAGAGGGAGAATGCCGGCAGCTGGAATTCTGGGCTGGAAAAGGAGCAAATATTAGAGACCTATTCTGCACAACTCCAAAAGTCCTGAAACTCCACGGAAGTTATTTTTGGAAATAAAAAAATACTGAGCGAAGAAAATACCAGAGGGGGCCCACACCCTGGCCACGAGGGTGGGGGCGCGCCCTACCCCCCTGGGCGCGCCCCCTGCCTCGTGGGCCCCCTGGTGGCCCTCCGGTGCCCATCTTCTGCTATATGAAGTCTTTCATCCGAGAAAAAATTAGAAGCAAGCTTTCGGGACGAGACTCCGCCGCCACGAGGCGGAACCTTGGTGGAACCAATCTAGGGCTCTGGCAGAGCTGTTCTGTCGGGGACACTTCCCTCCGGAGGGGGAAATCATCGCCATCGTCATCACCAACGCTCCTCTCATCGGGACGGGGCCAATCTCCATCAACATCTTCACCAGCACCATCTCCTCTAAAACCCTAGTTCATCTCTTGTATCCAATTTTTGTATCCAAGTCTGGGATTGGTACCTGTAGGTTGCTAGTAGTGTTGATTACTCCTTGTAGTTGATGCTAGTTTGTTTATTTGGTGGAAGATCATATGTTCAGATCCATTATGCATATTAATACGCCTCTGATTATGAACATGAATATGCTTTGTGAGTAGTTACGTTTGTTCCTGACAACATGGGAGAAGTCTTGCTATTAGTAGTCATGTGAATTTGGTATTCGTTCGATATTTTGATGAGATGTATGTTGTCTCTCCTCTAGTGGTGTTATGTGAACGTCGACTACATGACACTTCACCTTTGTTTGGGCCTAGAGGAAAGCATTGGGAAGTAATAAGTAGATGATGGGTTGCTAGAGTGACAGAAGCTTAAACCCTAGTTTATGCGTTGCTTCGTGAGGGGCTGATTTGGATCCATATGTTTCATGCTATGGTTAGGTTTACCTTAATACTTCTTTTGTAGTTGCGGATGCTTGCAATAGGAGTTAATCATAAGTGGGATTCTTGTCCAAGTAAGGACAGCACCCAAGCACCGGTCCACCCACATATCAAATTATCAAAGTACCGAACACGAATCATATGAACGTGATGAAAACTAGCTTGACGATAATTCCCATGTGTCCTCGGGAGCGCTTTTCTCTATATAAGAGTTTGTCCAGGCTTGTCCTTTGCTACAAAAAGGATTGGGCCATCTTGCTGCACTTTATTTACTTTTGTTACTTGTTACTCGTTACAAATTACCTTATCACCAAACTATCTGTTACCGATAATTTCAGTGCTTGCGGAGAATACCTTGCTGAAAACCGCTTATCATTTCCTTCTGCTCCTCGTTGGGTTCGACACTCTTACTTATCGAAAGGACTACAATAGATCCCCTATACTTGTGGGTCATCAGCGGGCACGACAGAATCAAGAACCTGATGACATCTCGATGGCCTCATCTGACCCTCGAGTGCGTCCAGGCCAACGCGAGCCCTGGAGGACAGGCGGAGGGGAGACGCGCGCGTCATCATTGGGCGATGCCGCGACGACCACCGCCGGGCCGATGGGTGCGACGGCCCCGATGTTGGTGAGCCTGCGCTCGGGGTTGGTGGGTGCCTGCCTTTCGAGGTTGGGTGCGCTGCCTTTACTCGTGAGATGCGGCAAGTCCATTGGCCGTCCGTCCGCATGTTCAAGACAAAGATGCCCAAGAAGTATGATGGAAGGCTAAACCCGGCAGAGTTTCTAAGCATCTACACCATCATTGTTCAGGCTGCCGGGGGAAGAGATGAGAAGGTGTTTTCCAACTACTTCCCTTTGGCTCTCAAATCCAATGTGAGATCCTGCCTGATGCACCTATCGGAGAACTCCATTTCATCATGGGCTGACTTGTGCCATGAGTTCATTGTCGCCTTCACTAGCGGCCATCAAGAACCAGGTCGGCCCAGCGACTTGCAGCTTCTCCAACAGAAAGAAGGAGAGACTCTCCGGAAGTATTTGCAGAGATTCAGCAGAGTCCACAGGAACATCTCGAACATCCATCCAGCAACTGTGATAGCCGCCTTCCAGTCTAATGTGTGCAATTGTGTAACACCCACGATGCGACTATATCTCCCACGTGTCGAGGCACGACTTAGAGGCATAACCGCATTGTGGTTTTGTCGCAAGAAGGGTCATCTTCACACAATCCCATGTAATGAACAAGAATGGGATAAGGAGTTGGCTTACAATCGCCACTTCACACAATACATAAATAAATCATACATCAATCAGAGTACACACATAGGTCCGACTACGGAACCAAAAGAAAAGAAGACAACCCCAAATGCTAGATCCCCGATCGTCCCAACTGGGCTCCACTACTGATCATCAGGGAATGAAACATAGTAACGACCAAGGTCCTCGTCGAACTCCCACTTGAGCTCGGTGGCATCACCTGCACTGGTCTCATCGGCACCTGCAACTGTTTTGGAAGTAACTGTGAGTCACGAGGACTCAGCAATCTCACGCCCACGAGATCAAGACAATTTAAGCTTATAGGAAAGGATGGGGTATGAGGTGGAGCTGCAGCAAGCACTAATCATATATGGTGGCTAACATACGCAAATAAGAGCGAGAAGAGAAGCAACGGAACGGTCGTCAACTAGTAATGATCAAGAAGTGATCCTAAACTCCTACTTACGTCAACCATAACCCAAAAACCGTGTTCACTTCCCGGACTCCGCCGAAAAGAGACCATCACGGCTACACACGCGGTTGATGCATTTTAATTAAGTCAAGTGTCAAGTTCTCTACAACCGGACATTAACAAATTCCCATCTGCCACATAACCGCGGGCCCGGCTTTCGAAAGATAATACCCTGCAGGGGTGTCCCAACTTAGCCCATTATAAGCTCTCACGGTCAACGAAGGATATTCCTTCTCCCGGGAAGACCCGGTCAGTCTCGGAATCCCAGTTTACAAGACACTTCGACAATGGTAAAACAAGACCAGCAAGACCACCCGCTGTGCCGACAAATCCCGATAGGAGCTGCACATATCTCGTTCTCAGGGCACACCGGATAAGCTAAGCGTACAGGTACCGACGTAACCCAAGTTGCCAAGGGATGGTCCCGCACGGTGCTCTAGTTTGGACCAACACTCAGAGGAGCACTGGCCCGGGGGGTTAAAATAAAGATGACCCTTGAGTCTGCAGAACCCAAGGGAAAAAGGCTTAGGTAGGCAAACGGTAAAACCAAGGTTGGGCCTTGCTGGAGGAGTTTTATTCAAAGCGAACTATCAAGGGGGTCCCATAAATCACCCAACCGCGTAAGGAACACAAAATCAGGGAACATAACACCGGTATGACGGAAACTAGGGCGGCAAGAGTGGAACAAAACACCAGGCATAAGGCCGAGCCTTCCACCCTTTACCAAGTATATAGATGCATTAATTAAAAATAAGATATATTGTGATATCCCAACATATCCATGTCCCAACATGGAACAAACTTCATCTTCACCTGCAACTAGCAATGCTATAAGAGGGGCTGAGCAAAAGCGGTAACATAGCCAAACAACGGCTTGCTGGGAAAGGTGGGTTAAAGGCTTGACATGGCAATATGGGAGGCATGATATAGCAAGTGGTAGGTAGCGCGGCATAGCAATAGAACGGACAACTAGCAAGCAAAGATAGAAGTGATTTCGAAGGTATGGTCATCTAGCCTGAGATCCCGCAAGGAAGAAGAACGAGTCCATGAAGAAGACAAACGGACGTAGTCGAACTAATCCTCACAACTCCGGAACGAAACCGAAGCTAACGAGAGAAGCAACCCAGAAAGAAACAAACAACATAGTAAACAACCACCACATACACATGGCATGATGCAAAAACAAATATGATGCATGTCTGGTTTAATGAGGCATGGCATGGCAAAGTGCAACAAACAACACTACAAATTAAGTGGAGCTCAATATGCAACGAGTAGCATATTGACGAAACACCACATCAATTATTTAGTTCTCTCTCGGTTATGTACCCAACAATATTAAATGTTATTAAACATGGCAAGAGGTGAAGCATAAGTAAACTAACTAATTAAGCATGTTAAATGAGGCCGGAAATAACAAACAACAATTCCGGAAAAAATCCTCATGTGCATATTTTAGATTTGGTACTGTTCTGCCCTAAACACAATTTTAATGTTGTTAAACAGCAAAATAAAGTGCACCATGTTAATCTATGCATTTTTCTACCCCATTTACATATAATGTTTATTAAAATCCGAGCTACGGTTATTTAGTTATGAAATAAATCATTTTAGCATGGCATTTAAGCAAATTAAATAAACAGCAAGTTTAAACATTTTAAACATGGATGAGAGCAGCATATTGTGAAACTAGATAAAATTCTGAGCATTTTACATATATAAATCATTTTAATCCGATGCACGGTTAATTAGTTATTACATGCATGAACATGAGGGGTTTTTCTGCAAAACTGGAATACTCTGGATAATGGACAAAATCGTAGCTCTGGGAAAAAAAACTACACGGGCCGAAACTGGCTAGGCCCATAGGAGTAGGGGCGCTGGAGGCTCACCATGGGCCTTGGCCCGTGGGTGGAGCTGGCTGCAGGCCTGGCCGCTCGGGCTGATGAAGTGGGCGCTTGGGGCTGGAGGATGCTGGCCCAGGCACTGGAGGCGCGGTCAACGCGAGCAGCAGGGGCGCGTTGTCCCGTCTCGCTCGAAGCAGGGGAAGCAGGGGCGGCGGCAGGGACTTGGCGAGGCGGCGAAGCCGAGGGCCTTGGGCGACGGCGGTGGACTTGGCGAGGCGATGTAGCTGGCAGGACTTGAAGGAGCAGGCAGGGCGGCGTGGGACTTGGCGGTCAACGCGGCAGCGGCGGCTTCCTCTGTCTTCTCCCGACAGAAGGAGGCAGTGCGTCTCGGGGTAGCGCAGTCAACGGCGGGATTTGGCGAGTGCAAGGGAGGGCGAGGACGAGCAGATCCGGTCGGTGCTTGCCGTTTCCGGCGCGGAGGAGGACGGGAATGGATTCCCGGTGGACCGAGGCAGGTCGGGGACGGCAACAGTGGAGCTCCGGGGCAACGACGACCTCTTGTGATTGCTGAAAGAGGCGTGTTCGAAGTAGAGACGATGCAGCGGTCGCAGGGTTCAGAGAGGTTGCGAGGTTCAGGCGGGGATGGACGCCGGCGACGCGGACGAGGTGAAGGCCTCCGGCTGAGAAGCTCCAGGCGGTGGCGCTGCAAGATCAGGGACGCGAGCATCCATGGCGTCGGGTTCCTGCTAGAGAAGGGAGAGGCGAGAGAGATTAGAGAGGTTGAGAGGGAGAGAAGCAGGGGGTAAATGAAGAGAAGGCAGGGCGTGGCGACCTGGTGGTTGCCGGCGGCGGCGCTGGTCTTCGGACGCGAGGCGAGGAGGAGGCCAGGGACAAGGCAGGGCTCGTGCAGGTGAAGGAGGAGCGCTGCGGGATTGGTCCAGTGAAGAAAACGAGGGAGGATTTGGATCGGGGAAGAACTCGAGGTGGGAGGATACAAAAGAGGAGTGGCGGCGGCGGCTAGGAGGATGGATGGGACATCTCCCTAGAAGTTAGGGTTTGTCCATATTTAGATTAGGGGTCTTTATATAGGGAAAGAAAGGGGTATTTTGGATCATCTGATTAAAATCGGACGGCTGAGAGAATATAGTTTAGGAAGTCCAATGAAGAAAACGGTGATGTTTTATAGATGTTTGGGGATGATCCGAATCCAACAGTAACAACAAACCGGGTCGGGTACGGGACAACTTTCGGACGCGCGGGAGGGGATCGCGGGCTGACGAGAGAGGTTAGTTGGTTTGACAAGAGGGAACCGAAAACACGGTTGGTCTCATAACGGTCAACGAAGACAAGGGGAAAATGCGGCAACTGCGAACGAATGCAAGTTTTAAAAACAAAGACGACAACGAGTGCCGATGCAATGCAGATGATGCGATGATGAAAGCAACAAACAAATAAAACACACGGCGGTCACGCAAAACATGGCAGGCGTCTGGAGCGTCGGTCTCGGGGCGTTACAAACTGAAGGATTCGTTCCAAGATGAACGTGCGGTTGCCCAAGACTGTGAAAGAGCTCTATACCTTGGTGGACAAGTGTGCTCGGATGGAGGAAGGAAGGAAACTCCCAGGAGAAGAGGATTGCATCAACGTCGACTCAGAGGACGACAATGAATCCACCAGTCAGAAGAAGAGCAAGAAGCGCAACAAGAGGCGCAAGGATAAGGCAGTGATGACTGTTGAAGGATCGGGTACACCTAGTACCGGCAAGAAGGCTAAAGCCAAAGCCCCCGGCAAGGAAGCTGCCGCGTGCGCTGACTGTCGGGAGGCTGCGGCTACCAAGAAGGCCGGGAAGGGCGATTGGCCATACTGCAAAATTCATCCAACCAAGGGCCACGACCCTCAAGAGTGTTATCAAGTTGAGCAGCTCGTTAAGAGATAGAGAGCAGAATATGAGAAGCGTGATAAGGAAAAGGGTTAAAATGCCGCTGGCGGCAAGGGCCAAGGTGGTGAAGTAAATCGCCTCGGCAAACCCTTCCGGAAGTAAGGAAAGCCCACCAGGGGTCGAGAGAAGGAAGCTTGCAATGATGAGAGTGATGGAGGGGATGGAGAGGAAACCAGTGAGCAGGAGTTTCAGAAGGCCACTAACACCCTGTGCATTGACAGGGTGCATCCCTGCACTCCTCTCATCGCCAATTCAAACGGTGGACAAGTGAGGTCAATGTTGTAGAACCAGCGCCAGAGGCCCGGAAGCCACTCAAATGGTCGCGCACACCCCTCATCTTTGACAAAGAGAACCATCCTGATCGTACCACTGTGGTAGGATGTTTCCCATTGTTGGTCTCCCCAACAATTCGCAACCTCAAGGTCACAAAGATGTTGGTTGATGGCGGGGCCGGATTAAATCAGGTTTCCCCAAAGGTCATCAGCAAACTCCAGATAGCAAAGGATGAGTTGAAGGTCACCGGCACGTTTCAAGGAGTTAGTCCCAGCAGGAGTCATCCTAAGGGAAAGATCACGTTGCATGTGACATTTGGAGGGGAGCTAAACTATCGGACTAAGAAGATTGTCTTCGATGTGGTCGACCTCCCCCTGCCGTACAATGGGATCCTTGGATGCCCAGCCCTAGCTAAATTCATGGAGGCATCCCACTATGCCTACAACACCTTGAAGATGTCTGGGCCAGTAGGAGTCATTTCCATCCCATCAGATGAGAAGGACGCAATTATTTGCGTGGACAAGATGTACTGGGATGCAGTCGCGGCAGAGACAGCGGCAGCAGCGGTTCCCACCAAGGAGGACAGAGGAAAGAAGAAGGATAGCAGGGACGATGGCAAGGAATCCGGGAAGCGTACCTCTCTGGAGAGCGTTGCACCTGTTGAGTGACTTGCCGGAGAGTTCCAACAGCAAGAGATCCAAGGTTGCTGCACCACAAGTGAGGAAGGTCCCGACAGGGCTGGCTGGCATTGATGGTTCCTTCACTATCAGTGACACCCTAGATGACAAATAGGAAAGCGCGCTCGTTGCCTTCCTGCGGGCGAATATGATGTGTTTGCCTGGCAACCATATGATATCCCCGGTGTTCCCAGGGAGGTAATCGAGCACCACCTAGCTGTCTACCCACACGCACGACCTATCAAGCAAAAAGTTCGAAAGCAGGCCTTGGAGAGGCAGTAGTTCATTACAGACGAGATCAAGAAGCTTGAGGCAGTTGGTTTGGTCAAAGGAGTGCTACATCCAACATGGTTAGCAAATCCACTAGTTGTTCGGAAGGCTAATGGGAAATGGAGGCTTTGCATAGATTTCACAGATCTCAACAAGGCTTGCGATTTTCTCTCCTTTTTGGATGCATGTTCTGGGTACCATCAAATCTTCATGTCCAAGGAAGACGAAGAGAAGACCTCGTTCATCACCCCATGTGGTACGTACTATTTTATCAGCATGCCTTTTGGATTAAAGAGTGGGTCTACTTTTGCAAGGGCAGTCCAGATTGGTTTTGAGCCAAAGCTACACAGAAACATTGAGGCTTATATGGATGATATTGTGCTCAAGACCAAGGACAGAGCAACCCTCATCCAAGACATGGAGGAGACATTTGCTAATCTGCGCAAGATCAACTTGAAGGTCAACCCGGAGAAGTGTGTGTTTGGTATTCCCTCCGGCAAGCTACTTGGGTACTTTGTATCCCATCGGGGGATCGAAGCCAACCCCGGCAAGATCAAGGCTTTCGAACAGATCCAGACGCCAAGGACTTTCAAGGATGTGAGGCGTCTGACGGGGTGCGTTGCCGCGCTAAGCAGATTCATTTCTAAGTCTGCCGAACGCGCCCTGCCGTTCTTCAAAATCTTGAAGAAGACAGGGCCCATGAAGTGGACCCCAGAAACAGATGCGGCTTCGCAAGAGTTGAAGGCCTACTTGTCCTCTGTGCCCACCTTGGTTACCCCCAAACCACAAGAACCGTTGCTGCTATACTTAGCGGCAACCAATCAAGTGGTCACTGCAGTCATAGTGGCGCAACGGGAAGTGGAAGAAGCCGAAAGTGAGCAAGGCCTGGCAGACCCAGACAAGGATCACGCAGAAATGAGCACGGTAACGAGGGCACCCCCAAGGACACGGCAAAGAAGAAAGTGGTGCAGCACCCAATGTACCTCGTCAGTTCCCTACTACAGGGGGCTAGATCGAGGTACTCTGGCGTGCAAAAGTTGATCTTTGGTCTCATCATGGCCTCAAGGAAACTGCGCCACTACTTCAAAGCCCATGAGATCATGGTTGTCACTCGCTTCCCGTTGCAAAGGATACTCCGGAACCCTGAGGCTACCGGGAGAATAGTGGAATGGGTGTTGGAGTTATCCAGTTTTGGCCTGATATTTGAGAGCACATCAACAATCCAGAGCAGGGTGTTGGCAGAGTTTATTGCGGAATGGACGCCAACCCCTGATGAGGAAGTGCTGGAAACAGTCATCCCCGGCAAGGAGGCGCCCCAAGAATGGATCATGTATTTCGATGGTGCATTTTCCCTACAAGGTGCAGGGGCTGGCGTGCTTCTCGTCGCCCCTCCGGGGAGCACTTGAAGTACGTCGTCCAGATGCATTTTGCTCGAGAAGAGGCAACCAACAATACAGCAAAGCATGAACGGCTCCATGCCGGGCTCAGGATTCCTGCAGAATTGGGAATTAAGAAGTTGATCATTCGAGGAGACTCACAGCTTGTGGTGAGACAAGTCAACAAGGATTACCAAAGTCCAATTATGGAGGCATACGTTAAGGAAGGGAGAAGATTGGAGGAGCGTTTTGATGGATTGCAAACAGAGCATGTACCCCGTGCGGAAAATAGTGTAGCTGATCATCTGTCAAAGCATGTTGCACAGAAGCTTCCTATGGAACCAGGAACTTTGTTCTCCATCTTACTCAGCCCTCCGTATCCCCAGCGACAATGGCCCGGAAAAGGAGAAAGATGGACTCCGGTAAGCCTCTCCCGATAGAGCCTTCCGCTCCTGGTAGGGACCCTGCCGGAAACAACTCCTCACCACCTGCGGGGCCGCACCCTCCAGCCGGGCCCATGGTCCCCGCAAACGAGGAATGTGCCCCATCAATTGAGGAGGTGCCGCTAGTCCTTGTTGCCGAGCCCCAGGCTCGAACTTGGGCAAGGCACATAGTCCACTTCCTCCAAACCAGAGAACTTCCCGATGACCAAGTTGAAGCTGAAAGAGTAGCCCGAAGGGCCAGTATGTATCAGTTTGTTGATGACACTTTGTACAGAAGGAGGCCCAACGGTGTGAAATTGAAGTGCATCTGCCGGGAAGAAGGAAAGGAACTGCTGGCTGAGATACACAAAGGCATGTGCGGCTCCCACATTGGATCAAGGGCATTCGTTGGGAAAGCATTCCAGCAAGGATTCTATTGGCCCACAGCCCTCCAAGATGTGGTTGAGCTAGTCACCAAATGTGAAGCCTGCCAGTTCCATTCCAAGAAAATCTACCTACCTGCCCAAGCTCTTCAAACAATCCCTTTATCATGGCCATTTTCGGTCTGGGGGCTCGATATCCTCGGCCCTTTCCCCCGAGCAGTCAGGGGCTTTGAATTCTTGTTCGTTGCTATCGACAAGTTTACAAAGTGGCCGGAAGTTGCTGCCATGAGAAAGGTGACTACTCAATCAGCTATCAAGTTCTTGAAAGAATTGGTGTGTCGTTTTGGAGTCCCAGCAAGGGTCATTACCGACAACGGCACCCAATTCAAGAGTCGTGCCTTCATGCAATATGTTCATGCCCTCGGAAGCAAGATCTCATTTGCCTCTGTTGCACATCCTAGAAGCAACGGGCAAGCTGAGAGGGAGAACGTTGAAGTGCTGCGGGGACTCAAGACAAGAACCTTTGATACGCTGCAGAAGCACGGCAGGCGGTGGATCGATGACCTGCCGGTAGTTCTCTGGTCCCTTAGAACGACACCAAATCGAGCTACCGGGCAGACTCCCTTCTCCCTAGTCTATGGGACAGAAGCATTTATCCCCACGGAACTCATTCATGGGTCGCCTTGAGTGCTTGCCAACGATGAAGTAGCGCAAGATCAGCAGCGGTGTGACGACGCTGTGCTACTCGAGGAGAACCGTCTCCGGGCTGCTACGCGTGCTGCACGCTATCAGCAAGCCCTACGTCTCTATCACAGCCGCAGGGTTCATGCCCGTTGTTTTGAGGAAGGCGACCTTGTCCTCAGGCACGTTCAGTCCGCCAAGGGTACAAACAAGTTGACGCCGAAGTGGGAGGGCCCTTACCGGGTAGTTCGAGTCACCAGACCTGGCGCAGTCCGTCTGGAGACCGGAGATGGCATTCAATTGCAAAACTCATGGAATATTGAGCATATCCGCAAGTTCTACCATAAGGCGCGGCTGTCGGGCCCTGCCCGACAGCCACCCTTTTGTACAGGCCTTGCCTCAGCTGCATGTAACCCCTTGTACAAAGCCAGGCGATGACCCTGAGCAACAGAGAAATAAACGAAGCACTAGGGGCCCCCGACCAAGTTGCATGCATGCATGAGCATTCCAAGAACATTGCATAAGCATTTCATGAGCATTTGCATGTGCATATAGATAGGATTGCATCTTGCATCATTCCCATCTGCATGAAGCTGCAAGTTCCTATCGTGATTTTGGCTTCTACAAGGAGTTGAGGAGATGGACCAGCACTGCGATCCCGGGCAAGCCAAACAGATAAGTTCTACCTCTTGTCCATAAGTGTTTTGTAAGCTGAAACTTGTGCATAAGAAAACCTCGCCACGCTTCGAAACTTAGGTGCTCCCATCCTTGGCTCGAACGTTGCTTCAGCCAGGATGGTCGCAGTGGCCTTTGATGGAAAGGGGTTGGCGGGGGGCTGGTCCCTTTATTTCTTGCCCGGTAGGCTCAGTTCTTCGGCAACAAAATAAAAAGGGTACTGGCAGGATAGCCTACCGGGGAAAACTCATTTATTTAAAATAAAGAGGCATTTCACCTCTGCATGGACATATACATGCGCGGGTTCCCGGCAAGGTTCATTTTTTCATTAATATGTAGATCCTACAAGTACAAGCCTTACAGAACACAGACATGGACTCGAAAGATTACATTATTTGAACTAAAATTTGGCAAGTGCCGACAAGTTTAAGATGGAAAAAGATAAGTGTCCTGTGATGCCTTTGCCCCTGTGCATCTCCTTCAGGAATAGGTCGAGGAGGCCGGTGGCGAACCCAGCTGGGATTCGGCGCCTCCCCAGGATCAGGATGGCGTTTCCCATCAGCAAGGAGGAAGAAAACGGAGGTCAGGTGCGGATGGTGACACTGCCGGAGGGCCAGATGGGGGACACGGAGGCACAGGCAAACACGGCTCGTCGGAATGGTCGTCCCCGTTCTTGACGCGTCGTGGGTTGCCACCGCCACTCGCATCACTACCACCCGAAGGCCTCAGCACGACAGCCGAACCAAACACCATGCTCTCTGGTATATCCCACAAAGAGCATGGTCGCCCCAATAGCCCTGACATCAGAAACCACTGCACGTTCCGAAGACGTGTATGGGGGCGAGAAGCCCTCCTGCATGGCAAGAGGATGACTCCTAGGGGAGATCAGGTTCGCCTTCACCAGCGGCGAACCCCTCTCGTGACTCCTCCTCAGCATCGTAGGAATGAAGAATGAGGAGCGACCGACTACCACACCCTGCGCCCAGTACGGGCCTCGAAATGGTGTCATTCACGTCCCCTCCCACTAGAATCAAGGCTACTGGCGACCCGATGACGAGCGCACCGGAGTCACCACCTCCGGCGTTGTCACGGCGCCGCCGGAGTACCCCCCCGGATCCGTGAGAAGTTCTAAACAAAAGCCCGGGGCTTGGCCCCAGGCTCTTCTCTTCAACATGACCGGCGAAAGGTAGAAGACAGGGAAGAAAGGATGCAGAGATGGATGGCGCAGCTCTCCCTTCGCCCCTCCTTTTATAGGCGGACCGGGGAGGGGAGCTGCTCCCTCAACAAGCAACCACCGCCCTCCTCCGCCAATTCAAGAAGACCGGGCCCTCGCCTTGATGCTCTTCCGCGCCACGCGACTCCGTTACCTACCCTGCGTGATGCATGCAACATAGGTGGCTAAGGATAAGGGCGTGATGGGAAGAGTGAATTGGCAGTTTCTACCGCGGCGTTAAAGTCATTCACGGGCCATTACAAGGACGGCCCCACCATGATTGGCTTTACGCGACACGCGGGAAAACCAAAAACTGGCCCATGCTCAAGATTAATGAAGAAGCAAAGAAGACTCCAAGAGACCAGCCTCTTTAGTGCCCCTGCCTATGCACTTATTAGGGCCTACCCCGATGACGCCCGGCAATGCGATCTGGCCAGGCCCAGGGGCTTCTATCGGTGCAACCACCCCTGGGTCTGTTGCCCAAACTGTGCACAGGCACGGGAACAAGATTACGGCACCGAACCAAGTCAGAGCACAAGAGATCAAGATCTTCAAAGAACCAACATGCAGATCAAGAGGACCAAGACCCAGCTAAAGAAGCAGGACACCACCAAGAGAAAAGTCTCCCTTGCCGGGCAGGTGAGCCTGGCAAGGACGAGGGCTCCCCCGGAAGAAAACCTCCAAGACTCCCAGACAGGGCCTGCCGGGGCTCGCAGGGACAGAGCCACCTCACAAAGCCGTTTCACCATGACCCACGTCATTCATCAATGCGGTGTCAAGCCGCAAAGTGACTAAGTGGCAGCCATTCGCCACATGGCGGCCTCTTTCTACAGGAAATACCTACTGACGACACCCGTCCTGCGACGTGTCAGGTGAGCGGGCGTGGAGCTGGCAAAACAGCCCGGCAAGGCCGGGCAAGCAACAATGTGACGTTGAGCGGTGCATTTAATGTGCCCTGTCGGCCTGCAGAGTTAGGTATGATAGCACTGTTTGCTATATTATCACTTCATAATGACTGTTTTGCCATTGTGGTGACCCCTTAATCTATAAAAGGAGGCCCGTGGCAACCGTAGAAAGGGATAGAAGGTTGGACACCCACACACTCGTATGTGTGTAGCCACTATCGCCCCAAGGCGACCCTGCCGGGCAAGTGTACTGCGCTCCATCACCATTCTTCCACCATCAATCAACCAAAGCAGGAGTAGGGTTTTACGCCTCGCGGTGGCCCGAACCTGGGTAAAATTGCCCGTGTGATTTCTGTCGTGCTACCCCACGTTCTTCTGCTCTTTGTGCAACGTGACATCCCCCCTGCCGAACCAGCAAGGGGCCCTTGGTCCCATAGGTGGTTGTGGTTTCCCACGATAAGTGGTTTCTCTGGCATGTCATCTGCCCCCATCAAGGCACCATGCCGGGCAAGCCGCAACTTTTTGTACATAAGTTAAGAGTACTAGGGACCCCGTTCCTAGTGCACCGACAGGAGCCCCCCGGGCCTGGCCCATACGCGTATCCGAGGCGTCGTTGGGTTAGGCCCAATAACATGCACGGACACATGTGGTGGAAGGATACTGATGTGATCTTTTGATGTGATCTGTAATCATGACGGTTCTGCCACCGCACGTCCAATCCCCGCATTAATCGCGGGTCGTTGGAGTGTGGGTGTTGCTGCAGTTACCCAACAAGGCGTGTCTGTGGCGGACGCGGCAAGGGGAAGCAGCGAAGAGCCAGCCCCCTCGCATTTTCCCCATAAAAAGGGTAACCGCGAAGAGGCGTTGCTCATTCACTTTTTCCCTCCCCTGTTCCATCTTCTTCCTTTTGCCAAGAACAAAATGCCTTCGCCGCCACCGCCGGCACTCGCACCAACCTACTTTGCCCTCAAAACTCTCCTCCTTTCCAAACCATGGATGGCGCCCAAGGCAGCCGCTTCTGAGGGGAAGAAGGCGGCCAAGCCGCTCGACCTCAAAGCGGAGCAGAAGAAGAGGGAGTTGGAGGAACTAGAGAGATGATGGAACGAGAATATCGTCTTCTCGCCGCCCACTTTGTCGTGGATTTGTCACAGCAGATTCCCTAGTGAAAGGACTTAGGTGTGGAGCCATCGCACTATGTTAGCTTAAAGGGGTTGAATGAGACAAAGGACACAAGGAGTTTACCCAGGTTCGGCCCCTCTCAACGAGGTAAAAGCCTACGTCCTGCTTCTAGTTGTATTGCTTGACCTTCGATTACAAGGGAGCGAATACGCTTGACCTAGTTCTCGATTGTGTGTTTCTTGAGTTAACCCGCTGCCGGGTCTCACCTTTATATACACAGGTAGAGACCTGGAGGCTTACAGAGTCCCGGCCGACTCACATAACGTGACCGGCTTGGTTTCTACCTAGCTCTACCTTACAGAGCAAGTCCTCCTGCGGCGGTTCACCAGCCCTGGCCTTGGGCCTTTACCGGGCCTGCCTCCTAAGAGCCGTCGTCTTCATACCTCTTCCTGGGCCTCCTTGGATTTTCTCCATGTTAAACCGCCAACGGTATAACCCGGCCCCTCCTGGACGGGTCACACCTCGAGGTTATATCCCCAACATTAGGGCCCAGGTTGATTTGAACTTGTTCATATCAATCTCCACCGTTCAACTTAGCAAAAATGTATCCTTGCCGATTCTTCACCAGTCTGCTCTAACCCGCCATGACGTCACACAGCAAAAACATTGTAACCCACCATGACATCATGTGCATTAATTTCGCACAAGGCCTAGGATATCTCAACGGATCTTATCTTAATGAACATCCCGAGAATCGAGGCGCTTACGGTTTTAACATAATCATTTTACCTTCTCGATTTCCGCGCATGCCATCATTACCTCCTTATAAATAGAGACACGGGCCCTCTCTTTCACTTTTTTACCTTTTGCCCTGCCTCTTCCTTTCCGTCTTCCTTGCGCCGACCGCTGTAGCTCGAGCTCTGCCACCGTCGTCGACCTTCGTCAACAACTCTGACCCAGGCCGCTGCATCAACCTGATTGTGTCCAGAGATCGCGGTGCCCTTTCGCTGTTCATCAGCATCAACAGGTACTTTTCTCTCTTTATCCCCAACCCGCATTAGATTGCCCTAGTTCATCAGTGTTCATCGGGGTTCATCGGTGTTCGTCGCGGGTTCTCCGCCAATGCCTAGTTCAATCTAAAAAGCAGTACGAAATTTGTGCAATAGCAGTTTTAGCATCCACTTCCAATCATAGATGCATCCTGTCTCCCTAAGATTCAATCCCAGTTCGCATGTTCTTCCACTAGCATACTTAGGTTTAGCAATTATTTCCTTTTCCTGAACCTGTTGTTGATCTAATATTATAGAACAAATCCGTGGAACCTGTTTGTGTAACACTTAGTGAAATTTCAACTGCCTTGATAGGTTACTTGACCGGCCATTTACTTGCTGGGCGGCTTAACCGTCAACTTTCTGTAACCCGCCATAACCTTAGCCGGCTCACCAATTGAGTATCCATAACCTTTTACTATGAAAACAGCCAACTTAACCATGAACCTTGAAAATATTGGGCAATTCTTCCTCTTAACTCTGATCCACCATACTGTATTTCTCAGGCGTTCATCTTTAACAAATGACCAAGACTGTTGCCTCATGCGACTGGGTCGCCTCTACTAACGTAGAGCAAACTCTTACGGAATATGTTCAAGTGGGCTTCCAACCCGCTAAAGATGTTATTCACTGGCGAGCCCCAGGAACAGAAGTGAGACCTGAGCCGAAGGAAGGCGAGGTCATAGTCTTTGTGACCACGTGAACCGCGGCGGCTTCTCTCTGCCCGGCTCAAGATTCTTTCGCGATGTGTTGCACTTTTCAACCTACATCCTCAAGATATTGGACCCAACTCCATCTCCAACATCTGCAACTTTCAACTCTTTTGCGAAGTTTATCTTCAAGAGGAGCCAAGCGTTAATATTTTCCGAGAGTACTACTATCTGAACCATCAGACCGAGTTTACAGATGGACCCAGTCTGGAATTAGGTGGAATTTCAATCCAACGGCGAAGAGATGCTATCTTTCCTGCCGCTTCACTTCCCAGTCATCACAAGGACTAGAATCGGACCTGGTTTTACTGCCAGGACACCTCTCCATCTGATGAAAATCCTTTGACGGGTTTCCGCGACTGCCGGCTCAGCCCAAAACATCCACTTCCAGACCGGCTCACCACTGCCGAGCATGCTAAATATATGCCTACCTTCTCAAAGGTGCGGGCCTTGCTAGCTAATGGACTGACCAGAGTTGACCTGGTTCGATGCTGGGTCGCTTCAAGGATCATACCTTTGAGCCGTCGTTCCGGTTTAATGTGTGAATATACTGGTGATGTCAAGGACCCGCTGCGTTATTGTTCAGTCCGTTTGGAAAACAAGGAGATCAACGACATGACTAAAACACTGCTTAACGAGAGTTTAGAGACTTGCAGCAAAACGAGGCTAAACCCCTTCTGCACTCTTAACCCGGCTCCAGATGTAAGTGCTTTAAGCCAATTTTCCTGTAACCATTATTTATACTCAACTGCACATTCCTTATCTTTGTTTTCTTCATCTTTAGGATGACACTCCTTTCTGGAGCAAGAAGTTGCAAGATAAGCCGGCCAAAAAGGCCAGATACAAGGCCAAAGCTTCCAAGAAAACTGCCAAGAAGAAAACAAACACATCGGAGATATTTGCACTGAATGATGATGAGTCAGAGGTAAAACTTGATTCCCTTGGCTCCTTTTTTGTACATCTTATTGACGTTGACCCCTCTCAGGATGACACGAAAACTAGCCGGGCTGACGCTGCAGAGGTAACTATTATTTCCTCCGACTCAGAGCCCTTGCCAAGGCAGAAAGTTTGGCACGTGACTCGGAAAGTAAGATTTTCTCACCCTTTGGCTTACTTGGATCCAAACTTTATTTTGAAGAAACAATAGCATGAAGCTCAGCGTACGGAACAACGAAGGGGGAGAACTTCATGCCGGCTTAACCAATACGTCGGTCCCTCGCAAATGCCGAGCCGGGGTGCTTCAGAGTTCAAACTTTTCTTTTCCAAAGGCGGGTCTTATCTGTCAACCACTTAATCCCGCCGACTCATATTATCAGGGAACTTCTCACTCCTCCTCCGGTGACTCTACACGGACTCAGATTCCTCTCTTCAAACTCACTCCTGGGTGAGAACATTTGACCTCTTTGTTTTTAATCACTTTATAAGCTAATACATTAACATCCTCATGTGTCTTACTTTCAGCGGTATAGCCAAACCGAGCAAGAAATTGAAGATGAATAAGCCGGCCGAAGACCCCAAGGTTACTAAATCGAAGAATCAGGTCGTCCTCAGGAACTGAGTTCTATGTTTGGGTTCCGGTAACTCGACCCCTCTCAGCTTATTAATCACCCCGATCTCTGTCCAGGAGTTGCAACTAGTTTCTGGTGTTTGTAAGTTGTGTTAGTAGTCTACCAAGTGGCACTCAGCCAGGTGGGCTTGGGACAGACTAGGCACAGTGGCAAGGTGTACTAAGTGGCACCCGAATGGTGGGCTTGGGAACCCTGCTCACATCGTTTGGGGCTGTAGTGGAAACCCCGGCCGGACTTCCTTGCGGATGGAACCTGAATAGGCAATAAACCTGGACCAGAATCTTGTGTGGTTAGTCAGCTTGTGGCCGACACCCTCGTTGGGCTTCCGCTTGAAGGTTGCCGAGTACATGTCGTGTAAACGGCGATAAGTGGTGAGAGCGTGTGTGAAGAAGTACACCCCTGTAGGGTAATATGATCTATTCGAATAGCCGCGTCCGCGGATATGGACCACTTGGAACGCATACATTGTTCATAGATAACTTGAAGTGGATACTCTAAAATGTGCAAGATAAGCGTGAGTGCTATGGATGGCCTTCTCATAGGGAGACGAGAGCGGATCCATAGTGGTGTATTGATATGGTGAATATGTGGACTCGTGTGCGCCACCTCAAAAGAGTCACCAACAGTCGTAGTACAGGATAGCCACTGAGTCAAAGCTGGCTTGCTGCAGTTAAACTCCACCACCCCTTTGTTGATACTGATGCATATGTAGCTAGTTCTGATGTAAGTCTTGCTGGGTACATTTGTACTCACGTTTGCTTAATTTATGTTTTGCAGAGGAGACTTCAGTCTCACTAGTAGTTCCGCGTGGACTTCGATGTTTAGCTTGTTACCTCAGCTACGATCTTGTACCCTTGGGAGGGTCTTGTAGATAGCCAGGCTTCTCAGCCTTTTTCATTTGCAGTTGTCTGTACTCAGACATGTTATGCTTCCGTTGCTTGTATGCTCTGCATGTTGGGTCATGTGACCCCCTGTTTGTAATAAATGCTATGTGGCTCTTCTGGGTCTTTATCTATATGAGTTGTTGAGTTATGTTGTGATGCCATGTTGTACAACACATACTTGCATGTTATGCATACGTGTAACGTGTATTGCTATGTGTGGGATCCGACACCTAGTTGTTTATTCTTGGTAGCCTCTCTTATGGGGAAATGTCTCCTAGTGCTTCCACTGAGCCATGGTAGCTTGCTACTACTCTGGAACACATGGGATGATCGGCATGTGTCTTTCTTTGCTCCTGTGTCTGTCCCTACGGGGAAATGTCATGTGGTGCTTACCGGAGTCCTGCTAGCTTGCTACAGCCCAGTTTCACTCGCTGCTGACTGACACGTGCATTGTTGGGTAATGTATGCATGTCCCTGTAAGTTTGTGCCACCTTGGGTTTACGACTAGTCATGTCGGCCCGGGTTCTCTATCATATGGATGCTAGCGACACTACCATATACGTGAGCCAAAAGGCGCAAACGGTCCCGGGCCAGGTAAGGTGGCACCCGTGGGGATACCGTGCCTGAGGCCGCAAAGTGATATGATGTGTTACATGCTAGATCGGTGTGACTTAGGATCGGGGTCCTGACAGTCGCGAAGTTGAAGACGAAGTGAAGACATAACATTTATTTCATTCTTCTTCTTCCTCTCTTTTTGAGTCATAGGACCTTCGTACTATTAAGAGGGGTATAGGTTCTTGATGCTTAGGTCCGCTATGATGCTTAGCTGAAACCTTTGAAAGACCGAGAGAAATCTCTTTATACTTCAAATGATTACATATCAGCATAAGACATTGTTCTTCGGTGCTGTAGGAGATATCTTTCAAATTGAGGAGTTAGAATTTCTTGCTCCACAAGGATTGTTACCATTGTGCTCAATTTCCGACCATTGGAATCGTGTCATTCAGCCTTTGGCTGATTCGCATGTCCAATTTGGTCATTTCCCATCAGGGAAGGTGATTTCTTGTATCTCCGTTGGTAATGCCCCGAAGAGGAGAGGATGATGCGGCACAGCAACGGTAAGTATTTCCCTCAGTTATGAAACCAAGGTTAACAATCCAGTAGGAGAACCAAGCAACACTATGTAAATGGTACCTACACACAAAGAACAAATACTTGCAACCCAGTCAATCCCTCCTCGGTATTGAGATAGCTTGAATTGTATGAGATTTGATAAATAGATCTAATGAAAGCACAAAATAAAATAGAGAAAGAAAAAGTGCAGAAAGGTATTTTTGGGTTTTCAGAATAATAGACTGAAAATAATATGATTGGAAATAGACCCGGGGGTCGTAGATTTCACTAGTGGCTTCTCTCGAGAAAATAACATACAGAGGGTAAACAAATTATTGTTGGGCAATTGATATAAAAGCAAATAATCATGACGATATCCAAGGCAATTATCATGTATATATGCATCATTTCCAAGATTAGTAGACCGACTCCTGCATGCATCTACTACTATTACTCCACACATCGACCGCTATCCATCATGCATCTAGTGTATTAAGTTCATGGAGTAACGGAGTAATGCAATAAGAACGATGACATGATGTAGACAAGATCTAATCATGTAGGAATAGATCCCATCTTTTTATCCTTAATAGCAACGATACATGCATGTCATGTCTCCTTCTGTCACTGAGATTGAGCACCGCAAGATTGAACCGATCACAAAGCACCTCTACCCATTTCAAGATAAATCAATCTAGTTGGCCAAACCAAACCAAAGTTTCACAGAAGAAATACGAGGCTATAATAATCATGCATATAAGAGATCAAAGAAGACTCAAATAATATTCATAGATAAAACTGATCATAAACTCACAATTCATCGGATCCCAACAAACACACCACAAAAAGTCACTACATCAAATAGATCTCCAAGAACATCGAGGAGAACATTGTATTGAGAATCGAAAAGAGAGAAGAAGCCAGCTAGCTACTGCCTACGGACCCGTAGGTCTGTGGTAAACTACTCACACATCATCGAAGGAGCACCAATGAGGATGATGAATCCCTTCATGATCGTGTTCCCCTCCGGCAAGGTGCCGGAAAAGGGCTCTAGATTGGATCTCGTGGTTTTGGAACTTGCGGCGGCTGGAATTGTTTTTCGTCGACTCCCCCAGGGTTTCTGGAATATTTGGGTATTTATAGAGCTGAGAGGTAGTAGAAAGGACCTCCGTGGACCCCCACTACCCATCAGGGCGTGCCTAGGTGGATAATGGGCCCCACGGGCCTCCCCTCTGGTACTTCCATGGCTCCCAACTTGCCTTTTGGGCAAAAAACAATCTCCAAAAAGTTTTTCTGCATTTGGACTCCGTTTGATATGGATATTCTACGAAATATAAAACAAGCAAAAAACAGCAACTGGCACTGGGCACTATGTCAATAGGTTAGTCCCAAAATGATATAAAGTTGCTATAAAATTAATTTTAAACATCCAAGAATGATAATATAACAGCATGGAGCAATAAAAAATTATAGGTACGTTGGAGACGTATCAGAAGGCTGTGGCTATAAATAGCCATCCCGGTCCAACGTTGTATGTTGGCTGCTCCGCTTAAGATTTCTGAGAAGATTGATTGAGCATCCCCTTTCTGAGAGATTTGAGTTTCAAATCCACAAGATAAAACCAAGAGCCAAAACTTAGACAGTGATTGAGCATCACAGTAGTTCTAAGCTAGTGTTCTTCTACCTAGTACTCTTGAGAGCTGCACACTCTCTAGACGGATAGGTGTCGGCTTGAGTCTCCACCAAGCAAAGTCTTTACCAACCAAGAGTCATTCTGGTTTATGAAGAAGTCTGTCGAAGGTTTGGACATTGTGGATAAGTATCTACCATGAGTGAAATCAACTGGAGTTCGATCAGCTCCTAGTTGAAGGAGAATAGGACAGAGAGAGGTTTGCTCCTATGTTCAATCACAAGTCCCTCCAACCAGACGTAGTACTTTGGCAAAAGGGCGAAGTGGTCTACCAAATCCTTCTGTTGCCATCAAGAACCACTGGTTTATCTCTCTTTACTGCTTTTCCTTCAGCAGTTTACTTTGGTCCTCTATGTCGACAGATATATCGGATCTAGTATTGTATCATCTGCGTTAGCCTATATATCTTTCGTTGTCATCTTAGTTTATCCCGTTAGATTTTCCTTCATATCTTTGTTATCATTCTTCCATGTTACTTCATATGATAGCTTACAGCATCACCATTGTTATCATCAAGCCCGTGATCTATAATGCTCGAATTACTATAACTTCTTACCTTGAATGATTTGCTCCTCAGTAAAGTGCACGTTCATTATTCTCTTATTCGAACATATTTCGTTGTTGTGTTTGGGCTCAATTTAAAACATTTGCAAGAATTTTTGAATCTCCCATTCACCCCTCCCCCATCTGGTCGATATACGCTCGATCCTAATAGTTTCCAAAAGAATAGTACTACTACTATACTGTATGGGGGAGAAGCCGATTCAGCGAAGAGTAAAGGTTGCTTCGTCGGTCCAACTTACAGCCGACTCTATGTGATTTGACGGCTCATTGGTCATTATTGCAATGGCGGTACGGCCGTGGTGAGTCTCGGTTGTTCTATGACACTCTACTTTGGTGCATGACATGTGGACCCGGATGGTGGATGTCCCACATTTCGGCGAAAGGAGGTAGGATGATTTCGGAGCCAGGAACCGTGTCATAGAGCGTCTTTGATTCGTTCACGTGTGGTACCCACAACTACTACACGTGCCAAATTATGATGTGGGTTGCCTCTTCATACAGAAATAAGCTCCACCGTGTAACCACGCGTGTGTGGTTGGAATGAGTATGTGCATCGGTACGTGCACCTCTTCTCTTCGTGCATGTACCCCACCTACGTGGGTGTTTGTGAGAATGATACATTGACCTAGAGAGAGATGGTGTGTGCACGAGAAATCACTAGAGATTCGATAGTGTTTTTTGGTGATTTCATGAGCGTATTTGAGTGCGTGAGAGATAGACAGGGAATATATATCAAAGATATCTTAGAAAAATATATAACATATGCAATGTGTGTGAAATAGAGGCGTTGACTGCTGACTGGGCAGTCAACTGGGCCAACCTTGTCAGCCCCTGTAGCACACTGCTATGTACACTCTGTGTGTGCACCTAGCACTTTCTATTTTAATTTTGAATTAATGATATTCCAGAAAATCATTTAAACTTTGCAAATTCATAGGTAATAAACGTAAGTTAGGTGAAATAATTTATATGAAAAATGATCACAAAAATATAACGAATCCGAATATGTCATCCACATACCTGTCAGGCCCCTTTAACATAACGAAGCTTGAACATTTGCATCAGGATCATCTGACTGAATTATACATGGAACTGGGAAAACATTGCCAGATGTTTTCCCTCTTCTTTTAAAATGTTTAGGGATGCATTAGCATATCATCAACACCCTTTGCCATGACGTGACATGCATCTGTGTTGCATTCGTATGCCCGTTATTTATTTGTTTTCCCCATCTCCTTTATTCTTTTGGTAGACCCCGAGACTGTCGATGCCTCTGAGTACGACTACGTCGACGACGACCCTTCCTTCTCGGCAGAGCTTCCAAGCAAGCAAACCCCCCTTGATCATTCTGATATCGCCTATTCCTTCTATCTATTGCTTGCATTAGAGTTGTGATACTGTTACTGCTTTATCGGTAGATCATATACTGCTGCATAGCATGTCTTTCCTACTACTATTGATACCTTACTTGTTATCCTATATGCTTAGTATAGATATGCTAGAGTCTCATTAGTGGACCTACATCCTTGTCCGTCTACCATGCTATACTATCGGGTTGTGATCCCTTCGGGCAATGTTCATGAATATGCCTTATACTGCATACTATATATGTTACTTCAGTGGACCCCGGACTTCGGTGGCCTACGACATGGAGCGAGATGGACTACAATGAGATGCCGATGAAGACGAAGACTATTACTGCTTTATATTATGTCATGTTAATGTTCGGACAGGTGGTTCCATCCAGGTAGTGATGAGCCTGGATTCCCGGCGCCCCCCCCCCCCCCGAGTGATTCTTTGTGGAAGAATGACAGGGTAGGTAGAAACCACCTAGGAGAGAGGTGGGCCTGGTCCCTGGTCGGTGTCTGTGGTTATTTCATAATAACACACTTAACGAGATTGAGTATTTGATTTGAGACTGCCACTGGCATATACGTACTAACCGCCGTGCGAGATAATGGTATATGGGACCATCGGCGTCGTACGCTTTCTCCCAAAAGCTCTACAGACATCACAGTTGAGCGGCACGAGCCCGGGAGATCCGTAAGTGCCTTCTTTGTATAAAGAGGTAGCTAGGATTGGTCCCGTTCGTCCACGCAACATGCAGGAGAGCTTAGGGCGATCGGCCCATGACCCCTTCGGGCTTAGGATTTAGACCGGCGCATTGACCTCTCTAGAGAGTCTAGGTAGGACTACAGCGTGTCGATTATCCGAGACCGAACATTACTTGGAAAAGTGTGTCCGGCCAGAGGTAATCGAGTGTATCGGGTAATGTGGTCCACCCCTGCAGGGAAGTAATCTATTCGAATAGCCGTGTCCACGGTAACAGGATGACTTTGGAGTTGTATCCCAGCCTCTTACAACTAAAATCGGATACTTGTTAAAACACACCCAGATAAGAGACAGATACCCCCGGTGATCACTTTCTCTCAGGGAGACGAGGAGAGGATCTCCAGGCAGGAATATTGCTATATGTTCATATAAGACGATACTATATACGCTCCTCTCTTCTACTGCTGAAAGATGTAGTCTTCGATAGGATGAGCTTCTCCCCCTTTATTCTGGCATATCTGCGGCTTAGTCCACAGATACTACCCCATTCCTTTGATACCAATGCATATCTAGTATAGATCTGATGTAAGTCTTGCAAGTACTTTGGATGAGTACTCACCGTTGCTTTGCTCCCCTTTTCATTTGACCCAGTTGCTGCAACAACTGGTAGCACCGCAGATGCAGATTTCCCCGATGGTGCTTACTACGTAGAGACCGATGACTAGGAGTAGTCCAGAGGTCCCAGGCAGGAGGCCTTGCCTTTCGATCTAGAGTCGTTGTTTTGCTTAGCCTTCTTAAGGAAAAATTTGTCTAACTACGTCTGTACTCGGATAATATTTGCTTTGATTTTGGGTCCTCGTGGCCCTGGCTTGTAATATAAAGATTTATGTTTAAATTTGTGTCGTAGAGTTGTGTTCTGATATGGACTTGAGTCATCGTTTGTGGTCGTGCATGATGCGTATATGATTAGTGCACGATTATAGACGGGGCGTCACGGGACAACCCCTGGGATAGGTGTGGAACCAAAACAGGTTTTTGAACCAGCTAAGGTGTGAAAATGATTAAGAAACTATTTGGCTAATGCATGGTTGCCTTGGCAAGGTAAAAGCCAAATAGAATTCCCGCGCAACTTTGACAGCCTAGACACTTTCCACCAAAATGGCCAGAGCTTTGGCTACATAGCACCAAATGATGCACAATTTTTTGGGTTGGAAAGTAGACTTCAAGGAGCTTCTGATGATACTAGATGATACCCTGCACATTGTTGCGGGATAGTACGCCAAATCGACACAAAAAAAAATCCAAGGTCAACAATGTAACAACATAGAGTTAGGTTCTCTATTGGTAGCACACTCGGTCATGTGGATGCATGATATCTTACCATCAGTCACTCGGTCAAGCTCTTCTGATGGGATCATGGTCCTAATGACATTGTCCTCAATGGCACTGCTATCTCGACGTTTTTTGATCCAGTTACTCAATACCAAGATGCTCCATTTGGTCCAACTTCTGTCATAGACCAAGAAGCTACCGCGACCGCTCTCATGACTTCAACTTCTTTCTTGTTTCAGATTCTTCATTGGCATCTTCCTCGAGTGGGTCGGATGAGTAGATTGCCATTTGTTTCTCAACCTATTTGGTCACATGCTTACAAAGGTGGAGAGATCAATGTGTTAATAGCTTCATGGTTCCTTTGGCGGGTTTTGCCTCGGGTTTACGACACTTGCTACTTTGATTTATCTCTTAACGCATTGTAAACTCTTTATGTTGTGCTAATATATAACCATTAAACAAGTTATTCCTCGTGCATGTTTAAACTGCTATCTTATATGCATATGGTTATTCCTGAGAGATCGTTGTTGTATGCATTTTATTATTCCTCTCAAGTTTATCTTATATGTAATGCATGCCCTCAAATTTCAAGACAGAGGATCTCCACGGTTTCAACACTTCATGTGCATTTGCATTCCAAAGCAAATTCTTCAATATGCACATCTTCAGTGGGAGCTATCTCTATGTCTTTGAATTTAGAATCCTCCTTCTTTTACTTTTAATTTAATTTTTCCTCGCTCGAAGCTTTAACTGGTATTGTCATCAATCTTCCAAAATGGAGGAGATTGTAAGTGTATATAGTGCCCCCTAGAGGGTTTTGGTTTATTGATGACAAAGTAGTTAAGGACTAATGTGTTTGTGAGTATACAAGGTGAAAGTCCTTAGGATTAGGTTTAATATGAGAGTTATGACCCCCTAAAAATTCTGGTGGCAATGAATATCTTTGGAATGCTTCTTCGAGGAACAATCAACTCGTTGCAAGGAATACGAAGTGTAGTGAAGACTTTGTTTTTCTAGTTTAATTTTCTTCTATTTGAGTCATAGGACAAATCGTACTATTAGGGGGTACTATTAGGGGGTCTAAGCGAAAGTTGAGATTGAGGTCTTCGATAATCCAAATGTATTTTTTTGAGCGAAGACTTGGATATCTCTTTTGAACGGATAGTTTTTCTTCGGTGCCCAAGGTGATATTCTTCGGTACGTCGAAGAGAAAGTCCTCGCCAGTTGAGTCGACTGACTTGTTCCGCAAGTCAAGTCATTGGTTGCGTTCGAAATCCGACCATTTCGTGACGTGTGGCATACTACATGTTGCGTGTACGTTGGCAGTTGGCTGGCCACCACGTCAAACGGTCATATCAGCCCTCAGGATTGCTCTCAGCCATAAATGGCCACCCACTTCAACCTTTGATGGTTGACTGCTCCGTGAGAGAATTAATTCGCCTGAGCAACCCATCCTCCCGGGGAGATTGAGAGAATTCTGGGAGGAGAAACCCTACAGCCTAAAATCTGCTAAGTGATTGAGCTTCACCAAAGAACTTGTCTTCACCCTATTACACTTGTGGACTATGCATAAACTTGTCTTCACCCTATTACACTTGTGGACTGTGCATCCACTAGACGACTTGTCTTCACCCTATTACGCTTGTGGACTGTGCATTCACTAGACGGTTATCTATTCAAAAGCGTCCAAAAATAGTTGTGGATTGCCGAAGAACATGTCTCTGAGTGTCAAAGAGATTACCTTGAAGATATATCACAAGTGATTAGGCGATGTCTCAAAGACTTTAACTCAAGGTAAATAGGGTGAATACTTGGTCTTCTCAGTTTAATCCTGACCCCTCCAACCAGACTTATATTAGGTGAACACATGTTTTTCCGAAGAATTTGTGGAATCTCCCATTCACCCCGTTCGATACCTGATCCTACAATCACGAAATAGGCTTTCGGCCCATTATATATAAAGCAACGCAAGGTTTTACATGAACCATACAACAAATAGCATGGTCTGCTGGAAATCAACTACAAGCAAAGAGAAAGTTGGATCCAGGGGCACTTCGCCTAAGTGCATCACAGTTGCTTGTACATCACAGTTCCTAATACATCAAGGGAGAAAAAGGGTGGAGAAGTGCCTTGCATGGCACTCGTTTTTATTGCTCTTATGATCTCTTCGCGGCCTCGTTGGTTGATTCCAGACTGATGCAAGTAGCCCTGTCCCTTGGCACACATTTCACACCTGCCTGCAGGGCAACCCAAACAGAGTCAACTACTTACAAGAAGAGTGCTAAAAATCTCGAAGTGAATGTATAGGATACCAGTGCATGGTTTGTATGTACCAACTGTATTGCTGCATTTGCATCATGTTTGGTTTACAACATGTTCATAGTTCTGAAGCAAAACATTACTGATTGCAGACACCGAGGTGTGTATGATGAGACAACTTACTTCATATGACTGTTCCACTAGGGAGTAAAGCATCCTTGATCACAGTTACAATGCCACTTTTGATGAAGTATCCATCTGTCTCCCTTGCCGCTTCTTGAACATTGTCAACATTGATTATCTACAATATACCAACGAGTCCAGATCACTACCAAAAACAACTCACAGTGCGTGATATCATGTTGAAGGAAATGGATATACAATATATGATATGTTTGGTTGGTTCACAGGATTATTAAAACGTAGGAATAGAAGAAGAACAATGGCAAAAAATAGGATAGGAATGCAAGTGCAAAACAACTTTTCACACTAATATAAGTCTTGTTCTAAGGAATAGAACATAGGACAACAACAGCAAAGCCTTTCAGTCCCAAACGAGTCGGGGTAGGCTAGAGTTGAAATCCATAAGATATCGAAACCAAGTCATGGTTCTGGCAGTGGACAACTAACTTACTCGCACCCCTGTCCATGGCTAAATCTTTGGTGATATTCCAGTTCTTAAGATCACTCTTTAGAGACTCCTCTCATGTCAAGTTTGGTCTACCCCAACCTCCCTTGACATTATCAGGACGTCTTAACCATCCGCTAAAGACAGTCAAATCAAACTCAAAGCACATGAAGAACGATAACTAGGATGGAAGTCAAGTAGATTATAAAATTCCTGCTATTTTCTTTTCAAAATGTGATCAAAGGAACATTCCTCCACTTTTCCTTTGAACAAAACGATTGAACAGTGTTGCTAAAAGAAAATTTCCTATTCTTACATTTTTTTTTCACTTTTCCTATGAACTAGGCAAGGCCTAAAGCTTGTTATATAATGGTTACATTTTGGACATTACCATGAGAAAAGTTATGTTCGAGTTACATATTCAGTATGACAGTGTTGCAGTGGAAAAAAAAAGAGAAACCAATAGATGCTTAACCATCAGTATATTAATATGGCATACCATCACGTTATCTCCAATACGAGCATTCTTGTCAATTATTGCTCTTTTGATGTGTGAATTCTTTCCAATACCAATGGGAATGCCACCTTTTTCAGCAAGGAGTTTCTTATCAGCTTCAGTCTGTTGAACAAGAAAAGAAAGGGTGAGTACATCACTTTGCCAGAAGCATATTACACCTGTTTGATTTTACCTCATAGTAGTCCGCACCCATTAGCAATGTGTCCTCTATTATTGCCCCTTCAGATATGCAGGACCGGAGTCCAACTACTGAATGGTGTATCTTGCAGTTCTACGTGGACAGCAAAGGCAGAGGGAACATAGAAGCCGTTATTACATACAGCATAAAAAATCACTTGAGAGAAGATATAACAATCACAGCCCATAAATAAGTATAGATGGTTTTGAAATATGTCTTTAAAAGCTTAAAGTTCGTTAGCATGAAATGAAACACCTGAAGAAGGTTAGCATACCGAGAGCCAACTGAAAAAGGCTACTTACTTTAATAACACATCCTTCACCAATAACACTGTCTGTCACATCAGCATCAAGAACCTTTGAAGGAGGCAAGTGTCGAGGTTGTGTGTAAATGGGAGCAGAACGGTCATAGAAACTGCATTCAAATTGAACGTATACAATAAATCAACAGGGGACAATTCTAACACTTTACATGCATGAAATTTCATTATTTTTGTCCACAACAAGGCAAAAAGTGAAAGCACACCTGAAATCGGGTATTGGCTTTTTGGTAATTCCCAAATTTGCATTATAGAATGCCTCGATTGTACCAATATCTTCCCAGTAACCATCGTATAGGTATGCTTGTACCTGTCGGCAACAATAACAAAACTCTTAAGAAGCACATATCACAACTATGAATGCCAATGGAACTGCAAATCCCCTTTCTTACGATAAACATATGACTTGACAGTTTCTGTGAAGCTAAAATGATTCAAATCATAAAAGCAGAAGCAGCGAAAGGAAACTACTAACTCAATGAGCTTTGCATACCCTCATGCCAGTGCTAGTTGCACCAGGAATAACCTCACTTCCAAAGTCATTAGCTCCAGGAAATTGCTCACGGAGAAGCTGAAGCATCACATGTTTGCTAATAACATAGATACCCATGCTAGCAATATAAGGCATTTCCTTTGCCCTCGCATCATCAAGGCCAAGTATGGTCGTATCAACCTACAAGATCAAAACAGGCAGCAACATGGTGTAAATGCATTCAACAGAAGAGCTTTTTGGTGTAATAAATGATGGTTCACAACTGTATATCTGAAATTAGTTAGAAAGGCACAGCGTCAGTGTACCATTACAAGATCAAAACAGGCAGCAACGTGGTGTAAATGCATTCAACAGAAGAGATTTTGTGGTGTAATGAATGATGGTTCACAACTGTATATCTGAAATTAGTTAGAAAGGCACAGCGTCAGTGTACCATCATAGCTTTCAACTGTTCTCCTTTTGGTTTCTCTGCGAATTCAATTATCCTCCCTTCTTCATCGATTTTCATAAGGCCAAATGCAGTTGCACGTTCCTCATCCATGGGCAACGCAGCAACAGTAATATCAGCATCTGTTTCTCTGTGTGCCTGAATAAACTTTTCATAGTCCATTCGGTACAGGTGATCTCCGGCAAGAATTAGATACTCCATAACATTATGCTCCTCGAATAGCCACAAGTACTGCCTTACAGCATCTGCAGTACCCTGAGATAAGATGATAAGACAAAGTGAATACCCTGCAAAAGCTTGCATGGGATCCTAGAAACACTTTATGTTGATAAGAAAGGCTTATGATCATCAAGAAGTGAGCAGAGCTCACTTTGTTAGGGGAGTGGATCTACAGCCCAGCCACCCAGGTTCAAGTCCTCACGGACATGACTTTGGTTCTTATTATCTAGAAAAACGCTGTAGGGTACTGGTTTGACATAAACTAGCAGAAACTGCATGTAGCTGTGTGGTATAACACTCACAATCTAAACCAAAAACTATGATGAATAGTATGTTATAACGGCAAACATATGAAAGTATGAAACATAGTTTGATCCGCTATGTTTACTTATAAATGATGATGACTGGCTAATGCTCATAAGAATCAAAATCAAAGTTACATCACTAACCATTCACGTATACTAATTCTAAATTCGTAACTAGTGAACTTGTTCAGGACCAGATCCTGGTACACAAAACAGATTCGTATAATACAGAAACACTGTTAAAATCAATTTGTGAAAATTTCTGAGCATCTCTACTTGAGCTTAAAACTGTCTTGTGATAGCATGCTATCAAGAAAAAATAAATAGAGAACTATTAGGGTAGTATTCAACTAACAATTCTTATAATCTATATCAAGGTTTTGTAAAAAGGAATACTGATGACGCCTTGGAACAGTTTGTTTCTTTTTTATTCTGGATCTTGAAAGGCTGGCCCTGGGATTTCCACAGAGGGCTTAGTGAAATTCATTCGTGGTGAAATGATACAATCATGCGTACTTATGAAGGAATTATAGATTTTGCCTTCTTCTAAATGCTAACATGAGACAAATTATGATCATCAGTAGATGAATCTCGCATTTCAGATTAAACAAAAACACTTAAATAACAATGAATGAGATACCTGAAACCAGTCAGGGTTATCTGGGCTCTGCTGTGCAGCAAGGACTTCAACAAATCCTTCATTCTTGTAACCTCCAATGTTGCTCCCATAGGCTCGTGAGAGATGACGATTAAGAGAAGCTGAGTTGAACTGCGTGAGCACATAGATCTTTGATATGTTGCTGTTCAGACAATTACTGACAGGAATATCAATAAGCCTGTAGTTGGCACCCAATGGCACTGCAGGCTTCGCACGCTTCTTCGTCAGGGGATACAATCTAGTCCCTGCACCACCTCCAAGAATAATTCCGAGAACACTCTGCACAAACAGCAGAAACTCATCAATTGCCTATTGCAAAGTAAATCAAACAAAGAACGAAGAAACAAGTGTTCCAGGCGGTTGGCATTGAGTTCAGCTTGTTTATCACCAAAAGAGATCATGGAACGAATGCAACATGGGGCAACAAGTTTATCCAATAAATTGGAGCTACAATATCTAGCAATCTTTTGTAGATAATGGCCGGCTGGCTGGTGAATAGTTCTGACCTTTTATTTACCAATCAAGCTGAAACTTATGTTCAGTTTTTTTTTTCGAATATGGGTTTAATCGGACGTCAGATGTCTCAATCAGCATTGCAGCTGAGACATGATCCAAGTTCTTCCTGTTGTGCATAACTTTTTCACATCAATTAGAGTCTTCCATCAGCACAGAAGACCCCAATCTATCATCGCCTAAAACTCGTCTGGTTGTATTACTTTGTTTAGTTGTGTTGATGTCAGAACGGTTTGTGAGGAAGAGAGGCAACCACCATTGATTTGCACCACGTGGAATAGACTCTACTGCCCTTTTTAATTAAAATGAAAGGGCAAGTTTTAATCTCCACCACATCCGAAATCGTAATGTTTTCTGAAGGGGTGTACTGAAGCAGAACTCAAAGAAGAAAACTGAACAAGTTAAAAAGAAAAATCCAAGAACTTGATCTGATTGCCAAGTATAGTCTTTAAGAGCCACATGCCATGGATCATGCCATCTTCTTTATGAATTTCTTATGGGGCTCACACCCACACCTATTGATTAAGTAGGACTGTTCAACAAACGTCCACAGTTGCCACATTTACTGAAATCTAGTAAAAATAAACAATTGGAGCCAATGAATATGTCCACATGATTAGTCGCCAGAAAGCTCCTGCTATGCGCTAGCAAAGTAGAGTAGTATTTTTTGATCATCTCTAATAAATGTCCACATGAGAACACAAGGCGTGAATCACATTTGCGCATCTAAATTACCGAGGCAATAATTTCCCGCATGTATCAAATTCTCATCCGGAAAGATACGGACGCAATGGATCAGGGCGGCGAGACAAGACTAGGCGGCAAGCGCCGCATTTGCGCACCTATGCTAGGCGAGGCGACGTACCGTGCTTGCGTCGGGGTCGAGACAGGTCTGGGAGCTCTTGGAGTCTGACACGGCACGTGGGGAGAAGAAGAAGGGCCGCCGCGGAGCCGGACGCGCGACCAACCCGCGCGGGCGCTGGCGCCGTCCTCGCGGCGCGCAGAGGAGGCGGAGGGAGTCGCAGGAGGTGGACGCGGCAGCGGTCGCGGCGGAGGCTCGGTGCGGGGGGATCAGGATCTTGGAGGGGGAGGCGGCCGCGGCCATCGCCATTGAGGTGAATGACGAGCTCGAGTCACGGGGCTCCCGTGGCGAGAGATCACGAGGGGGAAGGGAGAGAGATACGCCTGACACCGAGTGGTGCAGTGTGGCTGAGTAAATTTAACTAATCTTTTCGCAAGATCTTTCCATTTTCAGTTTTTTCCCATTTTTCTTTTGGAGAGAGAGAGAGAGAGAGCGCGCTGCGTGGGAGTGAGAGGGAGAGAAAGTGAGTGAGATTGTCAGCAGGTCACTTTTGGAATGATCTCCTTGGGGTAGGACATGACCACGATGATTTTGGACATATCACTTGTAAAATAAAATCTCCTCTTAATTATCTTGTCACTTGGATTTTTGCTACTTGACGGGCTAGCACATACTTTCTCCCTTCCGAAACTTTTGTCATAGACTTATTTAAGATACGAATGTATCTAGTTACGTTTTAGTATTAGATACATCTGTATCTAAACAAATTAAGACAAAAATTTTAGGACAAAAGTAATATATAAGAGGAAGCATTAAGAAAAAATAGCATTGTAGAATCAACTTTTAGTCCTTTTTCCATACAAGTGAGGTGCACACATAGCTAATAACATACTGCTTAATTCAATGCAGGCTCTTGTGGAAAATCTTCTAATTATGCTCGAAGCTGCCCTAAAGAAGCCTTTCTTAGAACTTTATAGAAATAATATTACTGCATATGAAACTCGAAGCTGGAATAGAAAATGAAAATCATGGTTAAGATAGTTACTACTTACATCATTAGCATGTGGATTGAGATCTGCATGCTTCGATGAGCTCTTATGGCCATCAACGTTGCATTGTTCACGCTTGGAAGGGGAGGGCGAGGGGAAGGTTTTAGATGCCAAAGGCATATCCATTGCCGAGGGACAAACAATGAAAGTATATAGATATTGAGTGATGTGTGAGCAAACTGTTCTCTAATTTATAGGTGAAGGAAGTATATGCACGTATAAAAAGGTGCACATGGATATCCTTATGCGACGAAATTAGTTGTTATGTGACAATCTGTAAAGTTTTTGACTTTCTAGATATGCTCTTCGCTTTATTGGCAGCAAGTTTAGCCACATACAAAAAGGCACATGGATATCTTTGTGCGACGAAATTAATTGTTATGTGACAAGCTATAAAGTTTTTGGCTTTCTTCATATGCTCTTCGCTTTATTGGCAGCAAGTTTAGCCACATAAAAAAGCACACATGGATATCTGTGTGCGACGAAATTAGTTGTTGTGTGACAAGTTGTAAAGTTCTTGGCGTTCTAGATATGCTCTTCGCTTTATTGGCAGCAAGTTTAGTCATACAGAAAGCACACATAGATCATTTTTTCGAGAACACACCCAAAAATGGCGTACAACTTTTATGAAAGAAAGGACAAAGATGCCCACCCTACATAGCGGCTTACAGCTCTTGAAGGAAGGATCCAGCTAGCCCACAACAGAAAACAAAAAGGCTACTCCTCGCTAATGACTACCGATGTGTCAGCGTGGAAGCACGATCACCTATGAGGCATGTGTGCCCCTTTGTGGTTTGGCATGGGGACGGCCACGTTGCACAAAGAGCAGAAACAGCAGGGGATAGCATAGCGATGGACTCTCTCTTTTTACCCAGGTTCGGGGCCGCTTTGCAACGTAAAACCCTACTCCTGCTGTGGTGGTGGTGGATTGATTTGGGGGAACATGAAGGCTCGACGCGCTCTGGCCCGGCAAGGTTGCCTCGGGGAGAGTGACGTGAGCGTACAAGTGTTGTGGGATCGAATGTCCGAACCCCTTGCTAGGTTGCCTCGGGCCTCCTTTTATAGGTTAAGGTGTGACTATAGTGGCAAAACAGTCATTTGGGTGTGATTAGATAGCTAGCAGTGCTATCATACCTAACTCTGGCAGTTAGGACAAAGTGCATTAAATGTGCTGCTAGGTGTCGTGCTGAGGGTGAAGCCCGGCAAGCCCGCCGCGCCGCTTATCTGCCTCTTCTTATCAGCTTGACACGCCTCCTGGACGGGTGTGAATAAAGCTGATCTCTTCTCTTTTATGCTGCCACGTGCCTGATAGGTTCCACCAGGTTGCTTGGTTCCTTGACACCGCACTGATAAGTGACTTGGGTGCGATGAGGTGGAGCGGTGGTGTCTCGGTGAAGGTTCCCCGGAAAGGGAGTTTGGCGGGCTTTGGTCTTGGCAACCCTGTCGGGGCGAATCTGGACCTGTCCTCAGGTGCGGCCTCGACCTGGCTAGGCTCTCCTGCCCGGCAAGGGACGCCTTCCCAAGGTTGCCTTCTGCTAGTCTTGGTCTTCTTAATGCTCTCCTTGATCTCACGAAGAGCGGCTTCTCTGGCTTAACTTTATGTCATGCATTGGTGTTAAATGTATGATCATCAGCATGCCTGTGCATGAGTCCAGTCAGCAAACGTGGATGTTTGTTGCACTAACAGGAGCCCCTGGGCCTGGCCCACACGTGTTGTCGGGCATCATTGGGGTAGGCCCCAAACAATGCACAGTCCGACAACCTGCCCTTGCCACGGTGGAATTCAGGTCGCTGAGATCTTCTTTGCTTCTTCATTAACCTGAAATTGAATCAATTCCCGGGTTCCCCGCGAGTCGTGCGACGTGAAACGACGTGGGTCTACCCATGTAATGGGCCAGAGAACACCCACGTTCATGGGGAGTTGATTGAAGTGCATGCGGACGATCCGGGGGTAACTGCCATTTCACCTTACCCACCACGCCTGCCATTTCCGCCACGCGCACTGCATGCATTGCATAGGATTGGTGGCGGACACCCAGGGCGCGGGAATGAGTGCCATGGCAGAAAGCATGGTGCCATGGATTGGCACAGAGGGGTGGCCGACGAATCTGGACGTCGTCAGTGACACGGATAAACCGGATTAGAGGAGTGGGGCGGTTGCCTCAGGATGGTGGGGAGCCAGCCCCATGCCACGCTCTGCTATAAAAGAGAGCGCGGGGGGAATGGAAGTGCTCACCCACGCACCTTCTCCTCCTTCTTCTCGTGTTCTTCTCCCACCATGGTCAGGGTAAGAGGACACACTCGAGCTCCGGCGGTGGCGAAGAGGGCCTCCTCTCGGCACCGTATTCCCGCCCCCACTGGGGACGCAGGCGTAGGATCTAGTGCGCAAGGCGGAGCTGCAGGACGCGGTCGTGGCCGGCGAGGCGCTCGGGGCCGAGGTGGATGCGGTGGTCCTTCGGTCATGCCTCCCCCAGCCGCTCTGACTCCAACGGAAGGCCATGTTGGAGATACGACACTGGAATTCATCGTCAGGCTACGCGAGCCCCCGTGTAGCCGTCTTCGGCTTCCTGGCTGATGTCTACTATGCAACTTTATTCTTCTAGACTCGTGTTGGGCCTCCAAGCGTAGAGTTTTGTAGGACAGTAGCAATTTTCTCTCAAGTGGATGACCTAAGATTTATCAATCTGTGGGAGGCGTAGGATGAAGATGTTCTCTCTCAAACAACCCTGCAACCAAATAAGAAAAAGTCTCTTGTGTCCCCAACACACCAAATACAATGCTAAATTGTATAGGTGAACTAGTTCGGTGAAGAGATGATGATACAAGTGTAGTAATGATAGTAGATATTGGTTTTTGTAATAGTAACAATAAAAAACAACAAGGTAGCAATTGATAAAACGAAGCACAAATGGTATTGCAATGCTTGAAAATGAGGCCTAGGGTCCGTACTTCCGCTAGTGCAATCTATCAACAATGCTAATCTAATTGGATCATATAACCATCCCTCAATGAGCGATGAAGAATCACTCCAAAGTTCTTATCTAGCGGAGAACATAAGAAGAAATTGTTTGTCGGGTACGAAACCACCTCGAAGCTATTCTTTCCGATCAATCTATCCTAGAGTTTGTACTAAAATAACACCAAGCTATTCTTTCCGATCGATGTAACCAAGAGTTCGTACTAAAATAACACCATATGATACACATCAACCAACTCTAATGTCACCTAGATACTCCAATGTCACTGCGAGTATCCGTGAGTTGATTATACGATATGCATCAAATAATTTCAGATTCATAATACTCAATCCAACACAAAGAACCTCAAAGAGTGCCCCAAGATTTCTACCGAAGAAACAAAGACGAGAACGTGCATCAACCCCTATGCATAGATTACCCCAATGTCACCTCGGGAATCCGCAAGTTGAGTGCCGAAACACATATCAAGTGAATCAATTTGATACCACATTGTCACCACGAGTATTCATAGCAATACATACATCAAGTGTTCTCAAATCCATAAAAGTATTCAATCCGATAAAACGAAATCTCAAAGGGGAAACTCAATTCACAACAAGATAGAGAGGGGGAAAACACCATATGATCCAACTATATTAACAAAGCCCACAATACATCAAGATCATGACATCTCAAGAACACGAGAGAGAAAGAGAGAGAGATAGAGAGAGATTAAACACATAGCTACTGGTAAAAAACCTCAGCCTCGAGGGTGGACTACTCCCTCCTCATCATGGTGGCCGCTGGGATGATGAAGATGGCCACCGGTGATGATTTCCCCCTCCGGCGGAGTGCCGGAACGGGATCTAGATTGGTTTTTCGTGGCTACAGAGCCTTGCGGCGGCAGAACTTCTGATCTAGGGTTACCCCAAGGGTTTTTGGAATATTTGGCAATTTATAGGGCGAAGAAGCGGTGCGGGAGGCCACCGAGGTGGGCACAACCCACCAAGGCGCGCCTGGGTCCCCAGGTGCGCCCAGGTGGGTTGTGCCCCCCTCAGGGCACCCCTCTGGTACTTCTCTGGCCCATCCTGGGTGTTTTGGTCCATAAAAATTATCCAAAAAGTTTCGCAGCGTTTGGACTCCGTTTGATATTGGTTTCATGCGAAGTAAAAAACAAGCAAACAACAGCAACTGGCACTGGGCACTATGTCAATAGGTTAGTCCCAAAAATGATATAAAGTTGCTATAAAATGATTGTAAAACATCGAAGAATGATAATATAACAGCATGGAACAATAAAAAATTATAGATACGTTGGAGACGTACCAGCATCCCCAAGCTTAATTCCTACCCGTCCTCGAGTAGGTAAATGATAAAAACAGATTTTTTGATGTCGAATGCTGCCTATCATGTTCATAACATTCTTTTCTTGTGTAGCATGGACATATGGACTTTTATATGGTTCAAAGCAATAGTCTAGTTTTGACATGAAGATTTCAATACTCAAGCATATCAACAAGCAACCATGTCTTTCAAAATATCAACACTAAAGCAAGTTATCCCTAGCCCATCATGCTCAATCACTGATCCATTCATGAAACACACTCGCATATTAGCTACATCCAATGCTCAAGTACGATCATAGTGCCCCTTAGTTGGTGCTTATAAGAGAAGATGGAGACTCAAATAAAAATAAAAATTGCATAAAGTAAATAGAAAGGCCCTTCGCAGAGGGAAGTAGGGATTTGTAGAGGTGCTAGAGCTCAAAGCTTAAATTGAGAGATAAAAGTTTTTGGGAGGTATACTTTTCCCATCAACAAAAACGACCAAGTAACTCCCAAAACTTTCCATGCTAGATATATCATAGGCGGTTCCGAAATAGAAAATAAAGTTTATTCCTTTTTTCCACCATTCTTTCACAATCCATGGCTAGCCGTATCCATGGGTGCCCTCCATACCAACACTTTCCAAGGAATTTATTATTTGACAACATGAAGTAAATTTCTTTTTCATTTCGGGACTGGGCATCCCTAATACCTTTGTCGTACTCTCGCGCAATGACAAGTGAGTAAACACTCATCTTGAGAATAACACATCTAGCATGGAAAATATTGGCCACCCCCTGCCGCTTCATGAGCGGTACGAGCACAAAAAAGGGAAATTATTTTGAAATTTTAGAGATGGCACATACAAGTTTGCTTAGAATGGCACGGGAATTCCGCATATAGGTAGGTATAGTGGACTCATATGGCAAAACTGGGTTTAAGGATTTTGGATGCACAAGTAGTATTCCTACTTAGTACAAGCGAAGGCTAGCAAAAAGGTTGAGAAGCATCCAACCAAGAAGCAAAAAATCTCATAAGCGAGCATTAAGCATAACTAACACCGAATAATGCACCACAAGTAGGATGTAATTTCATTGCATAACTATTGACTTTCGTGCTTGCATAGGGAATCACAAACCTTAACATCAATATTCTTACTAAAGCATAATTACTCACCAACATGACCCACATATCACTATCATCACATCTCAAAACTATTACAAAGAATCAAGTTTAATTTGTCCAATGATCTTCATGAAAGTTTTTATTATATCCCTCTTGAATATCTATCACTTTGGGACTAGTTTCATATGTTGCAATTGCTTTTGACAAGCTCAAATAAATTTAAGTGAAGAACATGAGCATAAAAATTTTCATCTCTCAAAATAATCTAAGTGAAGCATGAGAGTGAATGACAAACTACTCCAAAAAGATATAAGTGAAGATCAAATGAGTAGTTAAGTAAATGGGTAGCTATTTAAGGACTCTCTCTTATTTAAAAACTGTTAGATCTAAGTATTTTATTAAAACAGCAAGCAAAACAAAACAAAATGACATTCTAAGAATAGCACACATTATGTGAAGAAGCAAAAACTTAGGCTCAACCGATACTAACCGATAATTGTTGATGAAGAAAGGTGGGATGCCTACCGGGGCATCCCCAAGGTTAGATGCTTGAGACTTCTTGAAATATTATCTTGGGATGCCTTGGGCATCCCCAAGCTTGATCTTTTGTGTCTCCTTAATTCCTTTTATATCACGGTTTCCCTAAATCTTAAAAACTTCATCCACACAAAACTCAACAACAACTCGTGAGATAAGTTTGTATAAACCAATGCAAAAACCTTATCATTCTCTACTGTAGCAAATCACTAAAATTATTATTCAACATTGCATACTAAATGCCTCTACATATTTAATACTCCTATCCTCAAATAGAATCATTAAACAAGCAAACATATGCAAACAATGCAACCATAACAGCAACTTGCCAAAACAGTACAGTCTGTAAAGAATGCAAGAACATTCATACTTCTGTAACTCCAAAAATTCTAAACATTTAACACACTGTAGAAAATTTATCAGAACTTATTGTGCAAAAAGTTTCAACATTTTATCACTTTCTAACTTTTCTAGGGAATTTTTGCAACAGCGATAAACTTTCTGTTTTGAAACAGCAACATGTAGACTTGCAAAATAAGCATGGCAAAGGCTATACTTGACATTTTTATTGAAATAAAAAATGCAAACATTATTATAAATAACAGCAAGAAAATACTAATAAAATAAATGACGCACCAAGCAAAACACATATCATGTGACGAATGAAAATATAGCTCCAAGTGAGGTTACCGATAATGTTGGAGACAAAAGAGGGGATGCCTTCCGGGGCATCCCCAAGCTTAGTTGCTTGGATCTTCCTTGAATATTACCTTGAGGGTGCCTTGGGAATCCCCAATCTTAGGGTCTTGTCACTCCTTATTCTCCTCATATCGATATCTCGCCCAAAACTTGACAACTTCAATCACACTAAACTTAACGGAACTTCGTGAGATAGGTTAGTATGATAAAGATGAATCATTCACTTTGATACTGTCAATGACAAGATTCATAATTGTTCTCACACAATTCCTACTGTACCTTATCATTTCCACAATTTATATTGAGCAATATAAGCCATAGAAACTAGGAAAGAAGCAAATTTGTATTGAAAACAGAATCTATCAACAACAGAACAGTCTGTAGTAATCTGTACTCCAACCATACTTATGCTACTCCAAAAATTCTGAAAAAATAGGAAAACGTAGGGAATTTGTATTTCTATCACCTGTAAAAAATTAAGATCAAAATCAAGTTCTAGTGAATTTTCAAAATTCCTGGACTGAGCGGAAAAGTTTCTGTTTTTGCACAGAATCAAGTCAACTATCATCCACACTATCCCAAAGGCTTCACTTGGCACTTTATTGAAACAAAAGCTATAAAACATGATTACAAAAGTAGCCTAATCATGTGAACACACAAAAACAGTAGGTAAAAATGTTGGGTTGTCTCCCAACAAGCACTTTTCTTTAATGCCTTTTTAAGCTAGGCATGATGATTTCAATGATGCTCACATAAAAGAGAAGAACTGAAACACAAAGAGAGCATCATGAATCACATCGCAAGCACATTTAAGCCTAACATACTTCCTATGCATAGGGATTTTGTGAGAAAACAATTTATGGGAACAAGAATCAACTAGCATAGGAAGGCAAAACAAGCGTAACTTCAAGATTTTCAACACATAGAGGGGAAACTTGATATTTTTGCAATATGTAAAAGCATATGTTCCTCTCTCATACTAATTTTTAGTAGCATCATGAAGAAATTCAACAATATAACCATCACTTAAAGCATTCCTTCAGTGACACAAAAGCATAGAAAACTTATTACTCTCCACATAAGCAAATTTCTTCTCATCAATAGTAGTGGGAGCAAACTCAACAAAATAACTATCATGAGAGGGAAAACTAAAATCATGATGACAAGTTTCATGGTTATCAATATTCTTTATAGCATACATGTCATCACCATAATCATCATAGATAGCAACTTTGTTATCATAGTCAATTGAAGCCTCATCCAAAATGGTGGATTCATCACTAAATAAAGTCATGACCTCTCCAAATCCACTTTCATCATTATATTCATCATAAATAGGAGGCACACAATCATTATAACAAATTTGCACATCAAATCTTGGGGGACTAAAAATATCATCGTCATCAAACATAGTATCCACAAGCTTATGGCTTTGCATATCATTAGCATCATGGATATTCAAAGAATTCATACTAACAACATTGCAATCATGCTCATCATTTATACCAAACATTCTATTGAATTCTTCTTCTATCAATTGAGCACATTTTTCCTTTCCATCATTTTCATGAAATACATTATAAAGATGAATAATATGATGCAACCTCAATTCCACTTTTTTGTAGTTTTCTTTTATAAACCAAACTAGTGATAAACAAGAAACTAAAACATTCGACTGCAACATCTAAAGATATACCTTCAAGCACTCACCTCCCCGGCAACGGCGCCAGAAAAGAGCTTGATTTCTACTATGCAACTTTATTCTTATAGACTCGTGTTGGGCCTCCAAGTGCAGAGTTTTGTAGGACAGTAGCAATTTTTCCTCAAGTGGATGACCTAAGGTTTATCAATCTGTGGGAGGCGTGGGATGAAGATGGTCTCTCTTAAACAACCCTGCAACCAAATAACAAAAAGTCTCTTGTGTCCCCAACACACCAAATACAATGCTAAATTGTATAGGTGCACTAGTTCGGCGAAGAGATGATGATACAAGTGTAGTAATAATAGTAGATATTGGTTTTTGTAATAGTAACAATAGAAACAGCAAGGTAGCAATTGACAAAAGGGAGCACAAACGGTATTGCAATGCTTGAAAATGAGGCCTAGGGTCCGTACTTTCGGTAGTGCAATCTGTCAACAATGCTAATCTAATTGGATCATATAACCATCCCTCAACGTGTGATGAAGAATCACTCAAAATTTCTTATCTAGTGGAGAACATAAGAAGAAATTGTTTGTCGGGTACGAAACCACCTCGAAGCTATTCTTTCCGATCAATCTATCCTAGAGTTTGTACTAAAATAACACCAAGCTATTCTTTCCGATCGATCTAACCAAGTTTTCGTACTAAAATAACACCATATGATATACATCAACCAACTCTAATGTCACCTAGATACTCCAATGTCACCGCGAGTATCCGTGAGTTGATTATATGATATGCATAAAAAAATTCAGATTCATAATACTCAATCCAACACAAAGAACCTCAAAGAGTGCCCCAAGATTTCTATCGAAGAAACAAAGACGAGAACGTCCATCAACCCCTATGCATAGATTACCCCAATGTCACCTCGGGAATCCGCGAGTTGAGTGCCAAAACACATATCAAGTGAATCAATTTGATACCCCATTGTCACCACGGGTATTCATAGCAAGACATACATCAAGTGTTCTCAAATCCATAAAAGTATTCAATCCGATAAAACGAAATCTCAAAGGGAAAACTCAATTCACAACAAGATAGAGAGGGGAAAACACCATATGATCCAACTATATTAACAAAGCCCGCGATACATCAAGATCATGACATCTCAAGAACATGAGAGAGAGAGAGGGAGATTAAACACATAGCTACTGGTACAAACCCTCAGCCCCGAGGGTGGACTACTCCCTCCTCCTCATGGTGGCCGCCGGGATGATGAAGATGGCCATCGGTGATGATTTCCCCCTCCAGCGGAGTGCCGAAATGGGGTCTAGATTGGTTTCTCGTGGCTATAGAGCCTTGCGGCGGCAGAACTTCTGATCTAGGGTTACCCTGAAGGATTTTGGAATATTTGGCAATTTATAGGGTGAAGAGGCGGTGCGGGAGGCCACTGACGTGGGCACAACCCACCAGGGCACGCCTGGGCCCCTAGGCGTGCCCACCTCGGGGTACCCCTCTGGTACTTCTCTGGCCCATCCTGGGTGTTTTGGTCCATCAAAATTCTCCAAAAAGTTTCGCGGTGTTTGGACTCCATTTGATCCTGTGAAGTAAAAAACAAGCAAAAAACAGCAACTGGCACTAGGCACTATGTCAATAGGTTAGTCCAAAAAACCATGCAGCCAGCCTGGGTTCCGTCGCGGTGGCGGCGGCGGCGGCCCATCACACGGCCACGACGAATAACACCCCCAAGCCCTCACTTCCGAGCAGTGGGAAGAGCTGCATCATCGCAACATGGAGGCGCTCAACACCCCTATCATTAGGGAGACCTCTGAGGCTCGGGCTTTAGAGGCAGGGCGCCTGGCTACTTTAGCTGAGCGCGCGCATCTCGAGAACCACCAGCATTCACTCGACGAACGCGCCCGCCAGCGGATCCCCGTATCCAGTCGACGGCAACGACAGTTGTTTTCGCCTGAACCCCAGGTATACCGCACTCCAATCCAGAATCTTGCAGCTGCAGCCCGTATAGCAGAGTCAATCCAGCCTCCCTGTTCGGAGGCTGGTAGAGGTTTGTTGCAAATCCGAGCGCTGCTCCGAGCGGCAGGTGAACAAAACTCGGCTGTTTCTTAGTCGCGCAACAGAATCCACAACAGATCTGTAGTTGCAGACACAGTTTAGTCAGCACACAGTCCAAGATCGCCTCTGCGATGTGACAACCGTGGGCACCGCCAGGATCAGCACCTGGACCAAGGCCACGGACAGTATGATCATTGATACGCCCGTAATGACCACCGTCGAGTGCCTACGCCTCCTCCGAGGGACAGATCGTACGCGCCCCGGCGGTATGATGACAGGCGCCCGTATGGTGATGAGCGGAGAGTTCCAGTCGACCTAAGAGAGCCTGGGTTTGATGCAAGATCAGTTCTCGTACAAGGTTTGGTTGACAGAGGCCGAGCACACAAAGAAGGTCAAGACAGAAATCGTCCGACTGGAAGCAGAGTGCATGTTTTTGGCCCGAATGTTTCAGTAGAGCCATCCGAGCTGCAGAGATCCCTCCCAACTTCAGGTTGGCGATGGGCGTAAGCAAATTCACCGGTGAGTCAAAGCCCGACACTTGTCTAGAGGATTACCGAGTGGCAGTATAGATTGGCGGCGGCAATGATGATGTGGCCATGAAGCACATCCCCCTGATGCTTGAGGGTTCAGCCCGAGCTTGGTTGAATCAGTTGGCCCTGGAAGTATTTTCTGCTGGGAAGAGTTGGCCCGAGTGTTCGTCAAAACATTTGAGGGCACCTGTAAGCGACCTGCTGGGCTGGTCGAGTTGCAGCACTGCATTCAGAAACAGAATGAGACTCTAAGAGACTTTATTTAGAGATGGACTACCCTTTATCATACCATGGAAAATGTATCAGAGCACTAGGCAGTGTGCGCCTTCAAAGAGGGCGTTCGATACAGAGAGCTCAACCTAAAATTCGGTCGGACTGGGGATATGTCTCTGGGTCAAATGATGGAAATAGCCACTCGGTATGCTAATGGTGAAGAAGAAGATCGACTCCGCAGTGGTAAGAGCAAACCAGTCGCCCAGGACGCCGGGGGCGGAAATTCCAGTCGAAAGCAGAAGCACAAAGCTGAACCTGTAGGTCCTGCCGAAGCTGCAGTTTTGATTCAAGGGAAGTTCAAAGGAAAGCCTAAGGGTCCCTGGACCCCCAAGAAAGTGAAAGATCAAGCGGGAAACGATGTTCTTGATTTACCATGTCACATACACACCAAAAAAGACGAAGAGGGTAACTTGATTCTGTCGAAGCATACCACTCGGCAATGTCGACTCCTGATTCAAAGCTTCTGAGAGGGTCATCCCAGTGAAAAGGAGAAGGAATCTGATAAGGAGGAAGATAAAGAGGAAGATGCTAGTTACCCCAATGTCAGTGCCACTTTAGTTATTTTTGCTGACATAGAGCAAAAGTCGAATGAAAGTTATTAACAGAGAAGTAAACATGGTTGCTTCGGCAACTACGACGTATTTGAAGTGGTCAAAAACTCCCATTACATTCGACCAGTCCGATCACCCAGCACACGTTGCTACCCCCGGGCGGCAAGCGTTGGTGGTCGACCCAGTCATTGGGGGCACACGACTGACCAAGGTTATGATGGATGGTGGCAGTGGTTTGAACATTCTGTATGCTGAGACCCTCAGAGGGATGGGCATCCCGATGTCCAAGCTAAGTGAGAGCAACATGTGATTCCACGAAGTCATCCCAGGAAAGAAAGCAGATTCACTCGGTCAGATCACCCTTGACGTGGTTTTCGGCGATTCAAAGAATTACCGCAAGGAAAAGTTGACTTTTGAGGTGGTGGATTTTCATAGTGCCTACCATGCTATTCTGGGCAGGCCTGTATATGCTCGTTTTATGGCTCGACCATGTTACATTTACCTCAAATTGAAGATGCCTAGTCCTAGAGGTGTGATTACAGTCACAAGGAATCGGCAAAGAGCGGAAGAGTGCCTCCAGAAGGCCTTAAAGATTGCCGATGAGCAAATGGCGGCAGTAGAGTGGGAAGAACATCAGAAGAATGCAGATCCGAGTGACTTGTTACGAGCTAAGAAGCCCACTTCAGAGTCCACATTTTAGTCGGCCGATGAAACAAAGCCTGTTCATATTCACACGACTGATCCCAATGTTGCTCCGACCCACATCTCAACAACACTCGACAGCAAATAGGAAGAAGCGCTCATCCAGTTCCTCCGTGAGAACTGGGACATCTTCGCATGGAAACCATCTGACATGTCGGGTGTACCCAGGGGACTGGCTGAGCACCGTTTGTGCGTCGACCTAAAAGCAAAGCCTGTTAAGGAACATCTCCGTCGGTCCGCCGTGGAGAAGAGGAAGGCAATTGGTGAAGAGGTAGCTCGACTTCTGGCAGCTGAGTTCATCGGAGGGATATACCACTCCGAGTGGCTCACCAATGTTGTCATGGTCCCCAAGAAAGATGATTCACTTCGTATGTGTATTGATTTCAAGCACATCAATCGGTCCTGCCCGAAAGATCACTTCCCTCTCCCCCGCATCGACCAGATTGTCGACTCAACTGCGGGATGTGAGCGTTTGTCCTTTTTGGATGCGTATTTCGGGTACCATCAGATCCGACTGTATGGGCCCGATGAAATAAAAACAGCCTTCATCACCCCGTTCGGGTGCTTTTGCTATGTTACTATGCCCTTTGGTCTCAAGAATGTTGGCGCCACGTTCATGCGCATGATTCAGAAGTGCCTGCTCACTCAAATTAGTCGGAACATGGAAGCGTACATGGATGATATTGTGGTCAAGTCACGTAAAGGTTCCGGCCTGCTGACTGACCTCGCTGAAACATTTGCCAACTTAAGAAACTATGATATCAAGCTCAATCCATCAAAGTGCACATTCAGAGTCCCTGGCAGAAAGTTACTCGGTTTTCTCGTTTGCGAACGAGGAATCGATGCAAACCCAGAAAAGATTGGAGCAATTCTCCGAATGAAGCGCCCTGTGCGTGTGCATGATGTGCAGAAGCTAACTGGTTGTTTGGCTGCATTGAGTCGATTCATTTCTCATCTCGGTGAAAAGGCACTGCCTCTTTACCGACTGATGAAGAAGTCTGACAAGTTCGAGTGGACTCCCGAAGCCGAAGCAGCGTTTGTAGAGCTCAAAGCCCTGCTTTCCACCCAGTCAGTGCTTGCTGCTCCAATCAGGAAAGAGCCTCTATTACTATATATCGCAGCCATTGGACAAGTTGGAGCACGGTGCTCACAGTTGAGCGGGAGGAAGAAGGCAAAGCCTATAAAGCTGAGCGCCCAGTGTACTATATTTCTGAAGTCTTGACTCCGTCCAAGCAAAGGTATCCACATTACCAGAAGCTTGTCTATGGGATTTAATGACCACAAAGAAAGTTGCACATTACTTCGCAGACAACTCGGTTTCAGTTGTCAGCGATGCTCCATTATCGAAAATCTTGAACAATCGAGACGCAACTGGTCGAGTGGCCAAGTGGGCAATTGAACTCCTCCCTTTGGATATCAAGTTCGAGGCAAAAAAGGCGATCAAGTCTCAGGCAATAGCAAATTTCCTGGCCGAGTGGATCGAACAGCAGCAACCAACTCAGATTCACTCAGAACATTGGACTATGTTCTTTGATGGGTCCAAGATGTTGACTGGGTCTGGTGCTGGAGTGGTCCTGGTATCCCCAAGAGGTGACAAGGTCATTTATGTCCTCCAGTTCACTTCGATTCTTCAAATAATGAGGCTGAATATGAGGCACTTCTGTATGGGTTGCGTATGGCCATCTCACTCGGCGTCCGTCGCCTGATGGTCTACGGCGACTCAGACTTGGTGGTCAATCAAGTGATGAAGGAGTGGGATATCAGGAGCCCAGCTATGACTGGTTATTGCAATGCAGTAAGGAAGCTAGAGAAGAAGTTTGAGGGGTTAGAGCTCCACCACGTACCCTGAATCAAGAATCAAGCTGCTGATGATCTAGCGAAGATAGGTTCCACTCGGAAACCTATTCCCAGTAATGTGTTCTTGGAGCATCTCCACACCCCGTCAGTTCAAGAAGATCCTTTTACAAAAGAGCCCCTGCAACCGATAAGCTCAACTGATCCGACTGAGATTGAAGTCCCAGCTGTAGTCGACTTGATCATGGAGGTTTTAGTGATCACCCCTGATTGGACGGTGCCGTATATCACATATCTGCTCTGGCAGGAGCTCCCAGAAGATGAGGATGAGGCCCGCCAGATTGTCCGTCGATCCAAAGCCTTCATAGTGATAAGTGGACAACTCTACTGGGAAAGTCTTACCGGAGTTGCTCAGCGTTGCATCTCTCCAGAAGAAGGTCGACTGATCCTAAATGAGATCCACTCGGGGACCTGTGGTCACCATGCGTCCTCTCGGACCATCGTAGCCAAAGCATATCGAGCAGGATTTTACTGGCCGCGTGCAAATGAGATGGCTAAAGATATAGTCGACAAGTGCGAAGGCTGCCAGTTTTACTCAAACCTGTCCCACAAGCCTGCATCTGCCTTGAAGACTATTCCACTCGTCTGGCCTTTTGCAGTTTGGGATTGGACATGGTTGGACCTTTCAAGACCGGCAGAAGCGGTTTCCCTCATTTGCTCATAGCAGTCGAAAAATTCACCAAATGGATTGAAGCCAAGCCTATCAAGAATCTTGTTTCAAGCACTGCCATTAGTTTCATCAGAGAGATGATATTCAGATATGGAGTCCCTCATAGCATTATCACAGATAACGGCTCCAACTTTGATTCTGATGAGTTCAGAGCGTTCTGCGTGTCCCAAGGCACTCGGGTCGACTACGCATCCGTTGCGCACCTGCGGTCGAATGGGCAGGCAGAAAGAGCAAATGGCTTGATCCTTCAAGGGCTGAAACCCCGACTGATGCGCGACGTCAAGCATGCTGCTGGAGCTTGGGTGACAGAGTTGCCATCTGTCTTATGGGGACCGAGAACAACTCCCAACCGGTCGACTGATCGGACCCCTTTCTTCATGCTGTATGGTGCTGAAGCCGTGCTTCTGAGTGATTTGCTGCACAATGCTCCCCGAGTGGAACTCTTCTCAGAAGCTGAAGTAGAACAGGCACGTCAAGATGCAGTGGATCTCCTAGAGGAAGAGCGAGAGATGGCTCTGATCCGGTCGACCATCTATCAACAAGACTTGCGTCGATTCCATGCCCGAAATGTCAGAGGTCGAGCATTTCAAGAAGGAGACCTTGTGCTCCGAGTGCACCAGAAACGGCCTCACAAGCTCGCTCCGGCCTGGGAAGGGCCCTTCATCATCACCAAGGTGCTCCACAACGGGGCATATCACCTTTACAACATAGCCAAGAAAGAAGATGAGCCACGCTCGTGGAATGTGGATTTGCTCCGCCGTTTTTATACCTAAACACTCGGATCGACGAGTTGTAATAAGAATCCTTCAGTTTGCTTATCAAAGACAAGACTTTTGCAGTATCTTAATGATTGTTATCCCGTAAGCATTCATGTTCAAATCCCCCAGCGGGTGGCTTATCCGCGAACCCGATTCGCCTAAGTTTCAAAAACACTCCGAGTGAAGAGCAAACCTCTCACTCGGGGGCTTAGCGGCGAACCCGATTCGCCTAAGTTTCAAAAACACTCCAAGTGAAGAGCAACCCTCTCACTCGGGGGCTTAGTCGCGAACCCGATTCGCCTAAGTTTCAAAAACACTCCGAGTGAAGAGCAGCCCTCTCACTCGGGGGCTTAGTTGCGATCCCGTATTCACCTAAGTTTCAAAAACACTCCGAGCGAAGAGCAACCCTCTCATTCGGGGGCTTAGTTGCGATCCTGTACTCGCCTAAGTTACAAAACACTCTGAGTGAAGAGCAACCCTCTCACTCGGGGGCTTAGCTACGATCCCGTACTCGCCTAAGTTACAAAACACTCCGAGTGAAGAGCAACCCTCTCACTCGGGGGCTTAGCTGCGATCCCGTACTCGCCTATGTTACAAAGCACTCCGAGTGAAGAGCAACCCTCTCACTCGGGGGCTTAGCTGCGATCCCGTACTCGCCTAAGTTACAAAACACTCCAAGTGAAGAGCAACCCTCTCACTCGGGGGCTTAGCCGCGATCCCGTACTCGCCTAAGTTACAAAACACTCCGGGTGAAGAGCAACCCTCCCACTCGGGGGCTTATCTGCGATCCCGTACTCGCCTAAGTTACAAAACACTCTGAGTGAAGAGCAACCCTCTCACTCGGGGGCTTAGCTGCGATCCCGTACTCGCCTAAGTTACAAAACACTCCGAATGAAGAGCAACCCTCTCACTCGGGGACTTAGCTGCGATCCCGCACTCGCCTAAGTTACAAAACTACTCCGAGTGGAGAGCAATCCTCCCACTCGGGGGCTTAGCTGCATACTCAGAGCTGCGCCACCAGTACAATGTTTGGTTGCACTCAGAGCTGCACCACAAGTACAACGTATGATTGCACTCAGAGCTGCGCCACAAGTACAACGTATGGTTGCACTCGGAGTTGCGCCACAAGTACAACGTATGGTTGCGCTCAGAGCTGTGCCACAAGTACAATGTCTACTCCGAGTGAAGAGCAGACCTTTCACTCAGAGTCAACAAATCTGAAAGTGTTGAAGACAGAACAACCACATTCGAAAGAAACCCAAGTTCGGATAAATCCAGCAAGGTTCAGAACCTCAAACAGAAGTACTCGGGCGTTAGGCCCGAAAGGTTTAAACGATTACAAAATCACTCGGCATCCGAGGCAAATAAAGTCAAGTTATCAAGTTTTTCACTCGGCAGGAGGAGGACTAGCTGGCTCGACGAACTCATCCAGGTCGATTCCATCTACGATGCGAGTGGCAGCGTCGATGAAGGTCTCCATGAAGGACTGGAATTGAAGCTTCTTGGTGTTGGCGACCTTGAGAGCTACCAGCTTTTCTTCTCTAACTTCCTTGCAATTAACACGGACTAGAGACAGAGCCACGTCAGCACCACATCAAGCAGGTGACTTCTTCCACGCCTGCACTCAACCAGGGATTTCATTGAGTCGAGTCATCAGAGACTCGAGGTCATTCTGGAACGTCACACCTGGCCAGAGCTCCGTGTCGATCTGCGAAACTGCCACTTTCAGTCGAGCAAGGTAGTCCGTAACACTGGCGAGGCGGGATTCCAGTCGCATCACGTTCATTGCGGCTTCGTCCTTGACGGGGGAGTTGATGGGGTCCAGATTCATCTCAATCCGCCCAGTCTCTTCCTCGAAGTTTTGACAGAATTCTGCATGCACAGAAAAATAATGAGTAGGCAGTTGTATGATGAGTCGGCAGTTGCAAGTCAGTCAAACGAGGGAAAGTACCTTCAAGCATAAGGAACATCTTCTTGGCAAGGTCTCCCAGATAAGTCTCCAGTTCGTCTTTCCTCCGAGTGAGATCTTCGACTTTGTCGGTCAAGGCCACCTTGTCCTTCTTCAGCTGCACGACTTCTTTGTTTGCTTCATCAACGACAGTCTTCAATTTGGTGTTTTCTTCTTCCAACTTGCCGACTGAAGCCAGCTTCTTATCAGCAAGTTCAATTTTCTCTCGCACCGTCTTCTGCGCTGCTGCAAGGTCGAGGTCCTTCTGCTCCAGAGCCTGCTTCATTTTGTCTAAAGAAATAACATTCTTCAGACGAGCTTGGAGTTATCGTTTTTCACTACGCACATCTGTTCGAGTGGAGTCACTCGGTTCAAAAGACGAAAAGAAAAGATGGCAAGGTGACCAGTCGACAAGTTATTACCTCCCATGGCAGCTGCTTCATCCTTAGCCTTCTGCAAATTCGCTTTGACCAGCTCCGGGTTGAGGTTGAGTTGGATCTGTTTCTTCTCCAGTTCAACAAACTTGGCTCCAAGATCATAGGATTTCTGCAGTAAACGACAGGACAAGTCAGTCGACAGAGACAAGGGACAGTCACTTCCGAGTGATAATATGCAAAGATCATATTATTATGGCAAAAGAGTTCTAAGACTGCGCCAAACCAAACATCAACAGTAGTCTCGGGGACTACACCCAGTGGGTGCACTTGGCGTGCCCCCACTGGTTCGATTTCCCACTCGACATGGTCTGCCCAGTACGAGTAGAAGGGGTAAAAACATTTGATATCATACCACCACCGACTCCCGCAGTCGACCGTGGTCTCGGGGACTACATCTAGTGGGTGCACTTAGCGTGCCCCCCTGTTTCAGTTCCCACTCGGTATGACTTGTCTAGTCCGAGTGGAAGTACTTCAAACAAACATTTCACAAAGAGTTCAAGAGTTCACTCGACGCGACCTGGCCGACTCAAGTGAAAAGAGCTACACAACATAAGTTGAAACACCCAGTGGGTGAGCGGATGCAAAGTGCATACTCATGATAGATGCACATCAAAGGTTCCTAACAGAGCAAAGAGCAAGCTGAAAGTTGACTCAGAAACGAACTTACAATCCCACTTACTTGGACGTTGGCTTGGAGGGCAGAGCTGGCATCATAGGTGGCCTTGCTGGTCTCGTACACCACCTTCATTTTGTCCATCATTAGGCCTGCCTGTATCATGGCTTCCTTGGCAGCGCCTACTTGATCCTCTGGGACATGATGAATAGTAAAAAGAGGAGCTGGTGGAACTGACGAGGTAGCTGGAGGAACCGAAGCTTGGAGTTGCACAGTCGGAACAGAAGGCTGAACAGTCGACGCTGAAGGCTGGACAGTCGACACGGGGTCAGCAAAAGAAATAGAAGTTCGAATTGGATCACCAAGTTGCTGAACGACTGAGTCTGGCGCTGATGTCGAGTGAGACACCTTGCTGGCAGGCACCTTCTTGCCCAGAGTCCTGCTCCTTCTCCCTGTATTCTTCTGGGGCTCTACTTCGTGGTCATCATCATCTAGAAGTTCGATAACATTCGGTGGCACTGCAAATCACTCGACCATAAGACATTCGGCCAACCGTCAGAACAATTGACAAAGTAAGAACATGACTGTGGAGCTGCACCTACTCGAGAGGTGGCCGCGTTTGCAGTTTCCTCTTCATCTTGCCCCTTGTAAATATCCATGGACGTCCCAGAAGTAGCAGTGCTAAAAGTTCCAAAACTCACTCGGTCAAACAAGAAAATGAGTCGACAATAAATAGAAGTTCTCTAGCAAAGCAAAATGGAGAGGAGAAACACTTACACAGAAGCAACAGGGACATCCACCTTGATTTTGGGCAGGGCCTTTCGGGGCTTTGATGGCGCGACCTTGGGCTGCTTCGCAGCCTTCTTTGATGGCTCAGGGGTAGACGTCCGAGTGCGCTTCGGAACCTGCGTACTTGGCTGGGCAGCTTTGCCGCGTCCACCCGCTGGATCATGTGATTGCTTAGAATGCCGCTCAGAGCGAGGCGGCGAGTCGACCTCCTCACTGCTGTCAGAGTCTTCGCTGTCTTCATCACTTTCCTCCTCAGACTGCCAGTCGGCACTCTCGCTTGCGCTCTCCCCTCCCTCCTGGAACTGTTCCCCGTTGGGCATGGAGTACATCTTGGTGTAGATCTGCAAGGCACAAGTCAACAAAAATCAGTCGGATTCAAGAAGCAGTTGCAAATCAAAGAGAAAAAATACTCGGTATTTTGAGCCTAACCTCTTCTGGCTCACGGGTGTTGTCGAATGGTTGAACTCTTCTAGACCCTCTGGGGTTGTCCTTGTTCCTGGTGATGCTTCGCAGCCACTGAGCCACCGTCTCCTCGGCGACCTCCTCTGGGTGGACCCGAGCGGTGTCTCCAGGGCCTGAGTACATCCACATCGGGTGGTCTCGAGCTTGGAGAGGCTAGATGCGTTGACTGAGGAACACCTCCAACAAATCCATGCCAGTCACACCCTCCCGAACTAAGTTCACAACTTGGTCGACTAAAAGAGATACCCCGCCTTTCTCCTCTGGGGTCACAGCCAACGTAGAAGGTTGACGAAGTCGCTCCATAGTGAAAGGGGGGAGACCGGTCGACTGACCGTGAGTCGGAATGTCCTTGCAATAGAATCAGGTCGACTGCCAACCCCGAACTGACTCGGGAAGGGTCATGGAAGGAAAAGTACTCCTACCCCTAGTCTAGATCCCTAAACCCCCACACATCTGTATCACATGGTCTTTTCGTCACTCGGATTTGCCTTCTTCACCGACTGAGAACGACAAGTAAATATGTGTTTGAACAGACCCCAGTGTGGTTGACAACCCAGGAAATTTTCACACATCGAGATAAACGCAGCAAGGTACGTGATGGTGTTTGGAGGGAAATTGTGGATTTGAGCACCGAAAAAGTTCAAGAAACCCCTAAAGAACGGGTACGGAGGAAGAGAAAAACCTCGGTCAACATGGGTGGCGAGGAGGACACGCTTACCCTCGTGCGGCTGAGGCTCGGTTTCCCCCTCCGACAACCTCCAAGATCCAACGGCAATCAAGCCGTCCTCAGCAAGCCTCTCCAGGTAATCCCGCTCAACAGTGGAGCGGATCCAGTCCCCCTGGATCCAGCCCGGCGGCAGACCGGACCGCGACGATGTCCCCCGAGCCGTCTTCCTGCCCTTCGCCATCGTCGTCACCTTCTTCACGCGCTCCAAAGCCATCATCTTGTCCTTCACCATTGCGACGGAGTGCACACGGGCGGAGCGGGGGCGTCGAGGGTGGAGGAGGGCACGGTGGAGAAGCAGAGGAAGCAGAGGGAGAATGAGGCGCACTATGCAACGCATCGGCCTCGACGCCTTTTATGGACCTACTTCCAAGTGGCAGACCCGTGGGCCCGAGCAATCCCATCAAATCCTGCAACAGTCGCGCACCCGATACGTGGCGAAAAAGGTGGCGCAAGAATCAAGGCACCCCTGTCTATCCACTCCGATTACCGTGGCATGCCCCGTCCTGCGCGCTTCTCCAAAATTTTGAATCCCGTGAGATCCGGGAACCACAGAGCAATCAATCACGCCGAAGATTTCGCACCATAATAACACACGAAGATTGTCAGTATAATTCACTCGACGACCTCTGAATCGATCAAGGCAACTGAAACAAGGTTGAAGATTCAGCATGATTTCCAGACTCTAGTAAAATGCCTCCGAAGCATAAGAATTGAGTCAGAGTCAACTTCAACCCTTCTTCACTCGAACCTCAATCCATTCGGGGGTGTCGGTGTCAAAACCGGCGGATCTCTGGTAGGGGGTCCCGAACTGTGCGTCTAAGGTCGATGGTAACAGGAGACAGGGGACACGATGTTTACCCAGGTTCGGGCCCTCTCTATGGAGGTAATACCCTACTTCCTGCTTGATTGATCTTGATGAATATGAGTATTACAAGAGTTGATCTACCACGAGATCATAATGGCTAAAACCCTAGAAGTCTAGCCTATATGATTGTGATCGCCACTATAGACTAAACCCTCCGGTTTATATAGACACCGGAGGGGACTAGGGTTTAAAGTCGGTTACAGAGAAAGGAATCTTCATATCCGAACGCCAAGCTTGCCATCCACGCTAAGGAGAGTCCCATCCGGACACGGGTGAGAGTCTTCGGTCTTATATCTTCATAGCCCATCAGTCCGGCCCATGTCCAACAGGCCGGACGCCCGAGGACCCCTTAATCCAGGACTCCCTCAGTAGCCCCTGAACCAGGCTTCAATGACGAGGTGTCCGGCACGCAGATTGTCTTCGACATTGCAAGGCGGGTTCCTCCTCCGAATACTCCAAAACAGCTGTCGAACACAAAGAACATGTCCGGATCTACAAAACAAGTACCATACACAACCGCAGAGAGTATAATATTTCACGAGTCCAATCCACTGCCAACTTTTGTAGCGTGACGTCACGTCACCACCCGGTCATTATTTCGAATCATTTTTAGCCTGCCGCTCCATGTTCTGAGATGCGGTTTCATTGGCACGTCTTGTCAAAGCAGAGATCGTGTCCCCTTATTGCGGGATTCTCATCAATATGGGTGTGGATAACTCAACCGCCCCGTTGGCATGATTCCTTGGGAATAGGCAGGTTTTAAGGCCTACGAGGAGGCGTTTGATATTAATCGTCTTTATAAAGGGGCACAGACCCGCCTTTCTCCTCTATGCCTACCTCTTCCTTAACCCTTCCAGCCTCGAGTTCTAGCACCCAAGTTTCCACTTAATTGCTCCGATCCTCCCAGTCATGTCCAGACCCAGCCCTCAAGGCCGGTGGGTGGTTTCCTCCGTCACAGAGGAGGATATCGTGAAGCTCCGGGCGGCAAGATACCTGACTGCGGAAATCCTTCACAGGCTCCCTGCTAAAGGGTAGGTTATTCCTACTCCCAGATCTGGCGAGAGGGTCGTATTCATCTCCCACTTCCTCCGGGGGCTAGGGTTCGCTCTCCATCCCTTCGTTCGTGGACTCATGTTCTATTACGGGCTAGATTTTCATGATCTAGCTCCGAACTCCTCTCTTCACATCTCGGCATTCGTCGTCATGTGCGAGGCCTTTCTCCGTATTCCCCCACACTTCGGCTTATGGCTCAGGATCTTTAATGTGAAGCCAAAGGTAATCAAGGGGAAGCAAGCGGAGTGTGGTGGTGCCACGGTGAGCAAGCTTACCAATACTCTTTGGCTAAAAGGCTCTTTCACGGAATCCTCCAACTTATGGCAACGAGAGTGGTTTTACATCACTGAACTCCGCGGTACCAAGTGGGCAGCTACACCCGCGTTCCGATCTGGCCCTCCAGTACAGCTCGCATCCTGGATCAATAAGGGATTGGACTGGGGATCAATTGACGAAGTGCAGACTCTACAAAGCCGCATCCGGTTTCTCCTTGAGAAGGACACCAGTCTCATCAACGTAATCCAGGTAATGCTAGTCTGCCGGGTCCTGCCGTGCTAGCGACGGCCCCTCCGCATGTGGGAGTTCAATCCGGAAGGACCACGAACCCTTCAACACTTCTTTGGCACGACGCACACACTACAGGAATTAGCTAATTTGCCGTCAGCCAAGGCAGACGGCAAAGGCATGGAAGGCGGACGGCAAAGGCATGGAAGGCGGACGGCAAAGGCCTTTGCCGTCTGCCGCGGACGGCAAAATGCACCGGCAAAGAAAGGATCGGTAAAGACCTTCTTTGCCGTCTGCTTTCTGAAGCGGACGGCAAAGGGGCCTTTGCCATCAGCGGCTGACGGCAAAGAAAGCCGATGACAATAAATTCGCTGTTAGTCCTTTAGGTGGCTAACGATAGTATTTACCGTCCGCGGCTGACGGCAAAGAGCATCAGGCCTTTGCCGTCGGCCGAATGATGTCAGTTGGACGTCACTGCCCACCAAGGCTTTGCCGTCCGCCGCTGTAGGCAAATGCGGTGATCCATTGCCGTCTGCCACTGTAGGCAAAGGCTTTGCCGTCCGCCACTGTAGGCAAACTGACCAAATGGGTCAGCTTCCAAAAAGCATAGGTGGCTGCTGATGTCTACTATGCAACCTTCTCCTTGTAGACGTTGTTGGGCCTCCAAGTGCAGAGGTTTGTAGGACAGTAGAAAAATTCCCTCAAGTGGATGATCTAAGGTTTATCAATCCGTGGGAGGCGTAGGTTGAAGATGGTCTCTCTCAAACAACCCTGCAACCAAATAACAAAGAGTCTCTTGTGTCCCCAACACACCCAATGCAATGGTAAATTGTAAAGGTGCACTAGTTCGGCGAAGAGATGGTGATACAAGTGCAATATGGATGGTAGATATAGGTTTTTTGTAATCTAAAAATATAAAAACAGCAAGGTAACTAATGATAAAAGTAAGCACAAACGGTATTGCAATGCTAGGAAACAAGGCCTAGGGTTCATACTTTCACTAGTGCAAGTTCTCTCAACAATAATAACATAATTGGATCATATAAGTACCCCTCAACATGCAACAAAGAGTCACTCCAAAGTCACTAATTGTGGAGAACAAATGAAGAGATTATTGTAGGGTACGAAACCACCTCAAAGTTATCCTTTCTGATCGATCTATTCAAGAATCCGTAGTAAAATAACACGAAGCTATTCTTTCCTTTCGATCTATCATAGAGTTCGTACTAGAATAACACCTTAAGACACAAATCAACCAAAACCCTAATGTCACCTAGATACTCCAATGTCACCTCAAGTATCCGTGGGTATGATTATATGATATGCATCACACAATCTCAGATTCATCTATTCAACCAACACAAAGAACTTCAAAGAGTGCCCCAAAGTTTCTATCGGAGAGTCAAGACGAAAACGTGTGCCAACCCCTATGCATAAGTTCACAAGGTCACTGAACCCGCAAGTTGATCACCAAAACATACATCAAGTAGATCACGTGAATATCCCATTTTCACCACAGATAAGCACATGCAAGACATACATCAAGTGTTCTCAAATCCTTAAAGACTCAATCTGATAAGATAACTTCAAAGGGAAAACTCAATATATTACAAGAGAGTAGAGGGGGAGAAACATCATAAGATCCAACTATAATAGCAAAGCTCGCGATACATCAAGATCGTGCCGAATCAAGAACACGAGAGAGAGAGAGAGATCAAACACATAGCTACTGGTACATACCCTCAGCCCCGAGGGTGCACTACTCCCTCCTCATCATGGAGAGCGCCGGGATGATGAAGACGGCCACCGGTGAGGGATCCCCCCTCCGGCAGGGTGTCGGAACAGGGTCCCGATTGGTTTTTGGTGGCTACAGAGGCTTGCGGCGGCGGAACTCCCAATCTAGTTTATTTTCTGGAGGTTTCAATATTTATAGGATTTTTTGGCGTAGGTCTCACGTCAGGGGGTCTCCGGTTGTCCACGAGGGAGGGGCCCACGCCCAGGGGGGTGGGCGCGCTCCCCACCCTCGTGGGCAGCCTGGGACTCTCCTGGCCCAACTCTTTTACTCCGGGGGCTACTTTTGGTCTAGAAAAAATCATCAAAAATTGGCACGGCAATTGGACTCCGTTTGGTTTTCCTTTTCTGTAAAACTCAAAAACAAGGAAAAAACAGAAACTGGCACTGGGCTCTAGGTTAATAGGTTAGTCCCAAAAATCATATAAAATAGCATATAAAACATCCTAGAAGGATAATATAATAGCATGAATACTTCATAAATTATAGATAAATTGGAGACGTATCAGCATCCCCAAGCTTAATTCCTGCTCGTCCTCGAGTAGGTAAATTATAAAAGAAATAATTTATGAAGTGTGAATGCTAGCAGGTGCACAAGTTTGATCAATGATAATTTCAATCACCTTTTCTAGCATCATTATATGTCATAACAGTAGATCAACTCATAGAACTTTTCATGATCAAGTAACAAGCTATTCACATGTTAAAGTATAGATCATAAACTTTCTTGAAACCTAACAAACAGCTCTCAGTCATCAAACAATTGCAATTCATCTTATTTCCAGGAAGGGTCTATGTAAGAGCTTTGATTTAGAAAATCCAACATACTCAACTATCATATAGTCTTCCATGATTGCTACCACTCAAAGCATATTTTTAGAACAAATAGCATCCCTCGAACACAGAGAAAGATAGGGGCTTAATGTTTCGCCTCCCAACTTATTTATCATATAGATAATTGTTAACAATAATAATTCATGATCAAATATATTTGAATGGCCATATATGCTTAGATCTTTCTCCACCACATGATGCTTGCCAACTAAAAAGTTGGTTGGAATGAGAAGGAATACTACTGACTCTTGCATAAAAGTAAAAGATAGGCCCTTCGTAGAGGGAAGCAGGGATTTGCAGAGGTGCCAGAGCTCGAAGCTAAAACAGAGATGAAAATAATTTTGAGAGGTATGCTTTCATTGTCAACATAACGACCAAGAGTTCCCAATATCTTCCATACTAGATACATTATAGGCGGTTCCCAAACAGAAAGGTAAAGATTTTACTCCCCCTCCACCAACAATCACACTCCACGGCTTGTCCGAAACAACGGGTGCCGTCCACCTATCAACAATCCTGGGGGAGTTTTGTTTAAATTATTTGATTTTGTTTTTGATCTTTTGATCATAGGACTGGGCATCCCAGTTACCAGCCATTTTCTCGTGAATGACGAACGGAGTCCACTCATCGTGAGAATAACCCACCTAGCATGGAAGATACTGACAGCCCCTAGTCGCTACATGAGCGATTCAGGCATACAAAACAGATTATTATTTGAAGGTTTAGAGTTTGGCACATGCAAATTTACTTGGAACGGCAGGTAAATACCGCATATAGGTAGATATGATGGACACTCATGGAAGAAACTTGGTTCAAGGAAATTGGATGCACAAGCAGTATTCCCGCTTAGTACAGATATTTTGGCTAGCAAAGGATTCTAAATAGCAAGCACCACATGTTAGAGGATCCATAACAATATAACTTCTATACAAATATACCCAAGCATAACTCATTATGTTGTCTTCCTTGTCCAACTTCAACTAATTTGCTCAGGTTTGAAAGTAATTAATGGGGCTCACAATCATAGAAGATGTCCAAGATAGTATATTTATATGTGAAATCTCTCTTCTTCAATATTCTTTCATGAATTGTTCAAGTGACCAATACAATGTTTGCTAACCTTCAAAAAATTTACCACCTCTACTTCTTATATGTGAAGGCATTTCTCCCCATGGGAAAGGCATATGAAACATATATAATTGCAGATTTATGACATTCAAATCATTCAACCATTTACTCATAGGATATAAATGAAGCACACGAGTAAATGACAAACTACTCCAAAAAGATATAAGTGAAGATCAATGAGTAGTTAAATAATTATGTAGCTATGTGAGGATCTCTCATTTAAGAATTTCAGATCTTGGGATATTATTCAAAAAGCAAGCAAAAAATAAAATAAAACGACATTTGAAGGATATCACTCATCATGTGAAGAAGCAAAAACTTAGGCTCAACCGATACTAACCGATAATGGTTGAAGAAGAAAGGTGGGATGCCTACCGGGGCATCCCCAAGCTTAGATGCTTGATACTTCTTTAAATATTATCTTGGGGTGCCTTGGGCATCCCCAAGCTTGAGCTTTTTTGTCTCCTTAATTCCTCTCATATCACGGTTTCCTAAATCTCGAAAGCTTCATCCACACCAAACTCAATAAGAACTCGTGAGATAAGTTAGTATAAACCAATGCAAAAACCTTATCATTTTCTACTGTAACAAATCACTAAAATTATTATTCAACATTGCATACTAAATGCCTCTGCATATTTAATACTCCTATCCTCAAATAGAATCATTAAACAAGCAAACATATGCGAACAATGCAAACATAACAACAATCTGCCAAAACAGTACAGTCTGTAAAGAATGCAAGATTCATCATACTTCCCTAACTCCATACATTATGGAATTCTACCACACTGTAGAAAATTTATCAAAGCTCAATATGCAAAAAGTTTCAACATTTATCATATTCTGACTTTTCTAGGGAATTTTTGCAACAGCGGTAAACTTTCTGTTTTGAAACAGCAACATGTATGCTTGCAAAATAAGCATAGTAAAGGCCATCCTTGACATTTTTATTGAAAATAGAGATTCAAAACATTATTCTAAATAACAGAAAGCAAATACTAACGAAATAAAATGATGCTCCAAGCAAAAAACATATCATGTGGTTAATAAAAATATAGCTCCAAGTAAAGTTACCGATGAACGAAGACGAAAGAGGGGATGCCATCCGGGGCATCCCCAAGCTTAGGCTCTTGGTTGTCCTTGAATATTACCTTGGGGTGCCTTGGGCATCCCCAAGCTTAGGCTCTTGCCACTCCTTATTCCATAGTCCATCGAATCTTTACCCAAAACTTGAAAACTTCACAACACAAAACTCAATAGAAAACTCGTAAGCTCCGTTAGTATAAGAAAATAAATCACCACTTTTGGTACTGTTGTGAACTCATTATAAATTCATATTGGTGTAATATCTACTGTATTCCAACTTCTCTATGGTTCATACCCTCCGATACCACTCATAGATTCATCAAAATAAGCAAACAACACATAGAAAACAGAATCTGTCAAAAACAGAACAGTCTATAGTAATCTGTATCAAACGTATACTTATGGAACTCAAAAAATTCTGAAATAAATTGGTGGACCTGAGTAATTTGTCTATTAATCTTCTGCAAGAAGAATCAAGTTAAAAGCACTCTTCTGTAAAAAATAAAAGCTAAACTCGTGAGCGCAAAGTTTCTCTTTTTTACAGCAAGATCACATTAACCTTCAACCAAGTCTTCCCAAAGGTTCTACTTGGCACAAACACTAACTAAAACATAAAACAACATATTACAAGAGGATAGATAGATTATTTATTACTAACGAGGAGCAAAAAGCAAATAACAAAAATAAAATTGGGTTGCCTCCCAACAAGCACTAACGTTTAACGCCCTAGCTAGGCATGATGATTTCAATGATGCTCACATAAAATATAAGAATTGAAACATAACGGGAGCATCATGAAGAATATGAGTAGAACATTTAAGTCTAACCCACTTCCTATGCATAGGCATTTTGTGGGCAAACAATTTATGGGAACAATAATCAACTAGCATAGGAAGGCAAAACAAGCATAACTTCAAGATTTTCAACACATAGAGAGGAAACTTGATATTATTGCAATATGTAGAAGCATATGATCCTCTCTCATAATAATTTTCAGTAGCATCATGAATGAATTCAATAATATAACTATCACATAAAGCAATATTTTCATGATGCACAAGCATAGAATTTTTATTACTCTCCACATAAGCAAATTTCTTCTCACGAATAGTAGTGGGAGCAAACTCAACAAAATAACTATCATGTGAGGCATAATCCAATTGAAAATTAAAATCAAGATGACAAGTTTCAATAATCATCATAAATAGGAGGCATGCTTTCATCATAATAAATTTGCTTATCAAAACTTGGGAGACTAAACATATCATCTTCATCAAACATAGCATCCCCAAGCTTGTGGCTTTGCATATCATTAGCATCATGGGTACTCAAAGAATTAATACTAAAAACATTGCAATCATGCTCATCATTCACATATTTTATGCCAAGCATTCTATGTAATTCTTCTTCTAGTACTTGAGCACAATTTTCCTTCCCATCATTTTCACGAAAGACATTAAAAAGATGAAGCATATGAGGCACCCTTAATTCCATTTTTTGTAGTTTTCTTTTATAGACTAAACTAGTGATAAAACAAGAAACAAAAATATTCGATTGCAAGATCTAAAGATATACCTTCAAGCACTAACCTCCCCGGCAACGGCGCCAGAAAAGAGCTTAGTTGACGGGGTGTTAGTGCTGCTTACCTAGCCTCCTCGGCAACGGCGCCAGAAAAGAGCTTGATGTCTACTATGCAACCTTCTCCTTGTAGACGTTGTTGGACCTCCAAGTGCAGAGGTTTGTTGGGAAGTAGCAAATTTCCCTCAAGTGGATGACCTAAGGTTTATCAATCCGTGGGAGGCGTAGGTTGAAGATGGTCTCTCTCAAACAACCCTGCAACCAAATAACAAAGAGTCTCTTGTGTCCCCAACACACCCAATGCAATGGTAAATTGTATAGGTGCACTAGTTCGGCGAAGAGATGGTGATACAAGTGCAATATGGATGGTAGATATAGGTTTTTTGTAATCTGAAAATATAAAAACAGGAAGGTAACTAATGATAAAAGTGAGCACAAACGGTATTGCAATGCTATGAAACAAGGCCTAGGGTTCATACTTTCACTAGTGCAAGTTCTCTCAACAATAATAACATAATTGGATCATATAACTACCCCTCAACATGCAACAAAGAGTCACTCCAAAGTCACTAATTGCGGAGAACAAACGAAGAGATTATTGTACGGTACGAAACCACCTCAAAGTTATCCCTTCTGATCAATCTATTCAAGAGTCCGTAGTAAAATAACACGAAGCTATTCTTTCTGTTCCATCTATCATAGAGTTCGTACTAGAATAACACCTTAAGACACAAATCAACCAAAACCCTAATGTCACCTAGATACTCCAATGTCACCTCAAGTATCTGTGGGTATGATTATACGATATGCATCACACAATCTCAGATTCATCTATTCAACCAACACAAAGAACTTCAAAGAGTGCCCCAAAATTTCTACTGGAGAGTCAAGACGAAAACGTGTGCCAACCCCTATGCATAAGTTCACAAGGTCACTGAACCCGCAAGTTGATCACCAAAACATACATCAAGTAGATCACGTGAATATCCCATTGTCACCACAGATAAGCACATGCAAGACATACATCAAGTGTTCTCAAATCCTTAAAGACTCAATCCGATAAGATAACTTCAAAGGGAAAACTCAATACATTACAAGAGAGTAGAGGGGGAGAAACATCATAAGATCCAACTATAATAGCAAAGCTCGCGATACATCAAGATCGTGCCGAATCAAGAACACGAGAGAGAGAGAGAGAGATCAAACACATAGCTACTGGTACATACCCTCAGCCCCGAGGGTGAACTACTCCCTCCTCGTCATGGAGAGCGTCGGGATGATGAAGACGGCCACCGGTGAGGGATCCCCCCTCCGGCAGGGTGCCGGAACAGGGTCCCGATTGGTTTTTGGTGGCTACAGAGGCTTGCGGCGGCGGAACTCCAAATCTAGTTTATTTTCTGGAGGTTTCAGTATTATAGGATTTGTTGGTGTAGGTCTCATGTCAGGGGGTCTCCGGTTGTCCACGAGGCAGGGGCCCACGCCCAGGGGGGTGGGCGCGCCCCTCACTCTCGTGGGCAGCCCGGGACTCTCGTGGCCCAACTCTTTTACTCCGGGGGCTTCTTTTGGTCCAGAAAAAATCATCAAAAATTGGCACGTCAATTGTTCTCCGTTTGGTTTTCCTTTTCTGTAAAACTCAAAAACAAGGAAAAAACAGAAACTGGCACTGGGCTCTAGGTTAATAGGTTAGTCCCAAAAATCATATAAAATAGCATATAAATGCATATAAAACATCCTAGAAGGATAATATAATAGCAGGAATACTTCATAAATTATAGATACATTGGAGATGTATCAGCTGCCACGTGGCTTCTTTGCCATCCGCGGCGGACGACAAAGAGCCCGTTGCCGTCGGTGGCAGACGGCAAAGAGCCTGCATTGCCTCTTTTTTTCTGTTTTTTTAAATCCAACAATTTTCACAGCAAATATATATGACATATATAGATATATTTCACAGGGCTATTTCACAGCAAACATATGACATATCCAGCACATAAGTTTCATCGTACATACATATATAGTTCCATCCATTCATACATAGCAAGTTGCACATACACATTGTTCCATCATAGCAAGCTAAGAATACTAGAAGAGAATGAAAGAAAAAACAAGCACTCCATCATAGCAAGCTAGCTTCCGTGAAGTGAATGAAATCTGCAAAATGGCAAATAAGAAAGTTAGAAAAAGGTGAGTAGAAGAAGAAGTATATGTCATTTATGAGCAAACTTAGGTGAAATGGATCATTTATGAGCTAACTTAGTTGAAATGGATCGTTTATGAGCTCACTAAGGTGAAATGGATCGTTTATGAGCTAACTTAGTTGAAATGGATCGTTTATGAGCTAACCTAGGTGAAATGGATCGTTTATGAGCTAACTTAGGTAAAATGCATCATTTTAGAGCTAACCTAGGTAAGATGGGTCATTTTGGAGCTAACTTAGGTAAAATGGATCGTTTATGAGCTAACTAAGGTAAAATGGATCATTTTAGAGCTAACTTAGGTAAAATGGATCATTTATGAGCTAACTAAGCTAATTATGCCATTTTTGACATAAGTAAGCTAAGTACATGTCATTATTGAGCAAACCTAGTTAACTAAGCATATTAGAGCTAACTTAGGTCATTTTGGAGGAAACAAAGCTAAGTATAGATCGTTTTAGAGCTAACTTAGGTAAAATGGATGGTTTTGTAGGTCAGTAAGCTTATTAAGTCATTTTGGAGGAAAGAAAAGCTAAGTCTAGGTCTTTATGCATTTGTTAAGCAAAACACTAGAGAAACTTACCGTGATCATGGAGGTGTAGGAGCGGGCTACTAATAATCTCGATCACTATCATCAATAAATGCATAATCATCATCATCACTATCATCAATGACGTGCTCATAGGGTTCAGCGGCATCAACATGTGGAAGGCCACCTTGACGTAATCGGTCAAGCATTGACAGGTCATCCGCAGCAGTTAACCTCTTCTTGTTCCGGCTCTTCTTGTTCCTCCTCTGGGGTGATGCCAGATTCACTGTCGCTGTCTACCTCAATGTTTTGGGGTGAAGTATAGCGGTTCTTGAAACATTTTTTGGAAAGACGTGTCTCTTGGAAGAATTCTCCTTCATATGTGTCTGGGTTAATGTGAGGTTCATAATCCTCTTCCTTTGGGGGAGATAGTCTAGCACGTGGCGGCACTTCATAAACGACATCCCAACCTTTCAGATTTGGATTAGTTTGGCAGGCCCACGGTAGATAGAATACTTGGGTCGCCTGTTGAGCCGTAATATAGACATCAGGAACATCTAAATGGGTGCTTTGTTTGATTTCAACTAGCCCTATATGTTCATGAGTCCTTCTAGTCTCCTTCGGCTGAAACCAATAACATTTGAAGAGTACGACATTCGGTGGGTTTTCATCATAGAACATAAGTTCATAAATTGCTTCAACTCTCCCATAATACTCGGTACCTCCTTCGCCGATAGCAGATACACAACAATTTGTAGACTTTCGGTCGGCCATAGATAGCTCTTTGCCATAGGTACGAAAGAATACCCGTTGATGTCGTATTTGTCAAATGAACGGACCTTATAGTCAAAACCATTAGCGACTTGTCTCAATTTGGCGTCCATAGACTCTGAATTAGCCCACAAGTTTAATACGAAAGGATTGTTGCATTAGGCACAAATTAGCGAATGAAATGAAATGGTCTAATAGAAATTACCGTTTGTTTGAACCAAGAGATGAAACCGGGATAGCCGCCTCCTTGCTTTGCGAGAAGCTCATACTCTTCGACGGAATCCTTTTGGATCACCGCTCCATACGAGAATATGGCGACGTATTGACTGTATGAAATATCCAGGAATAAGAGCAGTTCAAAGGAAATAGAAGTTGCGAAACAATGTACCGAGAACTTACTCGATGTACGGCCGCACTTCTGTCAGGTTGTTGAAGATATACAACGTAATGGTCCGCCATTCTTCGTTATACAAAGATACTGGTTTCGAACCACTGGCTGGTGCGAGATTCCATTTGAATAGGCTGAGGTTGGATCCACCCTTTTTAGGGTCGTCAGCATTGTACCAAGGCTTCGGATTATGCAAATGACAATTTTTGGCTTTGTAGTGTGCTGTCACGAAGTTTGCCGCCTCCTCAGTGATGAATGCCTTAGCCATCGATGCTTCAATTCTACGTTTATTTTTACATTTTTCTCGAAGCGTCTTCTGCATCCTCTCAGTTGGGTAGCACCAACGATTTTGCACGGGCCCCCCCAATCTTGCCTCGGTCGGGAGATGCAAAATCAAATGCTGCATTGGATTAAAGAAGCCCGGTGAAAAGATCTTCTCTAACTTGCAGATCAAGTCCGGTGCCAACTCTTCCATTTCTTCTAGCATGCCAGGCGATAGTTCTTTCGCACAAAGAACACGGAAGAAATAGCTGAGTTCTGCCAGTACTAGCCATTCATCCTCAGGGATGAAGCCACTCAACATCACCGGCATTACCCGCTCAATGCATATGTGCCAATCATGACTCTTGAGACCAAATATCTTCAATTTATCAAGACTCGCTCCCCTCTTTAGATTCGCTGCATACCCATGGGGGAACATCAACTGCATTTTCACCCACAAGATAATTTCCCTCATAGCTGGCCTTCCAAGATTGAACCATGCCTTTGGCTTCGTCCAGTTCTGCTTTCGTTTCGGTTCTTTCATGTTTTGTAACGGCCTATCACATAGCGCCTCCAGATCGACTCTAGCCTTAGTATTATCCTTTGACTTCCCATCTATGCCGAACAATGTACCAAAAAGTGCCTCGGCGATATTCTTCTCAGTGTGCATCACGTCGATGTTGTGTGGGCAAAGGAGGTCTTTGAAGCAAGGCAGATCCCATAAGCATGTCTTGTGAGTCCAGGCGTGTTTAGAATTATACCCCTTGAAGTACCCTGGACGCTCTGGATCTGGCTCAAGAGCGTTTAATTGATCCAGGGTCTGTTGGCCTATCAAGCAGGTGGTGCAGAGTTTTTGACAACTCTACCTCTGATGAAGTTCCTTTTGTCTTTCCTGAACTTATGGCGAGGATCCAGGAACTGTCTATGCATGTCGAAGCAAGAAAACTTGCGACCGGCTTGAAGCCAACGGAACTCAAGAGCTCCCTTGCATGTGGGGCACGGGAACCTTCCATGCACACACCAGCCAACGAATAGCGCATACGCCGGCAAGTCATGCGTCGAGTACATGTACCAGACACGCATTATGAAGTTCCGTTTGCTATAGGCGTCGTATGTCTTGAACCCATTATCCCAGGCTTCTTGCAATTCATCCTTAAGCGGCTGCATGTACACATTCATATTTTTCCACGGATAGTTGGGCCCTGGAATTATCAATGTCAGGAAAATGTTCTTTCTTTGCATAATCTGTCCGGGGGGGGGGGGGGAGATTGAGTGGAAAGACAAATACGGGCCAACAACTCTATTGGGTTGCCGTCAGACCAAACACACTGAACCCATCCGTGCTGACGCCGACTCGAGGATGCCTCGGATCTGCCGCTTTGTCATCATGTAATTCATCAAACTTCTTCCACGCAACACCATCCGATGTGTGTACCATCATCAGATTCCCATCTGCATCTAGTTCGGTTCTTTTGCCCGTTTTGTGCCATGCAATCTGTCTGGCCGTCTCTTCGACCATGAAAAGACGTTGAAGTCTTGGTACGATTGGCATATACCGAAGAACACTAACGGGGATTTTGGTCTGCGTCTTCTCACCCATACCGTTGTCTACCACAACATACCTGGAAGACTTGCAAATGGGACAATAGTTCAAGTCCGCATATTCAAGCCTAAATAAGGCACATCCTTTCTCACAGGCATGTATCTTCTCATAGGGCATCTTCAGTGCACGGAGGATTTTGTCCGACTGGTACAGGTTTGCAGGCATTACATGGCCTTTGGGTAGAAAGCGTCCAAATACTGTCATAATTGTGTTGTAGCATTCTCTACCCAAGTTGAACTGAGCCTTCAGAGCCATTACTTGTGAGATGGCATCCAACTGACAAAGCTCAGTGTGCTCATGGAGCGGACGTTTTGAAGACTCCAACATTTCATTGAAGGCCTTTGCAGATTCCTCCATCTCCTCGTCCGAATCCCGAGCATCATCCAAGTCTTGCACCATGTTTTCCATCCCGGTACCATGCTCGTCGGTGCGATGATGAACCACCTCAACTCGGTCACGTTGGGCAGACTCACCATGAAATGTCCACACCGTATAATTGGGCGTAAAACCACTCTTCTGCAGGTATTTGCCCATTTCAGCCTCTGTCCTCTTTTCCCAATTGTCGCACCGAAAACAGGGGCACCGGGTTTTCCTCTGGCCATTTGCAAAAGCGGCTTGTACAAACCCCTTGGTTTTTGTGAACCATTCAGTGCTCCATTTATTCTGACCAGTGTGACCGGTGTACATCCACGCACAATCACTCATCTTGACTTTCAGAGCTACTAGACACACAATATATATATATATAATTCACCATGTATATATTCATCAGTTGATCTAGTTTGTCAATTTTATTACATCCATGCAACCTACACTCTAATAGGTAATGATAGGTCCTAATCCCACCCGAGTATGTGTAGATTGGGTTCATTTTCCCATGCTATGCTCCGGATCCGACGCAAAATTTCGGCAGCACCTCCCCGCTGTTCTCCTGATACACAGCTCTGCAATAAACAAAGAGGATGTGTACCCGGAGAACAACAGGGGAGGCACTGACGAAATTTATGCGTCGGATCCGGAGCAAAGCATATGGGAAAACGAACCCAATCTACACATACGCGGGCTGTCCATGGATAGTGTTGGACAATTCGAAAGAATCACGGTTATAAATATGCAAATGCATGCATATTTATAGATGTAACCCTTTCGAATGGGAGACACATAGTGGTTACACATACTAATGATTGACACCTATAGCTAGCAAGTTTCATTGACACGAAGACCGGAACAGAGCAAATTAAGGGGGAGGAGGAGATGTCATTTGTGCTCACCAACGAATGCAGGGGCGGAGCTCGTCGAACGCACGGGGAGGTCGTCAAACACCACACCCTCGCAGCGACGAAACAACTGCACATTTGAATCCACCCGATCAACACAAATATGTATGATGTTTTGCATATTAAAATCGAAAAATATACGACCTAACTCATAATTCACAAATATATGACCCCGTCGGCCTCTAGAAGAGCACCTTCTACATATTCTTCTCTTCTTCTTCTTCCTCTTCTTCTTCTTCTTCTTCTTCTTCTTCTTCTTCTTCTTCTTCTTCTTCTTCTTCTTCTTCTTCTTCTTCTTCTTCTTCTTCTTCTTCTTCTTCTTCTTCTTCTCCCCTCCTCTTCTTCTCCTACACTTTCTTATTCTTCTTCTTCTCCCCTCCTCTTCTTCTCCTACACTTTCTTCTTCTTCTCCCCTCCTCTTCTTCTCGTACACTTTCTTCTTCTTCTTCTTCTTCTTCTTCTTCTTCTTCTTCCCCTTCTACATATTCTTCTTTTCTTCTTCTTCTTTTTTCATCTTTTTTCTACTTCTTTTAATTATATGACTAATTATCTAAAACCCATGCACTAAATCTAACACTAACACATATCTAGCACTAAACCTAATACTAACAATTAAACAACAAAAAAAGAAAAAACAGAAAAATAACTCACCGGAGCCGACGGGGGCTAGGGTTTCGCAGCGGTAGGGTGGTGGTGGCGACGGGGGCCATAGGGCTCCGTCCGGGGCGGTGGATCTCATCAGGGGGAGGGGCGGTGAGCGGCGGCCCCGAGCCGGCAGGGAGGCGGGGCGATGGGGCCACGGTGGCGCCGGGGCGGTCGGGCGGCGACGTGGTGGGGCGCCGGGGTGCCGGGGCGGCGGGGTGGTGGGGCGACGGCCGAGGCGTCGGGTGGGTGAGGCGGCGGGGTGGTGGGGCGACGGGGCAAGCGGCGGCGGGTGGGCGGGGCGGCGGCGGGCGGGGGGGGGGGGGGGGGGCGGCGCTGGCGGCGGCGGTGGCTGTGTTCGTCGGGGAGGAGAGAGGGAGAGAAACAGAGAGATGGAGGGGTGGGGTGGGGATCGGCCGTTAGTTAGGTTAGTTCTTTGCCGTCCGCCACTACTAGGGAAAACCTTATACACAGAATCTTAGCAGCAGCGCTGCACAAAAAGAGGCGCTACTGCTAATTAGCAGTAGCGAGGTTAGGAAAAGCGCGCTACTGATGTAAATTTAGCAGTAGCGCGTGATGTGTAAACCGCGCTGCTACAAAAATCCACCGACAGTACACAACAACCTAAGTTTACCAGCAGCGCGGCGTCACGAAGCGCGCTGCTGCTAATGCAATAGTAGGAGCGCGCTTTTTGGTCACGTCGCTGCTGCTAATTTTGAAATTGTCCACACGGTTGGCCCCGTTTAGCAGTAGCGCGTGTGAGAAAAGCGCGCTGCTGCTACGCTATTATCTGTAGCGCGTTTTTCTTCCCGCGCTACTGCTAAGACGCAGCACCCCACCACCTTTTTCCACCCTCCCCCATCTCCTCTCCTTTTCCCTACCTCCCACATCCTCCCTCTCTCACTCTTCTTCTTCCTCAATACTTCTCCCCCATTACTCTCCCTCTTCTACCTACCTTTCTCTCTCTTAATTACTCCTAGCTAACTACACCACCTCCATTAATGCATCTCCTTTCTATTTTTCCTTCCCCCTCCACTAGTTGAAGTTGTCTCCTCCCAAATTAGCTAGCTAGGTAGATATAGCATTTATTTAAGTGACCTATTTTCCCCCTAACTAGATCTATCTTTGTCAAGAAGAGCTTTGTGCACTTTTGATCTCCCTACATCATCATCTCCACCGTGTGCTCGATCTCGAGATAGAGGTGATTAAAATTTCATGCTTTTGCAAAATGGAAATATGTGTATGTGTGTGTGATATGATAATTGGGCAATATGATGGAAATTGTGTCTGGCATGTGTTGACGCCAAATTGTGCTTTTGAGTTGCCTATGTTTTGCCAAAATGTCGATTTATTTCTGTTTCGGCAAATTCCGGGCAAACTCTAGATCTATATATGTCCTATTTTTAGGGAAGGTCATGCCGAATTTTCGTATGACTTTGATGCATGCACGCATTTTTATAATCAATTTGTTTATTATTAACCTACAGACGTTCATGATGGTCAGTGGAACGATGGTGGACAGCTGGTTGCGGTCGGCGGTGCAGGACATGAAAGAAAATAACCGGACAGAGGTTTTATGTCCATGTCGAAAATGCAAAGGAATAGTTTGGCTCGACCCCTATGACGATGGTCGTGTCGACGCGCACCTGCTCATGACTGGTTTCATGGATGTCTATACTCGTGGATAATTGAAAATGAGGATGACGATGTTGAGGACGGCGACGGGGCGGGCAATGACGACATGGGGCAAGACGAAGAGATGATCGATAATGGCGGCGGGGAAGAGGCCGGACATGGCGGCGGAGAAGGGGCCGGACATGGCGGAGTAGAAGGGGCCGGACATGGCGGCGGAGAGAATGTGGACTCCATGCAGCAGAGTTCGTCGGTACTAAGTTCAATCATGCGGGACCCTCATGTTCAAGCACTGCTTCGCAAGGAGACGAGTACTGAGAGAGCTGCTTCTAGAGAGGAGGCTAAGCTAGAGCAACTGGTGGTAGACTTGAACACTCCATTGCATAATGGTTGCAATCCTGAGGTGACCCGCTTGAGTTCCACGCTCCAACTCCTGAAGACGAAGGCTAAAAACAAATGGACAGACACTAGCCTCGATGAGCATCTCAAGTACCTACAGGATGTTCTTCCCGCGGGGAATCTATGTCCTATTAGTGTTGATGAGGCCAAGAAGATCGTGTGCCCTCTTGATCTGCCGCATGTTAGATACCATGCATGCATCAACGATTGCATAATTTATCGGAAGGAGCACGCGGAAAAAACAAGCTATCCGGTGTGCAATGCTTCTCGACACAAGAAGGCCGGGAAGAAATGTCCCCAGAAAGTTGTATGGTACTTACCGATCACTCCCCATCTCCAGCGGTATTCGTAGATCCCAAGGAAGCAAAGTTAATGCGCTGGCACGCGGAGAGGAAGAAGCCCGACGATGGAGATGATCCGAAGCTGAGACACGTCAAGGATGGAAGCCAGTGGAGAGCGTAGAACATTTTCTATCGGTATTTCGAATGTGATGCAAGGAACATCGTGCTCGGCGCGTGTACCGATGGCATGAATCCGTTTGGCAACCAGAACACCAACCATAGCACATGGCCCGTGTTTGTATGGATGTACAACCTCCCCCTGGTTGTGCATGAAGTCGAAGTACATTCACATGAGCATGCTTATTCAAGGGTCGAAACAACCAGGAAATAATATTAATTTGTATCTGGGGCTACTTCAAGAGGAGTTAGACACTTTATGGAAAACACCGGCCAAGGCATGGGACGCCAGCAAAGGCGAGTATTTCTACATGAGAGCCGCGCTGATCACGACGGTGCACGACTATCTCGGTTACGGATATGTCGCAGGCCAGGTGTGCCATGGATATTGCGGATGCACGCGGTGCATGGATGATACGACGTCTCAGCAACTAACGTCAAGGAAAGATGGCGGGTCTGGGAAAATCGTGTACATGGGGCATCGAGGATGGCTCGAACAGGACGACCCATGGAGAAACCGTGGAGATCTATTCAATGGTCACGCTGAGCATCGAGGACCTCCACATAAGCGGAGCGGTGCCGAAATCGATGAGCTGTTGAAAAACTGGAAGGAGTGCCCCGCGCCGGGAAAGACGATGAAAAAGGCGCCGGAGCCGCTGCTGAAGGTGTGGAAGACGAGGTCTGTGTTCTGGGACTTGGAGTACTGGCACAAACTCGATACACCTCATTGCCTTGATCAAATGCACATCCGTAAGAATGTCCTTGAGAGTTTGCTCGTGAGACTGATGAACATGCCGGATAAGACCAAGGATGGGCCGAAGGCAAGAAAAGACTTGCAAGATTTGAAAATCAGGGAAGATCTGCACATGCCGCCCCGTAAACAGTCAGACGAGACAGAGACGGAGACAGAGGCATGGGAGAAGAAGGGCAAGAAAATGAAGAAAGAGGAATATTGCCCCCCTTCTTGCTTCACCTTAAGTCAGGCTGAGATCGATCAATTCTTTAAGTGCCTTACCAGAGTCAAAGTTAGTTCCGGTTACTGTGTCAAGATAAGCAGATATCTAGACACGGACAAGAAATGGTTCAGCGGGATGAAGTCCCATGACTGTCATGTGATGATGACGCAGATACTACCTGTCGTGGTTTTGTCACGACAGATGTCCTAGAGAAAGGACTTAGTCGTGGAGCCATCGCGACGGGTTATCTTAAAGGGGTTAAAGCGGACAAGGGACGCGGAGAGTTTATACTGGTTCGGCCCCTTGCGGTGAAGGTAAAAACCTATGATCCAGTTGTTGTGGAATTGCTGGGGTTTTGATGACCAGGGAGCGAATACGCTTTGCCTGGGTCTCAAGTTGTTGTTTGTTGTCCCTAAACCGCCGCCGGGTCGTCCCCTTATATACATGGGTTGACGCTTGCCGGTTTACAGGATCCCGAGGCCAGCTCACAAACGTGTACGGCCCGGTCTCTACTATTTCTGCCTTACAACACAAGCTTACATATCAATGTCGGTTTATGACTACAGGCCTTAATCCGCCTTTGGGCCCTGGGCCTTCATAAAGCGCCATCATCTTTGTCTTCATGGGCTTCGAATATAATAACTCATTATGGAGATAACCCGGCCTCTCCTGGCTGCTTTACGCCCAGTATTAATAACCCCAACATTAGGCCCCAGATTGATTTGAACTGGTTCATGTCAATCTTCAATACTTAAGAGAATTTCTTCTTCAGCACCTTCGCATAAATCTTGTAAACCGCCATGACGTCATCCTCGCAGATCATGATAAACCGCCATGACATCATCTGTTATTAAAAATTGCATATAGCTCACCTTCATTAATGAGCCTCCGACAATTGAGGCGACAGCTCTGCCACATATCCAACTTTTGGACTCCTCGATTTTCGCGCCTGTCACTTATCCCTTCCTTTATAAATAGGACCAGGGGGTCCTTTCCATTCCCCCCCGTGCCTCTTTGCTTCTTCTTCCTCCTCGAGCCAACCTAACCCTCACGCGCGGCCGCCGTCGTCAAGCTCCGCCCTCGACGTCAACTCCGGCCGCTGCATCAACCTGAGTGCACCAGAAAAACGCGGCGCTCCTCCGCTGCTCTGTCAGCACCTGTAAGTTTTCCTTTCCCTTGATTTAGATCTATCATTAGGGTTTTGGTGTTCCTCGAGGCTTGAAACTGTTCTTCCCCGTTCTTCTTCATAGTGTACATGATGACTTCAGATCTGCTACTTTCTTACACAGTTGTAGTTACAATCCCCTTTTCCATCCTTAGACCATCTGCCTCGTGTAGAAAAACTCATCTGGATCTGTTAAACTTGCTAAAGCACCTGTGCTTTAAGTCTAATATATTTTGATTTATCAACGCACTGCAGATCTGAAATTACCCAGCCAAGCTGTGAAACTTGTTTTTCCTTTACTTAGGCATCTTAGATCTGTATCTTCTATACCAGAGTAGGCGGTTTAATCTCATAGAAAAATGATGATCCGGTAGGTACCATTAGTCCCCTGTTGAACCGCCAGGCCGCTTTATCTTTGTACCATCTCCCATGTCTGATTCCGGTTTAACAATGTGTATGTACTTCTGTCTTCTTCTGCTCTTGCATCACTTTATATTTGTTCATTATAAATCTTAAACCGGCAATAACCATGTTTCAGCTTTCCATTGAAATGGCCAAACAAGTCTATGAGTGCAACTGAGTTCCTTCTCGGGTCACTGAAGAACAATTAGACAGATGTGTCACAACTGGCGCTTTAGCCAAGAAAGAGGTCATCCACTGGAGGGCCCCTGGTCCGGAAAATCCTCCTGAACCCAAGGACGGAAAAGTAGTCATTTTTGTTGATGATAGGTGGGAACCCGATGAAAGAGTTCACGCCCGAGGGTGGCCCGATCTTCACGTTGTAGGATCGAATCGGGAGGGATAACTAGCTGCAAGCAGCCGGGATAACTAGCTTTATACCTGCCAAGGTTGGATGCAACCCGTACGTTGGGGATGGCTGACCGAAGCTACAAGAACTCCAACCCGCTGTTCGAACAATCGCAGAACCACAAATCAAGACTAATCCACACAAAACAGCTGGAACCGTAGAGCACGAACTAGGGGGAACCAGAGGCTCCTTCTTGCGAATCCGAATGAACTCACAAGAGCAAAGGTAGCAAGATCTCTCGGATCTCTCTAGCAGTCTTGCTGCATAAGCTTGTAGCTGAATGGTTTGACAAAAGGTTCTCTAGAGGATGGGGGAGATGGGGTTTTATAGCAGGGACAACCCTCCTTAGCTAGGTGTGAAAATGGTTTCAAAAGTAAGCAGGTTTGCATGGCTTTCTTGGGCGAATAAGCAGTCAACTTTGGGAGTTGTTGCAGAGCTCCTCGGAAATTCGCGAAGTCTTGACAGCCTGGACACCTTCCACGAGAATGACTAGAACTTTTGACTCACAACTCTAAATGATGTGAGGTTTTTTGCATTGGAAAGATAATTTGATGTAGCTTCTGTTGATGTACCCCTATGGCCCCGTCTCTCCATCACATGGGTGTGCCACACCAAAACATCAGAGGTAAAAACTGACAGCATCAGCTTCACTTGCAACTTGTTTTCTCCAAACTTGTTCCTCCAAAGCGGTTGCTTCAAGAGCTCATAGGTTGTTGGATTGCTACCATGTTATACCTAACTTCAACCAACAACAATGGAGATGAACGCATAGTTGTGTCATCAAGGTTACAAGGTAAACTTAAGTTAGCGTTCACCTGGTCACTTATTTGTTTGGCGCGACTTCTTGTGATTGGACCTATAATTGTTGGAGACATGTCGATGGTTGTGGTGTCCTCATCAGTTGACTATCTGGGTCGAGGTTTTAGTCCTCCCGGTTCAAATTTTTTCCAAGATGTGCTTGCCAGCTTTCAACTCCACCCTCAGGACATCGGCCCAAACTCTGTGTCCAACATCTGCCATTTCCAAGTCTTTTGTGAGGCTTATCTTCAAGAGGAGCCCACAGTTGAATTGTTTAGGGATTTCTTCTATTTAAACCATCACACAGAGTTCACAGATGGACCCAATACTGAGCTCAGCGGAATGGCGGTTCAAAACAGGAAGGATGTCAGCTTCCCTCATGCCAAACTTCACAGTCACCCCAAGGAATGGAACCAGACTTGGTTTTATTGCAAAGACACATCTCCAACTGATGAAAATCATTTGCCGGGTTACCGCCCTCACCGTCTTAGCAATACACATCCCTTTCCTCAAAGATTAACTGCAAAGGAAAGGTCCAACTATACTCCACAACTGTCAAAGCTTAGAGCCTTTATAGCAAACGGTTTAACAGGTGTTGACTTTGCTCGTTGTTGGATAACCTGGAGCATATTGCCCTGAAGCCGACGCCCCAGTTTAATGTGTGAATACACCGGGAGTTTGAAGGACCCTCAACGACACGCTGATATTCAGCTGACAGATGCTGAAGTTACCGAGGCTATGAAGAAGATACTGAATGAACCGGAGGCTGTCTGTAGCCAGACCGGATTAAGTCCTTTCTGCATCTCCAACAAACCGCCAACTGTAAGGATCACATAACTTTTTTTGCTCTAACCTGCTTCTTTCAAATATTTTCTCAAAATTTTGTCCATCTTTGACAGGGCGATGATCCATTCTGGAAGAAAAAACCACAGGATAAACCGGCAAAACCACAGGATAAACCGGCAAAACCAACTCGCCCGAAGACCAAAGTGACCAAAAAATCTGCCAAGAAGAAAACCACTGCGTCTTCCGAGCCAAATGCTGATGCTGACTTGGCTAATCCGGACTCAGAGGTAGAACTTGACTCTCTTGGTTCATTTTTCATACACCTCATTAACAATGACTATTATCAGGACGATGCTGAAGGCAGCCAAGCTGATGATGTAGAGGTAATCATCCTTTCCTCCAGTTCAGATCCTCTGCCAACGCCAAAAATCCGTCGAGCAAACCGGAAAGTAAAATTTTCTCATCCCCTTGCTCACTTGGACCCAAAATTTCTTTTGAAGACGCAACACCACGAAGCTCGCCGCACAACCCGGCACAGCGACCAGGTAGTCACCTCAGCCGGTTTACCGAATACTCCAATCCGGAAACGTCAATCAGAGGTCTCTTACATTCCTGACACTTCTTGTCCCAAGGCGGGTTGTTTCCGTCAGCCTCTTAATCTGTCTGATTGAAATTATCAGGGCATGCCCCACTATCCCTTCAACCAAGGCGGCGATAGGAGTTGAGCATGGAGACATTTGCACCAACACCACTCCGACACCCACATATGAAGAGATGCCCCAATTCCCATGTGAGGAGAGCCACCCCACCATGAGTGATATGAGTGACTCCACCATATGTGACATTGAGTGCATTTCCTATGAGAGGATAACTAGCCCCACACATGAGAGCATGCCACACATCCTATGTGAGGTTGAGAGCCATTTGAGTGACTCCACCAACCATACGAGTGAGAGCATCCAAGAGGGAGTGAGCGAGCCACAACACTTAGTGAGTGAGGTAGTTGAGAGGGCACGTGAGGCCACTATGATTTCTAACAACTTAACCTCTACTCCGAGTGTGTTTTCTTTGGTGCTAAGTCTCCTACATGACGACATGCCTACCCTCGATGAGTCCATCCCTCCAATGGCAAAACCGATGGCCATGGTGGAAGACGATGCACCACCCACATGGTTCCATCAAGATGAAGATGATCAGGACTTGGTCTTCGACACCTCACCTACAACACATGTGTGACGCTCCAAAGGTAACATAGGTGATGGTGCTTCTCTTGTCCCACTAGCGGACTATCTCACAAATGATTGCTTGCATGATGTTGATCCACCCATATGCTTCATGCTAGTGCGAATTCCTCATGTCATGACTTACCCATTTATGATGAATATGATGATGAGCATGTTGAGTTGCCTAGTTGTGATGCTATGCTCCATAGGATATCATGTGAAAATTCTATTGGTCACTTCATATTTGACAATCCATTGAACTTGTCATATGCTCTGAGTGAGATCTCCCATATTGCTTCATTTCAATCTCAACATAGTAACTATGCATGTCCCATTAAATTAAATCCTATTTGCACTTATGGCATATATGACAAGATGATGGTCATTGGCTTTTGTTTTTCATGTGATGATATTGCTATGCTTCCTTTACATGATTTGTGTAATTCATCTACTATACTATGCGATGATCACATTGTTCCAAATATGCTTTGTTTTGGATGTTGTCAGTATTCTCAATGTGATGTTCTACAAATGCTCATGAGGAGACCCCGATAGTTTCCTCATACATATTAGGAGATCTTGATGCATTCCATACTTTGCGTGATTCCCATAATTGCGTGCACCATAGGCATTCCATGAATAACAATGCTCTACATATTTCTCATGATGAATTACATAATTTGAGTCTCCATTATGCTATACATAATAACAAACCTCCCATGATGGATGACATGTTTCTATATCACGCATCTCATTTATTTGAGCATTGAATATTTTGTGCTAACCAACAGATGCATGTATGCATCATGATGGATGATGTGTACATATACCACGCAAACACAATTTTCCCTTTGTCTTTGTTTTGTGTAGGTACTCACGTATACTCGTCAACCTCTCAATGCCAAGAGTTGACGAAACGAGCTCTTGAGAGCAACGATGATTTGGGATCACGTGGATTGTCCTTACCACCGTTCTCTTCGCGCAACGACTACGCGTGTCTATTTTACTTGGCTCTAACACGGCTATGGGCTATTTACCACTTGTCACCTTATGCTCATTTTACCGTGTTCACTTTGCATGTTAGGCCTATTTCTATGTCTTTGCCATGCAATTGTGACCCTTGCTTGCATTTACCCATGATACACCATTATGCTACTTCTATGTGTATTTGCATGCTTGGTGGAGATCCTTGTTGCTTTTACCATGTTTTCCTTGTACCTCATGCTATTGATGATTGTTGTGTTGGGAGAGTCATGATGTCCCATTGCTATTTACATATGGCCTCTCGCCAATACATTGATGATATTTTACTCATATCTTGCTTTCATGCTTGTGATATGTCATGTGCCTTAGATATGATCACTATTTGCACATATGACATGATTGCCATGATTACTTCTAGTACGTTGCACCTTCGCACTACTAGCTTGCTTGACTTGATCACTATGATTGCTTGCTTTGTCGAATCACCCATGTTCCATTCTTACTCGCTTTCTTGGGTTGACGACATATATGTTCATGCCTCTCACTTGATTTGTCTTGACCATAGTCTCTTGTCTCCATTAGTTGCATCTCTCATATCACCTTGTATTGAGTGACAACTTGCTATGCTTATTGATCTTGGATACTTGGACATATTACTTGTGATGCATGCTAGTTTGATTAAGCTTCTTGTCTTTGGCTGTAGTCGCATCATATGCTTTCATACCATGCCACATCTTGTCCTTTCTTATGATAAGCATGATGAAAACACTTGTTGGGTATCTCACTCCACAAATGATAGGTTTTGCATTGCCGCTAACCTCATTTGTTTTTCCGAGTGTTTGTCATGTTCTTTCATTTTGAAGGATTCTCAAGGCATTTCCATCATGAGACATATTGGTTATGTGAAGGCGTATATGATGTGCAACACCAACATTTTCAACATCCTCATAGAGGTGAACTCATTCCCTTTGAGCCATTCTCAAATACGCATATTGGATGGGCCATTCTTTCATTGTTCCCTCCTTGTTGTTTACATGATACATCTCGCGAACGGAGGAGCGACATTGGAGATGGACCCTTTGGATCTTCAAGTTGAGGAGCGCTTGGCCTTATTGAATGCACCTTCAGACTTCCACTCATGCCACGACATCGAGCATTGGTACATCAACACTCCTTTGACACATTGCACCAACACCTCCATATTTGTTGATTGTGTGTCCACATGTCATGCTCGATGGACATATTGATGAGGACATCAATACCATTGTTACACCCACAGCCCCTACTACTACATATAAAGGACCAATTACTAGAGCTCGCGCACGCCAATTAAATTTTCTGGTACCTTCGTTTCTTGGTAATGATTCTAATGTTCATGAGAACATGATGCTGCCTAAATTGGATACATTTGTTTTGCTTACAAATGAAGGGCCTGGCATGGATAAGAGGGATGAACACTTGAACAAGACCAAGCATGGAGAGGATGGCATGCACAAGGGGAACAAGAACGGAGTTACAAGTGATGATTTCAGGACTTCGAAGCCACCATAATGAGTGCATGAAGCCTTGGACGAAAGATACAAGACACCACTTCATAAATTTCATTCAAAGGCTATTCTAGGTGCTGCGTCACCTTATTATTGGGCCATGCCAATGTAATTTCGAAATACATAAGTATAGGCTGTTTTTAGAGTCCGTATGTGTGGGGAAACAAGAGATAGGTTTGGTTTCGGACCCCTTATCCAAGGGCCACGAAATTCCCCCCTCTTCCTCCATATATACATCCCTTAGGGCACCGTTTAGACTTTGGGGGTTTTGTTTAGATTAAAGTTCGCCATAGCTTCAACTTCGCGTACTTCGTTTGTGTTCAACGACCAGACAAAGGGGTCACAGAACCCCACCTTGATCAATAAAGCTTTCCTCTTATATTCACAATATCCAGATTGCAATCTTAGTTTCTTGCTTGTTCTTCGTTTGCCTGCAGGAAACAGACCTTCGTGGTCAGGTTGATCGTGCCCCGGCGTGGTCAATAACCTCTCGGAGTTGGTTTAGCGATTGCTAAGGCGGGACGTCCTTGCACGTTCGTAGTCGGATTGTCAAAGTCGACTTCCTCCAAAATGATAGCCACCATCTCATCGAAAGACGGGACACCTTTGCCTCAGGTTAGGATGGTGGCACAGAATTTGATGCAATTGTTAGTGAGCTTCAATAATGTTGGAAAAGGTTCACAAATTTGCAAATGCAACAAGTAGACCAATAGCAAGATATGGTACACGAAACACACACGCAAATAAATAAATGGGGTCGTGCAACCAAGGAATTAGCCAAAATGTGGAATCCACGAAAATGCTCTTGTTGCACAACACTAGAGAGACGCTAGCACGATTGCACAATAGACGGATACGAAACTTGTGCACAACCTACTAAGCAAAAATGCAACGACTTCTATCCCAAGTATGCTATATGTATGGTATTCTGGTGATATGATCCAAGATGATCGAGTATGACAATCTTAATGTAGTATGATGCTATGGTTCTTGCTTATAAGCTCTTTGCTTATCTTTCCCTTTTTTCTTAAAAGCTTGTTTGGCTCTTTGTCTTGTGAGCTCTTTTCTCATGCAAAACTTCACGAACCAAGATAGCAATTATGTATATGCGATGACAACCTTGTGACACAAGAGATGATACCAAGATATGCACCACTAAGATATGGTATGTATACTATGGGAAGTATGATCACTAATGTGCACAAGTCACGTTGCGAGCAATACTTAAAGGCTAGTCTCGATGGGTAAGTGACGCAAAAGTAAGGCTATGGTGGTTGTAACATCCCAAATATTCAATTTGGAACGTTATACATTAGATCATCATTGCATATCATAATTCATTTCATTTTGGCTAGATCCTAGAAATTCTACGCAACTCAAGGACCCACCGGAGAGAGTTGGGGATTTCGTTATTTCAAATTTGGATTTTCTCAAATTTTGAAAATAGGATCATTTGATTTTATTTATTTTATCTTCAATTATTTCAATAATAAAAATGAGAGAGAGGGAATAAAATGACTTTCCCAAAATAAAGGAATAATGAGGATTTAATAAAAAAATCAAATAAGATTTTATTTTGGAGTTTTTCGCTATTTTATTTGGATAAGAAAAAAATGCGCGTCTTTCAAAATTGCATTTAGGCCCCAAATAAATGTTCATCTTGTCCGGCTTGATTTTAGAAGTCGGGGAAAGTTTATTTCGGGATTTTTGGAGTTCGTTTAGTATTTCTTTTGTTTGTTTTTCTACGCGTATTTATTAAAAAAACGAAACCGACTATGGGCCGTGTTCGTCTCGAAACCGACTATGTTCGGCCAGGACTCCCCTGGCCGGGTCCTTTATAAGTCGCGGCCCGACCCCGCCGTTGGCCCAAGCCGCCGCCCCCAAACCCTAACCCTAGCCGACCCAGCCGCCGCCGCCCGCCCGCCGTCGCCCCGCCGTCCGACGCCCGACCCCGCCGCCCCTCGCCGAGGTAGCCGCTGGAGTTGTCGCTGCCGCCGGCGGTTTTCTCTAAAAAGCCGCCCGGTTTAAAAAAAAACTGCGGTTGTTTTATTTTTTTAGATCGGTTTATTTTTATTTTTCTCGGTTTAGTTAATTAGCGAGCGTTCGCTCGTTCGTTCGTTTTAACGAACGTGTTCATCGTTTGGTTACAGTTAACGAACGTTCGTTCGATAAACTGTTCGTCAGTTTTTCTTTTTCTCGGATTTTCCGCGATTATTCCAGATCGCGATTTTTGATCCGATTTTCGTTCTGGTATATCTTTTCGCTCGTTTATCAGAATCAGGCGATTCAAGCGCCTAGAGTTTCGTCTCGAAATTCTCTTTCCGTTTAACCAACTCAAACAAGTTTTTGCTACTGTAAAATTTGACTTAGATCCAGATTAGTAAATGAAGCTTGTTTCCTTCGCCGTTTGACTTTCGTTGCTTTGTTTGATTTGATTCTTTTTGCAAATCGGAGTTCTTAAGTTGAACTTTCTGGTTAGATCTTTTATTTGAGTTTTACCTGTGCATTAGTTGAGTGCTTACTGTATGCTTGTTTGTTTGCGATAGAGTACCCGGAGTGCGCCGCTTGTTACTTCGAATCTCTAGGTTTCACGGATCATCAGCAAGGCAAGTAACACTTTGATCATACCTCTTTACTACACAGTTTTATTGCATTAGAACAATCCTCAAACATTGCATGATTAGGATCTAATTAAATTGTGGGTATTGGGAAGTAGATGAGGTAGTACCTATTACCTGTTTTGTTATCAAACCCTGGGAGTTACTTCTACGTTTGCTCATGTTGCTATGCTATGCTAGTAGACGTGGATTGGGTGAGTGTATCCATGACAGATGTGAGATTGTTAATTTAATGGTTTACTTAAGGTGGCAACTTAAACACACATCTGGGTGGATTGAGGCACCTGGGTATTTCCAGTGATTGCCTGTTTTCTTTTGGACCGCCACCCAGGCTCAAAGGGATCATGAGGTTATTCATGCTAGAAACTTCCATGTGCAGCCACAAGCTATTATGGGCTCTAGCATAGTTGATTAAGTCGTGTGAACTCTTACAGTGGTAGACTAGCAGATGTAGGGGAAAGTAGGTGTAACTGTCTACCCAATCGTAAGGTGCAAACGCTTCTGAAAGACTATGTCTCGGTCATCCGTTTCTCAAACACCATGTAGTGCGAGAAATCCAACGGAGGAGATCGAGTCTTGTGGGGAAAAGTGCACAAACCTCTGCAGAGTGTATAAACTAATCATGGTTAGCCATGTCCCCGGTTATGGACATCTTGAGTATCTAGTACTTGGATTATCATGTGAATCTCATCATGTTACTCAAATTAATTTTGTTGGGTTAAGGTTGATAATTAATTGGGATTGAGATGCTGTCAACCATTCTCAATGTTTAACAACCACCATGATAGTTAAATAAAATTTATTCCTTTGCAGTAGGGAAAAATTGGCTTTTCACAAAACTGTAACCATAGAGCTTAAACACCAGCCAAATATGCATGTAGTATAGCTGTATTCTGTTCATTACTCTCTATGTGTTATTTTGCCAGCATATTCCATGTGCTGACCCATTTTCGGGCTGCAATGTTTCATGTTGCAGACTTTTCAGACGATGAGTAAGGTGCCTTAGGTCGTGGTCTTATACTCAGTGATGCCGTTGGAGTTGATGGACTCACTTATCTTCCAAGTCTTCCGCTGTTATCGTTTTAGATGGCCTTAAGCCATATTTGTCATACTTATTTCTCTTTTGAGATACTCGATGTAATAAGTGTGTGATTGCTACTCTGTTATAAATCCTCCAAGTACTATGCGTGTCAGCATTACTGATCCAGGGATGACACTGGTGCACGGTAGACCAGACTGTTTGAGGTCTGGTCGCTACAAAGGTGGTATCAGAGCACACGCTGACTGTAGGACACGACCACTAAGCTTAAACCCTAGAACACTACTCTCTTCTCATTTCTGTCTCCTCTCCATTTTCTACTCTTTTAGGAATGGCGGATGCAAGGAACAAGTTCATGCAACCGGATGAAGATACACCTTTCGGACGACACTTGAAGGAAGTCACTAAGTACCTGAACATTGGAATACCAAGCTTCACCGGGACCTACAATGCCACACTACCAGAAGAAGAGCGCTGGAAGATTCAACTTCAAGTTCCAAGAAGGACATTTACGCCAGTCACTAAGCCTATAGAGTTTTCCTTTGATGCACCAACCTGGAGTTTAGGGAAGAGCATGGCAGCCCACATCACTATGGGACGCATTGGAGAAGTCTACCACAGGGAGCTTAAGGATACTATTTATCAGATTTGTGGGCGCCGAGATGAGCAATGGGAGATGATCAGCACCAAGAAGGATGGATCAATTGCAGCTTTCATCCAGGAGCAAAACCAACACATTCGTCGCCAGGAGAACCAGATGTGCGCAGACATGATAGAACTGAAGAAGGCATTGACCAAGATCACGGAGTTGGAGGAAGAAGTCAAGGTTACACGCGAGGATTATATGGAGGAAATCGTCGCACTGGTGGAGAAGAATGATGACCTGGAAAAGAAGATCGGAGTATTCATGGGAGACCCAACACCAGGAGGAGAAGTTGGAAGGGAGTTGACCACTGCAGGACGCACAGATGCGGAGAGAGTGCGTTTTGCCGTACATCAGCTTGATGGACCCACAACATCATGGTGGGAGAATTACACAGCCACACACCCTCTTGACACTGTCACATGGGACCAGTTTCAGCAAGCTTTCCGTACTGCCCATGTTTCAGCAGGAGCTATGGCTATGAAGAAGCGTGAGTTTCGCAACCTACGCCAAGGAGGACGCACCGTAGGCCAGTATGTGGAGGACTTTAGTAAGTTAGCACGTTATGCTTCAGATGACATTGCTACAGATGCAGCCAAGCAGGAGAAGTTTCTGGAAGGACTGAATGATGAGCTGAGTATGCAGTTGATGGTAGCAACCTTCAACAACTACCAGGAGTTGGTAGATAGAGCTCTCATGATTGAAGGGAAGCAGCAGCAGATTGAAAGCCGCAAGAGGAAGTATGGACAAGGGAAGTACAATTCTGGAGCTCATCAGAAGCCACGTTTTACCCCAAATTCGGGAGGATCATTTCAGCATACCCATGGAGCAGGAGGTTCGCACAACCATAGTGGACCCAAGAATGGTAATGGGAATGGAGGAAGCAACAGACAGAACCGTAATAACCCATCTACCCCAGTTAAGAGAGATCTGAGCCAAGTCACTTGCTACAAGTGCCAGAAGACTGGACATTATGCTAATGAATGTCCCGAAGCTAAAAATGGAAATGGCAATGGATGCTCTGGGAAGAAGCCTAACCCTTTCAATAAAGGACATGTGAACCACGTTTACGTGGAGGAGGTTGAAGCACAGTCTGATGCAGTAATAGGTAAGTTTTTGGTTAAGTCATTTACTACACTCGTTCTTTTTGATACTGGTGCATCGCATTCATACATATCAAGGGGATTTGTGGATAAGTATAAACTACCCACCAAAATTCTTAGAACACCTATGTTAGTGAGTTCACCAGGAGCAGAGTATATGGCAAGCCAAGGATGTTTTCAGATGCCATTGGCCATATGTAGGCATGTTTTCCCCTCAGACTTAATAATCTTGGAGTCGCAAGGTTTGGATGTGATTTTGGGTATGGATTGGCTATCGATGTACGGAGGAAACATCGATTGCGCCAGTAAAACGATTTCGCTTACCACCCCAGAAGGAAGAAGGATTAAGTATGTATCCCGGCATGTGCCGAAGAGGACTCAAGTAAATTCCTTATCACGAGTTGTACAGGAGGAAGTACCAGTGGTGAAGGATTACCCGGATGTATTTCCAGAGGAGTTGCTAGGCATGCCACCGGATAGAGACATTGAGTTTTTGATTGAGCTTTTGCCAGGCACAGGGCCAATATCAAAGAGACCATACAGGATGCCCGCAAAGGATTTAGAAGAAATTAAGAAGTAGATTAAGGAGTTACTGGATAAAGGCTATATTCGCCCAAGTTCTTCACCTTGGGGATCACCCGTACTTCTAGTGGAGAAGAAAGATGGATCGTTGAGGATGGTTGTTGATTATCGTGGATTGAATGAAGTGACCATCAAAAATAAGTACCCACTGCCGATGATCAATGATCTGTTTGACCGATTACAAGGAGCTAAGGTATTTTCCAAGATCGATCTACGATCAGGATACCATCAGTTGAAGATTCGAGAGCAGGATATACCTAAGACGGCTTTTACCACCAGGTATGGGCTGTACGAGTATACCGTTATGTCATTTGGTCTGACTAACGCACCTGCCTATTTCATGAACCTGATGAACAAAGTGTTTATGGAGTTTCTGGAGTTCGTTGTAGTATTCATTGATGATATTTTGGTTTACTCAAAGAATGAAGAGGAACATAAGGAGCATTTGCGTTTGGTACTTGAGAAGCTCAGAGAACATCAGTTATACGCCAAGTTCAGCAAATGTGAGTTTTGGTTGAAGGAAGTTTGGATTCCTCGGACATGTTATATCCGGAGAAGGAATAGCAGTAGACCCCACCAAAGTCGACACTGTGACAAACTGGGAATCACCCACATCAGTTGGAGAGATCCGGAGTTTTCTTGGACTTGCAGGATGCTACCGGAGGTTCATTGAGAATTTCTCGAGGATTGCTAAGCCCATGACAGAGCTATTAAAGAAGGACGCCAAGTTCAATTGGACTGAGGAATGTGAAGCTAGTTTCCAAGAGTTGAAGAAACATTTGGTTACATCACCAGTGTTGATTCTGCCAGATCAACGCACGGATTATGAAGTATATTGCGACGCTTCACGTCGAGGACTTGGAGCAGTGCTAATGCAGGAGGGAAGAGTTGTTTCATATGCTTCACGACAACTTAAACCCCATGAGAAGAATTATGCCACACATGATTTGGAGTTAGCAGCCGTAGTGCATGCGTTGAAGACATGGAGACATTTTCTCATCGGAAATCACTGTGAGGTGTACACGGATCACAAGAGTTTGAAGTACATTTTCACGCAAAAGGAGTTGAATCTCAGGCAGAGGAGATGGTTGGAACTCATAAAGGATTATGATATGAGATTGCATTATCATCCCGGAAAGGCTAATGTAGTAGCCGATGCGTTGAGCCGCAAAAGTCATGTCAACACACTCATGATCGGAGAATTACCCAAGAAGTTAGCCGAGGATCTTCGTGAACTACGTTTGGAAATAGTTCCGAGAGGCTATGTAGCAACGTTGGAGGTTCAGTCTACCTTGATGGAAAAGATCAGGGAAGCTTAGAAGACAGACAAGGAGATTGACGAGATAAAGAAAAGGATGAGTAAAGGAAAAGCCAAGGGATTTCGTGAGGATGAGCACGATACCTTATGGTTTGAGGACCGCGTTTATGTGCCCAATGATCCGGAGATCAGGAAGTTGATCTTGCAAGAGGCCCATGATTTGTCGTATTCGATTCACCCAGGAAATACCAAGATGTATTTGGATTTGAGGGATACTTTCTGGTGGACCGGAATGAAGAAGGATATTGCGGAGTATGTAGCAGTTTGTGATGTATGTTAGAGAGTGAAGGCAGAGCATCAGAAGCCAGCAGGATTGCTACAGCCATTGCCGACACCCGAATGGAAGTGGGATAAACTAGGCATGGATTTTATCACGGGATTGCCCAGGACTCGTTCAGGTTATGACTCGATATGGGTTGTAGTCGATCGTTTGACGAAGGTAGCTCATTTCATCACAGTGAAGACCACTTACACCAGTGCTAAGTTGGCAAAGATATACATGACTAGGATCGTATGTCTGCATGGAGTTCCGAGGACCATTGTATCGGATAGAGGAACCCAGTTTACTTCAAAGTTTTGGAATCAATTACATGAAACTTTGGGTACCAGGCTAGAGTTGAGTACAGCCTTTCACCCACAGACAGACGGACAGACCGAGAGAGTCAATCAGATTTTGGAAGATATGCTGAGAGCTTGTGCGCTAGATTATGGATCTAGTTGGGACAACAATTTGCCGTATGTAGAGTTTTCTTACAACAACAGTTATCAATCCAGTTTGAAGATGGCCCCTTTCGAAGCTTTGTACGGAAGGAGGTGTAGAATACCATTGTTATGGGACGAAGTTGGAGACCGCCAGTTGTTTGGACCAGATTTGATTAAAGAGTCTGAACAGAAAGTGAAGTTGATTCACGATAGGCTCAAGGTAGCCCAGTCCAGGCAGAAGAGTTATGCGGATTCTAAATGAAAGGAGACAGTTTACGAAGTCGGAGACAGAGTTTATCTACGAGTATCACCACTTCAAGGAGTGAAGCGCTTTGGAGTTAAGGGAAAGTTAGCGCCACGTTTTGTAGGACCATACAAAGTTTTGGAGCGTATGGGAGAAGTTGCTTACAAGCTGGAATTGCCTGAAGGATTGTCAGGAGTCCATGATGTATTTCACGTTTCCCAGTTAAAGAAGTGCCACGCAGAGATGGCTGAGATACCACTGAGAGATACAGTGCCATTGGAAGCAATTCAGCTGGACAGTGACATGACCTATGAGGAGAAACCAGTTAAGATTCTTGAGTATGCCAGCTGAGTAACCCGCAGCAAGGTTATCAAGTTTTGCAAAGTTCAGTGGAGTCACCATACCGAGGATGAAGCCACCTGGGAGCGAGAGGAAGATCTACGGAAGGACCACTCTCACCTATTTTCTAGCCAACCCGAATCTCGAGGGCGAGATTCCTCTTAAGGGGGTAGGTTTGTAACATCCCAAATTTTCAATTTGGAACGTTATACATTAGATCATCATTGCATATCATAATTCATTTCATTTTGGCTAGATCCTAGAAATTCTACGCAACTCAAGGACCCACCGGAGAGAGTTGGGGATTTCGTTATTTTCAAATTTGGATTTTCTCAAATTTTGAAAATAGGATCATTTGATTTGATTTATTTTATCTTCAATTATTTCAATAATAAAAATAAGAGAGAAGGAATAAAATGACTTTCCCAAAATAAAGGAATAATGAGGATATAATAAAAAAATCAAATAAGATTTTATTTGGAGTTTTTCGCTATTTTATTTGGATACGAAAAAATGCGCATTTTTCAAAATTGCATTTAGGCCCCAAATAACTTTTCATCTTGTCCGGCTTGATTTTAGGAGTCGGGGAAATTTTATTTCGGGATTTTTGGAGATCGATTAGTATTTCTTTTGTTTGTTTTTCTGCGCGTATTTATTTAAAAAAACGAAACCGACTATGGGCCATGTTCGGCCAGGACTCCCCTGGCCGGGTCCTTTATAAGTCGCGGCCCGACCCCGCCGTTGGCCCAAGCCGCTGCCCCCGAACCCTAACCCTAGCCGACACTGCCGCCGCCGCCGCCGCCCGACGCCCGACCCCGCCGTTCGCCGACCCCGCCGGAGCCCGCCGGAGCCGCCGCCCCTCGCCGAGGTAGCCGCTGGAGTTGTCGCCGCCGCCGGCGGTTTTCTCTAAAAAGCCGCCCGGTTTAAAAAAAACTGTGGTTGTTTTATTTTTTTAGATCGGTTTATTTTTCTTTTTCTCGGTTTAGTTAATTAGCGAGCGTTCGCTCGTTCGTTCGTTTTAACGAATGTGTTCATCGTTTAGTTACAGTTAACGAATGTTCGTTCGATAAACTGTTTGTCAGTTTTTCTTTTTCTCGGATTTTCCGCGATTATTCCAGATCGCGATTTTTGATCCGATTTTTGTTCTGGTATATCTTTTCGCTCGTTTATCGGAATCAGGCGATTCAAGCGCCTAGAGTTTCGTCTCGAAATTCTATTTCCGTTTAACCAACTCAAACAAGTTTTTGCTACTGTAAAATTTGACTTAGATCCAGATTAGTAAACGAAGCTTGTTTCCTTCGCCGTTTGACTTTCGTTGCTTCGTTTGATTTGATTCTTTTTGCAAACTATAAGTTGAACTTTCTGGTTAGATCATTTATTTGAGTTTTACCTGTGCATTAGTTGAGTGCTTACTGTATGCTTGTTTGTTTGCGATAGAGTACCCAGAGTGCGCCGCTTGTTACTTCGAATCTCTAGGTTTCACGGATCATCAGCAAGGCAAGTAACACTTTGATCATACCTCTTTACTACCCAGTTTTATTGCATTAGACCAATCCTCAAACATTGCATGATTAGGATCTAATTAAATTGTCCGTATTGGGAAGTAGATGGGGTAGTACCTATTACCTGTTTTGTTATCAAACCCTGGGAGTTACTTCTACGTTTGCTCATGTTGCTATGCTATGCTAGTAGACGTGGATTGGGTGAGTGTATCCATGACAGATGTGAGATTGTTAATTTAATGGTTTACTTAAGGTGGCAACTTAAACACACATCTGGGTGGATTGAGGCACCTGGGTATTTCCAGTGATTGCCTATTTTCTTTTGGACCGCCACCCAGGCTCAAAGGGATCATGAGGTTATTCATGCTAGAAACTTCCATGTGCAGCCACAAGCTATTATGGGCTCTAGCATAGTTGATTAAGTCGTGTGAACTCTTACAGTGGTAGACTAGCAGATGTAGGGGAAAGTAGGTGTAACTGTCTACCCAATCGTAAGGTGCAAACGCTTCTGAAAGACTATGTCTCGGTCATCCGTTTCTCAAACACCATGTAGTGCGAGAAATCCAACGGAGGAGATCGAGTCTTGTGGGGAAAAGTGCACAAACCTCTGTAGAGTGTATAAACTAATCATGGTTAGCCGTGTCCCCGGTTATGGACATCTTGAGTATCTAGTACTTGGATTATCATGTGAATCTCATCATGTTACTCAAATTAATTTTGTTGGGTTATGGATGATACTTAATTGGGATTGAGATGCCATCAACCATTCTCAATGTTTAACAACCACCATGATAGTTAAATAAAATTTATTCCTTTGCAGTAGGGAAAATTGGCTTTTCGCAAAACTGTAACCATAGAGCTTAAACACCAGCCAAATATGCATGTAGTATAGCTGTATTCTGTTCATTACTCTCTATGTGTTATTTTGCCAGCATATTCCATGTGCTGACCCGTTTTCGGGCTGCAACGTTTCATGTTGCAGACTTTTCAGACGACGAGTAAGGTGCCTTAGGTCGTGGTCTTATACTCAGTGATGCCGTTGGAGTTGATGGACTCACTTATCTTCCAAGTCTTCCGCTGTTATCGTTTTAGATGGCCTTAAGCCATATTTGTCATACTTATTTCTCTTTTGAAATACTCGATGTAATAAGTGTGTGATTGCTACTCTGTTATAAATCCTCCAAGTACTGTGCGTGCCAGCATTACTAATCCAGGGATGACACTGGTGCACGGTAGATCAGACTGTTTGAGGTCTGGTCGCTACAGTGGTTATCAATGTAATGGCAAGGAGTAGACAAAGATGTCATCGAGATTACCGTCCTTGCTTATGGTTTAGGTGCCAAAGTTGTCGAAGAGGTCGATGTCGAGTCCGTGGCGAAGATGAGCGGCGGTGATGTTGATGTCGAACCGTACTTAAATAGACGAAACACAATAGGACACGGGAACCACAACTCAAATTCTCAAAGCAAAACATGTCAAAATTGTCGGAATTGGTAGTGTAAGCTGTGGTGGTGTTTGCGGAAAACGGTGGTGCTATGTAGAAAGGATGGTGGTATGCGGGAGTGTAAGTGGGCACCGGATCAAAATTTGACGAAATATAGGCGGAAAACGGAGCGGTGGATGGAAGTGATGCTGTCAGGGGCCGGATGTCCGGGGGTCGGGCCGGATGTCTGGGCTCGGGATCCGTGGACGAACTCGATGAACACCGCGTGGAGAGGTCAAATCCGGGGCAAAATTCGGAAGATTTTGTGGATGGGAATTGGGGAAAAGACGGGGGAAAGCTAGATCTACCTGCTACACACGAAATCCGCGGATCAAATCGAACAAAACTTCATCACACCAACAAATCACAAAAAAATTTGGGGGCTATTTTTGTGGGGAATTTTTGAATTTGGGACAAAATCAACAAAACAAGGCTAGAAAACAAAGAGGGGAGGCTCCGAAATCGTGATCAACGTGGCTCATGATACCAAGATGATGTCGGGTGGAACCCTAGAGGGCCGATCTTTCACGAAAGGAGCGGATCCCGCGATGAACACAAAGAACACAAAGGGAAAAACACAAAGGGAAAGAGAGGAACACTCAAACCAACAAGATATAGTCACACATATGCTAGATCTGAGTACACATATAGATCACATGGTCCAAATCCAACAAGGGACGATACATAGGGTAACCGGTTCTTCTCCGTGAGGACGGCTTGAGGTCTTCCCATATGGGGTCTTGAATCCAAGTGGATGAGGTGTCGGTCCCTCGCGGTGGAGTAGATCCGGATGGATGAGCGAGGCTCTATCTCACATATGAGCTATCACAACGCTAACCCTAGAAAGAGGGAGGAGGAGGAGTATATATAGTCTAGGTGGGCGAAGGTGTACATGGGCCTCGGCCCTTACATTGTGTGCAGACAGGGAAGGCCAGATATCCAGGCGTCGGGCCGGCTGTCCGGGCCTTCGCGAGGTGCCGAATGTCTGGGCTGGCACCGGATGTCCGGGCGGTCGGGGCTGGCCTTGACGCTCTCTGGATAGACGGGGTCCGGATGTCCGGGTGATGGGCCGGATGTCCGGGAGCTCAGGACCGGTCGGATGTCCGGGCTGAAGGGCCAGATCTTCTGTTCTCTAGATAGGCCTGTCCGGATGTCCGGGAAGAAGGCCGGATTTCTGGGCCGGAGGCCGAATGTCCGTGTCCTGTAGGCTTGGCCGCTGGCTCCTTGCTGCTGATGACACTTCCAGGGGCCGGATGTCCGGGGTCATACCGGATGTCCGGGTCCTGGGAGCTGTTCTTGACTCCTTCCATTGGTTCTCCTCATCCATGAACTTGGGGACTTGCCCGTCTTCACGTGCATCTTCGGGAGGGTCCTCTTGGTACCTAATCATGCACAACATTCCGGACATAGGTAGTAGCCATGTCTCGAGTGGATCATATGTGACATCACAAAGGAAGGAAGTCACCCCGGTCTCGAGAGCTCTAGCTCGTGCTCATGTCATAGGTCCTCTTGGCACTTGATGAGACGATGGTAGGTCCATGGGGATGACTGTAGGATGCTCCGCATTAGTTATACTAGAACACCTACACCCCCTGAACAAATTAAAGTTGAACCTAGTATTGCTATGGTTAAAGATCTCTTGGTTGATAATATTGATGGGCATGTTATTTATTTATGTGATGAAGCTGCTAGAGTCACTAAACCTGATACTAAAGATAAACATATACCTGTTGTTGGCATGCCTGTTGTTTCTGTTAAAATAGGAGATAATTCTTATCATGGCTTATGTGATGTAGGCGCTAGTGTGAGTGCAATTTCTTATACCCTACCAAGAAATTATGAATGATACTGCACCTGCTGAGATAGAAGATATTGATGTTACTATTAAGCTTGCCAATAGAGATACTATATCACCAATTGGGATTGTTAGAGATGTTGAAGTCTTGTGTGGAAAAAGTAAATACCCTACTGATTTCTTGTTCTTGGTTCCCCACAAGATATTTTTTGTCCGATTATATTTGGTAGACCTTTCTTGAATACTGTTAATGCTAAGATAGACCGCAAGAAAGATATTGTTACTGTTAGTTTCGGAGATATGTCTCATGATTTTAATTTCTCTAAATTTCGTAGACAACCTCATGATAAAGAATTGCCTAGTAAGGATGAAATTATTGGTCTTGCTTCTATTGCTATGCCTCCTGCTGATCCTTTAGAACAATATTTGCTAGACCATGAAAATGATATGTCTATGAATGAAAGAAGGGAAATAGATGAAGTATTGTTTAATCAAGGGCCTATTTTGAAACACAATTGCCTGTTGAAATCCTCGGGGATCCTCCTCCACCCAAGGGTGATCCCGTGTTTGAGCTTAAACAATTACCGATACTTTGAAAGATGCTTATCTTGATGAAAAGAAGATATATCCTGTTATTATTAGTGCTAACCTTTCAGAGCATGAAGAAAAGAAATTATTGAAAACTCTGAAGAAGCACCGTTCCACTATTGGATATACTCTTGATGATCTTAAGGGTATTAGTCCCACTCTATGTCAGTACAAAGTAAAATTGGAGAAAGATGCTAAACCAGTTGTTGATCATTAACGACTGTTAAATACTAAGATGAAAGAAGTGGTAAGAAATGAAATAGTAAAGCTTCTGGAGGCAGGTATAATCTATCCTATTGCCGATAGTCAATGGGTAAGCCATGTTCATTGTGTCCCTAAGATGGGAGGTATTACTGTTGTTCCTAATGATAAGAATGAATTGGTTCCATAAAGAATTGTTACAGGTTATAGAATGGTAATTGATTTTCGCAAATTGAATAAAGCTACCAGAAAAGATCATTACCCTCTACCTTTTATCGATCAAATGCTGGAAAGACTATCCAAACATACTCACTTTTGCTTTCTAGATGGTTATTCTGGTTTCTCTCAAATACCTGTGTCAAAAGACGATCAAGAGAGAACCACTTTTACTTGCCCTTTCGGTACCTTTGCTTATAGACATATGCCTTTTGGTTTATGCAATGCACCTGCTACCTTTCAAAGATGTATGACTGCTATATTCTCTGATTTTTGTGAAAATATTGTTGAGGTTTTCATGGATGATTTCTTCGTTTATGGAACTTCTTTTGATGATTGCTTAAGTAACCTTGATCGAGTTTTGCAGAGATGTGAAGAAACTAATCTCGTCTCGAATTGGGAAAAGTGCCACTTTATGGTTAATGAAGGTATTGTCTTGGGGCATAAAATTTCTGAAAGAGGTATTGAAGTTGATAAAGCTAAAGTAGATTCTATTGAAAAGATGACGTGTCCTAAATATATCAAAGGTATAAGAAGTTTCCTTGGTCATTCTGGTTTCTATAGGAGGTTTATTAAAGACTTCTCTAAAATTTCTAGGCCTCTCACTAATCTCTTGCAAAAAGATGTTCCTTTTGTTTTTGATGATGATTGTGTAGAAGCATTTGAAGTACTTAAGAAAGCCTTGATTTCTGCACCTATGGTTCAACATCCTGATTGGAACTTGCCTTTTGAAATTATGTGTGATGCTAGTGATTATGCTGTTGGTGCTGTTCTAGGATAAAGAGTTGATAAGAAATTGAATGTTATTCAGTATCCGAGTAAAACTCTAGACAATGCCCAGAGAAATTATGCTACTACTGAAAAAGAGTTTTTAGCAGTTGTTTTTGCTTGTGATAAGTTCAGACCTTATATCGTTGATTCCAAAGTAACTATTCACACTTATCATGCTGCTATTAAATATCTTATGGAAAAGAAAGATGCTAAACCTAGACTTATTAGATGGGTTCTCTTGCTACAAGAATTTGATTTGCATATTATGGATAGAAAGGGAGCTGAGAACCCCGTTGCAGACAACTTATCTAGGTTAGAAAATGTTCTTGATGACCTACTACCTATTGATGATAGCTTTCCTGACAATTAAATGTCATAAATGCTTCTCGTAATACTCCATGGTATGCTGATTATGCTAATTATATTGTTGCTAAATTTATACCACCTAGTTTCACATACCAGCAAAAGAAAATGTTTTTCTATGATTTAAGACATTACTTCTGGGATGACCCACACCTTTATAAAGAAGGAGTAGATGGTGCTATTAGACGTTGTGTACCGGAGCATGAACATGAACAGATCCTACGCAAGTGGCACTCTGAGCCTTACGGAGGACATCACCCTGGAGATAAAACTGCACACAAGGTATTGCAATCCGGTTTTTATTGGCCTACTCTCCTCAAGGATGCTTGTAAGTTTGTATTATCTTGTGATGAATGCCAAAGAATTGGCAACGTTAGTAGACGTCAGGAAATGCCTATGAATTATTCACTTGTTATTGAACCATTTGATGTTTGGGGATTTGATTATATGGGACCTTTTCCTTCCTCTAATGGGTATACACATATTTTAGTTGCTGTTGATTACGTTACTAAGTGGGTAGAAGCTATTCCAACCAGCAGTGTTGTTCATAACACTTCTATTAAGATGCTTAAAGAAGTTATTTTTCCGAGGCTTGGAGTCCCTAGATACTTAATGACTGATGGTGGTTCACATTTTATTCATGGTGCTTTCCGTAAAATGCTTGCTAAATATGATGTTAACCATAGAATTGCATCTCCATATCATCATCAGTCTAGTGGTCAAGTAGAATTGAGTAATAGAGAGATGAAATTAATCTTGCAAAAGACTGTTAATAGATCTAGAAAGAATTGGTCTAAGAAACTTGATGATGCTTTATGGGCTTATAGAACTGCTTATGAGAATCCTATGGGTATGTCTCCATATAAAATAGTTTAAGGAAAAGCATGTCATTTACCTCTTGAACTAGAACATAAGGCATATTGGGCTATTAAAGAGCTCAAATATGATTTCAAACTTGCCGGTGAGAAGATGTTATTTGACATTAGGTCACTTGATGAATGGAGAACCCAAGCCTATGAGAATGCCAAGTTGTTTGAAGAAAAAGTTAAAAGATGGCATGACAAAAGGATACAAAAGCGTGAGTTTAATGTAGGTGATCATGTTTTGCTATACAACTCTCATTTAAGATTTTTTGCAGGAAAGCTTCTCTCTAAAGGGGAAGGTCCATACATTATCGAGGAGGTCTATCATTCCGGTGCCATAAAAATCAACAACGACGAACGTGGTAAACGGTCAAAGAATCAAACATTATATCTCAGTTACTCCCATAAATGTTGAGACCAATATAATTAATACCGTAACACCGGAGGAGTAAATAAGTGACACTTTCCAGAACGTTGCAGACTTCAAAAAGGAGTAGGTATGTGGTACGGTAAGTAAACCGACTCCAAAACGTTTCCAATGATAAATTTTCTCCGTTTTGGAATATTTAAAAATTAGGAAAATTGAAAGTAGTCTGAAAGATACACGAGGCATCCACAAGGGTGGAGGGCCCGCCCTACCCCCTGGGCGCGCCCCCATCCTTGTGTCCACCTTGTGTACCCTCCGGCCTCCGTTTTCTTGCACGATACTTCTCTTGGTCAGTAAAAATTCATTATATAACCTCCCGAAGATTTTGACCACAGTACCACGACAAAATCCTCTGTTTTCGTTTTGAGTTGTTTCTTCGGCAGATCTAGAGCAAGATGTCTTTGCAAGAGTCGGTCGGGGAGAGTCGGGTATCTCACCCGACACCGGGCCCAAGAGCATACATCGAAGCTAACCACTCCGGGCAATCAACGGAGGAAGAGATGGAGGCTGACTTAAGGGTGGATGCATGGAGGAGGATCAAAAAGTTACCTCTCGTGTCCAAACTAGATTCATGTTGGAGGAACTGCAGAGCTCAGCAATACCAAATTCGGTTTTTCCTTCCAATGCTAGATTTCTCTCTTATGAAAATATGAAAAAGAGTGTTCCTTTTTCTCCCACAGCTAGGAAACATGCATGGGTGGACGGAGCTCTAGCCGTCACGGGTAAACTTCGCAAGGAAATAATGGATCTTAAGAAGCAAATTAATAAGCTCGAGGAAGAGAATCGTATCCTAAGGGGCATCATCGCCAAGAATATCACATCACCACCTCCGAAGAAAGAGACATAAATACATGGGTATGGGCAATCCCCTTGGCAACTACCAAGATTGGGGGAGGTGCCCTGGTATCGTATCACCATCACACCTTTATCTTTATTATTTATCTTAGTTCGATCCTTTTGGTTATATCTTGATCTAGTAGAATAAAGTTTTAGTTTAATCTAGCTTTCAGTTTTGTTTTCATCTCTATCTATGTAATTGAGTCCGTGAGATATATAATAAAGAGTAGTTTTGAGTTGAGGGCTTTGCTTTCTTGCTATGATCTTAAGGGAATTAAATAATAAAAAGAAATAAAAAGTTCATATATTGATCTTATGGAGAGTAATGACTTCACATATAAGGAGTATGATGAATAAAAGTTGTTGAGAGTTGACAAAACATAGTTTTGGTCATTGTTGCAATTAATAGGGAGTAATAAAGAAAGATAGGCTTCACATACAAATATACTATCTTGGACATCTTTTGTAATTGTGGGCACTCATTAAAATATGACATGCTAAAAGGTTGATGTTGGACAAGGAAGACAACATAATGGGTTATGTTTTCTTATATCCGAATAGAAGTTATATTCTCATGGATCATCCAACATGTTGAGCTTGCCTTTCCCTCTCATGCTAGCCAAATTCTTTGCACCAAGTAGAGATACTACTTGTGCTTCCAAACATCCCTAAACCCAGTTTTGCCATGAGAGTCCACCATACCTACCTATGGATTGAGTAAGATCCTTCAAGTAAGTTGTCATCGGTGCAAGCAATAAAAATTGCTCTCTAAATATGTATGATCTATTAGTAGGAAGAAAATAAGCTTTATACGAACTTGTTATATGGAAGAAATAAAAGCGACGGACTGCATAATAAAGGTCTGTATCACAAGCGACAATATAGAGTGACGTTCTTTTGCTTTAAGATTTTGTGCATCCAACCATAAAAGCACATGACAACCTCTGCTTCCCTCTGCGAAGGGCCTATCTTCTACCTTCTACGCTTATTCAAGAGTCATGGTGATTTTCACCTTTCCTTTTTACACTTTTTCTTTTGGCAAGCACTATATGTTGGAGAGATCCGGATATATATATATATATATATCCACTTGGAGGTAGGTTTTCATAAAGTATTATTGTTGACATTACCCTTGAGGTAAAAGGTTGGGAGGCGAAACTATAAGCCCCTATCTTTCTCTGTGTCCGATTGAAACTTTTGTACCCATAAGTACCGCATGAGTGTTAGCAATCACTACTAGGAAAAGGGCTATAGATGGAATGGCCACTAATGGCGCACCAGACATGTGGTGCGCCATTGCTATATAGCAGTGGCGCACCATGTGCTGGTGCGCCATTAGTGTGAAAGACACTAATGGCGCACCAGACACACGGTGCGCCATTAGTAACAAAATTTTTTTATTTTATTTTTCCAAACATACTAATGGCGCACCAGGGCACAGTGTGCCATTACTAGTTCTAACTAGTAATGGCGCACCAGCCACATAGTGCGCCACTACTATACTTTTTATTTTTTATTTTTTTGCAAAACTACTAATAGCGCACCGGAGAACAGTGCGCCATTACTAGTTTAAACTAGTAATGGCGCACTGTCCCCTGGTGCGCCATTAGTGTCTTTTTTTTGCAAAACTACTAATGAATGCAACTAAAATTGCAAAAAAAACAAATTTGATTATATTTTCAAATAATAAATGATGATTTTTTTCATATTCATAAATATTATTACTGTTTTTATAAAAAATTATTACTGTTTCATATTCATATTCATTTTCTAAAAAATTATTAGATGCAACAAAAAATAATAATAAAAAAATATTACTAATGGCGCACCTCTGGCTGGTGCGCCATTGCTATGTAAAAAAAACATTCTAATGGCGCACCGCTTCGTGGTGCGCCATTAGTAAGCTTCCCCCCACACTAAGCTGCCCCCGCCGCACCCGACCACCACCGCCCCCAATGCCCCCTCCCCGAGCCGAGCGCCGCCTCCCTCGCCGTCCCCCTCCGCCCGCGCCCGTGCCCTCGACGTCCTCCCGCCCAACCGCCCCCTCCGCCCGCGCCCTCGCTGTCCAACACCGCGCGGCCTGCCCAGGAGGACCGCCGCCATCTTCCTCTTCTTCACCCCCCGGCGTGAGCTCGGCGGCGACAAGGAGTGGCGACCGCAACGACCCCGTCGCCGGCGTGATTCTGCCCCGCCGGACTCCACCCCCGCCGCCCCCGCGCCCCCACCACTGCAGCCGGCCGGCGCCGTGTACGCCCTCGACTGCAGGTGAGCCCCTCCCCTCCACTTCCTTCTTCTTCTTCTTCCTCTTGCCCTCAACCTCTACTCTGAGTCTCGACCGCTGTGCAGGGCCCGTCCATCTCCGGCGAGCTCACCACACCGCGCGAGCTCAACGACCGCTGTGCAGGGCACCACCACGCATGTGACCCTCCGAATGTCAAAATTTCAACATTTTGATAGAGTACAATTGTTACAGTTATAGTCAGAATTGTGTATGATTGTGCCTAAAGTAGATAATAGTGGACTTTAGGCTTTTTTAGAGGCAATACTAGTGAATTTCAGTTAACTCCTTATAGTTCAGTTAGGTACAGAAAAATTCAGTTAGGTACAGTTACAGAAAAATCCAGTTAGGCTTTTTTAGAGGCAATACTAGTGGATTTTAGGTATCTATTTGCTTGTCCTTCAAATAGGGGCAAGACTGTTACAGAAAAATTACTAAATACAGTTAGCTACTGTCAAAAATTCAGTTAGGTACAGTTAGCATCAGTTAGGTACAGTTAGGTACAGTTAGCTACTGTCAGGCTTGTTAGATTAATCTTCAGTTTACTTGACTTTTGAGCCGCTTTATCTGAAGGGAGGGAGGTAGGGAGTGATGCAGTTGTGCAGCTGCTTGCTGCTGAACCCTAATTAGTTTGTTTGGCTTATGTATAAGACCATAGGGCACACCTCAATTGGAACCACAGCTGCACTAGAGCAATTATGTTTCAGAATGCCCAATCATGTTCTCCAAGTGCACCAAGTGCAAGTGCACTAGGATTTTAGAACCACAACTGCACTAGGATTTGGTGGTGGTGACTGAATGCAAGTGCACCAAGTTATAAGGGTCCATAAGCAGTGTTGTCATCAGGTCTAGACATAAGCTCCTGTAGTAAGTAGCTTTTGGTTTTATCTTTGTAAGATAACTGGTTCTTGTAGTTTGCTGTTGGTTTCTCTTAATGGAAATCGGAGGGGTAAACCCTTCCTTGATAAAAATTAAAGTGTCTGGTTTGTCGATTGCAGAACTGAACTTCTCTTTGAGAATGTGTACTCTGTGTTCTTGACATTTGCGCTTAAAGTTCTGAGAAAATCCACATGGTCTTTCATTTCTGTTGCATTGTTTTGTCTATATGGTCTTTCATTTCAGAGTTACACTTATATCATATTAATCATTGACAAATCCACAGGCTTAATCAATTGAGTAGTAAGTTGTTTAGGCTTGGCCATTTCCACTCATCGTAGATAGATAGAGTTACACTTTTGTTACATTGCGTTATCTTTCTGTAGAGTAGTAATGCTCCACTTCCATTGGTACTACTTGTGATGCTGACAACAAGTCTGTAATACTGAAATTTTGTCAACTTGTGATGCTACTGCTGTACCCCGAGAGGCCCTTGAGTTTGCTGGAATGTCGATTAACTTCCGTTCCGGCAAATTCGGGTACTCCATATGTCCTATTTTCAGCAAAGGTCATGCTGAAATTTTCCATGAATTTTAGCATGAATTTTCCATGAAATAGGACATATGGGGTACTTGTGACTAATGCATGGGCCGGGGTCTTAGTACTTAATTAAGTAGGAACCACTCATCCTAACCATTTGCTCTCAAAATTACCACTTCACTTCTTACTACTGAAAATCTTAGACCATCTCCATTCACCAATTGCTCAAACTAGTTCGAAGGGCGTGTTTTCACCACACTGTGGATTATCTTATTGGACCCAACAAAGATGATGTAGTTTTGAATTATGAACATAGGAAATGTCGTCATCAGACGATGAAAGTCTCCCGGGGGAGTGCGACTGGTGCCACGACGGTCGAGGTCTGTGCGACAGGCCTCACCTGGACGATGATCGGCGCTTCAGCATTAAGCTCGAGGAGACCTTCGAAGTTGAAATGGTACGCAATGACGACAAGTGTTTTTTTTCATAATTAAGCATGACTTCAACTATTTCAACGTGTAATTTCATCTTTTACAATTCGAATATAGTTTATCCCATGCCATGCAAGACGCTATGTCTTGGAGAGGATGGATTTTGAAGATCATGAAAATTTTCAAACGAAGAAAATTCACCTAAGGACGCATCATGATGTGGATTTTGAAGTAAATCTGTATAATGCTGAGAGCGTAACCCATTTTGGTTGCAAAAATTGGGAAGAATTTTGCAAGATGTATGGTTTTGATGAGGGTATGCTTGTCACCATGGATCTTGGTGATCCTGACACCGACCATGACAATATGGACATTTGGGTCCTTGTTGATACGCCTCCAGTTCTACCGCTATGTGAGTTTCTCAAACATAGTTAATTATTAACTAATTTATATTGTTTATTTCAAAATAGTTGACAACTTATTTCCATTGGCAGCTTATTTTGATTGTTCAAAAAATGTGCGGAACATGGTAGACAAAACCCACTACACCGATGGCTCCGAGTTAACTTATCAGGAGAAAAATCATCTGGTCGGATTTTGTACTGATCTTGAGAATTACAATATCTACAATCAAACTCCTCAACATTATGGTCAATACGTGCCACTAGTGCACGTGTTGAACTACGGTAACTACCATGGAGATACCCTGGTAAGATTTTTTACTATTACGACATCCGTGCATCTTCTGCATACTTCTAAAACTAGTACATCATTGCTAACTATGAAGTTATTACTATGTTTTTCAACAGAGAATCCCTGAGGATTGTGTGCCTCATTTGATGTATCAGAATGGCAGCCTTCGTGTTTTCAACTTATATCCAGGTCATCCTACGAATCTCAACTGTCCGTACCGGATTTCTAGAAGAAGTGGAGACATACTAACCAGAGAATGGAAAAAATGTATGGACAGTCGTAAGGAGGTTCTTGGAAGCAAAAGGAAGAGCCGCGCAAGAATTGGAGACAGGATGATCTCCATTCTCCATAATGGAGAGTCAGGGTCTATATTGTTTTATGCTATTTTACCTTAAATAGGGTATTTAGGTCCTGCCTAATATTCATGATCATGTGCTAAGAACAATTAAGTAGGGTTGGTTGGATGACTATCAGGATGATGATCGTATGACTTGTTATTAATAACGAGTAGAAGTTGTATGATGATGATTACTAGGACTTGTTAGGATTAGTATTACTTTCGACAAACTCGCTACTCGCGGTCTCGAGACTTGTAATGTTCTATCTTTGTTCGGTCTTTTGAATTCGGAGACTGATATGATGAATTGTATTTGGAGACTAATCTTCTATTGTATTCGATGAATCTGCTGTTGCTGTGTGGTGCTGCTTATATTTTGTCCAATAATATATTTTGTAATCTGTGCAAAAATCAGAAAAGAAAAAAAAATCCCTAATATACATACTAATGGCGCATCACACCGCAGTGCGCCATTAGTATGCCAAAGGATACTAATGGCGCATCACCACGCGGTGCGCCATTAGTATGGCTAGGCACATGGGTAAATATGGCCCCCTGGGAGGCATACTAATGGCGCACCGTGGCCTATACTAATGGTGCACTGCCTCGTGCGCCATTAGTATACCAGATACTAATGGCGCACTAGTGGTGCGCCATTAGTAAAAAATACTAGTGGCGTGGTGCTAGTGGCGCACCAGTAGTGCGCCATTAGTAGGCAAAACTGGTGTGCCACTAGTAAGCCTTTTTCTAGTAGTGAATTGTGAAAGATTAAATGATAGTTGAGTATGTGGACTTGCTGAAAAGCTCTTATATTCACTCTTTCTGATGTTATGATAAATTGCAATTGCTCCAATGACTGAGATCATAGTTTGTTAGTTTTCAATAAAGTTTCTGATTCATACTTTACCTTGTGAACGAATTGTTACTTTAGCATAAGAAATTAGATGGCATTATATGTTGCTGTTCTAAAGATGATCATGATGCCCTCATGTCCGTATTTTATTTTATCGACACCTCTATCTCTAAACATGTGGACATATTTATCGATATCGGCTTTCGCTTGACGACAAGCGAGGTCTAAGCTTGGGGGAGTTGATACGTACATTTTGCATCATGCTATTATATTGATATTATTGCATTATGGGCTGTTATTACACATTATATCACAATACTTATGGCTTTTCTCTCTTATTTTATAAGGTTTACATGAAGAGGGAGAATGCCAGCAGCTGGAATTCTGGACTGGAAAAGGAGCAAATATTAGAGACCTATTCCGCACAACTCCAAAAGTCCTGAAACTTCATGGAGCATGTTTTTGGAATATATAAAAAATATTGGGTGAAGAAAATACCAGAGGGGGCCACCAGCTAGCCACAAGGGTGGAGGGTGCGCCCTACCCCCTGGGCGCGCCCCCTCCTTGTGGGCCCCCTATCAGGCTTCCGATGCCCATCTTCTGCTATATGGTGTGTTTTAACATGGAAAAAATCAGAAGGAAGCTTTCGGGACGAAGCCCCGCCATCTCAAGGCGGAACCTGGGTAGAACCAATCTAGGGCTCCGGCGGAGCTGTTCTGCCAGGGAAACATCCCTCCGGGAGGGGGAAATCATCGCCATCGTTGTCGCCAATGATCCTCTCACTGAGAGGGGGTCAATCTCCATCAACATCTTCAGCAACACCATCTCCTCTCAAACCCTAGTTCATCTCTTGTATTCGATCTTGGTCCCAAAACCTCAGATTGGTACCTGTGGGTTCCTAGTAGTGTTGATTACTCCTTGTAGTTGATGCTAGTTGGTTTATTCGGTGGAAGATCATATGTTCAGATCCTTAATGATAATTAATACTCCTCTGATTATGAACATAAATATGATTTGTAAGTAGTTACGTTTGTTCCTGAGGACATGGGAGAAGTCTTGTTATAAGTAATCATGTGAATTTGGTATTCGTTTGATATTTTGATGAGATGTATGTTGTCTTTCCTTTAGTGGTGTTATGTGAACGTCAACTACATGACACTTCACCATTATTTGGGCCTAGAGGACGGAGTTGGGAAGTAATAAGTAGATGATGGGTTGCTAGAGTGACAGAAGCTTAAACCCTAATTTATGCGTTGCTTCGTAAGGGGCTGATTTGGATCTATATGTTTCATGCTATGGTTAGGTTTACCTTAATTCTTCTTTCGTAGTTGCGGATGCTTGCGAGAGGGGTTAATCATAAGTGGGAGGCTTGTCCAGGAAGGGCAGCACCCAAGCACCCAAGCGAGAGGGGTTACCTTGCTGCACCTTGTTTACTTCTATTACTTGTTACCCGTTATGATTTGTCTTATCACAAAACTATATATTACCGATAATTCCAGTGCTTGCAGAGAATACCTTGCTAAAGAGCACTTGTCATTTCCTTCTGCTCCTCATTGGGTTCGGCACTCTTACTTATCGAAAGGACTAGGATAGATCCCCTATACTTGTGGGTCATCATCCTCTTCTCTTCTTTAATAAGTATGTTCCTTGTTGGGAAGAGTAGCAGAGACATTTGCGGTCGACTGGTCAGGTCGAGTTGTTCTCCCTTAGTATATTTTGAATCTGTTAGGTTAGGTCGACTTGTTCTTCTTTACTATATGTTGAAGCTGTCATCTCCGAAGTATCATCACTTCTGGAGCTCTAATATTTTGAGTAGTAGACCACATTATATTAATGCACCCACCAAATTACAGCATGCATGGCATCTCTCAGAAGAATTGCAGAGATAGCACAAAGGGGTTTACAGGGAGGCAGTATTGAATTAGAATCACTTCTGCATTACAGAGATAATCTCACTTTTTTTATGTTTTCATGCATGTCAGGTATTGTACATCATCAAAATGAATATGATAATGGGCACACGAGAGGAATATTGAGGAACAATCCACTGGCTAACAAACTTGGCATGGTGGAGGATGGCCTATCTTATTCACCCATCAAGGTGCTTGCTCTAACTTGGCAAGGTTGTATTGGTGGAACATATTTTGCATATGACCTCTTGCATTACTTCTACTTTGTTACACCACCATCTGCTTAGTTTAAGCATCATATATGAGTATATGCCATACCTATCCATTTTCTGTGCCTATTCCATGTATCATCATACTATGTTTTTCCAGTCAAATGTTGTTCTCGTAATAGATGTCCAAAAGGAAGATGGTGAGTGCAGATCGTCAAGGATTACAAACTAGGTATTTGGAAAATGTAGTGATACATGCTAAATCAGATAGATCAGCAGCCATAGAAAACACAGGCCCAACTGTACCACACTTAACCCCTACTCCACTGGCCAAACCCCTATTAGAACTGCTGAGAGCCCAGCGTCAGGTATTATCTATGATATCAATTCAAAATTTGAACTCCTAAATTTCTGCATGTGCCTTACCTTCTCTCTTGTATGAAAACTAATTTCAGATGAATCTCCTTGCTCAAAGGATCATAGGATCTCACAACAATACTGGGCACTGCATTGCTCTTGTCAGTACCTCTTGCCCTTTGTCAGCATACTTACAATCATTGCTGTTTGATTATGTAGCATCACTGTAAATGTTCGCTTCTTTATCCTCCCTTTGCTCTAAATTATAAGATCTATATTTACTATTGGATAAATATAGAATTAACACAATGGTTATAAAGTTTTGGATTGCTCATGTAAGTACCTGTTGTCATGTACTCCCTCTGTATCGAATTAATTGTTGATCAATTGGATGTATTTATAACTTAATAGTGCTAGATACATCCATTTGAGCGACAAGGAATAACGGACGGTGGTGGTATTACTGTACTTGCATCGCGAGATAGTTGATTGTCTAGCATTACTCTGCATCTTATCTGCCCTGCCCTCCACTTTCTCCAAATTATCATATCTACATTTACTCTTACCAAAATGTTGAATAAAGCCAATCCACTACACACATTGATGTCTGCATTCCTCTTGTCAGTACCTTTTGCCTTGTAACGCTGTACATAATTAATTGCTATTAGATTATGTATCATTAGTCTACACCTGAGCTTCATTATCCTCTGTTTCTTCCAATATTATTTGATCTATATTTACTCTTTGCAAAATGTAGAATAATGGAAACGCTTATAAAGAAGTTTCTTTGGGGAATTTATTGAATTATCCTTCCATCGACATGGAGAAGCTCTTTGTCCAGCCCGTGTTAACATGTAATGTAGGTTCATCCTTCTCAAGCCTTCAAACTTTGTTCTAGTATAGATTTGGATAGGCATCATTTCCTCCACTGCTGTTTACATCCGATTGGATGTTTGCAATAACTACCAATTTTAAATTGTAGTTGTAAAAACATGTTCCTTATGCAGAACATATCCATTTATTTGCTTATATAATTGTGAAACCTGTTACGTGTCTCCTTGTTTCTCTTTCAGAGTCGTATCTCTTATGCCAGGCAGAACTTTAGGGAAGATAGTGAGCCAAACCATCTTGAAGAGAGCGAGATGACCCCAAGGTCCTGTCTTGATGAAGACAGTGAGTTGAAGCTACTCACTAGCAGCTGTAAGACAACCTCTGTGCACTCGCTGCCTCAATCAGTTCGACTTCTTCAGTCTCAACTTAAAGCGGAAAGGCTTGCTTCAGCTCAGCTCTGACTTGATGTCAATGATGCAATGAAGATCTCAGAGGACTGCCTTGCGCACTATGGTGCTATAAATCTAGGAATGGAGCATCTATCGCTAACACAGGTGAGGTCTCATCAGCTTGTTCGACTGCTTGCGGAGCCCGTCCTGGCCAGGCCTAATGCCTTCTGAAGTGCTCTCAATAATGTATATTCTTTTGTCGGTGCGTTTATATGCACTGGTGGCGAACTTTGATGCCCAGTGTATGTAATCCGCGGTCATGTTGCACTTTATTATCACCGGTGGCGAACTTTGATCCAGTGGAAGTAATATGTTGTAATTTCTTTACTGTATTGTCTAGGTTTATTCTTGGTCGGTATGCTGTAATTTAGGCCGGAAGGTTCAATGGATCTCAGTGTTGCCGGTCTTCAGACCGGCCCGTTACTCATATGGGCCAAAACATGGGCCTATAATCATCTTGGGCCATTAGCAGGTCTAAATGTATAGTAGTTTTCCGCGTTTAACAGGCCGAGTAAAGTTCTAGCCAGCTGGGCTAGTGAATACCATGGGCTTTTAACAGGCTAAAAACTAGATTGGGCTAGCGTTGAGCCAAAAAATTCACGAGCCAATAGAGGCCGAAACTGCCTAAGGCCCATGTTTGGCCCAAATAGGACGAGCTGTTAACAGGCCAAAATATATCTCGGGCCTGTTTGACCCAATAAAATTATGGGCTTTAAGGAGGCCAGTATCCATGCGGGCCATAGGCCCAAAAGTGTCATGGGCCATTATCAGATGGGCTGTAAGCAGGCCGGATTCAACGCGGGCTGTAATTAGGCCCAACTGTTACATGGGCCATTAATAGGCCGATAGGCCAGTTGGGCTGAAATTTATCCACGAAGACTACGGGCCGTTAAGAGGCCTAAAGTTACTTTGGACAAGAAATATCCTAGTTTCTGCATGGGCCGTTAAATGGCCTAAAGTTAAACCGGGCCGACAATGCCCCAGATGCACCACGGGCCGCTAACAGGCCGAAACTATTATCGGGCCGAACTGGTAAATGGGCATTTAAGAGGCTGGAATACAAACCTAGCTTAGAATGGGCCCAAAAGAACAGTGGCTTGTTAATGGGTATGATCCGCTATGGGCCGTAATTTGGCCTAAAACACGGCAGGCTATGAACGGGCCTGATCTAATATGGGCTTCAATTGGACCCAAAACATGGCAGTCTGTTAACGGGCCAGCCCACTAGTGTCTACAAATATTGTGGGCCTTTAGCTGGGCCAGCCTTTTTTACCTTAAATGGGCCACTGTTGGGCTATGACACATGTCGCCATATCATAGGCGTCTTCCGTCCATTGTAGGGATGCCATCTATCCCAACGATGAGCTGGCACGTGCATTATCAGGTGAATGAGAATTTTACACGTGTAAAATCCCCATTGGTCAGGGCTGTTAACGGGTTATCGGATCCAAACCGGAACCCGATAGCTTAACGGTGACCCGTTACGATGGATGCCACGTGTCGGTCACCCTTGACGAAAGCACTTTTATGACGCGCCGATTTATCGTCATGGAAGTGGACACTTCCGTGATGATAATTTTGGTAATGTCATGGAACACTTCTACGACAGCACAGGTATGACTATCTTGATTCTGTTATAAAATCGTCATGGATGTACATGCATGACAGAAAACGTAACCTACTGTGACCAACATGTATCATCACGTAACTGTATTTTTTTGTAGTGATTGTAGTTGAGATGCGACGGATGACTCTGCGTGATTTGCAGCAGTGGCACCACACCAATGACAGCGGGTTACGATGAGCAACCTGCTGCGATGAGTGTGCCGGCAAGGGTGTGATGAGACCCACATGGGATGGTACAGGTGGCAACTTGGCACATATCTGGTTGTTGCCTGCTGAAGAGGAGGTAGACGAGCCACCAGCGGACATGGTTGCTGCGGCCGGAGCTTCTGATGCCAGGCAGAGTAACTAGAGAAGAGGAGAAGCGAACGTTGGATATGTCAGTTTCTTTACTTGTAGAGTAGCATAGCACTATATATAGTCATGGTCTAGGTTTGGATTTGAACCAGCTACAGGAGCACATCTCTCTTTTTTCTAAAACTTAGCACTGTCTCTTTACTGGTACACTAGCTTGTTTTGTACGCCTTCTCAAGTCTTTGATTTTCAGGAATGTTATGTGGCGAACGTTCCCTGGGAGGAGGACGGCAAACGAACGCATTTTCCTAGCAGTTTTATTTGCGATGCAAGATCAAACGGTGGCAGTTTCGAGAATGTTATCTGGTGAACGAGCCCAAATTTTCTTTTCTTCCTATAAAAAAGTATGCTATGTGGTGTCGGCTTAGTCGACAAACGATTGTGCCAACCTTGACTGTTGGATTGACATTCAACGTCTATCTTGTTTCTTTAGTCTCTTCTTCCTCCAGCCGCCAAAGCCAAACCAGCGCCGGCAGGACCGCCTGCTCCCACCTCCCATGGCTGGCTGTGCTGCGCGCACGCATCGCGGCCACATTGCACCCTAAAACTCTGCGCATCTTCCCTGGCTCCTGTTCGTCCCCGTCTGACGCCTCACCATCGTCCTCCGCCTTGGTTCGCTCGTCGCGGCGCTGCCCTCTGGTGTTGTCAACATGGTCAACAACCGAGAGGAATAAGGAGATAACTGTACATGGTGAGAATGATAGTAGGGACCCACCAGGATCATGGCAGTAGGCAAGCAAGTGCCTCCTTTATTACAAGAAAACATATGGTTCCTCCCGATGGTTTCCTGACATCTCGGTCGCACACCACTGTCAACGTAGTCAATAAGCGAGATAACTGCACAAGGAGCGGCTGACACCCGGGACCCAGCAGCTCCCGCAGTATTATTTTTTTGTTTTCGGGACGGAGCAGGGTATCAATTGGGTTGTGCGGGAGCTATGGCCCATATAGCCCAGGCTTTTATTTCATATGTTTACCACATGACCAACCCAATTTTGTTTTTTCTTCTTGAAAATGGCTACCCAGCTATTTTGTTTTTTTAGAATAAGCAACGGAGGCCTACTTGCTTTTCTACGCCCTGTTGGGCCTGAAATCTTTCAAGACGAGGAGGGATGCATTCGGCTTGCCTAGAAAATGGACAATAAGAAATAAGAAATGGGCTGTAAAATGAAAAATACAACAAACAGGCAATTAGTTCCAAATTAATTTTTTCTTTCCGATTTCGATAGTTTAAATTTCATTGTTTTTGTGCAGGTAAAATTTCATTGGATTTTACATGAAGGTATGTTTATTTTTAAAATTAATTTGAATCTGGCTAGAAATTTAGGGCTGTATGCTGTTTGGGACAGATTTCGAGGCTGACTTGTGGGTCTACAAGGTTGACGTGTACGAAAGGCTTTGTCAACTTAGTCCACAAACAATTCTAGCAGCAGTGACCGTTGGATTGTTAATCTAATGGCCGTGCTGCTTCTGCAACCTCTGGTCTTCTTGCTCCAGGTGCCCAAACCAGCGCCGGTCATACTGCCTGCTTATGCCTCCCGTGGCCGGTTGTGCTGCCGCGCAGGCCTAACCACCCCATACTACTCCCATCGCTGGCCTGGCCATCCCTCTACTCACCCACTGTTCCTGTTATTCTCCGGCGACGACAGACGAACCAGTAAACCCTCGTACTCCCCTCCGTGCGGGAAACAACTATCGAGTCTTCTCCGGCTCTAGGTCGTTCCCTTCCTAGGCCATGCTGTCGTCCACCGTCCTGGTCCTCTCGACATGGTGTGGTCAAACGTGGAGAGGATGACAGCTGGGTCCACGGCCGTATGCAAGGAAGTGCCTCCTTAGTACGCGCAAAATAATGATTCCTCCACCTGACAGCGGGAACCCACCGGAAGTGCCTCTGTATTTCATGGAAAAAAGTTCCTCCCACTGGCAGCTCGGACCCACCAGCTATATCTTCGCATGCAAGGAAGTGCCTCCTTATTACGCACAAAAAAATAATACCCCCTGCTAGCTGGGACCCACCATATTTGGAGGCTGACTTGTGGGCCTACTAAGTTGGCGCGGACACATGATTTGTCAACTTTGTCAATATAAATGACCTAGCTGCTGTGACCGTACGATGTCCATCCAACGGCCGTCGTGTTTCTTCAACCTCTGGTCTTCTTGCTCCAGCTGCCCAAACCATCGTTGGCCGTGCTGCCTGCTCCTATGCCGCGTGGCCGGCTGTGCTGCCACGTAGATCTCACCGCCCCACCCTACTCCCATCGCTTGGCTGGCCATCCCTGTACTCACCTAGACCTCCTGTTATTCTCTGGCGACGGTAGCCTCACACTGCAGCCAAACCCGTAAACCGTCGTACTCTCGTCCGCGTGGAAACAACTATCGAGTTTTCCCCAGCTCTAGGTCATTCCCTTCCTAGGCCTCGCCATCATCGACCGCCTTGGTGCTCTCGGCGCGGCGTGGTCAATGTGGTCAAGGAACGAACTCCATCGGAAGAGGACTGTATGTGGAGAGGCTGACAGCTGGGTCCACGGCCACAACAAGGAAGTGCCTCCTTATTATGCACAAAATAATGATTCCTCCACCTGATAGGAAGGGCCGCCATATTTTGCGAAAAAGCAGATTCCCCCCTGACAGCTGGGACCCACTAGCTACATCTTCACACGCAAGGAAGTGCGTCCATATTATGGGCAAAAAAGGATTCTTCTACCTAACAGCTGGGACCTACCAGCTATATCTTCGCACGCAAGGAAGTGCCTCCTTATCCTCCCTAACAGCTGGGACCCACTGGGTCGAACCGTACATAGGGTTGTATGTCTGGTCGTGAACATGTACGTACATACTAGTCGATCGCTCTCTCTGCAGCGTTGAACCCTTGCCGAGTAAGGAGATGCATGTGTCATAGTAGAGGCGTGGATGTAGCATGTAACGTAGTCCCGTCTATATATATCGTGTACACGTATGTACAACCAAGCTACAAGAAAGTAAATATGGCTACGTACGTACATACGGGCGGGGTCTCAAATGTGTACGTGCGCATACTTACGACCAGGGCTCATGTACATGAAGAGGCAACAGACGGCAGTGACGTCGTCCTGTTCATCATCAGCTAACCGGCTGGGTCGGATTGGAGGAAACAGCGTTGTGTTCACCACGAGCCAAGTGACTGGGTCGGAACACATCATGTTCATTGGGAGCGAAGCCACTGGGTTGGAACACATCATGTTCATCGGGATCCAACCGGCTTGGACGGAACAGCGGGAACAGGGTCTGGTGTACCGCAAAATGGAGGAAAACGGCCTTATGTTCGACCGTGTATGGTCAAAACGGGGTCCTGTTCATCGCGAAGGGTCTGGCGTACCACAAAACAAAGTAAACAACCTTCTGTTTGAGTGCCTACGGTCGAAAAGGGGTCCTGTTGATCGGGAGGGGTGTGGCATATCGCAAAACAGAGGAAACCGACTTGTGTTGGAGCGCCTACGGTCGAAATGGGGTCCTGTTCATCGGGAGGGGTGTGGCATATTGCAAAATGGGACTCCACGACCTACTGTTCATCCACCGTCTACTGCCTCGCTCCAGCCTCCACGGGCTACTGTTCATCCACCGTCGACTTCCTCCAACCTCCACCTGCTACTGTTCATCCAACATCGACTTCCTCCTGCCTCCAGTAGCTACTATTCAGCCACGGGGTCCTGTTCATCCAGCCTCCACCGGCTACTATTCAACCAGCCCTCCACGGGGTCCTATTCATCCACCCTCCACCGGCTACTGTTCAACCAGCCCTCCACGTGGTCCTGTTCATCCACCCCAACCGTCTCGATCGGGTGGTGTGTGGCGGCCTCCTCTCGATCGGGGTTCTGTTCATCCAGCGACAATGGCCTCTACTACCACGGGGTCCTATTCATCCAACCCCCATCGGGAACTATTCATTCAACCCCCAACAATGGTCACTGTTCATCAAGAGGCAGCAGCAGGTTTCGATCGGCTTCAGTTAGCAGCAGTAGCGAAGGAATCGCTCTGGTTCAGTTAACAGCCAAGGGATTGATCGCTCGTGTTCAATAACGTAGCCAGTGCAATCGCTCGGGTTCAGTAAGCAAACACCTCGCTCGGTTTTAGTTAGAGCCCAATGCCTCGCACACACACGCGTACGTGTACGAGAGAAACGCGCAATCCATCCGTGCATCGCTCGGCCCCGACTGAGGGAGTCATGGACTAAGGGGTCCTCGGGGCGACGACCTATTGTACATGGGCCGGACTGGTGGAGCCGTATATTGACAGGAGACCTATGAAGCCGTGGTGTGCCCCCAAGTCAAGAAGGCGAAGGATCTCTTTAATTCCTTATTGTAATATATCTTTTGTAACCCTAGCCCTATCGGTGTCTATATAAACCGAGGGTTGTAGTCATTAGGATTAGAGCTACATTCATTAGCTCATAGCCTTAGGGTTTAGCTCATACCGACTTGGAGGTAGATCTACTCTGTAAACCACGTTATACATTCAATACAATTAAGCAGGACGTAGGGTTTCACCTCTTTGAGAGGGCCCGAACCTGGGTAAACAATGTGTTTGTCATCCCTTGTTACCCATCAATGCTAGATCCATAGCTCGGGACCCCCCTACCCCGAGGTCTGCCGGTTTTGACACCGACATTGGTGGTTTCATTGAGAGTTCCACTGTGGAATCGCCAGAGGAATTGATGGCTCAACCGGTCGTTGGAGACCACATTTGTGCCGGGGGCTTCCCTGGCCCTGGTCATCTCCTCGTTTTTGACGACATACTAACGCGCGCCGATCCCACTAATCGCCTCGACCAGATCGAAGGCTTCGCCCCCGTCGAAGGGTTCATCGGTTCAGGGGCGTCGATCCCAGGATCAGCAGATTCACAAAAATCTGGTATCCCCCAGAGTCCGGCCCTGGAGCCCGACTCCGACGGACCGCCCCAAAGATCTCCCATTGAATCATCGGAGTATCTGGCACCCCCATGTGGACAGCCGACAGACTACCTGGCTAGCATTTTTCGTGCGATGGGAATATCTGTCTCTTGGCCTACAGCCTACGATTGGATTGGGCTTAGACCCGACGACCGAGAAATCAACACCCCTCCGGTCACACACCTCGTTGCCACAGTCGAAGAAGCCCAGGAGGGGCCACAGCCTTGCAAGCTAAAGATGGTGTACACTCGAATCCCTAGCTCGGAGTCAGACACCAGCCCGGATGTACGTCCGCACATAACCACCAGCTCAAGCCCCAACCTCGAGCCTATTCGGCCGCACACCAGTTCGTATCCGAGCCTCTGCGGTCAGAACCAGACATGACGCAACCGCCCATCAAGGATAGTCAGGATCCGCGGTAGGAGGGAATTCTCAAAATTTTCCCACCCACCCACCACATGGAATATAATCCGGACTCGGGAAATCCAGACATATGGGACCTCCTGTACATCAAGCAGCTGCCAAACGAGATAGTCCACCATTACTGGGCCAGATTTCTCCTGGTGAAGAATAGGATGCCACCTTGTTGTGACAAAGAAATAATTAAAGCCTTCCAGTTTAACTGCAGGGACGAGGGCCTCTTAAACGCCCTCGCGCGTCGCCAAATTCAAAGCTTCACCGAATTATCAGACTTGGTACGCAAATATTGTGCCATTGAGAACACGTGGAGGGCGCAATAGCTGAACATGGGGCGACGGCCCTCCGCGAGTCACGGAAGGCCCCGCCTGAGACGGGCTTACACAAATCTGTCAGCGGAGCGCGAGCCTAAGGAAAGGAAAACTAGGCCCAAATCGGTGTTAGACGAGTTGCTGGATAAACCATGCCCAATACATTCGGGCTTGCTAGACGCAAACCCAACCTACATACTTCGAGCTAGTTGGGTGGTAAGACAAGTGGCCAAATGTGGCGAGCCAATCCTGGGCCTTACACCCCTAGATATACAGTCCTTGGCCTCAGCGCAGGACCATAACGTCCTTACGGTATATGAGAAATTTGCCTCAAACAATAAAAGGAAAAAGACCCTTCAAGAGCTCAATCAAATATATCAAGTGACGGCCGCACAACCATGGGCGGCCACGCCTATCACCTTCAACAAGAAGGATGAGCCAAGCCCCCGTAATAACCACGCACTGGCCGCACTGGTCCTCGACCCCATTGTCGACGGTTTTCGGCTGACTAAAGTGCTGATGGATGGAGGCAGCGGCCTCAACCTCATCTATGAGGATACTCTAGACAAGATGCAATTCAAAAGGTCTCGCATCGAACGGAGTCACACCACATATAATACCCGAAACGGAGGCACACTGCTCGGGATGCGTAACTGTCACGTCCCTAGCCTTGCTATGCACTTGGACTAGCTTGGTTGCTGCATCATGTCTAAATTTCATTTAAACTTGAAATGGGGATTGATCAAACCCTAGCACCAAAAAGAACTCAAATAGGTTCAACCAAAATATTTTCAACGAACTCAAAATATCCTTATAAAATGTTCATGATTTATGGAAAAAGGTGAAAGCCTCTGCCATAGATGATGCATAATTTTTCCAGGACATTTTGGCCATTGAATTAAATCATAATTGTATTTGAGTTGGAGCAAAAAATTCTATAAATATTTTTATTGCTCCAATGATCCTGGAATATTTTGTGGAGCTCTAGGATAAACCTTTTTGCATCCACAATAATTCCCAGAAGCTGCAAAAATAATTTGGTTAGCAAACCAAATTAAAACAAATCTGCAAAAATTAGAAAAACAGTAAAGCGAGAGAGAGAGGAAAGGACTTACCTGGCGCCAATGAACCGGCCCAGCACTGTAGCTGGCTGGCCCAGCCCACTTACCTCCTCGCTCGTCGTCTTCCTCCTGCCAGTAGGCAGGAGCGAACACACGCGCGCACCCGCGGAGCCCTCCACCTCCTGCTTCGCGCTGGAGGCCGCCCCTTCGTCCTAATCCGCGTCTGGAGATGCCCGAGGCCCTCTCACTCTCCCCTCACTCTGGAGCTCTCTCCCTCTCCTCTAGCTCCCTCCCCGCAGCACCACCGAACACGACGTCGTCGCCGTTTGCTGCTGCTACGGCCACCGCCTCCCCCTCGCCTTGCCGACGTGCCAGGAAGCCCCGCCTCGTTCCCCTTTTCCTCCCTCACCAAGAAGGAAGGCGCGGAAGCCCTGGATGCCGCCAGCTCCGCCGTTCCCCTCCTCGGCCACCGAGGATCGCCGCCGTCGATTTGCCGCCGTCTCCGCGTCCCCGAGCCCACCGACCACACTACCGACATCACCGTGAGCCCCTGAGCTTTTCCCCTCACCTTCCCCTCTCGCTAGCTTCCTCTAGCCACCGCCCATGAGCTCCCGAGGCCGTCGTCCGCCATGGCCGACCTCCCGCTCACCTCCGAGCTTACCACGCCCATCTGTGCTGGCCACCGTGCTCCTAGGGCCCCCTAGGTGCGGCCTAGCTACCTGGTTCCCTCGAGGGCGAGCCGTGCCCTGCGCTCGTGCACCACCGAGCTCCGGCCACCGCACTTTTCGCCATTGCCATCGCTACGGGCCGCCCTAGCCACTGCTGCTTGCACTGCTCGATGCGGACGAGCACGAGCAACGCGTAGATGCCCTCCGCCGCGCTTTAGGCCGCCGGAGGAGGAATTCCGGTGAGCCTCCGCCGTGCGTGCTGTCGCCGCCGGCTAAACGACGGCCTAACCGCTAATTAGCACTAAGCTAATGAACCCTGGGTCACTGACATACGGGCCCCACGCCCTAACTAACTCTAGTTAAGTTTCAGTTTAGAACAGTTAAACCAGATTAACCCCTGTGTCACTGACGTGTGGACCCCACACATCAGGTTTGACCCTGGCCAGCGCTGTTGACCTGCTGACGTCACACTGACGTCAGGCTGACGCAGAAAATCATTTTCTGGATTTAAAATAATTCAAGAATTCCAGAAAATGCCCTAAACTTCTAAAATTCATAGAAATTCAACCGTAGCTCCAAATGAAACAAATTATATATGAAAAATGATCAGAAAAATCCAATCTATCCATCTGCACTGGTTTCATGCATGTTAGAGCAACTTAACCTTGCTGTTTAGGACAAATCATATAAGTGGCATTTAAGAAAGCACATATGGAGTTTGAATTTGACCCTAGTGTTCAAACCAACTCCATTTAACTTGCTGCTAGTTGCATTAGCTCAAATCACAACATATTGCCATGTCATGATCATGCATCATGTTGTGCATTGCATTGATTGTATTTCTTCTCTGTTGCCGGTATTTGTCCCCTCTCGGTAGACGTTGCTTCGACGATGCGATCGATGACACCGATGAAGAACTATACTATCTTCAGAAGTGCCAGGCAAGCAAAACCCCCCTTGCTCATTCCGATACAATCCCACTCTCTCGCTCCTGCTCTCTTTTACTGCATTAGGACAACAACGTTTCATCTGCTACTTGCTGCGGTAGTTGAACCCCTTTCCTCTGCATGACCTGTCATTGTCACAGTAAATAGATGAAACCCACTAGCATGAGTAGGAGTTGTTTGAGCCCTAATGTGCCTACTCATTCATGCTTGTTTGTCATGCCTGCTATTGCTTAGAGTTGTGTCAGGTCTGATTCATCGGGAATGAATTGGAAAGTTGTGAACATGTCCTACTGTGTGAGAGCTAAGTGTGTGAACACGATTTGGTAAAGGTAGCGGTGAGAGGCCATGTAGGAGTACATGGTGGGTTGTCTCATTGAAACCGTCCTCAGGAACTGAGTTCTGTGTTTGTGATCCATGAACAGTTACTACCACACATTGGGCTCCGGGCGCTCCAAGCTCTCTCGACTTATTAATCAACCTGATCTCTGTCCAGGAGTTGCAACTAGTTTCTGGTGTTTGTAGGTAGTGTTAGTAGTCTACCAAGTGGCACCCGGTACAGGTGGGCTTGGGACAGACTAGGCACACGTGGCCTGGTGTACCGAGTGGCACCCAGATGGTGGGCTCGGGAACCCTGCACACATCGTTTGGGGCCGTGAGCGACACCCCGGCCGGATCTCCTTGCGGATGGAACCCGAATAGGCGATAAACCTGGACTAGAGACTTGTGTGGTTAGTCAGGTCGTGGCCGACTCCCTCGCCAGGCTTCCGCTTGAAGGTTGCCGAGGTACACGACGTGTACATGGTGGTAAGTGGCGAGAGCGTGTGTGACGAAGTACACCCCTGCAGGGTTAACATCATCTATTCGAATAGCCGTGTCCGCGGTAAAGGACTTCTGGGTTGCCTATAACAGTTCATAGACAAGTGAAAGTGGATACTCTAAAATGCGCAAGATAAGCGTGAGTGCTATGGATGGCGTTCTCGTAGGGAGACGGGAGCGGATCCATAGTGGTGTATTGATATGGTGAATATGTGGACTCGTGTGCGCCACCTCAAAAGAGTTACTTGCAGTCGTAGCTCAGGATAGCCACCGAGTCAAAGCTGGCTTGCTGCAGTTAAACTCCACCACCCTCTTTGTTGATACCGATGCATATGTAGCTAGTTCTGATGTAAGTCTTGCTGGGTACATTTGTACTCACGTTTGCTTATTTTATGTTTTGCAGAGAGACGTCAGTCTCGCTAGTATTTCCGTGTGGACTTCGACGTTTAGCTTGATACCTCAGCTACGATCTTGTGCCCTCGGCAGGATCTGGTAGATAGTCAGGCTTCGCAGCCTTTTTCTTTTGTAGATGTCTGTACTCAGACATGTTAAGCTTCCGCATGTGCTTTGACTTGTATGCTCTGAATGTTGGGTCATGAGACCCATGTTTGTAATATCTGGCTCTTCGGAGCCTAATGAATAAATACTCTGAGTCGTAGAGTCTTGTTGTGATGCCTTGTTGTACTTGCACATATCGAGCATATTGTGTGTATGATTGAAATGCTTGGTATGTGTGGGATCCGACAATCTAGTTGTCTATCCTTAGCAGCCTCTCTTATGGGGAAATGTAGTCTAGTGCCTCCTTGAGCCATAGTAGTCCGCTACAGCCCGGTTCACCGGAGTCCTGCTAGCCCAACACTACTGCTCTGGACACTTGACTGGCCGGCATGTGTTTCATATCGTTCCTGTGTCTGTCCCTTCGGGGAAATGTCACGCGGTGACATCCGGAGTCCTGCCTAGCCTGCTACAGCCCGGGTTCCCGGAGTCCTGTTAGCCCAGTGCTACAGCCCGGATTCGCACGCTGCTGACCGACACGTTCGATGTTGATTCATGTATGCCTGTCCCCATACGTTGGTGCCGCTTTGGGTCCACGATTAGCCATGTCGGCCCGGGTTCTCTGTCATATGGATGCTAGCGACACTTTCATATACGTGAGCCAAAAGGCGCAAACGGTCCCGGGCCATGGTAGGGCGACACCCGTGGGAATACCGTGCGTGAGGCCGCAAAGTGATATGAGGTGTTACCAGCTAGATCGATGTGACTTGGAATCGGGGTCCCGACAGCGTTGGTATTAGAGCCTGGCTGCCTGTAGGATTACCAAGCCAATCTGGTCGAAGTTGAGTCTAGAAATGCTTTAGTTATATAGGGGAATTGATTGTGGAAGGGAACGTAAGGCTCTTTTTACTTCTTTACCTTATGCCCTCTAATCTGAGTCAACCTCTTCTCTTCTACGGGGATTAAGAACTAGGCTTCTCATCTTTCTATCAGGATCACGTGTTACTAATCCGTAGACTCGTAGGATTGTTGGTCTGAAGCCTCAGTTCAGTTTCTACCACTTCCATGTGTTGACAGTTGATCTCGGAACCTTGATATTGTGATTCTGGGTGGTTATGCCACCATGTTGCAGGATGTCTCAATTCTTTTTGAGCATTTACAGCCGTTATGCTGTCCGAGTCATCCCAGGCTTCTAAACAATCTGATGCATTTGCAAAATCCTTTCCCTCTGTTTTTGCGTCCCTTTGGGCCAGATTAACCACACTAATCGTTGAGTTGAGGTACTCTGTTGCCTTAACATATATGTTGGAGCTATTACTATGACCCTAGGTGTTTTAGGGAGTCACCTAGTAATCTAGCCATGCTTGCATCCCCAGTGTGATGATTCTGGCCATTACTCTCGAAAGCATCCCGTGATGCCACTTAGTTAGTAGGCATTCTATTTCCGGGTTTCTGAACTCGAGATTCACCCTACTTACTTCATGTTGATAGTGTTGCTAGTTCCTTTAGGATATTAGTAACCTTTGTGATAGTCTTCGAGGTCCGTGGTATTTCCTTCTTCCAAATACCATGAACTGCTTACGGCAGAAGTTCCTTTGAACCAAAAGATCACAACCAGAGTGCTCTTGATGAGTTCTCCTTTCTACATTGTGAATCTGCCAGTCCTACCTTTCTGCATGGGTTATCTGGAAGAAACCTGTTGAACTTGGTTCGACATTAATCTATGCATCCACAACTCAGAAACATATATGTCCCCTTGAGTTGTCCCTCTTCATTGGTATTCCGACCATCGTCTGTCAATTGATAGTCAGGAGTAATTGTGCATTTGTGTTATCGATGCCTATTATTCTTGTGGTCTGTCAAGCCATTCTAATCCGGAATGACTAGGAGAAACAAACTCCGGAACCTCGTCCATATCTAGGATTGGGTCAAAGCAAGTGTATTCCGCAGACCAAAATGCCAATCCAGCTTTTGCTCTGCTCTACCTTGGAGCGTTACCATCTTTATGTCAAGAGTGTCATGAGAATTGCACCATCTCTTATGAATTCTTGACACAGTGATACTTCTCGCCATCATTATTCATTCCTCGGTTCCGTGTTGTCACAACCGGAATACCGACAAGTGAACCGTGATGTGTGAAATCAATACTCTGAGCAACTCGTTGCTTGGTAGTTAATGGCAATACTCTCATTCTTAGCGTGCTGGTTATTGAATCATCATCCTAAGATTGATCGTGCTACCTAGTCCTTATTTCCGGTGCACTTTTCGATCAATGAGTTAGGATAGTGTCAGTCCTTGCTTATTCGGTCATATCGTCTTGCCCTGAAAAGCAAGATTGTTCCCGATCTTAATAACATGTCGGTGGATCGTGGTTTTCCAAATATCTTCTTGGAAGTACCACCAGGTTGTCCCTGACCGATATGTTGAGTTCGTGAACAAGTTGGTTTTCCAATAAACCACCCCCTCTCCAAGAATCTGTGTTGGATACCCCTGAGCTAGTTGGTCAAGCTAAACAACAACTTGGAGAGTTGGAAGATAAGAGCTTGCCTGGCTTAGTTCTTTCCAAAGGATATCTCTTTTGTGTGTGTTTGTCGTAGAAAGATAATTTCTTCATCGATTGGTCCTCGTGATCAATTAATGGACCTATCATCTTAACCAAACCTTGATTTGAGTGTGGGCCATCGTCAAATCAAGTTAGAACCAACGATATTCGTAATGTTGTCTTACTCGTGGTTGATTCCTCGAGCATATACCATTACATCCTTTGGTCTGACCAATGCTATCACCATGTTCACATAATTATGGAATTCCATCTCCATGGAAACCTGGATGAATTGTTGTTGAGCCCATCAGCAACACTGCTACCTTCTCCATGACTCTTGTTGAACATCCAGCTAGTGTTGGAAACTCTTGTAAACATTATCTTCATGTCCCGTTTATGAAGTTTATGTTTGGATGAAAGTAGTGACTTCCTCTAATTCACGTGCTCTTGATGTAAGTTGCCGCCGTGGATTCGAGAAAGCTTGTTTTGTTTCCTCTGGTACCATCCCAAGTCGGTTATGCATGTGCGAATGTATTCTATGGTTTGGTAGATTAATTACCTCCACTCCATATGTATTCCCTAGCACACCAAGCCACTGATTGACTTGCCCAAGGATAAGAAGTTCATCGATAAGTGCACAAGGACTTCGATATCCTCGATGATGGTTCCCCACCTGAACTCGGTAGTGTTTTATCATAAGACTACTATGTGGTCATGCTTGTCCGGGACAGCGTGTTCACATGTGTTTAGCAGAACCAGCTCATGTTTTGGAGTTTGATATCGTAGTTCATCTCCCGAGAATCTCGCAACATCATCTCGTCGGTTTGTGTTGCAAACCTTCTTTTCCAGACACATTGTCTGAATTATCCTGTTACCAACTAGATCTGAATCTCAGGCAGATATGACGGTTGGAACTTTTCCAAGATTATGATGTAGGTCCCGACAAGGTTGATGTTCTGGCCGACACACCTAGCTGGAAAATCTATCATTGTAGTATCTTGATTGAGCTATTCAACCATCTTCTCCATGAGGATTTTGTGTGACTTATTCTAGAAGTGTTCCTTATGGATCCCTTGTGCTCCCGAAGTCAGACCTTTACTTGATGTTCTAGATATCAAACCATATCTATGAACGGGATATGCTAGTGCATCAAGGAGAACATTAGAAGCGGAGTGCTAAATGTCTCTCGGTCGATCATCCAGATTTGCTTCTTTGGCATTGCTAAGGAAAAATCTGAGAAAGTGTTGTCCTCTTCTGCACCTGCATCCTCCATCACCGTTCATCATGGTAGTATGATGTGTTGCCAGGATCCTCGGCACGAATGTTGGTAAAACCTTGATGAATACGGAAATGCTCAAGTTCTTGAGAGCACGCGCAAGCATTAGGTGTCATCATCGGCACTAACTGGGATTGGCCCACATTTCAACGGTTATGTTTTAACCTTCCAAATAGTGGAATCACTCTCTACTGTTGGGTTTCTCCCCAGTTACTAGAATCATTCCCATCATTTGCATTTTGTTCCCAGCTTGCACCTCAGTAATTACTGCTTAGGATCATCTTCAAAAGTGGTCCTACTATGGGTCCCATCCATCCCCGATGATAAGCAAAATCATCCATGGTGTTGTCATCAACAAGGTAGTCCACATCATCCATTCTAGTCCGATTATGCCATTCTTTAGAATTCGTTCACACGATCGTTTGTGATTGCCTTACGCTGGTATGAAGAGTTTCGATGATCTCTGAATCAAAAGTAATTCTTTTTGCCACTTAAGGGAAGAATTCTATGAGTCACCTTTCCTAAGGTGCCCCGTTATGGAGTCATGGCAATTAACTCCTCGCTGCTTTGGAACCCATGCACCAAATTATCTAAGCGTGGGATTGTTGCCCACCAAATCAAACCTCATCGTTTGTTCTTCCATCCCTCTCGATGTGTTTTGTGTCTCAACTCGAGATGTTTCAACATCTCATTCCACGAGTTGATCTTGTATAGCTCGATCTTCGAGAAGATCAATCCTGTAGAGTTTCCCTTTCTTCCGTCATCATAGTTGGATGAAGCTCCCGAAAGAAATGATGTCAAGATCAAAATGATGCAATGAATCAACATCTTCGAGAAGAACAATTGGATCGTGAAGATTATGTTAGTTTGCGTTCCCCTTTCATCTTACCCTACGCTTGAATCTCGGGACGAGATTTTTGTTTAGTGGGGGTGAGTTGTCACGTCCCTAGCCTTGCTATGCACTTGGACTAGCTTGGTTGCTGCATCATGTCTAAATTTCATTTAAACTTGAAATGGGGATTGATCAAACCCTAGCACCAAAAAGAACTCAAATAGGTTCAACCAAAATATTTTCAACGAACTCAAAATATCCTTATAAAATGTTCATGATTTATGGAAAAAGGTGAAAGCCTCTGCCATAGATGATGCATAATTTTTCCAGGACATTTTGGCCATTGAATTAAATCATAATTGTATTTGAGTTGGAGCAAAAAATTCTATAAATATTTTTATTGCTCCAATGATCCTGGAATATTTTGTGGAGCTCTAGGATAAACCTTTTTGCATCCACAATAATTCCCAGAAGCTGCAAAAATAATTTGGTTAGCAAACCAAATTAAAACAAATCTGCAAAAATTAGAAAAACAGTAAAGCGAGAGAGAGAGGAAAGGACTTACCTGGCGCCAATGAACCGGCCCAGCACTGTAGCTGGCTGGCCCAGCCCACTTACCTCCTCGCTCGTCGTCTTCCTCCTGCCAGTAGGCAGGAGCGAACACACGCGCGCACCCGCGGAGCCCTCCACCTCCTGCTTCGCGCTGGAGGCCGCCCCTTCGTCCTAATCCGCGTCTGGAGATGCCCGAGGCCCTCTCACTCTCCCCTCACTCTGGAGCTCTCTCCCTCTCCTCTAGCTCCCTCCCCGCAGCACCACCGAACACGACGTCGTCGCCGTTTGCTGCTGCTACGGCCACCGCCTCCCCCTCGCCTTGCCGACGTGCCAGGAAGCCCCGCCTCGTTCCCCTTTTCCTCCCTCACCAAGAAGGAAGGCGCGGAAGCCCTGGATGCCGCCAGCTCCGCCGTTCCCCTCCTCGGCCACCGAGGATCGCCGCCGTCGATTTGCCGCCGTCTCCGCGTCCCCGAGCCCACCGACCACACTACCGACATCACCGTGAGCCCCTGAGCTTTTCCCCTCACCTTCCCCTCTCGCTAGCTTCCTCTAGCCACCGCCCATGAGCTCCCGAGGCCGTCGTCCGCCATGGCCGACCTCCCGCTCACCTCCGAGCTTACCACGCCCATCTGTGCTGGCCACCGTGCTCCTAGGGCCCCCTAGGTGCGGCCTAGCTACCTGGTTCCCTCGAGGGCGAGCCGTGCCCTGCGCTCGTGCACCACCGAGCTCCGGCCACCGCACTTTTCGCCATTGCCATCGCTACGGGCCGCCCTAGCCACTGCTGCTTGCACTGCTCGATGCGGACGAGCACGAGCAACGCGTAGATGCCCTCCGCCGCGCTTTAGGCCGCCGGAGGAGGAATTCCGGTGAGCCTCCGCCGTGCGTGCTGTCGCCGCCGGCTAAACGACGGCCTAACCGCTAATTAGCACTAAGCTAATGAACCCTGGGTCACTGACATACGGGCCCCACGCCCTAACTAACTCTAGTTAAGTTTCAGTTTAGAACAGTTAAACCAGATTAACCCCTGTGTCACTGACGTGTGGACCCCACACATCAGGTTTGACCCTGGCCAGCGCTGTTGACCTGCTGACGTCACACTGACGTCAGGCTGACGCAGAAAATCATTTTCTGGATTTAAAATAATTCAAGAATTCCAGAAAATGCCCTAAACTTCTAAAATTCATAGAAATTCAACCGTAGCTCCAAATGAAACAAATTATATATGAAAAATGATCAGAAAAATCCAATCTATCCATCTGCACTGGTTTCATGCATGTTAGAGCAACTTAACCTTGCTGTTTAGGACAAATCATATAAGTGGCATTTAAGAAAGCACATATGGAGTTTGAATTTGACCCTAGTGTTCAAACCAACTCCATTTAACTTGCTGCTAGTTGCATTAGCTCAAATCACAACATATTGCCATGTCATGATCATGCATCATGTTGTGCATTGCATTGATTGTATTTCTTCTCTGTTGCCGGTATTTGTCCCCTCTCGGTAGACGTTGCTTCGACGATGCGATCGATGACACCGATGAAGAACTATACTATCTTCAGAAGTGCCAGGCAAGCAAAACCCCCCTTGCTCATTCCGATACAATCCCACTCTCTCGCTCCTGCTCTCTTTTACTGCATTAGGACAACAACGTTTCATCTGCTACTTGCTGCGGTAGTTGAACCCCTTTCCTCTGCATGACCTGTCATTGTCACAGTAAATAGATGAAACCCACTAGCATGAGTAGGAGTTGTTTGAGCCCTAATGTGCCTACTCATTCATGCTTGTTTGTCATGCCTGCTATTGCTTAGAGTTGTGTCAGGTCTGATTCATCGGGAATGAATTGGAAAGTTGTGAACATGTCCTACTGTGTGAGAGCTAAGTGTGTGAACACGATTTGGTAAAGGTAGCGGTGAGAGGCCATGTAGGAGTACATGGTGGGTTGTCTCATTGAAACCGTCCTCAGGAACTGAGTTCTGTGTTTGTGATCCATGAACAGTTACTACCACACATTGGGCTCCGGGCGCTCCAAGCTCTCTCGACTTATTAATCAACCTGATCTCTGTCCAGGAGTTGCAACTAGTTTCTGGTGTTTGTAGGTAGTGTTAGTAGTCTACCAAGTGGCACCCGGTACAGGTGGGCTTGGGACAGACTAGGCACACGTGGCCTGGTGTACCGAGTGGCACCCGGATGGTGGGCTCGGGAACCCTGCACACATCGTTTGGGGCCGTGAGCGACACCCCGGCCGGATCTCCTTGCGGATGGAACCCGAATAGGCGATAAACCTGGACTAGAGACTTGTGTGGTTAGTCAGGTCGTGGCCGACTCCCTCGCCAGGCTTCCGCTTGAAGGTTGCCGAGGTACACGACGTGTACATGGTGGTAAGTGGCGAGAGCGTGTGTGACGAAGTACACCCCTGCAGGGTTAACATCATCTATTCGAATAGCCGTGTCCGCGGTAAAGGACTTCTGGGTTGCCTATAACAGTTCATAGACAAGTGAAAGTGGATACTCTAAAATGCGCAAGATAAGCGTGAGTGCTATGGATGGCGTTCTCGTAGGGAGACGGGAGCGGATCCATAGTGGTGTATTGATATGGTGAATATGTGGACTCGTGTGCGCCACCTCAAAAGAGTTACTTGCAGTCGTAGCTCAGGATAGCCACCGAGTCAAAGCTGGCTTGCTGCAGTTAAACTCCACCACCCTCTTTGTTGATACCGATGCATATGTAGCTAGTTCTGATGTAAGTCTTGCTGGGTACATTTGTACTCACGTTTGCTTATTTTATGTTTTGCAGAGAGACGTCAGTCTCGCTAGTATTTCCGTGTGGACTTCGACGTTTAGCTTGATACCTCAGCTACGATCTTGTGCCCTCGGCAGGATCTGGTAGATAGTCAGGCTTCGTAGCCTTTTTCTTTTGTAGATGTCTGTACTCAGACATGTTAAGCTTCCGCATGTGCTTTGACTTGTATGCTCTGAATGTTGGGTCATGAGACCCATGTTTGTAATATCTGGCTCTTCGGAGCCTAATGAATAAATACTCTGAGTCGTAGAGTCTTGTTGTGATGCCTTGTTGTACTTGCACATATCGAGCATATTGTGTGTATGATTGAAATGCTTGGTATGTGTGGGATCCGACAATCTAGTTGTCTATCCTTAGCAGCCTCTCTTATGGGGAAATGTAGTCTAGTGCCTCCTTGAGCCATAGTAGTCCGCTACAGCCCGGTTCACCGGAGTCCTGCTAGCCCAGCACTACTGCTCTGGACACTTGACTGGCCGGCATGTGTTTCATATCGTTCCTGTGTCTGTCCCTTCGGGGAAATGTCACGCGGTGACATCCGGAGTCCTGCCTAGCCTGCTACAGCCCGGGTTCCCGGAGTCCTGTTAGCCCAGTGCTACAGCCCGGATTCGCACGCTGCTGACCGACACGTTCGATGTTGATTCATGTATGCCTGTCCCCATACGTTGGTGCCGCTTTGGGTCCACGACTAGCCATGTCGGCCCGGGTTCTCTGTCATATGGATGCTAGCGACACTTTCATATACGTGAGCCAAAAGGCGCAAACGGTCCCGGGCCATGGTAGGGCGACACCCGTGGGAATACCGTGCGTGAGGCCGCAAAGTGATATGAGGTGTTACCAGCTAGATCGATGTGACTTGGAATCGGGGTCCCGACAGTAACCCTAGATGTTGTGTTCGATACACCCGACAACTACAGATCCGAACCCTTGCTATTACACACAGTGCCCTTCCGAAGTGGATACCACACCCTTTTAGGACGTGAGGCATTCTCAAGATTTCAGGCCATACCCCATTACGGGTATATGAAACTCAAGATGCCAGGGCCCAACAGGGTGATCTCTCTCAAAAGCGACCCAAGCAAAGCCTTGCGAGCCGAAAATAAGACGGCATCCCTCACCCTAGAGGCACTATCCGAAGCCCTCGCGGCCGACGATTTGATAGCACTATGCACTACAGTCGACAGGGATGACGTGGTTCTCAGTAAAAGACAAAAGCCCACATCATTCAAGCCAGCGGACGAAATAGTCAAATTTCAAGTGCACCCAACAGATCCCAACAAAATGGCATCCATTGGAGCACAGCTGTCCCCCGCAGTAGACGAAGCACTAAGGACATTCCTGCGGGAAAATTGGGAAATATTTGACTGGCACCCATCAGATATGCCAGGAATACCACGAAGGCTAGTAGAGCAGAACCTAAACATTTTAAAAGGCTTCAGGCGAGTGAAACAAACCCTGCGCCAATTTTCGGAACCCAAAGGGAAGGCCATGGGCGAAGTGTAACACCCGGATAATTAAGCTACAGTAATCCCATGTTAATGGTGCCATGTCATCATTTTCACTCTTGCTAAATCCGCCTTTGATAAAATCCGGTTGAAATTCAAATTTAAGTTGAAGTCAAACTTAAAGTCTTCAAAATGTCACAACTAAAATGTTCACAATATTCTATAAATTCCCTTGATCATTTTCATGTTGAAACCAAACTCATTTGGATTCCCAAAATTCCCCTGGATATTCATTTATTGGTCCAGCAGCAATTAATTTGTCCTTCTTCAATTTCTAAAAATGGTAAGACAACTCCAATTGGCCCCAAACTTTTTGTGACAGTGCCAAATAATGCAACGCTATTTATGAGCAAAGCTACACACTTTTTAAAATCCATTTCAAGGATTGTTTAATTGCTAAACCCTGGGTGGAGCATTTTCAGAGAATAAGGAAAGGCATAAGGGAAATATTCTATGCATTCTGGCCCTTTTACAATAGTAGTGGCCCAGCCCACACTCCCACTTACCCCTCCTCTCGCTACAGTACTGGAGGCATGGGGGTGGCGGCCATCCACGGCGCCATGGCCGTGGTGGCAGCTATCCGCCACACCCCGATGCCCTAGAAGACACCCCCTGCTCCCTCTCACTCCCTCCCTCAAACCCTAACCGACTTTCCCCTCTCCCTCTCGGTTCCCACCTTCCCTACAGCCTGCAGCCGAGCTGCGGTGGCCATGGTCGTCGTCGTCGTCGTCGCGACCACCGACTTCCCAGGCGCCTGAAAAGATGTCCGGAGCTACGCCATGAACGTCTCCTTCGACTAGTGCTACCGGTTTGAGCGGGGAAGCACTACATCGCCGGGATTGACGCGTCTTCCTCGCCCACATCAGCCGTTGCCCCGCGCCCGATCTACCTCACCGGAGCTCCTCCGCCACGCAGGCCGCGTCCTCCGCCTCCCCCTGTGAGGTCCTCTCCCCACTCCCCCTATTTGCCCCTCGATTTGGTCACCGTAGGTTGCCGTTACACCGTTGTGGCCGCTTGCTCCCGTTGCGGCCGCCATGGCCCGAGCTCCGCGCTCACCTACACGCGTATGCCTGCCCCTGTCAAGTCCCGCGGGCCCTGCGCCTCCCCTCGTGTGCCAAGCCGCGCCCCCTGGCCGCGCCCCTGCCTGTCCAGCCGTTGCCGCTCACGCGCGCCCGTGCTGACTACTGCCGCGCCGCTCCCGTTGTTGTTGTTGCTCTGCTGCTGCACTACTACTTCTGCTCCGCTTGCTGCTCTTGCCGTTGCTCACTGATGCTCTACTGCTAGTACTGCCTCCTGCTGTCGCTGTTAGTGCTTGCTGCGCTGCTGCTCTTGCTTCCTACTGCCGCTCTTCCATCGCTGCTGCTAGTTACTCATAGGCCGCTGCTCCTCTACTGCGGCTTAAACTGCTGCTGCTTAGTCCTGCTACTGCTGCTAATGTGCCCATGCGTGTTGGCCATGGCAACACCACCGTGGCTGGATGTGTGACCGGCTCTCTGCAAATTAGTTTAGGGACTAATTACTGCTAGTTAAATTAGTTGCTACCCTATGACATCAGGTCCCAGTTAATCAGGTTAGTTTTATTTAATTGTTTAGGTACAGTCTATGACATGTGGGCCGCACCCTCCCCCATTTGACCAGTCAAATTGAGTTGGTTAACTCGAATTATTATTAACTCTAGAAATTCCAGAAAATACTTAAAACTTTGGAAATACATATAAAATAAACCGTAAGTCGGATGAAAAAGTTTTATATATGAAAGTTTCTCAGAAAAATCCAACGAATACGGATAAGTGGTCCGTTCATCTATCACATGCCCCTAACATAATGAACATGCAACCTTCCCCCTCCGGTTCGTCTGTCCAAAAATCTCAGTTGCCCCCGCTTTATGTTCGATGACTTGATCAACGTGATCGACGTCCAGGCCCCGACACCGCACATCACCCCCTTAGTTGTACGACTCTACAGAGTTACTATCGAGTGCCGAGGGTGACACCTCGATAGCACTTCTGATATCATCCCTGTAGTGTTGCTATTCGGTCGTGGTCATCGAGGGTGATTCCTCCTTGACCACTCCTAATAATGACTCTGTCGTGCAACCCCAAGTGTGGACCAACGAGGGTGATTCCTCCAAGTCCACCTTGATGGTTACATCGAGTGGGAATCCATCGAGGGTGATTCCTCAGGTTTCCCCCTTGCTGTTTCAGTCACACGGTTACGGTTACTTTGACTTACCACAGAGCTATGATGACATCGGGTCGGCCCCGAGGGGTACCCGCGAGTGATGTGAAGTCGGTTTGATCTGGAGGATACTCACAAGTTTTCCACGCGGCGTGGCCGAGCATTCTTAGCCCTTGCCGCAAGTCCGTGAGACGGGCCGACCGGGGTCACATGATCGTGTCTCTGCCCGTTACCGCACACTACCAAGACACTAACGGTTTGGATATTTGATCTGAGTAGGCCTCTGGCCTTTTCGCACTAACCACCATGTGGGAATAAGTATGGGCACTCTACGTCGTATGTATCAGCCGAAAGCTCAACGGACGTCAGCGATGGAGCGGCGGGCGCTGGGCTGGACTGCGCAAGCACCTGCCTTTTTAAGGAGGTAGCAAGGTCTGCTCACCAGCCGCGTTCGCAACATGCATGAGTGAAAAGGGCGATGGGCCCAAGACCCCTGCGCGCTTAGGATGTAGACCGGCGTGCTGGCCTCTCTGGTGAGCCTAGGTAGGGCTGCGGCGTGTTGATCGACCAAGGCCGGTCATGACCTGATGGTGTGTCCGGCCGGAGTTGTTCGAGCGTGTTGGGTAAGTTGGTGCACCCCTGCAGGGAAGTATTCTATCTATTCGAATAGCCGTCTCCACCGTAACGGACGCTCGGAGTTGTATCCCGATCGATACAACTAGAACTAGATACTGGATGCTGAGGCATGAGATGGATGTGATGGCTCTGGGGTTGCTTTCTCGCTGGGAGTCGAGGAAGGATCTCTGGGCGCTAATGTTACAACATGTTTGCTAAATATAAATTGCTATTCTATACTCTTCTGAATGCTGCAAGATGCTTGGAGCTGCTTGAAGATGCTAGTCTTCGATAGGCTAGGCTTCTCCCCTTCTCTTCTGGCATTCTGTAGTTCAGTCCACATATACTACCCATTTCTTTGACACCGATGCATATATAGTGTAGATCCTTGCTTGCGAGTACTTTGAATGAGTACTCACGGTTGCTTTGCTCCCTCTTTCCCCCCTTTTCCTTTCTTTCCGGATGTCGCAGCCAAATGGTGGAGCCCAGGAACCAGACGCCACCATCGACGACGACTACTACTACCACGAGGGTGCTTACTACTACGTGGAGGCTGCCGACGACCGAGAGTAGTTAGGAGGCTCCCAGGCAGGAGGCCTTGCCTTTCCGATCGATGTTGCTTTTGTGCTAGCCTTCTTAAGGCAAACCTGTTTAACTCATGTCTGTACTCAGATAATGTAGCATCCGCTAACTCATTTGTATTCGAGCTCTCGAGGCCCCTGTCTTGTAATATAAAGCTTGTATTATTTTATTTGTGTCTAGAGTTGTGTTGTGATATCTTCCCGAGAGTCCTTGATCTTGATCATACACATTTGCGTGTATGATTAGTGTACGATTGAATCGAGGGCGTCACAAGTTGGTACTAGAGTCGACTGCCTGTAGGTAGCCCCCTTTCCAACTCCTTGGCCGAAATTGAGTCTAGTCACTCGAAAAGTTTTACTAACATGGCTGTGTGTCTTACGGGTCCATGTCGCCATTGGGTGGTATTATGATCTTTTATTCCTCTTCCTTAGTCTGGGATTCTGATCTCTCTTCTATCCGGGTTAAAGATTTTGCTAACTCTAACACTAGGTTCTCGTAACCGCTTTCTCCCCGAGAGCCCCTCCTCATTCCAGAAGATGGCGTGTCATCATCACAAGACTTTGAAGATACCCCTAGAGGTTTCCCGAGACCATTATGCCCACTGCTTTTGCAAGTTCCCTACTACGAATGTTCACCGTGAACAGCTATACATCTTTGCAGTTTGTATTTTCATTCCCAGTTACTTCTGTATGTACAAGATACCCCGAAATACTCTTCGTTAATTCGAGAATTCTTTGAACCTACTGCCTTGTAGTTCCTTTTTGCCTGAAAACACCTATGAGTAAATCTTCAGACTGACCGAGGATTCGTTCATCCCCAGTTGTTAATGTGTTTCTCAAAATACTTCGTAATGCTATCCGTTCTTTTGAGAACCCTCTGCAACCTATTGCTTTGGAAAGTCTTGCTTGCCTGCATTATGGTTAATTCCTTATGTCTAGCAACATTCATTAACCTCCTTTGCCTCTATCATTTTGAGTTCCTTGATTCATTGTGTTGCGAATTCTCGCAATCATCAGTTGAACCCTAAAATTTGTTCTTCCTGCTCAGATGTCAATTTGGACCTGAGCGGGTTCTCGGGCAATCAAGTTGCAAATGATTGTCCATCTAGTTCTATTCTACTTACCCATCTTTTGATCCGAGCGTCTCCTTCTGATCCCTTGCTCTGGAAATCATAAAGCCTTATAATTGAACACCGAATTATTCAGTTGCTTCTACAATCCAATGCCTTTGCATTCTTCCTCTTCTATTTGAGTACCGATACTCACATCAGATCCTTTGCCGACCATCTGATCTTTTGTTGGGTTATTATCCGACAGAGTCTTTCATATTCAATAACCTTGCGAGTCCTTTTCTCAGACACATAACGCCTTTGGTGAATGGTATCCTCTGCTTTGTCAACCTTGCTTTGCTTCCGAGCTTGAGTTCATTACTCCTGCAGTTTGAGGTATATGTTCCTAAGATGCCCCAATGGGTTGAACATACACCTTCCCTAATCTGTGTGAATCGAAAGTTATGCGGAATAATATCTACTCGCGTTCCCTTGGATAAATTTTCAACTCTACAACTTCTTCAAAGACGAGAAGTGAATGAAAGGTTATGCATTGAAGAAGTGGGAGTCGACCTTGAATCTTTGTGTTCATGCCCATGGACCCGATGTAGAGCTTATCATGGAAACTGCTCGTAAAAATAATAATCCCTTGTTATAAATTCATCTTGTATTTTGCTTTGATCCTTTGCAATCGTGGTTCCAAACATGATTGTTCTTCTTTGATCCCATTTCGTAGACAAGGTAAACCACTTGTCTTGTGTGAATCGATATAACTATCCAACCTCTATACTGAACTACCTCGAGCATTACCCCCCTACTATCTCCAGGATATCATCCTATTGTACTACGTTCTATCAATTTTTCCGATGGAGTGATACCTTTCCCTGTCATAGTCACTCCATGGTTTTTGGGTTATCAACCGAGACCACCGAATAATGAATCGATTCTGCCCAGTGATTCAGCACTCCTAGTACTTTGTTGCTGGGGAGTTGGATACTCCATCACATCATTCCTAGCCTAATCAGCTATATGCTTGTCGTGCTAAATTCTAACTAAGCTACCTGGCCCTTCGTCCCGGAGCACAATTTTCGAGGATGAGTGAAGCTTACATCATTCCTCTCATCTTATCATTTCACCTCGAACAACAAACTTGATTTCGAGCTTGTTCGTACCTGTGGTTCCAATAACCTTTCGCTTCACCATTATCTTTACTTGAAACACCATGTTATTGCTACCTCGAAGCATGACTGTGGTATTCCGAATATCAACAACAACATTTGAAGCACATTGCCTAATGTTTCTTGATCTATTATCCAAACACCGTTGTATGGATAATATCATGGTTTTCCCTCGCCCCTTTATCTAAATGCTTTTGAACTTGCTGTCCTATCATGTATATCGTGCTCCGCTTTTCCTTGGGAAAGGATATACTCCTAGTTCTTGTGTGTAAACACATTTTCCTTCCCATTGGTTAATTTGAATGATCAATTAATCATTTTTCCTTTCCATTGGTTTGAGTAACCTTTCTTGTGATCTATATGACCCAAGCAGAATTAACTCTCTGCTTATGAAAACACCTCGATGTACAACCTTGTCAGTGAGACCCTGTTACTATTGTTGATGACATTCCCATAACCACCGATGGGCGAGAACTTTGCCTATTGGTCCGCCTCGTTTTAACGAGCAGGAAAAAGGTTCTCTTCGTCCCTCGCCATTGGTACCGACGTTGTTACTGAGGAGTCCTGGATTAGGGGTTCCTCGGACAGCCGAACTATATCCTTTGGCTGGACTGTTGGACTATGAAGATACAAGATTGAAGACTTCGTCCCGTGTCCGGATGCGACTCTCCTTGGCGTGGAAGGCAAGCTTGGCAATACGGATATATAGATCTCCTCCCTTGTAACCGACTCTGTGTAACCCTATCCCCCTCCGGTGTCTATATAAACCGGAGGGTTTAGTCTATAGGACAACAACAATCATACCATAGGCTAGCTTCTAGGGTTTAGCCTCTACGATCTCGTGGTAGATCAACTCTTGTAATACTCATATCATCAAGATCAATCAAGCAGGAAGTAGGGTATTACCTCCATCGAGAGGGCCCGAACCTGGGTAAACATCGTGTCCCCCGCCTCCTGTTACCATCCGCCTTAGACGCACAGTTCGGGATCCCCTACCCGAGATCCGCCGGTTTTGACACCGACAATTGTGCTTTCATTGAGAGTTCCACTCTGCCGTCACCGTAAGGCTAGATGGCTCCTTGGATCGTCGGCAATGATGCGATCCAGGGTGAGGTTTTCCTCCCCGGACAGATCTTCGTATTTAGCGGCTTCGTACTGCGGGCTAACTCGCTTGGCCATCTGGAGTAGATCGAGAGCTACGCCCCTGGTCATCAGGTCAGGTTTGGAAACTTGAACTATACTGCCGACATCCGCGGAGATTTGATCTTCGACGGATTCGAGCCCATGTCAGGTGCGCTGCACGATCACGACGAGCATGACTTAGCACTGCCGTCGGACAGTGTTCGGGAGATCACACCTGCGACTACTCCGGCCCTCAATCCGGAACAAATTGCGCCATCTGAGGACGGGTGGATGGACCCCGCCACGGAGGCCGCACACTCAGTGGCGATAGAGCCGAATACTGACTTCACCTCCTACGAGACCCGTGTTACCGAACCGTTGGATTCGTCCCCGGCCATGGGCTCCGAGCCGCCCGCGTCCGTGCCTATCGAATCCGATTGGGCACCGATCATGGAGTTTACCTCCGCGGATATCTTTCAGCACTCGCCCTTTGGTGACGTGGTAAACTCGTTGAGGTCTCTCTCCCTGTCAGGAGACCCTTGGCCGAACTATGTCCGGCAAGAATGGGATGCGGATGACAAAGAAATTCGCTCCCCACCCACCACCCACTTAGTAGCCACTATCGACAATTTAACCAACATGCTCGATTTCGGCTCCGAAGACATCGACGGTATGGACGACGATGCAGGAGAAGAACAGGAACCACCGCCCACAGGGCGCTGGACAGCCACCTCATCACATGATATATACATGGTGGATACATCCAAAGAAAACAATGATGAGGAACGGGAGGATGCAGCGAAGGATAACCCCCTCGAGAAGCAACCAAAGCGACGACGCAGACGCCGCTCCAAATCCCGCCTCGGCAAAAACAGCGATAACAGCGCAAGAAAGAATGAGACCCCGGTCGACTCCAAAGCAACAGAGTAGGACGAGCCAGCGGACGGCGAACATAGTACGGAGCCACTGTCCGATCACGGCGACGCCGAGGGTAGAAATCATCAACACGTCTCCGAAGAGGAGAATAGTCCGGATGACAATGCACACATCATCCTGGAAAGGAACTTGGAACAAGAGAACCTCCATAGAAGGCTCATTGCCACCTGAAGGAGCCTTAAGAAGCAGAAACAAAGGCTTAAGGCCGCGCAAAATACACTTATCAGTAGATGGAACAAAGAGCTGGACACTGCTGAAAAGTATGGTGGCAGTCGCCACACAAAGAGTTACCCAAAGCGCAAGCTGCTGCCTGAATTTGATGACGAGGCCTTAGAGCCTACACAGCCGAAAAACAAAACGGCCGACCGGTCGGATCGACCACCTCGTGGCCGTGATAGGGCGGCTAACGAGGCCACACATAAGTCAGCACACGACTCACGTGAGGACTTGCATCAAAAAGCCGGCATGACCAGATCCATCTACGGATCTAGGAAGCGTGCTCCAGCGCAGAATCAAAACCGAAAACTACAACCGTCAGAATGCCACGATACATCCAAATACAGGGCTGCCGCACACCCCCTATGCTTCACCGATGAGGTACTGGATCATGAATTCCCAGAGGGATTCAAACCCGTGAACAAAGAGGCGTACGACGGAACAACAGACCCTGGGGTCTGGATTGAGGACTTTATCCTTCACATCCATATGGCTCGCGGAGACGACTTCCACGCCATCAAATACTTGCCCCTTAAGTTGAAAGGACCAGCTCGGCACTGGCTGAAGAGCCTCCCCGAAAATTCAATTGGAAGTTGGGAGGAGCTCGAGGATGCTTTTAGGGCCAACTTTCAAGGGACCTATGTCCGACCTCCGGACGCAGACGATTTAAGTCATATAATTCAACAGCCCGGAGAGTCAGCCTGAAAGCTTTGGAACAGATTTCTCACTAAGAAGAATCAAATCATCGACTGCACAGACACCGAAGCCTTAGCAGCTTTCAAACACAGCGTCCGAGACGAATGGCTCGCCAGACACCTCGGCCAAGAAAAACCAAGGACAATGGCAGCCCTAACAAGCCTCATGACACGCTTTTGCACGGGCGAAGATAGCTGGCTGGCCCGTACTAGCACCAGCGACCCAGGCACATCTGAAGTCAGGGATGGCAATGGAAAACCACGATGCAGTAAAGTAAGCGTCGAAATAACGAAGACAACCCGGACAACACGGCGGTAAACGCCGGATTTAGGGGCTCTCGACCCGGTCAGCTGAAAAAGCCTTTCAAAGGCAACAAAGATGGACCGTCCAGCCTAAACAAGATTCTAGACAAATTATGTCAGATTGATGGCACCTCCGATATACCTGCAAATCACACCCACAGAGAAGGCTGGGTCTTCAAGAAGGCCGGCAAGCTAAACTCCGAACACAAGGGGAGGGAGACACCAAGTGAAGACGAGGATGAACCTTGCCAGCAAAACACTGGGGGACAGAAAAATTCCCACCAGAGGTCAAAACAGTGAACATGATTCACGTAACAAAAAGAAGGAGCAAACATGCACTCCGAGACATATGCGTCGTAGAGCCCGTCACCCCTAAGTTCAACCCTTGGTTGGCCTGCCCGATCACTTTTGATCGCAGGGATCACCTGACAGGTATCCGGCACGGAGGATTGGCTTCCTTGGTGCTAGACCCAATTATCGACGGATACCACCTCACCCAAGTCCTCATGGACGGCGACAGTAGTCTTAATCTGATATATCAGGACACAGTCCACAAAATGGGGATAGACCTGACAAGAATCAGCCAAAGTAATACTACCTTTAAAGGGGTAATACCAGGCCCAGAGGCCCGCTGTACGGGCTCTCTAGTACTAGAGGTTGTATTCGGTTCTCTCGACAACTTCCGAAGTGGAAAGTTAACCTTCGACATCGCTACATTCCGAAGCGGCTATCAAGCACTACTCGGAAGAACAACTTTCGCTCGTTTCAATGCGGTACCGCATTACGCTTCTCTTAAGCTTAAGATGCCTGGTCCACGTGGCATCATCACAGTTAGCAGAAATATTGAGCGTTCCTTATGCGCGGAAGAACGTGTGGCGGCTTTAACAGCCGAACACTAAACGGCCTCTCCAACCAGAATAAATGATCGGTCGTCAAGACCACGGACACGGCTAGACGAGTCTGGCGCACCACTAGCTGTAACAGCTTAGATAAACCTGAGATTGGTACGATGGATATACCCCCGTAGGCACCAGGGGCTTCCCGCATGTAAAAAGGACTACAGTTCGGCTCGACCTTACTTATCTTGAATTTTAATGGTTTATTGAGAATAACCAATTTTTCGCACGACAACTTTCACCTAAGTTCTTCTCTTTTACAGATGATTATCGTGCTACACCCTTCCAGGATACGGCACAACGGAGAAAATACGCAGCCTATTCGGCTCTCAGCTCTTCAACCGCCTTTAGAGCGGCCACATCACTCTTCCTGGCTTGTTCCTTGGCTCGGGCAAGTTCCGCCCGAAGGGTCTCCACAGCGGCAGCTCCATCTGCAGTCACAGCATATTATAGATACTAGCATCATGCTCCTCTTAATATGTGTTGATCACCGGAGAAAATACATACCCTGTGCCTCGTCAAGCCGCTTGTTTACAAGCACGATGTCGGCATGTACGGCATCAAGTTGCCGCTTCAGTTTGGCAAACTCACCAGTCCGGCTAGCCACCGGACCCTCAGCCACCTGCACATGAAGGCGGCAGGATTATTACCTGGGACTATGATGCTCTGTTTGCCGCCTTTTTCGACAGCAACCAGAGTCTCAGGGGCTACTATCTGCATAGGGCACACCTGGCGCGTGCGGTATCGTCAAAAATATACATATTACTTTGCGTACCTCAAAGCCTCTCAGCAGGCTCATAAAAGCTTCATGCAACCCGCTTTCGGCGGATGAAATCTTCTCAACTACCGTACCCATTAACGTACGATGCACCTCTGAGATAGCCGCTTGCTCCAGAAGACTCATCAATGCGTCCGGTCGCGCACCGGACAGTTCCGGACTTTTTCTGCTGCTCCCTTTAGGAGCCGAATACTCCGGACTTCGGGAGGCCGAAGGATTACCTTCTGGCCTTGGCGGATCAGGAGAAATCCTCTGTGATGACACCTCTGAGTCGGCCGCCTCATGAGGCGGGGAGGCATGGGGAGGTGTTTCGCTCTCCATCATCTCCGGAAGAAGATCCCCCGGAGACGAACTCTGTCGAGAAGGGCTACGATTCGAACTATAAGACATACGCCTCAGTTATTATCCTCAGAAATAAAGCAGGGTATGTTTACTATACAGTACTTTTGTTTACTTACAGCTTGGTGGAGGGCTGATCCCCTTGCAGGCACTATGCGGTAAGGATACCCTCCGGGGTAGGGCCCCCTGACAAAGATTTCTTCCCTTGTTTGGAAACCATGGTTTCCAAGTCTTCAGAGGCGGCCCTCTTCCTTCCTTGAGGAGAGGGGATTTTAGATCCTTCTCCCCGGTTATCCTCCTTCACGAAGGCACTAATTCCCCCGGTTTGGATGAATAATGAGTGAGGCCCGCTTTTGGCTTCTTTATTCCTCCCTTTATCTTCCCCTGATGGCGTTTGATAAGGCGCGAGCTCAAGCATTCTGGCTAGTACTGGATCCGTTGAGCCTTCAGGAAGGGGGGCCGAACACCTAATCATCTTCGCCTTTTTTACCCAGTCCTGGTCAAAGAGCGACTTTTCAGAATGATGTTGTGATAAATAAAGAGACAACATGTTCGGCCGGAGAATTACTTACTTGTGTATCTGGACGATTGCAGCTCAGACCCGCATCCTCGGTGGTGTCCGGACACTTTATTTGTGATCCGAAGAACAATCCATACATCTCTTCATGCGTCATGCTGAAGATGTGCTGAATAGTTCGCGGTCGTTCCGGGTTGAACTCCCACATACGGAGAGGTTGACGTTTGTAGGGCAGGGCTCGACGAATTAGCATGACTTGCATTACCTTGACAAGGCTGACATCTCTCTCGAGGAGATCTCGGATGCGGCTCTGCAATGTCGGCACATCATTTACTGGCCCCCAGTCCAACCCCTTGTTGACCCATGATGCCAGTAGCGGCGGGGGGCCCGAGCGGAAGGCAGGGGCGACTACCCACTTAGTACCCCAGGGAGCTGTGATGTAAAACCACTCCCGTTGCCATAAGCTAGACACCTCCGGGAAGGAACCCTTTGGCCATGGAGCATCGGCGCCTTTGCTTATTTTGGCACCTCCGCATTCTACGTGCCGCCCATTAATCATCTTTAGCTTCACATTGAAGGTCTTGAGCCATAAGCCGAAGTGTGGGGTGACGTGGAGGAAGGCCTCACACACGACGATGAACGACGAGATGTGAAGGATGGAATCCGGGGCCAGATCGTGGAAATCGAGCCTGTAATAGAACATGAGCCCTCTAACAAAGGGATCTAGAATAAAGCCTAGCCCTCGGAGGAAGTGGGAGACGAATACGACACTCTCGTTGGGCTCGGGAGTGGGGATGACCTGCCCTCGAGCAGGCAGACTGTGTGAGATTTCGGTGGTCAGATACCTGGCCTCTCTTAGCTTCTTGATGTCCTCCTCTGTGACGGAGGAGGGCATCCACCGACCTTGAAGGTTGGATCCGGACATGATTGAAGGTCCGAAGCGCCTAGCCTGAGCCTTGGGCGTTGGAACTCAAGGTGGGGGAAGGATTCGATTGAGCGCGAGAAGAAAGGGACAGGCCTTGGCCCCTTTATAAAGAGGGTGAATATCAAGCGTCCTCCGCGTGGCCGTTTGGGACTTGCCTAAAATCGAGGAGTCATACCAACAGGCACGATTGGGTTACCCATACCGGTATTGATGAGGATCTCGTGATAAGGGGAACACGATCTTTGCTTCGACAAGACGTGCCAATAAAACCGCCTCACGAAACGTGCAATGGCAGGCTGGGAGAAATGGTTCGAATAATGACTAGACCGTGGTGTGCTGTCACATTATGAAAAATTATCAGCATATTAGATTTGTGGAAATATTGTTCTGTCTACGGTGGTATCTGGAATTTTTTCAGAGCCGGACACTATCCTTGTGTTCAAAATCTTCTATGGAATATTCGGAGGTGGAACCCGCCTTGCTATGCCGAAGACAATCTGCGCGCCGGACTCATCGTCATTGAAGCCTGGTTCAGGGGCTACTGAGGGAGTCCTGGATTAGGGGGTCCTCGGACAGCTGGACTATATCCTTTGGCCAGACTGTTGGACTATGAAGATACAAGATTGAAGACTTCGTCCCGTGTCCGGATGGGACTCTCCTTGGTGTGGAAGGCAAGCTTGGCAATACGGATATGTAGATCTTGTCCCTTGTAACCGACTCTGTGTAACCCTAGCCCCCTCCGGTGTCTATATAAACCGGAGGGTTTTGTCCGTAGGACAAAACCAATCATACCATAGGCTAGCTTCTAGGGTTTAGCCTCTACGATCTCGTGGTAGATCAACTCTTGTAATACTCATATCATCATGATCAATCAAGCAGGAAGTAGGGTATTACCTCCATCGAGAGGGCCCGAACCTGGGTAAACATCGTGTCCCCCGCCTCCTATTACCATTCGCCTTAGACGCACAGTTCAGGACCCCCTACCTGAGATCCGCCGGTTTTGACACCGACAGTTACCGACTTAACTGACAGACTATCCTCTGATATACCTTGTTGTCATGACCGGTAAGATGTCACCATTCTCCCTACTTTTGATCGACACCCCCCATAGTTCCACAGGATCGTAACGTGACTCGCATATACATCCTTGATTCCAAAGTATCCTATGCCCTTGGTTTTGTGTGTTATCATGAACCACCCTCCGAGACATGATCTATTCCCGATGCCCTGAGCCCCTCTTCACACTCTGTTCAGGTATCGATCGTTTGTCCATTCGCTTGAAACTTCCTATTGTACCTTCATACTTTGCTCTCGATGTTTTCTTAAGTTTCAACTCGAGAGATACTTTTGCCACATTCCCTGAATTGTTCACCAGATAATTAACCCTATAAGGGTCAGTTCGCCCGAAGTTACTCTTCACTTCCCCACTTAAATCTCGGGACGAGATTTCTTGTAGTGGAGGAGATTTGTAACACCCAGATAATTAAGCTACAGTAATCCCATGTTAATGGTGCCATGTTATCATTTTCACTATTGCCGAATCCTCCTTTGATTCAATCCGGTTCAAATTCAAATTTAAGTTGAAGTCAAAATTAAAGTCTTCAAAATGTCAAAACTAAAACGTTCACAATATTCTATAAATTCTCTTGATCATTGTCATGTTGAAACCAACCTCATTTGGATTCCAAAAATTCCCCAGGAAATTAATTTATTGGTCCAGCAGCAATTAATTTGTCCTTCTTCAATTTCTAAAAAATGGTAAGACAACTCCAATTGGCCCCAAACTTTTTGTGACAGTGCCAAATAATGCAATGTTATTTATGAGCAAAGCTACAGATTTTTGAAAATTCATTTGAAGGATTGTTTAATTGCTAAACCCTGAGTGGAGCATTTTTAGAGAATAAGGAAAGGCATAAGGGAAATATTCTATGCACTGGCCCTTTTACAATAGTAGTGGCCCAGCCCACACTCCCACTCACCCCTCCTCTCGCCACAGTACAGGAGGCAGGGGCGTGGCGGCCATCCATGGCGCCATGGCCGTGCTGGCAGCCATCCGCCACCCCCCGACGCCCTAGAAGACACCCCCTGCTCCCTCTCACTCCCTCCCTCAAACCCTAACCCACTTGCCCCTCTCCCTCTCGGTTCCCGCCTTCCCCACAGCCCGCAGTTGAGCTGCGGTGGCCATGGTCGTCGTCGTCGTCGCGGCCACCGACTTCCCCAATGCCCGAAAAGATGTCCGGAGCTGCGCCATTAACGTCTCCTTCGACTAGTGCTACCGGTTCGAGCGGGGAAGCACTACATCGCCGAGATCAACGCGTCTTCCTCGCCCACGGCAGCCGCTGCCCCGCGCCCGATCTACCTAACCGGAGCTCCTCCGCCACGCCGGCCGCATCCTCCGCCTCCCCCCGTGAGGTCCTCTCCCCATTCCCCCTATTTGCCCCTCGATTTGGTCGCCGTAGGTCGCCGTTCCACCGTCGTGGCCGCTTGCTCCCATTGAGGCCGCCATGGCCCGAGCTCCGTGCTCACCTGCATGCGTATGCCTGCCCCTGTCTAGTCTCGCGCACCCCGCGCCTGCCCTCGTGTGCCCAGCCGCGCCCCTGCCCATCCAGCCGTTGCCACTCAAGCGCGCCCGTGCTGACTGCTGCCGTGCCGCTCCCGTTGTTGTTGTTGCTCTGCTGCTGCACTACTACTGCTGCTCCGCTTGCTGTTCTTGCCATTGCTCGCTGATGCTCTACTGCTAGTACTGCCGCCTGCTGTCGCTGTTAGTGCTTGCTACGCTGCTGCTCTTGCTTCCTACTGCTGCTCTTCCATCGCTGCTGCTAGCTGCTCTTAGGCCGCTGCTCCTGTACTTACTACTGTTGCTGCTTAGTCCTGCTACTACATTGTTGCTTGCTACTACTGCTAATGCGCCCATGCGTGTTCTCCATGGCAACACAGCCGTGGCTGGATGTGTGGCCGACCCTCTGCAAATTAGTTTAGGGACTAATTACTGCTAGTTAAATTAGTTGCTACCCTATGTCATGGGGTCCCAGTTAATTAGGTTAGTTTTATTTAATTGTTTATGTACAGTCTATGACATGTGGGCCGCAGCCTCCCCCATTTGACCAGTCAAATTGACTTGGTCAACTCGAATTATTATTAAATCTAGAAATTCCAGAAAATACTTAAAACTTTGGAAATTCAAATAAAATAAACCGTAAGTCGGATGAAAAAGTTTTATATACGAAAGTTGCTCAGAAAAATCCAACGAATCCGGATACGTGGTCCGTTCATCTGTCACATGCCCCTAGCATAGCGAACATGCAACCTTCCCCCTCCGGTACGTTAGTCCGAAAATGCCAAACACCGGGAAAACATTCCCGGATGTTTTCCCCCATTGCCGATATTGTATAGCCCTGCGTTAGAACACCCTAGCTTTGCTTGTTGTCATGTCATGCATCTATGTGCTTGTATTTACTGTTTCTTCCCCCTCTTCTCTTCGGTAGACTTCGAGACTGACGCCGATGCTGCCCATGTGTTCGACTACGTCACCGACGACCCTCCTTCTCGTCTGAGCAACCAGGCAAGCCCCCCCTTTGTGATCATCTCGATATCGCCCATTCCATTCTCTCATGCTTGCATTAGATTTTGCTACTATAATTGACTGCTCCTATTCTGATGCATAGCCTGCTTTTGTACCTGTTGTTGTACCTTACCTGCTTATCCTAAACTGCTTAATAGAGATTGGTTAGTGATCCATCAGTTACCCCCACCTTGTCCCAGTTGCCCCCGCTTTATGTTCGATGACTTGATCAACGTGATCGACGTCCAGGCCCCGACACCGCACATCACCCCCCTTAGTTGTAGGACTCTGCAGAGTTACTATCGAGTGCCGATGGTGATACCTCGACAGCACTTCTGATGTCATCCCTGTAGTGTAGCTATTCGGTCGTGGTCATCGAGGGTGATTCCTCCTTGACCACTCCCAATAATGACTCTGTCATGCAACCCCTCAAGTGTGGACCAATGAGGGTGATTCCTCCAAGTCCACTTTGATGGTTACATCAAATGGGAATCTGTCGAGGGTGATTCCTCAGGTTTCCCCCTTGCTGTTTCAGACACACAGTTACTTTCACTTACAACACAGCCATGATGACACCGGGTCGGCCCCGAGGGGTACCCGCGAGTGATGTGAAGTCGGGTTGATCTGGAGGATACCCAAAAGTTTTCCACGCGGCGTGGTCGGGCATTCTTAGCCCTTGCGACAAGTCCGTGAGACGGGGCGACGGGGTCACATGATCGTGTCTCTGCTCGTTACCGCACACTACCAAGACACTAACGGTTTGAATAGTTGATCCGAGTAGGTGATGAGGACATGACTACCTTGGATATGACCAAAAATATTGCATACATGCATATTTGTCAGGTGATTTCTAGTGCAAACTATTCAATAATCTATTTATGTTATCCAGGACAAAAAATACTTCGCACACTTTTGTATTTTGTCTAATTGCAGGTGTATGGGACATTTGTACAATCCACATATGAAGGTAAGGGAAAAGGAGAAGTTTAGGTTCTGTTCAAAAAGTCCTCCACGTCACTTTTGGGCCAAAAGAAGATAGAGTCCAAGTCTCTCACGTTCTGGATTCAGATTCGGACTACACAGACATACCTGACTCAAAATGCCAGGAACGTTTTCGTACGGACTCTGAATTGGGTGATTCTTCTTTTGTTGGAAAGTAGATTTCGTGCTCTCTCCAACCCAATTGGATTCACCTTCAAATTCGTCCGGAGTATTGAGATATCGACGAAACAATCTGACGCTGTAGCAGAATCCGAGTCAAACAACAAGTCCAAAGGTGTTGCATCACCTCCACTTGGGCCCATGAGCCTTGTACGACCTAGGTTTAGTTTTAGGCTGCCTTGGGACGTCCTTCCACCTCCTTGGCTGCCACCCCTTGCTCCTATATAAGTAGACCCATCTAGTAGGTTTTCCTTGAGATTTGTTTAGTTAAAAGTTAGCCATTGCAACTTCGTGTACTTCGTTTGTGTCCAATGACCAGACCAAGACCGCTTACGGATCCCCACCATTATCAATACTTCATATATATTTGCAATATTCAGATTGCTTTATCATATTCTTGCTCATTCTTTGATTGCTTGCAGGAATAGACCTTCGCGGTCAGGCTGACCGTGCTTTTGGCATCGTCAGTAACTCAGGAGATTGGTTTAGCGATTGCTAAGACACAACATCGTGCACGTTTGTAGTTGGATCGTCAAAGTCGTCTCCACCAAATCGATATTTATCATCTCATCGAAAGATCGGGACACCCTCGCCTCTATCAAGTGGTATCAGTTTTCAGGTTGCTCGGTGAGAATTTCCAGTTATCCCTAGATTATATTTATTTTCTTACCTATTGTCCAAGAAAAAGCCACAAAAAAAGTTAGATCTATTCATCCTTTGTCCTAACCAGTCTGAGCCTTTGCAATTTTCTTTTCATTGTTTGCATTATTGAATTATCGGTTGCATCGTTGTGCCGAGTTGTTGGCCTTAGTGTCTAGTTCGTTTAGAGTTTCGAGTTCTGTTCACATTAGTTCATTGTCACAATCATATTTCATTGTCACAATTTCCACCACGTGCTACCCATAGTTCATTGTCACGATCATAGTTGAGGTCATTCACATCTTCGCTTGATTCAATCTACATCTTATCTAGTTTGTCTTGGAAAGAGGGAGAGAAAAAAAAGGCAGAGAGAAAAAAGAGAGAAAAAAGATAAAAAAAGTCAGAGAAAAAAAAGAGAGAAAGAAAAAGAAATAAAAGTGAGAGAAAAAAAGAGAAGAAAAAAAAATTCGGATCTATCTAGAATCAATCTCGTACCTGAATTCGGATTGGAATCTGTTTTGCGTAGTGTTCAGTAAAATAGGCATATCTTTTTCATACGAAGTCCATTTTGGCTCCGCAAGTACTCAAATTAAAGCTAGCGACTAGACACATCTGGATAGTTGCAAAAGCTAGTTCAATATTTGGCATCTCAAAATCTGCTTCTAAATAGGTCTTTTTGCCCTCCGAAGTTGACGCATACAGTTTGTTCCAGTTTTTCAGACCAGTTTTAGAATTCTTTGACTGCTCATATCAATTCGGAATTGAGTGATTCTTTTTGCATTGGAAATCTTGAGTTAGTAGCATTCTTTGAAAAAAGTTATCAGAAAATTGGCCTAAACTTTTCAAGAAGAAAGCTGGAGAGAGAGTTGTTGTATATCCTGCTTGGCAGTTGTTTTTCATCATTATCTTTACTGCCGTTGTGATCTTCACTTATATCTTGCTGTCCAGAGCTACTTAGTATCCTTCATTGATGATAGTTGTGCTACGCCGCGACCTCATTAGTATTCTAGGCTCGCGTCTCTAGTCCGGTCTAGCCTAGGACCAGCACAGTACCGTCGTTGAGCGTTTATTCAACATTGCATCTTTGAATTGATTATTGCTAATCTTTTGCTACCATATATAGCCAACCCAACTCCACATATTTCTACACCGTGTATACGTACGTTCCCCTGGCAATTGCTCTACACAATCTTCAGAGCTTTTTGACACCGCTGGTTGCCTGTCACCACCTGCTGCATGGTAAGAACTTGTAAGATATTGATATTTGCTTTACTGTGAGCACTTTACAACCACATCCTAGTAGTTCATAGGAACATTAATCTAAAATTTTGTTTCTTGTTTCTACTAATCATGACAGGTTCCGGAGATAGAAGTTCTTGGACGACGGACACATCTTCACCATCACGAGAGTTGGGACAACACACACAAGCCCATGGTCAGGTTATCTCTTTACCGTCTTTTGAGGGTAGATTTAATCCTACTATTTATCTAGCTTGGGAGCTTGAAGTAGAACAAGTTTTTAGTCACCATGAATTTTCTAAACTTGAGTGAGTACGAGCTGCCACTAGAGCATTTACTGGTTTTGCTTCTGTTTGGTGGAGTGTGCATTGTAAGAAAAACATTGATAACCAACCCACAACTTGCAAAGATTTGAAAGATGTAATGAGACAACAATTTTTCCATCCTTACTATCGTCGTGAATTGCTTCACAAATTTGAACAATTTAAACAAGGCAACAACACTGTTCATGCTTACTACCAAGAGTTCAAATCTTATATGCATCATTGTGACATAGAAGAATTTGAGGATGATACAATGAATAGATTTTTTGGTGGTTTGAACCATGATATTCAGGCAAGATTTCAGTATATTCCTCGTTGCATTACTGGTATGTATGTTCGTGCTTGTACCTTTGAGAGACAGTTGCAGGAGGATGCATTGGGTGACTACAACAACTACTATTCCAATTCATGCTCACTACCATCGGTTGTTTCCTCCACCGTTGCACCTACTAGAGCAGCCACACCTCAGATTGTGAGTGCGACATCATCTCAAGTGTATGGTACATTGTCATTGTCCATACCTACATCAGCTACGTCTTTGCGACAAGGTAACAGTAAAGGTATTGATGATATAACTTCACATGAGAATGATGCATGCCTAATTAACTTAAATACATCATGTGTTGAGTTACCTGTTGATTTGAGCACGCCACCTATTTTAGAGAATCATGTTACTGTCATGAATGCATCATGAGATCAAACAACTGAAATACCAAAAAATTTGAGTGCGCCCATTGAATTAAATGTTGATGTCAAAGAACCACGTGAATCAGGAAATAAATCAGATTTGGATCAAATACATTTTAAAATAATTGTGGCAATGTTTAATCATTTTGATATGACCTCTAATCATGGTGATCATTCTTTGTCAAATGACTTATTGCATGCTTTCTTATTTAAGCATGTTGTACCATGTAAATTTGATGCACATAAGGTTTATTCACCAATGTTGGGATGGTTTAATGATGAATATTGTCAATCTTTTCATATGAATAAGAGCTTCACTTATATGTGCAAACTGAGTTGCAATATTTTCATGCCTTCTACTTATGATAATATTTTGGGTTTATATTTTATGATCTATGAAAGTTACTCATGTATACATGTGTCATATGTGCAAAAATCAAGGGAAGTAAAAATGGATGACATATATATATATATATACAACATGTACACCTTGTCTCTTTTGTTGCCACATTTCAGATTCAGCAATGCCGAGGACGGCTTCGTTTTCAAGAAGGGGAGGATGATGAGGACATGACTACCTTGGATATGACCAAAAATATTGCATACATGTATATTTGTCAGGTGATTTCTAGTGCAAACTATTCAATAATCTATTTATGTTATCCAGAACAAAAATACTTCACACACTTTTGTGTTTTGTCTAATTGCAGGTGTATGGGACATTTGTACAATCCACATATGAAGGTAAGGGAAAGGAGAAGTTTAGGTTCTGTTCGAAAAGTCCTCTCACATCACTTTTGGGCCAAGAGAAGATAGAGTCCAAGCCTCTCACGTTCTGGATTCAGATTCAGACTACACAGACATACCTGACTCAAAACGCCAACAACGTTTTCATACGGACTCGGAATTGGGTGATTCTTTTTGTTGTTGGAAAGTAGATTTCGTGATCTTTCCAACCCAATTGGATTCACCTTCAAATTCGTCCGGATCATTGAGATATCGACGAAACAATCTGATGCTGCAACAGAATCCGAGTCAAACAACAAGTCCAAAGGTGTTGCATCACCTCCACTTTGGCCCATGAGACTTGTACGACCTAGGATTAGTTTTAGGCTGCCTTGGGACGTCCTTCCACCTCCTTGGCCGCCACCCCTTAATCCTATATAAGTAGATCCATCTAGTAGGTTTTTCCTTGGGATTTGTTTAGTTAAAAGTTAGCCATTGCAACTTCGTGTACTTCATTTGTGTCCAACGACCAGACCAAGACCCCTTACGGAGCCCCACCATTATCAATACTTCATATATATTTGCAATATTCAGATTGCTTTATCATATTCTTGCTCGTTCTTCGATTGCTTGCAGGAATAGACCTTCGTGGTCAGGCTGACCGTGCTTCCGGCATCGTCAGTAACCTCAGGAGATTGGTTTAGCGATTGCGAAGACACAATGTCGTGCATGTTTGTAGTCGGATCGTCAAAGTCGTCTCCACCAAATCGATAGTTATACTATCATCGAAAGATTGGGACACCCTCGCCTCTATCAGTAGGCCTATGGCCTTTTCGCAATAATCACCACGCGGGAATAAGTATGGGCACTCTGCGTCGTATGTATCAGCCAAAAGCTCAACGGACGTTAGCGATGGAGTGGCGCACACCGGGTTGGACTGCATAAGCACCTGCCTTTTTAAGGAGGTAGCCAGGTCTGCTCACCGACCGTGTTTGCAACATGAAGGAGTGCAAAGGGCGATGGGCCCAAGACCCCTGCGCGCTTAGGATGTAGACCGGCGTGCTGGCCTCTCTGGTGAGCCTAGGTAGGGCTGCGACGTGTTGATCGATCGAGGCCGGTCATGACCTGATGGTGTGTCCGGCCGGAGTTGATCAAGCGTGTTGGGTAAGTTGGTGCACCCCTGTAGCTGGAAGTATTCTATCTATTCAAATAGCCGTCTCCACGGTAATGGACGCTCGGAGTTGTATACCGATCTACACAACTAGAACTGGATACTGGATGCTAAGGCATGAGATGGATGTGATGGCTCCGGGGTTGCTTTCTCGCTGGGAGTCGAGGAAGGATCTCTGGGCGCTAATGTTACAACATGTTTGCTAAATATAAACTGCTATTATATACTCTTATGAATGCTGCAAGATGCTTGGAGCTACTTGAAGATACTAGTCTTTGATAGGCTAGGATTTTCCCCTTCTCTTCTGGCATTCTGCAGTTTAGTCCACATATACTACCCATTTCTTTGACACCAAGGCATATGTAGTGTAGATCCTTGCTTGCGAGTACTTTGGATGAGTACTCACGGTTGCTTTGCTCCCTCTTGCCCCCCTTTTCGTTTCTTTCCGGATGTCGCAACCAGATGGTGGAGCCCAGGAACCAGACGCCACCGTCGACAACAACTACTACCACCACGAGGGTGCTTACTACTACGTGGAGGCCGACGACGACCAGGAGTAGTTAGGAGGCTCCCAGGTAGGAGGCCTTGCCTTTTCGATCGATGTTGCTTTTGTGCTGGCCTTCATAAGGCAAACCTATTTAACTCATGTGTGTACTCAGATAATGTAGCTTCCGCTGACTCCTTTGTATTCGAACTCTCGATGCCCCTGGCTTGTAATATAAAGCTTGTATTATTTTATTTGTGTCTAGAGTTTTGTTGTGATATCTTCCCGTGAGTCCTTGATCTTGATCGTACACATTTGTGTGTATGATTAGTGTATGATTGAATCGAGGGCGTCACAAGTTGGTATCAGAATAGACTGCCTGTAGGTAGCCCCCTTTCCAACTCCTTGGCCGAAATTGAGTCTAGTCACTCGAAAAGTTTTACTAACATGGTTGTGTGTCTTACGGGTCCATGTCGCCATTGGGTGGTATTATGATCTTTTATTCCTCTTCCTTACTCTGGGATTCTGATCTCTCTTCTATTCGGGTTAAAGATTTTGCTAACTCTAACACTAGGTTCTCGTAACCGCTTTCTCCCGGAGAGCCCCCGTCATTCCAGAAGATGGCGTGTCATCATCACAAGACTTCGAAGATACTCCTAGAGGTTTCCCGAGACCACTATGCCCACTGCTTTTGCAAGTTCCCTACTACCAATGATCACCGTGAACAGATGTACATCTTTGCAGTTTGTATTTTCATTCCCAGTTACCACTGTTTGTACAAGATACCCCGAAATACTCTTCGTTAATTCAAGAATTCTTTGAACCTACTGCCTTGCAGTTCCTTTTTGCCTGAAAACACCTATGAGTAAATCTTCAGACTTCCCGAGGATTTGTTCATCCCCAGTTGTTAATGTGTTTCTCAAAATACTTCGTAATGCTATCCGTTCTTTTGAGAACCCTCTGCAACCTATTGCTTTGGAAAGTCTTGCTTTCCTGCATTATGGTTAATTCCATATGTCTAGCAACATTCATTAACCTCCGACAATCCGACCAAAATTAGAGCGCTATCTCAGCTCGCAATACCAACAGAGCTTAAGCATGTCCAGAAGCTGGCAGGACGCAGGATGCTCCCGGATCGGAGAAAAGGCATTGCCACTCTAAAAATTGCTTAAAAAGACCAAGAACATTCATTGGACAGATGAAGCAACCATGGCACTCCTCGCCGGCAACCCTATCCTGGCCGCACCCGGCATCAGCGAACCCATGCTACTGTACACCTCGGCCACCAATCAAGTGGTCAGCGCGGTGCTCATCGTAGAATGGGAATCCGAGGACAGAAGTTTCAAGTCCAGAAGCCGGTCTATTACGTGTCTGAAGTGCTTACTATCAAAAGATAGCCTACACAGTCTTCATGGCATCTCGAAAGCTGCATCATTACTTCCAAGAATGTTCGGTCACAGTAGCGTTAGAAGTCCCCTTGAATGATATAGTCAATAACAGGGACGCTACCGGCCACATCACCAAATGGGCCATCGAGCTTCTCCCCTTCGAGATAACATACAAGCCATGCCGAGCCATTAAATCTTAGGTGCTGGCCGATTTGATAGCTGAATGGACCGAGGCCGAACTACCCAGGGAGTACTCCACATACTCGCACTTGACATTGTACTTCGATGGCTCAAGGATGTTAGCCGGACTGGGGGTTGGGGTCATCCTCATCTCCCCCACAGGCGACACTGTTCGGTATGTCCTCCAAATAATGTATATGGACTCGAACAGTGTAGCCGAGTACGAAGCACTAATACATGGTCTTCTTATGGCCACATCAATGGGCGTGAAGCGCCTCGAGGTAAGGGGAGACTCAAATCTGGGGATCTCTCAAGTCAATGGCGAATTCGACGCCAAAGTGATAGAGGCAAAGGTGTCCCGTCTTTCGATGAGATGGTGGCTATTGTTTTTGATGGAGTAGACTTTGACGATCCGACTACGAACGTGCGAGGACGTCGCGCCTTAGCAATCGCTAAACCAACTCCGAGAGGTTATTGACCACACCGGAGCACAATCAACCTGACCACGAGGGTCTATTTCCTGCAAGAAAATGAAGAACAACCAAGAAACTAAGATTTGCAATCTGGATATTACGAATATAAGAGGAAAGCTTTATTGATCAAGGTGGGGTTCTGTGACGTCTTCGTCTAGTCGTTGAATACAAACGAAGTACGCGAAGTTGCAGCTATGGCGACTTTTAATCTAAACAAAACCCAAAGTCTAAACGACGCCCTAAGGGCTGTATATATGGACGAAGAGGGGGGAATTTAGTGGCCCTTGGAGGAGAGGTCCGAAACCAACCGTAACTCTTGTTTCCCCACACATACCGACTCCAAAAACAACCTATACTTAAGTATTTCAAAATTACATGGGCCTGGCCCAATAATAAGGTGACACAGCACCTAGAATAGCCTTTGGACGAAATTTATGAAGTGGCATCATGTATATTTTGTCCAAGGCTTCATGTACTCATTATGGTGGCTTCAAAGTCTTGAAATCATCACTTGTAACTCCGTTCTTGTTCCCCTTGTGCATGCCATCATCTCCATGCTTGGTCTTGCTCCAATGTTCATCCCTCTTATCCATGCCAGGCCCTTCATTTGTAAGCAAAACAAATGTATCCAATTTAGGCAGCATCATATTCTCATTAACATTAGAATCATTACCAAGAAACGAAAGTACCTGATAATTTAATTGGCGTGCGCGAGCTCTAGTAATTGGTCCAGTATATGTAGCAGTAGGGCCTGTGGGTGTAACAATGGTATTGATGTCCTCATCAAAAGACCCCAAGATGGCGGCATATAGGAATGTGGTCCTCCAGATATTAGCTTGATTTGAGGGCCTAGAATTTCACCATGTCGCTAGAGACAACAATCAAGCAGCCGACGTCCTTGCCGGCATGGGCGCCAAGCGCAACCCGGTTCCTAAAAACACCTTCCTCGAGCGGCTCTTTAAGCCCTCCGTGGTATGGCAGGACGACGTCACTGATGCACCATCCGACGAGCCCGCTGACAATGCCTCGCCCGAAAACGAACAAGATGATCAAGTCATCGGTGGCTCCGCACTCGAGGAAACACCTTCCGCACACGAGGTAATGACCGTGATCCCACCCTGGACAAAACCCTTGCAGCCTAGCTCACACAACATCATCTTCCGGAGGATCAAACCGAAGCACGACGCATAGTTCGCTGCTCTAAAGCATACAAGGTCCATGAGGCTGAACTCTATAAGAAGAGTACCGCAGGAGTTTTACAAAGGTACATCTCCGAAGAAGAGGGGAAACATCTTTTGGCAGAGATACACGCGGGCATGGGCGGACACCACGCGGCAGCTCAGGCTTTGGTTAGCAATGCTTTCCGAGCTGGTTTTTTCTAGCCTACAGCCCATGAGGATGCTCGGACATTAGTTCAGCACTGCGTCGGTTGCCAGCTGTTCGCAAATCAAAGCCACATGCCCCCCAGCTCTCCGGAAGATACCGATCACTTGGCCTCTTGCGGTTTGGGGTCTCAACAGGGTCGGGCCACTCAAAGGGGGGACAAACAAAAAGAAGTATCTATTGGTCATGGTCGACAAATTCACCAAGTGGATTGAGGCAAGAACCGTCACTTCGGCAGAATCCGGACCAGCCGTCGACTGCTTATCCAATGCCGTACACCTTTCGGTGTCCCCAATAGCACAATTACCGATAATTGTACCAACTTCACCGCCCAGGAGGTCAAAGACTGGTGCGGCAAAATGGGCATCAAGCCTCGCCTAGTTCGATCCCACAGACCAACGGGCAGGTCGGATGGGCCAATGGACTCATTATGAGCGGCATTAAGCCTCACCTAGTTCGATCCCTTACAATCAGACTGCCATTGGGTCGAGGAACTCGATTCCGTACTATATTATGGGGGCCGCGCACTACTCCCAATCGGTCAACCGGATACACACCATTTTTTATGGTATACGGTGCGGAAGCAGTTCTCCCATGTGACCTTATCCATGACATGCCTAGAGTGCGCATGTACGAAGAAAAGGAAGTCGAGCTCGATCGGCAGGATGACCTGGCACTACTAGGGAAAACCCTAGTAGTAGCGCTTGTTTTGTAGCTAGCAGTAGTGCTTGTACAAGCGTTACCACTAAGGCGCTACAACTAACTGTTAGCAGTAGCGCTAGAAAGAGAGCGCTATTGCTATACCTAGTAATAAGCGCTACTGATAATAGTAAGTAGCAGTAGCGTTTCTTTTGAAAAGCGCTGCTGCTAACTTTTCCTGTATTTTTGAAAATACAGCTTATTTTCGTTGTGGTTTTATATACAGTACTTTCATCATATGATTTTATGACCATGATTAGTTATTATATATCACAGTGGGTGAAATGAATGTGGAGTAGATTCAAGTGGAGGCAACATGTGGTTCATGTAGAAAGTACTACTAATCCAAACTTGATATAGTTTGGATTAGTAGTACTTTCGATGTGCACCACATGTTGCCTCCACTTGAATCTAATCCATGTTCATTTCACCTACTAATATATATATATATAATAATAACTCATCATGCTCATAAAACAACTTAGCATCATGTATCATCGATCATAATAATAAATAACTCATTATTGGTGTCATAATAACAAGTCCTACTCATCATCATCGATCATACAACTTCTACTTGTTATCATAATAACAAGTCATACTCATCATCATCATAGTCATCTAACAAACCCTACTTAATTGTTCTTAGCACATGATCATGAGTATTAGCGAGGACCTAAATACCCTCTCTAAGGTAAAATAGCATAAAAGAAGATAGGCCTTGACTCTCCATTATGGAGAATGGAGATTGTCCTGTCTCCAATTCTTGCCCTTCGCACAATTTTTCTTCCTAGTAGCTCCCTACGATTGACCATACATTTTTTTCCAATCTTTGATTGTCATGTCTTCATCGGTTTTAGAAATCCAGTATGAACAACAGTGATGCGTAGGATGACCTGGCCGTAAGTTCATAACATCAAGGCGACCATTTGGAAACATCAGATGAGGCACAAAATCCTTCGGGATTTTCTGTTGAAAAACATAGTAATAACTTTGTAGTTAACAATGTAGTTGAGTTTTAGAAGAATTTATGCAAAAGATGCACGGATGTCGTAATAGTAAAAAATCTTACCATGACATCTCCATGGATGTTACCGTAGTTCAACATGTGCACTAGTGGCACGTATTGACCATAATGTGGAGGAATTTGATAATAGTTATTGTAATTCTCAAGATCAGTAATAAATGAGATCAAATGATTTTTCTCCTAATAAGTTAATTCTGAGCCATCCGTGTAGTAGGTTCTATCTACCATCTTCCGCACATTCTTTGAAGAATGAAAATAAGATATTAATGGAAATAAGCTGTCAACTATTATGAAATAAACAATATAAATTACTTAATAACTATGTTTGAGAAACTCACATAGTGGTAGAATTGGAAGCATATCAACAAGGACCCAAATGTCCATATTGTCTTGGGCGATGTCAGGATCACCAAGATCCATGGTGACAAGCATACCCTCATGAAAATCATACATCTTGCAAAGTGCTTCCCAATTCGGGCAACCAAAATAGGATACGCTCTCGGAATTGTGTAGATTTACATCAAAATCCATACCATCATGGGTCCGTAGGTGAATTATCTTTGTTTCCATACTTTCATGATCTTCAAAATCCATCCTCTCCAAGACATAGCGTCTTGCATGGCATGGGATAAGCTAGTCAAATTGTAAAAGACGAAAATTACACGTTGAAGTAGCAGAAGTCGTGCTTAATTAAAAAAACACTTGTAGTTGTTGCGTACCATTTCAACATCGAAGGTCTCTTGGAGCTTAATGCTGAAGCACCGACCTTCGTCCAGGTGAGGCCTGTCGCACTGAACCCGGTCGTCACCGCACCAGTCGCACTCCCCCGGGAGACTTTCGTCGTCCGACGACGACATTTCCTAGGTTCATAATTCAAAGATTAAACTTGTACAATTAAATATATGGACTACAAAAACTAAATTAGATCATTATTATTCATCACGGGTTGACTATCGATCTGCCAAGTCTTTTCTTGAAAACTCTCAGCTCATGTGGTGTATACATTCGACCGTTGGTGATGATCGCTCCTCCTTTCATCCCCGAGTGCATTACACCAAAATTTCTAGCACATGGGAACGAAGGAGAAGCGACCCCCACAACAACAGTCGGGATTTTTCGTCCTATCATATATGGTGGAGACTCTCCCTCACTGACTCCTGTTTGACATTTGCGACCGTCGGTGATGGTCATTACTCCTCCTTCCCCTAGTGCATAACAAAGGTCTAGCACAAGGAGAAGAAGGAGAAACGACCCCCACGACAACAGTCGGGATTCTTTGTCCTCTCTCATATATGGTGCACACACTCCCTCACTGATTTTTTGACCGTCGGTGATGGTCGTTATTCCTCCTAGTGCATAACGAAGGTCTAGCACAAGGAGAAGAAGGAAAAACGACCCCCACGACAACAGTCGGGATTCTTCTTCTCGCAAATATGGTGCCTCGACAGACTTAAAGTCAACCCGAAATTTCGTTTAATTATCTTTCTAGAAAATCCAGGCCACTCGATATTTCCTACATATTCTAGCACAAGTCATGCCAAAATTCACGAAAAAATCTGGCATGACCTTTGCTAAAAAAGGACATATCGAGTGCCTGAAATTTGCCGGAACGGAAATTAATCAACACTCCGGCAAAACATAGGCCACTCGGAGGTGTTACCTACAAACATGGTTGGCCACTTGGGCAAGCACATATCCTATTTGAGCAACACAAGATATACATGTTTATATCTACATCATTTCAATGGTTGAAAATATGAACAAAAACATTTCAAAATATCTTGTAGGACTCATATTGACATGGAGATTTGGCTGGTCTCACCTCGAGGTCGGAGGGGGTCGGTGACGGGGACGACAGCGGGGATGATGGAGGGGCTCCTTGATTTCCACACAAACAAAAACCCTAATTGCTATCAACTAATCAAATGCATACGCCTTGCATAGTGCTCTCCAATTTGAGCTTTCAAAATAGGAGTAGTTCTCCAATTTGACCATTCAATAAGCAAAACCAAATCATAAAATAAATTATTATTCAAATTAGCATGCATTCAATAAGCAAAACTAAATCATCTCTTGTGTCCGTACATCGTCGAATATTACCACTAATACATCTCGAATAGTATCATACATATAACATCACTAATATAGCTAAAACCCTAGCGAATGACGGGTATCGGCGCGGGCTCCTCACCAAGATGGATCCTCACCAAGCTGCGCCCCCCGGAAGGTAGCACCTCCCAGTACCAGCTCGGTGGAGTCCAGTCTCGGACATGGCCCCTCTGATCAAGCAGGCCTCCTCCGCCGAGTCGGCGATGATGATGTGGGATAGGCATCGTCGACGTCGATGCGAGAATAATTGCTTTAACTAAAAAAATAACAACAAATGTGACATGTTGAACATGGTTTGATCATAACTAGGGTTCATACTACATTATTCTAAGATTAAACACCTAAAATACCTAAATTATATTAACTACACCTAATTAAAGACCTACATTTTGCTTAGGAGAGACGCCACCAAGGACTCTAGGAAGCGCGCCTCTCTGGAGTGTGCTGCACCTGTTGAGGACCTGCCGGAGAGTTCCACTAGCAAGAGAACCAAGGTTGCTTCACCTGCTATGAAGAAGGTCCCGGCAAGGCAGGATGGCGCTGACGGTACGTTCACCATCAGCGCCACCCTTGACGACAAATAGGAAAGCGTGCTCGTTGCCTTCCTACGGGCAAATGTCAATGTGTTTGCTTGGCAACCATCTGACATGCCCGGCGTTCCCAGGGAGGTAATCGAGCACCACCTTGCTGTCTGTCCTCATGCTTGGTCCGTCAAGCAGAAGGTCACAAAGTTAGCTTTAGAGCGGCAACGGTTTATTCCTGAGGAAATCAAGAAATTTGAAGCAACTGGATTGGTTGGAGGTGTATTGCATCCAACATGGTTAGCAAATCCAGTGGTACTGTGCAAGGCAAATGGGAAATGGAGGCTCTACATTGACTTCACAGACCTGAACAAGGCCTGCCCGATGGACCCTTTCCCCCTCCCACACATCAATCAGATTGTAGACTCCACTTTCGGGTGCGATCTGCTTACCTTTTTGGATGCATATTCCGGATACCATCAGATATTCATGTCCAAGGAAGGTGAAGAGAAAACCACGTTCATAACTCCATGTGGCACGTATTGCTTTTTATGTATGCCTTTCGGGTTAAAGAGCGCAGGATCCACTTTTGCAAGAGCAGTACAAATTGGTTTTGAGCCTCAGCTGCATAGGAATGTAGAAGCTTACATGGATGATATAGTGGTCAAAACCATGGACATGTCAACACTCATTCAAGATTTGGAAAGAGACCTTTGCGAACCCGCGCAAGATCAACCTGAAGTTAACCCTGAGAAGTGTGTGTTTGGTGTTCCCTCCGGTAAGATACTCGGTTTCTTGGTGTCTCACCAAGGGATAGAAGCCAACCCCGACAAGATCAGAGTGATCGAGCAGATACAAGCACCTAAGACTGTCAAGGATGTGAGGCGTTTGACTGGGTGCATTGCTGCACTGAGTAGGTTCATTTCCATGTCTGCCGAGTGTGCCCTGCCTTCCTTCAAAATCTTGAAGAAGGCAGGGCCGATGAAGTGGACCCTGGAGGCAAGACCTGAAAGCCTACCTTTCCTCCGCTCCCACCTTGGCTGCTCCTCAACCGCAAGAGCCGTTGCTGCTATATTTAGCGGCAACGAATCAAGTGATTTGTGCAGCGTTGGTGGCGCAACGAGAAGTGGATGAGGAAGCAGCTGCAACAAGTGTCTCCTCTGGAGATGAAATTGAACCAGTAACAACAAGACCAGACACAGATCAAGGAGAAGCAATGCAAGTTAGCAAAGGCAGTCCCAAAACCGCAGCAAGGAAGAAAGTAGTGCAACGGCTAGTTTACTTTGTCAGCTCCCCATTGCAGGGAGCTAGGTCAAGGTACTCTGGAGTACAGAAGCTGATCTTCGGCCTTATCATGGCCTCAAGAAAATTGTGCCACTACTTCCAAGCCCACGAGATCATAGTTGTCACTCATTTCCCACTGCAACGCATACCGAGGAACCCTGAAGCTACTGGTAGGATAGTTGAAGGGGCACTAGAGCTGTCAAGCTTTGGCCTGAAGTACGAAAGTACCTCAACCATTAGGAGTAGAGCGTTGGTGGAGTTCATTGTAGAATGGATGCCCACTCCGGATGAGGAAATACCAGAGATGGCTATCCCCGGCAAGGAAGCACGTCAGGAGAGGATCATGTATTTTGATGGTGCTTTCTCATTACATGGCACTGGAGCTGGCGTGCTTCTCTTGTCTCGCCCACCGTAGAGCATCTCAAGTATGTGGTTCAAATGGAGAAGGACACCAACAATACTTCTGAATATGAATGACTCATTGCCGGGCTCAGAATTGTGGTGGAGTTGGGAATGAAGAAATCGATCATCTGTGGGGATACACAGCTCATGGTGAGGCAAGTCAATAAGGATTACCAAAGTCCATTGATGGAGGCATATGTAGAGGAAGTGATAAAGTTGGAGGAGCACTCTGACAGATTACAAGCAGAGCACGTGCCATTGCGGAGAACAACATGGCTGATCATTTATCAAAGTGCGCTACACAAAAGCTCTCTGTGGAACCAGGAACTTTTGTCCTCCACCTGACACAACCATCAGTGTCCCCTTCAATGATGGCCAGAAAAAGGAGGAAGTTGGACTTCGGCAAGTATCTCCTAGCAGGGCTTCCCGATGCCACCGGTAGAGAGGATCCTGGGAACAACTCTACTTCGGTTGGTGAGCAGCACTCTCCCCCGCGGAACCACAAGTTCTTGCGGTCTAGGTGAGCGCTCCCATGAATGAAGAGGTGCCGTTAGTCCTTGTTGTCGAGCCCCAGGCTCCAATCTGGGCGCAACACATTGTCCACTACCTTCAAACAGGAGAACTTCCCGAAGAACAAGAAGAAGCTGAAAGAATAGCCCGAAGGTCAAATATGTACCAGTTTATCGATGACACATAGTACAGAAAAAGGCCAAATAGTGTCAAATTAAAGTGCATTTGCTGGGAAGATCAGCAGAAGCTGCTGGCAGAGATACACAAGAGCGTGTGTGGCTCCCACATTGGATCAAGAGCACTAGATGGAAATGCTTTCCGGCAGGGTTTGTACTGGCCCACAGCCCTCTAGGATGCAACTGAGCTAGTCACCAGATGTGAAGCCTGCCACTTCCACTCCAAGAACATCCATCAACCAGCTCAAGCTCTCGAGAGGATCCCTTTATCCTGGCCATTTTTGGTGTGGGGGCTCCACATCTTGGCCCCTTCCCCCGTGCTGTCGGGTGCTTTGAATTCTTGTAGATTACAATCGACAAGTTTACAAAGTGGCCAGAAGTGGAGCCAGTGAGGGCTATCAAGTTCTTGAAAGGATTGGTGTGCCGTTTTGGAATACCCGCCAGAGTGATCACCGATAATGGCACCCAATTCATGAGTCGCGCCTTCATGCAGTACATCCAAAGCCTTGGGAGCAAGGTCTCTCTTGTTTCTGTTGCTCATCCCTGGAGCAATGGCCAAGCTGAGAGGATGAATGCTGAAGTGCTGCATGGACTCAAGACAAGGACTTTTGATAAGTTGAAGAAATGTAGTAGACGCTGGATCGATGAGCTGCCGATGGTTCTTTTGTCCCTCCGTATGACACCGAATTGAGCCACCGGCCAGACTCCCTTCTCCCTAGTGTACGGGGGCAGAAACAATGCTCCCCAAAAACTCATATACGGGTCACCTCGAGTACTTGGCTATGTGGAATTAGGGCAAGAGCAGCTCCGGCATGATGATGCAGTGCTCCTCGAGGAAGATCGTCTCCGGGCCGCTGTGCGTGCTGAACGCTACCGGCAAGCCTTGCGCCACTATCATAGCCGCATGATTCATGCCCGAAGCCTTGAGGAAGGCAACCTTGTCCTTAGGCGTGTTCAGTCTGCCAAGGATTCCGGCAAGTTGACGCCAAAGTTGGAAGGCCCTTACTAGGTAGTACAAGTCACCAGACCTGGCACAGTCCGTCTGGAGACCGAAGATGGCATTAAGGTGTAAAACTCATGGAATATTGAGCATCTTCGGAAGTTCTACCAGTAAGGCACGATTGCTGGGCTCAGCCCTGGCAACCACCTTTTGTACAAGCTTTGCAGATGCGCATGTAACCCTTTGTACAAAGCCAGGCGCAGACCCTGAGCAAAGATAATAAAATGAAGCGCCGGCACCTAGAACTTGCATGCATGTTTATTTAAGTATGACTTTGCCATAGTCATTAGCTCATATAGATGAGGTCATATGCTACTGTTTTCCCGTGAACTAACAACAGGGCTCCTACCGCGAATAAACTTCCCAAGGGAGGGGAATGAGAACTAGCTTGCATATCAACCCTCGGCAACACAAAGCAGATAAGTTCTTTTTAGTCATCCATAGATTACCTCTGTGTGGAAAACTTGTGCGTAGAAAAACTTTCTCGCCCTCAAACATTTGTGCTCCCATCCTTTTGATTCGAATATTACTTCAGTCGGGGTGGTCGTAGTGGCATTTGAAAAAAGGGTTTGACAAGGGGCCAGTTCTCTTCCACACTCCTGACCCACCAGGCTGAGCCTCGCGACAGCAATGGAAGGGACCAACAAGATGTCTTGCCGGAAAACCTTGATTACTTGAGAGTATAGAGGAATCATTCTTCTGCATGGACATAATACATGCACAAGTGCCCAACAAGCATATCTTTTTTTCATTCATACGCAGATAAACAAGTACAAACCTTACAGAGCACAGATATGGATGAAAAAGATTACATAATTAGGACTAAAGTTTGGCAAATGCATACATCTTTTGAATTGGAAAACGATAAGTGCCCCGTAATGTCTTTCTTGTCCCTCTCCTCCTAGGACCTACAGTGGGAGGTGAAGAGGGCAAAAGAAGTGCCTGGGCAGAAGCCCAGCCTGACCCCATTAGGGTCCACGGGGCGCAGCTAGACAAGATCGGGAGAGCGCGGACGAAGGTGATGGACGGAGGGAGCGGTTAGGTGATGCCCTGGTCTCCACCGCTAGGACCAGCGGAACGTGGCAGTAGGGACACCGACAGGGAAGACAAAGCCAGAGTCCATGAGGAAGCCTGTCGGGGTCCAGGTTGAGGAGGCGGAGACATCCACACCCAACACCCCGGCAAATTGCTCTGCCGGGGGAGAAGACCCAGGTGCAGATGGTGGTGCTGTCGATGCCCAGCTGATGGTGATGGTGCGTTTGACACTCAGCTAGAATCCGGGCCACTGTCCTCCTGCTTAGCGCCATCATCATCGCCGTCATTGTCCTATTCGTCGCTGTCGCTCAAGGTGGAGCTTTCGTCATCGGTCGAGCTCTCCGCGCAACACCCCAAGCAAGCACCCGAACGCCCGAAGACCTTGATGGAGAGGAGGTTGGCCTCCATTAACTTGAAATGGAGAATGTGCCCCACCGCCAAGCTATGGGCAGGAGCAAAGGTTTTCCAGCCATGCCGGAGAAGCATGACATGAGGTGCGGGGAACTCCACGTCCGCCCGCATGCTGCCATTACAGCAGCCCCTCATGTGTAGCTTCAATCCTGGCGGCTGTTCTTCCTCCATCACCCTTTCAAAAGGAGTAGGAAGCCGAAGGCGGCTGCATGGAGGCCCCTGCAGCTTGACGATGAACTCCAACGGCTGGTCCCTGACGTGGCCCTCCATCGGAGCCAGGGCAACCGAGGGAGGAGCGACCAAAGCGCCACCATGCCCTCCTCGGCCCCGAACGCCACGACGACCACGCCCTCATCCTGCGGCACCACCTTGTGCGCTTGACTCCGCCCCCGCATCCCCAGTTGGGGGAGGGAGACGTTGTCAATAAGAGACCCTCGTCGCCACCATTGGAGCTTGACCTTGTCCTCTTCCTCTCACCATAATGGAAGCAGGATGCAAGAAGAAGAAGAAGGAGGAGATGTGCGTGTGGGTAAGCCCCTCGCCCATGCCTCCTTTTATAGGAGAGCATGGCCGGGGGCTGGCTCCTCACCTCCCAGGAGGCAACTGCCCCACTCCACTAATCCAGTCCCTCTACGTTGCTGACGGCATCCAGAATCAACGACCGCCCTCGTACGCCTATCCACGATGCTGTGTTTTCTGCCATGGCACTCACTCCCGCGCCCTACACGCCCGCCACCAACCTTGCGTAATGCATACAGCGTACATGGCGGAAACGACAAAGGTAGTGGGATGAGTAAAATAGCAGTTACCTCCCTGTGAACGTGGGGCATGTGTGGCCCGCGGGCCATTACGTAGATCATCCCAGTCGTTCCGCATGATGCACGGATAAACAGGAAACTGATCTAATCATAGGTTAATGGAGAAGCAAAGAAGATATCAAGAAGGTCATGGATCCCATCGCGGTTTGGCCAAAGTGTTCGCCTGTGTATTTGTTTGGGCCTACCCCAACGATGCCTGGCGACATGTATGGGCCAGACCTGGGGGCTCCTGTCGGTGCAACAAACATATGCACTTGTTGACCAGACATATACACATGCGTTCTGCCATCGCATGTCCAATCACAAGCATATACAATAAGGCAGAGCCAGAGAAACCGCTCTTTGTGAGATCAAGGAGAGGATCAAGAAGACTAATTCATACAAGACAGCAGAGCATCACTTTGGTAAGACCTCCTTTGCCGGGCAGAAGAGGATGGCTGGGTTGAGGCCGCCCCAGGAAGAATCCAAGATTGCCCCGACTGGCTTGCCGGGGCTGCCAAGAGCAGGGAATCCCGCCAAGGCTCCACCGCTCCACGACGCAAATCACTTATCAATGCGGTGACGAGCCCCCAAGTGATTAAGTGGTTGACTAAGCACATGGCGGCCCGTTGGAAGATAGATTATCATCACATGACACCCGTCCAGAGGCGTGTCAAACAGATAAGCAGAAGATGAGTAAGCGGCTCGGTAGGCTTGTTAGGCCTCACCCCCCACACGACACCTAGCAGTGCATTTAATGCACTTTGTCCTAACTGCCAGCGTTAGGTATGATAGCACTGTTAGCTATAATCACTACATAATGACTATTTTGCTAATGTAGTTACCCCTTGAGCTATAAAAGGAGGTCCAAGGCAAACTAGAGAGGGATTGAGACCTCCTCACACTTGTACGCGCGTAGCTGTTTCCCCCGAGGCCATCTTGCCGGGTTCGAGCACTACACACTGTTGTGTTCCACCACACAATCCACCAAAGGCTAGAGTATGGTTTTACACCTCACGGCGGCCCGAACCTGGGTAAAAATCTCCAGTGTCATCGTCGTCGTGCTGCCCCATGGCTTCCGCTCTTTGTGCAATGTGATCTTCCCCTTGCCGAACCACAAAGGGGCCGATGGCCCCATAGGTGATCGTGCTCCTCCACGACATCCATGCTGTCATATTATCAATCTTGGATGTTTTACACTCATTTAATAGCTACTTCATATAATTTTTTAGGACTAACCTATTGACATAGTGCCCAGTGCCAGTTGCTATTTTTTGCTTGTTTTTTACTTCGCAAAATATCCATATCAAACGAAGTCCAAATGCAGCAAAACTTTTTGGAGATTTTTTCTGCCTAGAAGACACCCAAGAGGCCAAGGAGGTGCACGAGAGGAGGCCCTTGGGGCCCACTAGGCACCAGGGCGTGCCAAAGGCCCCAGGTGCCCTGGTGGGTAGTGGGGCCCATGGGAGACTTTTCCACCGCCTGTCAGCTCTATAAGTACTCAAATATTCCAGAAACCCTGAGGGAGTCATCGAAACACAATTCTAGCCGCCGCAAGTTCCAGAACCACGAGATCCAATCTAGAGGCGTTTTCCAGCACTTTGCCGGAGGGGTCAACACTCACGAAGGGGTTCTTTGATGTAGGGTGGAACCCTAGATGGCCAATATTTCACGAAAGGAGCGGATCCCAACGAGGACACGAAGAACACGAGGAGAAAACGAGGGGAAACACAAGGGGAAACATGAGAGAATCACTCAAACCAACAAGATTAGGTCACACATATGCTAGATCCGCGAAACACAAAGAGATATACGATCCACGATCAACAAGGGACGATACATAGGGTAACCGGTTCTTCTCCGTGAGGAGGTCTTGATGGGGCCACCCGAGAGGGGGTCTTGAATCCAACGTGGATCTTCTCCGAAGAGGGGCCGCGGTCTCTCTCGAGGAGTAGATCTGTATGGATGAGCGAGGCTCTATCTCACAAATGAGCTATCACAACGCTAACCCTAGAAAGTGGGAGGGGGAGGAGTATATATAGTCTAGGTGGGCGAAGGGGTATATGGGCCTCGGACCCTTACACTGTGCGCAGACAGGGGAGGCCGGATGTCCGGGCGTCGGGCCGGATGTCCGGGCCTTCGCGAGGTGCCGGATGTCCGGGCTGGCGCCGGATGTCCGGGTGGTCGGGGCTGGCCTTGACTCTCTCTGGATAGACGGGGCTCGGATGCCCAGGCTGATAGAGGCGAGGGTGTCCTGATCTTTCGATGAGATGATAACTATCGATTTGGGGGAGACGACTTTGACGATCCGACTACAAACATGCACAACGTTGCGCCTTAGCAATCGCTAAACCAACTCCGAGAGGTTATTGACCACGCCGGAGCACGATAACCTAACCACGAAGGTCTATTCCTGCAAACAATCAAAGAACAAGCAAGAATATGATTAAGCAATCTGAATATTGCGAATATGGATGAAGTATTGATAAAAGTGGGGTTTCATAAGTGGTCTTGGTCTGGTCGTTGGACACAAACGAATTACACGAAGTTGTAGCGATGGCTAACTTTTAACTAAATAAAACCCAAGTCTAAACGATGCCTGAAGGGCTATATTTATAGGGGAAAAGAGAGGGGATTTCGTCCACCCTTGGCAATGTGGTACTAAAATACCTCCTAAGCCGTTTCCCCTACAATATGGACTCTAAAAATAGATTACATGGGCCTGGCCAAAATAAGGTGGCGCAACACCAACAATAAGCTATGGACGAAATTTATGAAAGGCCATCTTGTATATTTTGTCCATCTTCTTGTATGTCATCATGGTGGCTTCAAAGTCCGGAAATCTCCACTTGAACCTCCGTTCTTGTTCTCTTCGCACGCACCTTCATCTCCGTGCTTGACCATGCTCCAATATTCATCCTTCTTGTCCGTGCTAGGCTCTTCAATTGCAAGCAACACAAATGTATCTAAGTTAGGCAGCATCATATTCTCATGAACACTAGAAACATTACCAAGAAACGAAAGCACCTGATAATTTAATTGGCGTATCTGAGCTCTAGCAACTATTCCAAGAGGTAAAACAGTAGGGGATATGGGTGTAACTGTGGTAGCCGTGTCCTCATCACGGGCGATGGGCCGGATGTCCGGGAGCTCGGGACAGGCCGGATGTCCGGGCTGAAGGGCCAGGTCTTCTGTTCTCTGGATGGGCCTGTCCGAATGTCCTGGGAGAAGGCCGGATTTCCGGGCTGGAGGCCGGATGTCCTGGCCCTGTAGACTTGGCCGCTGGCTCCTTGTTGCTGGTGACACTTCCAGGGGCCGGATGTCTGGGGTCGTGGCCGGATGTCTGGGTCCTGGGAGCTGTTCTTGACTCCTTCCGTTGGTTCTCCTCATCCCTGAACTTGGTGACTTGCTCGTCTTCACGTGCATCTTCGGGAGGGTCATCTTGGTAACTAATCATGCACAACATTCCGGACTTAGGTAGTAGCCATGTATTGAGTGGATCATATGTGATATCACTAATGAAGGAAGTCACCTCGGTCTCGAGAGCTCTAGCTCGTGGTCGTGTCATGGGTCCTCTTGGCCCTTGATGAGACGATGGTTGGTCCATGGGGATGACCGTAGGATGCTCCGCATCATCTCCCCTCCCTTGGGAAAGATTCGACTTCGGATCGAAATCGTCATCACCATGGTACGGGGAGAGATCTTTGATGTTGAAGATGTCGCTCATGGAGTACTTGTCGCGCAGGATGTCGATCTTGTAGGCGTTGTTGTTTTAGCGTGCAAGCACCTTGAAGTGTCCATCGGCTCGTGGTAGAAGTTTGGACTTGCGTTCATTGGGGAAGCAGTCCTTGCGAAGGTGTAGCCACACAAGATCTCCAATGTTGAATATCATGGGTTGCTTGTTGACGTTGAGCTTGGTCGCGAGTCGTTGTACTTGACGCTCAATTGTGTGCCTTGTATTTTCATGCATCTTCTTGAGGAAGTTCACTCGGTCACTCGCGTCCATGTTGGTGCGCTCTTGTAGTGGTAGAGGACGAATGTCCAATGGAGACAACGGGTTGAGGCTGTAGACGACCTCGAAAGGGGACTTGCCGGTAGTCGAATGTCTTGCACGGTTGTAGGCGTACTCGGCGATTGGTAGGCACTCCTCCCACTCCTTGATTTTCTTCTTTACCAACACGCGAAGTAGAGTGGAGAGCGTACGGTTCGTCACCTCCGTTTGGCCGCCGGTTTGAGGATGGTATGCCGAAGAGAACAAGAGCTTGATTCCGAGTTTGGCGCATAAGGTCTTCCAAAAGTAACTCAAGAACTTGACATCGCGGTCCGAGACAATCGTCTTTGGCACTCCGTGTAGGCGCAAGATTTCCCTACAAAAAAGATTTGCAATATGTGAAGCATCGTCTATCTTGTTGCATGGTATGAAATGTGCCATTTTAGAGAATCGGTCCACAACAACAAAGACTGAATCCTTTCCATTTCTAGTTCTAGGCAAACCAAGCACAAAATCCATGCTAATATCTTCCCATGGTTAACATGGAATTGGGAGCGGCATGTAAAGGCCATGAGATTGAGCTTTGGACTTAGCTTTGCGACATGTCGAGCATCGGTTGGTGAAGTGTGAGATGTCGCGGAACATGTTGGGCCAAAAATAGGTCTTGGAGAGCATAGCAAATGTCTTGTCGCATCCAAAGTGTCCTTAGTCCGCCTCAATGAGATTCTTGCAAAAGCAACAAACGAAGAGAAGATTTGGGGATGCAAAGTTTGTTAGCTCAAGATAATCATCTTTGATGTAATAGCGTTCCCAAGATGTATGCGTCAAACACTTGGCATAAGGAATTGCAAAAGTAGGATCATGCGCATACAAGTCTTTTATGTGCTCAAAGCCAATGACATTTAATTCAAGTTTAGTAACAAGCATGCATATACGGGAAAGTGCATCCGCCACAACATTTTCTTTGCCTTTTATGTATTTGATGACATAAGGAAATGACTCTATAAATTCACTCCATTTAGCATGACGCTTGTTCAACTTAGTTTGACCCTTAAGATACTTAAGCGTTTCATGATCGGTATGAATGATAAACTCATGAGGGCGAAGATAATGTTCCCATTCATGCAAAACTCGCACTAAAGCATATAGCTCTTTGTCATAGATGGGGTAATTGAGTTGCGCCCGGAGAGTTCCTCACTAAAGTATGCTATGGGGCGCTTCTCTTGCGTTAACACACCTCCTATGCCATTACTGCTAGCATCGCAATGAATTTCAAAGGGTTTGTCAAAGTTGGGTAATGCAAGCACGGGAGCATGAGTAAGCAAATTCTTAAGCTCATTGAATGCGCTATCTTAAGATGGTCCCCAAATAAAGGGTGCATTCTTCTTACTCAAAGCATGTAAAGGAGACGCAATAGTGCTAAAGTCCTTCACAAATCTACGGTAGAAACCGGCTAAACCAAGGAAACTATGAACTTGTTGCAAGTTGGTCGGTTGGGGCCAAGTTTTAATAGCATTGATCTTAGATTCAGCTACATGAACACCCTTAGAAGATACTACAAAACCCAAGAAAACAAGCTTATCAACGCCAGAAAGGCATTTGTCCATGTTAGCATAGAGACGCTCTTTTCAAAGAGTTTGCAACACGGTTCGAAGGTGGGTGACATGATCTTTGAGAGATTTGCTAAAAACAAGGATATCGTTGAAGTAGACCACAACAAACTAACCAATGTAAGGGCGAAACACATAATGCATAAGACGCATGAAAGTACCGGGTGCTTCCGATAAACCCATAGGCATAACTAACCACTCATACAAACCAAACTTTGTTTTGAAAGCAGTTTTCCATTCATCACCCTCTTGTATGCGTATTTGATAGTAACCACTTTTGAGGTCAATTTTGGAGAAAATAGTGGCACAGCTAAGTACATCTAGCATATCATCAAGGCGTGGAATGGGGTGCCTATAGCGAACGGTGATAGCATTGATAGGTCTACAATCGGAACACATGCGAAAGCTACCGTCTCTTTTTGGCACAAGAATGACTGGTACGACACAAGGACTCAAACTTTCACGCACATGTCCATGGTCTATGAGATGTTTTACTTGCCTTTGTATTTCTTTGGTTTCTTCGGGGTTGACGCGATATGGAGCCTTGTTCAGAACTGGTGCTCCGGGGATGAGGTCGATGCGGTGCTCGATGCCTCATAGTGGAGGTAAACTCGGAGGTAGCTCGTCGGGGAAAACATCTTGGAATTCCTGCAATAGAGAAGATAACACCAAAGGTAGATTGTGAGAAGTGTTAGTTTTTGGAGCCTCGTCCTTGCACAAAAGGACATAGTGCATGTCACTTGATGGGTTCTCACACAGTTCTCTCATCTCACGTTTGGTGGCAAATAGGACTAAGTTCTTCTTGTCTCTCATCGTGGAGGCACTAAATTTTGGCTTGTGGTACTCACTCTCTTTTTGGTGGTTCGCTCTCTTCCCTTTCATCTTGAAGGTATAGTGGTTTGTGCGCCCGTCGTGGATGACGCCTCGGTCAAATTGCCATGGCCGTCCAAGAAGGAGGTGGCAAACGGACATCGGAATGACATCACACTCCAAAGTGTCTTCGTAAGCTCCGATCTTGAAGGAAACTTGTACCCTATGCTCGACTTGGAGAGCGCCGGAGTCGCTTAGCCATTGAACCTTGTAGGGTTGCGGGTGCTTCATCTTGACCAATTGGAGCTTGGAGCATAGTTCTTCACTTGCTAGGTTATGGCAACTCCCTCCATCGATGATGACCTTGACGGACCTTCCATTGATGCCGGCCTTGGTGTGGAAGATATGGCATCTTTGGTCTTCGTCTTGTTGATGTTGAAGAGTCAAGACCTTGGAGACAACGAGAGTGGGGCTCGAATCTTCGTCACAAAAGACTTGATCATCTTCATCTTCGTTCACGCGCTGGTGCATGGCCACTTGCTCAAGGGCTTCCATCTCCTCTTCACTCATTGAGTCGTAGGTTCCGTCATTGTTGAGGATCATGGTGCGCTTGTTGGTACACTCATAGGACTTGTGGCATCGGCCGCCGCATGTGAAGCATTTGAAGGAACTTGTCTTGATGGTCTTATCGGTTGGGGTAGATGATGATGAAGCTCTCGGCTTGAAGTTTCTTTTAGTAGGAGGACAACTTGAGGTTGTCGAAGTTTTCTTGTAACTTGACTTGTTGCCGTTGCTTGTAGATGGCTTGGTTGATGTAGAAGGTGTTGTAGTCGTTGAAGCTTGGGTGTTGGAGAAGCCATAGGACTTGGATGAGAACTTGGCATACTTGAAGTCATCTTGCACTTGATGTTCCGCCTTGGTAGCTTGATGCACTAGCTCGATGAGGTTCGAGTATGGTTGGAAGTCAGCGATCTTCTTGATAGGATGATTTAGCCCATTCAAGAAACGTGCCATAGTTTGCTCATCATCTTCCATGACATTGGCTCGTATCATGGCAATATCCATTTCCTTGTAGTATTCTTCAACACTCTTGGTTCCTTGCTTGAGGAGTTGGAGTTTCTTGAAGAGGTCGCAGTTGTAGTAGGTTGGCACGAAACATGCTCTCATGACATCCTTCATTTGCTCCCAAGTTGTGATGGGTGGTTCACCTCTTGCCGCTCGGCGGTCAATGCCTTGTTCCCATCAAATGAGGACGTAGTCTTGGAACTCAAGGGATGACATCGCCATCTTCTTCTCTTCCTCATAGTTGTGTGAGCGGATGATTTTGTCAACCTTCAATGCCCATGAAAGGTACTCTTCGGGATCATTGCTTCTATTGAACTTGGGCATGGTGAACTTTAGCTTGCCGTATCGTTTCTCTTCATTGTGTTGGGGTCGGGGATGGTGACGTCCTTGACGAGGAGGATTGTCTCCCTCAACTTGCTCTTGTCGTGGAGGATCTCCATTGTCTTCTTGCTCTTGGTGAACTGGAGGTTCTTGTCTAGCTTGTGGAGAAGCTTGTCGAGCTTGACGATGTATGCAAGCTTGATATATACGTTCTTGAACTACATCACGAAGCGCTTCTCGTTGCTCACGAGCTTGTCGGTTGCACGTGGCTACGGCTCGACTTGAATCTCGGAGGGCACGTTGCGCCTCAAGTGCTTGAGCTTCACGTAGTTGTTGTTCTTGGCGTTGTGCCTCGGCATCTTGTGCATCTTGGTGTTGGCGCCCTCGCTCTTCCTCTTGTTGTTGGCGTAGGCGTTGCCGTTCTTGTGCTTGCGCGAACGTAACTTGGTTTTGACGGTGTCGATGTTCTTGCGCGCGAGCTTGTTCTTGAGAGTCGGTGTCATGTAGCGGGTTTCGGTTGGCGTGACGGTCTTGGCGCGCAGCACGATGAAGAGTGTTCGATGTCGGAGTACTTGAGCCGGAGATAGTGTCGTCGGGGTGTCGAGTCGAGCGGCTCCGTCTTGAGCAGGACGAAGTGGTAGAAGAGCGGTTGACCAACAAGGCTCAAATCTCGTCCATTCTTGCGTCATTCTCTTGTTTGTGTTCGTCGAGCTTGTTGTCGAAGTAGTCTCTTGTACGTTGCCCGGAGAGTCGGAAGTCGGTAGCGAGATGGTTGATGCGGTCACTCATTGCTTGTTGCTCTTGACGTAAAGCTCGTTGTGCGCCAAAGAGGTGGCTCTTGGTGACGTAGGAGGACATGTTGTCGTCTGGCTCGATGAAGAGTGGGTTGGTAGAAGTACTTGGCCTATCCATCATTCCAAGTAAAATGTGTGAGTGGGAGAAAGATAAGAACTTATACCAAATGTACCTTGACCGGTGTTGAAGATGGATCAATGATCACTCATATGTGGAACAAGGAAATAGCACAATTGGTACCAATTCTTGTCGGTTCCTCACACCTACACAAGAAAAAGCTTATGGTGGAGCTTGGTTAGGATGGTGGCACAAAATTTGATGTAATTGTTAGTGAGCTTCAATAATATTGGAAAAGATTCGCAAATTTGCAAATGCAACAAGTAGACCAATAGCAAGATATGCTACACGAAAACACACACGCAAACAGATAAATGGGGTCGTGCAACCAAGGAGTGAGCCAAAATGTGGATCCACGAAAATTCTCTTGTTGCACAACACTAGAGAGACGCTAGCATGATTGCAGAATAGGCGGATACGAAACTTTTGCACAACCTACTAAGCAAAAATGCAACGACTTCTATCCCAAGTATGCTATATGTATTGTATTCCGGTGATATGATCCAAGATGATCGAGTATGACAATGTTAATGTTGTATGATGCTATGGTTCTTGCTTATAAGCTCTTTGCTTGTCTGTCCTCTTTTGCTTAAAAGCTTGTTTGGTTCTTTGTCTTGTGAGCTCTTTTGTCATGGAAAACTTCATGAACCAAGATAGAAATTGTGTATATGCGATGACAACCTTGTGACACAAGATATGATACCAAGATATGCACCACTAAGATATGGTATGTATGCTATGGGAAGTATGATCACTAATGTGCACAAGTCACGTTGCCGGCAATACTCAAAGGCTAGTCTCGATGGGTAAGGTACGCAAAGATGGGCTATGTGGTTATCAATATAATGGCAAGGAGTAGACATAGATGTCGTCGAGATTACCGTCCTTGCTTACAGTTGAGGTGTCAAAGTTGTCGAAGAGGTTGTTTTCGATGCGGGTCTGTGGCGAAGATGAGCGGTGGTGATGTTGATGTTGAACCGTACCTAAATAGCCGAAACAAAATAGGACACGGGAACCGCAACTCAAATTCTCAAAGCAAAACGTGTCAAAATTCTCGGGGTTGGTAGCGGGTAAGCGATGGTGGTGCTATGCGGAAGTGGTGGTGTTATGCGGAGGTGTATGTGGGCACCATAACAAAATTTGGTGAGAGTTAGGCGTGGAACGGAGCGGTGGATGGGAGTGATGCTGTCAGGGGCCAGATGTCCGGGGTGACTGGATGTCCGGGCTGTCGGGCCAGATGTTCAGGCTCGGGATCCGTGGACGAACGCGATGAACTCCGCGTGGAGAGGTCAAAGCTGGGGAAAAATTTCGGAAGATTTTGTGGATGGAATTTGGGGAAAAGATGGGGGAAAGCAAGATCTACCTTCTACACACTAAATTCGCGGATCAAATCCAACAAAACTTCATGACACCAACAAATCACAAAAAAATTTGGGGGGCTATTTTTGTGGGGAACTTTTGAATTTGGGACAAAATCAACAAAACAAGGCTAGAAAATGAAGAGGGGAGGCTCTGAAATCGTGATCAATGTGGCTCATGATACCAAGATGATGTAGGGTGGAACCCTAGATGGCCGATCTTTCACGAAAGGAGTGGATCCCAATGAGGACACGAAGAACAAGAGGAGAAAATGAGGGGAAACACAAGGGGAAACACGAGAGAATCACTCAAACCAACAAGATTAGGTCACACATATGCTAGATCCTCGCAATACAAAGAGATACACGATCCATGATCAACAAGGGACGATACATAGGGTAACCGGTTCTTCTCTGTGAGGAGGTCTTGAAGGGGCCACCTGAGAGGGGGTCTTGAATCCAACGTGGATCTTCTCCGAAGAGGGGCCGTGGTCTCTCTCGAGGAGTAGATCCATATGGATGAGCGAGGCTCTATCTCACAAATGAGCTATCACAACGCTAACCCTAGAAAGAGGGAGGAGGAGGAGTATATATAGTCTAGGTGGGCGAAGGTGTACAAGGGCCTCGGGCCCTTACACTGTGCGCAGACAGGGGAGGCCGGATGTCCGTGCGTCGGGCCGGATATCCGGGCCTTCGCGAGGTGTCGGATGTCCGGGCTGGCGCCGGATGTCCGGGCGGTCGGGGCTAGCCTTGACGCTCTCTAGATAGACGGGGCCCGGATGTCTGGGCGATGGGCCGGATGTCTAGGAGCTCGGGACAGGCCGGATGTTCGGGCCTTTGGCCGGATGTCTGGGCTGAAGGGCCAGGTCTTCTGTTCTCGGGATGGGCCTGTTCGGATGTCCGGGGAGAAGGCCGGATTTCTGGGCCGGAGGCCGGATGTCCGGGCTGGTCGCCGGATGTCCGGGCCCTGTAGACTTGGCCGCTGGCTCCTTGCTGCTGGTGACACTTCCAGGGGCCGGATGTCCGGGTCCTGGGAGCTGTTCTTGACTCCTTCCGTTGGTTCTCCTCATCCATGAACTTGGTGACTTGTCCGTCTTCACGTGCATCTTCGGGAGGGTCCTCTTGGTACCTAATCATGCACAACATTCCAGACTTAGGTAGTAGCCATGTCTCGAGTGGATCATATGTGATATCACTAAGGAAGGAAGTCACCTCGGTCTCGAGAGCTCTAGCTCGTGCTCGTGTCATGGGTCCTCTTGGCTCTTGATAAGACGATGATAGGTCCATGGGGATGACCGTAGGATGCTCCGCATCATTCTTCATCAACACCCTTGCCCCTCTGATGATGTGTGAGTAGTTTACCATAGACCTACGGTTCCGTAGATAGTAGCTAGATGGCTTCTTATCTCTTTTTGATCATCAATACAATGTTCTCCTCGATGTTCTTGGAGATCTATTTGATGTAATGAATTTTGCGGTGCGTTTGTTGGGATCCGATGAATTGTGAGTTTATGATCAGTTCTATCTATGAATATTATTTGAGTCTTCTCTGAATACTTTTAAGCATGATCTTTGTTGCCTCGTATTTCTTCTCCGAAACTTTGGTTTGGTTTGGCCAACTAGACTGATTTTTCTTGCAATGGGAAGAGGTGCTTTGTGATGGGTTCGATCTTGTGGTGCTTATTCTCAGTGATAGAAGGAGAGATGAAATGCACGTATCATTCCCATTGAGGATAAAAACATGGGGTCTATTCCCACATGAATATATCTTGTCTACATCATGTCATCGTTCTTATTGCATTACTCCATTTTTCCATGAACTTAATACACTAGATGCATGCTGGATAGCGGTCGATGTGTGGAGTAATAGTAGTAGATGCAGGCGGGATGTCACAGCCCCAGATCAGCCCTTGTTTGACTTTTGCTTGTTCCTCATGTCATCATGTTTAATTTTGAAAGAAACTTGAAATGGGGATTGCCTAAACCCTAGCATTAAAGGAATTCACTAGGTTCAACCAAAATATTTCCAGTAAATCCAAATGGCTTTAAAAAATGTTCATCATTCTTGGAAAATGCTGGAAACAGTAACCAGAGGTGATGCACATCTTTCCATGTCATATTTGGGCTCTGGATTAAATCATACTCTATTTGCATTTGGGCATTTAAATGCTATTAAATATTTTAAATGCTCAAATAATCATAAACTAAAATGTTTACTGTAGGATATATTCCCAACAGTGATCATGAGTAGTTTCATGATTTTTGGAAGTGTCTAAGTATTTTTAATAAAGCCCTAAAGACTACAGAATATTAGAAAAAACAAAAACAAATTAGAAAGCAGAAGAGGGAGAGAAAGTTACCTGGACCTACCTACTGTGCAGCCCACCTCGCCGGCCCAGCTGGCGGCCCAGCCCACCAGGCGCTCTCCTGTCGCCTTCCTCCTCGCGCCAGTAGGCGAGGGCGCGTGCCCGACGCGCGCCGCTACACGCCGCGGCCACCTCCTCCCTCCCTGCCTGCCTGGCTCCGCCTCGACGCGTCTGGACGATGCCACGCGACCCCCAGAGCCATCCGGCTCTCTCTCACTCTCCCCCGAACGCTCTCCCCCTCCTCTGTTCTTCCCGCCCGAACGCCTCCGTCGCCGCCGCTCGCCACCACCGCGGACACCGCCATCCCGGCGACGCCCTGAGATGCCCAAGAGCTCCGCCTAGTATCCCTCTTCCTCCTCGTCGAGCTGTGCAACGCCGGACGCCCCGAGTGTCTCCACGTCGTCGTCTTCAACCTCCCAACGCCGGAGATCCCTCTCGCCGCCCCGCTCGCTCCGGTGCTTCCCCGGGCACGCCGAGGCCACCTCTGCACTCGCCGTGAGCTCCTCTACCGATTCCCCCTTCTCCCATGTCCATTAGCTCAGCGTAGCCTTCGTTTCCGTCGAGACCGAGACCTCACCGGCGCCGGACTTGACGCCGTCGTCGTTTTGGTTCGCCTCCGTTTAAACCGAGCACGTAGCCGTGCTCAGTGCACCCCCAGGAGGCCATAGCACCCCTCCGCACCCCCTATCATGCTTCCTAACGCCGCCCCCGTGCTAACCCGAACTCCGGCGGCCGCAAAAGAGCTCGCCGCCGTTGACTCCGTCCACCCCCACTCGAACCACGGCCACCCACAGATGCGCCTCGCTTCCCTCTTTCAAACGCGCCCGTCCGCGCGTCAAACGGTGGCCTGTAGGCGAAACCCGAGTCACTCCAGTGCGCCTCCGCCGCGTTTTGGTCGCCGCCGGCGTAACCCCGGCGAGGGTGACGTGGCAGATTAGTTAGGGCTAATGACGCACTTAGTCAACACCTAGTGACACTGACAGCAGGGCCCCACTGACTAATTAAACATAGATTAGTTTCTATTTAGTTTTAACTAATCACAGTGGCCCCACGCGTCAGCGTTGACCATGCTGACGTGGCCATTGACTGGGTCCACATGTCAGTGACCCTAACTAGCACCGTGACACCGACCAGTGGGACCCCACTGGTCAGGTTTGACCCTGGCCAGCCCGTTGACTCGCTGACGCAGTGATGACGTCAGGCTGACGCAGTATTACATTTCTGGATTTATTTTTAATCAGGAAATTCCAGAAAATAGTATAAACTTCTAAAAATCATATAAAATCAACCGTAGCTCAGAATGAAATAATTTATATATGAAAAATGATCAGAAAAATGCAATCTATCCATCTGTATCATTTCCATGCATGTCAAACTAAGTTATACCTGCTGTATAGGTGAAAACATGATAATGCACTATTTGAATTCATAGTTTGAATTTGAATTTGAACCTTGAGTTCAAATCAACCCAAACCTTTCTGTTGCTAGTTACATTAGGCAAAATCACGTCATATTGCCATGTCATGATCATGCATCATATTGTGCATTGCATTGATTGTGTTCTTCTTTGTTTGCCGGTGATTGTCCCCTCTCGATAGCCGTGATTCCGACGATGAGTTCGATGACACCGATGAAGAACTATAATATCTTCAGAAGTGCCAGGCAAGCAAACCCCCTTGTTCATTCCGATACAATCCCATTCTCTCGCTCCTGCTCTCTTCTACTGCATTAGGACAACATCGATTCAACTGTTACATGTTGCGGTAGTTGAACCCCTTTTCCTCTGCATGACCTGTCATTGCCACAGTAAATAGATGAAACCCACTAGCATGAGTAGGAGTTGTTTGAGCCCTGATGTGCCTACTCATTCATGCTTGTTTGTCATGCCTGCTACTGCTTAGAGTTGAGTCGGGTCTGATTCATCGGGATGAATTGGAATGGTGATGAACATGTCCTACTGTGTGTGAGCTAAGTGTGTGAACACGATTTGGTAAAGGTAGTGGTGAGAGGCCATGTAGGAGTACATGGTGGGTTGTCTCATTGAAGCCGTCCTCAGGAACTGAGTTCTGTGTTTGTGATCCATGATACAGTTACTACCACGCATTGGGCCCGAAACCAATGGACCCTCTCGGCTTCTTAATCACCCTTGTCCTCTGTCCAGGAGTTGCAAGTAGTTTCTGGTGTTTGTAGTATGCTGGAGGCCGTGGACAGCGCTGACCGAGGGGTGGGCTGTGATGCGGTAGGCACGTGGCACGGTGTACCGGGCGCCCGTTTGGTGTCTCGGGAACCCTGCACACATCGTTCGGGGCCGTATGTGGAAACCTCGGCCGGACTCCCTGCGGATGGAACCTGAATAGGCGATAAACCTGGACTAGAGACTTGAGTGTTTAGGTAGGCTGTGGCCGACTCCCTCGCCAGGCTTCCGCTTGAAGGTTGCCGAGGTACACGACGTGTACATGGTGGTAAGTGGCGAGAGCGTGTGTGACGAAGTACACCCCTGCAGGGTTAATATGATCTATTCGAATAGCCGTGTCCGCGGAAATGGACTTCTGGGTTGCCTATAACAGTTCATAGACAAGTGAAAGTGGATACTTTAAAATGCGCAAGATAAGCGTGAGTGCTATGGATGGCGTTCTCGTAGGGAGACGGGAGCGGATCCATAGTGGAGTATTGATATGGTGAATATGTGGACTCGTGTGCGCCACCTCAAAAGAGTTACTTGCAGTCGTAGTCAGGATAGCCACCGAGTCAAAGCTGGCTTGCTGCAGTTAAACTCCACCACCCCCTTTGTTGATACCGATGCATATGTAGATAGTTCTGATGTAAGTCTTGCTGAGTACATTTGTACTCACGTTTGCTTATTTTATGTTTTGCAGAGAGACGTCAGTCTCGCTAGTAGTTCCGTGTGGACTTCGACGTTTAGCTTGATACCTCAGCTACGATCTTGTGCCCTCGGCAGGATCTAGTAAATAGTCAGGCTTCTCAGCCTTTTTCATTTGTAGATGTCTGTACTCAGACATGTTAAGCTTCCGCATGTGCTCTGACTTGTATGCTCTGAATGTTGGGTCATGAGACCCATGTTTGTAATATCTGGCTCTTCGGAGCCTAATGAATAAATACTCTGAGTCGTAGAGTCTTGTTGTGATGCCATGTTGTATTTGCACATATCGAGCATATTGTGTGTATGATTGAAATGCTTGGTATGTGTGGGATTCGACAACCTAGTTGTTTATCCTTGGTAGCCTCTCTTATGGGGAAATGTAGTCTAGTGCCTCCTCGAGCCATAGTAGTCCGCTACAGCCCGGTTCACCGGAGTCCTGCTAGCCCAGCACTACTGCTCCGGAACACTTGACTGGCCGGCATGTGATTCACTTCGTTCCTGTGTCTGTCCCTTCGGGGAAATGTCACGCGGTGACATCCGGAGTCCTGCCTAGCCTGCTACAGCCCGGGTTCCCGGAGTCCTGTTAGCCAGTGCTACAGCCCGGATTCGCACGCTGCTGACCGACATGTTCGATGTTGATTCATGTATGCCTGTCCCCATACGTTAGTGCCGCTCTGGGTTCACGACTAGCCATGTCGGCCCGGGTTCTCTGTCATATGGATGCTAGCGACATTATCATATACGTGAGCCAAAAGGCGCAAACGGTCCCGGCCATGGTAAGGCGACACCCGTGGGGATACTGTGCGTGAGGCCGCAAAGTGATATGAGGTGTTACAGGCTAGATCGGTGTGACCTAGAATCGGGGTCCCGACAGCGTTGGTATCAGAGCCTGACTGCCTGTAGGATTACCAAGCCAAACTGGTCGAAGTTGAGTCTAGACATGCTTTAGTTATATAAGGGAATTGATTGTGGAAGGGAACGTAAGGCTCTTTTTACTCCTTTACCTTATGCCCTTCTGATCTGAGTCATCCTCTTCTCTTCTACGGGGATTAAGAACTAGGCTTCTCATCTTTCTATCAGGATCACGTGTTACTAATCCGTAGACTCGTAGGATTGATGGATTTAAGCCTCAGTTCGGTTCCTACTACTTCCGTACGTTGACCATTGATCCCGGAAGTTTATATTGTGATGTTGAGTGGTCATGCCACTATTTTGCAGGATGTCTCAAGTATTTTTGAGCATTTACAGTCGTTATGCTATCCGAGTCATCCCAGGCTTCTAAATAATCTGATGCATTTGCAAATCCCTTCTTTCCGTTCTCGATGTTCCTTTAGGCCAGGTTAATCACACTAATTGCTGAGTTGAGGTACTCTATTGCCTCGACATATATGTTGGAGTTATTATTATGACCCTAGGTGTCTTAGGGGATCATCTAGTAACCTAGCCATGTTGTGTGTCCCAGTGTGATGATTCTGGCCATCATTCCTGAAAGCATCCCGTGATGCCATTTAGTTAGTAGGCATTCTATTTCTGGGTTCTTGAACCCAAGATTCACTCTACTTACCTCGTGTAGCTAGTGTTTGCTAGTTCCTTTAGGTTATTAGTAACCTTTGCATTAGTCCTCGAGGTCCGTGGTATATCGTTCTTCCAAATACCATGAACCATTCTTGGCAGGAGTTCTTCTGAACCAAAAGGTCACGACCAGAGTGCTCTTAATGAGTTCTCCATTCTACATTGTGACTCTGCCAGTCCTACCTTTCTGCATGGGTTATCTAGAAGAAACTTGTTGGACTTGGTTCGACATACTAATCTATGCATCCACAACTCAGAAAACCATATGTTCCTTTGGGTTGTCCCTCTTTAGTTATTTTCTGGCCCTCATCTATCAATTAATAGTCGGGAGTAATTGTGCATTTGTGTTATCGATGCCTATTATTCTTGGGGTCTGTCAAGCCATTCTAATCCGGAATGACTAAGAGAAACAAACTCCAGTACCTCGTCCATCTCTGGGATTGGGTCAAAGTAGTTGTATTCCGCAGATCAAATGCCTAACCAGCTTTTGTTCTGTTCTACCTCGGAGTATTACCCCCTTTATGTCAGAATTGTCATGAGAATTGCACCACCTCTTATGAATTCTTGATTAAGTGATACTCCTCGCCATCATCGTTCATTCCTCGGTCCCCGTGTTATTATAACCGGAATACCGACAAGTGAATTGTGATGTGTGGAATCTATACTCCTAGCAACTCCGTTGCTTGGTAGTTATGGACAATACTCTCATCCTTAGTATGCCGGTTATTGAATCGTCATCCTAAGATTTATCGTGCGACCTAGTCCATTTTCCCTGGTGCACTCCTCGATTAATGAGATAGGATTGTGTCAATCCATCACTCTCTTGGTCATATCGTCTTGCCCTGAAAAGCAAGATTGTTCTCGAGCTTAGCAACATATCGGTGGTTCGTGATGTTCCGAATATCTTCTCGGATGTATTACCAGGTTGTCGCCTGACCGCTATGTTGAGTTCGTGATCATGTTGGTTTTCCTCCAAACCACCCATTCTCCAAGAACCTGTGTTGGATACCCCTGAGCTAGTTGGTCAAGCTAAACAACAACTTGGAGAGTTGGAAGATAAAAACTTGTCTAACTTAGTTCATTTCCAAAGGGATATCTTGTGTTGTGTGTTGTAGAAAGATGATTTCTTCATCGATTGGTCCTCGTGATCAATTAATGGACCTATCAGCTTAACCAAACTTTGATTTGGGTATGGGCTATCATCAAATCAAATCAGAACCAATGATGTTCGTGATGTTGTCTTACCCGTGGTTGATTCCTCGAGCATACACCATTACATCTTTTGGTCTGACCAATGCTATCACCGTGTTCACTTAATTGTGGAATTCCATCTATATGGAAGCCTAGATGGTTTGTTGTTGAGCCCATCGACAACATCCTTATCTCCTCCATGATTTGGTTGAACATCTAAGTTAGCGTTGGAAACTTTTGAAAGCATCTTCCTCGTGTTAGCTCATGAAGTTTATGTTTTGATGGAAGAAGTGACTTCCTCTAGTTCACGTGCATATGATGCAAGTTGCCGCCGTGAACTTGAGAAAGTTTGTTTCGCTTCCTCTGGAATCATCCCAAGTCAGTCATGCATACGTGCGAAGTATTCTTTGGTCTGGAGACTTGCAACCTTCGTTCTATATGAATCCCTAGCACACCAAGCCACTGATTGATTTGTTCAAGGAAAAGAAGTTCTTAAGTGCTATTCCTTAAGGACCCAAAGGTACATGCGCATGACTTCGCTCTCCGCAATGATGGCTCCTAATCAGAACTCGGTAGTGTTTTACTCTAAGACTACTATGTGGTCATGCTTGTCTGGGACAGCGTGTTCACATGTTTGTAGCAGAACCAGCTCGTGTTTTGGAGCTTGCTATCGTAGTTCATCCCCTGAGAATCTCGCAACGTCATCTCGTCGATTTGTGTTGCAAACCTTCATTTTTCCTTCTAGACTTGATGAGTCTGGAATATACTGAAACCAACTAGATCTGAATCTCAGGCAGATATGATGGTTGGAACATTTCCCAAGAATTATAATATTGCCCTCTCGATAACCGGTAAAGTGGATGTCGTGGCCAACACATCCAGCCGGAAGGCCTATTATTGTGGTATCTTGATTGAGGAAGTTGGCCACCTCCCCATAAGGATTTCGTAGGATTTACTTCTGTAGTTATTCCTTATGGATTCTTGTGCTCCCGAAGTCCGACCTTTTACTTGATGTTCTAGATACCAAACCATATCAATAAATGGGTTACGCTAGCACATCAAGGAGAACATTAGAAGCGGAGTGCTAAATGTCTCTCGGTCGATCATCCAGATCTGCTTCTTTGGCATTGCTAAGGAAAAATCTGAGAAAGTGTTGTCCTCCTTTGCACCTGCATCCTCCATCACCATTCATCATGGTAGTATGATGTGTTGCCAGGATCCTTGACACGGATGTTGGTAAAACCTTGATGAATATGGAAATGCTCAAGTTCTTGAGAGCACGCACAAGCGCTAGGTGTTTTCACCGGCACCAACTGGGATTGCCCCAGTTTCCTCGATTATGCTATAACCTTTCAAACAGTGGATTCACCCTCTACTGTTGAGCTTCTCCCCTGTTACTAAAATCATTCCAGCATTTGCATTATGTTCCCAGCTTGCACCGTCATTGTGCCGTCCTACTATGGACTACCCTTCTTAGTAATTACTGATCAAGATCATCTTCAGGTGGTCTTACCATAAGTTCCATTCATTTCCGATGATATATGAAAAAAATCATCCATTTCGTTGTCTTCAACAAGGTATTCCACATCGTCCATTCTAGCCCGAGTGTGTCGTTCTCCCGAACTCCCTCGAACGATCGTTTGTGATTGCCCTAGGCTGGCATAAAGAGTTTCAATGATCTTAGGATCAAAAGTAATTCTTTTTGCCACTTAAGGAATAGTTCTACGAGTCACCTTCCCCAAGGTGCCCCGTTATAGAATCATGGCAATTATCTCCTCGCTACTTTGAAACCATGCACCGTCTTATTCAACGTGGAATTGTGTTTATCAACTTGAATCTTCGTTCTCTGTTTCACTTCATCCCTCTCTCGATGTATGTGTTGAGTCTCAGCTCAAGAGATACTCAACGTCGCATTCCGTGAGTTGATCGTGAGTTGCTCGATCTTTAAGGAGATCGATTTCTATAGAGTTTCCCTTGTCGTCATCGTGTCGGATGAAGATCTTGAAAGCAAAGACGTCAACGTTAATTGAAGCAACGGATCAACATCTTCGCGAAGAGCAATTGGATCATGAAGATCGTGTTAGCTCTGTGTACCCTCTGTCTTCTTACCTCACGTCTTGAATCTCGGGACGAGATTCTTGTTTAGTGGGGGTGAGCTGTCACAGCCCCAGATCAGCCCTTGTTTGACTTTTGCTTGTTCCTCATGTCATCATGTTTAATTTTGAAAGAAACTTGAAATGGGGATTGCCTAAACCCTAGCATTAAAGGAATTCACTAGGTTCAACCAAAATATTTCCAGTAAATCCAAATGGCTTTCAAAAATGTTCATCATTCTTGGAAAATGCTGGAAACAGTAACCAGAGGTGATGCACATCTTTCCATGTCATATTTGGGCTCTGGATTAAATCATACTCTATTTGCATTTGGGCATTTAAATGCTATTAAATATTTTAAATGCTCAAATAATCATAAACTAAAATGTTTACTGTAGGATATATTCCCAACAGTGATCATGAGTAGTTTCATGATTTTTGGAAGTGTCTAAGTATTTTTAATAAAGCCCTAAAGACTACAGAATATTAGAAAAAACAAAAACAAATTAGAAAGCAGAAGAGGGAGAGAAAGTTACCTGGACCTACCTACTGTGCAGCCCACCTCGCCGGCCCAGCTGGCGGCCCAGCCCACCAGGCGCTCTCCTGTCGCCTTCCTCCTCGCGCCAGTAGGCGAGGGCGCGTGCCCGACGCGCGCCGCTACACGCCGCGGCCACCTCCTCCCTCCCTGCCTGCCTGGCTCCGCCTCGACGCGTCTGGACGATGCCACGCGACCCCCAGAGCCATCCGGCTCTCTCTCACTCTCCCCCGAACGCTCTCCCCCTCCTCTGTTCTTCCCGCCCGAACGCCTCCGTCGCCGCCGCTCGCCACCACCGCGGACACCGCCATCCCGGCGACGCCCTGAGATGCCCAAGAGCTCCGCCTAGTATCCCTCTTCCTCCTCGTCGAGCTGTGCAACGCCGGACGCCCCGAGTGTCTCCACGTCGTCGTCTTCAACCTCCCAACGCCGGAGATCCCTCTCGCCGCCCGCTCGCTCCGGTGCTTCCCCGGGCACGCCGAGGCCACCTCTGCACTCGCCGTGAGCTCCTCTACCGATTCCCCCTTCTCCCATGTCCATTAGCTCAGCGTAGCCTTCGTTTCCGTCGAGACCGAGACCTCACCGGCGCCGGACTTGACGCCGTCGTCGTTTTGGTTCGCCTCCGTTTAAACCGAGCACGTAGCCGTGCTCAGTGCACCCCCAGGAGGCCATAGCACCCCTCCGCACCCCCTGTCATGCTTCCTAACGCCGCCCCCGTGCTAACCCGAACTCCGGCGGCCGCAAAAGAGCTCGCCGCCGTTGACTCCGTCCACCCCCACTCGAACCACGGCCACCCACAGATGTGCCTCACTTCCCTCTTTCAAACGCGCCCGTCTGCGCGTCAAACGGTGGCCTGTAGGCGAAACCCGAGTCACTCCAGTGCGCCTCCGCCGCGTTTTGGTCGCCGCCGGCGTAACCCCGGCGAGGGTGACGTGGCAGATTAGTTAGGGCTAATGACGCACTTAGTCAACACCTAGTGACACTGACAGCAGGGCCCCACTGACTAATTAAACATAGATTAGTTTCTATTTAGTTTTAACTAATCACAGTGGCCCCACGCGTCAGCGTTGACCATGCTGACGTGGCCATTGACTGGGTCCACATGTCAGTGACCCTAACTAGCACCGTGACACCGACCAGTGGGACCCCACTGGTCAGGTTTGACCCTGGCCAGCCCGTTGACTCGCTGACGCAGTGATGACGTCAGGCTGACGCAGTATTACATTTTCTGGATTTATTTTTAATCAGGAAATTCCAGAAAATAGTATAAACTTCTAAAAATCATATAAAATCAACCGTAGCTCAGAATGAAATAATTTATATATGAAAAATGATCAGAAAAATGCAATCTATCCATCTGTATCATTTCCATGCATGTCAAACTAAGTTATACCTGCTGTATAGGTGAAAACATGATAATGCACTATTTGAATTCATAGTTTGAATTTGAATTTGAACCTTGAGTTCAAATCAACCCAAACCTTTCTGTTGCTAGTTACATTAGGCAAAATCACGTCATATTGCCATGTCATGATCATGCATCATATTGTGCATTGCATTGATTGTGTTCTTCTTTGTTTGCCGGTGATTGTCCCCTCTCGATAGCCGTGATTCCGACGATGAGTTCGATGACACCGATGAAGAACTATAATATCTTCAGAAGTGCCAGGCAAGCAAACCCCCTTGTTCATTCCGATACAATCCCATTCTCTCGCTCCTGCTCTCTTCTACTGCATTAGGACAACATCGATTCAACTGTTACATGTTGCGGTAGTTGAACCCCTTTTCCTCTGCATGACCTGTCATTGCCACAGTAAATAGATGAAACCCACTAGCATGAGTAGGAGTTGTTTGAGCCCTGATGTGCCTACTCATTCATGCTTGTTTGTCATGCCTGCTACTGCTTAGAGTTGAGTCGGGTCTGATTCATCGGGGATGAATTGGAATGGTGATGAACATGTCCTACTGTGTGTGAGCTAAGTGTGTGAACACGATTTGGTAAAGGTAGTGGTGAGAGGCCATGTAGGAGTACATGGTGGGTTGTCTCATTGAAGCCGTCCTCAGGAACTGAGTTCTGTGTTTGTGATCCATGATACAGTTACTACCACGCATTGGGCCCGAAACCAATGGACCCTCTCGGCTTCTTAATCACCCTTGTCCTCTGTCCAGGAGTTGCAAGTAGTTTCTGGTGTTTGTAGTATGCTGGAGGCCGTGGACAGCGCTGACCGAGGGGTGGGCTGTGATGCGGTAGGCACGTGGCACGGTGTACCAGGCGCCCGTTTGGTGTCTCGGGAACCCTGCACACATCGTTCGGGGCCGTATGTGGAAACCTCGGCCGGACTCCCTGCGGATGGAACCTGAATAGGCGATAAACCTGGACTAGAGACTTGAGTGTTTAGGTAGGCTGTGGCCGACTCCCTCGCCAGGCTTCCGCTTGAAGGTTGCCGAGGTACACGACGTGTACATGGTGGTAAGTGGCGAGAGCGTGTGTGACGAAGTACACCCCTGCAGGGTTAATATGATCTATTCGAATAGCCGTGTCCGCGGAAATGGACTTCTGGGTTGCCTATAACAGTTCATAGACAAGTGAAAGTGGATACTTTAAAATGCGCAAGATAAGCGTGAGTGCTATGGATGGCGTTCTCGTAGGGAGACGGGAGCGGATCCATAGTGGAGTATTGATATGGTGAATATGTGGACTCGTGTGCGCCACCTCAAAAGAGTTACTTGCAGTTGTAGTCAGGATAGCCACCGAGTCAAAGCTGGCTTGCTGCAGTTAAACTCCACCACCCCCTTTGTTGATACCGATGCATATGTAGATAGTTCTGATGTAAGTCTTGCTGAGTACATTTGTACTCACGTTTGCTTATTTTATGTTTTGCAGAGAGACGTCAGTCTCGCTAGTAGTTTCGTGTGGACTTCGACGTTTAGCTTGATACCTCAGCTACGATCTTGTGCCCTCGGCAGGATCTAGTAAATAGTCAGGCTTCTCAGCCTTTTTCATTTGTAGATGTCTGTACTCAGACATGTTAAGCTTCCGCATGTGCTCTGACTTGTATGCTCTGAATGTTGGGTCATGAGACCCATGTTTGTAATATCTGGCTCTTCGGAGCCTAATGAATAAATACTCTGAGTCGTAGAGTCTTGTTGTGATGCCATGTTGTATTTGCACATATCGAGCATATTGTGTGTATGATTGAAATGCTTGGTATGTGTGGGATTCGACAACCTAGTTGTTTATCCTTGGTAGCCTCTCTTATGGGGAAATGTAGTCTAGTGCCTCCTCGAGCCATAGTAGTCCGCTACAGCCCGGTTCACCGGAGTCCTGCTAGCCCAGCACTACTGCTCCGGAACACTTGACTGGCCGGCATGTGATTCACTTCGTTCCTGTGTCTGTCCCTTCGGGGAAATGTCACGCGGTGACATCCGGAGTCCTGCCTAGCCTGCTACAGCCCGGGTTCCCGGAGTCCTGTTAGCCAGTGCTACAGCCCGGATTCGCACGCTGCTGACCGACATGTTCGATGTTGATTCATGTATGCCTGTCCCCATACGTTAGTGCCGCTCTGGGTTCACGACTAGCCATGTCGGCCCGGGTTCTCTGTCATATGGATGCTAGCGACATTATCATATACGTGAGCCAAAAGGCGCAAACGGTCCCGGCCATGGTAAGGCGACACCCGTGGGGATACCGTGCGTGAGGCCGCAAAGTGATATGAGGTGTTACAGGCTAGATCGGTGTGACCTAGAATCGGGGTCCCGACACGGGAATCGGTCTACTAATCTTGGACATGATGCCTATATACATGATCATTGCCTTGGATATCATCATAATTATTTGCTCTTCTATCAGTTGCCCAATAGTAATTTGTTTAACCACCGTATGCTATTTGCTCGTGAGAAGCCACTAGTGAAATCTACGGCCCGCGGGTCTATTTCCTATCATATTATTTGTAGATCTATTTATCCAAAACCCCAAAAATACCTTGCTGCACTTTTTCTTTATTTATTTTATTTTGTGTTTTTGCTAGATCTATTTATCAAGTCTCATACAATTTTATCTTTCTCAATACCGAGGAGGGATTGACAACCCCTCTTACATGTTGGATTGCAAGTATTTGTTATTTGTGTGCAGGTGCTATTTACATAGCGTTGCTTGGTTCTCCTACTATATTGATAACCTTGGTTTCATAACTGAGGGAAATGCTTACCGTTGTTGTGCTGCATCATCCTGTCCTCTTCGGGGAAATACCAACGCAGATACAAGCTATCAGGAAGAATTTCTGGCGCCGTTGCCGTGGAGACATCATCATCATCTATAAGGTACCCAATCAAAAATGTCACCTCCTTGCAATTACTTTATTTTCCATTTGCCTCTCTTTTTCATCTCCCCCACTTCTAAAACGTTTTTGCAAAAATACAAAAATACTTTTCGTTTGCTTTTTTCTCATTCGATCTTTTATTTGCGTGTGATCTTGTTGGCGCATGTCTCAAGAAAATACCAAGTTGTGCAATTTTTCCAACACTAATAATAATGATTTTATTAGTACTCTAATTGCTCCTCCCGCCAATTGTGCGGAGTCTTATGATATTAATGCTGCTTTGTTATATCTTTTAATGAAAGAGCAATTTGCTGGTACTCCTAATGAGGATGCTGCGTCCAATCTAAACACTATCATAGAATTATGTGATCTACAAAAGAAATAAGATGTGGACAATGATATTGTGAAATTAAAATTATTTCTTTTCTCTTTGCGGGATCATGCAAAAATTTGGTTTTCATCTTTGGCCCGTAATAGTATCGATTCTTGGGATATGTGCAAAGATGCTTTTATTACTAAGTATTTTCCGCCCGCGAAAATTATCTCCCTTAGAAATCAAATCATGAATTTTAAGCAACTTGAGCATGAACATGTTGCACAATCTTGGGAAAGGATGAAGTTAATGCCAAGAAATTTCCCTACTCATGGTTTAAATCTATGGATGATTATACAAAAAATTAATGCTGGATTGAACTTTGTTTCTGGAAATCTTTTAGATTTCACCATGGGTGGTACTTTTGTGGAAATTACTTTGGGTGAAGCTACTAAATTGCTAGATAATATTATGGAAAATTATTCACAATGGTATACCGAAGGAGCACCTACCAGTAAAAAGGTTAATTCTGTTGAAGAAATTGGTACTTTGAGTGAAAAAGTTGATGCTCTTATGAAATTGGTTGCTAGTAAAAATGATCCTATTGATCTTAATGATGTGCCTTTGTGTACTTTGATTGTGCAAAATATTGATCCCGTAGATGTGAATTTTGTCTCACGAACAATTTTAATAACAATGCTTATATAGGTAATTTTAATCCTAGGCCTTTTCCTAGAAATTCCTCTAATAATTATGGAAATTCATATGGTAATTCTTCTTATAATAATAATACGAACCCCTCTGATCTTAAGGGTAATATTAAAGAATTTATCAATGCTCAAAAAGTTTTCAACACTATGATAGAAGAAACATTGAATAAGATTGATGATACGTCTAGAAGCATTGATAGAATTTAACATGATGTAGAAAATCTCAAGATTAAAATCTTTCCACCAAAAGTTGATATTAGTGAATCAATTAAAGCTTTATATGTTTCCATGGATGGAAGCAAGAAAAGAACCGCTATGCTTAGAGCTAAAAAAGTACTTTTAGGAAGACTGTTTTCGTCCAATTGCTTTAGTAATGATGAAGATGTTAAGATGATTAGTGTTTCTTCTCTTGATTCCTTGTTTAGTAATATTAAACTTCATGATAAAGGGACTGAAGAAGAGTCAACTTTAGCTAGAAGGCATCCTCATAATTCGGAGGGTGAGAATCTTGTTGAAAAAAAAGATAAAAGTGGGTTTGGAGAGGTCAAAACTTTAACTAGTGATGTGCCCACTCCCTTGGATTACAAAGACTTTAATTATGATAATTGCTCTTTTATTAAATGTATTTCTTTGTTGCAATCCATGTTAAACTCACCCAATGCCTATGAACAAAACAAAGTTTTTACTAAACATATTGTAGAAGCGATGATGAAAGCTTTAGAAGAAAAGTTGGAATTAGAGATTTCAATTCCTAGAAAATTATATGATGAATGTGAACCCACCATTAAAGTCAATATAAAAAATTATGAGTGCTTTGTATCTATGTGATGTGCTAGGTTTTACCAAGTTGGAAGAATATTCTCTTAATTTGCACCTGGCGGATACTATTAAAAAACCTTTGGGAATGATTAATTATGTTTTTGCAAATAGGAATTATGTGCCCACATATTTTATTGTTCTTGATATTGATTGCAATCCATCGTCTCCCATAATACTTGGTAGACCGTTTTTATGAACTATAGGTGCCATGATTGATATGAAAGAAGGGAATATTAAATTTTGGTTTCCCTTGAGAAAGGGTATGGAACACTTCCCTAGGACTAGAATTAAGCCACCATATGAATCAATCATTAGGGAACCCTATGGATCAAAAACCAAAGATGACAATACTTGAATCTATGCATTATTCCTAGGTAGGGGAGTGAAACGATAGCGCTTGTTGGGAGGCAACCCAAAAGTTATCGTTGCAATTTTTGATTTTATTTCTGTTCTTCAATATGCAATTATACTTATGTTATGATTGTGCTTTTATATAATAATTAGTGTTTGTGCCAAGTAAAGCCTGTAGGATCATGTTGGGTGATAGGTGATTTGATCCTGTTTAAAAGCAGAAACTTTTGCGTCCAGTAGCTGAATTGTTAAAAATCATAGAAGCGACGAAAAATTCTGAATTCTTTTACAAAAGATTGATATACAAATTGGCTATGTTTTCCTAATGTTTCAGAATTTTGGAGTAACAGAAGTATGGACAAAGTCCAGATTACTACAGACTGTTCTGTTTTTGACAGATTCTGTTTTTGTTGCATTGTGTGCTTATTTTGATGAATCTATGGATTGTATTGGAGAGTATAAGCCATGGAAAAGTTAGATACAGTAGGTATAATGCAGTAATAAAATATGAATGGGTCCGAAATAGTACTTAGAGTGGTAATTTGCTTTGTTATACTAACGGATCTCACGAAGGTTTCGTTAAGTATTGTGTGATTGAACTCTTCAAGTTTTGGGTGAGATCACGGTGGATGAAGGAATAAGTAGTGAAAATATCCTAAGCTTGGGGATGCCCATGGCACTCCAATGTAATATTCAAGGAGAACGAAGAAACTAAGCTTGGGGTTGCCTCAGAAGGCATCCCCTCTTTCTTCTAATGACCATCGGTAATTTTACTTGGAGCTATATTTTTATTCATCACATATCATGAGTTTTGTTTGGAGTGTCTTGTATTATATGAGTCTTTGCTTCTTTTGCTTTTTAGTTTGTCACCATTATCCTTGCTAGGCACACCGATTTGAGAGAACCATAATGATGCTATCATTTGTTAGAATTGCTCTATGTGCTTCACTTAAATTTTTTGAGCTATGGAATTGCGCTAGTGCTTCACTTATATATTTTTGAGCATGGTGGTGCTTTAATTTTGAAAGAAATACTCTCATGCTTCACTTAGATCAAGTCGAGAGTTAGTAAATTTTTGAAGAAATTCTCTCATGCTTCACTTATATTATTTTTAGAGATGAAAATTATTTATGCTCATGTTCTTCACTTAAATTTGTTTGGGAGCCTGTTATAAGCAATGGTAATATATGAAACTAGTCGCAAAGTGATAGATATCCAAGAGGGATATAATAAAAACTTTCATGAAGGTCATTGAATATAAACTTGATTCCTTGCAATAGTTTTGAGATATGAAGATAGTAATATGTGAGTCATGTTGGTGGGTAATTATGCTTCAGTAAGAATATTGGTGTTAAGGTTTGTGATTCGCTATGCAAGCATGAAAGTCAATAGTTATGCAATGAAGTTTCATCCTACTTGTAGTGCATTATTCGGTGTTAGTTATGCTTAATGCTCGTTTATCATCGTTTTCATTTTTTGCTTGGTTGCTTCTCAATCTATTTGCTAGCCTTTCCTTGTACTAAGCGGGAATACTGTTTGTGCATTCAGACTCCTTAAACCAAGTTATGCCAATGAGTCCACCATACCTACCTATATGCGGTATTTCCATGCCGTTCCGAGCAGATTTGTATGTGCCAACTCTAATTTTCAAAATGAATTTCCTTTTTGTGTGCCTGTACCGCTCATGAAGCGGCAGGGGGTGGCCGATATTTTCCATGCTAGATATGTCATTCTCAAGATGAGTGTTTATTCACTTGTCATTGCACGAGAGTGTGGCAAGGTAATAGGGATGCCTAGTCCCGAAATGAAAAAAAATATTTATGTTATCAAATAATAAATTCCTTGGAAGTGTTGGTATGGAAGGCACCCATGAATACGGCTAGCCATGGATTGTGAAAGAATGGTGGAAAAAGAACTAAACTTTATTTTTTGTTTGGTAACTGCCTATGATATATCTAGCATGGAAAGTATTGGGAATTCTCAGTCATTTTCATTAACGAGAAAAGCACTAGTCTCAAATATTTTATCTCTCAATTTAAGCTTTGAGCTCTGGCACCTCAAGAATTCTCTGCTTCCCTCTGTGAAGGGCCTATCTATTTAATTTATCCAATTTTTTATTTTTATTTGAGTCTCCATCTTCTCTTATAAAGCACCAACTAGGGAGCACTATGATCATACTTGTGCATTGGATGTAGCTAATATTTGAGTGTGTTTCATGAATGGATCAATGATTGAGCATGATGGGCTAGCGATAGCTTTCTGCAGTGTTGATATTTTGAAAGACATGGTTGCTTGTTGATATGCTTGAGTATTGAAGTCTTCATGTCAAATTATAGACTGTTGCTTTGAATCATCTAAAAGTCCAAATGTCCATGCTACAAAAGAAAAGAATATGTGATGAACATGTTAGGCAGCATTCCACTTCAAAAATTCTGTTTCTATCATTTACCTACTCGAGGACGAGTAGGAATTAAGCTTGGGGATGTTGATACGTCTCCAACGTATCTATCATTTTTTATTGTTCCATGCTGTTATATTATCAATCTTGGATGTTTTACATTCATTTACTAGCAACTTTATATCACTTTTTGGGACTATCCTATTGACATAGTACCCAGTGCCAGTTCCTGTTTTTTGCTTGTTTTTTACTTCACAGAATATCCATATCAAACGAAGTCCAAATGCAGCAAACCTTTTCGGAGATTTTTTTCTGCCCAAAAGACACCCAAGAGGCCAAGGAGGTGCACCAGAGGAGGCCTGTGGGTCCCACTAGGCACCAGGGCACGCCAGACGCCCCAGGCGCGCCCTAGCGGGTAATAGGGCCCACGGGAGGCTTTTTCACTGCCTCTCAGCTCTATAAATGCTCAAAATTTTCAGAAACCCAGGGAGTCGTCGAAACACAATTCCAGCCGCCGCAAGTTCCAGAACCACAAGATCTAATCTAGGGGCCTTTTCCAGTACTTTGCCGGAGGGGTCAATGATCGCAGAGGGGTTCTTCATCAAAACCCTTGGCCCTCCGATGATGCTTGAGTAGTTTACCACAGACCTACGGTTCCGTAGGCAGTAGCTAGATGACTTCTTCTTTATTTTTGATCTTTAATACAATGTTCTCCTCGATATTCTTGGAGATCTATTTGATGTAATTACTTTTTGCGGGTGTTTGTTGGCATCTGATAAATTGCGAGTTTATGATCAGTTCTATCTATGAATATTATTTGAGTCTTCTCTGAACTCTTTTATGCATGATCTTTATAGCCTTGTATTTCTTCTCCGAAACTTTGGTTTAGTTTGGCCAACTAGATTGATTTTTCTTGCAATGGGAAGAGGTGCTTTGTGATGGGTTCGATCTTGCAGTGCTTATTCTCAGTGACAGAAGGAGACATGAAACACATGTATCGTTGCCATTAAGGATAAAAAGATGGGGTATATTCCAACATGAATAGATCTTGTCTACATCATGTCATCGTTCTTGTTGCATTAATCCGTTTTTCCAAGAACTTAATACACTAGATGCATGTTGGATAGCGGTCGATGTGTGGAGTAATAGTAGAAGATGCAGGCAGGAGTCGGTCTACTAATCTTGGATGTGATGCCTATATACATAATCATTGCCTTGGATATCGTCATAATTATTTTCTTTCTATCAATTGCCCAACAGTAATTTCTTTACCCACCGTGTGCTATTTTCTCGAGAGAAGCAACTAGTGAATACGGGCCCTGGGTCTACTTCCTATCATATTATTTGCAGATCTATTTATCCAAAAACTCAAAAATACCTATCGGCGTTCTGGAAACCGGGGTACCCAGACTTGCTTGCCTGCAGCCCACGGCATGGCTCTATCGCCGGCCTGGTACGACCCATCTTCAGCATCGACAACACAAGACCCTCGCGAGGGGCCAAGCCTTGCAAGGCGGACGACCCCAAGACCTCCAGAAGGAGTGGTCTCCCTAGGCTAGCTCGTGAGGAGCGGAGATTGCTATGCAGGCGCCCACCATGTGAGGTTAAGGTGACGCAAGCCATGACGACCAAGGCCAGGCGGGCGCCAGCGGGCGCAGTACATCAGGTTTCCTCTTTGGTGCTAAAGAGGCAAGCGGATGCGCGGTGTCTCGAGGAATCAGTCAAAGGTTTCCATTTGCATGCTACAAGACCAAGACCACCTGGACGGCAGGATCGAAGTCATCGCCGAGCCCACCATGACGTCACGACCAGAAGCTTTGCACGCAAAGACCACCTTTCATCAGGATAAGATGTACTAGTTGTGTCCCTTCCAATTTGGCCGTTGTGGGATCCCTTCCCGTCTACATTTTTGGGGAAGAGGACCAAGGCCAAGATAAATATAGCCTAGCAACCACCACAGGGTGACAGATCATTCAAACCATCCACACCCTACCGGGTCACACAAGCACAAGAACACACCTCCTGAGGTTGTTCTTCCTCTGTACTAGTTCATCCTCAGCCCACCGCGAGGCCAATCCACCATAAAGCAAGACTAGGGTATTACACCGCAAGGTGGCCCGAACCTGGCTAAACTGCCTTGTCCCATTCGTTCCCCGTTCATCGAGCTAGGCCGTGAGGTCGACGAGTTGGCAGACTGGGGAGGTTGAGTTCTTCGCACGCACCCAAGAGTTCGAATCTTTCTTGGGTCTGCTGAGCCCCGAATCCAACATCCCTAGTTCTGGTAATGCCTAGTGCTAGCATCTGGTGTTGCATCATGTCTACTTTTCTCAGAAACATGAAATGGGGATGATCCAAAACCCCCAGCACCACCTAGACCAACTAGGGTTACTAAATAATTTTCTCATTGAACCTGAAATGCCATTCTAAAATGTTCATCATCTTTGCCTTGGTCTAGAACCTCTGACAAAAATGGTGCACAATTTTCTAGGACACATAAGGTCACTGAATTAAATCACATGCTATTTGCAATTGGGCATTTAAATGCTATATATTATTTTAAGTGATCAATTAATTTTGAACATAAGTGAGGGCTTTTAGGAATAATCCAAACAGAGCCCACAATTATTTTCAGGATTTTTGGAAACGTTCTAGTATTTTTAATAAAGCCCAGAAGTTACAGAAAAATAGAAAAACAAAAAAACAGAAAGCTGACAGAGAGGGAAACTGACCTGGCAGCCCACCTGGCGGCCCAGCCTGGCCCACACCAGTCAGCTGCTTCCTCTCGCCGGGCGGGCAGAGAGGTGAGCATGGCGCACCCGAGCTCGCCACGCACCACCCAGCCTCTCTGCATCGCCCTAGTCGTCGTTCCACCGCGTGGATCGTCTCCTGGTCGTCGCCCTGACCTCGCCGACACCCCATTCGCTCCCCCTGCACCTCTCCCTCGCCCTCTCCCACCATAGCCGACGCAGTCGTAGCCACACCGCCGACATAACCGCGGCCACCGTCGCCTCCTCGTCGCCCCACCATGTCGAGCAGCTCCACCACCGTCCTCTCCGTCGAGCAGACCGAGCCCCGAGCGCTCGCTCGCCCTGAAGCCACTACACTGACCTCGTCTTCACTGCCCGTTGCCGGAGATCCACTTCACCGCCCCGCTTGCTCCGGCTCGTCCCCGACTCCTCTGACCCGCTCATCCGACGCGCCGTGAGCCCTGCTACCTCCTCCTCCTCTCCGTTTGTCTTCTCGTGCACCACAGCGACCACACCGAGCTTGCCCGCACGCGCCGCCGCCTCCGCATGTCGCCTTCATGGCCACAGCCACACTGGCTTGATTCCGAGCACGCCATCGCATTCGCCGCAACCCAAGCAGCCCGTAGCACTGCTGCATGCACCTCGCCGTGCCTCCTAGCGACGAGTCCGAGCTCTAGCCGCCGCCAAACTCGTCGCCGGCGTCGTTTCCGGCGACCCCGAGCCCAACCATTAGCACCACCCGACGCGGCTCGCTCCCAACTACACGTAGCACGCCTCCGCCGTCATTTTGGTTGCCGGAGCGCGAAACCCGCGCTGCTCCGCCATGTCTGGCCTCGCCGGCGTCATGTCGCCGGTGGGTTTGACCCCTGTTTGACCTCTCCTGGGTCGCTGACAAGTGGGCCCTGGCCCCTGCTAATTTAGGTTAAGCACTAACTAAACTTAATTTGCCCTATTAATACTGACCTGTGGGCCCAGGGCCTTAACTAGTCTAGTTTAGTATTAGTTTAGAGCTAATTAACTTAGGTTAATTAGTTAGATGCTGCCATATGGGTCCCAGCCATCAGGTTTGACCTGGGCTGGCGCCTTTGACCTGCTGACATCACACCGACGTCATGCTGACACAGTTAACCATTTTCTGGATTAAAACAATTCAGGAAATTCCAAAAAATGCTCTAAACTTCTAAAAATCATAGAAATTAATCTGTAACTCCAAATGCAAAGTTTTATATATGAAAAATGATCAGAAAAATCCAATCTTTCAATCTGTACTAGTTTCATGCATGTTTAAGCAACTTAACCTTGCAGTTTAGTGCAAAACATGATAAAGCACTATTTAAATTCATAAGTTGAGTTTGGGATTGAACCTTTGGTTCAAATTGACTCAAACCCATCTGGTTGTAGTTGCATTAGCCCAACACACTCATTCTGCCATGTCATGCATCATTTATCATATTGTGCATTGCATTAATTGAGTTCTTCCTTGTTTGCCGGTGTTTGTCCCCTCTCAGTAGACGTGGTTCCGACGATGAGATCGATGACACCGATGAAGAGCTATACTATCTTCAGAAGTGCCAGGCAGGCAAAACCCCCTTGTTCATTCCGATACAATCCCACTCTCTCGCTCCTGCTCTCTTTTACTGCATTAGGACAACATCGATTCAGCTGTTACATGCTGCGGTAGCTGAATCCCTTTTCCTCTTCATGACCTGTCATTGCCACAGTAAATAGATGAAACCCACTAGCATGAGTAGGAGTTGTTTGAGCCCTGATGTGCCTACTCATTCATGCTTGTTTGTCATGCCTGCTACTGCTTAGAGTTGAGTCAGGTCTGATTCATCGGGAATGAATTGGAATGGTGATGAACATGTCCTACTGTGTGTGAGCTAAGTGTGTGAACACGATTTGGTAAAGGTGGCGGTGAGAGGCCATGTAGGAGTACATGGTGGGTTGTCTCATTGAAACCGTCCTTAGGAACTGAGTTCTGTGTTTGTGATCCATGAACAACTACTACCACACGTTGGGCCCGAAACCAATGGACCCTCTCGACTTATTAACCGCCTTGATATCTGTCCAGGAGTTGCAACTAGTTTCTGGTGTTTGTAGGATATGTGTTGGAGGCCGTGCGTAGCGCTGACCCTAGGGGTGGGGTATGATGCGGTCGATACACCATGGCAAGGTGTACCTGGCGCCCGTTTGGTGTCTCGGGAACCCTGCACACATCGTTTGGGGCTGTGAGCGAAACCCCGGCCGGATCTCCTCGCGGATGGAACCCGAATAGGCGATAAACCTGGACTAGTGACTTGTGTGGTTAGTCAGGTCGTGGCCGACTCCCTCGCCAAGCTTCCGCTTGAAGCTTGCCGAGATACACGACGTGTACATGGTGGTTAGTGGCGAGAGCGTGTGTGAATAAGTACACCCCTGCAGGGTTATAAATGATCTATTCGATTAGCCGTGTTCGCGGTAAAGGACTTCTGGGTTGCCTGTACAGTTCATAGACAAGTGAAAGTGGATACTCTAAAATGCGCAAGATAAGCGTGAGTGCTATGGATGGCCTTCTCGTAGGTAGACGGGAGCGGGTCCATAGTGGTGTATTGAATGGTGAATATGTGGACTCGTGTGCGCCACCTCAAAAGAGTTACTTGCAGTCGTAGTTCAGGTTAGCCACTGAGTCAAAGATGGCTTGCTGCAGTCAAACTCCACCACCCCTTTATTGATACCGATGCATATGTAGCTAGTTCTGATGTAAGTCTTGCTGGGTACATTTGTACTCATGTTTGCTTATTTTATGTTTTGCAGAGAGACTTCAGTCTCACTAGTAGTTCCGCGTGGACTTCGACGTTTAGCTTGTTACCTCAGCTACGATCTTGTGCCCTCGGCAGGGTCTTGTAGATAGTCAGGCTTCTCAGTCTTTTCATTTGTAGTTGTTTGTACTCAGACAAGTTAAGCTTCTGCATGTGCTTGTTGCTTGTTTGCTCTGTATGTTAGGTCATCAGACCCACGTTTGTAATATCTGGCTCTTCGGAGCCTAATGAATAAATACCTTGAGTTGTAGATTTTGTTGTGATGCCATATTGTATTTACACATATCAGGCATATTGTGTGTATGATTGAAATGCTTGGTATGTGTGGGATCCGACAACCTAGTTGTTTATCCTTGGTAGCCTCTCTTATGGGGAAATGTTGTCTGGTGCTTCCACTGAGCCATGGTAGTCTGCTACAGCCCGGTTTACCGGAGTCCTGCTAGCCCAGCACTACTGCTCCGGAACACCTAGACTGGCATGTGATACACTTCGTTCGTGTGTCCGTCCCTTCGGGGAAATGTCACGCGGTGACTTCCGGAGTCCTGCTAGCCTGCTACAGCCCGGGTTCCCGGAGTCCTTTTAGCCCAGTTGCTACAGCCCGGATTCACACGCTGCTGACCGACATGCTCGATGTTGTTTCATGCATGCCTGTCCCCGTAAGTTAGTGCCACTTTGGGTTCACAACTAGTCATGTCAGCCCGGGTTCTTTTTCATATGGATGCTAGCGACAGTATCATATACGTGAGCCAAAAGGCGCAAACGGTCCCGGGCCAGGTAAGGTGGCACCCGTGGGAATACCGTGCGTGAGGCCGCAAAGTGATATGATGTGTTACATGCTAGATCGGTGTGACTTAGGATCGGGGTCCTGACACGTGGCCCATGAGCAGCAGGCTTCATTGCTTCAGCCCTCTGTGCGGCTTGATGGACGCACCGCCAATCCATCGCTGACTCCGGCGGCTGCTTCGTCTTCCCATGCTCGTCGCGGGCCAGCGAACGTGCAGGCTGCATTGCTCATGGCACACGAGCTTCTGCGCTATCGCCCGACCGACGACCTCTACGAGGACTGGCTGGACTGCATCGCCGAGCTCGTTAGCGCCGCTGGAGAGGCCCCTGCACCATCCCGCTCGCTGCCTCCCGTGCCGCCTCTCGCGAGCGACGTGGCCCACGGTGCGCCTCCTCCACCTCCCAGGCAAGATGTCGTCCTCGAGCCAAGGCGCGAGGCCCCTCGGCATGACCCGCCATGCAGGGTGCCGGTGCGACGAAGAAAGCTGTCAAGTGGTGCAGCGGCCCCAAGGAGTGGCACGTGCGCTCCCAGCACCACCACGTCAAGACCACGTGCCGCCCGAGGCGGCGGCGCATGAGCACCAAGACCAGGCTTCCCCTCCACGGCTGGTTCCCGTGACCTCGGCGGGCTGCCGTGCGTTCACCCCAGAGCTGCGCCGCTTCGTCTGGCCAGGGAAGTTCAAGCCAGACCTGCCTCCACGCTATGACGGCAGCCCCGACCCTGCCGAGTTTCTCCAACTCCATGAGCTGAGCACCGAGGCAACTAACGACGATGAGAAGGTCATGGCGAACTGGTTTCCCATGGCCCTCAAGGATGGCGCGCACTCGTGGCTCCTGAACCTCCCTGCAGAATCGATCTCCTCATGGGACAAAATGCGAGAGCGCTTCATGGCCAACTTCTAGGGTAGTTGCGACCACGCCCCAGCTGCGGGTGACCTGCAGCGCATCAAGCAGCAGCCAGGAGAGACCTTGCACAAATACATCTAGCGCTTCAACAATGTTCGCCTCAAGATTCCCAAGGTGTCAGACGAGGCCATCATTTCGGCGTTCACTGATGGCGTCCGGGATGTCAAGATGAAGGAAGAGCTCGCCATCCACGAGGACCTGTGCTTGGCTCTTGAGATGTTCAACATGGCAACCAGATGCGCGAGAGCCGAGGAAGGACGCCTCTCCCTCCTCGAGCTCCTAGAGGCCGACCCAGAAGATAAGAAGGCCAAGGGAAAGGACGTGAAGCGCAAGCGCCCAGCTATGCTCGCGGCCGAATCTGAGATGAAGCGTGGCTGCGACCACCCAAAGTCCTCCAAGGGCAGCCGCCCATTCTGCGTCTTCCACAACGTGCACAACCACAACACCAATGACTGCCAAGAGCTCAGTGCCATCCATGATGGGCACCTCAGTCGTCGCCTTGAGCACAACGACCGTAGCTACGGCCATGCAGGAGGCCGAGGTGGTGGACGCTGGGACATCCGCGACCCCTGCCAGGACTGGCGCAATCAGCCTCGTGAGGACCGCTGGCAGAGGCAGCCTCGTGAGGGCCCTTGGAGGGATCAGCCTCGTGAGAACCATCCTCAGGGCAATGCTGGCCTTCCACCACTACCGCCACCACCAAGGAGGAATGACGACCACCACCAGGATGATGGAGCCGGGGATTTCCAAGAGCCTCGTGCCATTGCTTGCATCCTAGGCAGCGCTCAGGCTCCTGCCTCCCATCACATCTTCAAGCAGTTCGCTCATGAGGTCAACGCGGCCCTCCCCAAGCTCGAGGCGACGTGTCCGCTCAGGTGGTACGCCATCACCTTCGACTCTACTGACGAGCTCAAGTGCACGGCAACTGCCGGCGCCCTCCCGATGCTCTGCTTGCCTACCATCAGCAACGTCCTCATCACCAAGACACTCATCGATGGCGGCGCGGAGCTCAATGTCCTCTCCGTCGAGCCGTTCAATAGGCTCCAGGTGCCATACGACCAGCTCGTGCCTACCAAGCTCTTCTCGGAGGTGACCGACGGCTCCAGTACCCCTATAGGGCAGATCCGCCTCCATGTCACCTTCGGCAAGCGGGACAACTATCGCACTGAGCTCATCGACTTCGACGTCACCCATATTCGCCTCCTGTACAACGCCATCCTTGGATATCCGGCCCTGGCCAAGTTCATGGCTGCTACTCATCATGTCTACAATGTCGTCAAGATGCCAGGAAGTGGAGACATCATCAAGGTCACCTGCGATGAAAAGGACACGATGTGCTCCCTTGAGCGTGCCTACCAGGCTACGGCGGTCAAGAACCCAGATGACGAAGGCGTTGTCCACCCTCCTGAGGTCATCCCCAAGAAGAAGAAGCAGGTGCTCCATCGAGGATCTCATGAGGACGGGGCGTCCGATGATCGTGCTTCAGGACCTGCGCCCACTAACGGGCGCCTTCCCTTTTCGCATAGGAAGGCGCGCCCGGGGCCCCTCTCAGGCTGTGCTCGGGGGCTCTCCTCTGGAGGGCCTCTGACCTGGCCAACATTAGGAGGGAGGCATTCAGGCACCATGTGGAGGCGTGCTTCAGCGCTGAAAGCACAAGTGCTCCCTGGGTGATTTTGGTAATTAATGTCAACATATCTCTTGTTGGACTAACATTTTCATCTAGTATATTTCAGATGAGTTCAACAGTGGAGTGGCGTGGACAAGAGGATGTGGAACCCCTTCAAGATGCTAAGGACAGAAGATTGGCAAAAGCTCAAAGCTCAAGACCCTACATTTTCATTTTAGTGATCCAAGATCACATTGAGTCCATAGGAAAGCCAATACTATTAAAAGGGGATGAGGTGTTGCTTAATGGCTTGCTTGCTCAGAGTGCTTAGTGATATGCTCCAAAGCGCTCAACCACTTTCTCATTTCCACATATGTCCTAAATCTAAAGTCAAACTCGGCCCCACCGATTTGATCACCCGGCGCCACCCAGTTCACTAGACTTAGCCACTACCAGAAGCCCTAATCAGTTCGGTCTCACCGATGGGATCTCGGTCTCACCGAGATGGGTTTGCAAACTCTCTGTTGCCTGTTGCAATTATTTCGGTCTCACCGAGATATGCAATCGGTCCCACCGAGTTTGCTTGACCAACTCTCTGTTTTGCTTATTACCAAAATCGGTCTCATCGAGTTTGTGTAATCGGTCAAACCAAGTTTAGGTTTTACCCTAACCCTAGCACATCGGTCCCACCGAGTTGATCATATCAGTCCCACCGATAAATCTAACATTCACATTTTGAACTAAATCGGTCTGACCGAGTTTCTCGATTCGGTCCCACCAAGTTTGGTAAATTGAGTGTAATGGCTAGATTTTGTGTGGAGGCTATATATACCCCTACACCCACTCTTCATTCGAAAATAGAGCCATCAAAACATGCCTACACTTCCAGCATTCATTTTCCGAGAGAGAACCACCTACTCATGTGTTGAGACCAAGATATTCCAATCCAACCACAAGAATCTTGATCTCTAGCCTTCCCCAAGTTGCTTTCCACTCAAATCATCTTTCCACCATAGCCAAATCTGTGAGAGAGAGTTGAGTGTTGGGGAGACTATCATTTGAAGCACAAGAGCAAGGAGTTCATCATCAACACACCATCTATTACCTTTTGGAGGGTGGTGTCGCCTAGATTGGTTAGGTGTCACTTGGGAGCCTCCGTCAAGATTGTGGAGTTGAACCAAGGAGTTTGTACGGGCAAGGAGATCGCCTACTTCGTGAAGATCTACCCTAGTGAGGCAAGTCCTTCGTGGGCGATGGCCATGGTGGGATAGACAAGGTTGCTACTTCATGGACCCTTTGTGGGTGGAGCCCTCCGTGGACTCGCGCAACTGTTACCCTTCGTGGGTTGAAGTCTCCATCAACGTGGATGTACGATAGCACCACCTATCGGAACCACGGAAAAAATCTCTAAGTCCCCAATTGTGTTTGCACACTCCAATCAGGTGTGACCTGAGCGTAGCCCCCGTGCCCAGCCCCCTCGCGCGACTCCCCCGAAGGAGAGCGGTGCAGTGAGGCTGAGCAGCGAGCCTGGTGGCTCTCCTGAGGTTGCTGCAGCCATTAGGCTGCCCTCAGTTGTTTATTCACCAGCGCGGAGCATGGTGCTTCCGCTCTTGCATGGGCATAGCCGCTACTCGACCGTGTCGTCCGCCAACGTGGAGCATGGGGCTTCCACTGGTACGTGGGTGGGTGCTCCCTCTGAGGGGAGACTCCGGGGCGTGTACAGCCCCGTCCTGACACGTGGCTTGCACGACAGGACTGGAGGAGGTGTGTATGGGCACTCGTGAGCCAGTGCGGGACTCACGAGGCCCTACCTCAAGGCGGGTTGTGCCTGAATTTGATTCGGAACACTTGTGATGGTCATACGAGATGGTTAGGCAGCCTGCACCAAGTGAATCTCCTGAGGTTATCGCACGAGAAGGCCAAACACCAATGACTCCAGGAGGTGACGTGAACGGGACCGGCCCGCCAGATAGAGCTCAACCGTTGGGTTTGTCGATGCTGCAGGGACAGACCCGAGCACGAACGCCGTGCCCAGTCTTCTCATGCGAATGTCCTGAAGAAAGACAATCGGCGCACGGCTCCCATGGCGGCGAGGCACCGGGTCACGCGCCCTAACTTATCCGCCCCCGATTAGCTCATGTGAGAACAAGGCACCAAGGACCATGGGAGGCGACGTGCATGGGAGCTGGCCCGCGAACCAGAGCTCAGCCACTTGGGTTTAGCGATGCTGCAGGGAAGGACCCGAGCACAGACACCGTGCCAGTCCTTATTCATGAGGAGGATGTGGGCGGGTTTGCAAGGGCTTACAACATTCATGGCGATGAAGCGCTGGGCGGACAGGTGATAATCATAAAGCAACTCATAGAAAGTGTAAGGCCAGTTTTGATAGATGCAAAGAACGATACATGCCGCAGGGACGAACCCACATAGCTTGGGGATAATGTAGCCCGAGGGGCGCCCCCAACTGAACAAACCAAAAGGTGTCACCTGGCACCGTCAATGAAGGGGTGTTGAAGTAGCTGAAGATGCACGCTGCAGAAGTCGCTCCTCACAAGTCGTTCGGGTCCTGAACCTCGTGAGGCTTCGGAGGCCCGGGGGGCTCGCGAGGGTCCGGCGCCACCTCCGATAGGATCGCCTGATGCCTGGCCTCGTGAGCCGCCTAGATGCCCCGCATGTGGTGCTGGTGCGTGGCAGACCTGTTCAGTAAACCAAAAGGCATGCAAATGTAGCTGTGAGGGGGGCCCTCGCACCGGCCAACATGGGATGGCCAGAGGAGCTCTTGAGATGCAGCTCTGTTGAGCCTTGGGATGTTGACGCGGACGTGCTACTCACTGACCTCGTCAGGGGAGGGAGCCGCGCAGGGTGGTGCAGGGCGACGCTCGCCTCGCATAGCTCTTCCTCCTGAAGCTTCTTGGTTGCCTTGGTGATGACCTCCCGAGCGCCTGGCGCCTTGCGCTCTCCTCGCGGAAGCGTGCGTTGAAGCACGCCTCCACATGGTGCCTGAGCGCCTCCCTTGTCACGCTGGCCAAGTTAGAGGCCCTGGACGGTCGCGTTCACCTCGCGAGCGAACTGCTTGAAGATGTGATGGGAGGCAGGGGCCTGATCGCCACCTAGGATGCAAGCAATGGCATGAGGCTCTTGGAAGCCCCCGGCTCCATCATCCTGTTGGTGGTCATCATTCCCTCTTGGTGGTGGCGGCAGTGGAGGAAGGCCAGCGTTGCCCTGAGGACGGTCCTCATGAGCCTAATACCTCCAGGGACCCTGGCGAGGCTGGCCCTGCCAGCGGTCCTCAAGAGGCTGATCGCGCCAGTCTTGGCGGGGGTCGCGGTTGTCCCAGCATCCTCCGCCTCAGCCTCCTCCACAGTCGTAGCCTCGATCATTGCGCTCAGGGTGACGACTGAGGCGCCCGTCGCGGATGGCCCAGAGCTCCTGGAAGTCATTGGTTTTGTGGTTGTGCATGTTGTGGAAGACGCAGAATGGGCGGCTGCTCTTGCATGACTCTGGGTGGTCGCAGCCGCGCTTCATCTCGGGTTTGGCTGTGAGCATAGCTGGTCCCTTGCACTTCACATCCTTGGCCTTGGCTTTCTTGTCAGCCTCCGGAAGCTCCAGGAGGGAGAGGCGACCTTCCTCGGCCCTCGCACATTTGGTTTCCATGTTGAACATCTCCAGAGCCATGCACAGGTCCTCGTGTATGGTGAGCTATTCCTTCATCTTGACGTCCCGGACGCCATCAGTGAACACCGAAATGATGGCCTCGTCCGACACCTTGGGAATCTTGAGGCGAACACTATTGAAGCGCTGGATGTATTTCTGGAAGGTCTCTCCTGGCTGCTGCTTGATGCGCCGCAGGTCATCCGCAGCCTGTGGGCGGTCACCAGTGCCCTGGAAGTTGGTGATGAAGCGCTTTCGCATCTCATCCCAGGAGGAGATCGATCCCGCGGGGCGGTTCAGGAGCCACGAGCGTGCGCCATCCTTGAGAGCCACGAGCGCACACCTCCTTAGCCTTGACCTTCTCATCGCTGTTGGCCGCCTCGATGCTTAGTTCATAGAGCTGCAGGAACTCGGTAGGGTCGGGGGTGTCGTCATAGCGTGGAGGCAGGTCAGGATTGAACTTCCCCTGCCAGACGGCGTAGCGCAGCTCCGGGGTGAACGCGCGGCAACCTGCCGAGGTCACGGTAACCCGCCGTGGAGGTGGAGCCTGATCTTGGCACTCGCGCACCACTGCCTTGGGCGGCATGCGGTCTTGACGTGGCGGTGCTGGCAGCGCACGCGCCTCTCCTTGGGGCCGCTGCACCACATGGCAGCTTTCCTCATCGCACGCCGGTGCCCTGCACGGCGGGTCGCGCCGAGGAGCCTCACACCTTGGCTCGAGGACAACGTCTTGCCTAGGAGGTGGAAGAGGCGCACCGTGGGCCACGTCGCCCACGAGAGGCGGCAGTGGAGGCAGCAAGCGAGACGACGCATGGGCCTCTCCCGCGGCGCTGACAAGCTCGGCGATGCGGTCCAGCCAGTCCTCATAGAGGTCATCGGTCGGGCGATAGCGCAGGAGCTCGCGTGCCATGAGCAACACAGCCTGCACGCTCGCTGGCCGCGACGAGCATGAGAAGACAAAGCAGCCGCTGCAGTCAGCGACGGGGTGGCAGTGCGTTCGTCGCGCCGCATGGAAGGCTGCAGTGACAAAGCCTGCTGCTTACGGGCCGCGGGGCCAGTGGTAGTGTTGGCCGCTGGTGATGGGGAACGACGGGAAGCGTTGTCGCCTGCAGGCATCGTCTGGGCGACGTGGGCGGTGAGGGCGGCCCGACGCTCAACACGAACTCGACGAGCGTCAGCCAGGGGAACAGCGGAATGGTGGCGAATCGACTGGAGGAAGAGAGGCTCCGATGCACCCCTACCTAGTGCGCCAAATGTCGGATTCAGGGCTCCGCAGACCCAAGATAGATTCGAACTATGGGGTGCATGTGAAGAACTCAACTTCCCCAGTCTGCCTACTCGTCGATCCCGCGGCCTAGCTCAATGAACTGGAAGGAAATGGGACACGACAGTTTAGCCAGGTTCGGGCCACCTTGCGGTGTAAAACCCTACTCCTGCTTTGTGGTGGATTAGCCTCGAGATGGGCTGAGGATGAACTAGTACAGTGGATGAACAACCTCAAGAGGTGTGCTCTTGTGTTTGAGTGAGCTGGTGAGGGTGTGGATGGACTGGATCCGGGTCTTCCTCTATGGTGATGGCTAGGCTATACTTATAGTGGCCTTGGTCCTCTTCCAAAAATGAAGGCGGGAAGGGATCCCACAATGGCTAAATTCGAAGGGAGACAACTAGTACATCTTATCCTAATAAAAGGTAGTCGTCGTCTGCAAAGCTTCATGTCGTGACGTCGTGGTGGGCTCGACGATGACCTCCATCCTGCCGTCCTGGCGGTCTTGGTCTTGTAGCATGGAAATGGAAACCTTTGGTTGGTGCCTCGGGACTCAGCTCCTGCGCTTGCTTCTTTAGCACCAAAGAGGAAACCTGCTGTACTACACCCGCTGGCGCCCGCCTGGCCTTGGTTGTCATGGCTTGCATCATCCGAACATCACGAGGTGAGGGTCTGCATAGAAATCTCCGCTCCTCAGGAGCCAGCCTGAGGAGGCCGCTCCTTCTGGAGGTCTTGACATCGTCCGCCTCGCGAGGCTTGGCCCCTCGTGAGGGTCTTGTGTTGTTGGTGCTGAAGATGGGCCATACCAGGCTGTATATGGAGCAACGCCGTGGGCCGCAAGCAGGCAAGTCTGGGTACCCCATTTCCCAGAACGCCGATTGTCAGGGATGTCAAGATGAAGGAGGAGCTCGCCATACATGAGGACTTGTGCTCGGCTCTGGAGATGTTCAACATGGCCGCCAGGTGTGCGAGGGCAGAGGAAGGTCACCTCTCCCTCCTGGAGCTTCCGGAGATCAATCCTGAAGACAAGAAGGCCAAGGCTAAGGAGGTAAAGCACAAGGACCCCGCAGTGCTCGCGGCTGAACCTGAGATGAAGCGCGGCTGCGACCACAGCGAATCCTCCAGGGGCAACCGTCGGTTCTATGTTTCCACAATGTCCACAGCCACAACACCAACGACTACCAGGAGCTCAGGGCAATCCACGACGGGTGCCTTGGCCGCCATCCCAAGCGCAATGACCGTGGATACAACCGCGAAGGAGGCCACGGTGGGGGCCGCTGGGACAACCGCGACCCCCGCCATGCTTGGCGCGATCAGCCTCGTGAGAACCGCTAGCAGGGCCAGCCTCGCGACGGCCCCCGGCGTGACCAGCCCCGTGAGGACCGTCCTCAGGGCAATGCCGGCCTTCCCCCGCTGCCACCACCTCCAAGGAGAAACAACAACAACCACAAAGATGATGGAGCTGGGGGCTTACAGGAGCCACGTGTGATTACCTGCATCTTTGGTGGTGCTCAGGCCCCCGCCTCTCATTGGATCTTCAAGCAGTTCGCTCGCGAGGTGAACGCAGCCCTCCCCAAGAGTTTGTGCCGCGTCCCCTTAGATGGTCCAAGTACACCATCACCTTTGACTCTACGGACCAGCTCAAGTGCTCAGCTGCCGCTGGCATGCTCCCGGTGCTCTGCGCGCCGACCATCAGCAACGTCCTCATCACAAAAATGCTCATCGATGGTGTCGGCGTTCTGGGAATGGGGGTACCCAAACTTGTCTGCCTGCGGCCCACGGCGTGGCTCCATCGAGGGCCTGTTACGGCCCACCTACGGCATCAACAACTGAAGACCCTCGCGAGGCGGACGACAGCAAGACCTCCAGAAGGAGCGGCCTCTTCAGGCTGGCTCCTGAGGAGCGGAGATTTCTATGCAAGCCTCACCTCATGAGGTTCAGATGGCGTGAGCCGTGACGACCAAGGCCAGGCGGGCGCTAGCGGGCGCAGGACAACAGTTTCCTCTTTGGTGCTAAGGAGGCAAGCGCAGCGGCGGAGTCCCGAGGAATCAGCCAAAGGTTTCCATTCCCATGCAGCAAGACCAAGACCGCCAGGATGGTAGTGTGGAGGTCATTGTCGAGCCCACCATGGCGTCATGACCAGAAGCTTTGCAGGCGAACACTCCTTTTATCAGGATAAGATGTACTAGTTGTCTCCCTTTGAATTTGGCCGTTGTGGGATCCCTTCCCGCCTCCATTTTGGGGGAAGAGGACCAAGGCCGCTATAAATAGGACCTAGACACCACCATAGAGGAGGACGGATCATTCAGATCATCCTCTCCCCCACCATCTCAACAACACACTTCCTGAGGTCGTTCTTCCACTATACTAGTTCATCCATAGCCCACGTCGAGGCCAATCCACCACAAAGCAGGAGTAGGGTTTTACACCGCAGGGTGGTCCGAACCTGGGTAACCTGCTGTGTCCCATTTCCTTCCTGTTCATCGAGCTAGGCCGTGGGATTGACGAGTTGGCAGACTTGGGAGGTTGAGTTCTTCGCACGCACCGCAGAGTTCGAATCTATCAAGGGTCCGCGGAGCCTGAAATCCGACATTTGTCGCGCCAGGCAGGGGTGCATCGGGGCCTCTCTTCCTCCGATCGATTTGCCACCGCTCCGCCATTCTCATGGCTGACGTTCCGTGGGCTCAGGCTGAGCATTGGGCCGCTCGACCCGCTCTGGCAGCACCATCTGCCCAAGAAGACCTCCATCCCGTGCTCCTTGCAGCCCGCACGCCGCCTGGTGCTACGGCTGTGGGCGGCGCGGACTGCTGTCGCCCGCTCTCGTGCTTTGGTGCAACCGCGCCACCACGCGATCTTCAAGCTATGTTGCGGCAGCAGCACTGCACACCCGCCGAGAGCAGGCGAACACGCAGGCTACGCTCATCGTGGCACGAGAGCTGCTAAGGTGCAGGCTAGTAGAGAGCGGCCATGATGCCCTACTGGAGCGGGTCGTTGAGCTGCTCGATGCCGCTTGCAGGGGCGCAATGTCTTTCTGCACCCTGCCTATGATGCAAGCGGTGCTGGGGGCGCGAGCTGGCCCCCCACAATGCTCATGCACCTCTCCTCGGGGGAACGAGGAGGTCCCACGGCACCAACCCGGCCAGCAACGCCGCTTGTCCTACCCAGGGCGGGCTACCTCCAGGTGTAGCGGGCTCGGGTGGCCGCTCTTGGGGCCGCGCCGAGTCGCCCCCTTACGACCGTCGTGGCCCGGCACCGAGTCTGGCGACCAACAACGCGGGACGGCCGGGCGACGACTCCGGCGTGGGAACTTCAGGCGCCTCTATACCTCCCTTGACGGACCCACCATACGTACCAAGAGGAAGCCCCCGCCCGTTCCCCTTGCCAGCTTGGGCATCAAGGCCACGTGCAGCCGAGGCCCTACACGAGCCGCTCCAGAGCTTCACCAACACCTTCAACGACAACAACCACTGGGTACAGCCGATATCTCAGGAGCACGATTACACTAACCATGGACCGCAGGTGAACCAAGCCGCGGTAACAGCCATGAACCTCAGGATGATGGCCCCGTTGTAGGCGGGCGAGATGCACTGGGGGCTGTGTGGGGGAGCCCGGTGCAAGGGCCTCCTCCGTGCCGCATGGAACAAGGCGCCGCACTAAGGTAGGGCCCCTGCCAGGGAAGGCGTCGGCGAGCCCTTCCCCCCGGCAGAGGGCCTTCGGTCGCCGGGGGCACCGCCAGCGTCCCCCTTGCCCCATGGTCTCGTCTTGGTTTCCAGACGCCCCAACAGTGGTCGGGGGAGGCGCAGGGCGGGCCCCTCGTCAGGTGCCACAGACGTACTTGAAGATCTCCGCTCGTTACACTCTCACGTAATAATGAGTTGGGGCTGTACACGCCCCGGAGTCTCTTGAGTGCCGCCCTGACAATGGGAGACTAGCTAGGCGCCACACGCGGCTGTTTGCTTTTGCCCTCTTTCTGTAGCCCAATTTGCCATCTTTTGGAATGAGATTTGTTGTGTCGTGTGCCTACCAAAAGAAAAACAGGGGGAATCTTTCTTGACTCATGGCGATTTCTTGCTTTCTGGCTTCGTGTTTAAAGAGTAAGGCTCAAGCCTGCTACCCCCCTATGAGCGCCCTGCGAGCGGGGGCTGGGCATGGTATGCGCGCATCGAGCATGCTCGGGCTAGCCCAGGCAACGCCAAGACCCCCCCCCCCCCCCCCCCCCGTGGTCAGGAATGCAACCACCGTGTGCACACCTTGCCGAATCCGGCAATCAGGATCCTCGCGAGGCCCTCTTGGGGCGGGCCAACAGGCTCCTCAGGAGGCCTAAAACCTCGTGAGCCCTTCAAGGACATGCCTCGGGAGGAGGGTGCTTCCGCGACGTCATGCCCTGCTCAAGACCTACGGGATCAAGTGAAAGTCACAACAACTACTCTGCTTAGGAGCCTCCAGGTTCATGACACCATGTTCCATATTCTATCTTAAAGCATATGATCGTTCCATACATTATAAAGGGCCCCCTATTTTAAAAATGCTTTCACGCCCCACAGGGCCATATCCGAAGTCGTTTTGCAGACCGGTCAGAGCAGGAAGAGAAATCCAGGCCTAGCCGGACGCGCTGCCGGCGTCGTCGTCCTCGTCATCTGTACCGCTCACGCTGCCGCTGACTTCGTCCTCATCGTCTCCATCCGCTCCGCCTCCTTCGGCCACGATCACGACCGCGTCATCCTCGGGAGCGAACTCTGTGACCAGGGCGTCCACATGGTCGTCCACCCAGTTCGCCAGGTTGTCCTGGATGACCCTGGGCACGGGGGCTATGGCGGTTGAAGTCAAAATGAGGGTCAAGGTTGAGGACGTGACTGAAGACGCGTGAGAACGCACGTCCGAGAAGGCACCTGCTTCGCTCCTCGATGAGCTGGCGAGCCCTCGCAGCCCGGTCCTCCAGGCGGGTCATGATCTGCGTGAAGAAGCGGAGGTGGCTGGCGTCGTCATCCTCGTACGGATGAGGGACGCTCTCCTCACAGATGTTTCCAAGGCTTGGTTGGCTCTGACCCTGAGGTCCTAGAGCATTGTGGAACGCATGCGCTGCATCGTCCGATGGCGGCAAGCTACGTTCGCGTTCTTCTCTGCGAGAGACGTGGCGCCCTCAACCTGCTGCTGAAGTGAGGACACATCAGCGTGAGCGGAGGTCAGGTTGGCCTGAGCGGAGGCCTGAGCTTCCTTGGCGGCCCTCTCGCACTACTCCGCCACGCCCAGCTTCGTCCTGAGGATGGTGGTCCTGCCCTCAAGCTTGGCCTCCAAGACCTCCAACTTCAGGCGGTACTCGTCGGCAAGAGCCGCGCTGATCATTGCCACCCTTTGGTCGACCTCCAGCTGGGCCCTGGCCTCCTGAGCGGCAACGGCGTCCTCAGCCGCGGCTACCTGGCGCTCCCTCACCTCCAGCCGCTCGAGCTCCAGGTTGCGCTCCAAGACCTCCAGCGCCTCCTCGCATTCCCGGACTTCCTTCTCATCAGCGGGGGCCTCGCCCCGCGGTGCTGCCAGGGTAGGCCTGCGCGCCTGGACGTGCCGCTCGAGGGTGGCATTTGAAGCTTGAAGCTCCCCCTCCCGCTCCTCGGTTGCTTCACGATGGCAGTCGGCAGCCCTGGCCTCTTCCTGAGCACGAGTGCAAGCCTCACGAGAGGCTGCAAGGGACACCGCGGCGCTCACGCGCGCACGCTCATGCTGAAGATGCCCAAGGTTGATGGCGACCTTCAACTGGTGCCACTCGTAAGCCAATCGGAGGCCCTCCATCTTGAGACACACGTCGACGTCGGCAAGCTCCCCTCCGAGTCGACTCAGTGCGCCCATCGCTTCTCGAAAGAGGTCATGGCGGATGGTGCCGCGCCCGCGCGCAAGCTCCAGCACGCGGCTGAACCCATCCTCCGTGTCAGCGGCTGCCAAAGAGGCGCGAGGTGGCTCGCCCGTCCTCGGCAAGGAGCCGCTTGTCGGCGCTTCCCCAACTGCTCCCTGGTCGCGGTGGAGGTGCTGGATGACACGGCCTCTTCGCTCGAAGAAGAAGCGGATGATGGGGTCACCCAACCACCGGTGATGATCAATGGAGGAGGCCTCGGCATGCCTCCTACGCCCAGGGCTGACCGCGGGGGGAGGATGCTGGGGGCACAGACTCATGGCCCCCTAGTGACACATCCGCCTCCCGGACGGGTCCCGTGGCTAGCGCAGGTGCCTGGCACGGGGGGCTCGGGGTCATGAGCAAACGACGGACCTCCGGAGGTTTCACCGTCGCAGCCGGAGGCATCCTGAAGAGCCAGGGTCAAGATGGGATGCGACACGAGAAAAACCACAAAGATAAGGCACTTACTCGTCTATGGCTATGTACTTCCTCTGTTTCAGGGGCCGGTAGGCATCGTCACTGCAGCTCGGGAGCCCTCTCCTCTTGCGAAGTGCTGCAAGGCTCAGACGAAGTGAGCCTAGGGTCGGGGCATGACCCTTGGTGACTGGGCAGCATGCCCCCACCTCCGGAGCACTGGCCCAGGCTTCGGGGGTGGCGGCCTCAGGAGCATCGTGCCGCACCAGCTCACCGGCCTCGGCCTTAGGAGCGCCGGGCCGCACCAGTTTTCCAGCGGCCGCCTCGGGGGCCTTCGACGGAGCCTCAGGAGCGGCTATCTCGGGAGCACCAGACGATACCCGCTCCCAGGGGTCGCCCCAGGAGTACCAGGCGGCGTTCGCCCCCCTGCATCCTCGTCCGGGGCGCGCACTGCGGGGTCAACAAGCACTGGAGCCATGAAGATGGGATTCTCGCGAGGCCCATCAAGGCCCCCCGGGCGTAGCCCCTACTCGTCAAAGAGGGGCATCTGCTTCACGAAGTCCTCTTTGTTCGAGCAGAGCCACAGGAGGCATCCGTCCTCCGGAAGCGCAGTAGGCGCTGGGTTGCCCGTTAGGAGCCCGAGCACCGCGCGCAGCGTCTTGGAAGGAATCGAAGGAGCCTGGAGCCTTATGGGCTCCTTGGGGCCAGTGAAGGTCCACATTGGGTGAGAATGGCGCTTGAGCGGGGCGATGCACCGCCGGATGAACTCCCTCACCACCATCGGTGTCGTCACCCCGACCTTCTTCAACTTGGCCAGCCTGGGCCAGACATGGGGGAGCCGACGGTCGACGAGCTTCACTTGCCCCCAGCCGGAGTTGGGCATCGCCGACACTCGCAGGAGCAGGAACAGGGGGCCGAGCGTGCCGGCATCCACATACACCCACTGCTTCCGGAATCCCCTCACATCTGGGCAGAGTGTAAAATCGATGCCCGAGCCAGCCATCACCGCCACGGCCTGGAAGGCCACGCATCCCGAGCGTTGGCGGGCGTCGACCAGGTGGAGCAAGAAGAAATGGCGAAACAAGGCGATGGAAAGATCAATGCACACCATAACCTCGCACAGGAAGGTGAAGACAGCGAGGAAGATGATGGATTGGGGGTCCAGATGCAGCGCTTGGATCTGGTAATGCGAGATTATGGCATTTAAGAAATCAGAGAAAGGGGGATCAGGCCAGCCAAGAGAGCATGAAGATGGATGGGGATCTCGGTGGCCTCCATGTCGATCATAGCCTGGGAGGCGGGCCAAGCTGTCGTCACTTTCCACTCGTTGGAATCGGCAGGGAGGGCCGGCCGGACCTTGGCCAACCCCTCTTGATTGATCACCGTCGACCGCTCAAGAGCAGTCTCCAAGACTGGCCGAGATTCGGCTAGGGCGCATGCCTTTCCCATCTTCTTCGACCGTGGGGCCATGGCAGCGAGAGAGGATTGGCGTCGGCATCGAATCTGGGAGAAGAACTGTGGGTTCGTAGGAAAGAGGAGGAGCCATGGGCGAGCATGGCGAGCAATGATGGCAAAGCTGCGTTAACATCAGGTGACAGCCAAGCCCGACAGTTATTGAGGCAGCGTGGGGGAGTGGGGACACCCATGTCCCATCAAACGCCACACATCAACTGAGGACTGATGTCGCTCGAAGCTACGTCGGTATTTCCCCAAAGAGGAAGGGATGATGCAGCACAACGGCGGTAGGTATTTCCCTCAGATATGAAACCAAGGTTATCGAACCCGTAGGAGAACCAAGCAACACAACGTAAACAGCCCCTGCACACAGATAACAAATCCTCGCAACCCGACGTGTTAAAGGGGTTGTCAATCCCTTCCGGGTAACGGCGCCAGAAATTGGCAAACGGACGTGAGATAAAATTGTAGTAGATTGATAGATCGAACGCCAAATAAAATAAATAAGAATAAAACACATCAAGGTATTTTTGTATTTTTGGTTAAATAGATCTGAAAATAAATGCAACGAAAAATTAGATCGCAAAGGCAAATATATGAGAAACAGACTTGGGTGCCGTAGGTTTCACTAGTGGCTTTTCTCGAGAAAAATAGCAAATGGTGGGTGAACAAATTACTTTTGGGCAATTGATAGAACTTTAAATATTTATGACGATATCCAAGCAACACTACTGGAATCAGCTATTTTGCCGTCTGCCACGGCGGACGGCAAAGGCACGAACGGCGGACGGCAAAGGCCTTTGCCGTCAGCCGCGGACGGCAAAAGGCTCCGGCAAAGTAGGCTACGGTAAACAGCTACTTTGCCGTCTGCTTCCTGGCGGCTGACGGCAAAGGCCCTTTGCCGTCCGCCGCGGACGGCAAAGAGGGCGGACGGCAATAATTGTGCCTTCAGTCCGTTAAGTGGCTAACGGTAGGCCTTTGCCGTCCGCCGCGGACGGCAAACTTTCTAGTGCCTTTGCCGTCTGCCATATGATGTCATCTACACGTCACTACATGGCAGTCCTTTGTCATCCGCCGCTGACGGCAAACTCTTTTACTCTTTGGCGTCTGCCACTGTAGGCAAATTGACCAAATGGGTCAGCTCCCAGGAAGCACAGCTGGATGCCACGTGGCCTCTTTGCCGTCCGCTGCAGACGGCAAAGAGCCCGTTGCCGTCGGTGGCAGACGGCAAAGAGCCTGCATATTGGCTCTTTTTTCTGTTTTTTATTAAATCCAACAATTTTCATCACAAATATATATGACATATATAGATATATTTCACAGCAAACATATAAGATATATATGATATATATGACAACAATTTTCACAGCAAACATATAAGATATCCATCCAACATGCAGAGTTCCATCATACATAGTTCCATCACATATGTTCCATCCAACTACCAAGTTCCATACATAGCATAGTTCATCCAACTACCAAGATACATGCATAGTTCAACGATACAAAAGAAACAGAGAAAGGGATAAGGAGCACTCCATCTATGCAAGCTTTCGTCAAGTGAATGAAATCTGCAAAATGAAAAATAAGAAAGTTAGAAATAGGTGACTAGAACAAGAAGAAGACTAGAACAAGAAGAGTATGTCATTTATGGGCTAACTTACATGAAATGGATTATATATGAGCTAACTAAGTTGAAATGGGTCGTTTATGAGCTAACTAAGGTCAAATGGATCGTTTTTGAGGTAACTAAGGTGAAATGGACCGTTTTTTAGCTCACTTAGGTCAAATGGATCATTTATGAGCTAACTTAGTTGAAATGGATCGTTTTTGAGCTAACTTTGTTGAAATGGATCATTTATGAGCTAATTTAGTTGAAATGGATCTTTTTGAGCTAACTTTGTTGAAATGGATCATTTATGAGCTAATTTAGTTGAAATGGATCTTTTTGAACTAACTTAGGTGAAATGGATCATTTAAGAGCTAATTTAGGTGAAATGGAACGTTTTTTAGCTCACTTAGGTCAAATGGATCATTTATGAGCTAAATTAGTTGAAATGGATCGTTTATGAGATAACCTAGGTAAGATGGGTCATTTTGGAGTTAACCTAGGTGAAATGGGCCATTTTAAAGCTAACGTAGGTAAAATGGATCATTTAGGAGCTAATCTAGGTAAAATGGGTCATTTTTGAGCTAACTTGGATGAACTGCATCATTTATAAGCTAACCTAGGTAAAATGGGTCATTTTGGAGGAAAAGAAGCTAACTCTAGGTCATTATGGTAAGCATATTGGAGGAAATAAAGCTAAGTCTAGGTCTTTATGCATTTGTTAAGCAAAACACTAGAGAAACTTACCGTGATCAGGGAGGTGTAGGAGCGGAGTGGCTAGTGCCCCTACCTGGAGAAGGATCGTGCGATGCGTTTCTGGAGTTAAGCTGCACCAAAGATCATTTCCAATGTCTTGTTAGCATTATGACACTCAAATGTTAAGACTAGCAAGTAATGTCCATTCAAATTAAACTCACCGTGCTCCCAGGAGCAATCACTGGCATCGGCGGAGCGGACTGACCGGACTTCTCGCACACAGACTGCACATTTGGTTTTCACAATAGAGTCATACTAGTTAGTAATGAGACTCAAATGTTAAGACTAGGAAGTAATCTGCAGAAGAAACTTACCACAAGGAGCTCGTACATGGCCCTTGCCTACATGTCATTCCGTGCCCTCTCCTCCTCCATCATCTTTCTCGTCCTCTCCTCCATCTCCCGCTGCCTCTCCGCCGCCTCCGCCAGAAGTTTCTCCATTCTATCCCTCTCAGTCTGTATAGCAGCCTGCAACACCACTCACATGACCATTTGTAATCATTGATGGAAGCGCACACAATGTAATGGAGAAAGATAACTGAGTACGTATCACTAACCTTGATGGCGAGTTGCACTGGCCGTTCATGAGGCCTTATCTCAGGAGCGGAGCTCAACTGGCGCGCCTTGATCTCCGGGAGAGTGCTAGGACAACGGATAAGTCCATCTCCAATGGCTATGGAGCCATGGGACCTCCCGCCACCAGATATCATCACCAGATCTGGATCAATGGGACCCTGGCTCGGGTTAAAGTCCTCCCCTTTCCTCGCCTTCCCCTCATCTCTATATCTCACGAGCTTGTTGTGGGAGGAGATGTTGGTGAAGTTGTTTGCATCATCGAGGTCAGACTGAGAGAAAGCCTTGACTTTCTTGAAAGAGGTAGTGTGGGCCATGGCATACAGGTCGTACACCTCTGGCACCTTATCCGCCTTATTGTGGCGTGCCTGAAAGAGAGAAACAATGAAAATTAGTAATTAAAGGGCTCAAGCTAGCATGATGAATGAATTGCATGAATCATGAAGCAAACCACATACCCAGTTGCGCCCGAACTGATATAAGTTGGAGCTACCTTGATGGTGTGGCACACCTTCCATTTGGGCACGTTTGTCCTTGGCCTCGTTGTGGAGGGCTAGCCATTCTTTTGAGCACCACTCATCGACCAACACCTCCCAACAATCCATCCGATCCGCACACCATCTCGGAGGCGCCTAAGTTAGCAAATAGAAACTTGAGCGCTACGGCTAAGAATTACTAAATGAAGGAACTTAAGTAGAAGGCCTTAAGAATTACCTTCATGTACTGCTCCTTACTCAGGAACTTATCGCGGCAAGCCGGCTTGGTCTTCTTGATACCACGCAAGGCGTAGTAGTCTCGAACAGCCTGCACCCCAGCCTCGTGCCGTAAGTTCTGGAGTAGGCGCTTGCAGACGTTCTCGATAACATGTGCCGCGTCCTCCTCGTATCCCTCCTCACACCTGTAGAATGTCTGCAATCAAATGAGACAATATTGATTAGTACAATTAATAACTAGCTAGTTGAAGATTTTGAAATGTGTAAAGGAGAAATTACCCAGAACTTTCTGATCACCATGTCTGCCCTCGTGTCGCACACGACACCGTCGATAATCTCATCCGGCGGGGCCGGGGCAGCCATGTAGTGCTCCCAGCTCAATCCAAGCTCTGGAAGCCTACCCTCACCAGGCAACGTGACATACCCTGGGAAGTTTTGCCGGCAAAGAACTCCAAGGACGGAGTTGGGCCGGCGGACACTATGATGGTGGTCCCAACCCCTACAGCATGACAAGGCCAACGCATTAGTTATTTGAAGAAACGTGAATGCAGAAGGTACAAAAATATAAAATGCACTTACGTACCTCTCCCCATCAGGGAAAATCAACCACCTCTACTAGCGGGTCGCCGGCACGGACGGGAGCCGTGTAGCACCACGCTGGTAGACGGTGCCACCCTCCTCCTCAAGATCAGTCGGCTCCCCGCCAACATCAGCATGGCCACTCGGCTCCTCGGGCTGATCCGGCCAGGTACCCCATCCGGACGTGTGCTCCTCCGGGGTCTCGTGGGCCGAACTCTCGTCGGCCGAAGGCCAGTCGACCCGAGGCTCGTGGGCCCAAGACCCATGGACCGGAGGCTCGTGGACCGGAGTCCGTGTAGCCTCCTCCTCGGACGAGTCCACCCTAGCAGTCACGTGCTCGGGTGAAACAGCTGGGGGTGGCGGCGAGGAAGGCGTCGTAGCAGTCACCCTACCTCCTCTCCCGCGACCACGTGCCCCACCTCCTCTCTTCCTACCTCGTCCCCTGCTGGGCACCGCGGTCGACGAAGAAGGGCCCGGCGGTGTGGACATACTGTCCAGCAACGCTCGGCGGAGAGGTGCGTCTGGAATTGAAGACCTCAAACCACGCGCCGACGAAGAAGGGGCCTTGGCGCGCTCCCGACCAGCGCCCACCATCTTTCAACACCTGCCATGACAAACAGTAAACGAAATTAGTACAACATAAAAAAAGACCGACATGAATAATAATATGTGTATCACTTAAGTGTATCATCATCAAGTACAACATTAAAAAATTTAATACCTGACACTACTAATAATCTCGATCAGTATCATCAATAAATGCATAATCATCATCATCACTATAATCAATGACGGGCTCATAGGGTTCAGTGGCATCAACATGTGGAAGGCCACCTTGATGTAATCGGTCAAGCAATGACAGGTCATCCGCAGCAGTAACCTCTTCTTGTTCCGGCTCTTCTTGTTCCTCCTCTGGGGTGATGTCGGATTCACTGTCGCTGTCTACTTCAATGTTTTGGGGTGAAGTATAGCGGTTCTTGAAATGCTTGAAGGAAAGACGTGTCTCTTGGAAGAATTCTCCTTCATATGTGTCTGGGTTAATGTGAGGTTCATAATCCTCTTCCTTTGGGGGAGATAGTCTAGCACATGGCGGCACTTCATAACCGACATCCCAACCTTTCAGATTTGGATTAGTTTGGCTGGCCCACGGTAGATAGAATACTTGGGTCGCCTGTTGAGCCGTAATATAGACATCAGGAACATCTAAATGGGTGCTTTGGTTGATTTCAACTAGCCCTATATGTTCATGAGTCCTTCTAGTCTCCTTCGGCTGAAACCAATAACATTTGAAGACTACGACATTCGGTGGGTTTTCACCATAGAATAGAAATTCATAAATTGCTTCAACTCTCCCATAATACTCGGTATCTCCTTCGCCGATAGCAGATACACAACAATTTGTAGACTTTCGGTCGACCATAGATAGCTCTTTGCCATAGGTACGAAAGCGATACCCGTTGATGTCGCATTTGTCAAATGAACGGACCTTATAGTCAAAACCATTAGCGACTTGTCTCAATTCGACGTCCATAGACTCTGAATTAGCCTACAAGTTTAATATGAAAGGATTGTTGCATTACGCACAAATTAGCGAATGAAACCGGGATAGCCGCCTCCTTGCTTTGCGAGAAGCTCATACTCTTCGACAGAATCCTTTTGGATCACCGCTCCATACGAGAATAAGGCGACGTATCGACTGTATGAAATATCTAGGAATAAGAGCAGTTCAAAGGAAATAGAAGTTGCGAAACTATGTACCGAGAACTTACTCGATGTACGGCCGCACTTCTACCAGGTTGTTGAAGATATACAACGAAATGGTCCGCCATTGTTCGTTATCCAAAGATACTGGATTTGAAACACTGGCTAGTGCGAGATTCCCTCTGAATAGGCTGAGGTTGGATCCACCCTTTTTAGGGTCGTCAGCATTGTACCGAGGCTTCGGATTATGCAAATGATGATTTTTGGCTTCGTAGTGTGCTGTCACGAAGTTTGCCGCCTCCTCAGTGATGAATGCCTCAGCCATCGATGCTTCAATTCTACGTTTATTTTTACATTTTTGTCGAAGCGTCTTCTGCATCCTCTCAGTTGGGTAGCACCAACGATTTTGCACGGGCCCCCCCAATCTTGCCTCGGTCGGGAGATGCAAAATCAAATGTTGCATTGGATTAAAGAAGCCCGGTGGAAAGATCTTCTCTAACTTGCAGATCAACTCCGGCGCCAACTCTTCCATTTCTTCTAGCACGACAGGCGATAGTTCTTTCGCACAAAGAACACGAAAGAAATAGCTGAGTTCTGCCAGTACTAGCCATTCATCCTCAGGGATGAAGCCACGCAACATCACCGGCATTACCCGCTCAATCCATATGTGCCAATCATGACTCTTGAGACCAAATATCTTCAATTTATCAAGACTGGCTCCCCTCTGTAGATTCGCTGCATACCCATCGGGGAACATCAACTGCATTTTCACCCACAAGATAATTTCCCTCATAGCTGGCCTTCCAAGATGGAACCATGCCTTTGGCTTCGTCCAGTTCTGCTTTCCTTTCGGTTCTTTCATGTTTTGTAACGACCTATCACATAGCGCCTCCAGATCGACTCTAGCCTTAGTATTATCCTTTGACTTCCCATCTATGCCGAACAATGTACCAAAAAGTGCCTCGGCGATATTCTTCTCAGTGTGCATCACGTCGATGTTGTGTGGGCAAAGGAGGTCTTTGAAGTAAGGAAGATCCCATAAGCATGTTTTGTGAGTCCAGGCGTGCTTAGAATTATACCCCTTGAAGTACCCTGGACGCTCTGGATCTGGCTCGAGAGCGTTTAACTGATCCAGGGTCTGTTGGCCTGTCAATGCAGGTGGTGCAGAGTTTTTGACAACTCTACCTCTGATGAAGTTCTTCTTGTCTTTCCTGAACTTATGTCGAGGATTCAGGAACTCTCTATGCATGTCGAAGCAAGAAAACTTGCGACCGGCCTGAAGCCAACGAAACTCAAGAGCTCCCTTGCATGTGGGGCACGGGAACCTTCCATGCACACACCAGCCAATGAATAGCGCATACGCCGGCAAGTCATGCGTCGAGTACATGTACCAGACACGCATTATGATGTTCCGTTTGCTATAGGCATCGTATGTCTTGAACCCATTATCCCAGGCTTCTTGCAATTCGTCCTTAAGCGGTTGCATGTACACATTCATATTTTTCCCCGGATAGTTGGGCCCTGGAATTATCAACGTCAGGAAAATGTTCTTTCTTTGCATAATCTGTCCGGGGGGGAGATTGAGTGGAAAGACAAATACGGGCCAACAACTGTATTGGGCTGCCGTCATACCAAACACACTGAACCCATCCGTGCTGATGCCGACTCGAGGATGCCTCGGATCTGCCGCTTTGTCACCATGTAATTCATCAAACTTTTTCCATGCAACACCATCCGATGTGTGTACAATCATCAGATTCCCATCTGCATCTAGTTCGGTTCTTTTGCCCGTTTTGTGCCATGTCATCTGTCTGGCCGTCTCTTCGACCATGAAAAGACGTTGAAGTCTTGGTACGATTGGCATATACCGAAGAACACTAACGGGGATTTTGGTCTGTGTCTTCTCACCCATACCGTTGTCTACCACAACATACCTGGAAGACTTGCAAATGGGACAATAGTTCAACTCCGCATAGTCAAGCCTAAACAAGACACATCCTTTCTCACAGGCATGTATCTTATCATAGGGCATCTTCAGTGCACGGAGGATTTTGTCCGACTGGTACAGGTTTGCAGGCATTACATGGCCTTTGGGTAGAAAGCGTCCAAATACTGTCATCATTGCATCGTAGCATTCTCTGCCCAAGTTGAACTGAGCCTTCAGAGCCATTACTTGTGAGATGGCATCCAACTGACAAAGCTCAGTGTGCTCATGGAGCGGACGTTTTGAAGACTCCAACATTTCATTGAAGGCCTTTGCAGATTCCTCCATCTCCTCGTCCGAATCCTGAGCATCATCAAAGTCTTGCACCATGTTTTCCATCCCGGTACCATGCTCGTCGGTGCGACGACGATCCACCTCAGCTCGGTCACGTTGGGCAGACTCACCATGAAATGTCCACACCGTATAATCGGGCGTAAAACCACTCTTCTGCAGGTGTTTGCCCATTTCAGCCTCTGTCCTCTTTTCCCAATTGCCGCACCGTAAACAGGGGCACCAGGTTTTCCTCTAGCCATTTGCAAATGCGGCTCGCACAAACCCCTTGGTTTTTGTGAACCATTCAGTGCTCCATTTGTTCTGACCAGTGTGACCGGTGTACATCCATGCACGATCACTCATCTGGACTTTCAGAGCTACTAGACACACAACAAATATATATATATATATAATTCACCATGTATATATTCATCAGTTGATCTATGTCAATTTTATTACGTCCATGCAACCTACACTCTAATAGGTAATGATAGGTCCTAATCCCACCCGAGTATGTTTAGATTGGGTTCATTTTCCCATGCTATGCTCCGGATCCTACGCAACATTTCGGTAGCACCTCCCCGCTGTTCTCCTGGTACACGTCTCTGCAATAAACAGAGAGGATGTGTACCCGGAGAACAACAGGGGAGGCACTGACGAAATTTATGCGTTGGATCCGGAGCAAAGGATATGGGAAAACGAACCCAATCTAAACATACTCGGGCTGTCCATGGATAGCGTTGGACAATTAAAAAGAATCAAGGTTATAAATATGGAAATGCATGCATATTTATAACTATGACGCTTTCGAACGGGAGAGACATATTGGTTACGCATACTGATGAATCAAGACACATATATAGCTAGCTATCAAGTTTCATCGGAATAGGTCAAATAATTAATGGGGGAGGAGGACATGTCATTTGTGCTCACCCACGAACGAAGGGGCAGAGCTCGTCAAACGCACGGCGAGGTCATCGAACACCAAACCTCGCAGCGATGAAACAACTGCACATTTAAAACTACCCGATCAACACAATTATATATGATGTTTTTCATAACAAAATCGAAAAATATATGACCTAACTAATAATTCACAAATATATGACCCCGTCGGCCTCTGGAAGGCCAAAGAACACCTTTTCGGGAGGTGTCGGGGGTCGGGGTGTCGTGTCGGTGTCGGGGTGCCGTGTCGGGGTCGGGGTCTCGGGGTCGGGGTGTCGGGTCGGGGTCGGGGTGCCGTGTCGGTGTCGGGGTCGGGGTGTCGGGTCAGGCTCGGGGTCGGGGTGTCGGGGTCGGGGTCGGGGTCGGGGTCGGGGTCGGGGGGTCGGGGTGTCGGGGGTGTCGTGTCGGGGGTCGGGGTGTCGTGTCGGTGTCGGGGTGCCGTGTCGGGGTCGGGGTGCTGTTTCGGGGTCGGGGGGTCGGGGTGTCGTGTCGGGGTCAGGGGGTTAGGGGGTCGGGTGTCGGGGTGGAGTCGGGGTCGGGTGTCGGGGTGTGGTGTCGGGGTTGGGGGTCATGGGGTCTTCTCATTCTTCTACTACTTCTACTTCTTCTCATTCTTCTACTTCTTCTCATCCCCCGTCTTCTACTCCTTTTCTTCTTCTTCTTCTTCTTCTTCTTCTTCTTCTTCTTCTTCTTCTTCTTCTTCTTCTTCTTCTTCTTCTTCTTCTTCTTCTTCTTCTTCTTCTTCTTCTTCTTCTTCTTCTTTCTCCTCCTCCTCCTCCTCCTCCTCCTCCTCTTCTTCTTCTTCTTCTTCTTCTTCCCCCTTCTACTTATTCTACTTTTCGTCTTCTTTTTTCATCTTTTTTCACTTCCTTTAATTATGACTATTTAACTAAAACCTAACACTAGTCTAATATAATCCAAATTAATCTAATCTAGCTAACTATATAACCTAAACCTAAACTAAAAACCTAAACTAATTAAAACTAAACTATTTAAACTAATTAAACCTAAACTAATTAAACTAAATAACCTAAACTAATTAATTCTAAACTGAAAAAACTTAAACTAAAAAACCTTATCTAAACAGAAAAGAAAAACAAAAAAACAGAAAAGAAAATAGGACACAGGGGGGCGGCAGGGGCTCACCGTGGGGGCGGCGACAGGTCGGGGAGGGGGCGGCGACGGGGCGGCAGCGAGGCGGCGCAGCGATGGGGAGGGGAGGGGCAGCGATGGGCGGCGATCCTCGGGGGGCGGTCGACCCGCGGCTGCAGCGGCAGCGGCGGTTGGTCGGGGGTCGAGGGCGGGGACGGGCGCGGCGGTACGGGGCCTGGACGGCCGCGGCGCGGCTGGTCGACGTGGAAGGAGCGGCGGGGCCGCGATGGAGGTTGGGGAGGGGTGCGGGGCGGCGGGGAGGCCGGCTACGCCGGACGGGGTCGGCGGCGGCGGCACGGGCTGGTGTGGGCGGGGCGATGTGGAAGAGGCGGCGAGGGTGCGGTGGAGGTCGGGGCACCACAGGGGAGGGGTGCGTGGCAGCGGGGCGGCCGGCTATGGCAGACGGGGTCAGCGGCAGCGGCGTGGTTGTGGGTGGGAAGGGAACGAGAGCGAGAGAGAGTGGAGAGAAGAGACAGAGGACGGGGGCGGGACGGCCGTTAACGTACCCGCCTCTTTGCCGTCTGCCAACGGTCGGCAAACATTCTTTGCCGTCCGCCAACGGACGGCAAAAAGGTGGGCTTGGGTTGGTTACACAATAACTGGACCCACCAACCTCTTTGTCGTCCGCTAGCGGACGGCATAGTTTCTTTGTCGTCAGCCAGCGGACGGCAAAGAGTTGGCTGATGGCAAACACCTTCTTTGCCATCAGCCACTTCTTTGCCGTCCGTTTTCGTGCGGCTGACGACAAAGACCTTCTTTGCCGTCCGCCAGCGGACGGAAAATAAGCTAATTCCAGTAGTGCAGTGATCATTATATAGGCATCACGTCCAAGATTAGTAGACCGACTCCTGCCTGCATCTACTACTACTACTCCACACATCGACCGCTATCCAGCATGCATCTAGTGTATTAAGTTCATGGAAAAACAGAGTAATGCAATAAGAACGATGACATGATGTAGACAAGATCTATCTATGTAGAGATAGATCCCATCGTTTTATCCTTAGTAGCAATGATACATACATGTCGGTTCCCCTTCTGTCACTGGGATCAAGCACCGTAAGATCGAACCCACTACAAAGCACCTCTTCCCATTGCAAGATAAATAGATCAAGTTGGCCAAACAAAACCCAAATATCGGAGAAGAAATACGATGCTATAAGCAATCATGCATATAAGAGATCAAAGAAACTACTTTCATGGATATAAAAAGATAGATCTGATCATAAACTCAAAGGTCATCGATACCAACAAACACACCGCAAAAGAGTTACATCATATGGATCTCCAAGAGACAATTGTATTGAGAATTCAGAGAGAGAGGGAAATGAAGCCATCTAGCTACTAACTAAGTACCCGAAGGTATACAAAGAACTACTCACGCATCATCGGAGAGGCACCAATGGAGGTGGTGAACCCCATACGAGATGGTGTCTAGATTGGATCTGGTGGTTTTGGACTCTGCGGCGGCTGCATGAATATTTCGTCGACTACCCTAGGGTTTTGGGAATATTGGGATATTTATAGAGCAAAGAGGCGCTCCGGGGGGCACCCGAGGTGGGCACAACCCACCAGGGCACGCCTGGGCCTCCTGGCGCGCCCTGGTGGGTTGTGCTCTCCTCGGAGCACCGCCCGAGGCTTAGCCAGGGCCCATTATGTTCCTTCTGGTACAAAAAAATCTCTGTGGAGTTTTGTTGCGTTTGGACTCCGTCTGATATTGATTTCCTGCGATGTAAAAAACATGCAGAAAACAGCAACTGGCACTTGGCACTATGTCAATAGGTTAGTACGAAAAATGATATAAAATGATTATAAAACATCCAAGATTAATAATATAATAGCATGGAACAATCAAAAGTTATAGATACGTTGGACACATATCAGCATCCCCAAGCTTAACTCCTACTCGTCCTCGAGTAGGTAAGTGATAAAAACAGAATTTTTTATGTGGAATGCTGTCTAACATGTCATATCATATTCTTTTTTTTATAGCATGGACATTTGGAATTTTATGTGATTCAAAGCAATAGTCTAGTTTTCACATGATAATTTAAATACTCAAGCATATCAACAGGCAACCATGTCTTTCAAAATATCAACGCTAAAATAAGTTATCCCTAGCCCATCATGCTCAACCATTGATCCATTCATGAAACACACTCGCATATTAGTTACACCCAATACTTGAGTATGATCATATTTGCTGCGGAGCATCCTACGATCATCCCCATGTTCACTTCGACCACTCCCCATGACCCAAGGATACATAAGATGAGACCTCGACTATATTCCATTGGTCACAAGGTGAACTCGCTCCTCTCCGAACTACCACTTTCTATACATGAGACATGGCTACTACCTCAAGCGGAAACACTATGTGTGATCAGGTACTTGGAGGAAGGCCACGGAGCAGCTACATCCAACGGACAAGACGGCGAGGACACCAAGTACGAGGGACAAGAAGAACAGATGCCATTGGAGCTACAGCCACCGGACGACCGGTCGGGACAGGATGTCCATCACCTGAAGCCCAACCTGCCCAAGTCCCAGCCGACTCAAGCTACGGCGAGTGGACGTCCGGCCAGGACCGGACGGCCGCCACACCTCCCAGCGAGCGGACGACCGACACCATCACCACCGACGGAAAATTAGCGGAAGTCCGAAGTGACCGGACACCCGGCAACACCTTCACAGAACGGAAATAGCGGAAGTCCGACGACTACCGGACGCCCGGAAGCCCACGAGCCACCGGACGACCGGTCCCCAGCAGACGTCTGCTACCTTTCTGTGCATAGCTTCTGGCCTGAGGCCCATGTACTCCTTCACTTCACCCCATTTGCACTAAGACTATAAATAGGCCTCCTCTTCTGATGAGGACATCAATACCATTGTTACACCCACAACCCCTACAACTATACATACTGGACCGATTACTAGAGCTCGCGCACGCCAATTAAATTACCAGGTACTTTCTTTTCTTGGTAATGATTCTAATGTTCATGAGAATATGATGCTGCCTAAATTGGATACATTTGTTTTGCTTACAAATGAAGGGCCTAGCTTGGAGAAGGATGAACATTGGAGCAAGAACAAGCATGGAGTTGATGGCAAGCGCAAGGGAGACAAGAACAGAGTTTCAAGTGATGATTTCAGGACTTTGAAGCCACCATAATGAGTGCATGAAGCCTTGGACGAAATATACAAGATGCCACTTCATAATTTTTGTCCAGAGGCTATTATAGGTGCTGCGTCGCCTTATTTTTGCGCCAGGCCCATGTATTTTTGAAATACTTAAATATAGGCTGTTTTAGAGTCCGTATGTGTGGGGAAACAAGAGTTAGGGTTGGTTTCGGACCCCTCCTCCAAGGGCCACGAAATTCCCCCCTCTTCCTCCATATATACAACCCTTAGGGCATCGTTTAGACTTTGGGTTTTGTGTAGATTAGAAGTTCACCATAGCTGCAACTTCGCGTGCTTCGTTTGTGTTCATCAACCATACCAAGACGTCACAGAACCCCACCTTGATTAATAAACCTTTCCTCTTATATTCGCAATATCCAGATTGCAATCTTAGTTCCTTGCTTGTTCTTCATTTCCCCGCAGGAAACAGACCTTCGTGGTCAGGTTGATCGTGCTCCGTCGTGGTCAATAACCTCTCGGAGTTGGTTTAGCGATTGCTAAGGCGCGACGTCCTCGCACGTTCGTAGTCGGATCGTCAAAGTCGACTTCCTCCAAAACGATAGCCACCATCTCATCGAAAGATGGGACACCTTTTCCTCTATCAAGTGGTATCAGATTTCTAGGTTGCTCGGTGAGATTTTACAGTTTTTTGTAGTTTAGATCGAGTCTATCCTTCATACCTACAGTCCACGAAAAAGCCATAAAAATTAGGGTTAGTTCATCATATCCGAACCAATCTGAGCCTTTGCATAATCTTTTTAGGGTTTTTGCTTTGTTGAATTTGCGGTTGCATCATCGTGTCTAGTTGCTGGTCTTAGAGTCTAGTCTTTCAGAGTTTTGAGTTCTGGTCGTAAGTTGTCACGCCGTCGCCGCACCATCATCATCGCCCCTGCCATCTACCACCACCGCTTATCCTCCACCGCTATGAATCCGTATCCATATACCACCACCGATCCGTATCCATATACCACCACCGCTACCATATCCTACCACCATATATCGACCACCAATCCGAGTTCTTTGTTTTTGAGATCCATCTATTTTCCGATTCGTGTTTCCTTGCCCGAGTAGGTTTCAAAAAAAAAGAGTCTAGAGACCCCTGGGCAGTTTTTAGGCCAAAATTTCAGCGACCAAAAATATTTTGTTCCCTATCCTATTTTTAGGTGTTTATGAGTCTTTTGAGCCATGTGCCGTCATAGTGATTTTTTGTCGCACTTTTTCGTCGTCGGTGCCCTGATTTCGGAAAAAGTATTTAAAAAATTTCCGTGCCCATCCTGTCATTTTGACCCGGGAAGAGTTTTGAGACACTCGCCATTATAGTGATTTTTCGCAAAAAAAAAGAGGATCGCGAAAAAAATTCCAAAGTGAATTTTTTTTTTCAGAGTGTGCTTTCCCCTTGTTTACGTGCAGCGCCGTGATTTTGTTAGTGTTCTAGGCTCGCGTCTCTAGCACGGTCTAGCCTAGGACCAGCATAGTACCGTCGTTGAGCGTTTATTCAACTTTGCATCTCTGAATTGATTATTGCTGACCCTTTTTGCTACCATATTATAAGCCTTCCTAGCTCCACATACATCTATGCCGTGCGTTTGACTCTCCCTGGTAATAGCTCTATCCAAGCTTTGAGAGTTTTGTAAACAACAGTTGCCGTTCACCACCTGCTGCTGGGTAAGAACTGGTAAGAATTTGAGATTTGCTTGACGGATTTGTGACACCCCATCACCGCCATTTTCTAGTAGTCTGTAGGATCATATTATTGTGTGTTTCTATTGCTACTAACCATGGCAGGATCACAAGCCGACGAGACTGACTGGGAGAACATAACAAACAAAGAGTTACATGATAAGTTTCAGCAAATGATGAGTGGACAGGTGGAAGATGTGCTAAACAGATTTGAAGAGGCCATGGAGAAGATAGATGGCATTGAGAAGGCGTTCAAAACAAAGCTCGATAACAAGTTTAATGAATTGCTCGCGCGTCTTCCACAACCACCGGCCGCTGCACCTGTCGCACCTCTACAACCACAACAACAACATCGCCTTCCAAATCAAGTTGGACGAGCACAGCGTGTTCCCCTTGAGCCTGGTCAAACTTCTGGTGCCGCTGTTTATGCTTCTGTAGCTCCTGCTGCTACTGTAGAGGTGGAGGACCATTACGAGGATGAGGTTGACCAAAATCAGAACTACGTGCAACCACCAGCCCACCACCACCAAGTCGTCCTCATGCATATCATCGCAACGGTAAGCCTGCACCACCACTTGAGGTACATGACCATCTTCCTAAACTAAAATTGAATATTCCACCATTTGAGGGTAGATATGTTCCTGATATATATCTTACTTTGGAGTTAGAAACTGAACAACGATTTACATGTTTACAATATCCTGAGGAGAGACATGTTCCTGCTGCTGTTTGTGCTTTCACTAGCTTTGCATGTGTTTGGTGGTCTGAACATTTTAGATTATATCCTATTCCAGCTACTTGGGCTTCTTTGAAAACTGCTATGCATACTCGTTGGGTTCCACCATATTATCAACGCGAATTACTTCAAAAATTGCAGCGTTTAAGACAAGGAAAAAATTCTGTAGAAGAATATTATCAGGAATTACAAACTCGCATGATTAGATGTGGTATTGTTGAGGAGAATGAAGCTATGCTTGCACATTTTGTGGGTGGATTAAATAGAGAGATTCAGACCATTCTAGAGTATAAGGAGTATAATAATATCACTCGTTTATTCCATCTTGCTTGTAAAGCTGAACGTGAATTGCAGGATCGACGGGCATTGGCACGAACTAACTTTTCTACAGGTCGACCTTCATCCTGGACACCACGTGCATCCTTTATTTCCATTGCACCAGCACCTCCATTAGGTGCCACCTCCAGCCGTGATACAAGAAAGCAGGCACAACCACCACTATCTGCCAAGAGCACACCTGCCGGGCCTACACAGAGGTCTTCTTCTTCCATGGCATCAACAGGGCACACAAGTGATATTATTTGTCGTCGTTGTAAGGGAAGAGGTCATTATGCGAAAGAATGCAAATCTCAGCGTGTGATGATTGCTACTGAGGATGGTGGGTATGAGTCCGCTAGTGACTATGATGAGGAGACTTTGGCTCTTATTACACGTGAAGAACACGGTGGAGATGATTCTGATCATGAGACGCAATACATGGCTCCTGAAGACGCTGACAAGTATGAATGTTTAGTTGCTCAACGTGTGTTGACTGTGCAGGTCACACAAGCTGAGCAAAATCAGAGGCATAATTTGTTCCATACAAAGGGAGTTGTGAAGGAATGTTTTGTTCGCGTCATCATAGATGGAGGGAGCTGCAACAAATTGGCTAGCATGGAGATGGTGGAGAAGCTATCTCTCACCACAAGACCACATCCACATGCTTACTACATCCAATGGTTCAACAACAGCAGCAAGGTTAAGGTAACACGTACTGTTCGTGTGCATTTTAGTATCTCTACATATGCTGATTATGTTGATTGTGATGTGGTACCTATGCAAGCATGTTCCTTATTACTTGGTAGACCATGGCAATTTGATAAAAATTCTGTACACCATGGTAGAAACAATCGGTATACTCTTGTTCATAAGGATAAAAATATTACTTTGCTTTCTATGACTCCTGATTCCATTTTGAAAGATGATATTAATAGATCTAATAAAGAAAAACAGGAGAAAAATAAGAGTGAAAAACAGATTGTGGTAAAAGAATTTGAGCAACAAATGAAACCTAATAATAAACCATCTAGTGTTGCTTCTAAAATTAAATTGAAAAGTGCATGTTTACTTGCCACAAAATCTGATATTGATGAGCTAGATTTCAGCAAATCTGTTTGCTATACTTTTGTGTGCAAAGAGGCATTATTTTCATTCGAGGACGTGCCTTCCTCTTTGCCCCCTACTGTCACTAACATTTTGCAGGAGTTCGCTGACGTCTTTCCACAAGACGTGCCACCCGGATTACCACCTATTTGAGGGATTGAACATCAAATTGACTTAATTCCCGGTGCATCGCTACCCAACCGTTCACCATACCGTACCAATCCAGAGGAGACGAAGGAGATTATGCGTCAAGTACAAGAGCTGTTCAAAAAAGGTTGTATACGCGAATCTCTTAGTCCTTGTGTTGTTCGTATTATACTAGTGCCTAAAAAGGATGGTACGTCGCGTATGTGTGTTGATTGTAGAGGCATTAATAATATTACTATTAGTTATCATCATCCTATTCCTAGGCTAGATGATATTCTTGATGAATTGAGTGGCTCTACAATATTCTCCAAAGTTGATTTGCGTAGTGGATACCATCAAATTCGTATGAAATTGGGAGATGAATAGAAAACAGCATTTAAAACTAAGTTTGGTTTATATGAGTGGTTAGTCATGCCTTTTGGGTTAACTAATGCACCTGGTACTTTCATGAGACTAATGAACGAAGTTTTACGTGCTTTCATTGGACGATTTGTGGTAGTCTATTTTGATGAAATACTGATTTATAGCAAATCTTTGGAAGAACATTTGCAACATTTACATGCTGTTTTTATTGCTCTACGTGATGCACGTTTGTTTGGTAACCTTGGGAAGTGCACCTTTTGCATCGACCGAGTATCTTTTCTTGGCTATGTTGTTACTCCACATGGAATTGAAGTTGATAAAGCCAAGATTGAAGCTATTGAGAGTTGGCCGCAGCCCAAAACGGTCACACAAGTGAGGCGTTTTCTTGGACTCGCTGGTTTCTATAGGCACTTTGTGAGAGATTTTAGCACCATTGTTGCACCTCTCAATGAGCTTACAAAGAAGGATATGCCTTTTGTTTGGGGTGCCACACAGGAAGAAGCCTTCACGGTATTGAAAGATAAGTTGACACATGCTCCTTTACTCCAACTTCCTGATTTTAATAAGACTTTTGAGCTTGAATGTGATGCTGGTGGAATTGGATTAGGATGTGTGTTATTACAAGATGGCAAACCAGTTGCATACTTTTCTGAAAAATTGAGTGGGCCTAGTCTGAACTATTCTACTTATGATAAAGAATTATATGCTCTTGTTCGGACCTTAGAAACATGGCAACATTATTTATGGCCCAAGGAATTTGTTATACATTCTGATGATGAATCTTTGAAACACATTAAAAGTCAAGCAAAACTGAACCGTAGACATGCTAAATGGGTTGAATTCATTGAGACTTTCCCTTATGTCATTAAACACAAGAAGGGTAAAGAAAATGTTATTGTTGATGCATTGTCTCGTCGTTATACTATGCTTTCACAACTTGACTTTAAAATATTTGGTTTGGAGACCATCAATATGTGCATGATGCTGAATTTAAAGATGTATTGCAGAATTGTAAGGAAGGGGGAACATGGAACAAGTTCGTCGTTAACGATGGATTTGTGTTTCGTGCTAATAAGCTATGCATTCCAGCTAGCTCTGTTCGTCTTTTGTTGTTGCAGGAGGCGCATGGAGGAGGATTAATGGGACACTTTGGCGTGAAGAAGACAGAGGATATACTTGCTACACATTTCTTTTTGGCCAAAGATGAGACGGGATGTTGAGCGTTTTGTTGCTCGCTGCACTACATGTCAAAAAGCTAAGTCTCAACTCAATCCTCATGGTTTATATATGCCTTTGCCTGTACCTAGTGTTCCTTGGGATGATATATCTATGGACTTTGTTTTAGGTTTACCTCGAACAAAGAAGGGGAGGGATAGCATCTTTGTTGTCGTGGATAGTTTCTCGAAAATGGCACACTTTATACCATGTCATAAAAGCGATGATGTTGTTAATGTTGCTGATTTGTTCTTTCGTGAAATTATTCGCTTGCATGGTGTGCCAAATACTATTGTTTCATATCATGATACTAATTTTCTTCGCCACTTTTGGAGATGTTTATGGTCTAAGTTGGGGACTAAACTACTTTTTAGTACTACTTGTCACCCCCAAACTGATGGTCAAACTGAAGTAGTCAATAGAACATTGTCTACTATGCTTAGGGCTATTTTGAAGAATAATAAGAAAATGTGGGCAGAATAGTGGCCTCATATTGAATTTTCTTATAATCGTTCATTGCATTCTACTACTAAGATGTGCCCTTTTGAAATTGTGTATGGTTTCCTACCTCGTGCACCTATTGATTTGTTGCCTCTTTCATCTTCGGAGAAGGTTAATTTTGATGCCAAACAACGTGCTAAATTGATTTTAAAAATGCATGAGTTAACTAAGGAAAACATTGAATGTATGAATGCTAAATATAAACTTGCTGGAGATAAGGGTAGAAAACATGTTGTGTTTGCACCTGGAGATCTTGTTTGGTCACATTTGCGTAAGGATAGATTTCCTGATTTGCGCTAATCAAAGCTAATGCCACGTGTTGATGGTCCTTTTAAGGTGTTAGAGAAAATATATGATAATGCATATAAACTTGAGCTGCCAGCAGATTTTGGGGTTAGTCCCACTTTTAACATTGCAGATTTGAAGCCTTATTTGTGTGAGGAAGATGAGCTTCCGTTGAGGACGACTTCATTTCAAGAAGGGGAGGATTATGAGGACATCAATACCATTGTTACACTCACAGCCCCTGCTACTATTCGTACTGGACCGATTACTAGAGCTCGCACACGCCAATTAAATTACCAGGTACTTTCGTTTCTTGGTAATGATTCTAATGTGCATGAGAATATGATGCTGCCTAAATTGGATACATTTGCTTTGCTTACAAATGAAGGGCCTAGCTTCGAGAAGGATGAACATTGGAGCAAGAACAAGCATGGAGTTGATGGCATGCGCAAGGGAGACAAGAACAGAGTTTCAGGTGATGATTTCAAGACTTTGAAGCCACCATAATGAGTGCATGAAGCCTTGGACGAAATATACAAGATGCCACTTCATAATTTTCGTCCAGAGGCTATTCTAGGTGCTGGATCAGCTTCTTTTTGGGCCAGGCTCATGTATTTTTGAAATACTTGAATATAGGCTGTTTTAGAGTCCGTATGTGTGGGGAAACAAGAGTTAGGGTTGGTTTCAGACCCCTCCTCCAAGGGCCACGAAATTCCCCCCTCTTCCTCCATATATACAGCCCTTAGGGCATCGTTTAGACTTTGGGTTCTGTTTAGATTAAAAGTTCACCATAGCTGCAACTTTGCATACTTTGTTTGTGTTCAACGACCAGACCAAGACGTCACAGAACCCCACCTTGATCAATAAAGCTTTCCTCTTATATTCGCAATATCCAGATTACAATCTTAGTTTCTTGCTTGTTCTTCATTTTCTTGCAGGAAATAGACCTTGGTGGTCAGGTTGATAATGCTCCAGCATGGTCAATAACCTCTTGGAGTTGGTTTAGCAATTGCTAAGGCGCAACATCCTCGCACGTTCGTAGTCGGATCGTCAAAGTCGACTTCCTCAAAAACGATAGCCACCATCTCATCGAAAGACAGGACACCTTTGCCTCTATCATCATCCTCCTAGTTAGGGTTAGCATAGGTTTAGCTCATTTGAGATAGAGCTTTGCTCATCCATACGAATCTACTCAACGAGAGAGACCGCACGCCTCTACGGAGAAGATCCACCTTGGATTCCAGACCCCTTCATGCGAAGACCCCTCAAGACCTCCTCACGGAGATGAACTAGTTACCGTTTGTATCGTCCTTTGTTGATCGTGGATCCTGTATCTCTTTGTGTTCATGGATCTAGCACATGTGTGATTGTTTCTTGTCTATTTGATTGTTTCCTCTCGTTTCCCCTCATGATTTCACTCGCGTTTCCCCTCGTGTTCTTCGTAGGATCCCCTCCAATCGTGAAAGATCGGGCATCTAGGGTTCTACCCTACATCATCTTGGATTAGAGCCAGCTTGCTCATGATCAAGTTGGTATAATGAGCCACGTTGATCACTTATTGGAGCCCCTATCCCTTGTTTCTAGCTTGATTTTGTTGTGTTCTTCCCCAATTTCGAAAATCTCCACCAAAAATAGCCCCAATTTTTTTTGTGATTTGTTGGTATGATAATGTTTTGTTGATTTTGATCCATGGATTTGCTTGGTTTCAAGTGGATCTAGCATGTCCCCATGTTTCCCCATCTTTCATCCACGAAATCTCCTCAATTTTGACCCCAAAATCCCCAATTTCTGCCCAATATCGCGTCGCGAAACTCGCATCTCGTGTTGACCCAGACCCACCGGACGACCGCCACTTTAACGGACGTCCGGATCCCCAGGAACCACCGGACGACCTGTACTTACCAGACATCCGACATCCCGGTCCCGAGCTGAATCAGCGGATTTCCGACCCGACCGGACGTCCGACGACCGGACATCCGTCCATTACCGGACGTCCGCTACCTGTAAAAACTGACTTCGCTGAAATATTGTTTCGGCCATAACTAATTCACCCGAACTCCGGTTTTTACGTTCTTTAGCTCGTTTTGAAGCTATTGACATCCCCCTTCCCACAAAAATACCACGAACATCATTTGACTCCATCAAATTTTGACAACTTTGGCATTTTTGCCTAGGGCTTCCACCACATCTTCCGCACAACCACCATAGCCTTCCGCAACCTAACCCTTTTTGCTTGCCATAGCATTAGTGGTTGTTTGAGTAGTGATTCGAGTCTACTAAGGTCTTTCGGCTACATAGGGACGGTTGCTTCTTCATCAACCACCACCCCCACTTCCGCATAGGCTTGCCCACCATACACTCCCCCCCCCCAACTTAACCTAATTTTGTTTGAGTTGCGAGTTGTGTCTCCTAAGGTGTTTCGGCTACTTAGGGACGGTGACCTTCAACTCCGACCCACATAACCCAATAACCCTCCACTTCTGCATTGCCTGCTCGCATAACCCATCATTGCATTTCAGCAATCCCATTGAGCTTCCTCAACACGACCACCGCATCCCGCTACCGCCATTTGACATTTGCCTTGATATTTTGAGTTCGCGGTTTTTCCGTTTGCTAAGGTGTTTCGGCTAATTAGGAATGGGTCTACATCAAGATCACCACCAGTCATCATCGCCTCGGATGGTAACCTCCATATCATCTTGGTATCGTGGTATCGCATTATTGTACATTCTACTTGCAATTGCATTGTTAACCCCTAGCCATTTTGCGTCACTTGCCTATCAAGACTAGCCATTTGAGTATTGCCGGCAATGCTACTTGTGCACATTAGTGATCATTGGTCTACACCTTCCATTACATACATACCATATCATCTTGGTATCATATCATCCATTGTGTTACAAGATTGTTCCCGCATATACACATTTGCTATCTTGGTTTGTGCATTTCACAAAGTGGCCGTACAAAAAACGAATAAGCTTTTAAGCAAAAGAGAAAGAGCAAAGAAGATTGTGAGCAATAGCCATAGCATCCTGCCACATTGCATAAGATTGTCATATCCGATCATCTTGGATCATCTTGAGAAACACCGGGAACTATACATACATAGCATACTTGGGATAGAAAGTTGATACATTTTGCATATTATAGGTTGTGCACAAGTGTCGTATCCGCCTATAGAGCAATCATTCTATTGTCTCTCTTGAGTTGTGCAACACGAGCGTTTTCCATGGATTCCACATTTTGTGCTCATTCCTTGGTTGCACGACCCCATTTATCTATCCGTGTGTGTGTTTCAATTCCCTGTGCCACATATTGCTCTTGGTCTACTTGTTACACTTGCGAATTTGTGAATCTCTTTCAACTTTATTGACTCTTGCTAACATTTTGCATCAAATTTTTGTGCCACTATCCTCACCGAGCTCTACCATATGCCTTATTTGTGTAGGTGTGAGAAATTGACGAGATCGGTACCAATTGTGATATTTCCTTGTTACATCATTGGGTGATCATTTATCCATTTTGAACATCGGTCAAGGTACATTTGGTATAGTTCTCTACTTTCTTCCACTCATATTTGCTTGAGTCTTGTGATGGATAGGAAAGGCATTTCATCTCCGGTCTTCCACGACAACGATGGCGTGAACAACTACATCACCAAAGCGTCCATCTTCAATCTACAATGACAAATGCAAGGCGCACAATCAAGATTGCGAGAGCGCATCGACAACCTCGCCATCGACATACGACACTCTGAAGCACATACAAGAGAATACTTCGACAATAACCTTTGCACACAAAAGGAGGAGGAAGATGGAAGGATGGAGGAGATTTGGACCTTGTTGATCAACCGTTATTCCCCTTCATCATCCTCAAGTCACCAGTCTTCGGAGCGCAAAAATTATGCAAGCGCAAGTCGTCCACGTCCACATCTCCATGGCGACCACCATCACATTCGTGATCGACATCGTCATGAAGGGCAAGTCACCTCCAAGCATCATGTGCACGACGACGACGAACGACATCTACTATGAGCTCAAGTGCGACAACGACACCATCATGATGAAGATGCTCCACAAGCGCAAACGTGCAAGTCCCAACAAGCCATACTTCACGCCAAGTCCAAGCTTCATGAGCAAAAGAGAAGACCGCAAGACAAGCACCACCAAGAGGACGCTACGGCTACTACCACCACCACCTTGACATCTTCGCCAAGTGCTATCAAGGCAATTTCGCCTTTGGACGTACGACATCTTCGCCTACTTCCCATGAGTTCACCTACATCGACATCTTCAACAACAAGGCGACCACCTACGAGCGAGGGCGACACTTCCATCTTCGGAAGCCCCTCAAGGAATATGGCCGAGCATGGGAAATTCCCTTCGGTCATGGAGACGAGCTACAAGGTGCCACATCATATGGGCCTCCAACAACAAGACTATGACAAGAAGGTCGAGCTAGGGCCATCCCCTACGACCACGGCGACGAGCACGAACCTCTTCAACAACATGAAGACGGCGCCCATATTGGACTCATACTCCGAGTCAAGCTACGCGAATGCACATGAGACCTTCTCTTTGGTCTTGGAGGAGAGTGATGTTTTGCCACATCCTACGACATTCATCTTTGGAGATGTTTGCACCTACAACTCGCCGACACCCACATATGACGAGATGTCCCAATTGCCATGTTAGGAGAGCCACCAACAACATGAGTGACATGAGTGACTCCACCATACGTGACATTGAGAGCATTTCCTATGAGAGGATGAGTGTGACCACCACTAGCCCCACATGTGAGAGCATGCCACACAACCTATGTGAGGTTGAGAGCCATTTGAGTGACTCCACCAACCATATGAGTGAGAGCATACAAGAGGGAGTGAGTGAGCCACAACACTTAGTGAGTGAGGTAGTTGACACGGCACGTGAGGCCACTATGATTTCTAATGACTTAACCTATACTCCTATTGTGTTCTCTTCATTGGTGCTAGGTCTCCTACATGACGACATGCATATCCTCGACGAGTCCATACCTCCAATGGAGACGACGATGGCCACGGTGCAAGAAGATGCACCCCCACATGGTACCATCAAGTTGCAACCTCACCTACAACACATGAGCGACGCTCCAAAGGTAACATAGGTGACAATGCTTATCTTGTCCCACTAGTGGACTATCTCACCAATGATTGCTTGCATGATGTTGATCCACCTATTCCCATGCTTCATGCTAGTGCGACTTCCTCATGTCATGACTTACCTATTTATGATGAATATGATGATGAGCATGTTGATTTGCCTAGTTGTGATGCTATGCTCCATAGGATATAATGTGAAAATTCTATTGGTCACGTCATGTTTGACAATCCTTTTAACTTGTCATATGCTATGAGTGAGATCTCCCATATTGCATCATCACAATCTCAACATAGTAACTATGCATGCCCCATTAAAATAAATCCCATTTGCACTTATGGCTTAGATGACAAGATGATGGTCATTGGCTTTTGTTTTTCTTGTGATGATATTGCTAAGCTTCCTTTACATGATTTGCGCAATTCATCTACTATGCCATGCCATGATCACATTGAACCAAATATGCTTTGTTTTGGATGTTGTCAATACTCTCCATGTGATGTTTCCATAAATGCTCATGAGGAGACCCACATAGTTTCCTCATACATATCAGGAGCTTTTGATGCATTCCATACTTTGCATGATTCCACTGATTGTGTGCACCATATGCATTCCATGAATAACAATGCTCTAAACATTTCTCATGATGCATTACACACATTGAGTCTCCATTATGCTATACATAATAACAAACCTCTCATGATGGATGACATGTTTCTATATCACGCATCTCATTTATTTGAGCATAGGATATTTTGTGCTAACCAACACAAGCACGTGCGCATCATTATGGATGATGTGTACATATACCACGCACACACAATTTTCCCTTTGTCTTTGTTTTGTGTAGGTACTCACGTATACTCGTCAACCTCTCAATCCCAAGAGTTGACGAAACGAGCTCTTGAGAGCAACGATGACTTGGGATCCCATGGACTATCCTTACCATCATTCCCTTTGTGCAAGGACTACGTGCATATCTTTTACTTGGCTCTCACATGGCTATGGGCTATATATCACTTGTTACTTTATGCACATTGTATCTTGTTCACTTTGCATGTTATGCCTCTTTACATGATTTTGCCATGCAATTGTGACCCTTGCTTGCATCTACCCATGATTCACAATTATGATACTCCTATGTGTATTTGCATGCTTGGTGGAGATCCTTGTTACTATTACCATGTCTTCCTTGTGCCACATGCTATTGTTGATTGTTGTGTTGGGAGAGTCATGATGTTCCATTGCTCTTTACCTAGGACTTGTTGCCAATACAATGATGATACCTTCCTCATATCTTGCTTTCATGCTTGTGCTATGTCATGTGAACTATTCATGCCCACTATTTGCACACATGACATGATTGCCATGATTACCTCTAGTACGTTGCATCTTTGCACTACTAGCTTGCACCACTCGATCGCTATGATTGCTTGCTTTGTCGCATCACCCATGTTCCATTCTTACTCACTTTCTTGGGTTGATGACATATATGTTCATGCCTCTCACATGATATATCTTGATCATTGTATCTTGTGCCCATTAGTTGCCTCTCTCATATCTACTTGTGGTGAGCGCAACCATACTATGCTTATTGATCTTGGAGACTTGGACATATTACTTGTGATGCATGCTTGTTTGATTGAGCCTATTGTATTTGGTTGTTCTCGCATCATATGCCTCCATACAATGAAGTGCTCCCTTGTTCTTTCTTATGATGAGCATGATGCATACACTTGTTGGGTATCTTACCACATGAATGATAGGTGTTGCATTTGCACTAACCTCATTTGTTTTTTCGAGTGTTTGTCATGTTCTTTCATTTTGAAGGGTTCACAAGGTGGTACCATCACGAGACATATTGGTTATGTGAAGGCATACAAGATGCGCAACTCCAACATCCTTGCGAAACTACTAAAGGTGACCTCCTTCCATTTGAACCATCCTCAAATATGCATATTGGATGGGTCATTATTTCATTGATGTTTCCTTCTTGTTTTCTACATGATACATCTCGCGAATGGAGGAGCGACATTGGAGATTGGTTCTATGGACCTTCACATTGAGGAGCGCTCAGACCTATTGGATGCACCTTTGAACCTCCACTCATGCCACGACATCGAGCATTGGTACATCAACACTCCTTTGACACATTGCACCAACACCTCCATATTTGTTGATTGTGTTCACACATGTCATGCTCGATGGAGATATCATACTCACCACAAGTTTGCACCCTATGCATGGATTGACTCACATTATGATTGCCTTGTTGCATCTGGTATTCCCATGTCATCCATGATATATAAATCTTGTGCCTTTTCTTAGCAAATTTTTTGTGATCTTCCTTGATGGCATATTCTTACATCATGATCATATTGCACACCATCAATTGCATGATCACATAGTCACATTGAGCACCAATTACCATGTTCATGCTTTTGATAAACCGTCCCATTATGAGATCATTTTGCACAATGGTTGCATTGATCACATTCACAATACATTTGCTCCCATGAATGCTTTGCATATCATTCTATATCATGTTGATAAGCTTCATTCGCTTTGTCACAAACAATCTTGCCGCACGGACTCATTCTTCTATGATGGACACTTTGTGTGCGCTAACCATTGTATTTCCAAGTGTACTTTATGTTTGCTCATTTTGCATGTACCACATACCGGAGACACCTTGTAGTACTTGGATTGTGCCATGCCTTCAGCTCCGTCCAACTACAAGTCTGTCCACGACAATCGTTTCCATGGTGATGAGGATCACGATCCGAGGTCAGATCTTTCCCAAGGGGGGGAGATGACGCGGAGCATCCTACGATCATCCCCATGTTCACTTTGACCACTCCCCATGACCCAAGGATACATAAGATGATACCTCGACTATATGCCATTGGTCACAAGGTGAACTCGCTCCTCTCCGAACTACCACTTTCTATACATGAGACATGGCTACTACCTCAAGCGGAAACACTATGTGTGATCAGGTACTTGGAGGAAGGCCACGGAGCAGCTACATCCAACAGACAAGACGGCGAGGACACCAAGTACGAGGGACAAGAAGAAGAGTTGCCATTGGAGCTACAGCCACCGGACGACCGGTCAGGATCGGACGTCCGTGACCTGAAGCCCAACCTGCCCAAATCCCAGCCGACGCAAGCTACAGCGAGCGGACGTTCGGCCAGGACCGGAGACTGGCCACACCTCCCAGCGAGTGGACAACCGGCACCATCACCACTGAGGGAAAATTAGCGGAAATCCGATGTGACCAAACGTCCGGCGCCACCTTCACAGAACCGAAAGTGGAAGTCCGGCGACTATCAGACGCCCGGACGGCCATGAGCCACTGGACAACCGGTCCCTAGCGGATGTCCGGTACCTGTCTGCGCACAGCTTTGGGCCCGAGGCCCATGTACCCCTTCACTTCGCCCCCATTTGCACTAAGACTATAAATAGACCTCCTCCTCCTCCTAGTTAGGGTTAACATAAATTTAGCTCATTTGAGATAGAGCTTTGCTCATCCATACGGATCTACTCCACGAGAGAGACCGCGCGCCTCTACGGAGAAGATCCACCATGGATTCAAGACCCCTTCATGGGAAGACCCCTCAAGACCTCCTCACGGAGATGAACTAGTTACAGTTTGTATCATCCTTTGTTGATCATGGATCGTGTATCTCTTTGTGTTCATGGATCTAGCACATGTGTGATTGTTTCTTGTCTATTTGAGTGTTTCCTCTTGTTTCCCCTCGTGATTTCCCTCGCGTTTACCCTCGTGTTCTTCGTAGGATCCCCTCCAATCGTGAAAGATCGGGCATCTAGGGTTCTACCCTACATCAATATTTCCTCCTAGTTGGTGCTTTTGTAAGAGAAGATGGACACTCAAATTCAAAATAAAAATTGCATAAAGTAAAAGAAAGGCCCTTTGCAGAGGGAAGTAGGGATTTGTAGAGGTGCTAGAGCTCAAAGCGAAAAACTTAGAGATAAAAACATTTTGGGAGGTGTATCCATCCCACCAACGAAAACGACTTAGAGTTCCCAACACTTTCAATGCTAGATATATCATAGGCGGTTCCCAAACAGAAAATAAAGTTTATTCCTTTTTCCACCATAGTTTCACTTTCCATGGCTAGCCGTATCCACAGTTGCCCTCCATACCAACACTTTCCAATGAATTTATTATTTGACAACATAAAGTAAATTCATTTTTCATTTCGGGACTGGGCATCCCTAATACCTTTGCCTTACTCTCATGCAATGCCATGTGAATAAATACTCATCGTGAGAATAACACATCTAGCATGGAAAATATTAGCCACCCCTCACCGCTCCGCGAGTGAAACGAACACACAAAACAGAAGTTTATTTTCAAAATTAGAGATGGCAGATGCAAATTTTCTTAGAATAGCAAAAGAATACAGCATATAGGTAGATATAGTGGAATCATGTGGCAAAAATGGTTTAAAGGTTTTTGGATGCACCAGTAGAGATCATACTTAGTGCAAAACGAAGGCTAGGCAAAGATTGAGAAGCGACCAATCAAGAAACGGATAATCTCATAAGCAAGCATTAAGCATAAATAACACCGAATAATGCACCACAAGTAGGATATAATTTCATTGCATGACTATTGACTTTCGTGCTTGCATAGGGAATCACAAACCTTAACACCAATATTCTTACTAAAGCATAATTACTCATCAACATAACTCACATATCACATCATCATATCTCAAAACTATTACTAAGAATCAAGTTTATTTTGTCCAATGATCTTCATGAAAGTTTTTATTATATCGTTCTTGGATATCTATCACTTTGGGACAAATTTTCATGTGTTGCTTTTCATAAGCTCAAACAAATATATGTGAAGATCATGAGCATAATTTTTCTTTCTTTCTCTCAAAATAATTTAAGTGAAGCAACAGAGAATTTCTTGAAAAATTTACTAACTCTCAAATAAATCTAAGTCAAGCAAGAGAGCATTTCTTAAAAAATACAAAAGCACACCGTGCTTAAAAAGACATAAGTGAAGCACTAGAGCAAGTCCATAGCTCATAAAAAATTTAAGTGAAGCATAGAGAGCAATTCTAACAAGTCATGACATAAATTTGGCTCTCCCAAATAGGTGTGTCCAGCAAGGGATCAAGACTTAAAACACAACATAAAACAAGCAAAGACTCATATCACACAAGACGCTCCAAGCAAAATACATATTATGTGACGAATAAAAATATAGCTTCGAGTAAAATACCTATGGTCGTTAGAAGAAAGAGGGGATGCCACTCGGGGGCATCCCCAAGCTTAGTTGGTTGCTCATTTTTGGATAATAGCTTGGGATGCCGGGGCATCCCCAAGCTTAGGCTCTTCTACTCCTTATTCCTTCATCCATCGTAAGATAACCCAAAACTTGAAAACTTCAATCACACAAAACTCAACAAAACCTTCGTGAGATCCGTTAGTAAAAGAAAGCAAATCACTACTATAAGTACTGTAGAAAACCAATTCATATTTTGTTTTTTGCATTATATCTACTGTATTCCAACTTTCCTATGGCAAAAACTCATCAAATAAAACCATAGAGCCATCAAAATAAGCACACAACGCAAAGAAAACAGAATCTGTCAAAACAGAACAGTCTGTAGCAATCTGACTATTTTGAAAACTTCTAGAACTCCAAAAATTCTGAAAACTAGGAAGACCTGGGTAATTTGTATATTAATCTTCTGCAAAAATAATTGGCATTTTATCACGCTCTGGTAAAAAATAAGAATTGTTTTCGTGAGCGCAAAAGTTTCTGTTTTTTAGCAAGATCAAACAACTATCACCCAAGAAGATCCTATCGGTTCTACTTGGCACAAACACTAACTAAAACAAAAAAAACACAATCATAACAGTAGCATAATTGTGCTAACACTCAAGAACAGAAAGCAAAAAATCAAAAATAAATTTTATTCATTGGGTTGCCTCCCAACAAGCACTCTAGTTTTACGCCCTTAGATAGGCATAAAGCAAGGGGCTAAGTTTTGTCATCCTTGTCCAACTCTTCAATCAAACACTTAGAATCCTTCAAATATTAGCATAAAGATCTTCAATAACAACACTCCTAGGAATAAATTCAAAAATTTCATTCTTGCAAAAAGGATCTCTTATCACTTCAACAAAATCAGGGTGAATACCAGTCATCTTAAGATCTTCTTTATTACTGTTACTAGAAGTTGCACCCTTGTTATTGGTAACTTTGCCATTCTTCACAGGAGTTTTTTGATAGTTTTAGCGGAAGTGAAAGCCATGCTTAGATTACTAAAAATTTCTTCTAACTTATCGATCCGAGACGGGCTTTCTTCTATTCTTTCATGGATTACGGTACCCATTTCTTTTAACAACTTAAAAATATCTCCCGCTTTTGACCCAATATTGGTGGCAAAATTATGCATCTTTTTATCTTTAGTTTCCATATGATATTCGGTGAGCATTTTCTTTTCAATAGCATCAAGTCTTTCCATAACATGCTCAAGAGTCAAAGTTGTTTCATTAATCATGAGAGGTGGGGAGCCCACTAAATTTCCCATAGCATTAAAAGCATCAAGAGAAGGACACATCCAGAACTTTCCACCGGTAATGGTATCAAGGACGAATCTATACCAAGTGGTGATGCCAACATAAAAACAACGAAGAAGAACAATGGTAGATTGCTTACGGATAGATCTATTATGAGCATTGCAAATCCTATACCAAGCATCCTTTAAATTTTCTCCTCCCCTTTGTTTAAAGATGAGAACCTCATTCTCGGGAGTGCAAGCAATATAGGAAGAACTATCCATAAAGATAATAACGACAAACAAGATTGTACACAAAAACAGATCCGGCAAGAAAATGGCAAAGGGAAAAGAGAGGCGAATAAAACGACAAATTTTTGTGAAGTGGGGGAGAGGAAAACGAGAGGCAAATAGCAAATAATGTAAATTGCGAGGAGATGAGATTTGTGATTAGGAACCTGGTATATGTTGAAGATCCTCCCCGGCAACAACGCCAGAAATTCCTTTTTATGTCGCTTGAAGCTACATCGGTATTTCCCCAAAGAGGAAGGGATGATGCAGCACAGCGGCGGTAGGTATTTCCCTCAGATATGAAACCAAGGTTATCGAACCAGTAGGAGAACCAAGCAACACAACATAAACAGCCCCTGGACACAGATAACAAATCCTCGCAACCCAGCGTGTTAAAGGGGTTGTTAATCCCTTCCGGGTAACGGTGCCAGAAATTGGAAAACGGACGTGAGATAAAATTGTAGTAGATTGATAGATCGAACGCCAAATAGAATAAATAAGAATAAATCGCAGCAAGGTATTTTTGTATTTTTGGTTTAATAGATCTAAAAATAAATGCAAGGAAAAAGTAGATCGCAAAGGCAAATATATGAGAAAGAGACCCAGGGGCCGTAGGTTTCACTAGTGGCTTCTCTCAAGAAAAATAGCAAACGGTGGGTGAACAAATTACTGTTGGGCAATTGATAGAACTTCAAATACTCATGACGATATCCAGGCAATGATCATTATATAGGCATCACGTCCAAGATTAGTAGACCGACTCCTGCCTGCATCTACTACTATTACTCCACACATCGACCGCTATCCAGCATGCATCTAGTGTATTAAGTTCATAGAAAAACGGAGTAATGCAATAAGAACGATGACATGATGTAGACAAGATCTATCTATGTAGAGATAAACCCCATCATTTATCCTTAGTAGCAATGATACATACGTGTCGGTTCCCCTTCTGTCACTGGGATCAAGCACTATAAGATCGAACCCACTACAAAGCACCTCTTCCCATTGCAAGATAAATAGATCAAGTTGGCCAAACAAAACACAAATATCCGAGAAGAAATACGAGGCTATAAGCAATCATGCATATAAGAGATCAAAGAAACTCAAATACTTTCATGGATATAAAAAGATAGATCTGATCATAAACTCAAAGTTCATCGATCCCAACAAACACACCGCAAAAGAGTTACATCATATGGATCTCCAAGAGACCATTGTATTGAGAATTCAGAGAGAGAGAGAGATGAAGCCATCTAGATACTAACTATGGACCCGAAGGTCTACAAAGAACTACTCACGCATCATCGGAGAGGCACCACTAGAGGTGGTGAACCCCATCCGAGATGGTGTCTAGATTGGATCTGGTGGTTCTGGACTCTGCGGCGGCTGGATGAATATTTTGTCGACTCCCCTAGGGTTTTGGGAATATTGGGGTATTTATAGAGCAAAGAGGCGGTCCCAGGGGCACCCGAGGTGGGAACAACCCACCAGGGTGCGCCTGGGCCTCCTGGCGCACCCTGGTGGGTTGTGCTCTTCTCGGAGCACCCCCGAGGCGCATCCAGGGCCCATTATCTTCCTTGTGGTCCAAACAAAATCTCCGTGGAATTTCGTTGCGTTTGGACTCCATCTGATATTGATTTCCCGCGATGTAAAAAACATGTAGAAAACATCAACTGGCACTTGGCACTATGTTAATAGGTTAGTACCAAAAAATGATATAAAATGACTATAAAATGATTATAAAACATCCAAGATTAATAATATAACAACATGGAACAATCAAAAATTATAGATACGTTGGAGACGTATCAAGGACGCGGGCGGTTAGGGCCCGCGGTGCTTCGCCCTTGCCCTTTGGCTTTGCCTCGATGCCAAGTTCGAGCGCGCAGTGGGCCCGGGGGATAATGTCGGTGTTCTGGGAACGGGGGTCTTGTGTTGTTGGTGTTGAAGATGGGATGTACCATGCCGTAGATGGAGCCACGCCGTGGGTCGCAAGCAAGCAAGTCTGGGTACCCCGATTTCGATAACACAGACAGTCCGAGATGTCGACATGAAGGAGGACCTCGCCATACACGAGGACTTGTGCTTGGCTCTGGAGATGTTCAACATGGCCGCCAGGTATGCGAGGGCAGAGGAAGGTCGCCTCTCCCTCCTGGAGTTTCCGGAGATCGATCCTGAAGACAAGAAGGCCAAGGCTAAGGACGTAAAGCGCAAGGGCCCCGCAGTGTTCGCGGCTGAACCTGAGATGAAGCGCGGCTGCGATCACGGCGAATCCTCCAGGGGCAACCGCCCGTTATGCGTCTTCCACAACATCCACAGCCACAACACCAACAACTGCCAGGAGCTCAGGGCAATCCACGACGGGCGCCTTGGCCGCCATCCCAAGCGCAACGACCGTGGCTACGGCCGCGGAGGAGGCCGCAATGGAGGCCGCTGGGACAACCGCGACCCCTGCCATGATTGGCGCGATCAGCCTCGTGAGGACCGCTGGTAGGGCGAGCCTCGCGACGGCCCCTGGCGTGACCAGCCCAGCAAGGAACGTCCTTAGGGAAATGCCGGCCTTCCCCCACTGTCGCCGCCTCCAAGGAGGAACAACAACAACTGCCAAGATGATGGGGCTGGGGGCATCCAGGAGCCACGTGTGATTGCCTGCATCCTGGGTGGTGCTCAGGCCCCGCCTCTCATCGCATCTTCGAGGAGTTCGCTCGCGAGGTGAACGCAGCCCTCCCCAAGCTTGAGGCACCGCGTCGCCTTAGGTGGTCTAAGTACGGCATCAGCTTCGACTCACGGACCCACTCAAGTGCTCAGCCGCCGCTGGCGCGCTCCCAATGCTCTGCATGCTGACTATCAGCAACATCCTCGTCACCAAAACGCTCATCGATGGTGTTGGCGTTCTGGGAATGGGGGTACCCAGACATGCCTGCCTACGGCCCACTGCGTGGCTCCATCGACGGCCTGGTACGGCCCACCTTAAGCATCAACAACTCAAGGCCCTCGCGAGGGGCCAAGCCTCACAAGGCGGACGACACAAAGACCTCCAGAAGGACCAGCCTCTTCAGGCTGGCTCCTGAGGAGCGGAGATTTCTATGCAAGCCTCACCTCATGAGGTTCAGATGACGTGAGCCGTGACGACCAAGGCCAGGCGGGCGCCAGCGGGCGCAGGACAGTAGTTTCCTCTTTGGTGCTAAGGAGGCAAGCAGGCGCGGAGTCCCGAGGAATCAGCTAAAGGTTTCCATTCCCATGCAACAAGACCAAGACCGCCACGACCAGAAGCTTTGCAGGCAAAGACTACTTTTGTCAGGATAAGATGTACTAGTTGTCTCCCTTCGAATTTGGCCGTTGTGGGATCCCTTCCCGCCTCCATTTTGGGGGAAGAGGACCAAGGCCGCTATAAATAGGACCTAGCCACCACCATAGAGGAGGACGGATAATTCAAATCATCCTCTCCCCCACCAGCTCAAGAACACACCTCCTGAGGTCGTTCTTCCACTGTACTAGTTCATCCACAGCCCACCTCAAGGCCAATCCACCACAAAGCAGGAGTAGGGTTCTACACCGCAAGGTGGCCCGAACCTGGGTAAACTGTTGTATCCCATTTCCTTCCTGTTCATCGTGCTAGGCCGTGAGATTGGCTAGTTGGCAGACTGGGGAGGTTGAGTTCTTCGCACACACCCCAGAGTTCAAATCTATCAAGGGTCCATGGAGCCCGAAATCCAACAAATGGTGGCGCGGGGCTCAACGTTCTCTCCTTGAGACATTCGAGACGCCCCGGGTGCCATACGACCAGCTCCTCCCCACCAAGCCCTTCTCAGGGGTGATCGATGGCTCCACTGTCCCCATAGGGCAAATTCGCCTCCCTGTAACCTTCGGCAAGCGCATCAACTACCACACCGAGCTCATCGACTTCGATATCGCCCACATTCACCTCCCGTACAATGCCATCCTTGGGTATCCGGCCCTCGCCAAGTTCATGGCGGCAACTCACCGTGGCTACAACGTCCTCAAGATGCCAGGAAGTGGTGGTGTCATCACAGTCGCTTATGACGAAAAGGATGCGGTGTGCTCCTGATGAGGGCATCAATACCATTGTTACACCCACAGCCCCTACTGCTACATATACTAGACCAATTAATAGAGCTCGCGCACGCCAATTAAATTTTCAGGTACTTCCGTTTCATGGTAATGATTCTAATGTTCATGAGAATATGATGCTGCCTAAATTGGGTACATTTGTTTTGCTTACAAATGAACGGTCTGGCATGGATAAGAGGGATGAACACTGGAGCAAGACCAAGCATGGAGAGGATGGCATGCGCAAGGGGAACAAGAACGGAGTTACAAGTGATGATTTCAGGACTTTGAAGCCACCATAATGAGTGCATGAAGCGTTGGACGAAATATACAAGATGTCACTTCATAAATTTCGTCCAAAGGCTATTCTAGGTGCTACGTCACCTTATTATTGGGCCAGGCCCATGTAATTTCGAAATACATAAGCATAGGCTGTTTTTAGAGTCCGTATGTGTGGGAAAACAAGAGATAGGGTTGATTTCGGACCCCTTCCCCAAGGGCTACGAAATCCCCCCCTCTTCCTCCATATATACAGCCCTTAGGGCACCGTTTAGACTTTGTGTTTTGTTTAGATTAAAAGTTCGCCATAGCTGCAACTTCGCGTACTTCGTTTGTGTTCAACGACTAGACAAAGGCGTCACAGAACCCCACCTTGATCAATAAAGCTTTCCTCTTATATTCGCAATATCTAGATTGCAATCTTAGTTTCTTTGCTTGTTCTTCGTTTGCCTGTAGGAAACACACCTTCATGGTGAGGTTGATCGTGCTCCGACGTGGTCAATAACCTCTCGGAGTTGGTTTAGCAATTGCTAAGGCGTGACGTCCTCGCACGTTCGTAGTCGGATCGTCAAAGTCGACTTCCTCCAAAACGATAGCCACCATCTCATCGAAAGACGGGACACCTTTGCCTCTATCAAGTTGTATCAGATTTCCAGGTTGCTCGGTGAGATTTTACAGTTTTTCATAGTTTAGATCGAGTCTGTTCTTCATACCTACAGTCCACGAAAAAGCCAAAAAAATTAGGGTTAGTTCATCATATCCGAACTAGTCTGAGCCCTTGCATAGTCTTTTCAGTATTTCGCTTTGTTGAATTTGCGGTTGCATCGTCGTGTCAAGTTGCTGGTCTTAGCGTCTAGTTTCCCTTAGAGTTTCGAGTTCTGTTCACAAGTTGTCACACAGCCGCCGCACCATCATCATCGTTCCTACCATATACCACCACCGCCAACATATTCCTTACCGCTGCCATATACATCCGCCTGTCCACCACCAATCCGAGTCCACATATACATCTGCCTATCCACCACCAATCCGAGTCCACATATACATCCGCCTGTCCACAACCAATCCGAGTCCACATATACATCTGCATGTCCACCACCAATCCGATTTCTTTTCATATTAGGTTTGTTTTTGAGATCCATCTAGTTTTCGTTTTGTGTTTCCTTGCCTGAGTAGGTCTTGGAAAAAAAATTGGAGACCCCCAGGCAGTTTTTAGGCCAAAATTTTGGCGACCAAAAATATTTTTTCCCTATCCTATTTTTAGGTCCCACGAAGCGTTTTGAGACACTCGCCATCATAGTGATTTTTTGTCGCAGTTTTTCGTCTCGCTGCCCTGATTCCCGAAAAAAAATGATGAAATTTTTTTATGCCCATCCTGTCATTTTGACGTGGGAAGAGTTTTGAGACACTCGCCATTATAGTGATTTTTCGCAAAAAAAAGAGGAGCGCAAAAAAAATAGAGCGAAAAAAATTCCAGAGTGTGCTTTTCCCTTGTTTACGTGCAGCGCCGTGATTTTGTTCGTGTTCTAGGCTTGCGTCCCTAGTACGGTCTAGCCTAGGACCAGCACAGTACCGTCGTTGAGCATTTATTCAATTTTGCATCTCCGAATTGATTATTGCTGACCCTTTTTGCTACCATATTATAAGCCTTCCCAACTCAACATACATCTACGTCGTGCGTTTGACTCTCCCTGGTAATCGCTCTATCCAAGCTTTGAGAGTTTTGACTACAACGGTTGTCGATCACCACCTGCTGCTTGGTAAGAACTGTTAAGAATTTGAGATTTGCTTGACGGATTTTTGACGCCCCACCACCACCATTTTCTAGTAGTCTGTAGGATCATATTCTTGTGTGTTTCTATTGCTGCTAACCATGGCAGGATCACAAGTCAATGAGACTGACTGGGAGAACATGACGAATAAGGAGTTGCATGATAAATTTCAGCAAATGATGATTGAACAGGTGCAAGATGTGCTGAACAATTTTGAAGAGGCCATTGATAAGATAACTGGCTTTGAGAAGATATTCGAAACAAAGCTCGATAAAAAATTTAATGAAGTGCTTGCACCTCTTCCACAACCACCACCGGCTGCAACTGCCGCGCACACCTCTGCCACAACAACAACAGCAACGACTACCTCCATGTCGCCAAACAGCCCTCCGCCGAGTGAGCCGTGTCCCTCTTGAGCCTTGCCAAACTGTTGGTGCTGCTATAGATACTTCTGTGGCTCCTGCTGCTGATGAGGAGGAGGATGATTATGCGGGAGATTACGAGGATGAAGATGATCAAAATCAGAACTACGTGCAACCACCAACACCCGGTCGTCCACATGCAAATAATCGCAATGGTAGGGCTGCATTACCAGCTCAGGTACGAGATCATGACCATCTTCCTAAATTGAAATTGAATATTCCACCATTTGAGGGTAGATATGTTCCTGATATATATCTTACTTGGGATTTAGAAACCGAACAATGTTTTACATGTTTAGAATATCCCGAGGAGAGACGTGCTGATGCTGCACTTTGTGCTTTCACTAGTTTTGCTTGTGTGTGCTGGTCTGAACATCGTAGATTATATCCGAATAATATTCCAACTACCTGGGCTGCTTTGAAAACTGCTATGCGTACTCGTTGGGTTCCACCATATTATCAACGTGAATTACTTCAAAAATTGCAGCGTTTAAGACAAGGAAAAAATTCTGTAGAGGAATATTATCAGGAATTACAAACTGGCATGATTAGATGTGGTATTGTTGAGGATAATGAAGCTATGCTTGCATGTTTTACGGGTGGATTAAATAGAGAGATTCAGACCATTCTAGAGTATAAGGAGTATAATAATATCACTCGTTTATTCCATCTTGCTTGTAAAGCTGAATGTGAAGTGCAGGATTGATAGGCATTGGCACGAACTAACTTTTCTGTAGGTCGACCTTCTTCATGGACACCGCATGCATCCTCTACTTCCACACATTCTACTGCATCGGCACCTCCATCAGCTGCCACCTACAAGAAAGCAGGCACAACCACCACTATCTATCAAAAGCACACCTGTCGGGCCTGTACAGAGTTCTTCTTCTTCCATGGCATCAACAGGGCACACAAGTGATATTATTTGTCGTCACTGTAAGGCAAGAGGTCATTATGCGAGAGAATGCAAATCTCAGCGTGTGATGATTGCTACTGAGGATGATGGGTATGAGTCCGCTAGTGACTATGATGAGGAGACTTTGGCTCTTATTACACGTGAAGAACACGGTGGAGATGATTCTGAACATGAGACGCAATACATGGCTCCTGAAGATGCTGACAGGTATGAATGTTTAGTTGCTCAACGTGTTTTGAGTGTGCAGGTTACACAAGCTGAGCAAAATCAGAGGCATAATTTGTTCCATACAAAGGGAGTTGTGAAGGAACGTTCCGTTCGCGTCATCATAGATGGAGGGAGCTGCAACAACTTGGCTAGCATGGAGATGGTGGAGAAGCTATCTCTCACGACAAGACCACATCCACATCCTTATTACATCCAATGGTTCAACAACAGCGGCAAGGTTAAGGTAACACACACTGCTCGTGTGCATTTTAGTATCTCTACATATGCTGATTATGTTGATTGTGATGTGGTACCTATGCAAGCATGTTCCTTATTACTTGGTAGACCATGGCAATTTGATAAAAATTCTGTACACCACGGTAGAAACAATCAGTATACTCTTGTTAATAAGGATAAAAATATTACTTTGCTTCCTATGACTCCTGATTTCATTTTGAAAGATGATACTAATAGAGCTAATAAAGCAAAACAGGAGAAAAATAAGAGTGAAAATCAGAATGTGGCAAAAGAATTTGAGCAACAAATGAAGCCTAATAATAAACCATCTAGTGTTGCTCCTGAAATTAAATTGAAAAGTGCATGTTTACTTGCCACCAAATCTCATATTGATGAGCTAGATTTTAGCAAATCTGTTTGCTATGCTTTTGTGTGCAAAGAGGCATTATTTTCATTCGAGGACTTGCCTTCCTCTTTGCCCCCTGCTGTCACTAACATTTTGCAGGAGTTCGCTGATGTCTTCCCACAAGACGTGCCACCGGGATTACAACCTATTCGAGGGATTGAGCATCAAATTGACTTAATTCCCAGTGCATCGCTACCCAACCGTGCACCATACCGTACCAATCCAGAGGAGACGAAGGAGATTATGCGTCAAGTACAGGAGCTGCTCGACAAAGGTTATATACGTGAATCTCTTAGTCCTTGTGTTGTTCCTATTATACTAGTGCCTAAAAAGGATGGTACGTCGCGTATGTGTGTTGATTGTAGAGGCATTAATAATATTACTATTCGTTATCGTCATCCTATTCCTAGGCTAGATGATATGCTTGATGAATTGAGTGGCTCTACAGTATTCTCCAAAGTTGATTTGCGTAGTGGATACCATCAAATTTGTATGAAATTGGGAGATGAATGGAAAACAACATTTAAAACTAAGTTTGGTTTATATGAGTGGTTAGTCATGCCTTTTGGGTTAACTAATGCACCTAGTACTTTCATGAGACTAATGAACGAAGTTTTACGTGCTTTCATTGCATGATTTGTGGTAGTCTATTTTGATGATATACTTATTTATAGCAAATTTTTGGAAGAATATTTGGAACATTTACGTGTTGTTTTTATTGCTCTACGTGATGCACGTTTGTTTGGTAACCTTGGGAAGTGCACCTTTTGCACCGACCGAGTATCTTTTCTTGGCTATGTTGTTACTCCACAGGGAATTGAAGTTGATAAAGCCAAGATTGAAGCTATTGAGAGTTGGCCGCAGCCCAAAACGGTCACACAAGTGAGGAGTTTTCTTGGACTCACTAGTTTCTGTAGGCGTTTTGTGAGAGATTTTAGCACCATTGCTGCACCTCTCAATGAGCTTACAAAGAAGGATGTGCCTTTTGTTTCGGGTACCGCACAGGAAGAAGCCTTCACGGTATTGAAAGATAAGTTGACACATGCTCCTTTACTCCAACTTCCTGATTTTAATAAGACTTTTGAGCTTGAATGTGATGCTAGTGGAATTGGATTAGGAGGTGTGTTATGACAGGATGGCAAACCTGTTGCATACTTTTCTGAAAAATTGAGTGGGCCTAGTCTGAATTATTCTACTTATGACAAAGAATTTTATGTTGTTGTTCGAACTTTAGAGACATGGCAACATTATTTATGGCCCAAAGAATTTGTTATACATTGTACTCATGAATCTTTGAAACATATTAAAAGTCAAGCTAAACTGAATCATAGACATGCTAAATGGGTTGAATTCATTGAGACTTTCCCTTATGTCATTAAACACAAGAAGGGTAAAGAAAATGTTATTACTGATGCATTGTCTGGTCGCTATACTATGCTTTCATAACTTGACTTCAAAATATTTGGCTTGGAGACCATCAAAGATCAATATGTGCATGATGCTGATTTTAAAGATGTAATGCATAATTGTAAAGAAGGAAGGACATGGAACAAGTTCATTATTAATGATGGCTTTGTGTTCCGTGCTAACAAGCTATGCATTCCAGCTAGCTCTGTTCGTCTTTTCTTGTTGCAGGAGGCGCATGGAGGAGGATTAATGGGACACTTTGGCGTGAAGAAGATGGAGGACGTACTTGCTAGACATTCCTTTTGGCCAAAGATGAGAAGGGATGTTGAGCGTTTTGTTGCTCGCTACACTACATGTCAAAAAGCTAAGTCACGACTCAATCCTCATGGTTTATATATGCCTTTGCCTGTACCTAGTGTTCCTTGGGAGGATATATCTATGGACTTTGTTTTAGGTTTACCTCGAACAAAGAAGGGGAGGGATAGCATCTTTGTTGTCGTGGATAGATTCTCGAAAATGGCACACATTATACCATGTCATAAAAGTGATGATGATGTTAATGTTGCTGATTTGTTCTTTCGTTAAATTATTCGCTTGCATGGTGTGCCAAATACTATTGTTTCATATCGTGATACTAAATTTATTGGCCACTTTTGGAGATGTTTATGGGCTAAGTTGGGGACTAAACTGCTTTTTAGTGCTACTTGTCACCCCCAAACTGATGGTCAAAATGAAGTAGTCAATAGAACATTGTCTACTATGCTTAGGGCTGTTTTGAAGAATAATAAGAAAATGTGGGAAGAATGCTTGCCTCATATTAAATTTTCTTATAATCGTTCGTTGCATTCTACTACTAAGATGTGCCCTTTTGAAATTGTGTATGGTTTCCTACCTCGTGCACCCATTGATTTGTTGCCTCTTCCATCTTCGGAGAAGGTTAATTTTGATGCTAAGCAACGTGCTGAATTGATCTTAAAAATGCATGAGTTAACTAAGGAAAACATTGAGCGTATGAATGCTAAATATAAACTTGCTGGAGATAAGGGTAGAAAACGTGTTATCTTTGCACCTGGAGATCTTGTTTGGTTACCGTTGCGTAAGGATAGATTTCCTGATTTGCGCAAATCAAAGGTAATGCCACATGCTGATGGTCCATTTAAGGTGTTAGAGAAAATAAATGATAATGCATATAAACTTGAGCTGCCTGCAGATTTTGGGGTTAGTCCCACTTTTAACATTGCAGATTTGAAGCCCTATTTGGGTGAGGAAGATGAGCTTCCATCGAGGACGACTTCATTTCAAGAAGGGGAGGATGATGAGGTGATCAATACCATTGTTACACCCACAACCCCTACTGCTACATATACTGGACCAATTACTAGAGCTCGCGCACGCCAATTAAATTTTCAGGTACTTTCATTTCTTGGTAATGATTCTAATGTTCATGAGAATATGATGCTGCCTAAATTGGATACATTTGTTTTGCTTAGAAATGAAGGGTCTGGCATGGATAAGAGGGATGAACACTGGAGCAATAACAAGCATGGAGAGGATGGCATGCGCAAGGGGAACCAGAACGGAGTTACAAGTGATGATTTCAGGACTTTGAAGCCACCATAATTAGTGCATGAAGCGTTGGACGAAATATACAAGATGCCAGTTCATAAATTTCTTCCAAAGGCTATACTAGGTGCTACGTCACCTTATTATTGGGCCAGGCCCATGTAATTTCGAAATACATAAGTATAGGCTATTTTTAGAGTCCGTATGTGTGGGGAAACAAGAGATAGGGTTGATTTCGGACCCCTTCTCCAAGGGCCACGAAATTCCCCCCCCCTCTTCCTCCATATATACAGCCCTTAGGGCACCGTTTAGACTTTGGGTTTTGTTTCGATTAAAAGTTCGCCATAGCTGCAACTTCGCGTACTTCGTTTGTGTTCAACGACCAGACAAAGGCGTCACAGAACCCCACCTTGATCAATAAAGCTTTCCTCTTATATTCGCAATATCCAGATTGCAATCTTAGTTTCTTGCTTGTTCTTCGTTTGCCTACAGGAAACAGACCTTCGTGGTCAGGTTGATCGTGCTCCGGCGTGGTCAATAACCTCTCGGAGTTGGTTTAGCGATTGCTAAGGCGCGACGTCCTCGCACGTTCGTAGTCGGATCGTCAAAGTCGACTTCCTCCAAAACGATAGCCACCATCTCATCGAAAGACGGGCCACCTTTACCTCTATCAGCTCCCCAGAGCGCTCCTACCAAGCCGTGGCGATTGAGAACTCAGATAGCTAGGGTGCCGCCCGGCCTCCTAAGGCCATCCGCAAGAACAAGAAGCAGCTCCTCCCCAAGGGCCGTCAGGAGGCTGGGGCGCCCGACGATCGTGCCTCAGGCCCCGCGCCCACTGCTGGGGCGCACTTCCCTCTCGCATAGGAAGGTGTACCCGGCGCCCCTCTCAGGACGGGCTCGGGGGCTCTCGTCTAGAGGGCCTGTGACCTGACCAGCATCACGAGGGAGGCGTTTGGGCACCACATGGGGGCTTGCTTCGACGCGCGCCTCCGTGAGCAAGGCGCCACGTGCCCAGGAGTTCATCACCAAGGCGATCGAGGAGCTTCAGGAGGCGTGAGCCATGCGTGGTGAGTGTCGCCCCGCATCATCCAGTGCAGCTGCTGCCCCTGACATGGGTAGCAAGCTGCACGTCTGCGTCAACATCCCAGGCCTCAACGAGGCTGCTTCATAGGAGCTCTTCTGGCTGTCCCGCGTCGGACAGTGTGAGGGCTGCCCCCGTAGCTACGTCTGCATGCCGTTCGGCCTGCTGAACGCGGCTGCCTCGCACCAGCACTACATGCAGGGTGTCCTGGCGGCTCACGAGACCAGGCGCCAGGCGGTCTTGACAGAGGAGGTGCCGGAACCTAATGATCCCCTCGAACCTCAGGAGCCTCCCGGGCCTCAGGAGTCGGCTGGCCGTGAGGAGGAACCTCTGCAGCATGCGTCTTCAGCTACCTCAACGCTCCTACAACGATGGTGCCAGGTGACTATTTGGTTTGTTCTGTTGAGGCGCCCCTCATACTGCATTATCCTCAAGCTGTCAGGGCCTGCCCCTGCAGCCTGTATCGTTTCGCGCATGTATCAGAACTGGCTTCGGCCGTTTTTGAATTGCTTAATATTGCAACCTCGATGTCCGGTTCTTCGCCACCATGAATGTTGCGTGCCCTCACAAACCCTCCCACGACCGCCTCATGATTAACGACTGGCACGACGCCCGTGCTCGGGTCCGTCCCTCTAGCGTTCCTAAACCCAAGTGGCCGAGCTCTATCTCACGGGCCAACTCCCGTGCACGTCATCTCCCGTGGTCCTTGGTGCCTTGTTCTTAAATGAGCTAATTGAGAGTGGATGAGTCGGGGCGCGCGAACTAGTGCCTCGCCACCGCGGGAGCCGTGCGCCAGTTGTCTTTCTTTAGGATATTGCATGAGAAGACTGGGCACGGCGTCTGTGCTCGGGTCCATCCCTGCAGCATCGATAAACCCAACAGCTAAGCTCTGTCTTGTGGGCCGGCCCCGTTCACGTCACCTCCTAGGGTCGTTGGTGTTTGGCCTTCTCATGCGACGTCTTCCGGAGATTCACTCGGCGTAGGCCACCTCAACATCTTGCAGGGTTCTTACAAGCGCCCCGCACCAAAAATTCAGGAGCAACCCGCCTTGCACTACAAAAAAGACACATCCGTGACATGTTTGGCCGAACGAAAAAAAATTCTATCACGCTTATGACACTTCCATGACGATATTTGTGACAAAACCCGGTATCATCATAGATGTGGTGGGCTCCTACTTCTATGACAAAAAATCATGACAGAAAATGGACTTTTCGTCCTGGACGGGCTGGAGACGCACCTGCATGACATTCTTTGGGCCGTCCATGATGGAGAAAATCGTGGTAGAAGCGAGGGCGAGGAAAATATCGGGGAGTTCCCGGTTACAGTGGGTGGTCGAGGCCGAGTGATGCAGTGTGGTTTGCGCATTTCTCTCGTACGCACGCGTGGTGCAAGCCGTGTCGCTATAACTGAACTCGAGCGATCTCCTGCTGCTACGTACTGAAGTTGATCGATCGATCCCTTCGCTCCTCACTAAACCCGACAGAGACCCCTTCGCTGCTAACTGAACCCGATCAATCGCTGCTGCTGCATGCTTACTGAAGCCGATCAAACACCCGTGCGAGACGTATCTAGCCGGTTGGGTTGCCTCTGCATGAACAGTGCCCGTTGCTTCCGTGCGTGCGATATGTAGAACGAGTCGAGACTGGTGTGAGTCGAGCCGGTTGGGTTGCCTATGGATGAACAGTTCCTGGTGGGGGTTGGATGAACAGGACCCCAGCTGTGTGTACGCGGTTGCTGCTGGATGAACAAGAGCCGAAGGAGGCTGCCACACACCCCAGCCGGACGGGGTGGATGAAAGGACCCCGTGGAGGTTGGTTGAACTGAAGCCGGTGGAGGCTGGATGAACAGTAGCCCTTGGATGAACAGTTTTTGGTGGAGGCTGGAGATGGTGGATGAACAGTAGTAGGTGGAGGTTGGAGGAAGTCAACGATTGATGAACAGTAGCCCATGGAGTCCTTTTTGCGGTACACCACACCCCTCCCGATGAAAAAGGACCCTGTTTTGATCGTAGGCGGTCGAAGAGAAGTCTGTTTCCTCTGTTTTGTAGTACGCTACACCCCTCCCGATCAACAGGACCCCGTTTCTACCGTAGGAGCTCGAACAGAAGTCCGTTTCCACCCTTTTGTGGTACGCCAGACCCTTCCCGATGAACAGGACCCTGTTTCGACCATACGCGGTCGAACAGTAGGCCCGTTTCCTCCGTTCGGCGGTACGCCAGACCTCATTTCGGCTGTTCCGCCCAAGCCGGTTGGCTCCCGATGAGCAGGACATGTTCCGACCTAGTGGCATCGCTCCCGATGAACAAGACGCCTTCCGACCCAGTGGCTTCGCTCCTGATAAACAGGACGCGTTCCGACCTAGTCACTTGACTCTTGGTGAAGACGACGCTGTTTCCTCCATTCCGACCCAGCCGGTTAGCTGCCGATGAAGAGGATGACGTCGCTGTCGTCCATTGCCTGTCCATGTACACGAGCTCTGGCCGTACGTATGCGCGAGTACGCATTCGAGACCCCGCCCTTATGTATGTACATAGTCGTATTTAATTTCTTGCAACGCAGTTGTACGTATGTGTACATGATATATATATATATAGACGGGACTGCGTGACATGCTACGTCCGCGCCTCTACTACAACACGTGCATCTCCTTACTCGGACATGGTTCATCGCTGTAGAGAGATCGATCGACCAGTATGTACATACACGTTCGCGACCAGACAGATAACCCAACATACGGTTTGACCCGGTGGGTCCCAGCTGTCAGGGAGGATAAGGAGGCACTTCCTTCCGTGCGAAAATATACCTGGTGGGTCCCAGCTGTCAAGGAGGATAAGGAGGCACTTTCTTCCATGTGAAGATATAGCTGGTGGGTCCCAGCTGTTAGGGGGAAGAATAATTTTTTTGCTCGTAATATGGACGCACTTCCTTGCATGCGAACATGTAGCTGGTGGGTCCCAACTGTCAGGGGGGAAACTTTTTTTTCGAGGCCCTTCCGGTAGGTCCCAGTGTCAGGTGGAGGAATCATTATTTTGCGCGTAATAAGGAGGCACTTCCTTGCTGCGGCCGTGGACCCAGCTGTCAGCCTCTCCACGTACATTCCTCTTTCGATGGAAGTTGTTCCTTGACCACGTTAACCACGCCGCGCGGGGAGCACCAAGGCGGTGGACGACGTCGAGGCCTAAGATGGGAATGATCTGGAGTCATGGAACAAGGGGCACTGGAGTCCCTGGCAGAGGGGGGTACGAGGGACTGGTTCGGCTGCCGGGTGAGGCTGCCTTCGCCGAAGAATAACAGAAGGTGTGGGTGAGTACAGGTATGAGCTGGCAACCGTTGGGAGTAGGGTGGGGCGGCGAGGCCTGCGCGGCAGCACAGCCGGCCACGGGAGGCAGATGCAGGCACTCCAGCCGGCGATGGTTTTGGCGGCTGGAGCAAGAGCAACTAGATCAGAGATTGAAGAAGCACGATCATCGTTGGATGTCAATCCAATGACTACAGATGTAAGAATAATTTGTTGACTTTTTGTTTTAGACCATTAAATTGTTTTGTTCACTAAATGGACAACACCTTGTGCAGGCTTCGCCTAGTGTGCCAACAAAGTCAGCTTCAAAAGCTGTGGCGGAATGCAGCCTATTTATTTAGGTTTTATAGCCCATTTCATTTTGTTTGCCAATACATCTATTTCCTGGGCTGGGTAAAAATAATAATAGCCGATTTACTATTTATGATAATTGTTTCTAAAAAAATGCTATTTATGATAATTTACAGCGCATTTGATTATTTATTCGAATACACCTATTTACTGAGCTGGGTCAAAAATAATATTGCATACATGCAGCGCATTTATCATTTCTGATAATTTACAAGCCATTTGGTTTTAGTAGAAATGGACCCATTTTCTGGGATGGGTGAAAAAACAATGATGGTCTGGACTAAGCATTTTGTGTAAAAATAATATTAAGATATGAATATGATGCTGAGCATCCCACAATCATCCCCATGGACGCATCTACATCTCCTACAACTCCACTTGCACCAATGACAAGAGCCCGAGCAAAGGCTATCAAAGATAAGGTGAACTCGCTCCTCTCCGAACTGCCACTTTCGACACATGAGACATGGCTACTACCTCAAACGGAAACACTATGTGTGCTCAGGTACTTGGAGGAAAGACACGGAACATCTACTTCCAATTGACAAGACGGCGAGGACACCAAGTGTGAAGGACAAGAAGAAGAGCTACCACGGAAGCTATAGGCTCTGGACGACCGGTCTATCCCGGATGTCCGACCCCTGAAGGTCACGCCAGCCCAGGGAACTCAGGCCTACGAAAGCTACAGCGGCCGGACGACCGACCAAGACCGGACGTCCGACGACTCCCAGGCTCCGACGACCGAACCCCTCCGGACGACCGACGCTACACCAACAGAACGAAATTAGCAGAAGTCCAAGGAAGACCGGACGACAGGCGACCGGACGACCGGACACCTACGGACGACCGATACCGAGGCAACAGAACCTAATCTACGGACATCCGGACCCCCGCGAGCCTCCGAACGACCGGCGCCTTACGGACGTTCGAACCCTGGCTGCGTCCAGTTTCGGACCGAAGCCCATGTACCCCTCCACTTCGCCCCTCTTTTGCACTAAGACTATAAATAGACCTCTCCCTCCTCTTAGTTAGGGTTAGCATTGGTTTAGCTCATATGTGATATAGAGCTTTGCTCATCCATTACGGATCTACTCCACGAGAGAGACCGCGGCCCCTCTACGGAGAAGATCCCCTTGGATTCAAGACCCCCTCTTGGGTGGCCCCATCAAGACCTCCTCACGGAGAAGAACCGGTTACCCTTTGTATCATTCCTTATTGATTGTGGATCTTGTATCTCCTCTTGTGTTCCGAGGATCTAGCATATGTGTGACTATATCTTGTTGTTTTGAGAGTTCCTCTGGTGTTTTCCCTTGTGATTCCCCGTGTGTTCTTCGTGTTCTTAGTTGGGATCCGCTCTTTTCGTGATTGGCCGTATAGGGTTCCACCCTACATCATCTTGGTATCATGAGCCAGGTTGATCACGATTTCGGAGCCTCCCCTCTTCGTTTTCTAGCTTGATTTTGGTGTGTTTTTCCCTAATTCGAAAATTCCCCACAAAAATGGCCCCAATTGTTTTTCTGATTTTTTTGTGTGATGAAGTTGTGTTGGATTTGATCCATGGATTTGCTTTGCCTTGAGTGGATCTAGCTTTCCCCCATCTTCTCCAGCTTTTCCATCCACAAAGTCGCCTGGATTTGACCAATTTCGCCACTTCCACCACGAACCCTAGTAGTTCACACTTTTCTACATCTTCTCCACCTTTCTCCCACTCACATATATTTGTTTGGAATGATGGATAGGCCAAGTACTTCTACCAACCCACTTTTCTTGGAGAAAGATGACGACATGTCATCCTACGTCACAAAGAGCCACCTCTTTGGTGCACAACGAGCTTTGCATGAAGAGCAACTAGCAATGAGCGACCACATCGACAATCTCGCCACTGACTTGCGACTCTCCGAGCAACGTACAAGAGACTACTTCGACAACAAGCTTGACGAACACAAGCACGAGAATGACGCAAGAATGGACGAGATTCGTGCCTTGTTGGTCAACCACTCTTCTACCACTTCGTCCTAATCAAGAAGGAGCCGCTCGAGTCGACACTCCGAAGACACTATCTCCGGCTCAAGTACCCCGACATCGAACACTCTTTGTCGTCCCGCATGTCAAGATCGTCAAGCAAACCACAATCCTCTACACGACACCGACTCTCAAGAGCATCGACACCGTCAAACCCAAGCTGCATTCGTGCAAGCACAAGAACGGCAACGCCAACGACAACAAGAACAAGAGGAGCGTGTGGGACAACATCAAGATGCACAAGACGCCGAGGCACAACGTCAAGAACAACAACTACGTGAAGCTCAAGCACTTGAGGCCCAATGTGCCCGTCGTGATTCTAGTCGTGCCGTAGCCAACCGAGGCCGACAAGCTTGTGAGCAACAAGAAGCATTTCGTGATGAAGTCCAAGAAAGGATTTATCAATCACGTGTGCACCGTCAAGTTCCTCGTCAAGATCGAGAAGCGCCTCCTCAAGCTCGACAAGAACACCAAGTTCATCGAGAACATGAAGACAATGGAAATCCTCCAATACAAGAGCAACATGAGGTCGACAACCCTCCTCGCCAAGAGCAACATGATATTGTCAATCCTCGCTGACATGGGCGTCATCATCCCCGACCCCAACACAATGACGAGCAACGATATGGCAAGCTAAAGTTCACCATGCCCAAGTTCACCGGAAGCAATGACCCCGAAGAGTACATCTCATGGGCATTGAAGGTCGACAAAATCTTCCGCTTGCACAACTACGAAGAAGAGAAGAAGATCGTGATGGAATCCCTTGAATTCCAAGACTACGTCCTCATTTGGTGGGAACAAGTCATTGAGCGTCGAGAGGGCAAAGGTGAACCACCCATCACAACTTGGGCGCAAATGAAGGATGTCATGAGAGCACGTTTTGTGCCTAACTACTACGACCGCGACCTTTTCAAGAAACTCCAACTACTCAAGCAAGGAACCAAGAGTGTTGAAGAGTACTACAAGGAAATGGAGATTGCCATGATACGAGCCAATGTAATGGGGGATGATGGCAAACTATGGCACGTTTCTTGAATGGACTCAATCATCCTATCAAGAAGATTGCTGACTTCCAACCATACTCAAACCTCATCGAGCTAGTGCACCAAGCTACCAAAGAGGAACGACAAGTGCAAGATGACTTCAAGTATGCCAAGTACTCATCCAAGTCCTATGGCTTCTCCAACAATCAAGCGTCACCGACTCCAACACCTTCTACCTCAACCAAGCCATCTACAAGCAACGGCGACAAGTCAATTTACAAGAAAACTTCGACAACCCCAAGTCGTCCTCCTACTACAAGCAACTTCAAGCCGAGAGCTTCATCATCATCTACCCCAGCCGATGAGACCATCAAGACAAGTTCCTTCAAATGCTTCACATGCGGCGGCCGAGGCCACAAGTCTTTCGAGTGCACAAACAAGCGCACCATGATCTTCAACAACGATGGAACCTATGACTCCATGAGTGAAGAGGAGATGGAAGCCCTTGAGCAAGTGGCCATGAACCGGCGCGTGAACAAAGATGAAGATGATCAAGTCTTTTGTGACGAAGATTCAAGCCCAGCTCTGGTTTTCTCCAAGGTCTTGACTCTTCAACATCAACAAGAAGAAGACCAAAGATTCCATATCTTCCACACCAAGGCTGGCATGAATGGAAGGTCTGTCAAGGTCACAATCGATGGAGGGAGTTGCCATAACTTAGCAAGCGAAGAACTATGCTCCAAGCTCCAATTGGCGAAGATGAAGCACCCGCACCCTTACAAAGTTCAATGGCTAAGCGACAACGGCACCACCCAAGTCGAGCATAGAGTACAAGTTTCTTTCAAGATCGGAGCTTACAAAGAAACTTTGGAGTGTGATGTCCTTCCAATGACCGTTTGCCACCTCCTTCTTGGACGACCATGGCAATTTGACCGAGGTGTCATCCACAACAGACGCACAAACCACTATAGCTTCAAGATGAAAGGAAGGGAGTTTGTGCTACGACCTATGTCTCCAAGCCAAGTGCTCGCCGATAAGCAAGCCACCCATCGTGGAGAGAATAGTGAGAGAGCGAACCACCAAAAAGAGAGTGAGTGCCACAAGCCAAAATTGAGTGCCTCCACGATGAGCGACACGAAAAACTTAGTCCTATTTGCCACCAAATGTGAGATGAGAGAAGTGTGTGAGAACCCATCAAGTGTCCTACACTATGTCCTATTGTGCAAGGACGAGGCACCAAAAACTAACACCACTCACAATTTACCTTTGGTGTTATCTTCTATATTGCAGGAATTCCAAGATGTTTTCCCCAACGAGCTACCTCTGGGTCTACCTACACTACATGGCATCGAGCACCGCATCGACCTCATCCTCGGAGCACTTCTTCCAAACAAGGCCCCATACCGCGTCAACCCCGAAGAATCCAAAGAAATACAAAGGCAAGTAACGCATCTCATAGATCATGGACATGTGCATGAAAGTTTGAGTCCTTGTGCCGTACCGGTCATTCTTGTGCCAAAAAGAGACGGTAGCTTTCGCATGTGTTCCGATTGTAGACCTATCAATGCTATCACCGTTCGCTATAGGTACCCCATTCCACGCCTAGATGATATGCTTGATGAACTTAGCAGTGCCACTATTTTTTCCAAAATTGACCTTAAAAATGGTTACTATCAAATACGCATACAAGAGGGTGATGAATGGAAAACCGCTTTCAAAACAAAGTTTGGTTTGTATGAGTGGTTAGTCATGCCTATGGGTTTATCGGAAGCACCCGGTACTTTCATGCGTCTTATGCATTATGTGTTTCGCCCTTATATTGGTGAATTTGTTGTTGTCTACTTTGACAATATCCTTGTGTTTAGCAAATCTCTCAAAGAGCATGTCACCCACCTTTGAACCGTGCTACAATCTCTTCGAAAAGAGCGTCTCTATGCTAATATGGAAAAATGCCTCTTTGGTGTTGATAAGCTAGTTTTCTTGGGTTTTGTAGTATCTTCTAACGGTGTTCATGTTGATGAATCTAAGATCAATGCTATTAAAACTTGGCCCCAACCAACCAATTTGCAACAAGTGCGTAGTTTCCTTGGTTTAGCCGGTTTCTACCGTAGGTTTGTGAAGGATTTTAGCACCATTGCTTCACCATTGCATGCTTTGAGTAAGAAAAATGCACCGTTTGTTTGGGGAACATCCCAAGACACCGCTTTCCATGAGCTTAAGAATTTGCTTACTCATGCTCTTGTGCTTGCATTACCCAACTTTGACAAACCCTTTGAGATTCATTGTGATGCTAGTGGTAATGGCATAGGAGGTGTGTTAACGCAAGAGAAGCGCCCCATAACATACTTTAGTGAAAAACTTTTCGGAGCACAACTCAATTACCCCATCTATGACAAAGAGCTATATGCTTTAGTGCGAGTTTTGCATGAATGGGAATATTATCTTCGCCCTCATGAATTTATCGTCCATACCGATCATGAAACGCTTAAATACCTTAAGGGACAAACAAAGTTGAACAAGCTTCATGCTAAGTGGAGTGAATTTTTTGAGTGATTTCCTTATGTCATCAAGTATATTAAAGGTAAGGAAAATGTTGTGGTGGATGCGCTTTCCCGTATATGCATGCTTGTTACTCAACTTGAATTGAATGTCATTGGCTTTGACCACATAAAATACTTGTATGCGCATGACCCTACGTTTTCTATTCCTTATGCAAAGTGTTTGACACATCCATCTTGGGAACGCTATTACATCACAGATGGTTATCTTATGAGAGCTAACAAACTTTGCATCCCCGAGTCTTCTCTTCGTTTGTTGCTTTTGCAAGAATCTCATGGAGGAGGACTAATGGGACACTTTGGACGCGACAAGACACTTGCTACGCTCTCCAAGAACTATTTTTGGCCAAAGATGTTTCGCGATGACAACCGGTTGACCAACCAATGCTCTACATGTCGCAAAGCTAAGTCTAAAGCTCAATCTCATGGCCTTTACATGCCACTTCCAATTCCATATCAACCATGGGAAGATATTAGCATGGATTTTGTGCTTGGCTTGCCTAGGACTAGAAATGGCAAGGATTCCGTGTTTGTTGTTGTGGACCGATTCTCTAAAATGGCACATTTCATTCCTTGCAACAAGATAGACGATGCTTCACATGTTGCCAATCTCTTTTGTAGGGAAATCTTGCGCCTACATAGAGTGCCAAACACAATTGTCTTGGACCGCGACGTCAAGTTCTTGAGTTACTTTTGGAAGACCTTATGCGCCAAGCTCGGAATCAAGCTACTATTCTCCACGGCATACCTCCACAAACCGACGGCCAAACGGAGGTGACAAACCGTACGCTCGCCACTCTACTACGCGTGTTGATAAAGAAGAACATCAAGGGGTGGGAGGAGTGCTTACCTATCACCGAGTACGCCTACAACCGTGCAAGACATTCGACTACCGGCAAGTGCCCTTTCGAGGTCGTCTACGGATTCAACCCGTTGTCCCCATTGGACCTTCTTCCTCTACCACTACAAGAGTGAATCAACATGGACGCGAGTGCCCGAGTGAGCTATGTCAAGAAGATGCATGAAGATACAAGGCACACCATCGAGCGCCAAGTACAACGACTCGCGACCAAGCTCAACGTCAACAAGCAAGCCATGATATTCAACATTGGAGATCTTGTGTGGCTACACCTTCGCAAGGACCGCTTCCCCAACAAACGAAAGTCCAAACTTCTACCACGAGCCAATGGACCCTTCAAGGTGCTAGCACGCTACAACAACAACACTTACAAGATCGACCTCCCGCGCGACAAGTACAACATGAGCGACGTCTTCAACATCAAGGATCTTTCGCCCTACAATGGTGATGAAGATTGCGATCCGAGGTCAGTGTTGGTTTCAAAACCGGTGGATCTTGGGTAGGGGGTTCCGAACTGTGCGTGTAGGATCGATGGTAACAGGAGATGGGGGACACGATGTTTACCCAGGTTCGGGCCCTCTCTATGGAGGTAATACCCTACTTCCTGCTTGATTGATCTTGATGAATATGAGTTTTACAAGAGTTGATCTACCATGGGATAATAATGGCTAAACCCTAGAATTCTAGCCTATGTGAATATGGTAATGAGTATCTCTGTCACAGCCCCAGATCAGCCCTTGTTTGACTTTTGCTTGTTCCTCATGTCATCATGTTTAATTTTGAAAGAAACTTGAAATGGGGATTGCCTAAACCCTAGCATTAAAGGAATTCACTAGGTTCAACCAAAATATTTCCAGTAAATCCAAATGGCTTTCAAAAATGTTCATCATTCTTGGAAAAATGCTGGAAACAGTAACCAGAGGTGATGCACATCTTTCCATGTCATATTTGGGCTCTGGATTAAATCATACTCTATTTGCATTTGGGCATTTAAATGCTATTAAATATTTTAAATGCTCAAATAATCATAAACTAAAATGTTTACTGTAGGATATATTCCCAACAGTGATCATGAGTAGTTTCATGATTTTTGGAAGTGTCTAAGTATTTTTAATAAAGCCCTAAAGACTACAGAATATTAGAAAAACAAAAAAAATTAGAAAGCAGAAGAGGGAGAGAAAGTTACCTGGACCTACCTACTGTGCAGCCCACCTCGCCGGCCCAGCTGGCGGCCCACCCACCAGGCGCTCTCCTGTCGCCTTCCTCCTCGCGCCAGTAGGCGAGGGCGCGTGCCCGACGCGCGCCGCTACACGCCGCGGCCACCTCCTCCCTCCCTGCCTGCCTGGCTCCGCCTCGACGCGTCTGGACGATGCCACGCGACCCCCAGAGCCATCCGGCTCTCTCTCACTCTCCCCCGAACGCTCTCCCCCTCCTCTGTTCTTCCCGCCCGAACGCCTCCGTCGCTGCCGCTCGCCACCACCGCGGACACCGCCATCCCGGCGACGCCCTGAGATGCCCAAGAGCTCCGCCTAGTATCCCTCTTCCTCCTCGTCGAGCTGTGCAACGCCGGACGCCCCGAGTGCCTCCACGTCGTCGTCTTCAACCTCCCAACGCCGGAGATCCCTCTCGCCGCCCCGCTCGCTCCGGTGCTTCCCCGGGCACGCCGAGGCCACCTCTGCACTCGCCGTGAGCTCCTCTACCGATTCCCCCTTCTCCCATGTCCATTAGCTCAGCGTAGCCTTCGTTTCCGTCGAGACCGAGACCTCACCGGCGCCGGACTTGACGCCGTCGTCGTTTTGGTTCGCCTCCGTTTAAACCGAGCACGTAGCCGTGCTCAGTGCACCCCCAGGAGGCCATAGCACCCCTCCGCACCCCCTGTCATGCTCCCTAACGCCGCCCCCGTGCTAACCCGAACTCCGGCGGCCGCAAAAGAGCTCGCTGCCGTTGACTCCGTCCACCCCCACTCGAACCACGGCCACCCACAGATGCGCCTCGCTTCCCTCTTTCAAACGCGCCCGTCCGCGCGTCAAACGGTGGCCTGTAGGCGAAACCCGAGTCACTCCAGTGCGCCTCCGCCGCGTTTTGGTCGCCGCCGGCGTAACCCCGGCGAGGGTGACGTGGCAGATTAGTTAGGGCTAATGACGCACTTAGTCAACACCTAGTGACACTGACAGCAGGGCCCCACTGACTAATTAAACATAGATTAGTTTCTATTTAGTTTTAACTAATCACAGTGGCCCCACGCGTCAGCGTTGACCATGCTGACGTGGCCATTGACTGGGTCCACATGTCAGTGACCCTAACTAGCACCGTGACACCGACCAGTGGGACCCCACTGGTCAGGTTTGACCCTGGCCAGCCCGTTGACTCGCTGACGCAGTGATGACGTCAGGCTGACGCAGTATTACATTTTCTGGATTTATTTTTAATCAGGAAATTCCAGAAAATAGTATAAACTTCTAAAAATCATATAAAATCAACCGTAGCTCAGAATGAAATAATTTATATATCAAAAAATGATCAGAAAAATGCAATCTATCCATCTGTATCATTTCCATGCATGTCAAACTAAGTTATACCTGCTGTATAGGTGAAAACATGATAATGCACTATTTGAATTCATAGTTTGAATTTGAATTTGAACCTTGAGTTCAAATCAACCCAAACCTTTCTGTTGCTAGTTACATTAGGCCAAATCACGTCATATTGCCATGTCATGATCATGCATCATATTGTGCATTGCGTTGATTGTGTTCTTCTTTGTTTGCCGGTGATTGTCCCCTCTCGATAGCCGTGATTCCGACGATGAGTTCGATGACACCGATGAAGAACTATAATATCTTCAGAAGTGCCAGGCAAGCAAACCCCCTTGTTCATTCCGATACAATCCCATTCTCTCGCTCCTGCTCTCTTCTACTGCATTAGGACAACATCGATTCAACTGTTACATGTTGCGGTAGTTGAACCCCTTTTCCTCTGCATGACCTGTCATTGCCACAGTAAATAGATGAAACCCACTAGCATGAGTAGGAGTTGTTTGAGCCCTGATGTGCCTACTCATTCATGCTTGTTTGTCATGCCTGCTACTGCTTAGAGTTGAGTCGGGTCTGATTCATCGGGGATGAATTGGAATGGTGATGAACATGTCCTACTGTGTGTGAGCTAAGTGTGTGAACACGATTTGGTAAAGGTAGCGGTGAGAGGCCATGTAGGAGTACATGGTGGGTTGTCTCATTGAAGCCGTCCTCAGGAACTGAGTTCTGTGTTTGTGATCCATGATACAGTTACTACCACGCATTGGGCCCGAAACCAATGGACCCCCTCGGCTTCTTATTCACCCTTGTCCTCTGTCCAGGAGTTGCACGTAGTTTCTGGTGTTTGTAGTAAGCTGGAGGCCGTGGACAGCGCTGACCAAGGGGTGGGCTGTGATGCGGTAGGCTCGTGGCCCGGTGTACCGAGTCGCCCGTTTGGTGACCGGGAACCCTGCACACATCGTTCGGGGCCGTATGTGGAAACCTCGGCCGGACTCCCTGCGGATGGAACCTGAATAGGCGATAAACCTGGACTAGAGACTTGAGTGTTTAGGTAGGCTGTGGCCGACTCCCTCGCCAGGCTTCCGCTTGAAGGTTGCCGAGGTACACGACGTGTACATGGTGGTAAGTGGCGAGAGCGTGTGTGACGAAGTACACCCCTGCAGGGTTAATATGATCTATTCGAATAGCCGTGTCCGCGGAAATGGACTTCTGGGTTGCCTACAACAGTTCATAGACAAGTGAAAGTGGATACTCTAAAATGCGCAAGATAAGCGTGAGTGCTATGGATGGCGTTCTCGTAGGGAGACGGGAGCGGATCCATAGTGGAGTATTGATATGGTGAATATGTGGACTCGTGTGCGCCACCTCAAAAGAGTTACTTGCAGTCGTAGTCAGGATAGCCACCGAGTCAAAGATGGCTTGCTGCAGTTAAACTCCACCACCCCCTTTGTTGATACCGATGCATATGTAGATAGTTCTGATGTAAGTCTTGCTGAGTACATTTGTACTCACGTTTGCTTATTTTATGTTTTGCAGAGAGACGTCAGTCTCGCTAGTAGTTCCGTGTGGACTTCGACGTTTAGCTTGATACCTCAGCTACGATCTTGTGCCCTCGGCAGGATCTAGTAAATAGTCAGGCTTTGCAGCCTTTTTCTTTTGTAGATGCCTGTACTCAGACATGTTAAGCTTCCGCATGTGCTCTGACTTGTATGCTCTGAATGTTGGGTCATGAGACCCATGTTTGTAATATCTGGCTCTTCGGAGCCTAATGAATAAATACTCTGAGTCGTAGAGTCTTGTTGTGATGTCATGTTGTATTTGCACATATCGAGCATATTGTGTGTATGATTGAAATGCTTGGTATGTGTGGGATCCGACAACCTAGTTGTTTATCCTTGGTAGCCTCTCTTATGGGGAAATGTAGTCTTGTGCTTCCATGAGCCATAGTAGTCCGCTACAGCCCGGTTCACCGGAGTCCTGCTAGCCCAGCACTACTGCTCCGGAACACTTGACTGGCCGGCATGTGATTCACTTCGTTCCTGTGTCTGTCCCTTCGGGGAAATGTCACGCGGTGACATCCGGAGTCCTGCCTAGCCCGCTACAGCCCGGGTTCCCGGAGTCCTGTTAGCCCAGTGCTACAGCCCGGATTCGCACGCTGCTGACCGACACGTTCGATGTTGATTCATGTATGCCTGTCCCCATACGTTAGTGCCGCTCTGGGTTCACGACTAGCCATGTCGGCCCGGGTTCTCTGTCATATGGATGCTAGCGACATTGTCATATACGCGAGCCAAAAGGCGCAAACGGTCCCGGGCCATGGTAAGGCGACACCCGTGGGAGTACCGTGCGTGAGGCCGCAAAGCGATATGAGGTGTTACAGGCTAGATCGGTGTGACTTGGAATCGGGGTCCCGACAGCGTTGGTATCAGAGCCTGACTGCCTGTAGGATTACCAAGCCAAACTGGTCGAAGTTGAGTCTAGAAATGCTTTAGTTATATAAGGGAATTGATTGTGGAAGGGAACGTAAGGCTCTTTTTACTCCTTTACCTTATGCCCTTCTGATCTGAGTCATCCTCTTCTCTTCTACGGGGATTAAGAACTAGGCTTCTCATCTTTCTATCAGGATCATGTGTTACTAATCCGTAGACTCGTAGGATTGATGGATTTAAGCCTCAGTTCGGTTCCTACTACTTCCGTACGTTGACCATTGATCCCGGAAGTTTATATTGTGATGTTGAGTGGTCATGCCACTATTTTGCAGGATGTCTCAAGTATTTTTGAGCATTTACAGTCGTTATGCTATCCGAGTCATCCCAGGCTTCTAAATAATCTGATGCATTTGCAAATCCCTTCTTTCCGTTCTCGATGTTCCTTTAGGCCAGGTTAATCACACTAATTGCTGAGTTGAGGTACTCTATTGCCTCGACATATATGTTGGAGTTATTATTATGACCCTAGGTGTCTTAGGGGATCATCTAGTAACCTAGCCATGTTGTGTGTCCCAGTGTGATGATTCTGGCCATCATTCTTGAAAGCATCCCGTGATGCCATTTAGTTAGTAGGCATTCTATTTCTGGGTTCTTGAACCCAAGATTCACTCTACTTACCTCGTGTAGCTAGTGTTTGCTCGTTCCTTTAGGTTATTAGTAACCTTTGCATTAGTCCTCGAGGTCCGTGGTATATCGTTCTTCCAAATACCATGAACCATTCTTGGCAGGAGTTCTTCTGAACCAAAAGGTCACGACCAGAGTGCTCTTAATGAGTTCTCCATTATACATTGTGACTCTGCCAGTCCTACCTTTCTGCATGGGTTATCTAGAAGAAACTTGTTGGACTTGGTTCGACATACTAATCTATGCATCCACAACTCAGAAAACCATATGTTCCTTTGAGTTGTCCCTCTTTAGTTATTTTCTGGCCCTCATCTATCAATTAATAGTCGGGAGTAATTGTGCATTTGTGTTATCGATGCCTATTATTCTTGTGGTCTGTCAAGCCATTCTAATCCGGAATGACTAGGAGAAACAAACTCCAGTACCTCGTCCATCTCTGGGATTGGGTCAAAGTAGTTGTATTCCGCAGATCAAATGCCTAACCAGCTTTTGTTCTGTTCTACCTCGGAGTATTACCCCCTTTTATGTCAGAATTGTCATGAGAATTGCACCACCTCTTATGAATTCTTGATTAAGTGATACTCCTCGCCATCATCGTTCATTCCTCGGTCCCCGTGTTATTGTAACCGGAATACTGACAAGTGAATCGTGGTGTGTGAAATCTATACTCCTAGCAATTCCGTTGCTTGGTAGTTAAAGGACAATAATTTCATCCTTAGCGTGTTGGTTATCGAATCACCATTCTGAGGTTGATCGTGCTACCTAGTCCTTATTTTTGGTGCACTCTTCAATCAATGAGTTAGGATTTTTGTCAAACCCTTGCTCAGTTGATCATATCGTCTTGCCCTGAAAAGCAAGATTGTTCTCGATCTTAATAACAAGTTGGTGGATCGTGATTTTCCAAATATCTTCTTGGAAGTACCACCAGGTTGTCCCTGACCGATATGTTGAGTTTGTGAACAAGTTGGTTTTCCAATAAACCACCCCTTCTCCAAGAATCTGTGTTGGATACCCTGAGCTAGTTGGTCAAGCTAAACAACAACTTGGAGAGTTGGAAGATAAAAGGTTGTCTAACTTAGTTCATTTCCAAAGGGATATCTTGTGTCTGTGTGTGTGTTGAAGAAAGATGATATCTTCATTGATTGATCCTCGTGATCAATTGTTGGATCTATTGTCTTACCCAAATCTTTGATTTGCGTATGGGCTATCATCAAATCAAGTCAGAACCAACGATATGCATAATGTTGTCTTACTCGTGGTTGATCCCTCGAGCATACACCATTACATCCTTTGGTATGACCAGTGCTATCACCATGTTCACATAGTTATGGAATTACATTTATATGGAAACCTGGATGAATTGTTGTTAAGCCCATTGACAACATTCTCATCTTGTCCATGATTCATGTTGAACATCTAAGTTAGTGTTGGAAACTTTTGAAAGCATCTTCCTCGTGTTAGCTCATGAAGTTTATGTTTTGATGGAAGAAGTGACTTCCTCTAGTTCACGTGCATATGATGCAAGTTGCCGCCGTGAACTTGAGAAAGTTTGTTTCGCTTCCTCTGGAATCATCCCAAGTCAGTCATGCATACGTGCGAAGTATTCTTTGGTCTGGAGACTTGCAACCTTCATTCTATATGAATCCCTAGCACACCAAGCCACTGATTGATTTGCTCAAGGAAAAGAAGTTCTTAAGTGCTATTCCTTAAGGACCCAAAGGTACATGCGCATGACTTCGCTCTCCGCAATGATGGCTCCTAATCAGAACTCGGTAGTGTTTTACTCTAAGACTACTATGTGGTCATGCTTGTCTGGGACAGCGTGTTCACATGTTTGTAGCAGAACCAGCTCGTGTTTTGGAGCTTGCTATCGTAGTTCATCCCCTGAGAATCTCGCAACGTCATCTCATCGATTTGTGTTGCAAACCTTCATTTTTCCTTCTAGACTTGATGAGTCTGGAATATACTGAAACCAACTAGATCTGAATCTCAGGCAGATATGATGGTTGGAACATTTCCCAAGAATTATAATATTGCCCTCTCGATAACCGGTAAAGTGGATGTCGTGGCCAACACATCCAGCCGGAAGGCCTATTATTGTGGTATCTTGATTGAGGAAGTTGGCCACCTCCCCATAAGGATTTCGTAGGATTTACTTCCGTAGTTATTCCTTATGGATTCTTGTGCTCCCGAAGTCCGACCTTTTACTTGATGTTCTAGATACCAAACCATATCAATAAATGGGTTACGCTAGCACATCAAGGAGAACATTAGAAGCGGAGTGCTAATGTCTCTCGGTCGATCATCCAGATCTGCTTCTTTGGCATTGCTAAGGAAAAATCTGAGAAAGTGTTGTCCTCCTTTGTACCTGCATCCTCCATCACCATTCATCATGGTAGTATGATGTGTTGCCAGGATCCTCGACACGGATGTTGGTAAAACCTTGATGAATATGGAAATGCTCAAGTTCTTGAGAGCACGCACAAGCGCTAGGTGTTTTCACCGGCACCAACTGGGATTGCCCCAGTTTCCTCGATTATGCTATAACCTTTCAAACAGTGGATTCACCCTCTACTGTTGAGCTTCTCCCCTGTTACTAAAATCATTCTAGCATTTGCATTATGTTCCCAGCTTGCACCGTCATTGTGCCGTCCTACTATGGACTACCCTTCTCAGTAATTACTGATCAAGATCATCTTCAAGTGGTCTTACCATAAGTCCCATTCATTTCCGATGATATATAAAAAAAATCATCCATTTCGTTGTCTTCAACAAGGTATTCCACATCGTCCATCCTAGCCCGAGTGTGTCGTTCTCCCAAACTCCCTCGAACGATCGTTTGTGATTGCCCTAGGCTGGCATAAAGAGTTTCAATGATCTTAGGATCAAAAGTAATTCTTTTTGCCACTTAAGGAATAGTTCTACGAGTCACCTTCCCCAAGGTGCCCCATTATAGAATCATGGCAATTATCTCCTCGCTACTTTGAAACCATGCACCGTCTTATTCAACGTGGAATTGTGTTTATCAACTTGAATCTTCCTTCTCTGTTTCACTTCATCCCTCTCTCGATGTATGTGTTGAGTCTCAGCTCAAGAGATACTCAACGTCGCATTCCGTGAGTTGATCGTGAGTTGCTCGATCTTTAAGGAGGTCGATTTCTATAGAGTTTCCCTTGTCGTCATCGTGTCGGATGAAGATCTCGAAAGCAAAGACGTCAACGTTAATTGAAGCAACGGATCAACATCTTCGCGAAGAGCAATTGGATCATGAAGATCGTGTTAGCTTTGTGTACCCTCTGTCTTCTTACCTCACGTCTTGAATCTCGGGACGAGATTCTTGTTTAGTGGGGGTGAGCTGTCACAGCCCCAGATCAGCCCTTGTTTGACTTTTGCTTGTTCCTCATGTCATCATGTTTAATTTTGAAAGAAACTTGAAATGGGGATTGCCTAAACCCTAGCATTAAAGGAATTCACTAGGTTCAACCAAAATATTTCCAGTAAATCCAAATGGCTTTCAAAAATGTTCATCATTCTTGGAAAAATGCTGGAAACAGTAACCAGAGGTGATGCACATCTTTCCATGTCATATTTGGGCTCTGGATTAAATCATACTCTATTTGCATTTGGGCATTTAAATGCTATTAAATATTTTAAATGCTCAAATAATCATAAACTAAAATGTTTACTGTAGGATATATTCCCAACAGTGATCATGAGTAGTTTCATGATTTTTGGAAGTGTCTAAGTATTTTTAATAAAGCCCTAAAGACTACAGAATATTAGAAAAACAAAAACAAATTAGAAAGCAGAAGAGGGAGAGAAAGTTACCTGGACCTACCTACTGTGCAGCCCACCTCGCCGGCCCAGCTGGCGGCCCAGCCCACCAGGCGCTCTCCTGTCGCCTTCCTCCTCGCGCCAGTAGGCGAGGGCGCGTGCCCGACGCGCGCCGCTACACGCCGCGGCCACCTCCTCCCTCCCTGCCTGCCTGGCTCCGCCTCGACGCGTCTGGACGATGCCACGCGACCCCCAGAGCCATCCGGCTCTCTCTCACTCTCCCCCGAACGCTCTCCCCCTCCTCTGTTCTTCCCGCCCGAACGCCTCCGTCGCCGCCGCTCGCCACCACCGCGGACACCGCCATCCCGGCGACGCCCTGAGATGCCCAAGAGCTCCGCCTAGTATCCCTCTTCCTCCTCGTCGAGCTGTGCAACGCCGGACGCCCCGAGTGCCTCCACGTCGTCGTCTTCAACCTCCCAATGCCGGAGATCCCTCTCGCCGCCCCGCTCGCTCCGGTGCTTCCCCGGGCACGCCGAGGCCACCTCTGCACTCGCCGTGAGCTCCTCTACCGATTCCCCCTTCTCCCATGTCCATTAGCTCAGCGTAGCCTTCGTTTCCGTCGAGACCGAGACCTCACCGGCGCCGGACTTGACGCCGTCGTCGTTTTGGTTCGCCTCCGTTTAAACCGAGCACGTAGCCGTGCTCAGTGCACCCCCAGGAGGCCATAGCACCCCTCCGCACCCCCTGTCATGCTCCCTAACGCCGCCCCCGTGCTAACCCGAACTCCGGCGGCCGCAAAAGAGCTCGCCGCCGTTGACTCCGTCCACCCCCACTCGAACCACGGCCACCCACAGATGCGCCTCGCTTCCCTCTTTCAAACGCGCCCGTCCGCGCGTCAAACGGTGGCCTGTAGGCGAAACCCGAGTCACTCCAGTGCGCCTCCGCCGCGTTTTGGTCGCCGCCGGCGTAACCCCGGCGAGGGTGACGTGGCAGATTAGTTAGGGCTAATGACGCACTTAGTCAACACCTAGTGACACTGACAGCAGGGCCCCACTGACTAATTAAACATAGATTAGTTTCTATTTAGTTTTAACTAATCACAGTGGCCCCACGCGTCAGCGTTGACCATGCTGACGTGGCCATTGACTGGGTCCACATGTCAGTGACCCTAACTAGCACCGTGACACCGACCAGTGGGACCCCACTGGTCAGGTTTAACCCTGGCCAGCCCGTTGACTCGCTGACGTAGTGATGACGTGAGGCTGATGCAGTATTACATTTTCTGGATTTATTTTTAATCAGGAAATTCCAGAAAATAGTATAAACTTCTAAAAATCATATAAAATCAACCGTAGCTCAGAATGAAATAATTTATATATCAAAAAATGATCAGAAAAATGCAATCTATCCATCTGTATCATTTCCATGCATGTCAAACTAAGTTATACCTGCTGTATAGGTGAAAACATGATAATGCACTATTTGAATTCATAGTTTGAATTTGAATTTGAACCTTGAGTTCAAATCAACCCAAACCTTTCTGTTGCTAGTTACATTAGGCCAAATCACGTCATATTGCCATGTCATGATCATGCATCATATTGTGCATTGCATTGATTGTGTTCTTCTTTGTTTGCCGGTGATTGTCCCCTCTCGATAGCCGTGATTCCGACGATGAGTTCGATGACACCGATGAAGAACTATAATATCTTCAGAAGTGCCAGGCAAGCAAACCCCCTTGTTCATTCCGATACAATCCCATTCTCTCGCTCCTGCTCTCTTCTACTGCATTAGGACAACATCGATTCAACTGTTACATGTTGCGGTAGTTGAACCCCTTTTCCTCTACATGACCTGTCATTGCCACAGTAAATAGATGAAACCCACTAGCATGAGTAGGAGTTGTTTGAGCCCTGATGTGCCTACTCATTCATGCTTGTTTGTCATGCCTGCTACTGCTTAGAGTTGAGTCGGGTCTGATTCATCGGGGATGAATTGGAATGGTGATGAACATGTCCTACTGTGTGTGAGCTAAGTGTGTGAACACGATTTGGTAAAGGCAGCGGTGAGAGGCCATGTAGGAGTACATGGTGGGTTGTCTCATTGAAGCCGTCCTCAGGAACTGAGTTCTGTGTTTGTGATCCATGATACAGTTACTACCACGCATTGGGCCCGAAACCAATGGACCCCCTCGGCTTCTTATTCACCCTTGTCCTCTGTCCAGGAGTTGCACGTAGTTTCTGGTGTTTGTAGTAAGCTGGAGGCCGTGGACAGCGCTGACCAAGGGGTGGGTTGTGATGCGGTAGGCTCGTGGCCCGGTGTACCGAGTCGCCCGTTTGGTGACCGGGAACCCTGCACACATCGTTCGGGGCCGTATGTGGAAACCTCGGCCGGACTCCCTGCGGATGGAACCTGAATAGGCGATCAACCTGGACTAGAGACTTGAGTGTTTAGGTAGGCTGTGGCCGACTCCCTCGCCAGGCTTCCGCTTGAAGGTTGCCGAGGTACACGACGTGTACATGGTGGTAAGTGGCGAGAGCGTGTGTGACGAAGTACACCCCTGCAGGGTTAATATGATCTATTCGAATAGCCGTGTCCGCGGAAATGGACTTCTGGGTTGCCTACAACAGTTCATAGACAAGTGAAAGTGGATACTCTAAAATGCGCAAGATAAGCGTGAGTGCTATGGATGGCGTTCTCGTAGGGAGACGGGAGCGGATCCATAGTGGAGTATTGATATGGTGAATATGTGGACTCGTGTGCGCCACCTCAAAAGAGTTACTTGCAGTCGTAGTCAGGATAGCCACCGAGTCAAAGCTGGCTTGCTGCAGTTAAACTCCACCACCCCCTTTGTTGATACCGATGCATATGTAGATAGTTCTGATGTAAGTCTTGCTGAGTACATTTGTACTCACGTTTGCTTATTTTATGTTTTGCAGAGAGACGTCAGTCTCGCTAGTAGTTCCGTGTGGACTTCGACGTTTAGCTTGATACCTCAGCTACGATCTTGTGCCCTCGGCAGGATCTAGTAAATAGTCAGGCTTTGCAGCCTTTTTCTTTTGTAGATGCCTGTACTCAGACATGTTAAGCTTCCGCATGTGCTCTGACTTGTATGCTCTGAATGTTGGGTCATGAGACCCATGTTTGTAATATCTGGCTCTTCGGAGCCTAATGAATAAATACTCTGAGTCGTAGAGTCTTGTTGTGATGCCATGTTGTATTTGCACATATCGAGCATATTGTGTGTATGATTGAAATGCTTGGTATGTGTGGGATCCGACAACCTAGTTGTTTATCCTTGGTAGCCTCTCTTATGGGGAAATGTAGTCTTGTGCTTCCATGAGCCATAGTAGTCCGCTACAGCCCGGTTCACCGGAGTCCTGCTAGCCCAGCACTACTGCTCCGGAACACTTGACTGGCCGGCATGTGATTCACTTCGTTCCTGTGTCTGTCCCTTCGGGGAAATGTCACGCGGTGACATCCGGAGTCCTGCCTAGCCCGCTACAGCCCGGGTTCCCAGAGTCCTGTTAGCCCAGTGCTACAGCCCGGATTCGCACGCTGCTGACCGACACGTTCGATGTTGATTCATGTATGCCTGTCCCCATACGTTAGTGCCGCTCTGGGTTCACGACTAGCCATGTCGGCCCGGGTTCTCTGTCATATGGATGCTAGCGACATTGTCATATACGCGAGCCAAAAGGCGCAAACGGTCCCGGGCCATGGTAAGGCGACACCCGTGGGAGTACCGTGCGTGAGGCCGCAAAGCGATATGAGGTGTTACAGGCTAGATCGGTGTGACTTGGAATCGGGGTCCCGACAATCTCCCTATCCGGACTATCCTCTCCGGTTTATATTGGCACCGGAGAGATCTAGGGTTACATGGGGTCGGTTACATAAGAGGGAATCATCATAGTCGGTCGCCTAGCTTGCCTTCCACGCCAAGGAGAGTCCAATCCGGACACGGGTATAGTCTTCGGCCTTCATATCTTCACAGCCCATCAATCCGGCCCATGGATAATAGGTCGGATGCCCGAGGACCCCTTAGTCCAGGACACCCTCAGTAGCTCCTGAACCTGGCTTCAATGACGAGGAGTCCGGCGCGTAGATTGTCTTCGGCATTGCAAGGCGGGTTCCCCTTCTTCCGAACTTCAAGATAATCTTCGGATGCGATGATTGTATCTGGACCTGTTACACACACCATACACAACCGCAGAGAGAATATATATATTTTACACGAGCTCTATCCGCTGACAGCTTTTTACAACACAACATCACGTCCGCTCGGTCATAATTTCGAACCGTTTTTCGTTTGTCGCTCCACATTCCGAGATGCGGTTGCCATTGGCATGTCTTGTCGAAGCAGAGAATGTGTCCCCCTATTGCGGGATTCTCATCAACGCGGGCATGGGTAACCCAACCGTGTCGTTTGCACGGCCCTTGGGAACAAGCGAGTTTAAGGCGAGTGGAGAGGCGCTTGACATTCATGGCCTTTATAAGGGGTTAAGGATTCCCTTTCTTTACCCACACCTCGGTTCCTCCTTAGCCCTTCCGTCCCTGAGCTCCAGCGCCCAAGATTTAGCTTTTCCCTTGTTCGAGAAAGCACTCCAAAAATGTCTGGATCCGGAGCTGGAGGTAAGTGGATGGCCTCTTCCGTCAAGAAGAAGGATATCAAGGAGCTCCGGTAGGCTGGATATCTGGCCAAGGAGATCACTCATCAACTGCCGGCCAAGGGACAGATCGTCCCCACTCCTGAGCCCCACGAGAGGGTTGTGTTTCTTACACATTTCGTCCGCGGGCTGGGGTTCCCTCTTCATACATTCGTCCTTGGGTTGATGTTTTACTACGGGCTGGATTTTCATGACCTAGCCCCCAACTTTATACTCAATATCTCAGCATTTATCATTGTGTGCGAAGCCTTTCTCCGCATCCCGCCTCACTTCGGCCTATGGCTGAAGACCTTCAACGTGAAACCGAAGGTGGTGAGCGGTCAACAAGCAGAGTGCAGAGGCGCTATGGTGGGGAAAATGCCCAATGTCACCTGGCCCGAAGGGTTCTTCGCGGAGACGGTGAAGGGATGGTAGTCGGGGTGGTTTTACATCACCGAGCCGCGTGACACCAATTGGGTAGCAGCCCCCGGATTCCGATCCGGAGTTCTGATGCGGCTCACTTCCTGGCAGGAGAAGGGTCTGACCTGGGGATCCTTGGACGAGATAACTGGGCTCCAGACATGCATCCAGAACATGATAACCAAGAAGATCAAGCTTGTGAATGTGATCCAGGTTATGCTCATTCGCCGGATCCTTCCGTGCCAACACCGGACTTGCTATTTGTGGGAGTACGACCCCGCCGAGCACCAGACGCTACTAGGGCTCTTCGGCACAACGCACGAAGGCATCTGGAAGGCGCTCTTCAAGGCTGGCGAGACACCCCCGCCTGCGACTAAAAATCGCGGGCTTAGCTCACAGCGCCAGGCCAATCCGATAAGTCTTTTAATGTTTTCGAGGTATACCCTTCACCGGCATATTTTGAGGACGGATACTGAGCACCTCCACCTACTTTACCAGGCCTGGATCAAGGTGGCAGAGCAAAGTAACTGTCCAGCTCCGCTTCTTGAGGAGGAAGAATTTCCACTTCTGATGAAGATGTTTTTTCCTGCGCCGTATGACGTGCCAGAGAAGACGGCCAAGAAAGTGGCCAAAGGGGCCAAGAAAGGCCCTTGCCAAAAAGGCGTTTCGGACATGTCGTCTGAGGACGAGACTTCCTCTTCGTCCGATGACGATGATGATGAAGAAGAAGAAAACGATTCCCCACCTGAGGTGGGGAGGAAGAAGAGGGCGGCCCCCCGGATCCGGAGGCGAAAGCGCCTAAGAGGGTTAAAGGCTCCCAAGCGGATAACTCCATGTGGGATATTGATAGTAGTCCGGAGCGCCCTCGCCAGACCAAGCCTCGGGCCGCTTCGTAAGTACCAGAATCCGCAAACGCATGGCCTTCCTGGTTTGTAATATTGACATATTGTAAGCTTTGTTACTGCAGTCCGGCACGCGATGGCTCCCCGCAATCCTCAACTGAGGATTGGTTGGACTCGAAGGAGATGGCTAGCATGTAGCCGCCAACTGATCATTCTGCCTCACCCAAGGGTGATGACGAGGTGGTGTCCAAAAAGACTTTCCTAGGCCGGGAGGAGATTCCGGAGATCATCGGGGTGACGCCCCAGGATGACTCTTCGGCCGCCGGACATGCGGGGGGGGGGGAGTCCCCATGGGGACTGGTGACGGGGCCCGAGTTCCCTTCGGACCTCAGCCGGATACCATTCCAGAGATCTACATGGCTCCAGGGTCCAGCGAACAGCATTCCCTGCAAGGAGGGAATGTGCCTGTTCCACCGGTGACCTCTGTCCAACCAGAGGCGCCGGAAAATCTGCTTGAGGCGCTATGAGGCGCTTCTATTGTGGATGAACATTGTGTCCTTATGGACACGGTGATAGAGAAGGTTTAGTTCGTCAAAAGCGGACTGACCGAAGCCTGCTTTAGCCTTCTAACGGGCTTTGAGGTAAATAGTGTGATTGTAGGAAAAATATCACAACATAGACAGTAGCCCCTGATGCTCTGTTTGGTGTTCGGGAAGAAAAGCCGAACAGAGGATCAAGAATAAATATCGCATGAGTCTAACAAGAATTGTCTATGTGAATAAGCAGGTATCGCTTCAGGCTGCCACTGCTCATGCTGCGGAGGTCTCCGGACTGAAGCAGAAACTGGAGCGGGCCGAGGAGGAGGTCGGCCTCATGAAGAAGCAGCTGGAGGATAGCCAAGGTATGCAGTAACCTGTGGATATATTTCAAATAAATGAATAGTCCAACTGGACTAAAGTGTCATAAACTTTATTAGGGGCCACGACCGAGGTGGCAACCCTTACGAAGGCGCTAGCCGAGGCCGAGGGCAAAGCGGCCAAGGAACGCGCCTCGCGCGAGGAGCACGAGGCCTGGGTTGTCGAGGCGCAGCAATAACTCCAGGGCGCGATAGAGAGATTTGAGTCCCTGGAGCGCGATTGTAAGGCGCAAGAATCCAAATTGGCGAAGGTCCGCCAGAGCGCGCAGGATGCATGAGCTGAAGCCCAGAGCGCCCTCCAGGAAATTCAGACGGCCAAGAAGATTACAGCGGGTATGTCTTTCACCATGCATAGCAAGTATATAGAAGAAATGTTCCTTGTACTTATCCTGAATTTGGATTTTCCAGGGGCGTTTACGGATCTGCCGCACAGTGTATCAGATGCTGCCGAGTATTACAGAGCCGAAGAAGGGATGTCTACGGAGAAGCTATTCTGGTCCCAACATCTGGGATCCGAACATCCGGTGCCCTTCAGCGACCAGCTAGAGCAGTTGGTCGAGCTGCACAGGTTGGAAGAGCTAGCCATGAAGGACCTGATAGTCCGGCTGTGGCCTCCCGATCCTATACCTAGCAGTTACTTCGGACTTGTGAAGCGGCTTGTGAGTGCCTGTCCGCGGCTCAAAGCCGTGAAGCGGTCGGTCTGCATTGAAGGTGTGCGTATGGCCTTCGCCCGCGTCAAGACGCATTGGGCGAAGCTGGATGCCAAGAAGCTGAGTACCGAGGGACCGCCAGAGAGCAAGGAGCATCGTCGACCTGAGCACTATTTTGATGGTGTTCTGGAGGGGTCACGCCTTGTGGCGGAGCAATGTTCGAAGGATGTTATATTCCCATGAGAACATGTATATTTCCTTGTTCTGTAATATGGAACAATGATGTTATGTAGTATAATGTTTATGATTTAAATTTTGCCTCCTGTGCGGCCGTTTATTAAATCTGAGGGTTGACCAGTCGTCGGCTTCTGCCCCCACGTAGATAGTACAGGGGTGTTCGGGATAAATCTAAACACTCTTTACTCCACATTATGGTCCTTAAAGGAGGTGTTTAGTGCAACGAACAAGGCAATCAGACTATGCGGCCTTTACCGCCCTCACTTAGCCATAGGAGTTTGACAATTAATAAAGTTGGCGAAGCCCCTGGTGTTCAGAAGGCCGAATTAGTGGCGTTATACATGCCTAATTGGAGGAACCGATTCTTCGCCAGAAGCGGAAAAAATCTCCAACGATTTGGAACCTCGCGAACAGCTGACCGGCTCTCGCCGCATCATGATAGTCAGTTTTCGGCTTTCTCTACTGAGGTGCTCGTCCGGAATAACCGGGACACAATCGCAGTAGTTCTCGCTTTACTACCCTAGCCGATATAGCGGAACGTAAGGTAGTAAACACAGGAGCCGGGCAACCCAACTATTGACCAAAGACATGATTCGGAGCCAATGCATATAATGCTATAAGTTCGGGGTGCTGAACTGTACTGTAAAAGTGTTCGGACTTTTATTGCCGTGATGCGGGGTGTAATGAAGCCCCTGGCGTAGCAGTGCGTACCATGGTGTACGTGTGCAATGAGTACTAGATACTACGGTGAGGAAACGGAAAAAATGAAGTAATGAGTTGACGCCACCATTTATTCACCATTGTGATGTAACTAGTACGTCGAGGCGTACTTTGTGCAAGTCATGCGATGAGCGAGTAAGGCTATTTAACATGCCGTAACCAAGGGCGAGCTGCGTGTGGGTATGTAAAACAAGTGTGTGTCAGTGTGGAACAACACCTATGGGATCACAAGAATCCCTAATACGGTTGCCGGGGCGCGGGGTTGCGAGAAGAGCAGGATTAGTAACCAGCACAAGGATCGTTTACCCAGGTTCGGGCCGCGAGGATGCGTAAAACCCTAGTCCTGCTTTGGTGGGTGTATTTCAGAGAGTTCTTGAGCTCTCGAACTAGCTGTGGTGAGTGTGCGGTTCGAAAGAGCTGAATCCTTCTCCAGTATGCCATGGGCCTCCTTTTATAGTTGAAAGGGGCTGCCACAGTGGCACACAGGAGGTGGAAAGGCGCGTAGTGCTCTGAGCTTATCGCTTGTATTACAGGACAAGACGCATTTAATGCGTAGCTTAGGTGTCCTCTTGCTTTATTGGGGACGGGGGCGAGGCCCGTCCTGTCCGTCGCCGCTCCTCCTTGCTTCGACACGCGCCCTGGCTAGCGACGCATGTGGCGCCACGTAGGCAGGCAGGCAGCTGAGGTGGCGCGGTGGTGGAGCCTCTACGAAGATCTGCATGCCGCCATGCAGGTGCTTGATGAGTTGGCCTGGGAGCTGCATGTTGCCACGCAGGAGCCCGCCCAGCTGGTTGGGCTGGCAGCTGCATGTGAACGGTGGTGGAAACTTGGTTGGCGCGGGCTTGGCGGTAGCCCTACTGGCGTCCTTGGTGAGGGCCTTGCCGGGTGGCCCGGCAAGGGTCTTGCCGCGTGACCCGGCAAGGGTCTTGCCGTGTGACCCGGCAAGGGTCTTGCCGTGGCGCGCTGTCGTCCCCGGCAAGGACCTTGCCGGGGGTCTGGTGGCCTTCCTCGGCAAGGATCTTGCCGAGGATCGTCGTCTTCTAATCCTCATCTGATCTTGAGTGTTCCTTGTCTTTACAAAGATCTGCATGCCACCATGGAGGTGCCTCCCGAGCCCTGGCCCAACGTGATGCTGCAGACCGTGGGCTCAAGGGTGGCTCGCTCTACTGGTGTGGGGCAGGCTGCCCCGGCAAGGATCTTGCCAGGGCTGCTGAGGCTGCCCCGGCAAGGGTCTTGCCGGGGGAACCTACTTCGTCCCACTGCTCTTTGTGGTCTTGGCCTTGGCGTTGCTCTGGTTATCTTGGGCTTTGGTTTTACCTTGGTTCACCTCCCCTGCTCTGCTTGGTGTGGCCGTGGGCGTGGCTCCTACTATCCGTGCAAGGGTAAAGCGGTACAAAAGTGCGCCCCTCCTTTTGTACACAGAGAGGAGCCCCCGGGCCTGGGCCACACATAAGCGCGACACGTTGTTGGGCCAGGCCCAAAACCGTGCGCGTGTAGGCAGGGAGGATTTTACCACGGTAAAACTTTTCACGCGCAGCGCTTCCCACGACCTGCGCGCGGCGCGGCGTGGCATGGAGGGGTGCGCGTGACGTGGGCGGCATGCGTGGGGCGGTTCCTGCACGCATGCGTCACATCGTGGTAAAGAGGCGGCTCGCACCTTCCCCATAAAAAGAGGGAGGCGTGGAGGCCCGGCTCATTTACCGCGCGGGGCCGGGTCGCGGTCTTCAAGGCGTCCACACCCCATGATCACGGGGTGGGGAGAGGTCGCCTCACCCGCCCCCTCGATTCTGCATGTTCGCCACACGTCCTCCATGCGCTTGGGGTGGCAAGCGGTGGAGGCGGGAAACCGGGCCGTCGCTGGTTGGGGCAGCGGGTCGGTCCCGATTCCCTGCGCCTCTGGTGGCTGGATTGGACGAGCGGGGCGGCCGAGCCCCGACCCCGCCCCTTTATAAGGAGGGGGAAGGTGGGATGGCGTCCCGCACTCTTCCGTCATCCATCTCCTCTCGCTTCTGCTTCTTCCTTTCACTCGCCATGGAGAAAGGGAATCCTGGTCCCTCGATGGTGGCGGCGAGGGTCGCCGCTTGACAGCGCGTCCCTCCCCCTTCCGAGCCCGCGGTGGTGGAGCCAGCCACAAGGGGAAGGGGGAGGGGGCGAGGCCGGGGCAGAGGTCGTAGTGCTCGGGAAAGAGGAGGATGGGGCGGCGCGCCGGCTTCGCCCCCGCCAATATGCCTTTTCCGATGGAAGGCCACGTTGGAGACCAGCCCCGCGAATTCTTCATCAGGCTGCGCCGGCCTCCGCGTCACCGTCTTCGTCTTCCCGCCCTGTTTGCTCGGGAGATGGAGCGTGACCCGCCCCAATCCCTCAGGTTGCACATGAGGGGCTGTGGGAATGGGGGCACGCAGGTCGACGTCAACTTCCCGGCTCCTCGGGTCATGTACCTCTGTCGTGGGTGGAAGACGTTCGCTCGCATCCACAGCCTGACGGCGGGGCTCGTCCTCTACTTCAAATTAATGAGGACGGCCTGCTCTCCATGAAGGTCTTCGGAGACTTCGGGACTCGCCTGAAGTGTTTCGTGGAGAGCTCCTCCGACCGAGATTCCGACGATGGAAGCTCTTCCTCGAGAGAGAGTGAGGAGGAGGACAACGGGGCAGATGACGGGGATGAGTCCGACTAGGCGTCGGACGCCCCGCGCCTGAGCGGGTGCGGCAGTAGCAGCATCTGCACCTGGCCGCTCCTCCGGCAAAGTTTTGCCGGGGGTGGGGCCAGCTCCTTGAACTTCTCGGGGCCGTCTCCCAGGGCGGCTGGCGTCGGGAGGATGCGGAAGAGGAAGAGGGCGGGCGGCAAGGCCGTCAACTCGGAGTACGCGGGCACCGACGCCTTCATCACGTATTGCCGGTCCTGCCGCCTCGTCTTCCAGCTCCTTTCCCGGCACCGTCATCACCGGCCCACCCGTAGGTGGCCACCGAGGTGTTCTCTTGGTGCTTTCTGCTGCTCGTAGCTCGCCTAGGCGCCCCTTTTGCCCTTTCGCCTCCTTCACCTGCCTCCTGAGGAGAGGGACAAGAAAGGGATTACGGGCATCTTATCTCTTTTTTAATCTGTAAGCCTTCGGGCCTTGTTAAATTTAAAGCTTGTAATCCCCCTTGTTCATGTTTTTCATTCCATACGGACTGTACCTGTGTGGGATGTTTTTAATGAAAGAGGGATGTTTGCTGGGTTTTTCGTGGGTAGACTCCGCGACAAGGAGCGAATCCTTGTTACAATTTAACATAAACGTTTTCCGCCCGGCAACAGGCCTTGCCGTCCCCCCACTTCGCTCGAACATTCTCGCGCCCTTGGCGGAGGCAGGGATGAAGCGGGCTTAGACTCCTCGTTACACTTCCTTGCCACCGCGACTACAACCAAATCCAGGCCCAGGAGATAATCCTTGGGTATAGAAAAGGGGAGCACGGTGGCCTAGAAATAAAACGAGGTTTCACATATGCCGGTTCCGTTCCGAAATGCATGATAGAGGATGAAAGACTTACCTGGATCTGCAGCCCCCGGCAACTTTGTCTTGCCGCGGTTGGATCCTTGTGCTTGCAGCCCCCCGCGACTCTGGTTTGCCGGGGGCAGGACGGCGGTCCGTTTCCTTTCTTCCAAGTAGCTGAGCAGAAGTGCTCATGTGCCCTGCGAACCAAAAGAGGACAGAAAAGAAACAGATAGACGCGCACTCGACCTCTAGGCTAGGGGTTAGTCGCCGCTAAGCACTATCAACCCTAACCAAGGAAGAGACTCGACCTAGCATGCATGCTATAACTTAGGGCGCCAGCGCTTCATTTATTTATGCTCAGGGTCTGCGCCTGGCTTTGTACGAAGGGTTACATGCCTTGCCGGCAAAGCTTGTACAAAAGGTGGCTTGCCGGGAGGCCCGCCAAGCCGCGCCTTATGGGTAAAACTTGCGAAGATGCTCGATGTTCCAGGAGTTGCTCAATGGGACAGCATCTTCGGTCTCCAGGCGGACTGCGCCGGGCCTGGTGACTCGCATTACCCGATAAGGGCCTTCCCACTTTGGCATCAACTTGTTGGAATTCTTGGCCGACTGAACGCGCCGAAGAACAAGGTCGCCTTCCTCAAAGCTTCGGGCATGAACCTTGCGGCTATGGTAGCGGCGCAAGGCTTGCTGGTAGCGTGCTACTCTCACAGCCACCCGAAGACGATCTTCCTCAAGGAGCATCGCGTCATCTTGGTGCAAGTACTCTTGCTCAAGCTCATCATAAGCGAGCACTCGAGGTGACCTGTATATGAGTTCCGTGGGGAGAACTGCCTCTGCCCCATATACTAGGGCAAAGGGTGTTTGACCGGTGGCTCGATTTGGCGTCGCCCTGATCGACCAAAGAACCGCCGGAAACTCATCAATCCAGTGCATTCCACTCTTGTGCAGTTTGTCAAAGGTCTTCGTCCTTAGGCCTCGCAACACTTCAGCATTTGCCCTCTCCGCTTGGCCGTTGCTCCGTGGGTGTGCCACGGAAGCAAAACAGACCTTGCTGCCGAGGTCTTGAATGTATTGCATGAAGGTGTGGCTTGTGAACTGCGTGCCGTTGTTGGTGATGACTCTGTTTGGCACACCAAAATGGCAGACCAGTCCCTTGAAGAACTTGACAGCTGACTGAGCAAGCACCTTTCTCACTGCTTCCACCTCCGGCCACTTTGTGAACTTGTCGATTGCAACATACAAGTACTCAAAGCCCCCGACATCGCGGGGGAAAGGGCCTGTAGCGACCCGATCCGAATGGATCATGTCTCTGTGCTTAAATGTCATCCCTGGATCGGTATGCTGACACACACTGTACTCGAGGATTTATAACAGAGGTAAATCACATGTATAAAGTAACGTAAATACTATTACCTCAATCCAAATAGCGGAAGTAACAAGGTTGTGGGTTTCCCATCAACACCAACGGCAAAGTTGAGTGTAGAAATCGTAACCCTAACGTATCACTTACTCGTCATAAGATATTCTGCAACATGAGACGTTGCAGCCACAGAGGGTCAGTACATTGAATGTACTGGCAAATTCACACCATAGAGCAAGGATGAACAAAGGCTATCACCACACGCATATATGGCTGGTGGAAAAGCTATATGGTTATAATGGTTTTGCGAAAAGCCAAATTTTCCCTACTGCAAAGGAATAAATTTTATTTAACTATCATGGTGGTTGTTAAACATTGAGAAGGTACCTCCAACTCAATCCCAATTATGTAAAATCATTAACCCAACAAAATTAATTAAAGTAACATGATGAGATTCACATGATAATCCAAGTATTAGATACTCAAGATGTCCATAACCGGCGACACGGCTAATCACGATTAGTTTGTACACTCTGCAGAGGTTTGCGCACTTTTCCCCACAAGACACGATCTCCTCCGTTGGATTTCTCGCATTGCATGGTGTTTGAGAAACGGATGACCGAGACACAGTCTTTCATAAGCATTAACTCTAACCTTGGGTAGACAGTACCACCTACACCCCCTACATCTGCTAGCCTACCACTGGAAGAGGTCATGCAACATACTCAACTATGCTAGAGCCCATAATAGCTTGTGGCTGCACACGGAAGTTTCTAGCATGAAAAATCTTATGATCCCTTTGATTCTGGGTGGCGGTCCATAGGATGATCACACGGGTACTCCGGGATATCCAAAAATACAGGCAACACTGGGTTCCCCAGGTGACTCAATCCACCCAGATGTTTAGTTAAGTAGCCACCTTAAGTTGAACCATTAATTAACAATCTCACATCTGTCATGGAAATTCACTCAAACCCAATCCACGTCTACGAGCATAGCATAGCAATACAAGTAAACGTAGAAGTAACTCCCAAAGGTTTGATAAAAAACAGGGCAATAGGTTCCTACCTCATCAACTACTTCCCAATACCCACATGTTATCAATCCTACTCATGCAATGTTTGAGGGTTGAATCTAATGCATAAAAACTTGGTATGAAAGGGATATGATCAAAGTGTGAACTTGCCTGCAATGTTGATGAAGATGATTCGCACTCATAACTCTGGATAGATCTACTCGCCCCACTCCGGTCAATCTATCGTAAGCAAGCAATAGCAACCATACATAAGCAATCACTCAAAAGATCAGAAAGAACGAGCAAAACAATTCGGAAAACTTCAAAACCAAGCAAATAACTCTTCTAACATCAAACTATTTCTAACAGTACCAAAATTATGTGAATTTGGCCTTATCAGAAAGTTTACGTCAAGAGCTTTAATTTGCAAAAAGAATCAACTAAATCGGAGTTACGAAACTCATGTTACGATCAAAAGAAGATTCAAATTCAAATCTGATCTAATTCAAATTTTAAAATTTCAAAAACATGTTTGAGTTGGATTACTCGATAGAGGGGATCATAACGAAGACGTCGGCGTTGGTTTCGTTGGATTTGGACAAACGAGGTAAAAAGTTGTGGTCGTTTGAAAAACAGGGGCTAAACGGTAAATAAAAATCATCAGAGATAGGTCCCTGGCGAAAAACTGAAATAAAGAAAAAAAACTAAATAGCGAACGTTCGCTACAGAAACTTACGCGACGAAACCGTTTGCTACAAAACCTAACTAGCGAGCGGTAGCTAAATAACTAATCCTAAAAAAAAAGATCTAGGTTTTCTTAATAAAACCAAAAACGAATAAAAAAATAAACCGGGGCGGTTCACGGTTTATACCGGTTGGGTTTTCATCGAAAACCGGCGGTTTTCGGCGGCGGATCGGGTTCGGCGAAGTCGGGGCAGTGGCGTGCTCTGGCGACGGCGGTCGGTGACGGCGGCGCGTGGGCAAGGCGAGCGGCGGCGGCTGCGCGAGGCGGTGGCGCTGGCGGAGTGTGGTGACGGCGGAGCGGCGCAGCAGGCGGCGGCGGCGCAGGCGAGGTGCAGCGACGGCGGCGCGAGGGGCGACGAGGAGAGGGGGCGGCGCGGGGCTCCGGGCGGCGATATTTATAGGCGCGGGAGGCGAGGCCTGCCGTGGGCGAGGGGCAGCGACGGCGTGGCGGCGCCGGACTCCGGGAGGAGTCCCGGTCGCGCACGGGAGGAGGGAGGCGGCGGCGACCTGGGCCGGCTGGGCTGGCTCGGCTGGGCCGGCCCAGTACGAAAGAAGAGAGTTTTTTTAACATTTTTTTACTGACAACAAAAATACGAATAAACACAAATAAAATAAAATAAACTATAGGCATATAATATATCAAAATTTTCAGAATAAGATTTTCTACGACATGAACATTTTTGTAAAGTCAAATAAAATCCACACAAATTTAAATAGATCAAACGGTGCTACTGCCTTAAGAAAATCCAATAAAAATAATTTTAAAAATACCAAAATGATTTCAAATTTATTTCTCTCCAATTTTCTGATGTAGGGAATCATTTTACCCTAATTTCTTTATATTTTATTTTTGGAGAAAAATAATTTGAATAAAACCCAAATAACTCCGAATTAAAATAATTTCCAAGAGGACTTTGAATTTGATCCTTTGCAACTCCCAACTCATATTTCATATGTTTTGAAGAAGTCATTTTATCTTCTCTCATGAAAATCATTGAGTTGCATAAAGTTTCGGAATTGGAAATATTTTCAAATGATATTCAAATATTTTCAACACCCCTTGTCATTTAAATAAATGGAAGAAGTCATGTCATCTTCTCTCCAGGGTTTTGTGATGAAAAGAATTTGAATCCATGGAGATCATAAAAGCAAAATGAAAGTTTGGGAAAGTCCTTTTATTCCCTCTCATTTAACTTTCAAAAAGTTTCGAATTCCACTCACTTTCAGTCAATCAATCAAACAATCAATCCAATCTATCTATTTATTATAACATTCCAAAATTTAGAATTTTGGGATGTTACAAACTACCACCCTTAAAATGAATCTCGTCCTCGAGATTCGGAGAGGCTAGAAAGAAATAGGTTAGGGTTTGGGGGTCTTCTCAAAAATCCATCGATCATCTCAGGGGTCTGGGGTGCTACCACCCTTAGAAACATGGTTACGGTTCCATCAAAACTCAGATACTCCATCCTTATTCTTGACAGGGTCGGTCTTCTCAGATTCTTGAGATAATTCCTTCTCTGGGCTCTTCCGGTGGTGGCATAACCTTTACCACAATTTCTGTGTCCATTTCATCTTGGTATGGTTATTCCATGACTGGGTCTTCTTAGCTGACGGGTCAGGCGCCATTACTTAACACTATCGACATCTCATGGTGGTCAACAATTTACGGTTTCTCCTACAGGAAAATGGGTCTGGGTTGATCCTCACCATATAACCTACGATTGGCAAGAGCTGCCTTGTACAAGGGGAAAAAATACTTACACAATTTAAGGTTCAAACAAGGTTTTGCTCGTCGTCTCTCTACTATAGGTAAGTCACTCAGATTTACCATCCCGTATAGCAAGGCGAATAATAAGAGTAAGTCGGTATGGTGATCAATCCATCCCGCACCCAAATCATTACCTTGTACATGGTTTAGCTTATCTCGCATTCTAACACTCGGTCATCCTTGCAAGCATTGCAGAATTTCTCTTGTCGACGAACCAAGTTCGGATAAATCCATGGATTCTGCAAGCCAAACAAACATCTATCGTTCCTTCACAACTCTCAGGTTTTGCGTAAACTCCTATAAAATCGTCGGTTGATACAGGTATATCCTCTTCCAGGATTTTTCCTTCAGTAAGAGTGTGCTTGCTTCTTGGCAGGTCCTGGGGCCTGTGGGTTATGGCCCATCTCATCACTTGTAAACCTTGAACTCATCATCGGGCAACTGATCCTTAATCCGACGTCCAACTTCCTGGTATTCTTAAATCCATCCAATTGTACTGTCTTCCTTCCTTCTATTGGCACCAAACTAGGACATGATTACTTAGACTCATCATGGAATTTCCATTGATACATATTTCCAACATCATACCTCCTTTGTATCCAATAGTACTTCATCTCTTCATCCTCGGGGGATATCCCACATACCGAGATAAAAAAACTTATACTTATGAAGTCCATACTCCACTTCGTGGAACATCATTATCCTTTCCAGGGTCAAGCGTCCTTACAGGGGAATATTGGCCATCTCTGCATGCACTTCTTCAACTGGGAAACGTGAAACACATGATGAACTCCTGACAGTCCTTCGGGTGACTCAAACTTGTTGGCCACTTCTCCCATACGCTCCAAAACTCCGTATGGTCCTACAAATCTCGGTGCTAACTTTCCCTTAACTCCAAATCGTTTAACTCCTTGTAGAGGGAACACACGAAGACATGCTCTGTCTCCAATTTCATAGACTACCTCCTTGTGTTTTTAAGTCTGCATAACTCTTCTGCCAGGACTGAGCTACCTTCAGTCTATCTCGAATCAACTTAACATTCCCTTCTGACTCCTTGATCACATTTGGTCCAAACAACTGATGTTCTCCAACTTCATCCCGCATCAACGGTGTCTGGCTCCTTCTCCCATACAAAGCTTCAAAAGGGGCCATCTTCAAACTGGCTTGGTAACTATTGTTGTATGAGAACTCCGCGTAAGGTAGATTATCATCCCTACTAGATCCCTAATCTAGCGCACACGCTCTCAACATGTCCTCCAGAATCTGATTGACTCTCTCGGTCTATCCATCTGTCTGCGGATGAAAGGCTGTACTGAACTCTAGCCTAGTACCCAAAGTGTGGTGCAGCTGATTCCAAAACTTTGAGGTAAACTGTGTTCCTCTATCTGATATGATGGTCCTCGGAACTCCATGCAGACATATGATCCTGGTCAAATATATCTTGGCCAACTTCGCACTTGTATAGGTGGTTTTCACTGGGATAAAGTGAGCCACTTTGGTCAAGCAAATCAACTACTACCTAGATAGAATCATATCCCGTTCGGGTTCTGGGAAATCCGGTAATGAAATCCATGCCAAGCTTATCCCACTTCCATTCGGGTATCGGCATAGGCTGTAGTAATCCGGCTGGCTTCTGATGCTCTGCCTTTACTCTCTGGCATACATCACCTACGATGACATACTCCGCAATAACCTTCTTCATACCAGTCCACCAGAAACGCTCCTTCAAATCCAAATACATCTTGGTGTTTCCAGGGCGAATTGAGTATGGTGAGTCATGAGCCTCCTGAAGTATTAACTTCCTGATCTTTGCATTATTGGGCACATATACACGGTCCTCGAACCATAAGGTGTCGTGCTCATCCTTACGAAAACCTTTGGCCTTTCCTTTGCTCATCCTCTCTTTTACCTCAGCAATCTCTTTGTCATCCTTCTGAGCTTCACGGATCTTTCCCAACAATGTAGACTGAACTTCCATTACTGCAACAAAACCTTTGGGAACAATCTCCAACCGGAGTTCCCTGAGATCCTCGGCTCACTCCTTTGGCAATCCTCCGCTTATGAGGGTATTCGTCCTTGTTTTCTTTATGGTTGTGTCCTATTTCTCCACAAAGCTTGTATGCACAAGGTTTCTTCATATCCTTTCCATAAGGCCTCAATTTCTGGGACACAAGCCAAGACTTTGGCAAAGTCAACTTAAATTCTTTCCAAGTGGTTACTCCTTGCCATCCATTGCTGGTTTGGTACATCCTCCACCAGGTAGTGGCACCTCTTTCAAAGCACTCAAGAGCATGCTGGGTCATATCCTTTCCGGCTATAGGGTTATTCTCCATGTGATCCTCCATGTTCTGAATCCATCGGTCCATCTCCAATTGACTCGTCGGTCCAGAAAATACAAGCTCATCTCCATTCATCCTCTATTGGGTCCAAGGGTTTTGGGGTGAGATAAGAGAGATAGAGAGGGATGCACACAATACAAACAATGGTTTTGAAAAGATAGATTTTATTGTGGCTGTCGGAAAAACAACAAACAAATGACAGCTCACAAACGTCGTATCTAACGTAGGTATAACAGGGGTTTGGTCTTCTAAAGGTCAATAAATCTTCAACGTCACCAAACTCTTCAAGTCTTGTTAATGTCTCCGATGGCTTCTTCCAATCATGCTTGTCCTTCTCAAGTTCTTTTGCCAAATCATCTCTGTTGACTCAAAGTCTCTTGTGACATCCTTGAATATTCTGGAGTTGCATTCCAAACTTCTGGGTTTCATCAACCTTGGCATGAACCATGGTCCTACTGTCCTTCAGTTCCTGACGAATCTCCGGTATCTCAAAATTTTGCTCCTCCAGCTTGGCTACTTTCAGCTTCTAGGTCCTGAGTTGTTCATGAAATGCTTCCTTTCAAATACGGCTTCTTGTAGCTCCATCTTAACTTCTTGATGTAACACTCCAGATCCTGGTGATACACCGGCTAAGGTTAAAACTTCATCTTGCTGATAGGTGCTCCATCAGCCTTCTACCATCCAATCCTTCCATGCATATGCATGCTTAACTCAGCACGGTGACAATAGCATAAGCGGGTGATAACATCATGGATAGCCGTGTTTCTGCTCTTGTCATTTCCATGAGCTATCTCTCCATAGTTGATATCTCCTGCCTTAGGGTTTTCCTTGACAGAACTTTGATTTTTTTAACTCTCCATGCTCCGGTCTTTCTTCGATACAACTTGCTCTCGGGTATTGACATCTTCCATAGTCTGCCAAGTTCCATAAGGGTAGCCTTCCTAGGTCATAAAAATCTGAGAATTCTTCAGAGTCTCCAATTCTCCTAGTCTTCAGAGTCTTCAACAGTTGTAGTTTCCATTATACAGATGCACGGTAAAATCTCCTTCATTCCGTAGTGGTCGTGGTTGTCCGATATCTTGTACTTCTTGAAGTGGTCTTATCCGCCAAATCTTTGAGTGGTCCAAAAGGAAAAAAGGGTATGGTCTCACTTAAAGGGAATATTTGAATAAGCTCAGAAAAGGAGAGAGGTAAAAGATCTTTTTGAAAAGGAAAGTTTTAGGGAAAATCCTTCCTATGGGCTTGCCAGTTTCTAGGGTCACGTCCTACAGTCAACATGTGCTCTGATACCATCTTGTAGCGACCCGATCCGAATGGATCAAGTCTCTGTGCTTAAGTGTCATCCCTGGATCGGTATGCTGACACACACAGTACTCGAGGATTTATAACAGAGGTAAATCACATGTATAAAGTAACGTAAATACTATTACCTCAATCCAAATAGCGGAAGTAACAAGGTTGTGGGTTCCCATCAACACCAACGGCAAAGTTGAGTGTAGAAATCGTAACCCTAACGTATCACTTACTCGTCGTAAGATATTCTGCAACATAAGACGTTGCAGCCACAGAGGGTCAGTACATTGAATGTACTGGCAAATTCACACCATAGAGCAAGGATGAACAAAGGCTATCACTACATGCATATATGGCTGGTGGAAAAGCTCTATGGTTATAATGTTTTTGCGAAAAGCCAATTTTTCCCTATTGCAAAGGAATAAATTTTATTTAACTATCATGGTGGTTGTTAAACATTGAGAAGGTACCTCCAACTCAATCCCAATTAAGTAACATCATTAACCCAACAAAATTAATTAAGGTAACATGATGAGATTCACATGATAATCCAAGTACTAGATACTCAAGATGTCCATAACCGGGGACACGGCTAATCATGATTAGTTTGTACACTCTGCAGAGGTTTGCGCACTTTTCCCCACAAGACTCGATCTCCTCCGTTGGATTTCTCGCACTGCATGGTGTTTGAGAAACGGATGACCGAGACACAGTCTTTCAGAAGCATTAACTCTAACCCTGGGTAGACAGTACCACCTACACCCCCTACATCTGCTAGCCTACCACTGGAAGAGGTCATGCAACATACTCAACTATGCTAGAGCCCATAATAGCTTGTGGCTGCACACAGAAGTTTCTAGCATGAAAAATCTTATGATCCCTTTGAGTCTGGGTGGCAGTCCATAGGATGATCACACGGGTACTCCGGGATATCCAAAAATACAGGCAACACTGGGTTCTCCAGGTGCCTCAATCCACCCAGATGTTTAGTTAAGTAGCCACCTTAAGTTGAACCATTAATTAACAATCTCACATCTGTCATGGAAATTCACTCAAACCCAATCCACGTCTACGAGCATAGCATAGCAATACAAGCAAACGTAGAAGTAACTCCCAAAGGTTTGATAATAAACAGGGCAATAGGTTCCTACCTCATCAACTACTTCCCGATACCCACATGTTATCAATCCTACTCATGCAATGTTTGAGGGTTGAATCTAATGCATAAAAACTGGGTATGAAAGGGATATGATCAAAGTGTGAACTTGCCAGCAATGTTGATGAAGATGATTCGCACTCATCACTCTGGATAGATCTACTCGTCACACTCCGGTCAATCTATCGTAAGCAAGCAATAGCAACCATACATAAGCAATCACTCAAAAGATCAGAAAGAACGAGGAAAACAATTCAGAAAACTTCAAAACCAAGCAAATAACTCTTGCAACAAAAAACAATTTCTAACAGTACCAAAATTATGTGAATTTGGCCTTATCAGAAAGTTTAGGTCAAGAGCTTTAATTTGCAAAAAGAATCAACTAAATCGGAGTTACGAAAGTCAAGTTACCATCAAAAGAAGATTCAAATTAAAATCTGATCTAATTCAAATTTTAAAATTTCAAAAACAGGTTTAAGTTGGATTACTGGATAGAGGGGATCATAGCGAAGACGTGGGCGTTGGTTTCGTTGGATTTGGACAAATGAGTAAAAAGTTGTGGTCGTTTGAAAAACAGGGGCTAAACGGTATATAAAAATCATCACATATAGGTCCCTGGCGAAAAACTGAAAAAAAGAAAAAAACTAAATAGCGAACGTTCGATACAGAAACTTACGCGACGAAACGGTTTGCTACAAAACCTAAACTAGCGAGAGGTAGCTAAATAACTAATCCTAAAAAAGATCTAGGTTTTCTTAATAAAACCAAAAACGAATAAAAAATAAACCGGGGCGGTTCACGGTTTACACCGGTTGGGTTTTCATCGAAAACCGGCGGTTTTCTGCGGTGGATCGGGTCCGGCGAGGTCGGGGCAGTGGCGTGCTCCGGCGACGGCGGTCGGTGACGGCGGCGCGCGGGCAAGGCGTGCGGCGGCGTGGCTCAGGAGGAAGAGCGGCGAGCGGCGGCTGCGCGAGGCGGTGGCGCTGGCGGAGTGCGGTGACGGCGTTGCAGCGCAGTAGGCGGCATCGGCATAGGCGAGGTGCAGCGACGGCGGCGCGAGGGGCGACGGGGAGAGGGGGCGGCGCGGGGCTCTGGGCGGCACTATTTATAGGCACGAGAGGCGAGGCCTGCCGTGGGCGAGGGGCAGCGACGGCGTGGCGGCGCCGGACTCCGGGAGGAGTCCCGGTCGCGCACGGGAGGAGGGAGGCGGCGGCGACCTGTGCCGGCTGGGCTGGCTCGGTTGGGGCGACCCAGTACGAAAGAAGAGAGTTTTTTTTTAAACATTTTTTACTGACAACAAAAATACGAATAAACACAAATAAAATAAAATAAACTATAGGCATATAATATATGAAAATTTTCAGAAAAAGATTTTCTACGACATGAACATTTTTGTAAAGTCAAATAAAATCCACACAAATTTAAATAGATCAAACGGTGCTACTGCCTTGATAAAATCCAATAAAAATAATTTTAAAAATACCAAAATGATTTCAAATTTATTTCTCTCCAATTTTCTGATGTAGGGAATCATTTTACCCTAATTTCTGTATATTTTATTTTTGGAGAAAAATAATTTGAACAAAACCCAAATAACTCCGAATTAAAATAATTTCCATGAGGACTTTGAATTTGATCCTTTGGAACTCCCAACTCATATTTCATATGTTTTGAAGAAGTCATTTTATCTTCTCTCGTGAAAATCATTGAGTTGCATAAAGTTTCGGAATTGGAAATATTTTCAAATGATATTCAAATATTTTCAACACCCCTTGTCATTTAAATAAATGGAAGAAGTCATGTCATCTTCTCTCCAGGGTTTTGTGATGAAAAGAATTTGAATCCATGGAGATCATAAAAGCAAAATGAAAGTTTGGGAAAGTCCTTTTATTCCCTCTCATTTAACTTTCAAAAAGTTTCGAATTCCACTCACTTTCAGTCAATCAATCAAACAATCAATCCAATCTATCTGTTTATTATAACATTCCAAAATTTAGAATTTTGGGATGTTACAGGGCCCAGTATATCGAGCCCCTAGACCGAGAATGGCCAGGAGAGAGGGATTGTTTGAAGGGCTTGAGCTGGTTGATGAAGCTTCTTTGAATGGAACTGACACGCTTCACACTTGGTTACTAGTGGCGTCGCATCCTGCAGGGCGGTGGGCCAGAAGAAACCTTGCCGGAACGCCTTTCCGGCAAGGGCCCTCGACCCTATGTGGGAGCCACGTATGCCTCCATGTATCTCTGCCAATAGCTCCAGTCCTTCCTCCCGGGGGATGCACTTCGATTTCACACCGTTCGGCCTTCTCCTCACTACAAAAAAATACACTTCCGTGATGATACGTGTTGTCACAGTAGGTCGCGTTTTTTGTCTTGCATGTACATCCATGACAATTTTATGACAGAATCAAGATAGTCATACCTGTGCTGTCTTAGAAGTGTTCCATGACATTACCAAAATTATCATCTCGGAAGTGTGCACTTCCATGACGATAAATCGCGCGTCACAGAAGTGCTTTCGTCAAGGGTGACCGACACGTGGCATCCACCGTAACGGAACGTCGTTAAGCTATCGGGTCGGGTTTTGGATCCGATAACCCATTAACAGCCCGACCAATGGGGATTTTCCACGTATCATCATTGGCTGGAGGAAACACGTGTCGGCTCATCGTTGGGACAGATGTCATCCACTCATTGGACAGAAGGCACCTATGATACGTCAATACATGGCACGGCCCAACAGAGGCCCATTCCTGTGAAAAGGTCGGCCCGTTTGACTTGGTCAAAAAGTGGTGGGCCGGCCCATGGAAAGCCTGTTAACGGCCTGTTCGCATATAGCCCATTTACAGCCCGCTAACCCAAGGCCCGTTACGCCCTATCCGAATTAGGCCCAGTAGCGTCATCTGGGCCATCCAATATGATTCCAGCCCATTTTCTCTTCTGGCCCATGTATGGCCCATGACGTCTTTCGGCCCATATGAGGCCCTATGTAACTCTTGGCCTATTAATGGCCCGTGGTGAAACTGGCCCGTAATGAACAGTGTATCACTTTACACCCATTAACGGCCCGTGGTGAAACTGGCCCGTAATGAACAGTGTATCACTTTATACCCATTAACGGCCCGTTATTCCGTTGGGCCGTTTCCAGCCCATGTTATCTTATGGCCTTCTTAGAGCCCATTTATTCTTGGGCTCATTTCCAGCATTCGTTTACTTACGGCTCGTTACTGTCATTTTCTGCTTGTGGGCCAAATTCAGCCCGTGGTTACAGTCGGCCCGTTTGTGGTCCGTTAATACGTTGGGCAGTTTTCATAGCGTCATCAAATACGGCCTATTAACGATGGCCCGTTATGGTCGGCCCATGAACGGACGATTCCAACTCTAGCCCGTTTACGGCAATAATGCGGCCTGTTATTGGCCCATGTTTGGCCAATCGATCATACGGCCCGTATAAGGCCCATTGATGATACGGCCCGTAGAAGGCCCATTGTTTCTACGGCCCGTAGAAGGCCCATTGTTTCTACGGCCCGTAGAAGGCTACTGTTTCTACGGCCCATAGAAGGCCCATTGTTTCTACGGCCCGTAGAAGGCCCACTATTTCTACGGCCCGTAGGAGGCCCAGTGTCACTACAGTAAATATTAGCTGATGGTTATTGTGGCCTAGTTTTAAAAAAATAGGTTATTGCAGCCACTAGCAAACCGCGGAAAAAGAACTGCACTGACTACAAGCAAACAAATAAACAAGACAACAAGGAAATAAATAAGCAAGCAACTTATGCTAGGCTATCACGGCTATTACACATATTACATCCACTGGGCAGCAAAGTTCGCCACCAATGCAAATATAGGAACAAAGCAGCATATAAACGCCGCAGCAAAACAAGTCGAGAACTGAAACCACTTCAGAAGAGTTCAAAAAACAATATCATGGGTACCCATAATGCTGGCAAGATGCTTAGCAAGCTTATTAACTTTCTCTTGTTTGGCGCTTAAATCCTCCAGCGCTTGCTGTTGCACAAGAAAGTATGCATCTGAATTCTGCAGGGACTTCCTCAGTCCTTCGGCTTCTTACCGAAGCACAGCTGACTGATGCCTTTCAGCTTGTAGCTGAGACTGAAGAAGACGAAGTGATTCAGGCAGAGAGTTCGAAGAGCTTGTGCCAGCGGTACTCGCCAGTAACTCGAACACTACATCAACGCAGGACTGTGGGGTTTTCTCACTGTCTACAAGATCGTTTTTATCACCTTTCTTGGATACCAACAGGGTTGTCTCACTATCTTGAACCTTATCTGCATTACTTTCTCTACCATTGCATAGTGGGGTGCTCTGCTCCAATATTATGTTTGCATACTACAAGAGAAACAAGCAGACACATCACAGGTTTAGCTTGTAGTATACGAAACTCATTTTGGTAAACCGGTTCAGTAGTAAGGTGGACAGGATAACAACATGAAACAGACATATATCTATGTACTATGGTCACTGTATTGTCCATATCATTCTAGTTTGTGTTCCCTAATCAAGATAGAGACACAGTTCAACTCATATATTTTTAAGACACAGCAGCATAGATAGAATATAAGTGTGAGAAACTACACAGCATTGGCAGCACTTGTAATGTGCATCACATGAGAACATAACTGTTTATACAACTTAAACTGAAATCAAGATAGAGCAAGAAGTTAGAACAACAATCCAGATAAAGAAATAGGTTTAAAACATACCTTTTGCGCCATTGGAGTTTCAATTGGATCCTTCAAATTCGAAAGTAGTTGGTATGAGTAAATACAGTGATGCAACAGCAAAGGAGTATGGACCATAGCTATGGAGTCTGACCTGAGAACAGTTGCTCTTCTGCTTTAAACGTGGAGTTTGGGTTAGCTGTGGTGGTCTTCGTGCTTTGGGCACTGCAGTAGCTTTACAAACTTCTTGTGTGGGGGTACTCTGTGGTGGACATGGTGCTTTGTCAACTATAAGTGGGTTACTATCCGCTGGGGTTGCGGTTAGATGGGTTGTAGCTGGTTCTCTGCCCAACGGTGTAACTGTGCAATCTGGAAGAGTCTCGATTATGTGTTGTGGGCCTAGTTTGAGGGCCAGTACAACCATGGTTCTATCTGCATCGACGGGTAGCACTGTCTTTTGTGAAGAACGGGTTTTTGCTCCCTTAGAAAAGAAATTGCTGATAAACAAGAAAAGAAATTGAATGTACAGACATTGTATGATAGACAGATGTGGTAATTCACATATATGTTGTCTAACCAAACAGGACAGCATGACACAATTTCACATATATGATGCCTAACTAAATAGGATAGCATGACACAGTTTCAGATATATGATGGATAACTTAACAGGATATAATGGCATAATTCAACATATGATGAGTACCTAAACAGGATGACATGACAAAACTATATGATGTCTTTCTAAAATAGGTTTGGATGAAATAATTCACATACATGTTGTCTAAGTATACAGGATGGCATGATATAATTGACATAATTGATTCATATACTAAGCAGCTGGCACTCGCATGTATGATCTCTAAACTAAGCAGATAGAATTCAATATTGTGCATATGATGTATAAACTAAGCAATGCAAGACACCATATGCATCATATGAGAAATATAAACATTGCAACTTAGAGCATACACCTCAGGTGGGATATAGGACTGGTCATCTGTCTCTGAATCCTCCTCTAAGGAGCTACCTGTAACCATCGAGATATATGCTTCAACAGGTACCATTGCCTGCTCTGAAGACCTTGTTTTCACTCCAGATTTTTCCATAACCAGCTCAAATGGCTGATACGCATGAAGAGTAGTTCAATATACACAGATTGTCGACAAATGGAATACGTAATGAAAAAAATGATGGCATGAGATAATTCACATATATGATGCCTGGCTCCATGGCGGTGCATAATTCACATATATGATAACTGGTTGAAAAACATGGCATTGCATAATTCACATATCTGATATAGAAAGCAAACAGGAGGCATTCACACAAAGCATGTCTAATCTAAGCAGATGGCATGGCAATGCAAGACACCATATGCATGATATGAGCAATATAACCTAGCCAAGTTAGAGCATGCACCTCGGGGGGGGGGGGATACGACTGGTCATCTCTCTCTGAATCCTCCTCTGAGGAGCTATCTGTAACCAGCAAGAAATCTGCATCGACAGGTAGCACTGACTGCTCAGAAGACCTTGTTTTCACTCTAGATTTTCCCATGACCGACTCAAATGGCTGATGCACAGGAAGAGTAGATGAATGTATAAACATTGTTGACAAATGGAATACATTATGGAAAAAATATGTCACAATACAATTCACATATACAATGACTGGCTAAACAGGATGGCATTGCATGATTCACGTATATGATGCCTGGCTAAAGAAGATGGCATAGCATAATTCCCATATACTCCCTCCGTTCCTAAATATTTGTCTTTTTAGAGATTTCAAATGGACTACCACATACGGATGTATATAGACATATTTTAGAGTGTAGATTCACTCATTTTGTTCCGTATGTAGTCACTTGTTGAAATCTCTAAAAAGACAAATATTTAGGAATGGTGGGAGTATGATATAGAAACCAAACAGGTGGCATTCACAGAAAGCAAATCTAAACTAAGCTGATGACATATAAGATGTATAATGTAAGCAATGCAAGGCGCCATATGCATGATATGACCAACATTAGCATGCCAGGTTAGAGCAAACACCTCAGGTGGTAAACAGGCGTGGTCGGCTCCTTCTGAATCTCCATCTGAATAGTTATCTTCCTCTGGAATACAATCTGGAAATGCAGGAGGGGGGGCACTTCGCCCACCATGGAGCGGCGTCTGCATGACATTATATTCGCACGCAACGGTCTTCTCTTTTTCTCTACGTGTTCAGTACGATTGTGTACAATATCTGACATGCATAATAATAAAAATAGTTAGATTTTGTAAGGCCTAAGGGGTGCATGCAAAAATCAAGACTGATGGTAGCAAACGAGTGGATGGATCCAAAACTAATCATAGCAGGTAGATTATAGCTTCAGTTTAAAAAGATAGACAATGGATAATCTATTGTTTGTTGCCCACCCAACATGAACCACATAGAAGACCCCAGATGAACCAGATAGTAGACAGATACTATTCATTGCTGGCTCGATATGAGACCCATGGGCAATTCAAAACTCAAGATTGAACGATAAAGTAGCAGGTAATAATAACCGATGTGTAACGTAAGCAAACACGAAAGACTACGACCTCTCTTCCGGAACTGTGTAGTCCTCAGGTTCATCTACTCAGTCGATGACGGTAATGCAGTTGGCGTGGCTGTCGGCAACGGGGAAGATGATCTGAGGCGGCAAAAGGAAGTCTGCAGGGGGGATCTCTACTGCAGTGAACGCTTTTGTCGATGGTGCACCTCAGGTGTTGTGGATGACGGCACGGCAGGAGCAAGACATAACACACAGAGTTTTCTTTGACGCCTATCTGAAAATGAAGTAAATCTGTAAGGGCTCCTTAGAATTGGAGGATTCTATAAACGCAGGGACAGGAAAACCACAGGAATAGGATAGGAATGCACGTGCAAAACAGAGCATTTGGAAACATAGGATTTCAGTCAACCTGGGTGTTTGGCTCACATGAATTGGAAGAACAGAGGAATGGAGAAACAAAGTGATGCGACGAGTGTACAACCTCTTTGGCATAGCCTTGTGGACCTCAGCATCATTGGGTTGGACGTGGAGGATGGTGATGATGCTAGTGTGACTGTCGGAGGTGGGGAAGAAGATCTGAGGCCTCTGGAAACGGCGCCGAGGGTACTGCTCCGCTGTGATGGACGGTTCCATCGTTGGAGCAGCTCCGCTAAGGTGTACGGCGACGAGGCTGAAGCATGACAAGACAGACAACGTTAATCTGAAGTGGGACCCTAATATCATCTACAATAGATGATGTAAAATACATCACCAGAAAGTGCTAGATGTAAAACGCATCAGCCGCGCCACGGCCACTCCGACAGATGCTGTAAGTACTGTTCACTCTGAACTTAACTGAAGAAAATGAACTTCACAGTCGAAACTGAATTTTACTGTTGAAACTGATAGAACTAGTAACAGAGCATTGCAATAGATGTTTAGGGCGTTCGAGCACTAGTAGCAGAGAAGCAGTGATCTAAATAAGCAGACGCTCGAGCAGGGAACGCACTAGCAGAGAGCAAGTCATGCAGTAGCACCGCGAGCAAGTGCTAAAGCAGCAACTCCTGTAGCTGACGGAGGTCGTGCAGCAGCAGCAGCAGCGCAAGCGAGAGCAAGAGGAGAGCATCAGCACGAACGAAAGCAGGAGCAGTGCAGCAGCGCGACCGACAGCAAGAACAGAGCTGCAGCGCGAGCGAGAGCCGGAGCAGCTGCAGCTAGTGCCGTTGTGGAAGTCGCCGCCGAGGAAGCAACGACATGGGGAGCGACGCCGTGGATGATGTGGCCGGCGACGGCGCCGTCGATGGAGACATGCTATGTCTGCTCGGTATCGAGCACCGGCAGCCCCGTGAGATCGAATAAAAGATATTATGCAGCGGTGAGTGCAGAACCTCCATGGTGGCACTGAGTTGGCCTCGGCTTCATCGGAGGAATTGGTGAGGGTGCTGCGGTTCCGGTGGGCAGGTCAAGACGGCACTGTGGGGATTGAGGTGGCGCGATAGATGAGGCGAACGTTGGGGCAGCTCCTTGGAGGTGGAGGACGGGGCGGCTGATCCGGCGGGACGACGAGATCGACAATGGATCCTCATCCGGTGTGGTGGATGAGGGACGGCGAGCTGTTACGGTGGACGACGTAGTCGGGGAAGAGTCTCCGGCTGGGCGGCCGTCGGGAGGCCGACGGAGGAGCGTGGGGTTTCGCGGGTTTTGGCGGCCTCGGTGTACGAATGGGGGGGCGAAGGGGGAGGGGGGAGCCAAGCTTAGGGACGCGCTTGTCCGAAATGTAGGGTAAGTTACTAGCGTACCCCCACCGGTTTTGACACCGCGACGTGGAGCTTCATTTCCGGCTGAGGGGTAGAAGGGGGATTTCGCGTGTCTAGGCTGCGGGAGCAATTTCGGATGAGGAGAGAGTTCTCGCGCACGTCCAAATTTCGGGATAACAAGGCACGGCGCGGGTTGAAGAAGCGGGAGTTTCAAAGCAGGTGAGACAAAAGATACTCGAGCTTGAATATTCCGGGATAACAAGGTGCGGATTCCTTGTTCGGCAGAACAAACTTTTCATAAGAGAGTCATGTCCCCTTTCACTATATTGCTATAGATGCCATTGAAAAAACTACAAGAAAAATGTAAAAAAAATCGGGAGAACAAGATTACCCTGCACAGTACCAAATCGATTCGCACTTCCCTCAACAACTAGAAAAAACAAATCAATTCCCACCAAAGAAAGAGTAATGTCCCTTTTTATATGATTACAGATGCCATGATCTCGAATTTCAATTTTTGAATCCACGTTATGTTGAATTCGAATATATCGTTACGTGACCTTGCGGTTTATAATTGATGTAGTCGTACATTTTGATCTTCCATCATATATGAACATTTTACTCCACCATGTGAACATATATTGTCGTCTACCATATGGACTAAATTTGAATCAATTTTCCTTATTTGAATACGATTGTTGTCAAGTTATACAATAATTTAAATATTATCTTGATAACAAAAAACACACATATAGCAGTAATCAGATTTCACTATGAACTACGTGTACCATACGCTCTCCAATTCAAATATTTGTATCCATTTTATGTTGAATTCAAATCATAGTACATTATTGGTCTAGGTAGCGAGATGTTTGGGATAATCTAAACCCTGTTTTCATACGTATAATTTTTGGCTGAATTGGGACAAGTTTTGGTATAAGCCTCTTGCAAAACCGGAGATTCTCTCAACAAGCCTCATGGTTCCGAGAGGGAACGTGTCACCTTTGTGTGCGAAACGATATACGCTGCCTCCCCCCTGATTATATTTACAGAGGCAACATAGAACTATATGAGTGCCCGGTTAAGTTTTGGAATTATTTCGGGTTCATTTGGCCTTTTTATACATTAATTGAGTTTCTGGACTTTTAATGTGCATAATCTAAATATGAATTGCATGCACATGCTCCGGTGCACCAAAGTGGGTTGAAAAATCACATGTGTGTCCTTGGTTGAATTTCTAGGTCCCATGGAAGAAATGAGAATGAAATTCAAACATTTGGGCGTCATGACTAGGCCGAGAACATCGAGAAACTTTGATTTTAAATTCATGTAAATCCAAAACTCGCCTGGAAATCATGAAACTTGGCATGGTGTCATGTCATGGCACTAACATGTTGTGGTAAAAAATTGGGCCGATTTGGAAGCTCGTGGTTCTAAGAGGGAACGTGCCACCTTTGAGTGTGAAACGATATACGATGCCCCCCCTTGAGTTTCTTAACAAAGGCAACATAGAACTACATTAGTGCCCTGTTAAATTTTGGAATTATTCTGGGTTCGTTTGTCGTTTTTATATATTAATTGAGTTTATGGTCATTTAATGTGCATAAGTCAAATTTGAACTACAAGCACATGCTCTCGTGCACCAAAGTTGGTTGAAAAATCACATTTGTGTCCTCGGGTGAATTTCTAGGTCCCATGCAAGAAATGAGAATAAAATTAAAACATCTGGGCATCGTGGCTCGGCCGAGAACATTGAGAAACTTGGTTTTAAAATTCTTGTAAATCCAAAACACGTCTGAAAATCATGAAACTTGGCATGGATGTCATGTCATGGTACTACCATGTTGTGGTAAAAAAATTGGCCGAATAGGAACAGATTTTGGTATAAGCTTCTTGCAAACCGAAGCTTCTCTCAAGAAGGCTCGTGGTTCTGAGAGGGAACGTGCCACCTTTGAGTGCGAAACGATATACGTTGTCCCCCTTGAGTTTATTCACAAAGGCAACATAGAACTACATGAGTGCCTTGTTAAATTTTGGAATTATTCCGGCTTTGTTTGGCCTTATTTACACATTAATTGAGTTTTTGGTCATTTAATGTGCATAATACAAATTTGAACTACAAGCACATGCTCCCGTGCACCAAAGTTGGTTGAAAAATCACATTTGTGTCCTCGGGTGAATTTCTACTCCCTCCTTCCATCTATATAGGCCCTAATGCGTTTTTCGAGGCTAACTTTGACCAAACGTTAGAGCAATAATATATGACATGCAACTTACACAAAGAATACCTTCAAATTTGTATGTCAAAGGAGCTTCCAATAATATAATTTTCATAGTATACATCTCATGTGCTATTAATCTTGTCAATAGTCAAAGGCTGTCTTGAAAAACACATTAGTCCCTATATAGATGGAAGGAGGGAGTAGGTCCCATGCAAAAAATGAGAATAAAATTCAAACATCTGGGCATCGTGGCTCGGTCGAGAACATTGAGAAACTTGGTTTTAAAATCATGAAACTTGGCATGGTATCATGTCATGGTAGTACCATGCCGTGGTAAAAAAAATGGCCGAATAGGAACAAATTTTGGTATAAGCTTCTTGCAAATCGGAGCTTCTCTCAAGAAGGCTCGTGGTTTTGGGAGGGAACGTGTCACCTTTGTGTGCATAATTCAAATTTGAAATACAAGCACATGTTCCAGTGCACCAAAGTTGGTTGAAAAATCACATGTGTGTCCTCAGGTAAATTTCTAGGTTCCATGCAAGAAATGGGAATGAAATTCAAAATTCTGGGCGTCGTGGCTGGGGTGGAACATTGAGAAACTTAGTTTTTTAATTCCTGTAAATCCAAAACACGCATGAAAATAATGAAACTTGGCTTGGTGCCATGACATGGCACCAACATGCTGTGGTAAATTTGCAGTCCGATTTGCGAAGGCGCACACATTAACAATCAACAAAGTCATTTTGGAACAAGTGATGTCACGTTACAATCGGAAACACAAGTATTATTGAAACCGTGGGCGTTCTACTTACTAGTACCATTTACGTGCCGCCACGCGTCCCCATTTTTTATTAGCTAGGAGGCGTCGTGCAGGGTAGCTATTTGAGTACGAGAGGCGTGCGATCAGACCTCTGCGCGTGCTTATCGGGAGGAGAGCCCTTTGACCTCCATCTTCCGTCCACCTCTCTCCCAAGGTCTCCATTAATGGCGCCCGAGCCTCTGTTTAATGGCGTGGCTATGTCTCACTCGACTGAGATTTAAGAGAGAAAAAAGAAAATCTGAAAGCACGGATCTTGATGTAAGATCCGACGGACCTATATAGCATCTACTGCGACTTATAGCAAGACTGATGAATATATAAGGACGATTAAATTTTTTTGATCAAAGAAGGGCTTGCCCCTTCCGATTTTCATTACTGAAAACCACCACAATTCACAAGAAGTTCAGCACAACTTCAGCCTAACACGAAGGACTAAAAGCTACCAGATTGAAATCGCAACATCCCAAGAGGCCAACAAAGGCCAAACATCCGCGCTAGAACCCAACATTTCACAACCGACGACACAATCCACATCCTAAACCGATTATTACATCAAAAGAATCCAGGAAATTGAAGGAAGCCCAGCAGCAACTAGAAGAACAGCAACGCCAGGGTCGCCACAGCAAGAGTTTTCTTCATTCCAGCCTCGCAACATTGATCTTCCACAGAAATATAAGGATGATTAATTGTCTTACATAATTAGAAACATAATTAAAAAAGCCACATGCGGCTAGGCCCGAAATACACAAGGGCAAAAGAAGAAGGAAGACAAGGATCTGGCTCGCTGATCTCTACTTTCTTGATGCGTTGCTGCAGGCTGCGTGAACTAGTCTCCGCGGCGAGCGGCGATGAGCTCTTTCGTGTCCTCAAGACGCTGCTTGAGAACATCCACGGATTCCTCCACCAGCCTTTGGCGCTCGTTGCGGAACATGTCATTCTCGTCCATAAGTTTCTTGACGATGACACCGGTCCTCTTCAACAAGGCACTGGTCTCCTCCTGCTGGTTTGCACTTCGGACGATTTTCTACCTCAGCAGGTTGCGCTCGCCCCGGAGCCTCTCATTGCCCTCCCTTAGTTGCCGGATGACGCTGGTAGCCTGTTCAAATGAGGCTTTCATGTCATCCTGCAACCTCGCCCAGCCGGAGATCTGATCCATCTGGCTATGGACGATCGCATGCATGTGCCTATAACAGTCGTCGCCTGCCCGTGAGAAATTTTCCCAGGCCGCCGCGGCGCGGCGGGACATCTCTGCTGCATTCGTGGCGCGGCGGGACATCTTTGCTGCTTCCGCGGCGCGGCCGGACCAGTCTGCTGCATCGACGGCGCGACGGGACCTCCGTGCTACTTCAGCGGCGTGGCGGGACCTCTGTGCTGCTACTTCCGCGCGGCGGGACATGTCGGCTGCTCTCGCAGCGAGGCGGGACATCTCTCGTGCTTCCGCTTCATGCTCGCCTCTCCCTGGTGGCAATCTCTTGACCCAGAACTCACGCTGGCCATGGCAGACGCAAGGGAAGGATGCTGAATCACTTGTTTGTTTTTGTGGATGAGGAGTTGAGGAGGAATGTGCTGTCATCTTGGCATACTAGTATTTATAACCGAGTACTAATACGCTCCTAAGTGGGAAACCGTTTAGGTTGTGATCGGTGTGAACAGGTTTGCAATTCAATATAGCATGGTACTAATACACTCCTAAGTGGGAAACCGTTTAGGTTGTGATCGGTGTGAACAGGTTTGCAATTCAATATAGCGTGCAGTAATTTGGAATGTGACGAGACGCAAGCTCAAAATTTATTGACGGTTCTAGTTTCGAAGTGCGGCACTATTCCTGGATGGAGTACTTCTTTTTCTACTACCTCCTTTCTGGTTTTATAGGGCTTATCTCAAAATTTTAGTTTTTCCATTTTATAAGGCTCAATTTGGTTGTTCCCCAACACATGTTCAGATTCCAAGTTGTATTAAATCATTGCATGCAAGTATTAAGAGAAAATTGACAAATGCATGTACTTTATGCATGCATGCATTGCAATTAATGCATTGATAAACATAATTTTTTGAGAAAAACAAGAGCATTAATTAGGTGCTTTTGCAAACTACAAAAAATATTCCACCACTCACCATCTTGGTTGGTGAGATTTTTGAATTAAGCCCTATAAACCAGAAAGGAGGGAGTACTGCTGTGTACGTGCAATAACTGGCACCGTCATATACATATCTTACAGTTAATGGGGCGTTCGACAGGAATAGCCACGTGGCGAGCTCTAGGCTAGTCTTTTTTTCATACGCATTAAACCTATCTCTCGGGACTTCTCGCACGCACCATCGTGCCACCCACAAAAACTTGTACTCTAAGTTTAGTAGTACGTTATACAGGAAGAGAAGAGGTGCACGCACGCACTCGTCCTCTCACACACGCGTCTGTTTTTTCTCAAAAAGGAGGATGATGACCCCTGGCCTCTGCATCTGGGAGTCACACACACATCTGTAGCAACGAATTGTAGTGTTCTCAACCATCCGATTGGCTCTATCATGGATGTACCTATATACTAAAACATGTCTACATACATCTATATTTTGACAAATGGAAGGCATGTATTGTCGAACGGAGGGAGTGCTTGTCATCAAAATGGATAAAAAGGGACGTATCTAGAACTAAAATACGTCTACATACATCTCCTTTTATCCATTTTGATGACGAGTAGTACTTCTTACCCAAAGAAACTTTATATCCAACAGACACAAAATATCCGTTTGACTGTTGGAAATTACTAATCTGATGTCGAAGTAATTGCTGCATCGCCACCAAAACCCACCATTTCTTAAGCTAAAGTAGACGAAGGTAATCCCTATATTAGCATATTACTAAGATAAACAGAAGGCACTGTAGAAACATTTAGGACGTGAGCTTGTCAATCTGAATGTGGAGGGACACAAGCTTAGCCCCGGCCAGCAGCTTGGGCGGAACTGTCAAGAAGGTCAGCTCCTGCACGTCGACGTCGCTGGGATCCTTGCTGCTTGTCACCTCCATTTCCACCTTGACGGCGTCGGTCGTGCCTTTAGGCTCCGCCGGCGGGCCGTTCGCCCACAGCTTGGCCACGTAGTGCGGCAGTGGGGACGCCCCCGCTCTGATGCAGACGACCGACATGGCGATAGGCGCGCCGATGTCGAGCACGCCGCCGACCAAGAAAAACATGCGACGGTCCTCCTTCGCGAACAGTAAGAGCCGTGGCTCCGACAGTGGCACTTGCAGCTGGAGCACCTTGCCGTACTGGATCCTGTGCACGGGCATGGGATGCGCGGTGCTGATGTGGTGGTAGAGCGCCAGCGGCAGGCCTTCGTAGCCGCAGACGGGCACGGGGCATTTGCAGGGCGCGAGCGGACACACGCTCTGGTGATCAGCGAGCTTGTGGTAAGTGATGTAGAGCCCACGGCCTTCGTGCGGGCACTCCACCCTCACCAACGAAAGGACGGAGTCCACCGCCGTGTTCCGCACGTTGAAGCCACCGCCGCGCTCGCACTTCTGGCACTGCCGCTGGTTCCTAGGGCACTCGATGCGGCAGTCTGCACAGGCCAGGTACCCTCCCTTGCACTACAGAAATCAATCAAACAGCACATCAATCAAGAAACCTGCACCTTGCTCAATCAGCCGAACAGACGAGGTGTATTCGAACCTCATACACTGGAGGCGTCAAGGGGCGGAGGCACAAGGGGCAGTGGAGCACGGTGAGGTCCATCGAGACCTTAGAGAGCTCCGTCGTCGGGTCCTGTTCGGTCTGCATGATCTCGCCCTCCTCGTGCACAACCATCTCTCGACTTGAGCCGGGGTATTACAAAGCTTTACCGTCACATATTTTATACTACTTCAAGGTGCATTAAATCAACACATGCAAGTATAAAAAGGAGAGTCACGGCATGCATGCATGCATTGTAATTAATGCATCAGTAAACGCAAATTATTGAAATATATCGAGTGCAGTGCTTTGATGTGTCGCGTCAACTCGTACATCAATGAGAAGTTGATTATCCTCTCTCTCGCAGACTTAACTGCACCTGCCTTTGGCTGTATGACAGGTTGGCCACACACCTGTCGGGCCCACCTGTCATACACGCAAAGGCAGGAGCATCCCTCCCTCGCCCATGAGCGTGGTGGCTGGCAAGACTAGGAGAAGCTTTCGCTACACGCTCTCCCTCCCGCACGCGGTGGACATGCAACAGTTCAATCGGTGTTAGATGGCCAGAAGCGTACTGTAGTACTCCTCCAGTGCAGTAGTACTCCATCATTGTTCAACTTCCCGAAGAGGCGAAGAGCCAAGCGCAGCCCAGACGCTCGTGTGGCAGTTTCATGTGTAGAGTAGTCTAGGATAGCATGTGCCGTGCCTGTAAGCTTAAAATCGTTGGGGTCGGCTCCATGCTATGTGGCCGTCTCGAAGTTTTTAAAAATATATTAAAATAGTCTTCTGGCCCTACCTGACACCCTGGTGATTGTAGTTTGCACGCTCATCTGGTCAAGACAGGAATATATATTATAATTTGTTTTTTTTTCGAAAAGGGGGGACTCCCCGGCCTCTGCATCAGAACGATGCATACGACCACATATATTTTAATTTGTGGTGGGTAAATGTTAGAGTTGCAGCAAATATATTGTACACTGCGGGTCTTTCGGCCAAGTTTAGAGGCAAGCATGTGGGGCCAGTGCTATGATGTGTCGCGTCAACTCATACAACGAGGAGAAGCTTGATTTTACAACACGCCTTCTCCCTCACCCATGCGCGCGGTTGCTCGCAAACGAGGACATGCTTTTGCTTAGTAGTACTTCTACAACATGCTATCTATCCCGCTCGCGGTGGACGGACATGCAGCAGTGGATTCGACACTGTAGAAGCAGTAGTAGTAACATCATTGTTCGTTTCTCGAAGAGGCGAAGAGCCAAGCGCAAACCGAACGTTGCAGTTGCGAACATTGGAGCATGCATATAGCCAGGCTCTTGCATGAGACAAAATTGCTATGTGAGCCCACTATTGTACTAGTACGTACAACTACTTGCTAGTATAGCCCTGTAAACCAGAAAGGAGTATTTGCCCTTCTAGAGATTTCAACAAGTGACTAGACTACACCGAGACGGAGTTCATATGGAGCAAAATGAGTGAATCTGCACCGTAAATAAATACGTACTAGTTCTATCGTTTTCCTCTCCAAGGTGCACAATATTGAGTATACTGACTAGTCTCTTTTTGACACTCATTTACGTTTTTTTCACACAGTACAGACGCAAGCGCTCATATACACGCGCATACACTCACCCCTATGAACGCACACACGCACGACACTATCATCTTGAAATTTATGAAGTCACCATAGGCACCTCGTCGTCGACGGGTCCATAGGTGCTTGAATGCCAAGGAGGGAGAGGGTAGCGGTTCCTGAGACGTTGAACGGTCAATGATGCATCCTCAATTACATGCAGAGGGAATTAATTGGGGAAGCAGAATAGAGCCAACACGATGTGAATGCAACAGAGTTTGGACTCTCATATACTAAAGGCGCCCCACCATTCCAATCCATCTACTCCCAAGTCTCTGCGCAACACTGCTCACTCCAATCCAAGACCAAGTGACCAGAAGCCACAAGCACCTATGGAGGCGATGGACGCGAGCGGCAGTCGGCTGTGCCCAATCATCCAAGGCGCCGGCCTGCGGCCCCGCACCGCGCAGCGTTTCCAGACGGTGTTGGCGACCGCAGGCATCGTAGCCCTCGCCGACGCCGGCTTCGCCTCTCGCATGGACGACATGATGATCAACTCCATCCGCAAGTTCACCGCCGTCAAGAAGCGCACGGACGACCTTGCCGTACGGCTCTAGCCCACGCGCCCAGGTTCCTCATTACCAGCCACCCTCATCGGCCTCCATGGTGATGAACTCTTTCAAGCCCTGGTGGCCCTGCAGGTGCCGGAAGTCGCGACGAAGAATATGCACCTCGAGGCCGCACTCGACGCGCAGCGCCTCGCCATGCAAGAAACCGTCGACTTGCACATCCACGTCTACGAGGAAATCATCTACATAGGCCACTACAAGGCAAGCGAGGACAGAAAGACGTTGGCCTTCTTCCAGCGGCTGGAATCTATGGACGCCATTGTTCAGAAGCACGTCGACCTGGCCACGAAAGCCGCTGCTACTTAGATGTTGTTCGGTGGGCCGGCGCCCTGAGTCGAGGAGGTGGACGTCGTCGATGGATGCATCTCTTCTTGCCTCCTGTAACCAGCACTGCATCGCCTCGTGGCCTTAATGTTTTATTAGTATAGTACTCCCTCCGTTCCCAAATATAAGTCTTTCTAAAGATTCCAGCAAGTGACTACTACATACGGAGCAAAATGAGTGAATCTACACCCTAAACTATGTCTACATACATCTGTATGCTGTATTCCATTTGAAATAGTATCTAAAAAGGCTTATATTTATGAACGGAGGGAGTATATGGCATTTTTATTCCAGTCGTAACGTTTTCACTGTGAGGCGGGGACGCAATTGAGCAAACCCACCCCGCCCACCGGGCGTCGGCCGAGTTTAGAATTACTAGAAGAGAAAAACGAGGGAGGAGAGCTAGCTGTAGCACGGAGGCTGTTGTCAGATGGGACTCGGGTTTATAGAATAGGAGTACTGAGCACTCGTGCCTCTTTTTTTTGAGGGAAAAATTAGTCGAATGTCTAGTACCACTAGTTGGGTGCGTGCGACCTATAGCCATCATCACTTTAAGTCTCCTTTTCGAACCGCGGCTATGCTTCACAGTACATATTATTTCACGCATTTATCCTCCTATATGTACTCCTAGGCTATTTCCACGTGCTCCCATTCACCGACATGTGGGACATAGAGCATCTGGGTCGTAGTGCATGCACGACTCGGAGCATATGTCGGGGTACTTTACATTTCAGACCTCACAAATTACATGCAAACCCCCCGCAGAAGAATAAATAAATGAATGAATTACTACATGAAACCGGATTATTTTCGTGGAAACTGGAGCACGTTCTTTAAATTTTGGACATAACACGTTTACAAAAAATGACCGAACCGAAACCAGTCTAAGGGCCTCTTTGATTTTTCCCGCAAAAAAAGGGCCTCTTTGATTCGCAGGATACTGAAAACACAGGAATTGGGAATGTATGATGGTGATGAACCGAGACAAGGAGAACTCTAACTCAGTTAGAGGTTAGAGTTAGATTCTAACCCTGAACTAACTCTAAACCAAAGAGGTGTATGGATGGCAGGGTTAGATTGACAATAAATGCTCTATCTCAATCATTTGACTACTTTGGACCCTATTTCCTGCCGGATTTGGAGGGTGCTTGGATACGTTTTAGTTCCATGACTAAAAGTAGTGGGACTAAAACTTGCTAGCCTCACCCATGCTTGGATCCAAATACTAAAGAGACTAAAATCAAGTTAATGAGCATTTATTATCCTCCAAACCCTCCAATCCAGAACTCGCCTGTGTTAAAGGAGAGGAGTTAAATGAGGAGAGAGAGGACTAATCCACATTTTAGTAGGGTTACCCCTGACTAAATTTTTTTAGTCTCAAGACTAGTTTTAGCCCCTCTTTAGTCAGGGTGCTTGGAACTTTAGCCTCTTAAAGAGACTATTTTTAGTTAGACTAAAATAAGTCCCTTGGATCCAAGCACCCTATTGGTGTGGCCGGCTCTTCTGTGGCCTCCTCCCGCTCACAATTGACATAAACGAACCATCTATACAAATCAAGCATGCAAAACATGATAATTTTTACTTTGTCCATACAAATGAGATATCCCACTTAAACATACAAGTCGTCAATCAAGCTTCACAAAATAAAAAAACACTTCATGAAACAAAGAATGAGCTAACTCATCACGGAAGTCATTCATGATAGGGAGGGAGCCCGGAGCCCCTCACGCACCGAGGGAGGAGCTCGCCATCGTCACTCTGGAGGAAGGCTCTATAGAGCCCAAGCCCCGGGAACCCCTCCGACGCCGGCCCTTGCGAGTTGAGGTTGACACTGGCATGGGTAGCAGGGCCCCTTGCCGCCGACTGGGAACTGAATCTTTGGGCCTCTAGAAATAATGCAAGCCTGAAACTGAAATACCTAGGAAGGTGAACTGAATCTTTGGGCCTCTAGAAATAATGCAAGCCTGAAAGTGAAATACCTAGAAAGGTGAACTGAATCTTTGGGCCTCTAGAAATAATGCAAGCCTGAAACTGAAATACCTAGAAAGGTGAACTGAATCTTTGGGCCTATAGAAATAATGCAAGCCTGAAATTGAAATACCTAGAAAGGTGAACTGAATCTTTGGGCCTCTAGAAATAATGCAAGCCTGAAATTGAAATACCTAGAAAGATGACCTGAATCTTTGGGCCTCTAGAAAGATTTATTACCTCCTCAAGCAGCATCAAACAATTCCATGCGTGCACCACAAATCTATACCAAGTTTGATCAGGATCTACTTTTCCAAATCAGAATTAGCGCTAGAGCAAGCAAGATCAATGATATGGCCGTGAGACAGAGAAGGAACGAACAAAGGTAGATGCGTCGCCGCCGCGCACGACAGAGGGAGAAAAACGACTAGTGAAGGGGAGCGGGGCGACCTTCCAAGGCCGGAGGGAGAGGGCGGCCGGAGTAGGGCGGGGGTGGCCGAAAGGAGAGGGCGGCCGGAGGAGAGAGAGGGTGAGCGGCCCTATGGGGAACAGAGAGGAGTCGTGCGAGAGGGGGGAGCGATCTGGTGCGGGCAGGGGAGATTTTTTTAGTTCTCTTTCAGTGGGCCGGAGGATAACTAACCCAATTAGAACCTCTCCACCGGGCTAGTTTTTTTAGCTGGGTTAGAGCAAACTAGCTCAAACTAACCCCTCTTGTTTCGATAATTTGAGGCTATTTCAACCCAAACTAGCTCTAACTCAGGGATCCAAACAAAGAGGAGTGTTACTATACATGCTACAGTGTGGACCGTAGCACATTGTTTTTTATGGCGATATCACCACATTGTTTTCTACTGCTGGTTCACTGGGCTACCGTGGTTGGCACTGCTAGTTCACTGGGCTGCCGTGGTTCGCACTCCTCCGACCTGATTAGTACTGTAGTATAGTACTAGTATATACCGCATCATTCTTTGCTTCTTCTTACTACTCCGACATGTGGGAGAGCCAGCATCCAGATCAACGTGTCGTGCACCAGATAAGAGCGCAGAACGGAAGGGAGGCATCACCCCGGTCGGAGCGCTAGTAATTCATGACTATAGTGAGTGGTCATATCACAAGTCTTTCCAGCAGTAACGCGACGTCAAATCGCACAGCCCCACTCGCTCACCGTCCTCGCCTCTTTGTCAAACCGCCTACCCGAAAACTGCCGCACGTACTGCCCGGGAAAAGCCCCGCCCTCAACTTTTAACTACGCGAAAATAGTTCGAGCTTGTTCATTCTATATAAATACAGTACTTACTGTATGTTTATTCACCCGTGGGGTTGTTCAATGAATGGAGGGGCGGGGAGCACAAGTGAACAATACTATAGTACTACTAGTAGTAAGTAGGAGTCGTACAGTAGTGACCATAAATAGAGAGTTTCTTTTCTTTAATGCCACGTACACAAATTGAAACGTTTGTTGTGGAGAGGAAAAAGATAATCACTCCACTATATATGGACGCAGGGGCCTGAGCGCTTGCTTTACTAGGGTTGCTCTCTTCATTCTCTCATCCTCTCCAGATATAAACAAGACAGCGGTAGCGACATTTTCTCTCTGCTCACCGCTGGTCACAGATCCCGCCGGATCCCTTCGGCCGGTGTGTGTAGAGGACTAAAAGGTGCATCGTTCACGCAGTCATCGCCGCCGAGGGAGGAAACCCACAGCTGCCGGAGGGGCCCGATCCTCTGCCCGTGCCGTTCTCTCCGACACAGCGCCGGCTCGGGAGGTCCTCCCACCCTTCTTCCTCCCTGCCGTATTGTCCGCAGATCCGACCTGTCGCTGCCGACATCCCGGCGACCCTCAGGTATAAGTTCTTCGAAAGCGGCCTTGCTCTACTGCCCCAGCTCCCCACGTGTCTGCATGTGCATCTTTTTCTACTCCCATCAGCTCTTCCAAAGCCACCTAAATTTTTAGTATTATTAGAGGTAAAGCTACTTCATGCATTCGAATCTAGGGCTTTGTTCAAACAACAAAGAAAGGGGGGAATTTGTAGCATGAATCTAGGACTTGATTCAAAGAGGAAATAATATGGTGAAAGTAGTAGAGACCGAATACCCAACCGGTCTCTTGGTTGAAAAGGGAAATAATGGGAAAACGCAGTACAAACTAGATAAGGAACAGATCTATTATTGGTTGAAAAAAGGATAGAAAGTGGTGGCTGGTGGACAAGTCAACAGAGTATGTCCAGGATTAGATTTGCTTCCATCACATAGTAAAAGGCCTCGAGGATTAGATTTGCTGCCCTCACATAGTAAAAGGTCTCTGGATTAGATTTGCTGCCCTCACATAGTAAAAGGTCTCCAGGATTAGATTTGCCGCCCTCACATAGTAAAAGGTCTCTAGGATTAGATTTGCTGCCCTCACATAGTAAAAGGTCTCCAGGATTAGATTTTCTGCCCTCACATAGTACAAGGTCTCCAGGATTAGGTCTGCTGCCCTCACATATCATGAACAAACTCGACATCACCACTTTATGCCTCCTTGTAGGTACATTGTGCTGATGCGTCCACTGTCGCATGTCCTTATACCAACCTTTTGTTGTTGTTAATGTAAGGGCGCATGTAAAATGAAGCGATCACACTATTACCTTAGGGACATGTCTAACCAGTGTTATTGTTAATCTAATGCCTCCAGTGATAAGATGCAATAAAACTGTGTTACAAATGGCACTCCTGCTGTTTTCCCCAGTATGATAAGTAAGTTGCTCCTTTACGCTGCTGAGTGTCTTGGTGTCCCCACGGTCCCATGCCCTTAAACCAACTCTTTAGCTGCTGTTGATTTACTGTGTCTGGTAAACAAGCAATGCCACCATTAAAGTAATCCCATATTTGAGGAATCTTATTGTTGATCGTAATGCTTCTGGTAACATGAAGCATTGCTGGCGTTTTAAAATTTCTAATGTCCTTGCGTGATTGCCATGAACATAATTAAGATGCTTCTTTTCATTTTGTATATGTTTCGTATATTCTTATTGACCAGCAACTGTTTACTTTCTATCTTTTTGTGCAGATAGGGATATCCATTTCACCTTGTTGCTATTGTGACCTTTTGGTGAACTGCACAAAACACTTTTTTTTGGAATGAGTGTCTTGTGCAGTTCAACTAAAATGTCACGTGGGCAACATCTCTCAATTTTGGTGGAACTGCACAAAATGGTGATTGGAGTTTCCAAAATCTCTGTCAAGTTCTGCTGGTAATCTCGTGCAACATTTTATTAGCCTTTGCAAGATGGAGCCGTCACTGTCACCACAATGGCACTTTATTTTAGTGGAACTGCACAAAAGGATAAGAAAATTATAGTTGCACCTTACATGAGCCGGATAGCCAACCTTAATGTTCCTCAATTTTAGTGCAACTACTAAAGAAGAACCTGCCAGCTCACAAGAGCAAGTACTTCTTGCTAGCTGAATGATGCAATCTTTGCTTCATTTCAGGTGAACTACAGAAAAAGGCGCATGAATTGAATCATGGAACTCCAGGCAGACCTCATCCAAGTAGAGCTGGAGGTTGAGTTCAAGGAGGCCGCTATTAAAGCGAAATCATGCTCTCATGTCTCCTTGTTTGTGCTGTGCAAACATGTTGTGCAAACAGGAATACTCAACTACAGATGTTGTGACGGTCAAGAGCATTCACCAAGTTCTTCGATTGTATGACATGGCTAGCCAAGATGGATTTAATCCCGATATTCACTTTATCAAAAGGCTCTAATGGGTTGGTTCAGAATCTTGCAAGCTGGGAATCAGTGAGATGTGTAGGCATCATTGTTGTACTTACTATTTGAATCTTATTTGTTGGTTCTGAATCTTGCAAGCTGGGAATCAATGAGATGTGTCGGCATCTTTGTTGTACTTATTATTTGGATCTTATTTGTTGGTTCTGAATCTTGCAAGCTGTGAATCAATGAGATGTGTAGGCATCTTTGTTGTACTTATTATTTGGATCTTATTTGTTGGTTCTGAATCTTGCAAGCTGGGAAACACGGCATGATGATGCAGAGGACAACAACCATAACAAACAGTTCAAACTTGGTAGTATTATCTTTGTGAAAGTGTGACAAATGTGCTGATCGTGCGCGTCCTGAGAATAATAATTCTAATTGTTGTGCATGTTGATCCTGTGGCACTGATAGAACGAGCGAATGCATTGCTTGTTTTAAGTATAAATTTCTATTAAAGCTAATTAAATTTAAGTAAAGTGACCACTAAATCATGTTATTACAGTACCAATACAGACCCGCTCGTGAACCGACGTGTGGCGAGGGTGCATCTTCTGCCGGGCGTGCAGCCGACGAGGGAGGGGTAGTAACTGTTGTCGCCTGTACACACTCAGCTTACTGTTGAATCCAGTTCCCCAAGAGCTGAAAAACGAACTGCTGCCGCTGCCTACACACTCGTTCACTCGAAGAGACTCCAATGGCGATCCGAGGGGTGAGCCTGCTGGATATGGACTTCAGCAAGGAGTTCCCCTTTGAGTTCGCCGTTCAGTCCTATGGCTGCACCAAGTTGAATGTGATGTACACCAACGATACGGACTCGGTGAAGCTCTGCCTCGCTTCAGTCCTATGGTTGCACCAGGTTCTGGAGCATTCGCCCGTTTCATCGGCAGCGCCGACTGCACCTTCACTACGGTGGAGAGAACGAAGAACACGACGATTCGGCCATCTGGTGCAACAAGCTTGTCGACATCCAGAAGCAATACAAGATCATCAGCAACGGGCAGGAGAAGGACTCCATGGTTGACCTTGCTGAGACCATCATCGACCCCTGATACGCCAACATGAAAGAAGACGACCTGAACATGTGGGAGGTACCTCTGAATCTAGCCTACATAACCTACGCGGCCAAGGACGCATACGCATGCTACGACATGTACAGGCAGATCTTGGACATGAGGGCGTGTCTGCTTCCCGTAACCGACGAGTACACGGACAGCCGCAGCGTCATGATCAAGCGTGTCAGGAAGGTCTGGATGTTGTACTTTATCTGTTTATAAGCACCTTTATCATCTGAGTGTTTCATGCATTAGCCTATGTGTCGTAATTATCTGTTTTGTCCGAAATATTTCTTTTAAGAACCCATTAACCTGATTGCTTTTTTTAGTGGCTATTTGCTTATGTATGTAAACTAGTTCACTTGTTCGTAAAAAAAACTAGTTCACTCGGCTGCCGTGCTTTGAATCTCCTACCTCCCAACATATTCCCCTCCTCAGGTGGACCCAGCAGGTCTCTGAATTTTCTCCCACTTTCTTTCTCGATGTAAACTGAGTTTTCTCCCAGTACTTTCCCCTAGAACCAACTCAACTGTCCCACGTCTAGCCTAAAAAAAAATACCCCACGTACTATTAACTCATCAAATTAAAATGATATTTTATTTCATAAGTTGAAAGTTCTTACAAAATAATAATAATAATTGTTTATATATAACTTGGCAAGTTAACTCCTAGTGATTGCGTACATAAGCTTGCAAAGATTTTACTGACGTGCAATCATGTGTTTATGTTTTTATAACATTTCTCCGTCTAGCCCAACATGATATTTTCACCCAGCCCAGCAAGTGCGCGGATTTAAATGGGCTGCATAGATGCTACATCATTGTTTCACCCAGCCCACCAAATGGACAAAAAATGGACTGGCTGACATGTGGGCCAGTAGGTCGAAGCCTAAGAAGGCGTTGGATTTACATCCATCGACCGACATTCTTCTTCAATCTCTCGTCTTCTTCCCCCAGCGCTGCCGGAACCGCCTGTTCCAGCCTTCGGCGTCCAGCGGCATTGTTTTGCGCTCCTCAGCGAAACGTTACCCCGCCGACGGCCAGGCAATCCCTCCACTCCGCACCTCCTGTTATTCTCTGCCGAGTGTAGGCCCACCCCGCACACGAACCAGTCAAGTTTCCCACTCCTCTCCGTCTGCGACTCCACTGCCGCATCTTCCCCATCTCCGGGTCATTCCAGTATGGGGCCTCGCCGTCGTCCACCTCCTCGATGCGCTAGGCGCGGCGTGCTCAACATACGAGAGTCATCGGAAGAGGACTGTACGTGGAGAGCCTGACGGCTGGGACCCACGAGGTCCATCGTCACATGCAAGGAAAGTTCCTCCTTATTACGCACTATACGTGGGAAGGGCTTCTGTATTTCGCGAAAAAAACGTTCCCCCCGCTGACAGGTCGGACCCACCAGCTATATCTTCGCACGCAAGGAAGTGCCTCCTTATTACGCACCGAAAAATGAATACCCCCTGCTAGCTGGGACCCACCATAGTGGGTGGCTGACTTGTGGGCCTACTAAGTTGACGAGGACGGAGGGCTTTGTCAACTTAGTCAATATGAACGATTCTAGCTCTAGTGACCGTACGATGTCCATCCAACGGCCATAGTGCTTCTTCAACCTCTGGTCTTCTTGCTCCAGCCGCCCAAAGCAGCGTCGGTCGTGCCGCGTGCTCCTGCCTCTCGTGGCCGGCTGTGATGCCGCGGAGGCCTCACCGCCCCTACTACTCCCACCGCTGGCCCAGGGTATCCCTCTACTGACCCACACCCGCTGTTATTCTGCGGCGACGGCAGCCTCACACGGCAGCCGAACCAGTGAACCCTCATACTCCTCTCCGCATGGGCATCCACTGCCGCGTCTTCCCCGGCTCCACGTCGTCCCCTTCCTAGGCCTCGCCGTCGTCCACCGCCTTGGTGCTCTCGGCGCGGCGTGGTCAATATGGTAAACGACCGACTTCCATCGAAAGAGTACTGTACGTGGAGAGGCTGACAGCTAGGTCCACGGCCACATCCCAGTTTTTTTGTGATTTGCCAAGTAAGTCGCTTTGTCAGGCCTGTTGGGCTGCAAATCTTTCAAGACGAGGAGAGCTTCATTCGGCTGGCCAAGAAAATGGCCTATCAGTAATGAGAAAAGGGTTGTACATTTTTAAAACACATCAAACCGGCAATTAGTTTCAAATATCTTTTTTTCATTTCGAGATTTTAAATTACATTAATTTTTATGCGTGGAGAATTTGTTGGATTTTATATTGATATACATTTATTTTTAAAATCAGTTTGAATGTGAGTCGAAATTTCGGGATTAAAAATAGTTCGGACCGCACCGAAATATGCAAAATTTCGTATAATTTTTTAACCGTGGCCACAATATGGGCTGTAATGCTAACAAAAAGAATATGGGCTCCAAAAAAAACCTTAAGAATTAGCAAATGGGCTGTAAATTATTAGAAATAATGGCAGATGGGCTGTATGCTGTTTTCCACAGATTTGAGGCTTTCCTAAGAAAAGGTTGACGCACAAGCAGTGACTGTTGGATGTCCATCCAACGGCCGTTGTGCTTCTTCAATCTCTGCTCTTCCTGCTCCAGCCGCTCAAACAAGCGCCGGTGGGACTGCCTGCTCCCTCGTCCCCGTGGTCGGTTGTGCTGCCGCGCAGGCCTCACCGCCCCACCATACTCCCATCACTGGCCTAGTCATCCCTCTACTCACCCACACCTGCTGTTATTCTCCGGCGACGGCAGACGAACCAGTAAACCCTCATACAGTCGTACTCCCCTCCGTGTGGGAAACAACTGCCGGGCCTTCCCTGCCTCCATGTCGTTCCCTTCCTAGGCCTCGCCGTCGTCCACCGCCCTGGTGCTCTCGGCGCGGCCTGGTCAACGTGGTCAACGACCGACATGCATCTGAAGTGGACTGTACGTGGAGAGGCCGACAGCTGGGTCCACGGCCGCACGCAAGGAAATGCCTCCTTATTACACGCAAAATAATGATTGCTCCACCTGACATCAGGGACCCATCGAAAGGGCCTCTGTATTTCGCGAAAAAACGTTACCGCCGCTGACAGCTCGGACCCACCAACTATATCTTCGCACACAAGGAAGTGCCTCCTTATTACGCACAAAAAAATGAATACTCCCCCTGTTAGCTGGGACCCAGTATAGTGGCAGGCTAACTTGTGGGCCTACTAAGTTGACGGGGACGGCGGGCCTTGTCAACTTAGTCAATATGCACGATTCTAGCTCCAGTCACCGTACGATGTCCATCCAACGGCCGTAGTGCTTCTTCAACCTCTCGTCTTCTTGCTCCAGCCGCCCAAACCAGCGCCGGTCGTGCCTCGTGCTCCTGCCTCCCGTGGCCGGCTGCGATGCGGCGGAGGCCTCACCGCCCCCTACTACTCCCACCGCTGGCCAGGCCATCCCTCTACTCACCCACACCCCCTCTTATTCTGCGGCGACGGCAGCCTCACACCGCTGCGAACCAGTGAACCCTCGTACTCCTCTACGCGTGGGCATCCACTGCCGCGTCATCCCCGGCTCCGCGTCGTCCCCTTCCTAGGCCTCCCGTCTTCCACCGCCCTGGTGCTCTCAGCGCGGCATGGTTAACGTGGTCATGGAACGGTTCCATCACACGTGGACTGTACGTGGAGAGGCTGATAGCTGGGTCGACGGCCGCAGCAAGGAAGTGCCTCCTTATTACGTGCAAAATAATTATTCCTCCACCTGACAGCGGGTACCCACCAGACGGGCCACCGTATTTCCCGAAAAAAACGTTTGCCCCTGACTGCTGGGACCGACCAGCTACATCTGCGCACGCAAGGAAGTGCGTTTGAAAAAAAAACGATTCGCCCCCCTGACTGCTGGGACCCACCAGCTACATCTTTGCAGGCAAGGAAGTACCTGACAGTCGGGACCCACCTGGTCGAAGCGTACGTAGCGTTGTCATTCTGGTCGCGAACGTGTACGTACATATATACTGGTGGATGTAGAGGCGCGCACGTGTCGTAGTAGAGGTGCGTACGTGTTGTAGTAGAGGTGCGTACGTGTCGTAGTAGAGGCGCGCACGTAGCATGTACATGTACGTACATCGGCCAGGGTGTAAGAAAGAAAATACGGCCACGTATGTGTACATACGGGCGGGGCCTCGAACGCCTACTCGCGCATACATACGGCCAGGGCTCATGTACATGGCTGGGTCGGAACGGAGAAATAGCGTCATCGTCGTGTTCATGGGGAGGCAATGGAATGCGTCGTGTTCATGGGGAGGCAACGGAATGCGTCGTGTTCATGGGGAGGCAACGGAATGTGTCGTGTTCATGGGGAGGCAACGGAATGCGTCGTGTTCATGGGGAGGGGTGTGTCGTACCGCAAAACAGAGGAAACGGACCTCCTACGGTCGAAACGGGGGTCCTGTTGATCGGGAGGAGTGTGGCGTACTGCAAAACGGAGGAAACAGACCTCCTACGGTCGAAACAGGGGTCCTGTTGATCGGGAGGGGTGTGGCGTACTGCAAAACGGAGGAAATGGACCTCCTACGGTCGAAACGGGGGTCCTGTTGATTGGGAGGGGTGTGGCGTACTGCAAAACGGACGAAACGGACCTCCTACGGTTGAAATGGGGGTCTTGTTGATCGGGAGGGGTGTGGCGTACCGCAAAACGGATGAAATGGACCTCCTACAGTCGAAACGGGGGTCCTATTCATCGGGAGGGGTGTGGGGTACTGCAAAACGGGACTCCACGGGATACTGTTCATCTCCACCATCGACCTCCTCCAGCCTCCACAGGCTACCGTCGACCTCCTCCAGCCTCCACGGGCTCCTGTTCATCCAGACTGCACCGCGCGCTACTCCACGGGCTACTGTTCAACCACCCCTCCACCGGCTACTGTTCATCCAGCCCTCCACACCACGGGGTCCTGTTCAACCACCCCTCCACGGGCACCCCTCCACCGTCTACTATTCATCCAGCCCTCCACACCACGGGATCCTGTTCAACCACCCCTCCACGGGCAACCCTCCACCGTCTACTGTTCATCCAGCCCTCCACCACACCACGGGGTCCTGTTCATCCAGAGGCAACGCCACCGCTCACTGTTCATCCAACCCCCCCCGGAACGTTCACTGTTCATCCCAGAGGCAGCATCGATCGGCTTCAGTTAGCAGCAGTAGCAAAGGAATCGCTCGATCGGGTTCTGTTGGGGATATAACTACTGGATTCACCCGCCCAGGAGGGGCCGGGTTATGTTCTGACGATCATCACATGAAGCCCAATATCAAGCTTGAGGATGGCGGTTCAGTAATGGGCCTAAGGCCTAGAGGCGGCTTAAGGCCCGTAGTGATAAACCGCCGTTAAGGCATGACTTGTAGTGTAAGGCAATAATAGTTAAGAGTCCGAGCCGGACACTGTTTATAAGCCGGCCGAGACTCTAAGAGCCGCTGGGCGTTAACGTCTCTATATAAAGGGACGACCCAGTGGCGGTTCAGGACAAGTAAGATTAGATCGACAGCCAGGCATAGCGATTTAGCTCCCTGGTCATCGAAACCCTAATTAATTCCACCTCAACTGGAGTAGGCTTTTACCTTCACCGTAAGGGGCCGAACCAGTATAATCCTCGTGTCCTTTGTCCCGTTTAACCCCTTTAAGTTTCCTAGTTGCGATGGCTCCACGACTAAGTCCTTGCACGAGGACATCTGCCGTGACTATTCCACGACAGTTGGCGCCCACCGTTGGGCCAGCGCACGGTGGATTTGAGTTCTTGAAGGGCAGCTTCGAAGGGCTCAAGGGATACGCTATGGGCCGGATGACCAAGAGTCATCGCAGCAAGCTCTACATCGACGACGCAGGCTGCGGCCCCGACGCCGGCTCAATCGAGTACGGGTACCGGGTCCCCTTCGGCGGAATCCACGTTTTCATTGGCAAGATTGGCGAGCCGGGCCCTGAGCCGGACATCTGCAGCAACCACGTCGAGACGGCTCAGCGTGCGAGACCCGCCCGGACTCTGCCTACCTTGAAGCCTGCTTTCGTGGGATGCGTCCATGGAGGACTCTCTGAAGGATCTGGATCTGGCAATGAGACGGCCACCCGCTCTGACGGCGAGTCGTCCACAGGTGAGACCAACTCGTTATATCAACTTCACGATGGCAGGCTCAGGGGTTGTTCTGATGGCGACAGTATTCCGGACCCCTTTGAGCCGCCGAGCCGGGTTGGAATCTTCATGGCCGGCACACAACCTGTTCAAAACTCCGCCGTTGGGGCAGGAGGCCCCGTGCACTCGCCGGCTTAGGTGCTAATGGATCTCACAGATAAGATGACGGCCCTGTTAACAGGCACGGTCGTCTCGGCCGATCAAGCTCAACATGATGCAGAAGTGGCACAGTTAAAGCTGGATATAGCACGGGCCAAGGAAGATCTGGCAGCGGAAGGAATCAGGATGGCTGCAGAATGGGCGGCTCTGGACGCCCAGACTCAACTGATTCAAGCGCAGTCTTTCCGGCTCACGATGGATCAGAACGCATCCAATGAGATCATGAGAAGGAGGCATCAGAAGGCTCAATCTCGGCTCCCTCCGGTTTATGATCCTCGAAACCTCTTCAACACGCCCGGTGCAGGGCCCAGTAACACGCCAAAAATCACAGCACCCGGGGCTGGAACGCCGGTTCAGCCGCAAGTGATGGGGCCTCCCCGTGTGAATATTGCCCTACCTCAATATGTGCCAATACCACCGGGTCATTATTCTAATCCGTTGGAAAACATGATCGCTGCAGCGGCGCGACTAGCGGCTCTCCCAGTCGAGGGTGACTCTCCAACGGCGATCGAAACCCGCAGGGTCAGAGAACTTCTTCAGACGGCTCTGGCACAACAGGAGGCATATTCATATAGCCGGGACAGGATTCATTCAACTCCTCGCCCAAACCGGAGCCCAAGTTATAGCAGACACATGGTTTCAGCGATCGGCTCAAGCAACGTCCGGCACCGTGACTTGCCAGCTGGCCATGGCCCGGCGCATAATGGAGCCTTTAATGCGGTAGATCAAGACAGAGCGCGTCAGGAAGCTGAGCAGGCGGCTCAGATGACGGCTTACCAGCCTTTTCCGGTTTACCCGATGGCTTCTATCGAGGCGGGCATAGCTATGAGGGCCGGAGGTGTCCCTTGTTTGGTGCCGGCTCTCCGTAACGAACGTCTGCCCAAGGATTTCAAAGGACCTAGGAAGGTACCTAATTACATGGCTGATTTACAGCCCGGAGCATGGATTGAGAGCTACGAGATGGCTATGGAGTTGCTGGAGGTCAGCGAAGCGGCAATGGCCAAATACTTCACCATGATGTTGGATGGAACTGCCCGCACTTGGTTGAAGGGACTGCCACCCAATTCCATCGGGTCATGGGCAGAGCTAAAAGCCCGGTTCATCCAAAACATCAAAGATACATGTAGGCAATCAATGTCAATTGTGGATTTGACTAACTGCAAACAGCAAGAAGGCGAGTCTAGAACCCATTGGGTACGCCGGGTCAAAGAGATAATACATTCGTCTCATAAGATGGATGCCGGCTCTGCGGTCTTGATGTTGGAGCAGAATTGTCGTTTTGCGCCTCTGAAAATGAAGCTTGGGCAGCTCAAGCGCGATTGCAACGATATGGGTACGCTGATGGCGGCTCTGGTCAAGTACGCCGACTCTGATAGTACCAAGGATCCCGCGTCTGATGAGGAAAAGATAGGGAAGGGAAAGAAGAATGGCAACGACAAGGGCCCTCAGCATAACCCGGTGAGTCAGGGAGGTAATAAGCGTAAGGCCGATGATGGTATGGAGTTTGTGGCCAACACCAACACGCAGGGTAACAATCACCGACGTAAGGGGAGACAGCCTCCACGGTCTGGCGGGTCAGGCCCGACGCTTGAACAATTGTTAAATGAGCCCTTCCCAAGGCATGGCTCTAGGGAGAAGCCGGCCACTCATCTATGGAAAGACTGAGCGATCATGAAAGCTTTGAAGAATTCCAACATGTTCCACGGTAACACTGGGCAGGGCGGCGGCTCAGGTGGCGGTGGCTTTCATGGCCCGGGCGGCGGCTCAAATTCCAATTTTCAGAATTCTCAAGGTAATCAAGGTGGTTTTAACCAGCAATCTGGCTAGGGTAATCAGCAGCAGCAGGGGGGTTACCAGACCCATCCAAAGCAGCTCAACAGTGGGTAGTATCATGTATTTACTACCAGTTTGTGTTAGCGAGACCAGAAGCTTCATAAGAGGGATGTGAACGCTGTTGAGCCGGCGGTTCCACATTACTTGCGATGGTCTGAGCAGCCTATTGTATGGAGTAGGGAAGATCACGCACCCCGGGTTGATAATCCGGGTCACCTGGCCTTGGTGGTGGCTCCTCAGGTTGGTGGCTATAAATTCACTAAAGTGCTCATGGACGGAGGCAGTAGCATCAACATCCTCTATTATGAGACCTTCCGTCGTATGGGATTAACTGATAAAAACCTCAACTAGTCCAAGATGGTTTTCCATGGGGTGGTGCCCGGTAAGTCGGCGTATCCAGTTGGTAAGATCGAGCTGGAAGTAGCCTTTGGAGATGAGTACAACTACAGGGCGGAAAAACTGACTTTTGAGGTGGTCAAAATAAGAAGCCCGTACCATGCTTTATTTGGGCGGTCGGCTTACGCCAAGTTCATGGCACGGCCGTGTTACGTATATTTGCAGCTCAAGATGCCGGGTCACAATGGGACCATTACGGTTCATGGCAGCCGGAAGATAGCTTTGGAGTGCGAGGAAGGTAACGCTGCTTACCCTGAATCTGTTTGTGCAACAGAGGAGTTGAAGTTTTACAAGGATAATGTTGACCCGACAGATATGACGTCTCTGAAAAAGGCAACCATGGAGCATGAGCCGGTAATGAAATTTAAGTCGGCCGATGAGACTAAGTTTGTTGACTTTGTTCCAGGTGACTCATCTAAGCAGTTCAGCATCAGCGCCAATCTGGATCCTAAATAGGAAGGCGCGCTCATCGAGTTCATCCGTGAGAACCGGGACATCTTTGCATGGAAACCTTCTGACATGCCGGGTGTACCGAGAGAACTCGCTGAGCACACTCGTAATATTGATCCAAAATTTAAGCCAGTCAGGCAATTCCTCCGGCGGTTTAATGAGGAGAGGCGGAAGGTCATTGGTGAGGAAGTAGCTCGGCTCTTGGAGGCCGGGTTCATTGTGGAAGTCTTTCATCCAGAATGGTTAGCTAACCCGGTGCTCGTACTCAAGAAGAACGGCACCTGGCGTATGTGTGTGGATTATACGGATTTAAATAAGGCTTGTCCGGCTGATCCTTTTGCCCTCCCTCGTATTGATCAAATTATTGATGCCACGGCGGGTTGTGAGCGTTTGAGTTTTTTGGATGCGTACTCTGGTTACCATCAGATCAAAATGGCTGTTAAGGACCAAGAGAAGACAGCGTTCATTACTCCATTTGGAGCTTTCTGTTATGTGTCTATGCCTTTTGGACTCAAGAGTGCACAGGCGACTTACCAGCATTGCATTCAGAATTGTCTTCATAATCAGATTGGGCGCAACGTTCATGCCTATGTGGATGATATTGTGGTCAAATCCAGAGAGAAGGAGACCTTGATAAATGATCTGAGAGAGAACTTTGATAATCTTCGGATCTACAAGATGATCCTTAACCCGACCAAGTGTGTTTTTGGTGTTCCTGCAAGCAAGCTCTTGGGTTTTCTGGTTTCTCACAGAGGCATTGAAGCTAACCCGAAGAAGATCAAGGCAATCACCTCTCTGGCTAAGCCGGCGTGCATAAATGACGTCCAGCGTCTGGTGGGTCGCATCGCTGCTTTGAGTCGATTTATAAGCCGGTTGGGCGAAAAGGCCATACCACTGTACCAGATGATGAAGAAAACAGATGACTTTGTCTGGAGTGATGCTGCTAATGCTGCTTTTGAGGATTTGAAAAGACAGTTAGCTGAGCCGCCAGTCCTTGCTGCTCCTGTCGATAAGGAGCCCTTATTGTTGTATGTAGCCGCTAACACACGAGCCGTCAGTGTGGCCGTCGTGGTGGAGCGCAAGGAGGCGGGTAAGGAACATCCGGTTCAGCGGCCGGTTTACTACGTCAGTGAAGTACTCATTGCGTCCAAGCAACGGTATCCACATTGGCAGAAGCTTGTTTATGGGTTGTTCATGGCAAGCCGGAAGCTTAAGCATTATTTCCAGGGCCACCCCATCATTGTGGTTAGTTCTGCTCCTTTAGGAGATATCATCCAAAACAGAGAAGCCACCGGAAGAGTTGCAAAGTGGGCCATTGAACTTGGGCCTCATGATTTAAAGTATGTGCGACGCACTGCTATCAAATCTCAAGCATTGGTAGACTTCATCAATGACTGGACAGAACTGCAGATGCCTGAGGAGAGGCCAGATAACACATACTGGACTATTCACTTCGACGGGTCCAGGCAGTTGGAGGGCTCGGGGGCTGGAGTCGTTTTCGCTTCCCCTTGAGGTGACAAATTTCGTTATGTGCTACGGTTGATGTTTCCCTGTACTAACAATGCAGCTGAGTATGAGGCCTTGCTCCATGGTCTTCGGATGGCTAAGGAGATGAGCTTAAGCCGGGTGAGATGCTTTGGCGATTCAGATTTGGTGGCTCAACAGGTATCAGGCAAGTGGGATTCCAAGGACCCCCTCATGGCGGCTTATCGCCGTGAAGTTGATGCCATCGCCGGGCATTTTCAGGGTTATCAAGTGGAGCACATTGACCGCAAAAAGAACGAAGCGGCTGATGCCTTAAGCCAGATGGGCTCTCAGCGTAAGCCGGTGCCGCCTAATACTTCCTTGGATATTCTGCATAACCCTTTTGTCAAGTTGCCTACAGAGGAAGACTTGGCTGTTCCTGACCCAGAAGCACAGTTGGTGGCGGCTCTTCACGTTATCCCAGATTGGACAGTGCCATACTTCGCTTACATGACCCGGGGAGACTTGCCTGAGGATGAAACTTTGGCCAGACAGATAACCCGGCGGTCTTAGTCAATGATAATTATCAATGGCGAGCTGCATCAGCGCAATGTTACTAGGGCTTTTCAGCATTGTATTTCCCCTGAGGAGGGTCAAGAAATTTTACGAGAGGTTCACGAGGGGGATTGTGGCCATCATGCCGGCTCGAAATCCCTTGTGGCGAAGGCTTTTCGTGATGGTTTTTATTGGCTGACGGCTCACGCTGACGCAGAGGACTTAGTCAGTAAATGTGACGGTTGTCAGAAGTTCTCAAGACGTGCTCACGTGCAGGCTCAAGAGTGAGGATGATTCCAATCACTTGGCCATTTGTAGTCTGGGGACCGTATATGGTTGGGCCTTTCAAAAGGTCCAAGGATAAGAAGACCCACCTCTTGGTGGCGGTGGACAAGTTCACAAAGTGGGTTGAGGTAGAGCCAGTTAGTAAGTGTGACGCAGCCACGGCGGTTCAGTTCATGAAAAAGGTGATATTTCGCTTTGGTTTTCCACACAGCATTATAACTGACAATGGTACCAATCTGTCTAAAGGCGCCATGGAGGAATTTTGTCAACAAGCACATATACGGCTTGATGTTTCATCAGTAGCTCACCCCCAATCCAATGGTCAAGCTGAGAGAGCCAATCAGGAAATCTTGAAAGGCATCAAGCCCCGGCTTTTGGTCCCTTTGCAACGGACGTCGGGTTGTTGGGTGGAGGAGTTACCCTCTGTGTTATGGAGCATCAATACTACTCCTAATAGGTCTACGGGTTACACGCCTTTCTTCATGGTTTACGGAGCCGAGGCGGTTCTCCCTAGTGACATCCGTCATGACTCGCCTCGAGTGGCGGCTTATGTCGAGGCAGACAATGAGCAAGCACGTCAAGATGCTCTTGACTTGTTGGACGAACAACGTGACGTAGTAGCAGCTCGCTCGGCGATTTACCAACAAGACCTGCGCCGCTATCACAGCCGCCGGGTTAAGTCTAGGACCTTTTAGGAAGGTGATTTGGTGCTCCGGCTCATCCAGGATCAAACAGATGCACACAAGCTATCCCCACCTTGGGAAGGGCCCTTTATGGTCAGCAAGAACTTGCACAACGGGTCATACTACCTCATCGATATTCGAGAGCACAAATATTCACGTAAGTCGGAGGAGGAGACCCGCCGGCCGTGGAATATAGCTCAGCTTCGACCTTATTACACCTGAGCCACCGGCTCTCATAATGTACATATTTCTATAGCCATGTATATATTATGATGAATAATAAAGCAGGACCTCTGTCCTTTTTCCCCTCCAATGGTAAATGTGTCATTGTTAGTTTCATTATGATATCACATGATCACTTGGAGGCTGATCTTGCTTATGATCGTATTCGAATCTAGCCGTTAAATATATGATCACTTTGGGGCTTCCTGTTCAAACATAGGTCGTATCCGAACCAAAGAGAACATAGCTGTCGATACCCACTTAATTGGCATATTGCCGAGCTCACTGGGGAGTTTCTTGATCATATTTGAATCATAGCTCAACCCCCTTTGGGAACCGACGTGGATCGTATTCGAATCAGCGTCGTTAAACAACTCACAAGATCATTTGGGGGCTTCCTGTTCAAACATAGGTCGTATTCGAACCAAAGAGAACATAGCTGTCGATACCCTCTTGATCGGCAACGCCAAAGCCACTGGGGCTATATGATCGTATTCGAATCTTAGCTTAACCCCTTTGGGACGGTTCTCTTGTCGTATTCGAATCAGAAGCCTCCAAATTTTTTAAGTCCCTTTGTTGCAAACAAGTTCTTTTGATTATATCTAAAGTGTTCAAGGGTGGTCTCTACTCCACCGGCTTAACTTTGGTCAATAAAGTTGATCGCACATGATAAGCATCATGTTCCATAGTGGGGTTTTTACTCATTATTTGGATCACATAAACCGGAGGTGTACTTGAAGGATCACAGCTATGCTGTTATGGTTGTCTCAAGGATATTATGGAGGACCGGTTTGTTATGATTCCGGGTTATATGTAAAGTGTATGACTCTCCATGCGGTAAGCCGCCAAGGGACTTGTGATTTGTTTTTCTATGCAGGACAATTAAAGACGGCTCTTTAAACATAAGGAAAACAGAGGATCAAGCATAACCCGGAAGAATATAAAAGGGCAGCTTAAACAATGTTGAGCGCTACACACGTGCGCGATGGCACGACAAAATTAAGTGTTTGTCCTACTCTATTACATGACTCCCCGAGTCCAAAAGGTGAGGCATCGTCTTTTAAGACATAACCATGAGGCGCCTGCGAGATCAAGGGCGTTGTTGGCCTGAGGTTTCCAGGTCATCCCTCTCCGCTCCTCCGGCTGTTTCCATGACCTGGAAGGTTGATGATTTCCAGTCAATGCCACTCAAGGCTTCAAATTGAGCCTCATCATCAATTAACCCGGCCGGGTCAACTTCAGGGGCGAAGGTATGCTTACGAGTTGGAGGAATCAGGCTGACTGCTTCATAGCGTGGTGTTGGGATTCTCTGATTCTCCGCGTCATAGCCCGGTTAATATTTGGTAAGATATGTGTCATTGCCAATCAAAGTGGCCACAGGGCGTACGCTCTTCAGACAAGCGGCGAACTCCTTCTGGTCAAAGGGGGTGCCGTCTTCCTTCAAGCTGGGATACCCAAGGGCGATGTTGGCCGGGTCTAGCTCCGGTAGAAACGCCTTGGCCCGGCTCAGAGCGGCTATAGCTCCGGCTCTTGCAGAAGCTCGTCTCAAGTCTTGGAAGCGTTGAGGAAGTACGGCAAGCCGCCTGAGTACATCCGCCAGGTGAGTGGGAACTTCATTTGACAAAGCCACAACGGCTAAGGCAAGTTGTGACCCGGTGTAAAGTTGCTCTACCAAGGTATAAACCACCTTCAATTTTGTCAGCACGTTTTGATTAAGATTGGAGCTCCTGGGCCTGTATTGCAAAGACAGGTAAGCTGATGACAATTGAGATGCTCTTTGGAAAAGATGTAAACTAGCTAAACACTTATAGAGTAACTTACCAAAGATTGCGGAGACCATCTGAGAAACATGGTGTTTTAAGCCGGATAGCTCGGCGGCTGTTTCAGCAAGAGTGGCCTCCGCTTGTTCGGCCCGGCTGAGCAAAGCCGTCTTTTCATCCGCCCAGGCTTTTCTCTTTGCTTCAAATTTCTTCTTCAATTTCTCTTGAGCAGATACACTGAATTCAAACTTGGAGTTGGCCTTTTGGGTTTCATTTTCTTGAGTCTTCAGGCGGTTCTTTAAATCAGAGATCTTCGATTCAAATTGCAAGCAAAGACACTTGGCACTTGGGGGCTAATGTATGCTGAAGAGCTCTATTTACAGTGGCGGTTCATGCAAATAAGTCCCAAGCACTTTGCAAGCAAAGGTACTTGGCACTTGGGGGCTAATGCATACTGCTGTTCAACTACTTGATTAAAACAAGGTAAGGACCGGTTCAGATATGCTGATTAAACCGGACCTTGAGTGCTACCAGGTAAGCCGGTTTTCTTGCAGTGCTTACTAAGCCGGTATTAAGTCTACAACATATTTTATCATAAGTAATAGACTTGGGGGCTGGCATGGTAAGTATAACTATGGAGTAAGAAAGAGAGTTATACCTCAGATTTTGCTGTATTTGTTTCACCATGTCAATCTCCAGATCCCGGCTGTTGTGCACTTGATTCACATAGCCAGAGACAATATCTTCAATGCTCAGATGAGCATAATCAGTGATGTCCAACTTGTCCCGGCGGCGCTCCAGAAGTTCTTCCTTGGCAGAGCACTTGGCCAGCACGGTAGGTCGTCCCGGTTCGACAAACTCAATCCGGGTGATCTCAACGTCCGGATCATCTGGATGAGTCGGGCTGGGGATCTCCGGGTTCTCAGAACCTTCCATAGCTTGTTCAACAGTGGGAGCAGCGGTGGCATCAGGAGATGGTACAGCCGGCGACTCATCAGCAGAGGCATTAGGAGCAGCCGTTCTGAGTTCCGGTTCAGCCAGGACCGGCTCTTCGGCCGGCTTATTTTTCTTCGCCCTCTTGCTGGGCTTCACTTGTACACTGCAAGTCAAAGGGTTAGTGCAAAAACATGAGTAAGATAAGTACAAAATCAACTGATCATCATTACCCGGGAGCGGTTTTGAAAGCCGGCAAGCTGGACTGCATTGAGTCACCGGAGGAAGGCAATGTTCCCTGGTAGTTTAAGTCAGAAGAATTGAGTGGTTGACGAGGGACGCCCGCCAAAGGATATAAAGAATATAAGTAGGAGATAACCTCAGTCCGGCGCTTCCTTGATGTTTCGGGTAAGCCGGAGGAGAGGTCTGCATCTTTGCTGGTCCGGGGCTGCCTCGGACTCTCATAAATCTGTTGCTTCAAAAGAAATTGAGGATCCTGATAAGCTAAAGGATGTGAAAATCTTACTTTCCGGGTTACTCTTCGGACTTTCTGTCTCGGCAAAGGCTCGGAGTCGGAGGAAATTATAGTTACCTCTTCATTCACTTCATGACTCGTTCCGGTGTCCTCCTGCTGATAATCCGTGTCAATAAGATGGTTAAAAAAGGAGCCTAAAGAGTCAAGAGCTACCTCTGACTCGGAGGTGTCTTCTAGACGAAGCAGGTCCGAGGCACTAGGTTTATTCCCCTTCTTACGGGGAGCGGTTTTCTTGATAGCTTTCTTAACTTTTCGGGCTTTCTTGGCAGCTTCGTGGTCATACTTGACCTTCCAGAATTTATCATTAGCCTGTAAAATACAACAAAGGTTAGTAAGTTAAGACAAAATCGTTAAAATGGAAGGTGAAGTATTCAGGTCAATGGTTTACCGCTGGAGCCGGGTTAGCCTTGCAGAAAGGGCGTAAGCCCACTCTCCTGCAATCTTCCAGGCTCTCGTTCAGAAGAAACTTAGTTGTATCATCAATGACGTCCTCAGGTAAGTCGTCTGGACTGTGCCGAAGAGGATCATCCTTCTGGCCCGTGTAATCACACATCAAGCCCGGGCGGCGGCTTAAAGGAATCACTCGCCAGGCAATCCAGACCCGGACCAGATCAATGCCATTTAGCCCGTTCCCCAGAAGAGCTTTGATTTTGTTGATGGTGGGAGTAAGTGGTTGACGTTCAGCTTGAGATAATTTGTCTGGCAAAGGGTGATTTCACTCCAGACGCAGGGCGCGAAAGCCGGGCATAGGGTTCTCGTCAGCTGGAGAAGTGTCTTGGCAGTAGAACCATGTCTGGTTCCAATCTTTCGGGTGGCTTGGTGGCTCAGCATAAGGGAAGAGACAATCTCTCCGTCATTGGATTGAGATTCCACCGAGCTCCAAGCTGGGCCCATTGGCACATTCATTCTGGCGGTTCAAATAAAATAACTCCCTAAAGAGTAGCATGCTGGGTTCTTCTCCGAGGTACACCTCACAGAACACTTCGAAGTTGCAGATGTTTGACACGGAATTGGGTCCGATGTCTTGAGGTCGCAGATCAAAAAAGTGCAAGACATCTCTGAAGAATTTTGAGCCGGGAGGAGCAAAGCCCCGGTTCATGTGATCAGTAAATATGACAACTTCCCCATCCTTGGGTTGAGGCCTCTCTTCTGACGGATCAGGAGCACGATAGGACATGACCTCTTTCTTTGGCAGGTAACCCGTTTTCACGAAATCAGCCAAGATGCTGTCAGTGACGTTGGATCTAACCCAGTTTCATGTGACGGGTGCTTTGGGAGCCTTAGGCGGCATTGTGAAAGATGGAAGCCTTTGACCAAATAAAATTTCCGGTTCAAATTTAAGCCGGAGGAAAGTTTCAGTTCAGTATTCAAGATGGCGGCTTATGAAAGGGCCTAATGATATATGGCTAATTGTGTCATGTTATTTAAGCCGCCGTGGATATCATGAGCAATTAAGTTATTTAACTCTATTATGAATGATCCGGAAATTTCACAAAGCATGGCCTCTTTTAAGCCGGCGATATGAGCCGCCATGGCTAACAGATGTAGTTTTCTGCCTATGTGTTGCACAAACAAGTTTCACAAATTGCAGGGATTATTTTGGATCAAACGATCATCCAGAAAAGAAAAATTTCTAGACCTAAAAATTGATACAGAGAAGTTCATAAGCTCTAAATGAGGTCTTTTTGCAAGCAAAAGGGATCTACTAGTATTGAAAATGGGTGTGAAACAACTACCGCTGAAGTTATGAACTACTCTTGGATCAAAGGAGGCCGTGGTGGAAGAACTGCGAAGGAATCGCGAGGAACCACGAAGAACAATGAAGAACTAGCAAACCCTAATGCGGATCTAATATACGGGACGGCGAGGACTTACTGGTGCTAATGAGCAGCGGAGGTGCGCCGCGATTCTCTGGTCAAGACAGGTCGATGCAGCGGCCTTGGTTGGTGCGGACGGGATGAGCGGCGGCGGCGGCGGAGCTCGGGCTCTGAGGCGTCGAGAGGAGGAAGATGATGGAAAGGGAAGAATGACGAAGATCTAAGGGCCGGCCTACTTATAAAGGACAGCTGATGAATGGGCGCGAGAAACGAGGAGGCTGAAGACATGATTATCCAGCTGCAGAGACGCCTCGGTTTTCGGGACAGTTATTAAGATAAGGATCCGTTGAGATACGTTGAGCAAAACATGCATTAGTGGCGGATGACGTCACGGCGGGTTACCAAGAATCCAGAAGATGACGTCACGGCGGGTTATAGCCTTTGCACAAACAGAAGCCAGAAGATCTTTCCTTAAGGTATTGAAGATTGACATGAACCGGTTCAAATCAATCTGGGGCCTAATGTTAGGGATATAACTAATGGAGTCACCCGCCCAGGAGGGGCCGGGTTATGTTTTGATGATCATCACATGAAGCCCAATATCAAGCTTGAGGATGGCGGTTCAGTAATGGGCCTAAGGCCTAGAGGCGGCCTAAGGCCCGTAGTGATAAACCGCCGTTAAGGCATGACTTGTAGTGTAAGGCAAGAATAGTTAAGAGTCCGAGCCGGACACTGTTTATAAGCCGGCCGGGACTCTAAGAGCCGCTGGGCGTTAACCTCTCTATATAAAGGGACGGCCCAGCGGCGGTTCAGGACAAGTAAGATTAGATCGATAGCCAGGCATAGCGGTTTAGCTCCCTGGTCATCGAAACCCTAAGTAATTCCACCTCAACTGGAGTAGGCTTTTACCTTCACCGTAAGGGGCCGAACCAGTATAATCCTCGTGTCCTTTGTCCCGTTTAACCCCTTTAAGCTTCCTAGTTGCGATGGCTCCACGACTAAGTCCTTGCACGAGGACATCTGCCGTGACTATTCCACGACTGGTTCAGTTAACAGCCATCGATCGATCGCTCGGGTTCAGTAACACGTAGCCTGCAGTGCAATCGCTTGGGTTCAGTTAGAGCCCAACGCCTCGCTCGGGTTCAGTTAGAGCCAACGCCTCGCACACACGCGCGTACGTGTACGAGAGAAACGCGCATCGCTCGGCCCCCGACCTCCCACCGTAACCGGGAACTCGCCGAAATTTTCCTCGCCCTCGCTTCTACCACGGTTTTTTCCGTCATGGACGGCCCAAAGAATGTCATGCAGCTGCGTCTCCGGCCCGCCTAGGACGAAAAGCCCATTTTCTGTCATGATGTCACAGAAGTAGGAGCCCACCACATCTATGATGATACCGGGTTTTGTCACAATTATCGTCGTAGAAGTGTCATATGTATGACAGAAAAAAAAATTGTTCGGCCCAAAATGTCACGGATGTGTCTTTTTTTTGTAGTGCCTGTACAGGACGTCGTCGACCAACTGGTACACGGCGGACCGGCGGGCTACTTGTAAAACCCCGGATGTAACTTTCCATATTTGTAACTCCAACTCTTGCCATTTTTGGCTATGTGTTATGATATTCCCTCCGTGGTTGGGTTTTTGTCTTTCATTTGCATTTTGTTCATGTCATGCATCTCATATCATGTCATCATGTGCATCTCATTTGGTGTTCGTCTCATGCGTCCGAGCATTTTTCCCGTTGTCCGTTTTGTAATCCGACACTCCCACATGCACCGGCGCACCCCCTCTTGTCTCTTTTCGTGAGCGGGTGTTAAACGTTCTCGGAATGGACCGAGTCTTGCCAAGTGGCCTTGGGATACCACCGGTAGACCACCTGTCAAGTTTCGTTCCATTTGGAGGTCGTTTGATACTCCAACGGTTAACCGGGTAACCGCAAAGGCCTTTTGTGTGTTGCAGCCAAAACCCCCTTCAAAACAGCCCAATAACCCATCTAAGCCCCCTCCAAGCACTCGGTCGTTCGATCACGATCGTGTGGGCGAAAACTACACTCCATTTGGAGTCTCCTAGCTCCCTCTACCTATATAAACACCCCTCCCCCGAAATTCGCGGATGAATCCACCCCTAACCCTAGCAAACTTCCCACTCCGCCGCCGGACGTGTCCGCCTGTGCCGGACGCGTCCACCGTCTGCGTCACCCCGACGAATCAGGGCGCGCCACGTGATCACCGCCGCCTCCCCAACCAACTGCGGCGCGCCACCTCGCCCAGCCAGATCCGCCGCCGCCAACCGCGGGTACCCGCACCCGAGCGCCGCCTCCTCTCCCTCGCCGCCTCCCTCGTCCCTCCGGCCGTCGTCTCCCTCTTCTCCGGCCATCCTCGGCGACCACCGACGAACCCTCCAGATCTAGTTCGAGGTTGACTTCCCCCCCCCTTGTTTTCTGCCAAGTCCCGAAATAATTGCATTATGTTGCATTCTTTGACCTGTCATAACTCCGTGCATACTGCTCCATTTCATGCGCATGATTATCGAAATGTTCATCCCGAGATGCTCTTCATTTTGTTCCATTGTGCCATTCTGTTACCTGCTGTTATTTTGTTGCCATGTATCCATGTGTCTACAGTGGGATCCATGCTTATTTTCAGTATGTTCAGTAAGGATGTTTTGTAGATATAGTTGTGCTCCATCCATCCATCCATCCATTTTTGCAATTATGGAGTGCCATAGCATGTCTTAATCTTGCTCTACTGTTGCTATAAAATATTCCTGGCAGATTGTTAACATGATATTTAATTTTGCCAAGGTTGTTGTAGTTGATCCATACATGATACGAACTTGCTCTTGCCATGGTTAGCTTCATGAACATGCCATCTTGCTGTAGGTATGCTTGTTTTGTCATGCATGGCTTTGTGATGAGTGAATCGAGCTCACCAAGATGCCTTCATAATTCTGTTTATGCCATGTTCTGTTTTCTGCTAAGGCTGAAACCTGTTGAAACTTGCTATGTTTACATGGGTGCCATCATATCTTCTGGTCCTTTTTGGCTCATGGTCAGTAAGGGACTTTTGTTCTATGCATTTAGTAGATTCCTGTTATGCCTTGTTCTTCTATGTTAATTTCCTGTAGCATGTTCTTTGCTTGCTCTGAACATTGCTACCTGATGCTGTTTCAGCCATGTCCAGTATTTTCTCCAAGTCTGTTAAGCTGATATCTTTTGCACTTTTGCCATGCTTGTTTGAGCCTGTTATGTTGTGATCTAGCCGTTGCTCAGTGTTCATCTTTTGTCAAGCATCTCCTATAGATTACTTCCATATGCTTTGTTGCTATGTTGGGCTGCTGTAGCATAGTTACTTGATGTATTCTAAGTGCTATCATGCTGTTAATCGCAGAATCGTGTCATTCTTGTTTTGCTTGCCATTTGCAAACCGTGCATCCGTTTCCGGTGATCTTTATATCGATTTCGACCGAAATCATCTCATCTTTCCAGTGGCATAATTTATTTTCTAAGTTACTGCCTTGTTAATCCTTTTTCTTACGGATCCCACATATGCATCGCATATGATATCTCGCATATCATGCATGTTTTGCATTATGTTGCTTGTGCATTTCCCGTGATTGATTGTGGTTCCATTGCTTGTGTTCTTGCTGTGGGTAGAGCCGGGACACGAGTTCGTGAACGAGGAACCTGTTGAGTATTCTTACGAGGATCAAGCTTTCGACAACTCTGAGAACCTTGTAGGCAAGATGACCATACCCTCGAAATCACTTCTATCTTTGCTTTTCTAGTTGTTCGTTCTATTGCGATGCTGCGCTACCTACCACTTGCTATATCATGCCTCCCATATTGCCATGTCAAGCCTCTAACCATCCTTTCCTAGCAAACCGTTGTTTGGCTAAGTTTCCGCTTTTGCTCAGCCCTTCTTATAGCGTTGCTAGTTGCAGGTGAAGTTGAACTTGGTTCCATGTTGGAACATGGATATTTTGGAATATCACAATATCTCTTATTTAATTAATGCATCTATATATTTGGTAAAGGGTGGAAGGCTTGGCCCTATGCCTGGTGTTTTGTTCCACTCTTGCCGCCCTAGTTTCCGTCATACCGGTATTATGTTCCTTGAGTTTGCGTTCCTTACGCGGTTGGGTGATTTATGGAACCCCCTTCACAGTTCGCCTTGAATAAAACTCCTCTAGCAAGGCCCAACTTTGGTTTTACCATTTGCCTACCTAAGCCTTTTTCCCTTGGGTTTTCGCGAGCCCGAGGGTCATCTTTATTTAAACCCCCGGACCAGTGCTTCTTCGAGTGCTGGCCCAAACCGAGCGATGTCCGGCGACCCCTGGGCAACCAGGGTCTATGCCAACCCGACGTCTGGCTCATCCGGTGTGCCCTGAGAATGAGATATGTGCAGCTCCTATCGGGATTTGTCGGCACATTCGGGCGGCTTTGCTGGTCTTGTCGTGGAATTGTCACGGCAGATGTCCTCAAGCTAGGACTTAGTCGTGGAGCCATCGCCGCTAGGAAGCTTGAAGGGGTTAAACGGGACAAGGAACACGAGGGTTTATACTGGTTCGGCCCCTTACGGTGAAGGTAAAAGCCTACGTCCAGTTGAGGTGGTATTGATTAGGGTTTCGATGACCAGGGAGCTTAACCGCTATGCCTGGCTCTCGATGAGATCTTTCTTGTCCCTAAACCGCTGCCGGGTCGCCCCTTTATATAGAGAGGTTGACAGCCAGCAGCTTCTGAGAGCCCCGGCCGGCTCATAAGAGTGTCCGGCTCGGACTCTCAACTATCCTTGCCTTACACTACAAGTTCTACCATAATGACGGTTGTAACTACGGGCCTTAAGCCATCTCCGGGTCTTAAGCCCATCTTTGGCCCATCGTCTTCAAGCTTGGCGCCGGGCTTCAGGCGATGACCATTATGAGTAACCCGGCCCATTCTGGCGGGTGACTCTAAGGTTTATATCCTCAACATTAGGCCCCAGATTGATTTGAACCGGCTCATGTCAATCTTCAATTCTTTCGACAGAAAATCTCCGGCTTACAATTGTGTGAAGGCCATAACCCGGCGTGACGTCATCCTCTGGAGCCCGGGTAATCCGCCGTGACGTCATCTTCCATTAAGTCCGTTTTTTACTCCACCAGATCCGCAATGGATCTTATCTTTATTGTCATCCTGAAAATCGAGGCGTTTTATGATGACATAACCGCGCCGTGGCCTCCTCGTTTCTCGCGCCCACTTATGAGTCTGGTCTTATAAATAGCCCGACCCTCGGGTCTTTCTCATTCTCCCCTTCTGTCGTCTCCTTCCTCTCGCTGCTCCGTGCTGCTCGAGCTCCGCTGCCGCCGCCGCAACAGAGCTCTGCGTCCTCGTCGACCTTGGCCGCTGCATCACCCTGAATCATCCAGAGAACCGCGGCGAACCCTTGCAGCATACCTGCATCTGTAAGTTCTTTACTCCTCGTAGAATAGATCTACGTTAAGCTCCTGCTGTTGTTCCGTGTTCTTCGCCGTCGCCCACGAGTTCTTGGTAGTTTTTATTTTTACTGCCTCTTCTTGATCTTAAGATAGTATAGAACCAACGCGGTAGCTGTTTGACACTCATTTCAAATGCAAGTAGACCTCTTTTTACTGCATAAAGGCTCCGTTCGAGCCCAAGAACTTCCTTTGCGTCTGTTTTTAGGTCTAGAAACTTTCCTTTTAGCCGACCGTTTTGATCCAAATTATTTATTGCAATGTGTGAAACCTGTTTTCACCACACTTAGTAAAAAAACTGCACCCACTGAATCATGGCGGTTTACATTTCCGGTTTAAAGAAACCACGCGCCGTAGAACCTTCCGGCTCAAAGGAGGCCATGCGCCATAAAATTTTCCGGCTCATCTGTGACAAGGTCGTAGACAATCGAATTACTCTCAATACCTTCAGCGGCTTAGATAACCCGATGCCCTTGGATATATGTCATTAGGCCCCTCCATAAGGCGCTACTTTATCATTGAACCGTAAATTTCCTCCGGCTTATAATTAAACCGGGCATGTTTCCTTTTATCATAGGCTTCCGACTTTCACCATGCCTCCCAAAGCTCCTAAAGCACCCATCACTTGCAATTGGATGAGGTCCAACATCACCGACGAGACTTTAGCGGATTTTGTAAAGTCGGGTTACCTGCCCAAGAAGGACATCATGTCCTACCGTGCCCCCGACCCATCAGAGGAGAGACCACAACCAAGGGACGGGGAGGTGGTCATTTTTGCGGATCATATGAGCCGGGGCTTCGCACCGCCCGGCTCCAAGTTCTTTAGAGACGTGCTGAACTTCTTTGACCTGCGGCCACAAGACATAGGACCCAACTCGGTGTCGAATATATGCAACTTCCAAGTGTTCTGCGAGGTCTACCTTGGAGAAGAGCCCAGTCTGCTGCTCTTCAGAGAGCTCTTTTACCTGAACCGCCAGAACGAGTGCGCCAACGGGCCGAGCTTAGAACTTGGTGGAATCTCCATTCAGCGACAGAGGGACTATCTTTTTCCTTACGCTGAGCCGCCAAGCCACCCAAAGGACTGGAACCAGACGTGGTTCTATTGCCAAGACACATCGCCGGCTGATGAGAGCCCGCTGCCCGGCTTTCGCCCTTCACGTCTAGAACCAACTCACCCTCTGTCTGACAAGTTAACTCAGGCGGAGCGCCAACCTCTGCTCCCCACCATCAACAAGATCAAGGCTCTCCTGGGCAATGGTCTCAACGGAATTGATCTGGTCCGGGTCTGGATCTCGTGGCGGGTGATCCCCTTGAGCCGCCGCCCCGGCTTAATGTGTGAATACACGGGCCGGAAAGATGACCCCCTGTGACACAACCGCAACGATCTTCCTGAAGACGTTGCTGAAGACATGACCAAGGCTCTCTTGAACGAGAGCTTGGCAGATTGCGGGAGGACCAGCTTAAGCCCCTTCTACAAGACCAACCCGGCCCCAGCGGTAAGCCGCTGATCTGGACATCTTATTTTCTTCCGTAGATAGCTTTCATCTGAACTTTAAAAAATCGTCATTGTATTCTTCAGGCCGATGACAAATTCTGGAAGGTCAAATATGACCATGAGGCGGCCAAGAAGGCCCGGAAGGCTAAGAAAGCCGCCAAGAAAGCCGCTCCCCGCAAGAAGGGAAGTAGGCCTACTGCTTCAGAGCTGCTGCAACTAAGCGACGGCTCCGAGTCAGAGGTAACCCCTGAACCTGTAATCCCTTGTTGTATTTGTTGTTTATTTCTGTCCGCCTTATCAATACTGTTCATCAACAGGATGACACCGAAGCAAGTAACCCGGTGGTTGAAGAGGTAATGACACTTTCCTCCGACTCGGAGCCCTTGCCAAGGCTGAAAGTCCGAAGGGTAACCCGGAAAGTAAGATTTTCTCATCCTTTATCTTATCAATATCCTCAATTTCTTTTGAAGCAACAGATTCATGAGAGCCGGCGGCACACCCGAACCAACAAGGACGCTGACCTCTCCTCCGGCTTACCCGACGCAACGAGGAAATGCCGAACCGAGGTTATCTCCAACTTGTACCCTTTTCATCCTTTGGCGGGTGTTATACGTCAACCGCTCAATTCTTCTGATTCAAACTATCAGGAAACCTCACCCTCCTCTGGTGACTCGATGCAGTCCAACCTGCCGGCCTTCAAGACCGTCCCCGGGTAATGATGATCATCTCTTGTTGTGCTTATCTTTGCTCATACCTTTGTACTAACCCTTTTTGTCCTTTCAGTGCCCAGGCAAAGCTCACCAAAAGGGCGAAAAAGAACAAGCCGGTCGAAGAGCCGGACTTGCCTGAACCGGAGGTAGCAGCTCAAGAACCGCCAGCTGCCTCTGCTCCCGAAGCCACCGCTCCATCCGACAAGGCAACCGCAGAGGCTTCTGCTAACCCGGAGACCTCCAGCCCGGCTCAGCCGATCAATGACCCGGACGTGGTAATCACCCGGACGGAGTTTGTTGAGCCGGGGAGACCTACTGCGCTGGCCAAGTGCTCCGCCAAGGAGGAGTTGCTACAGCACCGCCGGGCTAATCTGGACCTCACTGACTACGCCAATCTGAACATCGGAGAGATCGTCTCCGGCTATGTCAGTCAAGTGCACAAGAGCCGGGATGTAGAGATCAGCATGGTGAACCAGATTCAGCAGAAGTCTGAGGTACCACTCTTCTTTCTTCTTGCTTACTGTATAGTTATCTTGTCATTCTTACCATACTCTAGCCCCCAAGTCTACGACTTATGATAGAATATGTTGTAGACTTAAGTTCCGGCTTACTCACTTGAACCGGCAATTTGTAAATAGAAACGTTCGATACGCATTAGCCCCCAAGTGCCAAGTGTCTTTGCTTGGAAAGTGCTTGGGACTTTAAAATTGCATAATAACTGTTCATCCTATAACCCGGAAATTATGCAGGCTGCTTGCAAGAAGTTTGAAGCTGACATCTCCGATCTGAAGACCCGCCTGAAGACGCAAGAAACTGAGACCCGGAAGGCCAATGCCAAATTTGTGTCCAGTATTGCTGCGCAAGAAAAGCTGAAGACGGACTTTGACGCTGAACGGAAAGCTTGGGCCGAAGAGAAGGCTACTCTGGTGAACCGGGCCGAACAGGCGGAGAAGGCTCTGACAGAGAAGACCGCCGAACTCTCCGGCTTAAAGCGCCACATGTCCCAGATGGTTGCCGCAATCTTCGGTAAGCCATTCCACCGGCTTTCGTTCAGTTTATAATTTTTATGTCTCATAACCCATCATTGCCGGCGGCTTATCTTACTCTATTAAAACAGGTCCCAGAAGCGCCAACCTCAACCAAAGTGTGGTGACCAAGTTGAAGGCCGTGTACACCCTGGTGGAGCAACTCTACACGGGGTCACAGCGCGCCTTGGCTGTGGTGGCCCTATCCAATGAGGTGCCGACTCACCTGGCGGAAGTTCTTCGCCGGCTTGCCGTTCTTCCTCAACGTGTCCAAGAGCTGCGACGGGCCTCTGCAAGAGCCGGAGCCATAGCTGCTCTGAGTCGGGCCAAGGCGTTCCTTCCAGAACTAGACCCGGCGGACATTGCCCTTGGCTACCCCAGCTTGAAGGAAGACGGCACCCCCTTCGACCAAAGGGACTTTGTAGCCTGCGTGAAGATCGTACGCCCGGTGGCCACTCTGATTGGCAATGATACATATCTGACTAAGTACCAGCCGGGTTACGATGCAGAGAATCAGAGGATCCCCACTCCGCGCTATGAAGCCCTTAGCTTAGTCCCGCCGACTCGTAAGCACAACTTTGCCCCGGAAATTGACCCGGCCGGGTTAATCGACGAGGAAGCTCAATTTGAAGCTCTGAGCGGCATTGACTGGAAGTCGTCAACTTTCTAGGTCTTGGGAACAGCCGGATGAGCGGAGATGGATGAGCCGGAAACTTCAACCCAGCAAGCATCGTAACTCTGCAGGCAGTTTATTTAATCAATGCTTCACCATTTTGGACTCAATGAGTCTTGTAATAGAATATGACCAACACTTTAACTTTGCCGTGCCATCGTGCACGCGTTGAATGCCGAATTCCATTGAAGTTGCTTCCTTATATTTCTCCGGGTCATAGTTGATCATTCATGTTCCTTAAGCTTAAATAGTTGTCTTTAACTATCCTGCATAGAAAGACGAATCACAAGTCTCTAGGCGGCTTACCGCATGGAGAATCATAGTCTTATGCATATAACCCGGAATATGAATCACCAAAGACTGGTCCTCAATTATGTCTTTGATATAATCGTAACAACACACTTACCGGCCTGCAAGCATACTTCCGGCTTAGATAACCCGGGTAATAAGATTGGTAACTCAATTCCGGTTTACCAGTCTTAATAACGCCGATTATGCTTGACTAGTACTGCAAATCAAAGTTAAGCCGGCAAAGTGAGACCCGCCGTGCATACTTGAAATAATCCGAAGAATGCGCTATAAATCAGAAAAACTTAGGGGCTTCCGGTTCGAATACGACCAGAGACCCGTCCCAAAGGGGTTATGCTAGGATTCGAATGCGATCATATAGCCCCCAGTGGGTGTGGCGATGCCAATCAAGAGGGTACCGACAGCTATGTTCTCTTTGGTTCGAATACGACCCGTGTTTGAACAGGAAGCCCCCAAATGACCTTAAAAATTGTTTAACGACGCTGATTCGAATACGATCCACGTCGGTTCCCAAAGGGGTTATGCTATGATTCAAATATGATCAAAGAAAACTCCCCAATGAGCTCGGCACTTTGCCAATCAAATGGGTATCGACAGCTATGTTCTCTTTGGTTCGAATACGACCTATGTTTGAACAGGAAGCCCCCAAGTGACTATATTGTGTATGGCTAGATTTGAATACGATCATAAGCCGGACCCTCCTTCAAGTTATCATATGATCTTGTAATGAAAACAACACGTTTATCTTTGGAGGAGAAAAAAGGACAGAGGTCCTGCTTTATTGCTTATCATAATATATACATGGCTTAGAGAAATATGTACATTATGAGAGCCAGTGGCTCAAGTGTAATAAGGCCGAAGCTGAGCTATGTTCCACGGCCGACGGGTCTCTTCCTCCGACTTACGTGAATCTTTGTGCTCCCGAATGTCAATGAGGTAATATGACCCGTTGTGCAAATTCTTGCTGACCACAAAGGGCCCTTCCCAAGGCGGGGATAGCTTGTGCGCATCTGTTTGATCTTGGATGAGCCGGAGCACCAGATCGCCTTCCTGGAAGACCCGGGATTTCACCCGGCGACTATGATAACGGCGCAGGTCCTGTTGGTAAATCGCTGAGCGAGCTGCTGCCACATCACGCTGTTCGTCCAACAAGTCAAGAGCATCTTGGCGCGCGTGTTCATTATCCACCTCAACATAAGCCGCCACTCGAGGCGAGTCATGACGGATGTCACTGGGGAGGACTGCTTCCGCTCCATAAACCATGAAGAAAGGCGTGAAACCTGTAGACCTGTTAGGAGTAGTGTTGATGCTCCACAACACGGAGGGTAACTCCTCCACCCAACAACTCGGCGTCCGTTGTAAAGGGACCAAAAGCCGGGGTTTGATGCCTTTCAGAATCTCCTGATTAGCCCTCTCAGCTTGACCATTGGATTGAGGGTGAGCCACTGATGAAACATCAAGTCTAATATGCTCTCGTTGACAAAACTCCTCCATGGCTCCTTTGGATAGACTGGTACCATTGTCAGTTATAATGCTGTGTGGAAAGTCAAAGCGAAAGATCACCTTTTTCATAAACTGAACTGCCGTGGCTGCATCACACTTGCTAACTGGCTCCGCTTCAACCCACTTGGTAAATTTGTCAACTGCCACCAAGAGGTGGGTCTTCTTATCCTTGGACCTTTTAAAAGGCCCAACCATATCAAGCCCCCAGACCGCAAAGGGCCAAGTAATTGGGATCATCCTCAGCTCCTGAGGCGGCACATGAGCCCGTCGCGAGAACCTTTGGCAACCATCACATTTACTGACCAAGTCCTCCGCATCAGCATGAGCCGTCAGCCAATAAAAACCATGACGAAAGGCCTTGGCCACAAGAGACTTTGAGCCGGCGTGATGGCCACAATCCCCCTCATGAATCTCACGCAAGATCTCTTGGCCTTCCTCAGGGGAGACACAACGCTGGAACGCTCCCGTAACACTGCGGCGATGCAACTCACCATTGATAATAATCATTGACTTAGACCGCCAGGTTATTTGTCTGGCCGAAGTTTCATCCTCAGGCAAATCTTCCCGGGTCATGTAAGCCAGATAGGGCACTCTCTAGTCCGGTATGATGTGGAGAGCCGCCACCAGTCGTGCCTCCGGGTCAGGGACAGCCAAGTCTTCCTCTGTAGGCAACTTAACAGACGGGTTATGCAGGACGTCCAGGAAAATATTAGGCGGCACCGGTTTTCGCTGAGAGCCCAGCCGGCTTACAGCATCAGCCGCCTCGTTCTTCCTGTGATCGATGTGCTCTACTTGGTAACCCTGAAAGTGCCCAGCAATGGCATCAACTTCACGGCGATAAGCCGCCATGAGAGGGTCCTTGGAGTCCCACTTTCCTGATACTTGTTGAGCCACCAAGTCTGAGTCGCCGAAGCACCTTATCCGGCTCAAGCTCATCTCCTTAGCCATCCGAAGGCCGTGGAGCAAGGCCTCATACTCAGCTGCATTGTTGGTGCAAGGAAACATCAACTGTAGCACATAATGGAACTTGTCACCTTTAGGGGAAGCCAATACAACTCCAGCCCCCGAGCCCTCCAATTGCCTGGACCCATCGAAGTGAAGGGTCCAATATGTGTTATCCGGCTTCTGTTCGGGCACTTGTAGCTCTGTCCAATCATTGATGAAATCCACCAAGGCCTGAGATTTAACAGCAGTGCGTGGCACATATTTCAGACCATGAGGTCCGAGCTCTATAGCCCACTTAGCCACTCTCCCTGTGGCCTCTCTGTTTTGAATGATATCTCCAAGGGGGGGCAGAACTGACCACAGTGGTGGGGTGACCCTGGAAATAATGCTTAAGCTTCCGGCTTGCCATGAACACACCATAAACAAGCTTCTGCCAATGCGGATACCGCTGCTTGGACTCAATGAGTACTACGCTGACATAATAAACCGGCCGCTGAACCGGATGCTCCTTACCCTCTTCCTTGCGCTCCACCACCACGGCCACACTGACGGCTCGTGTGTTAGCAGCCACATACAGCAATAAAGGCTCCTTGTCAATTGGAGCAGCAAGGACTGGGGGCTCGGCCAGTTGTTTCTTCAAATCCTCGAAAGCAGTATTAGCTGCATCATTCCAGACAAAGTCATCAGTTTTCTTCATCAACTGATATAATGGCATGGCCTTCTCCCCCAAACGGCTTATAAAACGGCTTAAAGCAGTGATACGACCCGCCAGGCGCTGGACGTCGTTTATACATGCCGGCTTAGCCAGGGAGGTAATGGCCTTGATCTTCTCCGGGTTAGCTTCAATGCCTCTGTTAGAAACCAAAAAACCCAAGAGCTTGCCTGCAGGAACACCAAAAACACATTTGGCCAGGTTAAGCATCATCTTGTAGACCCGGAGATTATCAAAGGTTTCCCTCGGATCATCTATCAAGGTTTCCTCCTTCCTGGATTTAACCACAATATCATCCACATAAGCATGAACATTGCGCCCAATCTGGTTATGAAGACAGTTCTGCACGCAACGCTGATAAGTCGCCTGCGCACTCTTGAGTCCAAAGGCATAGACATATAGCAAAAGGCTCCAAAGGGAGTGATGAACGCCGTCTTCTCCTGGTCCTTAACTGCCATTTTAATCTAATGATATCCAGAATAAGCATCCAAGAAACTTAGGCGCTCACAACCCGCCGTAGCATCAATGATTTGATCAATACGGGGAAGGGCGAAAGGATCAGCCGGACACGCCTTGTTCAAATCCGTGTAGTCCACACACATCCGCCAGGTGCCGTTCTTCTTGAGTACGAGCACCGGGTTAGCTAACCACTCTGGGTGAAAGACTTCAACAATAAACCCGGCCGCCAAGAGCCGGGCCACCTCTTCACCAATAGCTTTCTGCCTCTCTTCATTAAACCGCCGAAGGAATTGCCTGACCGGCTTAAATTTCGGATCAACATTGAGAGTGTGCTCAGTGAGTTCTCTAGGTACACCTGGCATGTCCGACGGTTTCCATGCAAAAATGTCCCTAGTCTCACGGATGAACTCGATGAGCAAGCTTTCCTATTTTGGATCCAGATTGGCACTGATGCTAAACTGCTGAGATGAATCTCCTGGAACGAAGTCAACAAGTTTAGTCTCATCAGTCGACTTAAATTTTATTGCCGGCTCATGCTCCGTAGTCGGCTTTTTCAGAGAGGTCATATCTGTTGGGTCAACATTGTCTTTGTAAAACTTCAACTCCTCTGTTGTGCAAACAGATTCTGCATAAGCTGCATCGCCTTCCTCACACTCCAAGGCCACCTTCCGGCTGCCGTGAACCGTAATGGTCCCATTATGACCCGGCATCTTGAGCTGCAAATACACGTAACACGGCCGTGCCATGAACTTGGCGTAAGCCGGCTGCCCAAATATGGCATGGTACGGACTTCTTATCTTGACCACCTCAAAGGTCAATTTTTCCACCCTGTAGTTGTCTTCATTTCCAAAGGCCACTTGCAACTCGATCTTGCCGACTGGATAAGCCGACTTACCAGGTACCACACCATGGAAAATAGCGTTTGACTGGCTGAGGTTCTTATCAATCAACCCCATACGACGGAAAGTCTCATAATAGAGGATGTTGATGCTACTGCCTCCATCCATGAGCACCTTAGTGAAATTATATCCTCCCACCTGAGGAGGCACCACCAAGGCCAAGTGACCCGGATTATCCACCCGGGGAGGGTGATCCTCCCTACTCCACACTATAGGCTGCTCAGACCATCGTAAATAGCGTGGAACCGCCGGCTCAACAGCATTCACAGCCCTCTTATGAAGCTTCTGATCTCGCTTACACAGACTGGTGGTAAATACATGATACTGTCCACCGCTAAGCTGCTTTGGATTGGTCTGATAAGCCCCCTGCTGCTGTTGATGACCCTGGCCAGACTGCTGATTAAAGCCCCCTTGACCGTTCTGAGGATTGGAATTTGAGCCGCCGCCCGGGCCATGAAAGCCGCCGGTGCCTGAGCCACCGCCCGGGCTATTGTTTCCGTTAAAGGCGTTGGAATTCTTAAAGGCCTTCATGATTGCACAATCCTTCCATAGATGAGTAGCTGGCTTCTCTCTAGAGCCATGCCTTGGACAAGGCTCATTCAACAGCTGCTCCAGCGTCGGGCCTGACCCGCCGGCTCGGGGAGGGGGCCTCCCCTTGCGTCGCTGGTTATTACCCTGCGAGCTGGCGTTGGCTACGAACTCTAGGCTGCCGTCGGCCTTGCGCTTGCCACCTCCTTGGTTCCCCGGGTTATGCTGAGGACCCTTGCCATTGCCGTTCTTCTTTCCCTTCCCTGTCCTTTCATCATCTGAAGCGGGGTCCTTGGTACTATCACAATCGGCGTACTTGACGAGAGCCGCCATCAGTGTACCCATATCATTGCAGTCGCGCTTAAGCCACCCGAGTTTCATCTTCAGGGGCACGAAATGACAATTCTGTTCCAACATTAAGACTGCAGAGCCGGCATCCATCTTATCAGATGAATATATTATCTCCTTAACCCGGCGAACCCAATGTGTCGTAGACTCACCCTCCTGCTGCTTACAATTAGTCAAATCCACAATTTACATAGACTGCCTACAGGTGTCTTTGAAGTTTTGTATGAACCGGGCCTTCAGCTCAGCCCAAGAACCGATGGAATTCGGCGGTAGCCCTTTCAACCAAGTGCGGGCAGTCCCATCTACCATTATGGTGAAGTACTTGGCCATCGCCGCTTCACTGACCTCCAGCAGTTTCATGGCCATCTCGTAACTTTCGATCCAGGCTGCGGGTTGTAAGTCAGCCGTGTAATTAGGCACCTTCCTAGGGCCTTTGAAGTCCTTGGGTAGACGCTCATTGCGGAGAGCCGGCACTAAACAAGGGACACCTCCAGTCCTGGTAGGGATACCCACGTCGACGGAAGTCGTCGGATAAGCCGGGGGAGTCTGGTAAGCCGTCAACTGAGGCACCTGCTCCGCCTCTTGCCGTACTCTGTCTTGGTCTACTGCGTGAAAGGCTCCATTATGAGCCGGACCATCGCCAGGGGGCGGGTCATGGCGTCGGACATTACTTGAGCCGGTCGCTGAGACCATGTGTCTGCTGTAACTCGGGCTCCGGCCTGGACGAGGGGTCGAGTGGATCCTGTCCCAGCTGTAAGAGTACGCCTCTTGCTGCGCCAGTGCTGTCTGAAGGAGTTCCCTGACCCGGCGGGTTTCAATAGCCGTCGGAGAGTCGCCGTCAATTGGGAGGGCCCCCAGCCGTGCTGTTGCGGCTACCATGTTCTCCAGCGGGTTAGCATAATGACCCGGTGGTATTGGCACATACTGAGGCGGGGCAGGGTTCACCCGGGGAGGCCCCATCACTTGTGGCTGAACAGGGGTCCCAGACCCGGCACTATGATACCTGGCGGGTTACTAGACCCTGCACCTGGCGTGTTGAAGAGGTTTCGCGGATCGTAAACCGGAGGGAGTCGAGATTGGGCCTTTTGATGCCTCCTTCTCATGACTTCATTGGACGCATTCTGATCCATCGTGAGCCGGAAGGACTGCGCCTGAATCAACTGGGTTTGGGCGTCGAGTGCCGCCCTCTCCGCAGCCATCCTGATCCCTTCCGCTGCCAGATCCTCTTTGGCTTTCACTAGGTCTCACCTTAACTGCGCCACCTCCGCGTCATGCTGAGCTTGATCCGCCGGGTCAACCGCGGCAGTCAACAGGGCCGTCATCTTGTCCATGAGGTCCATCAGCACCTGAGCCGGCGAGGGCACCGGGCTTCTTGCCCCAGCAGCAGGGTCCTGAACAGGCTGCGCACCGGCCATGAAGATTCCGACCCGGCTCGGCGGCTCAAACGGGTCCAGAATACTGTCACCATCGGAACAACCCATGGGCCTACCATCTTGAAGTTGATACAACGAGTTTGACTCATCTGTGGACGACTCGCCGTCTGAGCCGGCGGCCGTCTCATCACCGGATCCAGATCTATCAGAGTGCCCTCCATGGACACATCCCACAAAAGCATGCTTCAAGGCAGGCAGGGCCCGGGCGGGTCATGCGCGCTGAGCCGTCTCGATGAGATCGGCGCAGAGATCCGGCTCAGGGCCTGGCTCACCAATCCTGCCAATGAAAACATGGATTCCGCCGAAGGGGACCCGGTATCCGTACTCGATTGAGCCGGCGTCGGGGCCCCAGCTTTCATCGTCGATGTAGAGCTTGCCGCGACGACTCTTGGTCATCCGGCCCACAGCGTATCCCTTGAGCCCTTCGAAGCTGCCCTTCAAGAACTCAAATCCATCGTGCGCTGGCCCCACGGTGGGCGCCAACTGTCATGGAATTGTCACGGCAGATGTCCTCAAGCTAGGACTTAGTCGTGGAGCCATCGCCTCTAGGAAGCTTGAAGGGGTTAAACGGGACAAGGAACACGAGGGTTTATACTGGTTCGGCCCCTTACGGTGAAGGTAAAAGCCTACGTCCAGTTGAGGTGGTATTGATTAGGGTTTCGATGACCAGGGAGCTTAACCGCTATGCCTGGCTCTTGATGAGATCTTTCTTGTCCCTAAACCGCTGCCGGGTCGCCCCTTTATATAGAGAGGTTGACGCCCAGCAGCTTCTGAGAGCCCCGGCCGGCTCATAAGAGTGTCCGGCTCGGACTCTCAACTATCCTTGCCTTACACTACAAGTTCTACCATAATGACGGTTGTAACTACGGGCCTTAAGCCATCTCCGGGTCTTAAGCCCATCTTTGGCCCATCGTCTTCAAGCTTGGCGCCGGGCTTCAGGTGATGACCATTATGAGTAACCCGGCCCCTTCTGGCGGGTGACTCTAAGGTTTATATCCTCAACAGGTCTTGTTTTACCATTGTCGAAATGTCTTGTAAACCGGGATTCCGAGACTGATCGGGTCTTCCCGGGAGAAGGTTTATCCTTTGTTGACTGTGAGAGCTTATAATGGGCTAAGTTGGGACACCCCTACAGGGTATTATCTTTCGAAAGCCGTGCCCGTGGTTATGTGGCAGATGGGAATTTGTTAATGTCCGGTTGTAGAGAACTTGACACTTGACTTAATTAAAATACATCAACCGTGTGTGTAGCCGTGATGGTCTCTTTTCGGCGGAGTCCGGGAAGTAAACACGGTTCGGGTTATGCATGAACGTAAGTAGTTTCAGGATCACTTCTTGATCAATTCTAGCTTCGCGACCGTTGCGTTGCTTCTCTTCTCGCTCTCATTTGCGTATGTTAGCCACCATATATGCTTAGTGCTTGCTGCAGCTCCACCTCATTACACCATCCTTTCCTCTAATCTTAAATAGCCTTGATCTCGCCGGTGTGAGATTGCTGAGTCCTCGTGACTCACAGATTCTACCAAAACAGTTGCAGGTGCTGACGATACCAGTGCAGATGATGCAACCGAGCTCAAGTGGGAGTTCGACGAGGAACGTAGTAATTACTATGTTTCGTTTCCTGATGATCAATAGTGGAGCCCAGTTGGGACGTTCCGGGATCTAGCATTTGGGGTTATCTTATTTTCCTTTGGATTTGACCGTAGTCGGTCTATGTGTGGATTTTGGATGATGTATGAATTTATTTATGTATTGTGTGAAGTGGCGATTGTAAGCCAACTCTCGTTATCCCATTCTTGTTCATTACATGGGATTGTGTGAAGATGACCCTTCTTGCGACAATACCTACAATGCGGCTATGCCTCTAAGTCGTTCCTCGACACGTGGGAGATATAGCCGCATCGTGGGTGTTACACTACTTTTTCCGCTTGCTCCTGCTCCTCAGGAAGCTCCCCTATTTGGAGGAATCGGACAGTATGTTGTGCCCATGCCAGAGCCTGGGGCTCGATGGCAAGGACCAAAGGCATTTACTCAGCCATGGGCGCAGCTGTCTCCATGGCCAGGGCTTGACGCCCTGCCGGAGCCAGTTGCCCTTTGGCAGGCTCAGCGTCCGCGGCAGTACCCTTGCCGGCAGCCCCAGGGGGCTCAGTAGGAAAGTACTTGCCGGGACCTGACTTCCTCCGCTTGTTCTGCCCCGTTGACGGTTCGATGGATGGTTGAGTTAACCGGAGCAAAAAGGTACCTAGTTCCACAGGTTGCTTGAATGCAACATGCTTCGACAGGTAATCGGCAATGTCGTTCTCCATTCGGGGGACGTGCTCCGCTTGGATACTGTCAAAGCGTTCCTCCAGCTTCCTCACCTCATCTACGTAAGCCTCCATCAATGGGCTCTGGTAATCCTTGTTGACCTGCCTAAAAACAAGCTGCGAGTCACCCCTGACGATGAGCTTCTTAACTCCGAGGTCTGCTGCGATCCTGAGACGGGCGAGCAATCCCTCGTACTCAGCAGTGTTGTTGGTGGACATCTCCCGGGGAAACTGCATCTGGATCCCGTACTTGAGGTGCTCTCCGGTGGGTGCGACGAGTAGCACACCGGCGCCGGCACCTTGCAGCGAGAAAGCCTCATCAAAGTACATGATCCAGTCGCGGTCTGCCTCCTTGCCGGGGAGAGTGGTCTCTTAGATTTCTTCATCACGCGTTGAGGTCCATTCTGCAATGAACTCTGCCAAGACTCTGCTCTGGATTGTCGAGGTACTTTCAAACTTCAAACCGAAACTTGATAACTCCAAGGCCCATTCCACAATCCTTCCAGTTGCATCTGGGTTATGCACTATCCGTTGCAATGGGAGGCGGGTGACGACAGTGATCTCGTGGGCTTGGAAGTAATAACGCAGCTTCCTCGAGGCCATAAGGAGGCCGAAGAGCAATTTCTGCACACCGGAGTACCTCGACCTAGCTCCCTGCAAGAGGGAGGTGACCTGCCGGGGGAATCTTTGGCCTGCCATCCGCTGGTTCTGCCGCCGTCACTGCCTCCTCGTCGACCTCCCTCTATGCCACCAGTGAGACGCTGACCACTTGGTTCGTCGCCGCCAGATACAGCAGCAACAGATCTTGTGGTTTAGGCGCAACTAGTATTGGCGTTGAGGAAAGGTATTTCTTTAGATCCTGCAATGCTGCCTCGGCTTCAGGGGTCCACTCCATTGGGCCTGCCTTCTTCAAGATTTTGAAGAAAGGGAGGGCGCGCTCGGCGGACTTGGAGATGAATCGGCTCATGGCGGCGACACAGCCGGTGAGCCGACGCACATCCTTGATCCGCTTGGGCGCTTCAATCTGCTCAATAGCATTGATTTTGTCTGGGTTTGCCTCGATCCCGCGCTGCGACACAAAGAACCCGAGAAGTTTGCCGGACGGAACACCAAAGACACACTTCTCAGGGTTCAGCTTGTGGTTGATCTTGCGCAGGTTGGCAAATGTCTCTTCCAGATCTTGCACAAGAGTTGCCCCATCTTTGGTCTTGACCACTATGTCATCCATGTATGCTTCCATATTTCTATGGAGCTGGGGTTCAAAACCAATTTGGACTGTGCTTGCAAACGTCGAGCCAGCACTCTTCAACCCAAAAGGCATCCGCAAAAAGCAATACGTACCACATGGGGTGATGAATGCTGTCTTCTCTTCATCTTCTCTTGTCATGAAGATTTGGTGGTAGCCCGAGTAGGCATCGAGGAATGACAACAGATCACACCCGGCCGTGGAGTCGACAATCTGGTCAATGCGCGGCAATGGGAAGGGGTCCTTAGGACAAGCATTGTTGATATCTGTGTAGTCAATACACAGCCTCCACTTCCCATTTGCCTTGCGCACCACTACCGGATTGGCCAACCACGTCGGGTGGAGCACTCCTCTCACCAAACCTGCTGCTTCCAACTTCCTGATCTCCTCTGTGATGAACTCCTGCCTCTCTAGAGCCTGCTTTTTGACCTTCTTCTTGACCGGCCGCGCATGAGGACAGATAGCTAGGTGGTGCTCAATCACCTCCCTGGGAACACCGGGGATGTCGGATGCTTGCCACGCAAACACGTCGACATTCGCCCGCAGGAAGGTGATGAGCGCGCCTTCCTATTTGCTGCCGAGGGTGGAGCCTATGGTGAAGGCCCCTCCCGTGCCATCCTCCCTGACGGACACCTTCTTGGTCTGCAGCGGCTCAGCTCTGGATTTCTTGCCCTTGCCGGTAGAGCTCGCTGGCACGTCCTCGACGGTAGCACAACACTCCGAGGAGGTGCACTTGCCGGAGTGGGTGCGAGAGGTCTTGCCGGGCTTCTTCTTCCCTTCCGGGCCTTCAGCGGCAGGAGCGGGTGCCTTCACGGCAGCTGCTGCAACTGCCTCCCGGTAGAGTTGGTCGGCGCAAATCAGCGCGTCCTTCTTTTCGGAGGGGACGGAGATGATGGTCAACGGCCCGGGCATCTTTAGCATGTTGGAGGCGTAGTGTGAGGCTGCCATGAACTTGGCTAGTGCCGGGCGGCCGAGGATCCCGTTGTAGGGCAAGGGGATCTCGGCCACGTCGAAGACGATCCTCTCCGTCCTGTAGTTCAACTCCCCTCCAAACGTCACGGGCAGTGTGACCTTCCCCTTTGGCTGGCTCCTCCCCGGATTGACCCCTTGAAACGTGCCCGTTTCCTCGAGGTCTCCATCAGGGATTTGCAATCTTTTGATCATGACAGGCGAGATCAAGTTCGGGCCGGCCCCGCCGTCAACCAACATCTTGTTCACCCTGAGGTTGCGTATCGTTGGTGAGACCAACAATGGCAAACACCCGACCACGGTTGTGCGGTTGGGGTGGTCCTCATCGTCAAAGATGAAGGGCGTGCTGGACCACTTCAGCGGCTTCTGAGCGTCGAACGACGGCTCCGCTGCCGTAATCTCACGCGCCCACTGCTTGAGCTGGCGGTGAGAAGTATGCAGCGAGGCGCCACCATCAACACACATGGCCTCCATAGCCTTCTGGAACTCTTGCTCACCGGACTTGTCGTCCTCGTCGTGATCATCGTCTTCTTGTTTCTTGTCACGGCCCCGAGCGGGCCTCTCTTGCTGGTCGTCCTTGCCGCGGCGGCCTCCTTGGCCGCCACGCTTCTTGCCGGATCCCTTGGCACCATCCTGGTATTTCTCCTTGTCCCACCTCTCGTACTCAGCTTTTTGCTTCTCTGCAAGCAGCTTGACTTGTCGGCAATTCTGGAGGTCGTGGCCCTTGGTGCGGTGGATCTTGCAGTATTGCTTGCCGGAGCTTGCTGGCTTGTCGGTAGCCGCCAAGGCCCGGCAGGCGGCGCACCCGGCAATCTCCTTGCCGAGGGCGTCTGCCTTGACCATTTTGGCAGCGCCGGTGTCACAAGATCCTTCAATGGCAAGCACGGCCTTGCCTTTGCGTTTCCGGTTGTGACGCCGGCCCTTCTTCGTCGGGGTGGCGGCATCTTCATCGGTAGAGTCGGTTTCCGCACCAGTGTCTTCGCCGGGGTACTTCCTTCCCTCTTAAGCCCGGGCGCACCTATCGGCCAGAACGTAGAGGTCGGCCACATCCTTAACCTTGGTCATCGCCAGCTCTTCGTGCATCTTGCGGTTGCGCATGTTCTAATGGACTGCGCTGATCACAGCGGCGGGATGAACGTCAGGGATGTTGTACTGCACGCGGCTGAACCTCTGGATGTACTTGCGCAGGGTTTCCCCTTCCTTCTGGGGGATGATATGCAGATCGCTGGCCTGGCCATGAGCCTGGTGGCCTCCTGTGAAGGCGCCAACGAACTCATGGCACAGATCCGACCAAGAAGAAATGGAATCCGCCGGCAAGTGCATCAACCAAGACATAACATTGGGCTTCAGTGCTAGCGGGAAGTAGTTGGCAAGCACCTTGTCGTCGCGAGCCCCAGCAGCCTGCATCGCGATGGTGTAGATGTTGAGGAACTCGGACGGATGGGTCTTGCCAGTGTACTTCTCGCCGACGTCGGGCTTGACGTGCGGTGGGACGGCCACTGGAACTGCCACAGCTCATGGGTAAAGGCCGGGCAGCCCACCTTGTAAGGTAGGCCGCCGGAGCCCCCCGGTGCTGGGTGGTCCATAGCGGGACCCACCCGCTTGTCCGACTGGTGGCGTGTATCACGCCGGCGCTCAATAGTGGTCCGAGCATCTTCGTGAGCTCGTTCTTGAAGAACTTGGCGCTGGTCGCGGTGGGTCCGTGGGTCGGACGACGCTATAGAAATGTTATCACAAGCGTCATCACGACGGGCAGACGCCCGGGGCGGCTGGCGAGGAGGAGGAGAGTGCGCCGTGGCCGCAGCTCCCCCGGTCCTCCCAGTGCCAGCATGTGGTGGCTCGATGGAGCGCCGCCCTGAGGGCCCCACCGGTCGCGGATCATCTTTGTTGGCGACGGCGACGAGGCGCCGGATGGTGGCCCTCCACTCGTCGAGCTTCTCTGGAGCTGGAGGGAAGTCGAGGAGCAGCTGCGCGCGCGCCAAAGCTTCTGCTGGCGTGGGCGGCGGCGACAGCTGCGTGGATCGCGGCATGCTTCGACTTCTAACCACGTTAGAAGGAGCTCCGTTACGACCCAGCGGCTGCGTGCCATTTTCGCCAACACTTCGGCGGGCATGTTGAACTCCTTCATCCTGTGGAGGACGCACATGGCTCTTCCCACGGCGGTGCCTAGGGTCACCGGCATGGCGACGCCGCTCGTCCTGCACACCATGGGAAGAGCGCGCAGTGGTCGCCGACGTGGGCATCTTGGAGGTCGCTGCATCGCCCGGGGGTGGCAGAACGACACTCCTGGAGGGCCCCGTGCCGCCTGCGGGGGGTCCAGCTCCGTCTTTGGATTTGGCGACGTGCGGCCGGGCGTCTGGCGCACGAACGATGCCGCTCGCCAGGCTCTGACTGCCAGGGCGATGCTGGTGTTCGCAGACCGCGGCCCGGGTCCTGTCCACGACCGGCCCACTGCTCGCCCGCACCGGCACGGGCCGTTCAACTCCCAACGAGCCGATTGCCGTGGCCGTCTTCTTCTTGGGAGCCATGGCGACGAAGAACTGCTAGGGTAGCTACTACACCAGATTCTCACAATTGCGCCCCCTACCTGGCGCGCCAATGATGTCGGTGTGGAACGACACCTATGGGATCACAAGAATCCCTACTACGGTTGTCGGGGCGCGGGGTTGCGAGAAGAGCATGATTAGTAACTAGCACGAGGATCGTTTACCCAGGTTCGGGTCGTGAGGATGCATAAAACCCTAGTCCTGCTTTGGTGGGTGTATTTCAGAGAGTTCTTGAGCTTTCGAACTAGCTGTGGTGAGTGTGTGGTTGGAAAGAGCCGAAGCCTTCTCCAGTATGCCATGGGCCTCCTTTTATAGTCGAAGGGGCTGCCACAGTGGAAAACAGGAGGTGGAAAGGCGCACAGTGCTATGAGCTTATCGCTTGTATTACTGGACAAGACGCATTTAATGCGTAGCTTAGGTGTCCTCTTGCTTTATTGGGGACGGGGACGAGGCCCGTCCCGTCCGTCGCCGCTCCTCCTTGCTTCGACACGCACCCTGGCTAGCGACCCATGTGGCGCCACGTAGGCAGGCAGGAAGCTGAGGTGGCGCGGTGGTGGAGCCTCTACGAAGATCTGCATGCCGCCACGCAGGCGCTTGCTGAGTTGGCCTGGGAGCTGCATGTTGCCACGCAGGTGCCTGCCCAGCTGGTTGGGCTGGCAGCTGCATGTGAACGGCGGTGGAAACTTGGTTGGCGCGGGCCTGGCGGTGGCCCTGCTAGCGTCCATGGTGAGGGCCTTGCCAGGTGGCCCGGCAAGGGTCTTGCCGCGTGACCTGACAAGGGTCTTGCCGTGGCGCACTATCGTCCCCGGCAAGGACCTTGCCGGGGGTCTGCTGGCCTTCCTCGGCAAGGATCTTGCCAAGGATCGTCGTCTTCTAATCCTCATCTGATCTTGAGTGTTCCTTGTCTTTTACAAAGATTTGCATGCCACCATGGAGGTGCCTCCCGAGCCCTGGCCCAATGTGATGCTGGAGACCGTGGGCTCAAGGGTGGCTCGCTGTGCTGGTGTGAGGCGGGCTGCTCCGGCAAGGATCTTGCCGGGGTTGCCCCGGCAAGGGTCTTGCCGGGAGAACCTACTTCGTCCCTCTGCTCTCTGTGGTCTTGGCCTTGGCGTTGCTCTGGTTATCTTGGGCCTTGGTTTTACCGTGGTTCACCTCCCCTGCTCTGCTTGGTGTGGCCGCGGGCGTGGCTCCGACTGTCCGTGCACAGGTAAAGGGGTGCAAAAGTGTGCCCCTCCTTTTGTACACCAATAGTGTGGTAATCGTTTATTAGATATCACCTGGGAGTTCCCCTATACGCCAAAGCTCCTTGCCTCCTTGGTGTGTTCTGAAAGAGGGTTGTCCGTACAGACCTCGAAAAGAGAAGAAAACCCATGAAAAAAGGTAAAAGTGGGCGAATCTCAGGGTCAGTCAAGCCGTACTGTGGATCGCGAATGAGTTATGCCTCCGTCGATACCCATGGGGGTTTTGAATGCGTAGTTTATGTACGCGCAACCATAATGCCGTTGCCTCATCGGGGCTGGGACGGAGGCCGAATTGCTAATTCGGCTCGTGACGAGCCAAGATGTCCTGTTGTAGTGTTGTCCGGACCCTCTTGATGATGTCCAGGGGCTCGACAGCTGGATTATGATGCTGCTTGAGAAGGCCGCTCTGTATTTCTGCTGCTAGGGCGGCGGTGTGCTCCGCTGTATGGAGGGAGCGTTCCATGTTTCCATTTACTGTAATGATGCCACGTGGACCGGGCATCTTGAGCTTGAGATAAGCATAATGTGGTATCGCGTTGAATCTAGCAAATGCGGTTCGTCCGAGCAGGGCGTGATAGCCACTGCGAAATGGGACGATATCGAAGATTAGTTCTTCGCTTCGGAAGTTATCCGGGGAACCGAATACTACCTCCAGTGTTACTGAGCCCGTACAATGGGCCTCTATGCCTGGTATGACTCCTTTAAAGGTAGTCTTTGTTGGTTTGATTCGTGAGGGGTTAATGCCCATCTTCCGCACTGTGTCCTGATAAAGCAGGTTGAGGCTGCTACCACCGTCCATTAGGACTCGTGTTAGGTGAAATCCGTCGATGATTGGGTCAAAGACCATTGCAGCTGAACCGCCATGGCGGATGCTGGTTGGATGATCTTGGTGATCGAAGGTGGTCGGGAACGACGACCACGGATTGAATTTTGGGGCGACTGGCTCTACCGCGTAGACGTCCCTGAGTGCTTGCTTACGCTCCCTTTTTGGGATGTGTGTGGCGTATATCATGTTCACCGTTTTGACTTGAGGGGGAAATGTCTTTTGCCCCCCAGTGCTCGGCTGCCGGGGCTCCTCGTCATCGTCCTTGCTCTGTGATTCCCCTTTTTTGCTGTTTACCTTGCTGGCTTGTTTAAAGACCCGTCAATCTTTGTTAGTATGGTTTGCTGGTTTGTCTGGGGTGCCCTGTATTTGGAAAGGACGATCGAGTATGCGGTCCAAGCTGGATGGTCTTCCGCTGCTCCTTTTATAAGGCTTCTTTCGCTGGCCGGACTTGGAGCCACTGAATCCGGCATGAACTGTTGTGTCATCGGTGTTATCACCGTTGCTGCGGCGTTTGTGTCTGTTATGCAGGAGCTTGCCGGTGTTGTTTTTTTCCTTGGAGGGGCCTGTATCATTGGCTGTGTTTGTACTGCGAGCCAGCCAACTGTCCTCTCCCGCGCAGAAGCGGGTCATAAGTGTCGTGAGGGCTGCCATGGACCTCGACTTTTCCTGGCCGAGGTCGCGGGCGAGCCATTCATCCCGGATGCTATGCTTAAAGGCCGCTAGGGCTTCGGCATATGGACAGTCGACGATCTGGTTCTTTTTTGTTAGGAACCTAGTCCAGAATTTTCTGGCTGATTCTCAGGTTGTTGAACTATGTGGCTTAAGTCATCGGCATCGGGTGGCCGGACATAAGTTCCTTGGAAGTTATCAAGGAAAGCCTCTTCCAAGTCCTCCCAGCTGCCGATGGAATTCTCAGGCAGGCTATTTTACCAGTGTCCAGCTGGTCCTTTGAGCTTTAATGGGAGGTATTTGATGGCATGGAGGTCATCTCCTAGAGCCATATGGATATGGAGAATAAAATCCTCAATCCACACTGCAGGGTCGGTTGTTCCGTCGTATGATTTAATATTGACAGGCTTGAACCCCTCGGGGAATTTGTGATCCAGCACCTCATCTGTGAAGCAGAGAGGGTGTGCGGCGCCTCTATAGCGGGCCGCGTCGCGGCGCACCTCCGACGGAGTACGTTTGCGGTTGTCGGCCTGGGTGTGATTAAGTTTGTCACGTCCGGATAGGTAACTGTCGTCCCGAGTATGGAAACGTCCTTGCGATCCGTATATAGATCTGGTGTGTCCTACTCTATTGTCCAATTCCTACCGGAGATCATATGGGTGGTCTCGAGCTGGTTTGTCCCTGTTTTTGCGAGGTGGTGGGGCGGGCTGCTGTTCGGCCTGAGTTGTCGTTTTATCCCGACCGCAGGGTGGCCGGTCGGCCGCCCTGTCTCGAGCACGTGGTGATTGTTCTGCATTATGCGAGGGAGGAATGGGATCTGGTGCCTCCTCATCGAACTAAGGTAGCAGTCTGTGTTTTGGGTAGCTCTTGGCTTGGCGCTTAAGGCTGTATTCTTCAGCTGTCAGGACGTCAGTCCATCTGTCGGCGAGCAGATCTTGTTCGGCTTGAAGATGCTGCTGTTTCTTTTTCAGGCTCCTTGATGTGGCTATGAGCTGAAGCTTAAAGCGCTCCTGCTCCAGAAGATCCCCAGGCACGATGAATTCGTCGTTGCCGAGGCTTGTCTCCTCCTCAGAGGGTGGACGATAACTGTCGCCCTCCGAGTCATCTTCTATGGCCTGTTCATCAGGGTTATCTTGCCCGTTGTCATTTTCCTCCTATTCGGATGTAGCTCCGACAGGGTCTTTGTTGTTTTCAGTGTCGCCCGGAGTGCTATTTTCTCCGGTGCCAGTGTTGCCATCTTTTGACCGTCGAGGCTTAGAGCGGCATCTGCGGCGCCGGTGCTTGGACTGTGTTGCAGAAGGTTTGTTCGCGTCTGGTTCTTCTTTGTCGTCGCCAGATCCTTTAGGTGTATCAACCATGTACACGTTGTACGAAGGGGTGGCCGTCCAACGTCCAGTAAATGGCGGGTCTTAGCCTTGCTCCTTGTTGGCCTCGTCGTCCATAACGTCGATGTCTTCGGAGCCATAGTCAACCACGTCGGTTAAGTCATCGACAATGGCTATGAAGTGGGTGGCGGGTGGGAAGCAAAATTCCTCGTCATCCGCCTCTAGCTCAAACCAAACATAGTTCGGCTGTGAGTCCTCCTCCAAGGACAAGTTCTTTAAAGAATTTAGCATGTCACCAAAAGATGATTGCTGGAAGAAGTCTGCGGCGCCAAATTCGAAAATCGATAACCGATCCAGCTTGGTGTCCGCAGGCGCACTTGATCCGGAACGTATAGCCGGAGACGAGTCCGGAGTTCTATTGACACAAACATTGCAGAATGTCGAGTCCGTGTGCGGCTCCAACGCCGTGGATTTTGTGGCCTCGGAGGGCACGATCTGGTTCGGTTCTGAAGCCGTTGTAGCAACAGGATCCATCTCCTGGATGTAATCCGATAACAGATTTAAGTCATGTTCATCGGAGCGAGGGGAAGCAATTGCCGCAGTCTCGAATCCATTGAAGATCAAGTCTCCACGGATATCCACGACGTAGTTCAAGCTGCCAAATCTGACCTGGTCGCCAGGGGCGTAACTATCGACATGCTCCAGATGGCCGAGCGAGTTGGCCCGCAGTACGAAGCCGCCGAATACGAAGATCTGTCCGGGGAGAAAGTTTTCTCCCTGGACAACGTCATCACTGACGATCAAAGGGGCCATCAATCCTCTTGGCGACGACACAGTGGAACTCTCAATGAAAGCACCAATGTCGGTGTCAAAACTGGCGGATCTCGGGTAGGGGGTCCCGAACTGTGTGTCTAGGATCGATGGTAACAGTAAACGGGGGACACGATGTTTACCCAGGTTCGGGCCCTCTCTATGGAGGTAATACCCTACTTCCTGCTTGATTGGTCTTGATGAATATGAGTGTTACAAGAGTTGATCTACCACGAGATCATAATGGCTAAACCCTAGAAGTCTAGCCTATGTGAATATGGTAATGAGTATCTCCCTATCCGGACTATGCTCTCCGGTTTATATAGGCACCAGAGAGATCTAGGGTTACATGGGGTCGGTTGCATAAGAGGGAATCTTCATAGTCGGTCGCCTAGCTTGCCTTCCACATCAAGGAGAGTCCAATCCGGACACGGGTATAGTCTTCGGCCTTCATATCTTCACAGCCCATCAATCCGGCCCATGGATAACAGGCCGGACGCTTGAGGACCCCTTAGTCCAGGACTCCCTCAGTCAGATCTTTCCCAAGGTAGGGGAGATGATGCGGAGCATCCCACAATCATCCCCATGGACGCATCTACATCTCCTACGACTCCACTTGGACCAATGACAAGAGCCCGAGCAAAGGCTATCGAAGATAAGGTGAATTCACTCCTCTCCGAACTGCCACTTTCGACACATGAGACATGGCTAGTACCTCAAACGGAAACACTATGTGTGCTCAGGTACTTGGAGGAAAGCCATAGAACATCTACTTCCAATGGACAAGACGGCGAGGACACCAAGCGCGAAGGACAAGAAGAAGGGCTACCACGGAAGCTACAGGTTCCGGTCGACCGGTCCATCCTGGACGTCCGACCCCTGAAGGTCATGCCAGCCCAAGGAACTCAGGCCTACGAAAGCTACAACGGCCGGACGACCGACCAAGACCGGACGTCCGACGACTCCCAAGCTCTGGACGACTGACGCTACGCCAACAGAACGAAATTAGCGGAAGTCCAAGGAAGACCGAAAGACCGGCGACCGGACGACCGATACCGAGGCAACAGAACCTAATCTACGGACATCCGAAGATCTACGGACGTCCGGACCCCCGCGAGCCTCCGGACGACCAGCGCCTTACGGATGTCCGAACCCTGGCTACGTCTAGTTTCGGGCCGAAGCCCATGTACCCCTCCACTACGCCCCTCTTTTGCACTAGGACTATAAATAGACCTCTCCCTCCTCCTGGTTAGGGTTAGCATTGGTTTAGCTCATATGTGAGATAGAGCTTTGCTCATCCATTACGGATCTACTCCACGAGGGAGACCGCGGCCCCTCTACGGAGAAGATCCCCTTGGATTCAAGACCCCCTCTTGGGTGGCCCCATCAAGACCTCCTCACGGAGAAGAACCGGTTACCCTTTGTATCGTCCCTTGTTGATTGTGGATCTTGTATCTCCTCTTGTGTTCCGAGGATCTAGCATATGTGTGACTATATCTTGTTGGTTTGAGAGTTCCTCTTGTGTTTTCCCTTGTGATTCCCAGTGTGTTCTTCGTGTTCTTAGTTGGGATCCGCTCTTTTCGTGAAAGATCGGCCGTGTAGGGTTCCACCCTACATCATCTTGGTATCATGAGCCAGGTTGATCACGATTTCGGAGCCTCTCCTCTTTGTTTTCTAGCTTGATTTTGGTGTGTTCTTCCCTAATTCGAAAATTCCCCAAAAAAATAGCCCCAATTTTTTTTCTGATTTGTTCGTGTGATGAAGTTTTGTTGGATTTGATCCATGGATTTGCTTTGCCTTGAGTGGATCTAGCTTTCCCCCATCTTCTCCACCTTTTCCATCCACAAAATCGCCGGTATTTGACCAATTTCGCAACTTCCACCATGAACCCTAGTAGTTCACACTTTTCTACATCTTTGCCACCTTTCTCCCACTCACATATATTCAACGACACCTCACTGGCCCAAACAAGTGTGCATCATTGAAAAGACACTGAGCTCAAATTATAACTTGAAAAAAAGGAGATATACTCTAAACACTGGAGAATGGTGATGCCCTCATTTAGCCCACTAGCAGTTCAAGACAATAAACAGTTCGAAACAACGATATATACAACAGTCAAATACTGACTAGTGACTCCTACTGACATAAACAGCAAGTCTTGATAGTTCGTAAGAAGTCTTGCTACACCACCAAAATGCACCCATCTGCAGCGCTCAGACTCTCATGATCCCGACGAGAATGACATTCTAAATAGAGGCAACTATTACATAGTAAGAGTGACATAGACGAGGATGACCAAATGACAAGGAATATGCATAACAAAAGAGAAAACTACCCATCCAGAACAAGCAGCAAAGACAACAAGTCATTCAAAGAGGGATGATCCAACAACATCATAATTTGCAGCCCCGCTTCAGCCACCAGTGATCCGGAGACACCAGTACTCCACCCTTTCGACACAATAGCCCAATTACCTATCAACCTGAAGGCTTGAACCACATCACTGCCTATCAGACTTGAGACATCCAACGATCAAAGTTAATCCAGATGCCTTTGTCATTCTCGCCTTCTTTTGGTTGTATCGTTGACAATCAGGGGAGTTTGCTCCCAAAGTCCTAGGGCTCGCTGTGTAGACATAGTTTTCCATAGCAAACAGAGCCTCTCTGCCATCAAGGTCCTTGCCAAAGGTGACCTCCGAGTTAATCGTATAATTGAGTCCGAGAAACAGAGAGTGTGAACCAAGGCTGTTTACCCGCCTCCAACTCAAAAATCCTAAAGGCGCCAACAAGCCGGTATCCTGCTCATAGATGTAACAAGCACTGTCCGGATACTCACGTATTTCACGGTGCTTGTACACAGTGCGATTTTTGCAATAAAACTTTTCCGGCTCATGTGTGCGAATGATCATCAGTCTTTTGCCATCGTCTGATCGAGTGAGGAACTATTTGTGCTTCCCTATTTTTGGCAAATGTGGTGTGATTACAAAGGGCACTAACTTTGGGGACACCGCATCATATCAAAAAGGATAGGCATTGTTAATGTAAGATCAGCATTGTTCAGAGTATGAGTAGGATAATGCAAGAAACAACATTGATATGTCCCTGTTGGAACTGAGAGGAAAATATAGGGAAATGTATACTGGGTTCGAAAATATAGAAGTGCCAGGCATGGTTATACTCATGTTATCTCGCAATCGATTCTTCATAGGAAAGTACCATGTCATGCATGTTATGTAATCATGTTCTGTCCTCACAAACAAATTCTTCAAGGAAACTGACAGACCATGCACTATTATATACTCATATACTCATGTTCCGTGGGCAAAATTTTTGTCTGGATATTATTCGAGCCATTGATTGCTGAAGGGCGAATATAGGTATGTACACATGGTAAGCATTACCGGATTTCACTACTTCCAAATATAGAGTTCTCCATATGCACATTTACTTCCATAAAGTATGGTTAGATGAAACCAACAGTGTGATGCATGTTTCTACATCATGAAAATGAGGAAACTGACATGGCTATTGATACACACTCATATTTAGCAGTATATATATTACTATAAAGTAAGGAGAATATCCATATCTTCCTAACCATTTGGTCACAATCGCATGAATTAACTCATTCCAACTATAGCTGATTTACGGAGTCTCTAATACATTGTCATAGTTCTACTCAAATTCTGCTCAAACAGGGATATGCCAATCATCACAACAAGTTCAAAGAGTATCATGGCGTTATCATTAACATTAGATAAAAACAACTTACATGCGCCATCCCAGCAATAAGTGGTGCCATTTGCTTTGTCGATCACGTAGATGATGCCATTGTGTTCAATAGCATCACGGAAGTGTGTACCAGCTTTGACGATCCACTGCGAGCTGAGTTGTCTCCAGCTAAAGAAGCCACCAGCGTAAAGATAGGCGAGTCCGCGGTCGAACAAGGCAATTAGCTTGAAGTTGCCTAATACGCATGTCGTGTGGGCACTTGCCAGATTACAATCTTCTACAAAACAAGGTCCGTCCAACTGACATGGTAATCTAGATGACTTGGACCGCGATGGTAAAACCTTATATAATCCAACGAAGGAAGGATAATCTCATGGGAGTTCTGGAAGTTCACGAGCACCAACTTTTTCCCATCTTCTCTGATGGCAGCCATCTAGTGGGAGTTCATGCCGACCCACTACATACCTGCCAAGAAGTTTCCGGCGTGGTGATCAGATCAAAGTCGAGGGAAATGATGTACGGCGAGCCACTACATACCTACAAAGAAGTTTCGGCTAATGGAGGTCGGATTGAAGTCGAGGGGCATCATGCACGCCTCCTTATCATGGTGAGAAAATCTCGCAAGACCAGATAGCAGCAAGTAGGGTGTCTTGAAAAGCTTAGGCCTCGCTTCGAGGATGGCCGTGTGCATGTCCCTCGAGCATGCAGCCAGCCGCAAGACGCTCAACATATCAATACACGAACAACAGAGGTCGAGGATGTCACTGGGGAGATTGCTCCAATCGCGACTCATATGGATGATGCGCGGTTCATGTTCGGCCATGGTCGAGTTTGGAAGGAGGGGTTTTTGGGGGCTTGATTTACGGGGGATAAGGCTCTCGGTGCTGGAGCGGCTAGCGAGGGAATAGTGTGTCGGTACAACAAACCCTGGGTCTGTTGACCAGACTATGCATAGGCACGGGGACGAGATTGAAGCACCAACCCTAGTCAGAATACAAGGGACTAAGAGATTCGAAGCACTAACATGCAGATCAGAGGGACCAAGACCAAGCAAGAGAAGCAAGATACTATCAGGAGAAGTGATGTAGGGTGGAACCCTAGATGGTGGATCTTTCATGAAAGGAGCGGATCCCAATGAGGAACACAAAGAACACGAGGGTAAACACGGGGGAAAACATGAGAGAATCACTCAAACCAACAAGATATAGTCACACCTGTGCTAGATCCTCGAAACACAAAGAGATACACGATCCAAGATCCACAATCAACAAGGGACGATACATAAGGTAATCGGTTCTTCTCCGTGAGGAGGTCTTCATGGGGCCACCCGAGAGGGGGTCTTGAATTTAACGTGGATCTTCTCCGAAGAGGGGCCGCGGTCTCTCTCGAGGAGTAGATCGATATGGATGAGCGAGGCTCTATCTCACAATTGAGCTATCACAACACTAACCCTAGAAAGAGGGAGGGAGGAGGAGTATATATAGTCTAGGTGGGCGAAGGGGTACATGGGCCTTGGGCCCTTACATTGTGCGCAGATAGGGGAGGCCGGATGTCCGGACATCGGGCCGGATGTCCGGGCCTTCGCGAGGTGCTGGATGTTTGGGCTGGCGCCGGATGTCCGGGCAGTCGGGGCTGGCCTTGACGCTCCCTGGATAGACGGGGTCCGGATGTCCGGGCGATGGGCCGGATGTCCAGGAGCTCGGGACCGGCCGGATGTCCGGGCCTTTGTCCGGATGTCCGGGCTGAAGGGCCAGGTCTTCTGTTCTCTAGATAGGCCTGTCCGGATGTCCGGGAAGAAGGCTGGATTTCCAGGCCGGAGGCCGGATGTTCGGGCTGGTCGCCGGATGTCCGGGCCCTGTAGATTTGGCCGCATGCTCCTTGCTGCTGGTGACGCTTCCAGGGGCCGGATGTCCGGGGTCATGGCCGAATGTCCGAGTCCTGGGAGCTGTTCTTGACTCCTTCCGTTGGTTCTCCTCATCCATGAACTTGGGGACTTGTCCATCTTCACGTGCATCTTCGGGAGGGTCCTCTTGGCACCTAATCATGCACAACATTCCAGACTTAGGTAGTACCATGTCTCGAGTGGATCATATGTGATATCACTAAGGAATGATGTCAACTCGGTCTCGAGAGCTCTAGCTCGTGCTCGTGTCATGGGTCCTCTTGGCTCTTGATGAGACAATGATAGGTCCATGGGGATGACCGTAGGATGCTCTGCATCATCTCCCCTCCCTTGGGAAAGATCCGACCTCGGATCGAAATCCTCATCACCATGGTATGGGGAGAGATCTTTGATGTTGAAGATGTCTCTTACGGAGTAGTTGTCGCGTGGGATGTCGATCTTGTAGGCGTTGTTGTTGTAGCGTGCAAGCACCTTGAAGGGTCCATCAGCTCGTGGTAGAAGTTTGGACTTGCGTTCATTGGGGAAACGGTCCATGCGAAGGTGTAGCCACACAAGATTTCCGATGTTGAATATCATGGGTTGCTTGTTGACGTTCAGCTTGGTCACGAGTCGTTGTACTTGGCGTTCGATGGTGTGCCGTGTATCTTCATGCATCTTCTTGAGAATGTTCACTCGGGCACTCGCGTCCATGTTCGTGCGCTCTTGTAGTGGTAGAGGAAGAATGTCCAATTGGGACAACAGGTTGGAACCGTAGACAACCTCGAAGGGGGACTTGCCAGTAGTCGAATGTCTTGCATGTTTGTAGGCGTACTCGGCGATAGGTAGGCACTCCTCCCACTCTTTGATGTTCTTCTTTATCAACACACGTAGTAGAGTGGAGAGCATAAGGTTCGTCACCTCCGTTTGGCTGTCGGTTTGAGGATGGTATGCCGAAGAGAACAAGAGCTTGATTCCGAGCTTGGCGCATAAGGTCTTCCAAAAGTAACTCAAGAACTTGACGTCGTGGTCCTAGACAGTCGTCTTTGGCACTTCGTTTAGGCGCAAGATTTCCCTACAAAAAAGATTTGCAACATGTGAAGCATTGTCTATCTTGTTGCATGGTATGAAATGTGCCATTTTAGAGAATCGGTCCACAACAACAAAGACGGAATCCCTTCCATTTCTAGTTCTAGGCAAACCTAGGACAAAATCCATGCTAATATCTTCCCATGGTTGATAAGGAATTGGGAAAGGCATGTAAAGGCCATGAGATTGAGCTTTGGACTTAGTTTTGCGACATGTCGAACATCGGTTGGTGAAGCGTGAGACGTCGCAGAACATCTTGGGCCAATAATAGTTCTTGGAGAGCATAGCAAATGTCTTGTCGCGTACAAAGTGTCCCATTAGTCCTCCTCCCTGAGATTCTTGGAAAAGCAACAAACGAAGAGAAGACTCGGGAATGCAAAGTTTGTTAGCTCTCATAAGATAATCATCTTTGATGTAATAGCGTTACCAAGATGTATGCGTCAAACACTTGGCATAAGGAATAGCATAAGTAGGATCATGCGCATACAAGTCTTTTATGTGCACAAAGCCAATGACATTTAATTCAAGTTTAGTAACAAGCATGCATATATGGGAAAGTGTATCCGCCACAACATTTTCTTTGACTTTTATGTATTTGATGACATAAGGAAATGACTATAAATTTGCTCCATTCAGCATGATGCTTGTTCAACTTAGTTTGACCCTTAAGATACTTAAGCGTTTCATGATCAGTATGAATGATAAATTCATGAGGGCGAAGATAATGTTCCCATTCACGCAAAACTCGCACTAAAGCATATATCTCTTTGTCATAGATGGGGTAATTGAGTTGCGCTCCGAAGAGTTGCTCACTAAAGTATGCTATGGGGCGCTTCTCTTGGGTTAACACACCTCCTATGCCATTACCGCTAGGATCGCAATGGATTTCATAGGGTTTGTCAAAGTTGGGTAATGCAAGCATGGGAGCATGAGTAAGCAAATTCTTAAGCTCATTGAATGCGCTATCTTGAGATGCTCCCCAAACAAAGGGTGCATTCTTCTTACTCAAAGCATGTAAAGGGGACGCAATAGTGCTAAAGTCCTTCACAAATCTACGGTAGAAACCGCCTAAACCAAGGAAACTACGCACTTGTTGCAAATTGGTTGGTTGGGGCCAAGTTTTAATAGCATTGATCTTAGATTCATCAACATGAACACCCTTAGAAGATACTACAAAATCCAAGAAAACAAGCTTAACAACGCCAAAAAGGCATTTGTCCATGTTAGCGTAGAGACGCTCTTTTCGAAGAGTTTGCAACACGGTTCGAAGGTGGGCGACATGATCTTTGAGAGATTTGCTAAAAACAAGGATATCGTCGAAGTAGACCACAACGAACTCACCAATGTAAGGGCAAAACACATAATGCATAAGACGCATGAAAGTACCGGGTGCTTTCGATAAACCCATAGGCATGACTAACCACTCATACAAACCAAACTTTGTTTTGAAAGCGGTTTTCCATTCATCACCCTCTTGTATGTGTATTCGATAGTAACCACTCTTGAGATCAATTTTGGAGAAAATAGTGGCACCGCTAAGTTCATCTAGGATATCATCAAGGCGTGGAATGGGGTGCCTATAGCGAACGGTGATAGCATTGATAGGTCTACAATCGGAACACATGCGAAAGCTACCGTCTCTTTTTGGCACAAGAATGACTAGTACGGCACAAGGACTCAAACTTTCACGCACATGTCCATGGTTTATGAGATTTTCTACTTGCCTTTGTATTTCTTTGGTTTCTTCGGGGTTGACGCGATATGGAGCCTTGTTCGGAAGTGGTGCTCCGGGGATGAGGTCGATGCGGTGCTCGATGCCTCGTAGTGGAGGTAGACCCAGAGGTAGCTCGTCGGGGAAAACATCTTGGAATTCCTGCAATAGAGAAGATAACACCAAAGGTAGATTGTGAGAGGTGTTAGTTTTTGGTCCCTCGTCCTTGCACAAAAGGACATAGTGCATGACACTTCATGGGTTCTCACACACTTCTCTCATCTCACTTTTGGTGGAAAATAGGACTAAGTTCTTCTTGTCACTCGTCGTGGAGGCACTCAATTTTGGCTTGTGGCGCTCACTCTCTTTTTGGTGGTTCGCTCTCTCACTATTCTCTCCACGATGGGTGGCTTGCTTGTCGGCGATCACTTGGCTTGGAGACATAGGTCGTAGCACATACTCCTTCCCTTTCATCTTGAAGCTATAGTGGTTTGTACGCCCGTTGTGGATGACGCCTCGGTCAAATTGCCATGGCCGTCCAAGAAGGAGGTGGAAAATGGACATCGGAATGACATCGCACTCCAAAGTGTCTTCGTAAGCTCCGATCTTGAAGCAAACTTGTACCCTATGCTCGACTTGGAGAGTGCCGGAGTCGCTTAGCCATTGAACCTTGTAGGGTTGCGGGTGCTTCATCTTGACCAATTGGATCTTGGAGCATAGTTCTTCACTTGCTTGGTTATGGCGACTCCCTCCATCGATGATGACCTTGATAGACCTTCCATTGATGCTGGCCTTGGTTTGGAAGACATGGCATCTTTGGTCTTCATCTTGTTTATGTTGAAGAGTCAAGCCCTTGACAACGAGAGCGGGGCTCGAATCTTCGTCACAAAATACTTGATCATCTTCACCTTCGTTCACACGCCGGTGCATGGCCACTTGCTCAAGGGCTTCCATCTCCTCTTCACTCATTGAGCCGTAGGTTCCGTTATCATTGAGGATCATGGTGTGCTTGTTGGTACACTCATAGGACTTGTGGCCTTGGCCGCCGCCTGTGAAGCATTTGAAGGAACTTGTCTTGATGGTCTCATCGGTTGGGGTAGATGATGATGAAGCTCTCGGCTTGAAGTTGCTTGTAGTAGGAGGATGACTTGAGGTTGTTGAAGTTTTCTTGTAACTTGACTTGTCGTCATTGCTTGTAGATGGCTTGGTTGAGGTAGAAGGTGTTGGAGTCGTTGAAGCTTGGGTGTTGGAGAAGCCGTAGGACTTTGATGAGAACTTGGCATACTTGAAGTCATCTTGCACTTGACGTTCCGCCTTGGTATCTTGATGCACTAGCTCGATGAGGTTTGAGTATGGTTGGAAGTCAGCGATCTTCTTGATAGGGTTGAGCCCATTCAAGAAACGTGCCATGGTTTGCTCATCATCTTCCATGACATTGGCTCGTATCATGGAAATCTCCATTTCCTTGTAGTATTCTTCAAGGCTCTTGGTTCCTTGCTTGAGGAGTTGGAGTTTCTTGAAGAGGTCGCGGTTGTAGTAGGTTGGCACAAAACGTGCTCTCATGACATCCTTCATTTGCGCCCACGTTGTGATGGGTGGTTCACCTCTTGCCACTCGGCGCTCAATTACTTGTTCCCACCAAATGAGGATGTGGTCTTGGAACTCAAGGGATGCCATCGCGATCTTCTTCTCTTCCTCATAGTTGTGCAAGCGGAAGATTTTGTCAACCTTCCATGCCCATGAAAGGTACTCTTCGGCATCATTGCTTCCATTGAACTTTGGCATTGTGAACTTTAGCTTGCCGTATCGTTGCTCTTCATTGTGCTGAGGTCGGGGATGGTGACGTCCTTGACAAGGAGGATTGTCTCCCTCAACTTGCTCTTGTCGTGGAGGATCTACATTGTCTTCTTGCTCTTGGTGAACTTGAGGTTCTTGTCGAGCTTGTGGAGGAGCTTGTCGAGCTTGATGATGTACGTGAGCTTGATATATTCGTTCTTGAAATTCATCATGAAGCGCTTCTTGGTGCTCGCGAGCTTGTCGGTTGCGCGTGGCTACAGCTCGGCTTGAATCTTGGAGGGCACGTTGTGCCTCAAGTGCTTGAGCTTCATGTAGTTGTTGTTCTTGGCGTTGCTCCTCAGCATCTTGTGCATCTTGGTGTTGGTGCGCTCGCTCTTCCTCTTGTTGTTGGCATAGGCGTTGCCATTCTTGTGCTTGCACAAAAGTAGCTTGGTTTTGACGGTGTCGATGTTCTTGCGCGCGAGCTTGATCTCGAGAGTCGGTGTCGTGTACAGGATTGCGGTTGGCGTGACGGTCTTGGCGCGCGGCTCGTCGAAGAGTGTTCGATGTTAGAGTACTTGTGTCGGAGATAGTATGTCGGAGTGTCGACTAGAGCGGCTCCGTCTTGAGTAGGACGAAGTGGTAGAAGAGCGGTTGACCAACAAGGCACGAATCTCGTCCATTCTTGCGTCATTCTCTTATTTGTGTTCATCGAGCTTGTTGTCGAAGTAGTCTCTTGTATGTTGCTCGGATAATCACAAGTCGGTGGCGAGATGGTCGATGCGGTCGCTCATTGCTTGTTGCTCTTGATGCAAAGATCGTTGTGCGCCAAACAGGTGGCTCTGAGTGACGTAGGAGGACATGTCGTCGTCTTGCTCGATGAAGAGTGGGTTGGTATAAGTACTTTGCCTATCCATCATTCCAAGTAAAATATGTGAGTGAGAGAAAGAGAAGAACTTATACCAAATGTACCTTGACCGATGTTGAAGATGGATCAATGATCACTCATGTGGAAGAAGGAAATAGCACAATTGGTACCAATACGTGTCGGTTTCTCACACCTACACAAGTAAAAGCTTATGGTGGATCTCGGTTAGGATGGTGGCACAAAATTTGATGCAATTGTTAGTGAGCTTCAATAATGTTGGAAAAGATTCGCAAATTTGCAAATGCAACAAGTAGACCAATAGCAAGATATGGTACACGGAAACACACACGCAATAGATAAATGGGGTCGTGCAACCAAGGAATGAGCCAAAATGTGGAATCCACGAAAATGCTCTTGTTGCACAACAGTATAGAGGCGCTAGCACGATTGCACAATAGGCGGATACGAAACTTGTGCAGAACCTACTAAGCAAAAATGCAACAACTTCTATCCCAAGTATGTTATATGTATGGTATTCCGGTGATATGATCCAAGATGATCGAGTATGACAATCTTAATGTAGTATGATGCTATGGTTCTTGCTTATAAGCTCTTTGCTTATCTTTCCTCTTTTTCTTAAAAGCTTGTTTGGCTCTTTGTCTTGTGAGCTCTTTTCTCATGCAAAATTTCACGAACCAAGATAGCAATTGTGTATATGCGATGACAACCTTGTGACACAAGAGATGATACCAAGATATGCACCACTATGATATGGTATGTATGATATGGGAAGTATGATCACTAATGTGCACATGTCACGTTGCCGGCAATACTCAAAGGCTAGTCTCGATGGGTAAGGTACGCAAAGATGGGCTATGTGGTTATCAATGTAATGGCAAGGAGTAGACAAAGATGTCATCGAGATTACCGTCCGTGGTATGTCGGGTGTAAGCAAGGACGAATGACGATGAGGTTGTTGTCGAGTTCGTGGCGAAGATGAGTGGCGGTGATGTTGATGTCGAACCGTACCTAAATAGCCGAAACACAATAGGACACGAGAACCACAACTCAAATTCTCAAAGCAAAACGTGTCAAAATTCTCGGGGTTGGTAGCGGGTAAGCAATGGTGGTGCTATGCGGAAGTGGTGGTGTTATGCGGAGGTGTATGTGGGCACCGGAACAAAATTTGGCGAGAGTTAGGAAGGAAACAGGGCGGTGGATGGAAGTGTTGCTGTCAGGGGCCTGATGTCCGGGCTTGAAGGCCGGATGTCCGGGGTGGCCGGATGTCCAGGATCGGGATCCGCGGACGAACTCGATGAACTCCGCGTGGAGAGGTCAAATCCGGGGCAAAATTCAGAAGATTTTGTGGATGCAAATTGGGGAAAAGATGGGGAAAAGCTAGATCTACCTGCTACACACGAAATCCGCAGATCAAATCCTACAAAACTTCATCACAAAAAAATTGGGGGCTATTTTTGTGGGGAATTTTCGAATTTGGGACAAAATCAACAAAACAAGGCTAGAAAACGAAGAGGGGAGGCTCAGAAATCGTGATCAACGTGGCTCTTGATACCAAGATGATGTAGGGTGGAACCCTAGATGGCCGATCTTTCACAAAAGGAGCGGATCCCAATGAGGAACACGAAGAACACGAGGGCAAACACGAGGGAAAACATGAGAGAATCACTCAAACCAACAAGATATAGTCACACATGTGCTAGATCCTCGAAACACAAAGAGATACACGATCCACGATCAACAAGGGACGATACATAGGGTAACAGGTTCTTCTCCGTGAGGAGGTCTTGATGGGGCCACCCGAGAGGGGGACTTGAATCCGAGGAGTAGATCCGTATGGATGAGCGAGGCTCTATATCACAAATGAGCTATCACAACGCTAACTCTAGAAAGAGGGAGGACGAGGAGTATATATAGTCTAGGTGGGCGAAGGGGTACATCGGCCTCGGGCCCTTACACTGTGCGTAGACAGGGGAGGCCGGATGTCCGGACGTCGGGCCGGATGTCCGGGCCTTCGCGAGGTGCCGGATGTCCGGGCGGTCGGGGATGGCCTTGAAGCTCTATGGATAGACGGGGTCCGGATGTCCGGGCGATGGGCCGGATGTCCGGGAGGTCGGGACCGGCCAGATGTCCAGGCCTTTGGCCAGATATCCAGGCTGAAAGGCCAGGTCTTCGCTTCTCTGGATAGGCCTGTCCGGATGTCCGGGAAGAAGGCCAGATTTCCGGGCCGGAGGCCGGATGTCCGGGCTGGTCGCCGGATGTCCGGGCCGTGTAGACTTGGCCGCTGGCTCCTTGCTGCTGGTGACGCTTCCAGGGGCCAGATGTCCGGGGTCATGGCCGGATGTCCGGGTCCTGGGAGCTGTTCTTGACTCCTTCTGTTGGTTCTCCTCATCCATGAACTTGGGGACTTGTCCGTCTTCACGTGCATCTTCGGGAGGGTCCTCTTGGTACCTAATCATGCATAACATTCCGGACTTAGGTAGTAGCCAAGTCTCGAGTGGATCATATGTGATATCACTAAGGAAGGTAGTCACCTCGGTCTCAAGAGCTCTAGCTCATGCTCGTGTCATGGGTCCTCTTGGCTCTTGATGAGACGATGGTAGGTCCATGGGGATGACCGTAGGATGCTCCGCATCAAGAAGGGCCTCCTTTGCCGGGCAGGCAAGCTCGGCAAGGGGCGAGGCCACCCTCGGGAGAAGATGATACGTCTCCATCGTATCTACTTTTCCAACCACTTTTGCCCTTGTTTTGGACTCTAACTTGCATGATTTGAATGGAACTAACCCGGACTGACGCTGTTTTCAGCACAATTGCCATGGTGTTATTTTTGTGCAGAAATAAAAGTTCTCGGAATGACTTGAAATTTCACGAAGATTATTTTTGGAAATAATAAAAAATACTGGCAAAAGAATCAAGGCCAGGGGGCCCACACCCTGTCCACGAGGGTGGGGGCGCGCCTACCCCCTGGGAGCGCCCCCTGCCACGTGGGCCCCCTAGTGCTCCACCGACCTCAACTCCAACTCTATATATTCACGTTCGGGGAGAAAAAAATCAGAGAGAAGGATTCATCGCGTTTTACGATACGGAGCCGCCGCCAAGCCCTAATCTCTCTCGGGAGGGCTGATCTGGAGTCCGTTGGGTGCTCCGGAGAGGGGAATCTGTCGCCATCGTCATCATCAACCATCCTCCATCACCAATTTCATGATGCTCACCGCCGTGCGTGAGTAATTCCATCGTAGACTTGCTAGACGGTGATGGGTTGGATGAGATTTATCATGTAATCGAGTTAGTTTTGTTAGGGTTTGATCCCTAATATCCATTATGTTCTGAGATTGATGTTGCTATGACTTTGCTATGCTTAATGCTTGTCACTAGGGCCCGAGTGCCATGATTTCAGATCAGAACCTATTATGTTTTCATGAATATATGTGAGTTCTTGATCCTATCTTGCAAGTCTATAGTTACCTATCATGTGGTATGATCCATTAATCCCGAAGTGACAATAATCGGGATCCTTACCAGTGATGACCGTAGTTTGAGGAGTTCATGTATTCACTATGTGTTAATGCTTTGGTCCGGTACTCTATTAAAAGGAGGCCTTAATATCCCTTAGTTTCCAATAGGACCCCGCTGCCACGGGAGGGTAGAACAAAAAATGTCATGCAAGTTCTTTTCCATAAGCACGTATGACTATATTCGGAATACATGCCTACATTATATTGATGAATTGGAGCTAGTTCGGTGTCACCCTATGTTATAACTGTTGCATGAATAATCGCATCCAACATAATTATCCATCACCAATCCAATGCCTACGAGCTTTTCACATATTGTTCTTCGCTTAGTTACTTTTCCGTTTCCACTGTTACAATTACTACAAAATTGCTACTGTTACTTTTGCCACCGTTACCGTTACTTCCATACTACTTTGCTACTAAATACTTTGCTGCAGATACTAAGTTATCCAGGTGTGGTTGAATTGACAACTCAACTGCTAATACTTGAGAATATTCTTTGGCTCCCCTTGTGTCGAATCAATAAATTTGGGTTGAATATTCTACCCTCAAAAACTGTTGCGATCCCCTATACTTGTGGGTCATCAAGACTATTTTCTGGCGTCGTTGCTGGGGAGCATAGCTCTATTCTTTGAGTCACTTGGGATTTATATCTGCTGGTCACTATGAGGAACTTGAAAGACGAGAAAACCAAAATTTATCCCTCAACTACGAGGAGAGGTAAGGAACTGCCATCTAGCTCTGCACTTGATTCACCTTCTGTTTTGAGTAAGCTTGCGACACGTAAACCTGCTTCTCCTATTAATTCTGATATGTCGCATGTTATTGATGATGCCACTTCTGCTATGCATGATACTTATGATGAAACTACTTCTATGCTTGATACTACTGTGCCACTAGGTGAATTTCTGGATGAACAACTTGCTAGGGCTAGAGAGAATGAAATTATTGAAACTAATAATAATGATGAAAGTGATGATGAAGATTCTCCCCCTAGATATGAATTGCCTGTTTTGCCTGAGGGTTATGTTATGGATGAAGAAACTGCTAGAGACTTCCTTGCTTGCAATGATAGGACCGATCTTAAGAAATTATTAGCTAAGCTGAAAGAAAAGTCTTTGAATGCTAGAATGAAATATGACCCTTCTTTTGCTACTTCACCTATCTTTGTTACTGATAAGGATTATGATTTCTTTGTTGATACTCAGATAATTACTTTGGTTGAATCTGATCCATTCTATGGCTATGAATTTGAAAATGTTGTGGCACATCTTACTAAATTAAATGATATAGCCACCCTGTTCACTAATGATGAGAAAACTCGCTACAACTATATCCTTAAATTATTTCCGTTCTCATTAAAGAGTGATGCTAAAACCTGGTTTAATTCTCTTGATCCTGGTTGTGTGCGTAGTCCCCAGGATATGATTTATTACTTCTCTGCTAAATATTTCCCTGCTCATAAGAAACAAGCTGCTTTAAGGGAAATATATAATTTTGTGCAAATTGAAGGAGAGAGTCTCCCACAAGCTTGGGGGAGGCTTCTCCAATTACTTAATGCTTTGCCTGATCATCCTCTCAAGAAAAATGAAATACTTGATATCTTTTATAATGGACTAACCGATGCTTCCAAAGACCACCTGGATAGTTGTGCTGGTTGTGTTTTCAGGGAAAGAACAGTTGATCAAGCTGAATTGCTATTGAATAATATGTTGACTAATGAAAATAATTGGACACTTCCTAAACCAACTCCTAAGCTAACTCCGAAGAAAAGGGGTATTATATTTCTCAGTCCTAAAGATATGTAAGAGGCAAAGAAATCTATGAAAGAAAAATGTATTAAAGCTGATGATGTTAAGAATTTACCTCCTATTGAAGAAATACATGGTCTTAATTTGCCACCTGTTGAAGAAATACATGGTCTTGATAACTCGACACAGGTAGTAAAGGTAAATTCTCTCTATAGATTTGATGAAGGTGATATTCCTCGTTATAAGTCTGCTAGCCAATGCTTAGATGAGTTTGACAATTTTATTGTTAAACAAGAAAACTTCAATGCTTATTTTGGAAGACACGCAATGCTTATATGATTGAACACTTGAGTGATTATATGTCTAGTGTTAAAAGTGAACTTAAACTTATTAGTAAACATGCTTCTATGGTTACCACTCAAGTAGAACAAGTGCTTAAAGCTCAGAATGATTTGCTCAATGAATTAAATAATAAGAAAAATGATAATGCTGTTAGAGTTATGACTAGAGGGGGTAAAATGACTCAGGAACCTTTGTATCCTAAGGGCTACCCTAAGAGAATTGAGCAAGGTTCTCAGGGAACTAAAGTAGATGCACCTAGTCCTTCAAAGAGAAAGAAAAAGAAAAATGATAGGACTTTGCATGCTTCTAGTGAACCTGTTGTTGATACACCTGAGAATCCAAATGATATTTCTATCTCTGATGCTGAAACACAATCTGGTAATGAACATAAACCTAGTGATAATTTTAATGATGATGTTCATGTTGATGCTCAACCTAGCAATGACAATGATGTAGAAATTGAACCTGCCGTTGATCTTGATAACCCACAATCAAAGAATCAACGTTATGATAAGAGAGACTTTGTTGCTAGGAAGCACGGTAAAGAAAGAGAACCATGGGTTCAGAAACCGATGCCTTTTCCTCCCAAACCATCCAAGAAAAAGGATGATAAGGATTTTGAGCGCTTTGTTGAAATGATTAGACCTATCTTCTTGCGTATGTGTTTTACTGATATGATTAAAATGAATCCTTATGCTAAGTATATGAAGGATATTGTTACAAATAAAAGAAAGATACCAGAAGCTGAAATCTCCACCATGCTTGCTAATTATACTTTTAAAGGTGGAATACCAAAGAAACTTGGAGATCCAAGAGTACCAACTATACCATGCTCCATTAAAAGAAACTATGTTAGAACTGCTTTATGTGATCTTGGAGCCGGTGTTAGTGTTATGCCTCTCTCTTTATATCATAGACTTGAATTGAATAAGTTGACACCTACTGAAATATCTTTGCAAATGGCCGATAAATCAACTGCTATACCTGTCGGTATTTGTGAGGATGTGCCTGTTGTGGTTGAAAATGTTACTATTTTAACGAACTTTGTTATTCTTGATATTCCCGAGGACAATAGTATGTCTATTATTCTTGGAAGACCCTTTTTGAATACTGCAGGGGCTGTTATTGATTGCAGCAAAGGCAATGCCACTTTTCATGTTAATGGTAATGAGCATACGGTACACTTTCCGAGGAAACAACCTCAAGTCAACAGTATCAATTCTATTGGAAAAATTCCAACTATTAATATTGGAGGTTTTGAATTTCCTCTTCCTACTGTCAAGAAGAGATATGATATTCTTATTGTTGGGGATGTGCATATCCCTGTTGAGGTAACCTAGTGTTATTCGAAATTTCTCCGGTTCCATGTTATTCGAAATGAGTTTGTTAACAAGACTTGATCAACCTTGTTAGTGGATTCCTTTTGATGAGCATGAGATGGATGAAGTTAGAAAGCACAACCTTCTGTACCATCCTTTTTCTTTTTGTTATTTACATTAAATAAAGCAAAAATAGTATTTTCTGTAAGTTTTCTGAATATCCGTGCAATAAAAAATACCCCGAACATAAAAGTTCTCCAAATGCCCTGAAATTGAAATATGATTTTTTTAGAATAATTGAGAATATCTGGCACTGAGAACACAGCAAGGGGAGCAAGCACCTGGCCACGAAGGTCCAGGGCGCGCCCACCCCCTCTGGGCTGGGCGCGCCCCCTGCCTCGTGGGCCCATGGTGTCTCCCCTCCACTTATTCCAACCACCACACGCTCCTTCTTCCTCCCAAAAAAATCACCAACCAGCTCAAGCACGAGTTCTAGCTCATCCTGCTGCCATTTTCGATCTCCTTGCTCAAACCTCCACTCACAGAACTGCTTTGGGGGATTGTTCTTCGGTATGTGACTCCTCCAATGGTCCAATTAGTTTTTGTTCTAGTGCTTTATTCATTGCAAATCTTTGCTGCCTAGGTGACCCTGTTCTTGAGCTTGCATGTCAAATTTATATGGTCCCAAGTAGTTCTAATGTATGATATACTCTCTAGGCACTTGTTGGAGTAGTTGCTATCAACTTTGTTGAGTTTGGTTCACTTTTCTTTTAAGTTACTAAAAATTTCATAAATTTTTCAGAGGGAGAAATATGTTTAGGAAAATTTACCAAGGTGGTTCTTCAAGGAAGCAAGGCCCCAGGCCCGCAATGCGTGAGCCGGACCATGAACTACCCAGAGAAGCTCAAGTGCGGCCTTGTGAATGGCCGTCAGACGATTTCATGGTCCAAGCAGGAATTAAGGAGGAATTTGACGCATATGTGCGTAATGCTGAACTCGAGGGCTTCATGCTAGATATGTGCCCTCAGTATTACCACCTAACTGATTCCTTTGTGGGAAGGTTCAAATTTTCATCTTCACGCAATTCTCACACTGTCCTATTTGATCTCTATGGTAAATCTTATACTATGGACTTAGAAGATTTTAACACTGCTTGTAAACTTCCGTAGTGGGGTAGTTTTAGTGAACCTCGCAAATCTGAGTTAAGGGATTTTCTTGCTAGTATCACCGTGGGGGAATCTAGAGATATAACACAAGCTACCATAGGGAGCATTCATTTTCCTGCTATACATTATTTTGCTCTCTTTATAGGTAGATGCATAAATGGTAAAGATGAGGCATGCCACATGTGTGTTCCAGATCTTAGTGTTCTCAAGAGTACTATTTTAGGAGATAAACAATATAACTTGGGAGCTATTGTTGCACGTAGGTTGCATAATAACGGTATTAGTGGAGATTTGTTTGGGGGAATTTATGCAACCCGAGTGGCTAATTTTCTTGAGATACCCATACATGAAAATGATATGGGATTGCCTCCCACATATCTAGGTCATGGGGCTATGGTTCGCCATTAGTTTATTGAAAGGAATGAACAACCCCTCCAGTACCGACTAATGTTTGACAAGCGCCGCATTGTCCATGTTGCTCTCCCTGCTCCTACTTTCTTTGACTTTCAGGCAAAAGGGAGATATATTATAACCAGGGAGGAGGAGAACGAGTATAAGAGGAGGATTGAGGCAGCGCGCCTCCAAGCTGCAGCCCATGAGGCAATAGCTGCTGCATCACAGTACAACCCCAACTACAACTTTGGATATCCGCCAGGCCAGCCATGGCCATAAACCAACTTAGGCCAAAAGCCTAAGCTTGGGGGAGTATGTATTTCCCACCGACATTACATTCATGTTCACACACTCATGCTAGTTGTCGGTGCTCATACTTTTTCATTGTACTATCCATGCTAGTTTATTTTCTTTTCTCGCTTTCTTCTTGTGTGTTTGAAAAACCTTAAGAAAAACAAAAAAATTAGTTGTAGATTTTAGCTAGTTTACTTTCTTGCTTGTAGTAGTAATAATTAAAAGAAAACCCAAAAAGATTTCTTGTTCTTCTTTTGCTTGTTGGGAGCTTTCCCGTGTAAATAGTTTTATTTCTTTTCTTTTCTTTGGGGGTCGAGAGGAGAAGACCATAATTAAAATGTTGAAGTGGCTCTCATATGCATTATTGTTGATCTAACCAAGAGCCCACATTACCTTGTCTTCTCCCTTGTATTAAAATGCTTGCAGATTCCAGCTTAGTCCAATGCACGTGCACTATTATTATTATTCACACCGTTCGGTCGTGCAAGTGAAAGGAAATAATGACGATATATGATGAACTGATTGAGATGAGAGAAGCTGGTATGAACTCGGCCTCTCTTGTTTTTGTAAATACGATTAGTTCCTCTTTCCTGATTCAGCCTATTATAAATGAACATGTTTGCAATGACAATTAGAGATTATAGTTGCTTATGACATGCTTAATTAGCTAGGAGTTTATAATGGTTTACCTTGAGTGCCAACATGCTATTAAAATGGTTGTGATGTGGTATGATAGGGTGGTATCCTCCTTTGAATGATTCAAGTGACTTGACTTGGCACATGTTCACACATGTAGTTGAAACAAATCAACATAGCCTTCACGATATTTATGTTCATGGTGGATTATATCAAAATAATTGCAAACAAAACTCCCCTAGGATTGTTGTTAGTTGGAGGCACCCGTTGTTTCGGACAAGCCATGGACTGATGTTTGTTGGTGGTGGGGGAGTATAAAATTTACCATTCTGTTTGGGAACCGCCTAAAATGTGTGTAGGATGGAAGATATCGAGATCTCTCGGTTGTTATGTTGACAATGAAAGTATGCTTCTCAAAATATTATTTATCTCTGCTTTAAAATCGAGCTCTAGCACCTCTACAAATCCCTGCTTCCCTCTGTGAAGGGCCTATCTATTTACTTTTATGTTGAGTCATCACCCTCTTATTAAAAAGCACGAGTTAGAGAGCACCGCTGTCATTTGCATCCATTACTATTAATTTATATTGAGTATGACTATGACTGGATCTCTTTTACCATGAATTACAATGTCTAGTCAGTCCTTGATCTTCAAAGGTGCTCTGCATTTATGTTTTGTGGTCTCAGAAAGGGCTAGCGAGATACCATCTTGTTATATCATATTATGATTGTTTTGAGAAAGTGTTGTCATCCGAGATTTATTATTATTGCTCGCTAGTTGATTATGCCATTGATATGAGTAAATATGAGACCTAAGTGTTATTATGAATATGGTTAGTTCATAATCTTTGCTGAAAACTTGAATGCTGGCTTTACATATTTGCAACAACAAGAGCAAACATAGTTTGTAAAAGTTTTCTTTATCACTTTCAGTTTATCAACTGAATTGCTTGAGGACAAGCAAAGGTTTAAGCTTGGGGGAGTTGACACGTATCCATCGTATCTACTTTTCCAAACACTTTTGCCCTTGTTTTGGACTCTAACTTGCATGATTTGAATGGAACTAACCCGGACTGATGTTGTTTTTAGCAGAATTGCCATGGTGTTATTTTTGTGCAAAAATAAAATTTCTCGGAATGACCTGAAATTTCACGGAGATTATTTTTGGAAATAATAAAAAATACTAGCGAAAGAATCAAGGCCAGGGGCCCACACCCTGTCCACGAGGGTGGGTTGCGCCTACCCCGTGGGTGCGCCCCCTGCCTCGTGGGCCCCCTGGTGCTCCACCGACCCCAACTCCAACTCTATATATTCACATCTGGGGAGAAAAAAACAGAGAGAAGGATTCATCGCATTTTACGATACGGAGCCGCCGCCAAGCCCTAATCTCTCTCGAGAGGGCTGATCTGGAGTCCGTTCGGGGCTCCGGAGAGGGGAATCCGTCGCCATCGTCATCATCAACCTTCCTCCATCACCAATTTCATGATGCTCACCGCCGTGCATGAGTAATTCCATCATAGGCTTGCTGGACGGTGATGGGTTGGATGAGATTTATCATGTAACCGAGTTAGTTTTTTTAGGGTTTGATCCCTAGCATCCATTATGTTCTGAGATTGATGTTGCTATGACTTTGCTATGCTTAATGCTTGTCAGTAGGGCCCGAGTGCCATGATTTCAGATCTGAACCTATTATGTTTTCATGAATATATGTGAGTTCTTGATCCTATCTTGCAAGTCTATAGTCACCTACTATGTGTTATGATCCGTTAACCCCGAAGTGACAATAATCGGGATCCTTACCGGTGATGACCGTAGTTTGAGGAGTTCATGTATTCACTATGTGTTAATGCTTTGGTCCGGTACTCTATTAAAGGGAGGCCTTAATACCCCTTAGTTTCCAATAGGACCCTGCTGCCACGGGAGGGCACGACAAAAGACGTCATGCAAGTTCTTTTCCATAAGCACGTATGACTATATTCGGAATACATGCCTACATTATATTGATGAATTGGAGCTGGTTCTGTGTCACCCTATGTTATAACTGTTGCATGAATAATCGCATCCGACATAATTATCCATCACCGATCCAATGCCTACGAGTTTTTCACATATTGTTCTTCGCTTAGTTACTTTTCCGTTGCCACTGGTACAATTACTACAAAATTGCTACTGTTACTTTTGCCACCGTTACCGTTACTTCCATACAACTTTGCTACTAAATACTTTGCTACAGATACTAAGTTATCCAGGTGTGGTTGAATTGACAACCCAACTGCTAATAGTTGAGAATATTATTTGGCTCCCCTTGTGTCGAATGAATAAATTTGGGTTGAATATTGTACCCTCGAAAACTGTTGTGATCCCCTATACTTGTGGGTTATCAGAAGACGTCCAAGACGTCTCAGCAGGGCCTGCTGGGACATACGGAGGCAAAACCACCTCACCAACTAATCCGCCACGACCCACGTCGTCAATCAGTGTGGTGTCAAGCCGTAAAGTGACTAAGTGGCAGCCATTCACCACGTGACAGCCTATCCTTACAGGAAACACCTGCAGATGACACCCGTCCTGCAACGTGTCAAGTAAACAGGCGTGGAGCTGGCGAGATAGCCCGGCAAGCCTTGTCGGGCAACCAACAATGTGACATTGAATGGTGCATTTAATGCGCCCTGTCAGCCCGCAGAGTTAGGTATGATAGCACTGTTTGCTATCTTATCAGTGCATAATGACTACTTTGCCATTGTGGTAACCCCTTGATCTATAAAAGGAGGTCCATGGCAACCATAGAGAGGGTTAGAAGGTTGCATAACTCACACCCCCATACGCGCATAGCCACTGCCGCCCCGAGGCAACCCATGCTGGGCAAGTGTACTATGCTCCGCCACCACCTTTCCACAATCAATCCACCAAAGTAGGAGTAGGGTTTTACGCCTCACGGCAGCCCGAACCTGGGTAAAAATGCTTGCGTGATCTCTGTCGTGCTGCCACACGTTCGTCTGCTCTTTGTGCAATACGAAGCGCCCGTTCCGAACCAGGAAGGGGCCTCCTGGCCCCATAGGTGGCCGTGGTTTCCCGCGACATCTTTGGCGCGCCAGGTAGGGGGATCACTTGCACGAACCTGAAGATGTGTGAAGTGCCTCACCTTCATCACCATCTTCATCTTCCACGACGCCATCGACCATGGCGCCCAAGAAGAAACCCAGTTCTTCGGCTCACCCATCCACCTCAAAGGCTCCGCCGCCCGCGGCTTCTAATGCTGCATGGTGAGTGGAGACACGCGAGGACGCGGACACTGCTGGGAATGTGGTCAGAGCAGGCGGCACCGTCACCACTTCCCCCGTGGCCGACGTAGGAGTAGGAGATATCGGAGGAGAGCAGCATCAGCAACACCCCGAGTGCAACAGAATCAAGATCCCGGCGACGTCTCTATGGCCTCTTCTGACCCTCGAGCGGTTCCAGGCCCACGACAAGCACCGGAGGATAGGAGGAGAGGAGACACACACGTCATTGTCGAGCAATGCCATGACGACCTCCGCCGGACTGATGGGTGCGACAGCCTCAACGTCAAAGAGCCCGCGCTCGGTATTGGTGGGTGCCAACATTTCAAGGTCGGCTGCCCTACCTTTACTCGTGAGTTGCGGCAAGTCCGCTGGCCGTCCGTTCGCACGTTCAAGCTAGAGATACCTAAGATGTATGATGGGAGGCAGAACCCGGTAGAGTTCCTAAGCATCTACACCATCGCTGTTGAGGCTGTCGGGGGAAGAGATGAGAAGGTGTTTGACAAGTACTTCCGTTTGGCTCCCACATCCAATGTGAGGTCTTGGCTGATGCACCTGTCGGAAAACTCCATTTCATCGTGGGCAGACCTATGCCATGAGTTCATCGGTGCCTTCACCGGTGGCCACCAAGAGCCGGGCCGACCCAGTGACTTGCAGCTTCTCCAACAAAAGGAATGAGAAACCCTCTGTAAGTATTTATAGAGGTTCAATAAAGTTCATAGAAACATCCCAAATATCCATCTGGCAACCGCGATAGCCGCCTTCCAGTCCAATGTGCGCAACCGATGGATTCATTCCAAGATGAACGTGCGGTTGCCCAAGATTGTGAAGGAGCTCTACATGTTGGTGGATAAGTGTGCTCAGATGGAGGAGGGAAGAAAGTTGACCGGAGAGGAAGATTGCGCCAATGTTGATTCAGAGGATGAGGATGGATCGACCAGTCAGAAGAAGAGCAAGAAGCTCAGTAAGAAGTGGAGGGATAAGGCAGTGATGACTGTTGAAGGATCGGGTATGCCTAGTACCAGCAAGAAGGCCAAAGTTGAGGCCCCCGGCAAGGAAGCTATCATGTGCACTGACTGCTGGGAAGCCACCGCTGCTGAGAAAGTTGGGAAAGGTGATGGGCCATATTGCAAGATTCATCGGACCAAGGGCCACGACCTTCAAGAGTGTTATCAGGTTGAGAAGCTTGTCAAAACAGAGACAACGGAGTATGAGAACGTGAGAATCACACCCAGGAGGAGCCAGATTCACCCCTGTTGGCAATGAATCTCCCCTATGGCTCCTCCCCGACGCCGCGAGAGGAAGAAGAATGGGGAGCGATCGACTACCACGCGCCGTGCCCTCCTCGAGCTGCGACATGGTGTCAATCGCGTCCCCTCCCACTGATATCAAGGCCACGGGCGGCCCGTCGACAAACACGCCAAGGTTGCCACTCCCGATGTTGTCGCCACACCGCCCGAGTCCCCATTGCAGATCTGAAGGAGGCTTCGAAATGAGGCCAAGGGGCTGACCCCATGCTCTTCACTTCAACATGACTAACAGAAGCAGAAGACGAAGGAGGGGAAGAGTGCAAGGATGAATGACACCGCCTCCTCTGCCCCTCCTTTTATAGGAAGGGTGGGGAGGGGGGCTGCTCCATCAACAGGCGGACACCATCCTCCTTCACCAATTCAAGACGACCGGGCCCTCACCATGATGCTCACCCATGCCACGCGCCTCTGTTACCTATCCCGCGCGATGCATGCACCATACGTGGCTAAGGATAGGCACAGTGGGAAGAGTAAATTGGGAGTTTCTACCCCGTGCGTTAAAGTCATTCACGGGCCATTACTAGAGTGGTCCCACACTATTGGCTTTACACAGCACATGGGGAAACCGGGAACTGGCCCGGAACCAAGCTTAATGAAGAAGCAAAAGAGACCTCAAGAGACCAGCCTCTTCAAGCAACCCTTGCATGTGCATTTATTAGGCCCTACCCCGACGACGCTCGACAGCGTGTTCGGAGCAGGCCCGGGGGCTTCTGTCGGTGCAACAAACCCTGGGTCTGTTGCCCAGACTGTGCACAGGTACGGGAACAAGATTGAGGCACCAGCCCAAGTCAGAGTGCAAGGAATCAAGAGATTCAAAGGAGCAACACAGAGATCAGAGAGACCAAGATTGCGCCAGAGAAGCAGGATATCGCCAAGAGAAAGGCCTCCCTTGCCGGGCAGGCGAGCCTGGCAAGGGGCGAGGCCACCCCCAGAAGCAGATAATCGAGGCACCCCGGTAGGGCCTGTCGGGGCTCGCGGAGGCAAAAACACCTCACCACCCACTCATCCACGACCCATGTTGTCAATCAGTGCGGTGTCTGTTGGAGACATGCCCTAGAGGCAATCATGTATGATGATATTTCCTATGTGTTTATGAATAAAGATAGTCCTTGGACATTATCAATGATGTGTATCAGCAAGTACGTGATTTGTTTGTGGGACTATGCATTGTATGATGACTGTCCTAAAAGGTCCTTAGTCGAAAGGGCTGTGTGGACACGCAGCCGACTAGACTAGCATATGACATGGTCGATGGCTTTCTCACTAGCTAGGGAGCATTGGATGCTAACCGGATAATATGGACTTGGAAGGATCTGGTCGGATTCGACGTAGTCGGATCCGAGTCGAGATAAGGTCCGAGTCGCATAGACCCAACTATGAGACGCAGCGATATGTCATCTGTGAGTCTCTAGTGCAACATGTGTTCTATGTCCTAAGACCCAAGCTGGCGCATGTACTCGGGATGGTGATAGACTAGCTTTGGGCTGACCAAATGCTACTCCGTGACTGGGTAGTTACAAAGGTAGGTTACAGGCTTGTCCAGACCCATCCTGCGAGACATGGTCGAGCAAGATGGGATTTGCCCCTCCAATCAGGAGAGATATACTCTGGGCCCCTCGTGTGATCCGACCAGGATAAGCATGGCCATGCGACAAGGATTATGAGATAATCCGGATAGTGGTCGGCATCACTGGAACAAGAAAGAGGTCGGGCTAGCACAAGGATGACAGGTTCACCTTGAGCCCGACAACATATATCGTGTGGTAAAAGGAATGGAAGTGTGATGTACAGCTTCGCCTAACCAGCTTCATAGTCTGCTTGGTGTTCGGCATGCCTTGCTAGAGGCCGCTACCAACTGTGCAGTTCGGAGGTGATCCGAACTGCGACCAAGCCGGCTTGAACATAAGGGGTCGCGCGCTTAAGGGAAGGAACCTACGAGGTCCGATCCGGGGACATTGGTCGGATGTGATCCGAGCTGTATCCGGATTGTGGCCGAGTAGACTTATGGGCTTTTAGTGTCCGTGCAAGGCCCAAGTGTTGAGCCCGCGATGGACGCCTATATAAAGTGGGGTGCGGCACACTCATGCGGTTGATCACTTCGGCGCTGTCACTAGGGTTTGCATGTGTTGCGAATAGACACCTCCACTCGCCGTCGGTTGTGTGATCGGACCTAGTAGTCCGCCGCACAACGTTCCTCCTGCACGCGCGGATACCGTTAGAGGTGGTGCACCTGCGCCACTCCGGCGAACTTGTACGTGGGATCGGACGACCGACTGTTCGAGGGAGATCGCACGAGGAGGAGACGATCCATGCAGACGCGCTGCCCCAACTCTTCTTCCGCTGCACGGCACTGCGCGTCTAGTGGTAATGAACTGTGATCCATCTCCCGTAGCATGTTCTTGGTTGTTTTGCGCGTAGGAAAATTTTAATTTGCAGTCGACGCACCCTGCCATAGAACCCAACAGTGTCAAGCCGCAAAGTTACTGAGTGGCAGTCATTCGCCACATGGCTGCCTCTCCTTACAGAAGAAACCCATAGATGACACCCGTCCTGCGACGTGTCAAGAGAACAGGCGCGGTGCTGGCAAGATAGCCCGGCAAGCCTTCCCGGGCAACCAGTGATGTGACACTAAGCGGTGCATTTAATGCGGCCTGTCAGCCCGCAGAGTTAGGTATGATAGCACTGTTTGCTATCATTTCAATGCATAATAACTACTTTGCCATTGTGGTGACCCCTTGACCTATAAAAGGAGGCCCATGGCAACCGTAGAAAGGTTTAGAAGGTTGGATAACTCACACCCCCATACGCGCGTAGTCGCCGCTGCCTAGGGCAACCCTTGTCGGGCAAGTGTACTACGCTCGCCACCACCTTTTCCACCATCAATCCAGCAAAGCAGGAGTAGGGTTTTAGCCTCACGGCGGCCCAAACCTGGGTAAATTTCCTGTGTGATCTCTGCCGTGCTGCCCCATGCCCCTCCGCTCTTTGGGCAACGCGTTTTCCCCTGCCAAACCAGCAAGGGACCTCCTGGTCCCATATGTGGCCGTGGTTTTACCCCGACATTCACGCCCGGTGTTTTGAGGAAGGTGACCTTGTCATTAGGCACGTTCAGTCCGCCAAGGGTACAAGAAGTTGTCACCGAAGTGGGAAGGCCCTTACCGGGTAGTACGAGTCACCAGACCTGGCGTAGTCCGTCTGGAGACCGGAGATGGCACTCAGTTGCAAAACTTATGGAATATTGAGCATCTCCGTAAGTTCTACCCGTAAGGCGCGGCTGTCAGGCCTTGCCCGACAGCTACCCTTTTGTACAGGCCTTGCCTCAGTTGCATGTAACCCCTTGTACAAAGCCAGGGCAATGACCCTGCACAAGAGAAAAATAAAGAAATGTTGTGGGGGGGCCAACCAAGATTGCATGCATGCATGAGCATTCCAAGATCACTTCATAAGCATTTCATGAGCATTTGCATATGCATATAGATAGGATCGCATCCTCCATTCATTCTCATCTACATGAAGCTGGAGGTTCCTGCCATGAACTTGGCTTTGACAAGGAATTGAGAAGTTTGCCCGGCACTGCAATCCCCGGCAAGCCAAATAGGTAAGTTCTACCTCCTGTTTGTTAGTGTTCTGTAATCTTGTGCATAGGAAAACCTCGTCACTCTCTTGAGACATAGGTAATCCCGTCCCTGACTGGAATGTTGCTTCGGACAAGATGGTCGTAGTGGCTTTGGTAAAAAGAAATTGGCGGTGGGCTGGTCCATTTGTCTATTTGCCTGGTAGACGTAGCTCTCCGGTAGACAAAAAGGGTGCCGGCAGGATAGCCTGCCGGGGAAAACTGGTTTATTTACATTAAAGAGGCATCTCACCTCTGCATGGACATACACATGCACGGGTTCCCGGCAAGGTTCATCTTTTTCATTAATATGCTGATACAAGTACAAGCATTACAGAACACAAACATGGACTCGAGAGATTACATTATTTGAATTAAAATTTGGCAAGTGCCTACAGATTTAAGATTGAAAAAAGATAAGTGCCCTGTAAGGCCCTTTCTTGTCCCTCTCCTCCTAGGCACGGTCATCGAAGGCGAGGAGGGCAAAAGGGGCACCTGGACCGGAGCCCAGCCCACCCCCCTCAGGCTCCAGGAGAGGTAGCCCGATGGGAGCAGGAGCACCGGGGAACGCGTCGATGGAGAGCACGGCGGAGGCGACCCGTCGACCACCACAACCAGGGCCAGCAGGACATGGCAGGGCTAACGGAGCTGTAGCACGAGAGGAAGCCTTCCAGGGTCCAACTAGAAGAATGCTGGAGGAGCCAGAGAGCAGCATCCCCACCTCTGCATCCAACACCCACGCAAATCGCACTGTCGGGAAGGCGATGCGAATGCAGATGATGGTGCTGCCGCCTGATGAAGAAGGTGCGGGCGGTGATCAGCCGGAGTCAGAGTCTTCGCTCTCCCGCCCGTTGCCGTCGTCATCGCCGTCACTATCCTCCTCATCGCTTCCACTCGAGGAGGAACTTTCGTTGTGAGTCGAGCTCTCCGCACAGCACCCTAAGCAACCTCCTAAGCGCCCAAAGATCTTGACGGAGAGCGGGCTACTCTCCATTAATTTGAACTGGAGAACGTGCCCCTCCGAGAAGCTGTGGGCACGGGCGAAAGTTTTCCAGCCACGGCGGAGGTACATGATGTGTGGGGCAAGGAACTCGACATCGACCCACATGCTCTCATTCCTATAGCCCCTCATGTGCAACCTCAGAGCGCGTGGTTCTTCGAGCTCCATCTCCGGTGCGAAGGGAGTTGGGAGGCGAAGATGACCACACAAGGGCTTGTACAACCTGCTAATGAACTCCTGAGGTTGGTCCCCGACATGGCCTTCCATTGGGGGAGGAGCTGCTGGTGGGGGCGCAGCCAAGGCGCCGCCCCGCCCTCATCCTCCTCGAGCACCACGGCGGCCTCGACCTCGTCCCCTTCCTCCTCCCCTTGCGGCGGGTTCCGCCACCACAGGACCCAGACGAGGAGGGATGCGCTGTCGAGTAGAAGCCCTCGTCGCCGCCGCTGGGACACCGCCGCGCCCTCGCCCTCTCACCACGGCTAGAAGGGAAAGGTTGCGGAGAAGAAGAAGAAGAAGAAGAAGTGTGTGCAGAGAGGCACCGCCCCTGCCCTTTTTTATAGGGGGGCGAGGCAAGGGGCTGGCTCCTCATATAGGAAATGGCCGCCCCGCTCCTCCAATACGGTCTCTCTGCACCCTCTGTGGCTCTGAGAATCAAGGCCGACCCTCTGCTCCAACCATCAGCGCTCAGTTTTCAGCCATGGCACACCTCCCCGTGCCCTCCGCATCCACCACCTACCACACCCAATGCATGAGAAACACGTGGCAGGTGCGTGAGAAACGGGAGGTAAGTGGGATGGCAGTTTCTGCCCCATGATTGTGGGGCGAGGAGAATCTGCAATCCACGATCAAAGTTCTTCCACGACATTGCGCATGACGCACGGAGAAATCGGAAACTGACTCAAACCAAAGGCTAACGTAGAAGCAAAGAAGACCTCAACATACCAGCCTCTTTAGCAATCCCGCCTGTGCACTTATTAGGCCCTACCCCGACGACACTCGACAGCGCGTTTGTGGCAGGCCCGGGGGCTTCTATCGGTACAACAAACCCAGGGTCTGTTGGCCAGACTTTGCACAGGCACGGGGACGAGATTGAAGCACCAACCCTAGTCAGAATGCAAGGGACTAAGAGATTCGAAGGTCATGCAGATCAAAGGGACCAAGACCAAGCCAAGCAAGATACTATCAGGAGAAGGGCCTCCTTTGCCGGGCAGGCGAGCTCGGCAAGGGGCGAGGCCACCCCGGGAGAAGACGTCCAAGACGTCCCGGCAGGGCCTGCCGGGACACACAGAGGCAAAACCACCACCTCACCAACTACTCCGCCACGACCCACGTCGTCAATCAGTGCTGTGTCAAGCCGCAAAGTGACTAAGTGGCAGCCATTCACCACATGGCAGCCTATCCTTACAGGAAACACCTGTAGATGACACCCGTGCTGCGATGTGGCAAGTAAACAGGGGTGGAGCTAGTTAGCCCTGCAAGCCTTGCCGGACAACCAACGATGTGACATTGAGCGGTGCATTTAATGCGCCCTGTCAGCCCGCAGAGTTAGGTATGATAGCACTGTTTGCTATCTTATCAGTGCATAATGACTACTTTGCCATTGTGGTAACCCCTTGATCTACAAAAGGTGGTCCATGGCACCCGTAGAGAGGGTTGGAAGGTTGGATAACTCACACCCCCATACGTGCGTAGCCACTGCCGCCCCGAGGCAACCCTTGCCTGGCAAGTGTACTACGCTCTGCCACCACCTTTCCACCATCAATCCACCAAAGCAGGAGTAGGGTTTTACGCCTCGCGGTCGCCCGAACCTGGGTAAAAATGCATGCGTGATCTCTGTCGTGCTGCCACACGTTCGTCTACTCTTTGTGCAACGTGATGCCCCCCTGCCGAACTAGCAAGGGGCCTCTTGGCCCCATAGCTGGTCGTGGTTTCCCGCGACATAGTGGTACTGGGGGAGGCGAGCGCGGCGAGGGTACGCAGGGGCACAATGAGATGATGAAGAGTGACCTCAGGATCTCCGGCAAGACGGAGATGAAGATGGAGTGGTGTTAGGGGAGAGGGATACGAAGCGAGGCATGCTATACAGCGGCGGTGACAGTGACTGCATAGTGCACAAGGTGAGGTTGACTTTGGTAACCCAAACACGCCGCCTGCACTTGTGTCACCTCAGGCGCTGGGTCTTGTCACTTCATTGTGAAGACCAGATGAATAATATTTTGACCATCAAGTGTACCACAGTTGTACTACTACTAGTAGGAACATATGGAGTAGTACTGTATAGCTGAAATAGGTCTCCCGTGCTAGCATGCCTCTAGGTTCACTTCATCCTCCAGTTGTCATCCATATTGCGAGCAGAACCAAATTCTTGTGCATGCGGAACCGCGAAGAAGGGCTTTTTGTTTTTGAGGATAACCACATATTCCTTAACCAGAGAATGTTGTGACTCCTATGCACGCGCCAATATCCTTCTGAACCAGCTACGACACATTTTTTATATCTGTTTGCATAGGTCCCACCTGTCAGGAGGGGTGCAGAAATAAAAAGGAATCATAAAATGTCTCGCCACGGTGATTCGAAAGAGTGACCTCAACTAGCCAGTGGCACATGTAGCGCTAGAAGGATGGGCACGTACACAAACAGGTACCACTCCTCAGTCTACCCGCATAGCCTTTTCGTTTAGTCTACCTAGCCGTCTAATCAACTGCCTGCAGGCCACTTCTTCCATTTACTTCTCCATCGGGAACCGATTTCCTTGGCTTCTTCACCTCTCCTTCATCTTGATTTGCATCCAAACCCCACTGCATTCACATTGTTTTAACCTCTTCGCATACTCCTAGAGTAATTCTGAAGCCCCTTTAAATAATCATCTTCTTCAGTTAGACTAGCCATCTAATCCTAATTCTCCAGACCATAGCCCTCCAGTCCAGCGGTCCCAAATGGCGAAAGAGATCCAGATGCAGGTTTTTAGCGTCCAACATGTCCTCGTTGATGGCTCGTTGAGCATAGTTGCCACCATCACTGACCACCCAAGGGTTGTTCGAAAGTGGATCAACAATGTACCCAACTCCCTCCAAAAGGTAGAGATGAAGGTCATCGGTCTCGACTTAGACACGGAGCATGCCACTGGGAACATCCAACGCGCCGCCACCCTTCAGCTATGCCTCAAAGATGATGTCTTGGTGTACCACATCATACACTAGCCCTCCATACCAGATGAGATCCATGATTTCTTGTCTCGGGAGGACATATACTTCTGTGGGGCAGCCATCAAAGCGGACAAATAGAAGCTGGCGCCGTACAACCTTGATTTGAAAAGCGTCACTGACCTACAAACCAAAATCAAAATTCCTGTAGAAGTTTGTCATATACAGACACCATCCCTATTCGACGTAGCATATTTTGTGCTCGGAACAAATCTTCAAAAGGGTGACGAGATGCTGGCATTAAGGTCGTCTAGATGGGAGAATTATCCCTTGACGTACGAGCGGATAAAATATGCTGCCCTAGATGCCCGTGTGAGTTTCGACATAGCTGCAAGGTCCAAAGAGCTTGTTGCGAAGCCGTCTCCCACAAATGAGAAGAATGGCGTTATGGATGGATGAACTATTTCCTCTCTTGTAAAAAAATATTTCCTCTCTGTGTATATTGATATAGATGAACTATTCCGATGGTGTGCATGTCTTTGGAACAAGTAGTAGCGTAGGTCCGCTTGACTATAAGGTACTATTTATCCACCTAGCTTTCTCTACTACTCCTCCAGTGATCGGTATGCAATGCATGTGTCCGTAGACATGACAGCTTGTCCATGGAAGTTGAACTACGGCGACCATCACGTTTCATCAACTGCGACTCGTGATTCCCACGACGCCGCTCCATCCCACGGCACCACGTCCCCCGATGTGCGCCTCACCCCTCTCGGCCACACCGCCCGTCTGCCTTTGTGTGCATGACATCTGGGCCAGCTGAAATGCGGTGAGCATCAAGTTTCTACCACAGCCACACGCGATTCCCACTACGCCGCTCGAACCCATGACACCAGACGTCCACCGACCCGCAGCTTTACCCCTCTCGGCCCCACCGCCCCTTGATAACCCACAAGTATAGGGGATCGCAACAGTTTTTGAGGGTAGAGTATTCAACCCAAATTTATTGATTCGACACAAGGGGAGCCAAAGAATATTCTCAAGTATTAGCAGTTGAGTTGTCAATTCAACCACACCTGTAAGACTTAATATCCGCAGCAAACTATTTAGTAGCAAAGTAGTTTGGAAGTAACGGTAACAGTGGCAAAAGTAACATCAGCAGTTTTGTAGTAATTGTAACAGTGGCAACGGTAAAGTAACTAAGCAAAGATCAATATGTGAAAAGCTCGTAGGCATTGGATCAGTGATGGATAATTATGTCGGATGCGATTCTTCATGCAATAGTTATAACATAGGGTGACACAGAACTAGCTCTAGTTCATCAATATAATGTAGGCATGTATTCCAAATATAGTCATACATGCTTATGGAAAAGAACTTGGATGACATCATTTGTCCTACCCTCCCGTGGCAGCGGGGTCCTATTGGAAACTAAGGGATATTAAGGCCTCCTTTTAATAGAGTACACGACCAAAGCATTAACACTTAGTGAATACATGGACTCCTCAAACTACGGTCATCACCGGGAGTGGTTCCGATTATTGTCACTTTGGGGTTACTGGATCATAACACATAGTAGGTGACCATTGACTTGCATGATAGGATCAAGAACTCACATATATTCATGAAAAAATAATAGGTTCAGATATGAAATCATGGCACTCGGGCCCTAGTGACAAGCATTAAGCATAGCAAAGTCATAGCAACATCAATCTCAGAACATCATGGATACTAGGGATCAAACCCTAACAAAACTAACTTGATGACATGATAAATCTCATCCAACCCATCACCGTCCAGCAAGCCTACGACGGAATTACTCATGCACGGCGGTGAGCATCATGAAATTGGTGACGGAGGAAGGTTGATGATGACGACGGCGACGGATTCCCCTCTCCGGAGCCCCGAACAGACTCCAGATCAGCCCTCCCGAGAGAGTTTAGGGCTTGGCGGCGGCTCCGTATCGTAAAACGCGATGAATCCTTCTGTCTGATTTTTTCGCTCCCCGAACGTGAATATCTAGAGTTGGAGTTCAGGTCGGTGGAGCACCTGGGGGCCCACGAGGCAGGGGGCCCGCCCAGGGGGCAAGCGCGCCCCCACCCTCGTGGACAGGGTGTGGGCCCCCTGGTCTTGATTCTTTCGCCAGTATTTTTTATAAATTCCAAAAATATTCTCCGTGAAGTTTCAGGTCATTCCGAGAACTTTTATTTCTGCACAAAAATAACACCAAGGCTATTCTGCTAAAAACAGCGTCAATCCGGATTAGTTCCATTCAAATCGTGCAAGTTAGAGTCCAAAACAAGGGCAAAAGTGTTTGGAAAAGTAGATACGATGGAGACGTATCAACTCCCCCAAGCTTAAACCTTTGCTTGTCCTCAAGCAATTCAATTGACAAACTGAAAGTGATAAAGAAAAAAATTTACAAACTCTGTTTGCTCTTGTTGTTGTAAATTTACAAGCCAGCATTCAAGTTTTCAGCAAAAATTATGAACTAATCATATTCACAATAACATTTAGGTCTCATGTTTACTCATATCAATGGCATAATCAACTAGCGAGCAATAATAGCAAATCTCGGATGACAACACTTTCTCAAAAGAATCATAATATGATATAATGACATGGTATCTCGCTAGCCCTTTCTGGGACCGCAAAACATAAATGCAGAGCACCTTTGAAGATCAAGGACTGACTAAACGTTGTAATTCATGGTAAAAGAGATCCAGTCATAGTCATACTCAATGTAAATTAATAGTAATGGATGCAAATGACAGTGGTGCTCTCCAACTGGTGCTTTTTAATAAGAGGATGACGACTCAACATAAAAGTAAATAGATAGGCCCTTCGTAGAGGGAAGCAAGGATTTGTAGAGGTGCTAGAGCTCGATTTTTGAAATAGAGATAAATAATATTTTGAGTGGCATACTTTCATTGTCAACATAACAACCGAGAGATCTCGATATCTTCCATGCTACACACATTATAGGCAAATCCCAAGCAGAATGGTAAAGTTTATACTCCCCCACCACCAACAAGCATCAATCCATGGCTTGCCTGAAACAACGGGTGCCTCCAACTAACAACAGTCCTGGGGGAGTTTTGTTTGCAATTATTTTAATTTGAGCAAGGGACTGGGCATCCCCGGTGACCAGCCATTTTCTCGTGAGTGAGGAGCGGAGTCCACTCCTCGTGAGAATAACCCGCCTAGCATGGAAGATACAGACAGCCCTAGTTGATACATGAGCTATTCGAGCATACAAAACAGAATTTCACTTGAAGGTTTAGAGTTTGGCACATACAAATTTACTTGGAACGGCAGGTAGATACCGCATATAGGAAGGTATGGTGGACTCATATGGAATAACTTTGGGGTTTATGGAAGTGGATACACAAGCAGTATTCCCACTTAGTACAAGTGAAGGCTAGAAAATGACTGGGAAGCGACCAACTAGAGAGCGACAACATTCATGAACATGCATTAAAATTAATCAACACTGAGTGCAAGCATGAGTAGGATATAATTCACCATGAACATAAATATCGTGGAGGCTATGTTGATTTTGTTTCAACTACATGTGTGAACATGTGCCAAGTCAAGCCACTCGAATCGTTCAAAGGAGGATACCACCCTATCATACCACATCATAACCATTTGAATAGCATGTTGGCATGCAAGGTAAACCATTATAAACTCCTAGCTAATTAAGCATGGCATAAGCAACTATAATATCTAATTGTCATTGCAAACATGTTTCATTGATAATAGGCTGAATCAGGAACGATGAACTAATCATATTTACAAAAACAAGAGAGGTTGAGTTCATACCAACTTCTCTCATCTCAATTAGTTCATCATATATCGTCATTATTGCCTTTCACTTGCACGACCGAACGGTGTGGATAATAATAATAGTGCATGTGCAATTGGACTAAGCTGGAATCTGCAAGCATTTTAATACAAGGGAGAAGACAAGGCAACATGGGCTCTTGGTTAAATCAACAATAATGCATATAAGAGCCACTTCAACATTTTCATTATGGTCTTATCCGTCTAAGGATCCGGTGCGATGAGTCTCATCCGTGTAATATTTTGGAATTCCTCTTCCAACTCGTCCCGGAATGGGCATTATGGCAAAGAACAAGAAGAAAAAGACAGAAGGAATTTGTCCAATAGTAACAAATGGTGCCTCCACAGGTTGACATCCGATCCAACCTAGTAGTAAGCAATCCGCCAAAAGCAACCAAAATATTCCTTGGTGAATCGGTCGAAAACTTGAACTACGCACATACAAAGCAAGATCCCGAATAAGAAAACAGAAACCGAGGAAGAGGAAACCACAAGAGTGAAGACTAGTAGAGTCTCGTCTTACAAATAACGCATTAGCGACCCCTTGGATAGACAATTCACGCTACTCGACTCACCATCACTCTTTAGCAATTGAAGTAGGGGTCTGCCTCTTTCAAAGGGAAGCAAGAGTCCTCTCGACCCCCAAAGATAAGAAAAGAAATAAAACTATTTACACGGGAAAGCTCCCAACAAGCAAAAGAAGAACGAGAAATCTTTTTGGGTTTTCTTTTAATTATTACTACTACAGGCATGGAAAGTAAACTAGCTAAAAGCTACAGCTAATTTTTTTGGTTTTTTCTTAAGGTTTCTAAAACACACAAGATGAAAGCAAGAAAAAGAAAATAAACTAGCATGGATAGTACAATAAAAAAGTATGAGCACCGACAACTAGCATGAGTGTGTGAACATGAATATAACGTCGGTGAGAAATACGTACTCCCCCAAGCTTAGGCTTTTGCCCTAAGTTGGTCTAGTCCCATGGATCGAAGCTGCTCTCTCCGGGGTACTAAGGAGGGTCCTCAGGGTGCCACTGTTTGGCGATCTCCTCCGGATCCCACTGATAAACTAGCTGCCGATAAGGGTCTAGTGGTGGCTCAGGCTCAGGATCTAGAACTTGTGTCAGGTTCCAGTACTCATAAATGGCCTCCGGCAAGATGGGGTATGTGCTATTCGCGCTGGTCGCGGAGGAAGTCGGTGAGGCCTGCATTCTCAGCCAAATAATAAAAACCATCACGAATCTCGGCTGCTCTCAAGAACTCATCACAAGGCCATTCACACGGACGAACTTCCGTGGTGTGAGGAAGATTATATTTGGGCTTATTATTCTCTTCACTTTCCTTATCCTTCGACCTTCGGCTCCAAGAGCCTCTCAACAATCTCTTCATCATTTTTTTCTCTGAAAATTTTAGTAACTCAAAATAAAAGAGAACCAAACTCAACAAAATTGATAGCAACTACTCCCACAAGTGCCGAGAGACTATATCATGCATTAGAACTACTTGGTACCAAATAAATTTGACATGCAAGTTCAAGAACAGGGTCACCTAAGCAGCAAAAATTTGCAATAAATAAAGCACTAGAACAAAAACTAATTGGACCATTGGAGGAGTCACATGAGAGCAGCAGAGGGGGGGATGAGCACGGGGGAGAAGTGAGAGGGGCCAGGCTGTTGCATGGCGACGTCCAGGGTGTCCAGGTGTCGGGGGAGAGGGGAAGGCAGGCAGGAGGTGGCACCGCGCGTGCGTGCGCGTGGCGACCACGCGCCCCTGGCCTCCTGGCGAGAGGTTGGGAGTGACTGGCGCTGCCAGTCGGCTGGGCCAGCCTGTTAGGCTGCTGGGCTGCACAGTGCCGGGATGCACAGGTAAGTTTCCCTTTTTCTATTTTTTTGTTTTCTATTTTCTGTAATTTGTTTTGATTTAGTTTTAAGTACTAAATCATTTTTGTTGCCTCTGATAATTTTTGTAGGGACTAGTTGGATTATGTCAGGACCCCGATTCCAAGTCACACCGATCTAGCCTGTAACACCTCATATCACATTGCGGCCTCACGCACGGTACTCCCACGGGTGTCGCCTTACCATGGCCCGGGACCGTTTGCGCCTTTTGGCTCACGTATATGACAATGTCGCTAGCATCCATATGACAGAGAACCCGGGCCGACATGGCTAGTCGTGAACCCAAAGCGGCACTAACGTATGGGGACAGGCATACATGAATCAACATCGAACATGTCGGTCAGCAGCGTGTGAATCCGGGCTGAAGCACTGGGCTAACAGGACTCCGGGAACCCGGGCTGTAGCAGGCTAGGCAGGACTCCGGAAGTCACCGTGTGACATTTCCCCGAAGGGACAGACACAGGAACGATATGACTCACATGCCGGCTAGTCAAGTGTCCAGAGCAGTAGTGCTGGGCTAGCAGGACTCCGGTGAACCGGGCTGTAGCGGACTACTATGGCTCAAGGAGGCACCAGACTACATTTCCCCATAAGAGAGGCTGCTAAAGATAGACAACTAGATTGTCAGATCCCACACATACCAAGCATTTCAAACATACACACAATATGCTCGATATGCGCGAATACAACATGGCATCACAACAAAACTCTACAACTCAAGTACTTTATTTAAGGGGCTCCGGAGAGCCTTACATAACTTGTTCATACAGATAGGGGTCGCATGACCCAACACTCAAGTCATACAATCATACAAGCACATGCGGAAGCAAACTGTCTGGGTACAGACACTAGAAGAAAGAAGGCTTGACGAAGCCTGTCTATCTACATAGGCCCTTCACAAGCCTAGATCACCACCTGGGTGGCGCGTCACTCGTCGTCGTCGAGTTCTACGTAGAACCCGTCAGAAGGGGCGGTGTTGTCGTCTGAAAACAGTAATTAAAACAACATGAGTACAAAGGTACTCAGCAAGTCTTACAACAGATCCTACTATACATGTTCATTCTCAAGAAGGTAGTGGGGTTATTGCGGCAAGCCAGCTTTGACTCTTGGCTAAGCTATCCTACGATACACCACTTGTGAAATAGTTTTCGCACACGAGTCCACTAATCACCAACTCAATACTCCACCGTGGATCCTCCCTCGTCATCCAACGAGAGGGCCATCCGCGGTACTCACACTTATCTTGAGGCTTTTAGTAGTATCCATTTACTTGTCTATGAACTGCATAAGCGACCAAGTAGTCCTTTACCGCGGACGCGGCTATTCGAATAGTTTCATACCCTGCAGGGGTGTACTTCGTCACACACGCTCTCACCACTTATCGTCGCTACACGACGTGTACTCGGCAACCTTCAAGCGGAAGCCCAACGTGGGTGTCGGCCACAGCCTACCTAAACACTCGAGTCTCTAGTCCAGGTTTATCGCCTATTCAGGTTCCATCCGCAGGGAGTCCGGCCGAGGTTTCCACATACGGCCCCGAACGATGTGTGCAGGGTTCCCGGACACCAAACGGGCGACCCGGTACACCGTGCCACGAGCCTACCGCATCACAGCCCACCCCTTGGTCAGCGCTGTCCACGGCCTCCAGCTTACTACAAACACCAGAAACTACGTGCAACTCCTGGACAGAGGACAAGGGTGAATAAGAAGCCGAGGGGGTCCATTGGTTTCGGGCCCAATGTGTGGTAGTAGCTGAATCTTAAATCACGCATACAGATCTCAGTTCTTAGGGACGGTCTCAATGAAACAACCCACCATGTACTCCTACATGGCCTCCCATCGATACCTTTACCAAATCGTATTCAACACTTTACTCTCCTTACCGACACACACACTTTCACTCCAGTTCATCACCCTGATGAGCCAGACCTGACACAACTCTAAGCATAGCAAGCATAGCATTGTAGGAACACAACATGGCTCAATCAACTCCTACACATGCTAGTGGGTTTCATCTAGTTACTGTGGCAATGACAGGTCAGGCAGAGGAAAATGGGTTCAACTACCGCAACACACACAGCAGTTTGAATCGCGTTGTCTTAATGCAGTAAACGAGAGCAGAAGCGAGAAGATGGGTTTGTATCGAAATGATCAATGGGTTGCTTGCCTGACAGAGTGGTGGTGGGATACTGCCCTTCAGTTGGATACCCGTGAATATCCTCGGCGGCAGGACCTACCACGATGAGCATACCGAAGCACAATCAACACCAAGCAAGTGCAACAATATGATGCATGCATGAGACATGGCAAAATGGATGTATTGGGCTAATGCAACTAAGGTCAGAAAGGTTTGGACTAATTTGAATCAAAGATTCAAATTCCAAGTTCATAAATGGCCCATAATAATGCCTTATCTTGTTCTGTATAAAACAGTAGGTTAACTTGCTTAATCATGCATGAAACCAGTACAGATGGATAGAATGGATTTTTCTGATCATTTTTCATATATAAATCTTTTCATTCTGAGCTATAGATTATTTTCTATGATTTTTTGAAGTTTGTGATAATTTCTGGAATTTCCAATATAAGCATAATTCCAGTAGAAGCTTTACTGCGTCAGCCTGACGTCAGTGTGATGTCAGCAGGTCAACGGGGTCGTCCAGGTCAATCCTGACGTGTGGGTCCCCTGTGTCAGTGTCACTGTTAGGTAATTAGTTAATTAGGATTAGTTTTAACTCTAACTCAGATTAGTTAGCAGGCGGGCCCCACTCGTCAGTGACCCTGGGGGGTTAAACCGTGGTCAAACCACGTTGACTCGCCGGCGTTTAGCCGCCGGCGACGTCCAGACACGGCGGTGGAGTGCGGGATCCCTCTCCGGCGACCAAAAGGACGGCGGAGAGTACCTACGTGTAGCTGGGGGCGAACCGCGTCGACTGGTGGTGGTAGTGGAGCTCGGGGTCGCCGGAATCGACGCCGGCGACGAGCCGTGCGGCTGCCGGAGTACGGGCGTGGTTGAAACCGTAGCTAGAGAGCACGGCGAGGGACATGCGATGGCGCTACGGGTTCCTGGCGTTGCGGTGAAGCTAATGGCTACGGTGGTGCGGCCGTTGGATGGCCGGAGCCTCGTCGGCGACGAGCTCGTACGGCGACGCGTTCGGGTGAGCTTCGTGCGGTGGCTACAGAGCTCGAGAGAGAGAGGGGAGGATGGGAAGGTGGCCATGCTCACGGCGGTTGCGACGGAGCAGGCGGCGGGGTCGGAGACGAGCTGTAGCAGTTGCGACGGCGGAGGGGATCTCCGACGGGGAGCGGCGAAGGCGAGGTCGGTGGCGGAGCTTCGGGGCAAACGAGCGCTCGGGGCTCGGCTTGCTCGAAGGAGTGGGCGACGGCAGAGCTGTAGGACATAGTGGAATGGCGCGAGGTCGACGGTGGCCACGGTTACTCCGGTGAGGTGTCTGCGGCGGCGTCGGCCATGGTGGGGAAAAGGCGAGGGAGAGGCGATGGGGGAGAGTGACGATGTCCAGGGGCTCGGGGCGCGTCGAGGAAGGTCATCCAGCTCGTCCGCGGCGAGGGCGGCAAGCTGCTGGCGCCGTGGCGAGCTCACGCTCGCCGGCGTCAGCTGTCTGCCTGCTCTGGCGAGAGCAAGCAGCTCGCTGGCGCGGGCCAGCACAGTGCTGGGCCGCCAGGTGGGCTGCCAGGTAAGTTTTCTGCCTTCTGTTCTCTTTTCTCTTTTTATTTATTTCTGTACTGTGTTTTGAAATAGTAAAAATACTATTTCATTTGGAAAAATCCTGAAAATATTCTGAGGCACCTTTGAGATTATTCCCAACAGCCTAAAAATACTTCCAAGGTTATTTGGGCATTTGAAAATATTTATAGCATTTAAAATGCCCAATTGCAAATACTTATGGCTTGTGCAAAAATCCAAGATGGCCTCAAAAATATGAAACCATTTTTGGCAGAGGTTTTAACCAAGACCAAAGGTGGAGAACATTTATGGAGGGCATTTCAGGTTCATTGGAATTTTTTTAGTAAACCCTAGTTGTTCCAGGGGGGGTGCTGGGGGTTTCTGGCATTCCCCATTTCAGGTTTCTGTGAAATGTAGCCATGATGCAACACTCTAATGCATGAACTAACTAGGATGTGACAACTCACCCCCACTCAAAAGAATCTCGTCCCGAGATTTAGGTTCCGTTGGGAAGAAGGTGGGGTACTCAAGTCGAAGACGATCCTCCCTTTCCCAAGTAGCTTCTTTCTCGGAATGGTGTGACCATTGAACTTTGAGAAACTTGATGTTTCGGCGTCGAGTGGTACGCTCGGCTTGATCAAGGATTCGAACGGGATACTCCCGATATGTGAGATTTTCTTGGAGATCAAGCGTTTCGTGGTCCACTCCACGGATAGGATCCGAGAAGCAACGCCTGAGTTGGGAAACGTGGAAGACGTCATGAACCTTGGAAAGATGCGGAGGTAGTTCCAATTGGTAGGCAACTTCTCCTCGCTTGGCAAGAATGCGAAAGGGTCCAATGTAGCGAGGGGACAATTTGCCTTTGATACCGAATCGGTGGGTTCCCTTTAAAGGAGTCACCCGAAGGTAAGCCTTCTCGTCAACCTCAAAAGTCATAGCCTTATGTTTGCGATCATAATGGCTCTTTTGGCGAGATTGGGCTGTTTTCAATTTCTCACGAATAATGCGAACCTGCTCTTCTGCTTCCTGAATCATATTCGGGCCAAAGAGTTGTCTTTCCCTGGTTTCTGACCAGTTAAGAGGCGTTCGACATTTTCGTCCATAGAGAACCTCGAAAGGGGCTTTGCCCAAGCTAGCTTGGTAACTATTGTTATAAGCGAACTCGGCGAATGGAAGGCATTTCTCCCAATCCATGCCGAAGCAGATGACAGAAGCTCGGAGCATATCCTCCAGAATTTGATTAACTCGTTCTACCTGACCACTTGATTGAGGGTGAAAGGCGGTGCTAAAAGAGAGACGAGTTCCCATTGCATTTTGGAAGCTTTCCCAAAATCGAGAGGTGAAGAGACTTCCGCGGTCTGAGTTAATTTCCAATGGAACACCATGCAGAGACACTATTCGGGAGATGTACAAGTCTGCTAGCTGGCTAGCGGTTATACTCTCACGAACAGGTAGGAAGTGGGCTACTTTGGAAAGACAATCGACAACAACGAAGATAGCATTATTCCCTCTCTTAGTCCTGGGAAACCCGGTGATGAAATCCATACCGATTTTATCCCATTTCCATTCAGGAATAGCTAGAGGCTGAAGGGTGCCAGCAGGTCGCTGATGCTCTGCTTTAACACGTCGGCAGACGTCGCAATTAGCAATGTATTGAGCAATTTCTCTCTTCATCCTAGTCCACCAAAACCTCTGGCGTAGGTCCTGATACATTTTAGTACTACCGGGATGAATGGTGAGAGGAGATTCATGGGCTTCCTTAAGGATCAATCGCCTCAGGTTGCGTACCTTGGGAACCACTAGGCGGTCTCCAAAGAACACAACACCTTGGTCATCAACGGAGAAACAATCCGCAACTCCTTTCTTGATGTTTCTCTTAATACGGGAGATCCCTGGATCTACCTTCTGAGCTTGGATGATCTGATCCGTAAGGGTAGGTTTCGCCACCAGGGTAGATAGAAATCCTTGAGGAACAAGGTGAAGGTTAAGCTTACAGAATTCCTCGTGGAGAAGTGGTTGGCTTTGTTGTAACATCAAGTTGTTACAATAGGATTTACAGCTTAGCGCATCAGCCATGACGTTGGCTTTGCCCGGGGTGTAAGTAATTCCTAAGTCGTAGTCTGAGATCAACTCAACCCAACGTCTTTGCCTGAGATTCAAATCCGGTTGGGTGAAGATGTATTTCAGACTCTGGTGGTCTGTGAAAATCTCGCAACGGTTACCGAGAAGGTAATGTCGCCATGTTTTGAGTGCATGGACTACGGCTGCAAGCTCTAGATCATGTGTGGGATAATTATCCTCATGTGGACGCAACTGTCGGGAAGCGTAGGCAATCACATGACGGTCTTGCATGAGTATGCAACCTAGTCCTTGTCGCGAGGCGTCGCAATAGATAACAAAGTCCTTAGAAAAATCTGGTGGTACGAGTACAGGAGCAGATGTTAGGCGTCTTTTCAGTTCCTGAAAGCTGAACTCGCACTGTGGGGTCCACTCGAACTTCTTATCTTTCTTGAGGAGTTCGGTTAGAGGTTTAGCAACCTTGGAGAAATTCTCGACGAAGCGACGGCAGTAGCTCGCTAAGCCAAGGAAACTCCGAACTTGTTTAACCGTTTCAGGGGGAGTCCAGTCAAGGATGGCTTGAACTCGCTCGGGATTGACAGCAATACCTTTACCAGAGATCACGTGGCCTAGGTAGGTTACTTCTGGCAACCAGAATTCACACTTGGAGAATTTAGCATAAAGGCGATGCTCTCGAAGTTTCGTTAGTACTAGCCTTAGATGCTCGGCATGTTCTGCCTCGTTCTTGGAGTAGATGAGTATATCATCGAGGTATACTACGACGAATTTATCCAAATACTTCATGAAGATTGAGTTCATAAACCGAGAGAAAGTGGCTGGAGCATTGGTTAACCCGAAGAACATGACTGTATACTCGTATTGGCCATAACGAGTAACAAAGGCCGTTTTAGGAATGTCCCCGTTCTTGATTTTGATTTGATGGTAGCCCAACCTCAAATCCATCTTAGAGAAGACTGAGGATCCAGCGAGCTGATCATACAGGTCGTTGATCCTAGGAAGCGGATACTTGTTCTTGATTGTGACTAGGTTGACGGGTCGGTAATCTACAACCATCCGATCCGTACCATCCTTCTTCTTGACGAAGAGGACGGGGCAAGCCCACGGAGAAGAACAGGACGGATGAAACCCTTTTTCAAGGACTCATCGAGTTGTTTCTTAAGCTCGGCTAGCTCTAGGGGTGCCATCTTATAGGGTCTTCTAGAGATTGGGACGGTTCCTGGAACGAGGTCTATCACGAACTCAACATCTCTGTCAGGTGGAATACCTGGCAGTTCTTCAGGGAAGACATCCGGGAAGTCACAGACTACCGACACATCTTCGAGGTCTGGAAGAGGGTTGGCATTTAATGAGTAGAGCTGACGTTTAGACACTCGGGTCAAAACATTGACTGTCTTGCCCGACGGATGGGTGAGTTGAACAGTTCTAGTGGAGCAATCAATCTTAGCATAATGAGCTGACATCCAGTCCATACCCAAGATGATGTTTATGTCCGAGGACTTGAGAGCTATTAGTGACGCAAGGAAGACCAATCTGTCAGCAAGAATTTCATTGCCATGGCTTATCTTAGAGGTTTGCCACTTAGAACCAGGGGTTTGGATTACCATGGAAGTGGGCATGTCGCAGAATGTGGTGTTGTGTAATCGAGCATAGCTCTCAGAGATAAATGAATGAGATGCTCCAGTATCGAAAAGAACAGTTGCCGGATGGCAATTAACAAGGAGCGTACCAAGGACGACGTTGGGATCCTCATGAGTTTCTTCAGCTGAAACATAGTTGACATGGCCACGTGCTGTGGTGGCTGGCTTGGCGTAGTAAGTCTTTCCTGCTGGCTTACCACGGCCAACGGACTGTCCAGGTTGATTGAGGTTGTTTCGGGGGCACTCGCGCTGATAGTGACCCGTTTCTCCACACTTGAAGCATGTCACAATATTGGGGCGTGGAGCAGCATTAGCAGTGGGGCCACCATAGACTTTGGGCGGTGCATGCTGCTGGTTGGGGCGAGGCGCCTCGAAGGATGGCCTCGGAGTGAACCTGGGTGGTAGAGCAGTATTTGGAATCCAGACCCGGCGCTTCTGAGATCCGGAGCCAGATGAGGAACCAAAGTCACGAGAGTGCTTGCGTGTAGCGTCATAGTCAGTTTGTCCTGTCTCGGCACTGATGGCCTTATTGACCAACTTTTGGAAAGAGGTACACTCATGCAGACGGAGATCACAGCGAAGCTCGGGGCTAAGTCCCTTGCGGAACCTTGCCTGCTTCTTGGCGTCGGTGGATACCTCTTCAGGAGCATAGCGTGCTAGATTTCCAAACTCACGGCTGTATGCATCCACGGTCAGTCTGCCTTGGGTGAAGTTGCAGAATTCTTCGCGCTTGCGATCTATGAGACCCTCCGGGATGTGATGCTCACGGAAAGCCTCACTGAATTCAGCCCAAGTAGTGATTTGGCCAGCTGGGCGCATAGCCTCAAAGTTCTCCCACCAAAGGCTAGCAGGGCCTTCGAGGTGATAGGCAGCGTAGGTAACCTTATCAGCTTCGGCTACGTTGGCAGAACGTAGCTTATGGGTGATGCTGCGAAGCCAGTCATCCGCATCAAGGGGCTCGACGGAATGATTGAACTTCGGTGGGTACAACTTGATAAAGTCATTGAGGGACACCAGGTCGTTCCTCTGGTGACGTGCAGTATTCTGCTCAATTCGCTCTAGCAAGCGGTTAGTCTCACGCTTGTTTCTTTCTGCCTCCAGCATAACTTCGGCCAGTGAAGGCGGTTGGGGCAGATCCTCCGCCCTGGCTGCATTGGCTTCACCCTGCGCCTGGACAGCAGGGTTGTTGCGGGTGTTAACCATCCTAGGAGAAACAAGCCAACGATTTAGACGAGGATGGCTGAATCTTGATAGGGAAAAGCGGAATGTAATGGATAACGCGGAATGCAGGGATGACCATCAGTATGACATGGTAACATAGCAACATACATATACCAACGGTCATACACGCCATACATAGTTTAGTACAAGCCCAGGCTAAGGTACAACTACGATGAAAGACGATACATCTCATCAGAGGCATTCCAAGCTCCTATACATTATTTTTCTACACCTCCGGAACGTGATACACACCAAGTTGTATTCCACAAGACACGCAGGACTGTGGAGATTACAACTGTTACAATACTAGTAGATCTACTGCCAACTCAGACGCCTCCGTAGTAATCCTCATAGAAGTCACCACCATGTCCTGGAAGCTGAACATGATCATCCGGAAACAGTCGGTCCTGTGGAGCTTGCGGTCCATAGGGACTCGGGTGTGGCCTTGGTCCAACAAACGGTGGCAGACGGGGTCCACGAGGAGGGGTGATGCCTCCTACATCACACCATTCCATACATTCTGGCAGACCAGATCGCACGGGGTATAAGTCCCTCATGTCCATGAACCCAGCTTGCACGGCAGGTGCAAACCGTGTCAGTGTGGCCCAGTGATCAGCACGAGCATTAAAGAGCTCCATTCGCAAGGCACGATTCTCACGGTCCTTGTCCTCAAGCATCTCAGTGGTGGTGCGGAGTAGTGAGTCCTCATGGGTAGAATCACAGTAAGTAGCCTGATAGTACCCCTGTGCCCCAGGGAGTGCTGCTGGCATGTAGCGGTAGTCGGTGTTCTGAAGCAAAGCAGTTTTGGCTCGCATGATAGTCATCATTGAGTAAGCTGCGTCCTGCACAGACATCTCGATAGTAACCCCAAGTCCATAAGAGCAATGGAGGGGTTCAGTGGCTCCGGGATAGGATGGATAAATCCTGACGGTGCAAAGATATTGACTTTGGTTAAAGTCTCGGAACTGCTCCTCGACGGTATACTCGGGATACCAACGATAGCCTGTCTCAACCATCACTCGGACCAACATGGCCGTGTGACCAGGTACGCCGATGCACCGGGTCAGACGAACCACTTGGTTCTGGGAACGGGTGGCCATCTGAAAGCACGAAATGATGCAAGGCATTAGTATTACTAGGAGAATTCGGACAGCATAACGGCTGTAAATGCTCGAAAAAAGGATTTGAGACATTCGCAACAGTTTTGCAATACCACTCAACAACATCATGTCAAGGTTCTGGTTCAACCGACAACATACTAGGGTAGTAGAAACTGAACCGAAGCATGGAACCAACAATCCTATAAGTTACTACGGATTAGTAACACGTGAACCTGATAGAGAGGAGAGAGCCTAGTCCTTAACCCACGTAGAATGAGAAGAGAATGACTCAGATCAGAGGGCATGAGGTAAAGGAGTAAAAGCACCTTACGTTCCCTCCCACAATCAATTCCCCTACATATAACTAAAGCATTTCTAGACTCGACATCGACCAGTTTGGCTTATCGCACCTACAGGCAGTCCGGCTCTGATGCCAACGCTGTCAGGACCCCGATTCCAAGTCACACCGATCTAGCCTGTAACACCTCATATCACATTGCGGCCTCACGCACGGTACTCCCACGGGTGTCGCCTTACCATGGCCCGGGACCGTTTGCGCCTTTTGGCTCACGTATATGACAATGTCGCTAGCATCCATATGACAGAGAACCCGGGCCGACATGGCTAGTCGTGAACCCAAAGCGGCACTAACGTATGGGGACAGGCATACATGAATCAACATCGAACATGTCGGTCAGCAGCGTGTGAATCCGGGCTGAAGCACTGGGCTAACAGGACTCCGGGAACCCGGGCTGTAGCAGGCTAGGCAGGACTCCGGAAGTCACCGTGTGACATTTCCCCGAAGGGACAGACACAGGAACGATATGACTCACATGCCGGCCAGTCAAGTGTCCAGAGCAGTAGTGCTGGGCTAGCAGGACTCCGGTGAACCGGGCTGTAGCGGACTACTATGGCTCAAGGAGGCACCAGACTACATTTCCCCATAAGAGAGGCTGCTAAAGATAGACAACTAGATTGTCGGATCCCACACATACCAAGCATTTCAAACATACACACAATATGCTCGATATGCGCGAATACAACATGGCATCACAACAAAACTCTACAACTCAAGTACTTTATTTAAGGGGCTCCGGAGAGCCTTACATAACTTGTTCATACAGATAGGGGTCGCATGACCCAACACTCAAGTCATACAATCATACAAGCACATGCGGAAGCAAACTGTCTGGGTACAGACACTAGAAGAAAGAAGGCTTGACGAAGCCTGTCTATCTACATAGGCCCTTCACAAGCCTAGATCACCACCTGGGTGGCGCGTCACTCGTCGTCGTCGAGTTCTACGTAGAACCCGTCAGAAGGGGCGGTGTTGTCGTCTGAAAACAGCAATTAAAACAACATGAGTACAAAGGTACTCAGCAAGTCTTACAACAGATCCTACTATACATGTTCATTCTCAAGAAGGTAGTGGGGTTATTGCGGCAAGCCAGCTTTGACTCTTGGCTAAGCTATCCTACGATACACCACTTGTGAAATAGTTTTCGCACACGAGTCCACTAATCACCAACTCAATACTCCACCGTGGATCCTCCCTCGTCATCCAACGAGAGGGCCATCCGCGGTACTCACACTTATCTTGAGGCTTTTAGTAGTATCCATTTACTTGTCTATGAACTGCATAAGCGACCAAGTAGTCCTTTACCGCGGACGCGGCTATTCGAATAGTTTCATACCCTGCAGGGGTGTACTTCGTCACACACGCTCTCACCACTTATCGTCGCTACACGACGTGTACTCGGCAACCTTCAAGCGGAAGCAAAACGTGGGTGTCGGCCACAGCCTACCTAAACACTCGAGTCTCTAGTCCAGGTTTATCGCCTATTCAGGTTCCATCCGCAGGGAGTCCGGCCGAGGTTTCCACATACGGCCCCGAACGATGTGTGCAGGGTTCCCGGACACCAAACGGGCGACCCGGTACACCGTGCCACGAGCCTACCGCATCACAGCCCACCCCTTGGTCAGCGCTGTCCACGGCCTCCAGCTTACTACAAACACCAGAAACTACGTGCAACTCCTGGACAGAGGACAAGGGTGAATAAGAAGCCGAGGGGGTCCATTGGTTTCGGGCCCAATGTGTGGTAGTAGCTGAATCTTAAATCACGCATACAGATCTCAGTTCTTAGGGACGGTCTCAATGAAACAACCCACCATGTACTCCTACATGGCCTCCCATCGATACCTTTACCAAATCGTATTCAACACTTTACTCTCCTTACCGACACACACACTTTCACTCCAGTTCATCACCCTGATGAGCCAGACCTGACACAACTCTAAGCATAGCAAGCATAGCATTGTAGGAACACAACATGGCTCAATCAACTCCTACACATGCTAGTGGGTTTCATCTAGTTACTGTGGCAATGACAGGTCATGCAGAGGAAAATGGGTTCAACTACCGCAACACACACAGCAGTTTGAATCGCGTTGTCTTAATGCAGTAAACGAGAGCAGAAGCGAGAAGATGGGTTTGTATCGAAATGATCAATGGGTTGCTTGCCTGACAGAGTGGTGGTGGGATACTGCCCTTCAGTTGGATACCCGTGAATATCCTCGGCGGCAGGACCTACCACGATGAGCATACCGAAGCACAATCAACACCAAGCAAGTGCAACAATATGATGCATGCATGATACATGGCAAAATGGATGTATTGGGCTAATGCAACTAAGGTCAGAAAGGTTTGGACTAATTTGAATCAAAGATTCAAATTCCAAGTTCATAAATGGCCCATAATAATGCCTTATCTTGTTCTGTATAAAACAGTAGGTTAACTTGCTTAATCATGCATGAAACCAGTACAGATGGATAGAATGGATTTTTCTGATCATTTTTCATATATAAATCTTTTCATTATGAGCTATAGATTATTTTCTATGATTTTTTGAAGTTTGTGATAATTTCTGGAATTTCCAATATAAGCATAATTCCAGTAAAAGCTTTACTGCGTCAGCCTGACGTCAGTGTGACGTCAGCAGGTCAACGGGGTCGTCCAGGTCAATCCTGACGTGTGGGTCCCCTGTGTCAGTGTCACTGTTAGGTAATTAGTTAATTAGGATTAGTTTTAACTCTAACTCAGATTAGTTAGCAGGCGGGCCCCACTCGTCAGTGACCCTGGGGGGTTAAACCGTGGTCAAACCACGTTGACTCGCCGGCGTTTAGCCGCCGGCGACGTCCAGACACGGCGGTGGAGTGCGGGATCCCTCTCCGGCGACCAAAAGGACGGCGGAGAGTACCTACGTGTAGCTGGGGGCGAACCGCGTCGACTGGTGGTGGTAGTGGAGCTCGGGGTCGCCGGAATCGACGCTGGCGACGAGCCGTGCGGCTGCCGGAGTACGGGCGTGGTTGAAACCGTAGCTAGAGAGCACGGCGAGGGACATGCGATGGCGCTACGGGTTCCTGGCGTTGCGGTGAAGCTAATGGCTACGGTGGTGCGGCCGTTGGATGGCCGGAGCCTCGTCGGCGACGAGCTCGTACGGCGGCGCGTTCGGGTGAGCTTCGTGCGGTGGCTACAGAGCTCGAGAGAGAGAGAGGGGAGGATGGGAAGGTGGCCATGCTCACGGCGGTTGCGACGGAGCAGGCGGCGGGGTCGGAGACGAGCTGTAGCAGTGGCGACGGCGGAGGGGATCTCCGACGGGGAGCGGCGAAGGCGAGGTCGGTGGCGGAGCTTCGGGGCAAACGAGCGCTCGGGGCTCGGCTTGCTCGAAGGAGTGGGCGACGGCAGAGCTGTAGGACACAGTGGAATGGCGCGAGGTCGACGGTGGCCACGGTTACTCCGGTGAGGTGTCTGCGGCGGCGTCGGCCATGGTGGGGAAAAGGCGAGGGAGAGGCGATGGGGGAGAGTGACGATGTCCAGGGGCTCGGGGCGCGTCGAGGAAGGTCGTCCAGCTCGTCCGCGGCGAGGGCGGCAAGCTGCTGGCGCCGTGGCGAGCTCACGCTCGCCGGCGTCAGCTGTCTGCCTGCTCTGGCGAGAGCAAGCAGCTCGCTGGCGCGGGCCAGCACAGTGCTGGGCCGCCAGGTGGGCTGCCAGGTAAGTTTTCTGCCTTCTGTTCTCTTTTCTCTTTTTATTTATTTCTGTACTGTGTTTTGAAATAGTAAAAATACTATTTCATTTGGAAAAATCCTGAAAATATTCTGAGGCACCTTTGAGATTATTCCCAACAGCCTAAAAATACTTCCAAGGTTATTTGGGCATTTGAAAATATTTATAGCATTTAAAATGCCCAATTGCAAATACTTATGGCTTGTGCAAAAATCCAAGATGGCCTCCAAAAATATGAAACCATTTTTGGCAGAGGTTTTAACCAAGACCAAAGGTGGAGAACATTTATGGAGGGCATTTCAGGTTCATTGGAAAAAATTTAGTAAACCCTAGTTGTTCCAGGGGGGGGGTGCTGGGGGTTTCTGGCATTCCCCATTTCAGGTTTCTGTGAAATGTAGCCATGATGCAACACTCTAATGCATGAACTAACTAGGATGTGACAACTAATCCAAAGCCCTTCACCAAAAATCAGAAGTACTGGAGCTACTAAATATTTTATATGAATTAATAGCCCCAATTCAAATACAATATGTATTGATTTAAAAATCCAAATGTCATGGAAAAATGTGCATCATCTCTGGTTACTGTTTCCAGCATTTTCCAAAAATGATGAACATTTTTGAAGGCCATTTGGAATCACTGAAAATATTTTAGTTGAACCTAGTGGATTCCTTTTGATGCTAGGGTTTGAACATCCCCCATTTCAAGTTCATTTGAAATTTAAACATGATGCACACATGAAGGGCTAGCCTAGTGCACACCAGAACTAGGGATGTGACAACTCGCCCCCACTCAAAACAATCTCGTCCCGAGATTCCGGAGTCGGCAGGAAAAAAGTGGGGTACTCGAGTCGAAGACGATCTTCTCGCTCCCAAGTAGGTTCTCTCTCAGAATGCTGAGACCACTGAACCTTGAGAAACTTGATTTTATAACATCGAGTGACACGCTCCGCTTGATCAAGAATGCGAACAGGGTACTCTCGATATGTGAGGTGATCTTGGAGATCAAGCGTTTCGTGGTCCACTCTGCATATGGGATCTGAGAAGCAAGGCGTGAGATGAGAGACGTGGAAGACATCATGTACCCGAGAAAGATGTAGGGGTAATTCCAATTGGTAGGTAACCTCTCCTCGTTTAGCGAGAATGCGAAAAGTACCAATGTAATGAGGTGCCAACTTGCCCTTGATACCGAAACGATGGGTACCCTTTAAAGGTGTAACCCGAAGGTAAGCCTTGTCGCCAACTTCATAAACCACTTCCTTATGACGACGGTCATACTGGCTCTTTTGACGAGATTGGGCTGTTTTCAAATTCTCACGAATGATGGGAACTTGCTCTTCTGCTTCCTGGATCATATCTTGTCCAAAGAATTGTCTTTCCCCTGTTTCTGACTAGTTCAAAGGTGTTCGACATCTTCGTCCATACAGAATCTCGAAGGGTGCTTTCTTAAGACTAGATTGGTAGCTATTGTTATAAGCAAACTCGGCAAAGGGAAGACACTTCTCCCAATCCATACCGAATGAGATAACGCAAGTTCTAAGCATGTCTTCGAGAATTTGGTTGACCTGTTCCACCTGACCACTTGACTGAGGGTGGAAAGCGGTACTGAAAGAAAGATGGTTTCCCATGGCAGTCTGGAAACTCTCGCAGAAGTGAGAAGTGAAAAGACTACCATGGTATGAATTGATCTCTAGTGGGACACCATGAAGTGATACTATTCGAGAAATATATAAGTCAGCGAGCTGACTAGCAGTGATACTCTCTCGAACAGGTAGGAAGTGAGCCACTTTGGAAAGACGATCAATGACTACAAAGATAGCATTATTCCCTCTCTTGGTCCTGGGAAAGCCGGCGATGAAGTCCATACCAACTTTATCCCATTTCCACTCCGGAATAGCTAAAGGCTGAAGGGTACCAGCAGGTCTCTGATGCTCTGCCTTAAGGCAATGACAAATGTCACTTTTAGCAATGAACTGAGCAATTTCTCTCTTCATCCTAGTCCACAAAAACCTCTGGTGTAGGTCCTGATACATCTTAGTACTACCGGGATGAATTGTGAGAGGAGATTCATGAGCCTCCTTAAGGATCAGTTGCCGAAGATGTTGATTCTTGGGAACTACTAAGCGGTTCCCAAAGAAAACAACACCTTGATCATCCATAGAGAAACAACCAACAACCCCCTTATTAATGTTTCTCTTGATCCGAAAATTCCCGTATCCTGCTTCTTAGTAGAGATGATCTGATCCACGAGGGTAGGTTTCGCCACCAAGGTAGAAAGGAATCCTTGAGGAGCAATGTGAAGGTTAAGCTTACAGAATTCCTCATGGAGAAATGGTTGGCCCTATTGCTACATGAGATTGTTGCAATAGGACTTACCACTCAGTGCATCAGCCATGACATTGGCCTTACATGGGGTGTAAGTAACCCCTAAGTCGTAATCTGAGATCAACTCCAACCAACGTCTTTGCCTAAGGTTCAAATCTGGTTGGGTGAAGATATACTTGAGACTCTGGTGATCGGTGTAGATCTCGCAACATTTACCAAGAAGGTAACGTTGCCATGTCTTAAGTGCATAGACTACGGCTGCAAACTCTAGATCATGTGTAGGATAATTCTCCTCATGTGGATGCAACTGTCAAGATGCATAGGAAATCACATGACGATCCTGCATAAGAATGCAACCTAGTCCCTGTCGTGAGGCATCACAATAGATAACAAAGTCCTTAGTGAAATCCGGTGGCACAAGTATGGGAGCAGAAGTCAGGCGTCTTTTCAGTTCCTGAAAACTGTACTCACACTGTGGGGACCACTCAAACTTTTTATCTTTCTTAAGAAGTTCCGTGAGAGGTTTGGCCACTTTGGAAAAGTTCTCAACAAAGCGGCGACAATAACTGGCTAGACCAAGGTAACTCCTAACTTGTTTAACTGTTTCAGGTGGAGTCCAATGAAGAATGGCCTGAACTCTCTCGGGATTGAAAGCAATGCCCTTACCAGAGATTACGTGGACGAGATAGGTCACTTCTGGCAACCAAAATTCGCACTTGGAGAACTTGGCATAAAGGCGGTGCTCTCTGAGTTTCTCCAACACGAGTCTAAGATGTTCGGCATGCTCTTCCTCGTTCTTCAAGTAAATAAGAATATCATTGAGGTAAACCACGACGAACTTATCTAAGTACTCCATGAAGATTGAGTTCATCAAGTGGGAGAATGTAGCCGGAGCATTGGTTAGACCGAAGGATATGACGGTATACTCGTACTGGGCATAACGAGTGACAAAAGTCGTCTTAGGAATGTCCCCATTTCTGATATTGATTTGGTGGTAGCCTAACCTCAAATCCATCTTGGAAAAGACTGAGGATCCAGCGAGCTGATCATACAGGTCATTGATCCTGGGGAGCGGATACTTGTTCTTTATCGTGACCAAATTAACGGGACGATAATCTACAACCATCCGATCCATACCATCCTTCTTCTTGACGAAGAGGACGGGACAAGCCCAAGGAGAAGAACTAGGATGGATGAAACCCTTTTGCAAGGACTCATCAAGTTGTTTCTTAAGCTCAACTAGCTCTAACGGTGCCATCTTATAAGGTCTCCTAGAAATTGGAGCGGTTCCTGGGATAAGAACTATGACAAACTCTACATCTCTGTCAGGTGGAATGCCTGGCAGTTCCTCTGGAAAGACATCCGGGAAGTCACGAAGTACCGGGACATCTTTAAGAATCAGGGAGAGGGCTGGCATTAAGATAATAGAGCTGATGCTTTGCAGCCCTAGTGCTGACAGTGACTATCTTGCTAGATGGGTGTGTAAGCTGAACAAACTAGGTGTAACAATCAAGCTTGGCATAATGAGCTTTCATCCAGTCCATACCCAAGATGATGTTAATATCTATAGACTTGAGGGCGAGTTCTCACATAAGATGGCCTCGGTGAATATCCGGGTGGAAGAGCGGAGTTCGGAACCCAAATCCGACGCTTCTGTGAGCTAGAGCCAGAGGAAGAACCCAAATCACGGGTGTGCTTACGAGACTCCTCGTAAGTGAGTTGAGCTGTCTCTGCATTAATGGCCTTGTGCACAAAAGCCTAGAATGTATTGCAATGGTGCAAGTGGAGATCACGACGCAACTTGGGGTTGAGACCCTTCCGGAACCTAGCCTGCTTCTTGGCATCCGTGGAAACCCCCTCAGTAGCATAGTGGGCGAGGTTCTCAAACTCTCTACTATAAGCATCAACAACCATCTTACCCTGGGTGAAACTACAAAACTCTTCTCTCTTTCGATCGATGAGGGCTTGAGGAATGTGATGCTCGCGAAAAGCCTTAGTGAAATCTCTCCAGGTAGGTATCTGGCCAGTTGGAATCATGCCCTCATAGTTTTGCCACCAAAGACTAGCAGGACCTTCCAGGTGATATGTAGCATAGGTGACCTGGTCACCTTCAGCTACGTTTGCGAAACGCAGCTTATGAGTGATGCCACGGAGCCAGTCATCTACATCGAGTGGCTCAACGAAATGATGGAAGGTGGGTGGGTGCAAGCTAATGAAGTCATGGATGGTCGCAGACTTTTTGCACTGATGTGCGCTGTTCTCCTCGATACGTGCTAGCAAGCGGTTAGACGCTCGCTTGTTCCTCTCGATCTCTAACATGAACTTCGCCAATGAAGGCTGGTCGGGAGGATCCTCCTCATGCCTACTACCTCCGTGGTTCAGGCTACGAGCAACAGAACTTCGGGTAACTAGCGACATCCTGGGAAACCAAACCAAGGACAGGATCAGCATCAACTATCGGATGGAGAATGTAGCACAAGGAAATTAGTATCTCTCGAACTCCTAGGACAATTCCGGTAGCATAACGGTAGTAAAATGCTCAAAATGAGACATCCTGCAAACGATGGGGTAGTACCATACTCAACATCATCACTCAAGGTTCTGAGGATAATACTAAATAGACTACACCGGAAGTACTCGAAAATTGGAATATGACCCTGATGAACCAATCCTATGAGGCTACGGAGTAGTAACACGTGATCCTGATAGACGGAAGAGAAAGCCTAGTTCCTTAACTCCGTAGGAAAGATAGGATGGCTCAGATCAGAAGGCATAAGGCATAAGGAGTAAAAAGAGCCTTACGTTCCCTTCCACAATCAATTCCCTTATATAACTAAGGAATTTCTAGACTCAACTTCAACCAGTTGGCTTAGTAATCCTACAGGCAGTCCAGCTCTGATACCAAAGCTGTCGAGACCCCGATCCTAAGTCACACCGATCTAGCATGTAACACATCATATCACTTTGTGGCCTCACGCACGGTATTCCCACGGGTGCCACCTTACCTGGCCCGGGACCGTTTGCACCTTTTGGCTCACGTATATGATTGTGTCGCTAGCATCCATATGACAGAGAACCCGGGCCGACATGACTAGCCGTGAATCCAAAGTGGCACTAACTTACACGGACAGGCATACATGACCCAGCAACGAACGTGTCGATCATGAATGTATGAACCCAAGTCGCAGCAAGCTACAAGGACTTAAAGGAACAACGCGTGATATGTCCCCGAAGGGACAGACACAGGAACAAAGGACACATGCCGGCCCAGCCTAAGTGTTCCGGGGCAGTAGCAAGCTACCATGGCTCAGTGGAAGCACTAGGAGACATTTCCCCATAAGAAAGGCTACCAAGAATAAACAACTAGGTGTCGGATCCCACACATAGCAATACACATTACACGTACGCATAACATGCAAGTATGTGTTGTACAACATGGCGTCACAACATAACTCAACAACTCATATAGATAAAGGCCCAGAAGAGCCAGCATATCATTATATTACAAACATGGGTCACGTGACCCATCATTTAGAGCATACAAGCAACTGAAGCATAACATGTCTGAGTACAAACAACTACAAATGAAAAAGGCTGAGAAGCCTGGCTATCTAGAAGACCCTCCCAAGGGTACAAGATCGTAGCTGAGGTAACAAGCTACTCATCGAAGTCCATGAGGAACTACTAGTGAGACCAAGATCTCCTCTGCAAAACATAAATAAAGCAAAAACGCGAGTACAAAGGTACTCAGCAAGACTTACATCAGATCCTATCATACATGCATTAGTATCAAGAAGGCAATGTGGGGTTTGGCTGCAGGAAGCCAGCTTTGACTCAGTGGCTATCTCGTTCTACGACAACAAGTAACTTCTTTGAGGTGAGAAAGCGCACACGAGTCCCCTAACCACCTCATCAATACACCACTATGGATTCATTCCCATCTCCCTACGAGAAGGCCATCCATAGCACTCACACTTATCTTGAGCATTTTAGAGTATCCACTTCAAGTTGTCTATGTACCACATAACACTACAAAAAAAGACACATCCGTGACATTTTGGGCCGAACGAATTTTTTTTCTGTCATACTTATGACACTTCTATGACGATAATTGTGACAAAACCCGGTATCATCATAGATGTGGTGGGGTCCTACTTCTATGACAAAAAACCATGACAGAAAATGGGCTTTTCGTCCTGGGAGGGCCGGAGACGCAACTGCATGACATTCTTTGGGCCGTCCATGACGGAAAAACCCGTGGTAGAAGCGAGGGCGTGGAAAATATCGGGGAGTCCCCGGTTACGGTGGGTGGTCGGGGGCCGAGCGATGTGCGTTTCTCTCGTACGTATGCGCGTGTGTGCGAGGCATTGGGCTCTAACTAAACCCGAGCGATTGCACTGCAGGCTACGCGTTACTGAACCCGAGCGATCGATAGATGGCTGTTAACTGAACCCGATCGAGCGATTCCTTCGCTACTGCTGCTAACTGAAGCCGATCGATGCTGCCTCTGGATGAACAGTGAGCGTTGCTGGGGGGTTTGGATGAACAGTTCCCGATGGGGGTGGATGAACAGGACCACGTGGCGTTGCCTCTGGATGAACAGGACCCCGATTGTTCGAGCCGGTTGGGGCTGGGTGAACAGGACCCCGTGGAGGGCAGGATGAACAGTAGACGGTGGAGTGCTGAATGAACAGTAGCCCGTGGAGGGGTGGTTGAACAGGAGCCCGTGGAGAGGGCTGGTTGAACAGTAGCCGGTGGAGTAGCGCGCGGTGGAGGCTGTATGAACAGGAGCCCGTGGATGAACAGTCACAGGTGGAGGCTGGAGGAGGTCGACGGTGGATGAACAGTAGCCTGTGGAGGCTGAAGGGGGTTGACGGTGGAGATGAACAGTATACCGTCGAGTCCCGTTTTGCGGTACGCCACACCCCTCCCGATGAACAGGACCCCCATTTCGACCGTAGCGCTCCAACACAAGTCCGTTTCCTCCGTTTTGCGGTACGCCACACCCCTCCCGATCAACAGGACCCCCATTTCGACCGTAGGATGTCCGTTTCCTCCGTTTTGCGGTACGCCAGACCCCTCCCGATGAACAGGATCCCGTTTCAAACGTGGTCGGTCGAACACAAGGCCGTTTCCTCCGTTCTGCGGTACGCCAGGCCTCATTTCCATTGGCTGTTCCGTCCAAGCCCTCCCGATGAACATGAAGACGCATTCTGTTCCGACCCAGCCGGTTGGCTCCCCATGAACAACACGACGACGCTGTTTCTCCGTTCCGATCCAGCCATGTACACGAGCCATGGACGTACGTACGCGCGAGTAGGCATTCGAGACCCCGCCCGTATGTACGTACGTGGCCGTATTTACTTTCTTGCACCCTGGCCGCTGTACGTACGTGTACATGCTACGTGCACGCCTCTACTACGACACGTGCGCGCCTCTACATCGACTAGTATGTACGTACACATTCGCGACCAGAATGACAACGCTACATACGCTTCGACCAGGTGGGTCCCGAATATCAGGCACTTCCTTGCCTGCGAAGATGTAGCTGGTGGGTCCCAGCAGTCAGGGGGCGAATAATATTTTTTTGCCCAAACGCATTTCCTTGCGTGCGAAGATGTAGCTGGTGGGTCCCAGCAGTCAGGGGGAAACATTATTTTCACGAAATACGGTGGCCCATCCGGCGGGTCCCCGCTGTCAGGTGGAGGAATAATTATTTTGCGCGTAATAAGGAGGCACTTCCTTGCTGCGGCCGTGGACCCAGCTATCAGCCTCTCCACGTACAGTCCACATCCGATGGAAGCCGTTCCTTGACCACGTTGACCACGCCGTGCCGAGAGCACCAGGGCGGTGGACGACGGCGAGGCCTAGGAAGGGGACGATGCGGAGCCGGGGAAGACGCCGCAGTGGAAGCCCGCGCGGAGAGGAGTATGAGGGTTCACTGGTTCGGCTGCGGTGTGATGCTGCCGTCGCCGCAGGGCCTGGCCAGCGGTTGGAATAGTAGGGGCGGCGAGGCCTCCGCGGCAGCACAGACGGCCATGGGAGGCAGGAGCATGCGGCATGACCGGCGCTGCTTTGGGCGGCTGGAGCAACAAGACCAAAGGTTGAAGAAGCACTACGGCCGTTGGATGGACATCGTACGGTCACTAGAGCTAGAATCGTGCATATTGACTAAGTTGACAAAGCCCTCCATCCCCGTCAACTTAGTAGGCCCACAAGTCAGCCTGCCACTATACTGGGTCCCAGCTAGCAGGGGGAGTATTCATTTTTTGTGCGTAATAAGGACACACTTCCTTGTGTGCGAAGAAATAGCTGGTGGGTCCAAGCTGTCAGTGGCGGAAATTTTTTTTTCGCGAAATACAGAGGCCCTTTCGGTGGGTCCCAGATGTCAGGTAGAGGAATCATTATTTTGCGCGTAATAAGGAGGCATTTCCTTGTGTGCGGCCGTGGACCCAGCTGTCAGCCTCTCCACGTACAATCCACTTCAGATGCATGTCGGTCGTTGACCACGTTGACCAGGCCGCGCCGAGAGCACCAGGGCGGTGGACGACGACGAGGCCTAGGAAGGGAACGACACGGAGGCAGGGAAGACTCGGAAGTTGTTTCCCACGCGTAGGGGAGTACGACTGTACTAGGGTTTACTGGTTCGTCTGCCGTCGCCGGAGAATAACAGCAGGTGTGGGTGAGTAGAGGGATTGCTAGGCCAGCTGGGAGTACAGTGGGGCGGTGAGGCCTGCGCGGCAGCATAGCCGGCCACGGGGAGGAGGGAGCAAGCAGTCCCGCCGGCGCTTGTTTGAGCAGCTGGAGCAGGAAGAGCAGAGATTGAAGAAGCACGACGGCCGTTGGATGGACATCCAACAGTCATTGCTTGTGCGTCAACCTTTTTTTCAGGAAAGCCTCAAATCTGTGGAAAACAGCATACAACCCATCTGCCATTATTTCTAATAATTTACAGCCCATTTGATAATTCTTAAGGTTTTTTTGGATCCCATATTCTTTTTGTTAGCATTACAGCCCATATTGTGGCACGGTTAAAAAATTATACGAAATTTTGCATATTTCGGTGCGGTCCGAACTGTTTTTAATCCCGAAATTTCGAGTCACATTCAAACTGATTTTAAAAATAAATGTATATCAATATAAAATCCGACAAATTGTCCACACATAAAAATTAATGCAATTTAAAATCTCGAAATGAGAAAAAGAAATTTGAAACTAATTGCCGGTTTGATGTGTTTTAAAAATGTACAGCCCATTTCTCATTACTCATAGGCCATTTTCTCGTCCAGCCGAATGAAGCTCTCCTCGTCTTGAAAGATTTGCAGCCCAACAGGCCTGACAAAGCGACTTACTTGGCAAAACACAAAAAAAACTGGGCTAGCCATTTTCAGAAAGAAAAAAAAACTACTGGGCTGGTCTGTGGTAAACATAAAAGAGAAGGCTATCTAGACGGGCCAGAGTGCCCCGCACAGCCCAGTTGACACCCTGCTTCCATCTCAAAAACAAATTAGATAAATGCCACTCCAATTATGGCGATTCATAAAAATGCCACTGCAATTTCCAAACTTTGAAAAATGCCACTGCAATTTTTGCAAACTTTGGAAAACGCCACTGCAATTTGCAAACTTTGAAAAACGCCACTCCAGACTTCGAAAAATGCCACTGGAAATGGCATGAAATGGCATTTTTCAAAGTCTGGAAATTGCAGTGCATTTCTCGAAAACACCAGATTTGGAGTGGCATTTATCAAATTAACCCAAAACAAAAATAACTGGGCGAGCTGCTAGGTCCCTGGTGTCAGCCGCTCGTTGTGCAATTCTCTCGTTTATTGACTACGTTGACAATGGCATGGGACCCAGATGTCAGAAATCCATTAGGAGGAGCCATTTTTTTATTGGCTTGAAATAAGGAGGCACTTGCTTGCGTACTACCATGACCTTGGTGGGTCCCTGCTGTCATCCTCTCCACGTACAATCATCTCCTGATTGTGTACGCGTCATCTTGGTAGGCCCACAAGTCAGCCTCTAAACCCGTGGAGGACAAATACAACCCATTTACAAAAATAACAGCCCATTCCATACGTTCAAACAGAAAGTTCAACATTCAGAGCAAAGTAACAGGTCTGATCCACATATAGAGTACTGAACTTCCACGTTGACAACCATCATAGCCAAGTTAACTATCTACTCCCACTAATACTCTAGTAGCGTACAAGTACTAACTAGACGATGCCGGCCGCCATCTGCGGTACACGCTAAACGCTGGCACCGCCGTCCTCCGCCTCGCCTCAGACTTGCCAGATGTGCGATAGGGCGCGTTGCTCACGCGCGTTGGCCCTTTCCATGCCGGAGTGGTCCACCGAAGCTTCGGCTTCTAAGCGGGAAACCCACTTGACGAGCTGGTAGTAAAAATCGGTGTTGTGAACGCGTGCGTGCCCGACAGCCTCCTGGGCTATTTTCCGGGCGCCAGCCTCCATGTAGTCGGCCCAGTTACGGGCGCTCTGCTCGCGACTCAAAGCGTCGGTGTGCTGCTGCTGCATGTCCCGCTGGCGGCGCAAATCGGTGATACGCTGCTCCTCCGCCAAGCGGTCGTGCTCCAACAACTCCCGCTCCTCCGCCAGGTGGTCGCGCTCCAGCAACTCCTCGATCTCCGCATTGCCATCTAAAGACCGATAGAATGCCTCCTCCCTCCGTCTGCCTTCCGGTGAAAAACCGAACACTAGTTCCGGCGGTGACCGCCTCCGGTGTCGCCTATCGCGGACGGGCGGGGGCATGGCGGATGTGGCGAGAGCGAGGATAAGTGGTGAGCGACGTCGGGCCGGTGGGGGCTTATGAGGATAGGGCAAGTTGGGTGATGGTGCCACCGGAGAAGCCCGGGAAACAATAATTATAGGCGGAAGGTAGGCGAACTAGCGTGTCACGGGAAACGCGACGGTCATCGCGGTCATCGGAATTCAATGCATAAGCAGGCATGGCTTAGCGCGCTAGCTTTCCATGGAAAACTAGAAAAACTGAAATTATGACTGTGTCATCCCGTCCCTTCAGTGGTGCGTCCCGTCCGTGCTGGGTCGCACGCCGGCATGATGGTCAAACAAGTGCACTCGAATCATCCAGAAGAGGTACTCCCTCCTTGTCAAAAATGATTCCACCACTCATCATCTACCTTGGTTGGTTAGATTTTTGAATTAAGCCCTGCAAACCGGAAAGGAGGTAGTATGTGCGTGATCCGCTATTTATTCGTGTAGGATCGAGTAGGTCGTTTTTTGAATTGAGCCCTGCAAACCGGAAAGGAGGTAGTACGTGATGATCCGCTATTTATCAGTGTAGGACCGAGTAGGTCGGATAGTGTACGTGTAGGATCGAGTAGGTCGGATGGTGTACGTGTACGATCGCATTAGCTGATAAACGTACGCTGGGAGATAAGGCATTTGTGAACGTTTTTGCTGGCAGTTTCTTCAGATTCGCATGGCATTTTCTTCAGAGCAGCTTGTCAGTTTCTTCATAGGTAGGCATTTTTATTCAAAAAACTACCACTTCGGATCTTGCATCAGAACTAAACCTGCCAGGAGCGCATTAGTAGGCTAGCTTGTGATCGATCAGTAACTTGTAAACACTGAGCGAAAAGAAATAAGGAACTGTTAGTAACTTCTAAACACTGAGAACACAGAAATAAGGATCATGCTGTGCACAGTAGTTAGAGCCGATCCGTTCAAAATGTTCACACGAGACTCACAGGCCTGGCATTGTAATATGTTCACATTAGTAGCCCAAATTCAAAACCAACTAGTACGATTCCCATACATAAGATCAACATGTTACTGCATCTCGATGATTCACAGATCATATATAAATATGTAGCTCCAAAAGCAAAGATCTAGAAAAAACATCTGTTCTTCCTACTAACATGGATGCTTCTCTTGTCCAACATTCAGTACAGACTAAAAGACAAATTTGTTTGTGAAGTCTACAATTCCTCTTGCAAACGTAAGTGGTTTCACCAACAGCTGGAACCATGAGAATGAACCACACATGATGGAGGAACATCTGCTGCAATATGATTTGGTCTTCTCTCGATCACACGACGAGACTATTTTCGGAATACAAACTTTAACTTAGGCAAAATGATGCCCATTGTATAAGAACACCAAAGCAATGAAGCACCTAGTGTTGGCCAATAAACAGTATAGTACTACTTTTCTGTAGTCCATGAAGTGACTATCCAATCTTTCTGTGTCTATTTTCAAATGGCACTGCATGCAGTGAATATACTATTCTCTTGTGCAGTTCAACCAAAATTGCGGTCACTTTGTGTGTTTTCCAAATAGCAACGGGCAGACATCTTTGTCTGCACAAATATCAAGCATCTAGTAAACATATACCCACCTTGTATTTTTGGTTTAAACATGTCTCTTCCGCTTAGCATCTGTCATGTTTTGCACTGGACAATTTGATACGGTCATGTTTTGCCCTGGACAATTTCGTACTGAATTGATTTGCTGGTTCAGAGCAGAAATATAGCACCTATTCTTCATCATACCAAGGATATCCATGTTCGCAGTGATGGAAGAGGTCAAATCGATACAACCAAAATTGAGCATCCAATCATTGAATCCTGTCCTGCACCTCCAATGTAGGTCCACCCTGCCAATAAATTCACATGCAAACCACTAGTATTACTATCTAATGACAGTACAAAAAGAGTAGCAAGATAGTAGCACACCATGTACCTTCGTAATGAACAGCTCATAGTGTCACCAATTGGATATAAAGGTTTGGAAGAAAACATGCTCCTAATGTTGAACCAGTTGGAGTTTTTGTGCAGTTCCACTAAAATCGAGCATCCCTGTTTGCATAGATATTGAAAGTGTGATTACTATAAAAGTGGCACTAGTTGAAGCATAGACTCACAAATATAAGCATTCCAATTTCTTAATGGGAAAAGGTAGCAAGACTGTTTCTAAACACCTGTTTGAAGGAATAAATAAGGCAACAACGGTTGATGTCAGAAAGGCATATATAGTTCTTTCTGAAAGAATGATCGATTCTTGACCTTTCCTCTTCTTTTAAGCATATTTTGTGCAGTTCAACTAAAATAAAATGCCATCACCGCCTTGACAATTCAGTGACACTGTACAAAAGGAAATGACTTAACATTACATCATGATGTCAGGTATGTAGTCGACATGCATTAGAGACAAACATAGAGACCTCCTCCGATAACATAATGAACATTAATTTTAACAAAGGTGTGACTAGCTTTACCGGGATAATTTGAGTTAACTCTACACCCTCTGTTCCTTAATATAAGACGTTTTCGCAGTTCAATTTAAAGTACCCAAATGTTCAGTATTTAGAATAACAGGTAGTAGTTTTCTTGAGCACATATCTGGGAAAGCTTGCCACACATTATATATGTCCATACGCTAATGCAACACCATTCGAATAGTACAAATATACACTAATCCAGTGGCTAGTGCAACAGTAGAGTAGTTATTTTATTACAGGGTACAATACAATGGTTTTACTGAACAGATTTCCATAAGCTCTAGCACTGGAAGATTTCTATAATAATTAACAATACAAAATGCAAAGGTAACAAGTTTCAGCATTGGTATACTAGCTGTGCAAGAGCATTAAACCAAATACAAAAGTCTGAAGGTAACTAGCATTATTAACTAATGACAGTATTAAAAAATTGCAAACCATGTACCTTCAAGGTAAATATCATTTCGAACTCGAGTGGACATGAAAAATTGCTATCCCAATCTTGATAATCGATCAAACATAAAAACTTGATCGAATGAATCAATACAATAGCCAAAGGAGGAGGTGCCCACTCTTTACCTTTCCTCTTGTCTTCATAATTTTTTGTGTAGTTTAACCAAAATAAAATGACATTAGCGCCTTGGCATTTTGGTGACACTGTACAAAAAAATCGACTTATCTCATGAAAGTGAGGTATGTAATCTATAAGCATTAACAGTGAAAAAATCTGAACGTAGTAACGAGTTTCATCGTTGGTATACTCGCTGTGCAACAACATTAGAATGCCTTAGCTGAAAAATCTTTAATACGTCCACAATCAACAGCTAACCCTGAAATAATCCAGAGACATTAAATGCCATTGCTTAAATTTATCGGTGGCATTAGACTGAATGCGGCATCACTTTAGCAGTAGCATTGGTTGACTTTAACGCTGCCGTTATACTAACAGCAAAAAAGTGGCAATAAGAGCATGGGAGACCCATTCGGACAGTGGGCGCACCAGTACGATGTACCTCCACGGACGCATAGAGTGGTGAGGGAGGTATGGTTGCCCAGAGCAACAAATATCCAGGCAGCATATGTGGATTACGTCCCATTTTTGTTCTCTTTAGCCACCTTTTTCCTATGTGAGGACAACAAACCGATCGACCTGGTCATTCTCTATTGCGTTCTCATGGCTTTCTACCCTTCTTCAACCAAGAGACACGAGACTCATTCCTTAGCTACTGATTTTCCCCTTTTTAACCTAGATGCGGGTTCGATGCCTACTCTCTTGGATAGTACAGTCTCCCTTCCTTTCCTTATTCAACCCAGACATGGATTAGTCTGCATGAAGTAGGGTTTCCTTTAATAGTGCAAATTAAGGTTTTCGTCTGCATGACCAGCAGAGCAGAGGACAGGAAATTGGGAAGATGGTGGAGTGGAAAAGATCCACATGCAGCGACAGTGCCGGAGGCAGCTCAAGTTTAGAGCCTGGGCAAGATCTAAGTGCTGCCAAATTAATTTGTTTTTGCCCAAACAAAATTCTACGCTCGTGGTAGATGGGGCAATAGAACAAGGGTATGGTTCGAAAAGAGGTGGCATACCTGAGGGTCAGCGGGAAGTGGCTTTGCTCGTGGTCGTCGTCCTCCGCACGCACTATGGCAGCTAGCTTGGGGACGGAGGCCATCCCGCGCGGGCGCTAGGTCTGAGAGGACGGCCTTGTTGTCAGTGCGTGACCTCGCTCGCCGACGACGAGTGCGTCAATGTTGCACGACCTTTTCTTCCCCGGCGGATCTGTGACCAACGGTGAGGAGGGAGAGAGAGGCCGTCTTTTTTAGATCTGGAGAGAGGGTGATAGTGTGAGAAGCAAGTGGGCAGCCCTTAGCAAGAAAGCTCTGAAGCTCCAGCCTATATATCTTTTTTATACTACTAGTACTAGAAGTCAAGTAGTGGTAGAGTAGTTTATATTTTCTCTGCAAACACTACCAGTTAGTCGTGCTTCAAAACTGAACGACACGCCATTAAAAAATAAAGTCGAGAAATAATGCGGCACCTCGGGCCAACACGGCCAGATCGCATTTTGCACGAGAAATTACACACCATGTTTCGTTGACATGTGGTCCCGTTCCAGAGCATGTCATAGACTCAATTTATGAATGGTTTTCGAGTCACTTCTTGAAGTGTGAGTACCATAGTAGTATAGCCAGCATCCGGTTAGTATATGAAGTTGCCACATCACATAGAGCCAACCTAATATTGGAGTATGCTAGCCCTCCACCGGCGCGCCGCTTCAAATGGCGGAGGAAGTGAGAGGTCGCGTCACCTTGTGTCCAGATCTGAGATGCCACGTGTACCAGATGAATGACTCCAAGTTCGACCACCGTGATGCTAGGTGCAAGCCCAGGAACACTGTTGGACAGACCCCCCTCATAATTTTCCTACATTGGTCATTTGATTCATAGGATAGAATGCTATAGGATTTTTTTCCTATGTAATCATGTTTTAATTGGCAATCTAGCATCCACTCCAATTTTTGTTTCACTTCCTTTGTTCCTACGAAGAGAGTACCTGCTCTAAATGATGTGCCGCTGCAAGAGCCGCCTATATTAATTAACCATGCTCTAAAAAGGTGGACCAGCTTTGGCTATAGTAGTACTGTACTAGGTTAGTAGGTGACCTTGCGCTTGGCTCTTCTCCTCTTCCGGAAGTCGAACAATAATGATGGTACTACAGTAGTACTTCTGGCAATCTGACACCAAATGAACTGCTGCACGTCCACCGCTTGTAAGCAAAAGTTTCTCCTCGTGCTGCGAGCCACCGCGCACGCATTGGCGAGGGAGAAGGCGTAGTAAGCAAGCTTCTTGTCGTTCTGCGAGTTGACGGGACACATCAAAGTTATTTATTAGTACTCTCTTCAAAAAGGGCCGACCATGTCCATGGCTACCATCCTGTTCTCTGTCATTGTGTACGTGCACTATTCACATGCCATCAAGGAGAAAAAATATTGCGTAGTACTAGGTGCCATCGAAGTGCACGACTCAATTACGCACTGCATATCTCCATTTTCTTGCATGACACGCCACCTTGATGCTAGATTTCCCGCGTGTCATGGAGGCATATAGTATGATTTTGTAAAATGGAGGCATATAGATGTCCCGCGTGTCGGCAAAAGGATGAACAAAGCTCATGTCTTAAACGAAAGAGTGGAAGAACATAGATTCTCGATGACCGAGAAGGAGCAACAAACCTCGGGGTGGAGCGTCTGCACGCATAATATTTTATGGTATTCAGTGATATAAAATCAACCAATCTCTCCACGTTCGTATACCATTCTATAGTATGAGAATAACTTTGAACGTAAGCCATTGATTCACTCTATCCAATGTTCATAGTTGGAAAATCCAAAAAAAACCAAGCATTGGATCAACTCTTTTTTCGAGATCAACTCTTTTAGCACTTACTGCCTGCCCACCTAGCCCACCTATATATCTGCTCACGTGTGATGACCACAGGAGCTATCCACTCAGATTGTATGTTAAAAAAATAAAGGTCCATAACTAATGCGGCACGTCGGGCCAACGCGGCCAGATCGCATTTTGCACGAGAAATTACACACCATGTTTCGTTGTCATGTGGTCCCATTCCAACATGTCAGTCAGACGACGGCGAGTCCTTTTGTACAATTTCCGAAAGGATGTGTAGGCCGGGGCGCCTCTTCATGTACCGTGGCAAACTGGCAACCGTCCATCGACTCTTCGCCTTTCCCTCTCAATTTGGAACTGCTGTCGCACGCTCTTCCTCCCTCCTCCATTTGCCTTCACCCTTCCTTCTGCCATTGTTCGATCGTCTTCTCCATGGAGGGAACAAGCTAGAAACGACCCCGTTATTCTTGCCCTGATCTGAAAGATGACGTGGTGGAGGAACTCATTGATCGGTGCGACGTCATCACCTCGGCTAGCATGGCAGGTTCGTTCAAGCCCATTCTCGACTCAACTAATAACATCATTACAAGGAACCCAAGGGTCCAGGAGCGGTTTGATCTCCCCTATCTTCTTTGCCATGACCCTGCTCGCTGGCGAGCGGACGACGGAGACCTCGCCTTGTGCAAGTTGATGCCGCTTGATAACGATACGTGTGATGTCAAGATGCCATCACTTCAGGGTAAGGCCTGGGCTGGCGCAAATGGAGATTGGGTTGTTTATATTGGGTACAATTGCGAGTGGGAACTTGTGAATGTGTACACTCGTCAGCGGATTACACTTCCAAAAATCTCAGAGTGCCCTGAGGTTGAGCACACAGATGATCTACGTACGTTCAAATACGATCATGGTGACTGTCGTCTACGGAAGATAGCAATTTGTCGAGTTCCCGACCGCTCTTGGAATTACAAGAACTATGAAGTTGTTGCTATCTTCGACAAGCTTGTTGCCATCCTTCGTGGTTCGACTGGATGGATATTGCTCAAAAATCAGTTTCTATACACGGATGTGTACTGTGATGCAATTCAATACGAGGGCCTTGTGTTTGCTGCCACCACTCTTGTCACTGTTTTTGCATTGGATCCTCTTAGTTTCGATACGTTTGTCTTCCACCGTAATTATAATTGTTTCATCCACATGCATTCGAGTTAGCATGTTTCCCTTCTCTACTAAGTAACCTTCTTCTTGTGTTTCCAAGGTCCTGTGAACATTCCACCACCTATACTTGAAATTTTTTATAACCAAGGGGGAGATGACGATGGTGATGATCACGAGCATGAGGACGAGGAGGGCCCATATACTCAGTCGCGCCTGGCAACTTCCGATGGATCACCCCTTCTTGTCTGTATACAGCCCACTGTTGATGGTACTACTAAGGAAGCAGGTGTTGTCTCCCATGGTTGCACTCTCCGGACCTATTCCAACACCCGTTGCATGGTATTCGGGATGGATACTACTGTGCTAGTGCCAACACCTTCTCCCTGGTACAGTATTGATAGTCTTGGAGAAAACTCGCTCTTCCTTGGACAAAACTATCCAATGATGGTCAAAGCCGATCCAGCTGCTGTTGACACAACGTTACTACCATTTATGAGAAGCAACTGTATCTATACATCGGACATATCGGTGGTTACCTACCCTGGTCGTGATATAGTAGGCCACTTCAGCCTGGATGATCAGTCCCGCGTTGGCCTCGAGATTTACAATAGCTGGCCCTTCCCAGAGAATCACTTGTCGTTCAAAGCAAGTGTTTCCAACGCCAAGGATTGGTTGAGTTTAAGTTCATTTCATTGCTTTTTATTTGTTGTGTGATGAAAACTTTAGTATTTATAATGTATCCTCGTTGTCGTTGTGGGTTGATGGCCTCTTGTATGTAATAAATTTATTTGCCTGTGATAAACTTACTAAATTTATGAATGGCTTTCGAGTCGCTTCTCTGAGTGGGTGCTGCGACGAGGCAAAAAAATATTTTCCGAATACATAATTGTACGTGCATTGCAACAGGTTACGGATGAGGCCAATCAACAATAGTACACTATTTGTACTAGCTTCACATGCTGCACTATCTCTACGTCTACGTACCTAATACAACAAGTTTTAAACTTGAGACCAGCCACCCATCCTCACAAAGAACACTTTTTAACCTAGCACAGACTCCAGGAAATTTGGCCACAGTGTGAGGTGGGCCATATGTTAATGTGTTCACTGTACTTATCCAGCACCTCGAATCCTCGATACTACTACTATAAGTAGTACTAGGAGTAGTAGGGTGGCATGGGCCAGAACAAGTATCACGTCCAGGAGTACGGCACACGCCACCAGCACAACTTCCATCTAACACCATATTTCTTGGAGTACGTGCTACATCAATCTCTTCAACCTCGTCGTTTCTCTAACTCAGCCATCACGAGGCGGGCGAGGTGGGGGTTTGCCGATAGTCGGTTTCCTCAATCGCGGTCCCACTTGTAAGGCCAACTCCAACGCACGACCCCAAACGGACCTCCGTCTTGCCCGGATTCTGTCCGTTTGGGTAGGGCAATGGGGTCGTGTCCGGGCCATTTCTCAGATGCGGTGGCCGTGCGCCGAACGCGCGGACGCATCCCGGCCGCGTATATCTTTCTTTGCAAACACATATCTTTTTTCATCATTGATTTTTTGGTACATGGAAATACATCACCAAAATTTTGACTAGAAAAGGAAGACCAAAGAAAACAAGAACCACAAGAATACATTTTAGAAGATATCCAACTTTCATAACTGCTCCTGTGAGTTGGATTAGTGCCTTCCGATGCATTCATTGTTGATCTGCGGAGGCTCGATCTTGCGTGCTTCTTTCTTCTTCGAGTGTAAAGAAGTAGACGTGTCTAGCCTCTATTCTATCAACAAGTGCACTAGTCTCATCTCTAAGCCTCTATGTTAGCTAAAAGTGCTAGAACATCTACTAAATTGGGCTCTATCAATATATCATTGTACTCTTCTTCCCAATACCAAAACTTGCATCCATTCTACACAATACTCCCTCCGTTCCATAATGTAGTGCCTATAGATTTTCTGATAAGTCAAACTTTGACCAAGTTTGTAGAGAAAAATATTTATATCTACAATAGCAAAAATATATCATGTGAAACTAAATCTTATGATGAATCTAGTGATAGGTGTTTCGCACTCTAGATGTAAATATTATTCTCCACAAACTTGGTCAAAGTTTGTGAGGTTTGACTTTTTTAAAAATCTATAGGCACTACATTATGGAACGAAGGGAGTAACATTTTAAGTTAGCACAACTAGTCTAATCCGAGAGCACAACCAAATATTTGGTCGAGTTCTTCCTCCTTCTGCCGACATGTGGGACATCCAGCATCCAGGTCGTGTCATGCAAGAAAATAGAGTGGTAGTTGAAGCCACGTGATGTGCATCTTGGGTTAAACTGTAAATAGAATCTTACGACTCTTGAGTAACTCCAAAAGCGGCCACCGAAGATCTTTATTGGATTAGTTTTTCATCACCAGCACGTCGAGGTGAAATATGTGCAGGTTCAGTGGGTCCTCTTGCGTTTTCACTGACATCTGGGACCGCATATGAGCAAACAGACGATGGGCTCCGCGCGTCTGCTGGCTGGCTGAGAAGAAAGATAGAGGAGGGCTGAGCACGGACTCCAGGAAATTTGTTCTACGTAACCAGCACCTCGATATGTGGGGTGGCATGGGCCGTAACTAGCATTCATGTCTAGTAGTACGGCACACGCCACTCACACGAGTCCCATCCGACACCAATTTTCTTGGAGTCCGTGCTATAGCCATCTCTTCTCCCTCCTGTTTTCTCATCCATCGCGCGGTGGGCGGGGTGGGGGTTTGCCGATAGTCGGTTTGCTCAACTGCGGTCGCACTTGTAAGTGAAAATGCAACACAGCACGCATTCCCTCTTGAGCGGCGTGCTAGACCAACCATGTGGGGGTGCGACGCGAACACGGCAAGCTTTTCCTTTTGAACTTGTAACTTGTAAAATTTGGTTCTGCTCCATGGCGCGACCGATAGATAGAAATAACGATTTTCCCTAGAGTAATGAGAAGTTTGGTTCTAGCGCGGTTCATGCATGGAGTATGTAGGAAAATTATGAAGTTGATGTGAAAGGTAAGATAATTACTAGTAGTACCATATACTACTACATGGATTTGACGGAAAGATAAAGATACATACGGATCCATCAATGACATCCTCACGCCCTAGTGCACCGGGTCACCAAGCGACGTGTGAGGAGCAGCGATGTTGGCGGCAAGCTCAACGTGCTTCTGAACAATGCGGTCCAAGGTTGCCCTGCGGGCCAAGAAGGCCAGTGTCCTATCGTCCTCCTCTTGCATGTAGTAGTCCTGGTGGACGATTTGCGCGTAGACGTGGGTGATTATGTCGATGGTGTCTTGTTGCGCCAGGCGCTGCGCGGCGAGCGTGACCTCAAGGTGGACATTCTCCGGCGCGACGGCGGGCAGTCGCAGGGCCACCAGTGCGTCGAAGAGGTTGTCACCATACAGGCCATTGAGGGTGGCAGGCATCACAGAGCCTGGGCACGTGGGCTGGAGGCGTACGTCAAGGTCATCCGTGAGCCTCTTGACGACGGTGAACTTGTCGAGGAAGCCGACGAGGACCACGTCGAACAAGGAGACGAAGTTGTCGTCCAAGGGGCCCCTCGCCCTGGCAGCCTCAAGCACTACCTGGAGACGTTCCTCGGTGCCGGGCCGCAGGCCGGCGTCGTGGACCATCTGGCACAGCCGGCCGATGCTCGCGCTCATCGCCTCCATGGGTCTCGCTTCTAGTCAACTGATCTTGCGATTGGAGTGATCACTCTTGCCCTTGGGTGCGTAGGTGCGTAGGATTTCGTAGATTGGACTGGCGGGAGCCTTTATATGAGAAGTGCAGACTGCATTGAATTCACATGCGATTTGGCCATCTACTCCTCGCCCCTCTACTACACCTGCCTTTGGCTGTATGACAGGTTGGCCAGCCACCCATTGGGCCCACATGTCATACACCCAAAGGCAGGTGCAGTAAGTCAATGAAGCTGCGTCCCCCTCCATGCCCGTGCATGCTTTCAATGACTTGAGACTACCAAACATCACATGCAGTGGTTAGTTCATTGCATGTAATCCTATTAAGTAGCAAAAAGACATTAAGTTATCTCGCCGATAGGAATAAAACAATACACCATGTATTTAGTTACAGAGGGAGTAGTACAATTTTTGTGACATGCATTACTAGATATTGCTAGTCAAATACTAAATCCAGATGGACGTGGTAGTACTACTAAATCCAGACGGTGGTGCTAGTACTAGTAGTAGTAGTACTACCAATGTAGTAGCACTGTACTACCCGTTGGACAAATTATTACGTGCTGCTCCTCACAGTGAAGTGACAAGACCCTAAGCCGGAGATGACACCTGAGTATAGGCGTCGTGTTCGGCATACCATAGTCACCCTCACCGTCTGCAGTCACTATCATCATGGCTGTAGACCTAGCCTGCTTACAACTAGCCGTGTTTGACATAATTTCCCATGCGTAGATGCTCGTGCATTGGACGGAACACCAAGATTGGGGGGTGGACGGCGCCAGCAGCGTCCATCGCGCCAGATTTTTCCATGGCCTTCTAGATGTGGTGGGGAGGAGATAAGGATGATTGTGAGAGACAAGCAGTTGTTTGTAAATAGGGAACAAGTGCGGGCATTTTTTGCAAAAGTGGAGAAGTTTGGTTTGTATGCGCCAGATCTAGATCCGACGGCTATTGATGAAAGATGGCAGGCACAACATCATAACCAACTCAGGACCTGTTTGATTCGCAGGATTTTGAAAACGCAGGAATAGGACACAGCAATATTACAAGTTTCAAACTGATATTACAAATGTTAGGAGTAATGTTGCACCTACAAAGAGGGAATTACTAGGAAGTTTACGTAAGAACTTTCGTTACTTTAGGTGGATGCAGCATTATCGTACAAACTAAAATCCACCGCCCTGACAAGTCACTAGTGGGCAAATAAGTTTTTGAGTCTCTGGCCACTTGATGTTTCAAAAACAAATTCAGCTTCCGCGGAGACTTTGTCATTTAGGCTTAGATGCTTGCGGTGATCAGCACGCCATTCATTGTTGCGCCAGAGAACGTCAAACCTCATTACCTTGAGCACACTTGCCTCCAGAACAAAGAACTTGGCCAATTTAATCTCAGATGTGCTGCCTCGGTAGTCGATCAAATCAATTTCTGTTGATGGAGATCAAGGCATTCGATGAGATTGTTATAGTGCAGCACATTTTTCACTTTCGGGTCTTTTTTTATCTACAAAAGAAGAGAACATATTAGAGCAGCTGGCTGTATAAGATTGCCGTGTCATCAAGAGGTACCAATATCATTCGCTCATACGATAGGGTTGGATGGCTAGTGACATTTTTTCACGCTCTCTCTCTTTCTCTTTCCTCTCATTTACCTAGGAGTACGTGAAGAGCTTGGGCATTTGTTGCCTTCCACTATGTGGCCGATGCAATATTTCACAAAAGTATGCCACATAATACGCATCGATCTCAAATCAAAAGATTTTGGCACCGCTCTCGCGATGTGAGAGAGTTGGCACCGCTGTGCACAGAGACCCACATGTATAAACAAATCAATCAAACCAACAACACCAGCCTCTCACTCTCCCAAACAAGTGTTTTTTTATTGCCTCAGTCCTCTCTCTCTCCCACGCAAGTGTTTTTTCATTGCGTGAGTTAATTTGGCACCGGAGCAAAGTAGGTGATCCAGATTGGGGCACCAGGTGAGCAATGGAGGGGCATCGATGCCAAATGCATCATAAGTGAATTTGGCACGTGTTTTGGCCTACATAGTGGAGGGCCGTTATAGCCCACTTTTGTACTACCTCTTATTTATTATATAATTTTGAACATATATTTATGTAAGAAAATGCCAATGCATCTCACTAAAAATTACACCATTTGAAATTATGTTCAAATACGAATCCAACGATATAGTTCTTAGTGACATGCACTAACATTTTGTGAGTTAAATCTATGGTCAAATTTTGATACTACAAAATAGGAAGAGTAAACTAGGACGGAGGTAGTACTTGCTCTTTGGGTAACTATAGAGTTACTGGAGTAGTCTAAGTTACTTTCCACTATGACTAGCCTAGGCTACTATAGTAGTACAACAACAAAACGATGTAGGTGGTCACGTGAGAAAAAAATACTAAAAACATTTCTTTCGGTGCAGTGCGTAGATGCAGTTTTGAACACTACACTTATCATCGTAATTTGGGAAAATTACGAAAAATTTGAGCTACGTTCGGATAACCGTTTACTAATAGGAAAGAAGTTTCACCTCGATGAGTAGCTTCTCCGTGCACGGAAAGCATGTAAGGAAACCAACAACTTGATCCAGATTGGGGCCGATAGATTTTATTGCCAAGATCTTCACTGTGCGCATAGACTGGGCCAAGCTTGTGGGAATCATTTTCTGGAAGACGGTAGTAAATACATCAAGAAGAAATTTAAAAATGTGAATTTCAAGAACACGGAGAAGAAGATGAGTGCTGTACCTGAACGATTACGGATCCAATAAAGAGTTCGGAGAATTTGGCAGACGAGTGCACCAACACTGTCAATTTCGGCGCGTCAATGACCCTAATTTTTGTTGGACCTTCTAGATCCGATACAAGCAATCTCTCAAGGAAAGGCGCATTCTCAATGACCATAACGTGGAACAGCTGGAGTGATCTCTTCCCAATTGATGTCTTGTTGCGGGGCCAGCAAGACACATAAATCCATCAGAGATTTGTCGAGGCAATGTGGAGGCTAATGAACCCATGGATCTGCTCAAGACGAAGGTACTCGAGTGCAGTACAGCTGCGGAGCAGGTGTTCCATAGCCTTCTTCGAGATGACAACATCGAAGAGGTCGAGCTGCTTGACTTGAGGGAGAAGAAGGGCGGGCGTGGCATTAATCTGGGGAAGATAGCAAGAGCTGAAGCTGGTGCGCCGCAGTGTTGGCGCGAGGCAGAGCGCGGGCGGCGGCAGAGAGCGACATCGTCCAGCTTCAAAGCTGAGCTCCTCGAGCTGATCTAGGGCGGGGTATAAGAACCACTCGTCGAACTTGGGTTGGACCTTGCAGTTGGTACTAAACATGCGGATGTCAAGGCGTTTGTCTGGCCCAGGGTCCGATGAAAGGATCTTGGAGACTGCGGCCATGCGTTTGCAATCCCCGTCGCAAAGGCAGCTGTCGACGGTGAGGTTGAGGGGGACGCGGCGCCAGAGGGGGTGCCACCGCCGGGAGAGCAGGGCGGTCCGCATGGCAGATTTGGTGGGGAGGAGGCCGATGATGACGAGCAGCATGTCGTCGGGTAGGCTGCTGATGAAGTCCAAGCTCACCGGATGCGGTTTTGGCTCGAGCCGCCTCCGCTTGTTGGCTGCCTGTCCATCTCAACTGGCGGCGACGCCGGTGTAAACATGTGCTGGTGTGTGTTGTGTGCTGGGTGTGCGCGAGTGCGTCCTTCTATGCATGCCGCCGCGCAGTGGTGAATTGTGCACGAGTGCGTCCTCCACGCGGAAGAAGTGTGTCCTCAATGCGCCCTCAATTTACTAGCGTGCGGGGTGCTACCCCGAGTGGTTTCAACTTTGTTTAATTCACCGCATGTCAGATGGGCCTCTAGTTTACTTATTTTCACCCACTGCCACATGGGCCAGCACACGAAGATACTTAACACGAGCTGACAAGGCAGCATATGGATGGGTTGACCGGTCAACTAAACAATATACGGAGCAATACGCTGACACAGTGAGCGTATAATCCGTCGGTATAGAGTGTTCGTGTGTGAGGGGAGGCCCGTGAGAGATAGCAGAGAGAGAGAAAGAGCTACTCCCTCCGTTCGATAATGTAGTTCCAACATTTTTTTAAAAGTCAAACTTTTGAAACTTTGACCAAGTTTATAAAGAAATTACTTATATCTACAATACCAAAGATAAATGATAGTATGAAGTAAGTACATGTTGTGATGAATCTAATGATCTTTCCAGATGTAAATGTTTTTCTCCACATATACCTGGTCAAACTTTTCTGAGGTTTGACTTTTCAAAACATCCATATGCTTATGGACGTGAGAGAGTCCCTAACTAGAGAGAGAGAGAGAGATAGAAAGAGTGAGTAAAAAAGTGTGTGTGCGTGTGTGAAAGAGACATGGACAACACTCGATAAAAGTCGAGAATAAACGTGTGTGTTGTCGGAGTAAATGTCCAGGGGTAGCCTAACCGACTCCCCTGGCTCTTGAAAAATTATCAGGCCGATCGAGCCTTCAAGCACCCAAAGCACGGGGCCGCCTTCCCCTGGCCGGCTATCTCACAGGCCGACTGCTGGAAGGCGGCCCGACCCTGAAACCCTCCTGAAGAGAGCCAAAAGAAGGCCGACTCCAAGAAGCCGGCCACAAGAAGGCCGACTCGAAGAAGCCGGCCACAAGAAGACCGACTCCCGGCAAGCGGCCAAGATTGCACCCTCCAGGACAGCACCCACATCACGGTGTCAAGACCGGGCGTGGCTACAGTAAAGTCTGCCACCCCCGAATCCCGGAGCACGCATGGCCACAGTGCGCCGTACGGGTCGGCCATCCCCCGTCCGGCGCGGTACTGTAGCCATATTGACCATGACGCCACCCACGACGGGTTGTTAGTACGGCCCGCGGGCGGCGGGCCCCAACAGCCAGAGAGACGCTCGAAGGTGGTCAAGCCCCCTTTTAGTCGGCCTGGGGTGTAGCCGGCTCCCAATAGCCGGCTACCTCAGTCCCTCGAAGTATGTGCACCATTAAGAAGACAAGACGAGGTAAGGCTACAGTGAGAGTCCGCCGGACGGCGGCACTGTAGCCATGCTTACCTCAGCAAAGCCCTCGTCATCAGGGGCGAGGCTACAGTAACCAGCAGCCAGCGGGACCCACCAGTAGGCGGGCCCCAACGGCCGGCGGAGAAGCCGGCGGATACAGACACTGACAGCCTGGACCCGCATCCAGCCGGATTACCATTGTACCCCTGGGGGGTAGGCCTATATAAACCCCCCAGGGCACCCATGCAAAGGGTTGATCTCTGAGAATTTTAGACACCACGTAGAGAGAAGAGGAGAGCTAGCCTTGCCCTTCCTCCTCCTCTAGCAAAACAGCTCAAGGAGCCACTTGTAGCCACTTGTGTTGATCTAGTGATCATGCGGAGACCCCGCAGAGCAGGACTAGGGGTGTTATCTCCAAGGAGAGCCCCGAACCTGGGTAAGATTCGCCGACGTGCATGTCTTCGCCTTATCCCGTTTCCAGGCACCGGCGATGTCTTACTGGCTCCCACAATGATAAGCCACCCGTTGGCATATGTCGCACCTACCACCCGACATTTGGCGCCCACCGTGGGGCCAGATGCACCATCGTCCGGAGACCTGTTCTGGACGGGAACCCATTTCCTTCCCAGCGAGCGTAGCCAGCCCGGCACGCCCGATGGCGCTTGCCCCGACGCGCTGCAAGGCGCTGACGACGCTTGCGCGGCGAGCTGCCTCCGATGAGCCTGCGTCCGACGCGGGCACAAACTGCCCTGAGAGCCGCCTCGTCAGCCTCCTCGACCAGCTTCACGTCTCCAGCGAGCCTGCTGTGGATTTGGAGTCGGTCGGCTCCACCGACCCGATGCTTGTCGATGCCGACACGGCATCGGTTGATGCCTTCCCCACCAACGTGGTGATCATCGTAGACCCTCTTCCTCGAGCCGACAGTGGCGGCAGCACTGTCACTGAGGTGCTGGTCATCAGCCATGGCGCTGCCTCAGGCGAGAATGCCCAGGACGCCCTACAAGCAGCGCTACACGACCTGTCCGCCCCCATCCCGGCCGACGCCGACGCCGAGTCACTGGAGGCACGCCACCTCGCCCTCATCGTGGAGGGCCAGAAGATAGCATCCATGAGACGCCTCACTGAGGCTCACCAATGCGAAGTCGACCGCGCCGCCTTTGGTACGCCGCCTCCCGGCGGGCCGAGCCGAGCCGGCATCGTCAAGAAGTGCGGCGCGGCCATCGCCAGCATGCTGGGAGCAGACCGCCAAGTCTATGCCACGCCACTCGAGAACCTGCGTGCCGCTCAGGCGGCCGTTGACGAGCTGCACGGGCTGGGGGCCGACGAGCTCCCCTACATGACTAGACGCATCCAGCAGCTGATCGACGGGGCCGTAGAGCGGCATGAAGCCGGCGCCCACGCTGAAAGTCCTCCCGCACGCCGAGAGCATGGCGCTACATCCCGGACACCGACTGCAAGCGGCGCCCGCGCAAGAAATGACAAGCAGCAGGCTGCTAGGCGCAGTCGGACTCGGCTCACCATTGAGCGTGACGCAGAAGGCCGCCCCTGAGCTGTGGAACGACAAGGCAATCTGCCTCCTCCCCCGCCTCGTGGGGAGAGATATCCCACCCCGTTGCCTGTCACGCATCCGACTCTCGGCGACCGACTAGGTCACCGTGAAGGAGTCGGCGAGAATGACGCCCGCCATCGGATCGACCGCGTAGCGCGATCCCTGGCGCTAGAAGAAGAAGATGATGTCGGCCCGCCTTGCTTTGGCCCCTGCATCCCCGACGAGCCCTTCCCCAAAGGGTTCTCACTCCCAAGAGACACACCAAAATACAACGGCTCCGTGAAGCCGGAAGACTGGTTGATCGACTACTCCACCGCAGTCAGCATAGCAAACGGCAACAGGCGCGTTGCTGTGAAGTACGTCCCGCTCATGCTTCAAGGCACGGCACACACCTGGTTGAATAGCCTCGAGCCCTACAGCATCAACAGCTGGCTAGACTTCACGGAAGTCTTCATCCGCAACTTCACCAACACATACAAGCGGCCTCCCAAGCCCCGCAAGCTTTCCTTATGCGTCCAAGGGCCCAGCGAATTAACTCGCGACTACCTCACGCGTTGGGCCGAGCTCCGCAACTCCTGCGAAGGGGTGCACGAGGTTCAGGCCATAGAGTACTTCACTGCCGGGTGCCGAGAGGGCACCCTCCTCAAGCACCGACTCCTCTGCGACGAGCCGACTACGCTCGACGAGCTGCTGATCATAGCAGACAAGTACGCCACGGCCGACTCTTCAATGAAGTCTAAGCTTCGAGTGGATGCCTCTGGAAAGGTGCTCATTCTGGCTCCCAAGACGCCGACCGGTGATTCCAATCGACGCCCACACCCGAACGACCACAAGCGCAAGGCCCCTATGCCGCCTTCCAGCAGTCGGCAAGTAGCCACAGTCGAAGACGAACAACCTGAAGAGCGGCCCGTGCCCAAGAAGCAGAAGGGCGGCAGGCCGGCTTGGCAGTCGGCTTTCTCCTACGAGCAAACCCTTGATGCCCCCTGCAAGTTCCCCAGCGGCACGAAGCCGTCCAACCAGACGACTCGGAAGTGTCATTGGCTCACGCGAATCTCCAAGGGCGAGGGACTGGTGCCGCCTCCACCTGCTGGCCAGCCGCCTCCAGCCCCTCAGCAGACGGCTGCTCGACCAGTAGTCGGAGCCATTCAAGACGAGTTCCCGAACGAGCATGCCGCCTACATCGTCTTCACAAGCCAAGCTGAAGACAGACGTAGTCGGCGCCGACAACAGCAAGAAGTCAACGCGGTCACCTCCAACAACCCAGAGTTTATGCATTGGTCTGAGAAGCCTATCAGCTGGAGCCGGGCCGATCACCCAGAGGTGATGCCGTCTACCGGCTCTTATGCGTTGGTATTGGACGCCACCCTCGCAACAGAAAGGCGAGCTGCCTGTTTCTGCCAAGTATTGATTGACGGAGGGAGCAGCATCAACATACTGTACCGTGACACCATGGAGAAGCTGAACATCAAGACGAAGCAACTCATGCCAGGCAGGACTGTGTTCCGTGGCATCCTACCCGGCCTGTCCTACTCACCAATCGGCAAGATCAAGATAGATGTTCTCTTCGAAGACAAGGATCACTTCCGCCGAGAAGCAGTCTGGTTTGAAGTGGTGGATCTAGAGAGCCCTTACCACGCGTTGCTTGGCCGACTTGCCTTGGCCAAGTTCATGGCTGTGCCCCACTATGCCTACCTCAAGATGAAGATGCCTAGTTCGAAGGGAATCATCACCATAGCCGGAGACTACAAGAAATCCTCCGAGTGTGCTGCAGCCTGCAGCCGGCTGGCCGAGTCCCTCGTGATTGCCGAAGAAAAGAAGATGCTGGACCGAGTCGTGGCCATGGCCGGCAAGCAGCCGGCCCTGTCCCCTAACCTCAAGGAGTATGATGCTCAAGGCTCCTTCCAGCCGGCCAAGGAAACAAAGAAGATACTTCTGGACCCAGAGAACCCGGAGAGGTTTGTCATCATAGGTGCGAACCTTGATGGCAAATAGGAAGGCGAGCTCGTCGATTTCCTCCGTGAGAATCGGGACGTCTTTGCATGGTCCCCAAAGGACATGCCAGGTGTTCCGAAGGATTTCGCCGAGCACAAGCTACACGTCCTAGCGGACGCAAAACCTGTCAAACAACCCCTCCGCCGACTGTCGGAGGAGAAGAGAAGGATTGTAGGAGAAGAGATAGCACGGCTTCTGGCAGCCGGCTTCATTATGGAGGTGTTTTTTCCAGAATGGCTTGCCAACCCAGTGCTCGTATTGAAGAAAAACAATAAGTGGCGCATGTGTATAGATTACACCAGCCTCAACAAAGCCTGCCCCAAAGATCTGTTTGCCTTACCTCGAATCGATCAAGTAATAGACTCCACAGCCGGATGCGAGTTGTTGAGTTTTCTGGATGCTTACTCAGGCTACCATCAGATCAAGTTGGATCCAGCCGACCGCCTGAAAACCGCCTTCATCACACCATTCGGAGCTTTCTGCTACCTAACTATGACATTCGGCTTGAGAAATGCCGGTGCCACTTTTTAGCGTTGCATGCAGAAATGCCTCCTCAAGCAACTCGGCAGAAATGCCCACGTCTATGTAGACGATATTGTGGTGAAGACGGAGAAGCGCGGCACCCTGCTGGAAGACCTCAGAGAAACATTCGACAACCTGCGCCGGTTTCAGATCAAGCTCAACCCTGAGAAATGCGTATTCGGAGTACCAGTCGGCCAGCTTCTAGGCTTCTTGGTCTCCAAGCGCGGCATCGAGTGCAACCAAGTGATGATCAAGGCCATAGAGAGAATGCAGATTCCTACCAAGCTGCGAGATGTCCAAAAGTTTACTGGGTGCCTAGCCTCCCAGAACCGCTTCATCAGCCGGCTGGGAGAAAAGGCTCTCCCCCTGTACCGACTCATGAAAAAGTCCACCCACTTCGAGTGGAACGACCAAGCAGACCAAGCTTTTCACGAGTTGAAGAAGATGCTGACCACGCCGCCTGTCTTGGCAACGCCGACTGAGAAAGATCCCATGCTCCTTTACATTGCCGCGACTAGCCGAGTGGTCAGCACATTTATTGTGGTCGAACGCCCAGAAGAAGGCCGAGCTCAGTTAGTCCAGAGGCCAGTGTATTATTGGAGCGAAGTACTGTCCACCTCGAAGCAAAACTACCCGCACTACCAGAAGATGTGCTATGGAGTGTACTTCGCCGCCAAGAAGCTGAAGCCCTACTTTCAAGAGCACCCCATCACGGTTGTATGTACTGCCCCGCTTGCCGAGATCATAGGCAGCCGGGATGCATCCGGCCGGGTGGCCAAGTGGGCCATTGCGCTGGCTCCTTACACGATCTTCTACCAGCCTCGCACCACCATCAAGTCCCAAGCATTGGCCGACTTCCTTGTCGACTGGGCCGAGACCCAGTACCTACCGCCGGCTCCCGACTCAACTCATTGGTGGATGCACTTCGATGGATCCAAGATGCGCACCGGCTTGGGAGCCGGCATCGTCCTCACCTCTCCCAAGGGCGACAAACTCAGATACACATTGCAAATTCATTTTGCCGCCTCCAACAATGTGGCCAAGTACAAGGCGCTCATACATGGGCTCCGGCTAGCCAAAGAGCTCGTCATCCGCCGGATCCTGTGCTATGGTGACTCGGATTTGGTAGTTCAACAATCATCTGGCGACTGGGACGCCAAGGACGCAAACATGGCGAGCTACCGATTCCTCGTTCAGCAAATCAGCGGATACTTTGAAGGATGCGAGTTCCTCCACGTGCCAAGGGCCGACAACGAGCAAGCAGATGCCCTGGCACGGATTGGTTCCACCCGACAAGCTATCCCAACCGGCGTCTCTCTCCAACGCCTCCTCAAGCCGTCTGTCAAGCCGTCTCCAGAATCAGACTCCATCTTCGTACTGCCTAACCCTGATGCAGTCGGATCCGACTTGGGGAACTCAGCAGGCGGCTCGGGGACTTCAACAAGCGGCCCGGGGACTGCCGTAGTCGCATCCGGCTCGGGGACTTCAGAACCCGGCCCGGGGACTACGGCAGTCGGCCCGGGGACTGCAACGACACAACAGGCAGCGGCCGACTCCAACTCTTCACCACCCAACCCCCCACCCTGGTCGCAGTAGCCGTATTGGCAATAGAAGAAGTCGCAGCTCCATCATGGGCCCAACCCATCCTCAACTTCCTGGTAAACAGAGAGCTGCCGACTGACAAGATCTCGGCAAGACAAGTTCAACGCCGAGCCAGAGCATACACAATAGTAAACAGAGAACTCGTTAGGCGCACCGTCACTTGAGTTTTCCAGCGCTGCGTCGAGCCAGAGAAGGGCATAGCAATCCTCAAGGACATCCACCAAGGCGAATGCGGCCACCACACGGCCTCAAGATCACTCATCGCCAAAGCTATCCGCCATGGGTTCTTCTGGCTGACTGCTTTGGACGATGCCAAGGAATTAGTCAAATACTGCAAAGGGTGCCAAGTCTTCAGCTCCAAGCAACATCTGCCGGCTTCTGCACTCAAGACCATCCCCCTCACATGGCCCTTTGCCGTCTGGGGGCTGGATATGGTGGGCCCATTCAAGACGGCGTGCGGCGGCATGACACATCTGCTTGTCGCCGTGGACACATTCACCAAGTGGATTGAAGCGAAGCCAATCAAGAAACTGAACGGGCCGACTGCCGTGACATTCATCGCAGATATCACAACCCGGTATGGCATACCACACAGCATCATCACCGACAATGGCACGAATTTTGCCAAAGGAGCACTGGCACGTTTCTGTGCGACACAGGGCATCCGACTGGACTTAGCGTCCGTAGCCCACCCGCAGTCAAACGGCCAAGTCGAGCGAGCAAACGGCCTCATCCTCTCCGGCATCAAGCCCCGACTGGTCGTACCACTGGAGCGTTCGGCCGGCTGTTGGCTCGACGAGCTGCGCGCTGTCCTCTGTAGTCTGCGTACCACCCCGAACAAGTCAACCGGCTTCACCCCTTTCTTCCTTGTATATGGTGCCGAGGCCGTCATCCCAACTGACATTGAGTTCGACTCACCTCGGGTCAACATGTACACGGAGGCGGAGGCCAAGGAAGCGCGAGAGGACGGTGTTGACCTGCTGGAAGAGGGCCGGCTGTTAGCACTCAGCAGGTCCGCCATCTACTAGCAGGGTCTGCGCCGTTACCACAACCGGAAGGTCAAGCCAAGATCCTTCCAAGAAGGCGATCTTGTGCTCCGGCTGATCCAGCGAACAGCCGGTCAGCACAAGCTCTCGGCCCCTTGGGAAGGCCCCTTCGTCATCAGCAAGGCCCTAGGCAACGACTCCTACTACCTGATCGACGCACAGAAGCCGAAGGCACGCAAGAGAGATGATTCCGGCAAGGAGTCGGAACGACCATGGAACGCCAATCTCCTCCGAAGATTTTACAGCTAAATGCAGTATGTACCATGCTACCTTTTGTATTAAGTACAAGACAATGGGCCCCCCGAGGAGCACTCGGGGAATACCCTCTTTTATCTATGTATGATGAGTGTCATACCTATGAATGTATTACTACATTTGTTTTCCTGTCTGGCACCGGGTTCGATCAGTTGGCCCGGGGACTTGCCGCCTTGAGTTATATTAAAGTTCTACCTGCAGTCGGACAAGTAGTGTGCCGGCACCCAAGCCCTCTCTTGTTGAAAGTCGCAGCTCGAAGAATCGACTGTCCGACTGGCAAGAGCCAAAGGTAGGAAAGGATGCCCACACGAAAAACGGCTAAGGACTAACGAACTTATATAACACAAGACGACCTCCCACCCTGCCACCAGCTGTCAGAACAGCCGGCTGGCCGGCTTCCGATTCACCTTGCTACAATCTAAAAAAGCTAGAGTACTTGCCCTCCCAAACGGCCAAGCCCTTCCCCAGCCACAGACTGCAGAGCAGCTGTCCGGCTGGGAAGGCGGCGACCAAGGAGCGCGGCAAAGGAAACATCCAAAGGATGAAAAGCAAATACAATCGGAAGCCAAGGACATGCATGATTATATTTACACAAAAGGCTTTCGAAAGGCCGGCGTTCAACATAGTTTGAATACACCCCCGGTGGGTGGAACTGCGCAAATTTAACAAATATTGTTCAAAGTGCAATAAACAGGAAAGCAAAGACGGCGGATCAGGACAAAGGTGCAACAGGCGAGCTGGGCAGGTCAGTGGAGACGGCAGTGCTAGCTGGAGGAGTGGCCGGCTGGCGAGTCTCGGCTTGATCATCACCGGCTGCAGGCGGCGCGCTCGCACGCGCCTCGTTGCTGGAGGCACGATCAAGCTGAGGCTGGCCGGTCGCTCCATCGTCTCGCATGGCGTCTTCACCATCCGCTCCCTCCTCTTCGCCCTCGTCACTGGAGTCGATCTCCTCCGCCGAGTCTTCACCATCCGCTGGGTTCAGCCCAAACCACTCCTCGGGCTGAGCAACGCCGTCATCATTCACCTCAGGTGTAGTCGGCGATCGCCGAGGCAGCTGGATGATAGCCGGCCGCACCGCCTCCAGCTCTTCGTTGGCCTCCTGCTGCCAGGTGGTCAGCTGGGCCAAATCCAGCAAAGGATACCAAGCTCGGACAAACTCCGGTGCCCGCCTGGCACCTGACCGAGCTGCAGAAGCCTTCCAGGCCTCGAAGCGGCCAACCGCTACCTCCAGCCAGTCGGCAGTCCGACTGGGGGGTACGGGGAATCACCTCGCCGGGCCAGAGGGCGACCAACATTTGCGCCCCAACGCGCTGAAGATGGTGGAACATGCGGTCAGCCGGCTGGAGGCGGGCTTGGATCGCCAGAAGCTGCTCCTCAAGCGACCGGCGAGCATCCGGCGCAATCTCAGCTCCAGCCTGCCTTTGCGCGTCGCGGCGGGCCTCGATGACTTGGTTGGCAGCAACAGAGTAACCAGGGAAGTACTCTGCGCAAGAGAAGAAAGGAAGAAGACACAAGGTCAGAAAATGGACGAAATGACAGGCGGCAAGCAAAGGGACGAAGAAGAAGGCGGCTTACCGTCAACCAAATCTTCGATCCGGCCATAGCCGTCGCTCAGCGCTTGCCTTGCCTCAGCCCAGCTCACCGCCTCGGTCTCATATTCGGCTTGAAGGGCGGCCTCACTATCCTGTGCCGCCCTCAGGGCCGCCTTATGGCTCTCCTCCTAGTCGGCCAGCTTCTTGACCAAGCGGTCACGCTCCTGAGCCAAGGCGTTGCACTCGGCTTCCTTGGCACGAAGGGCGGTCTGGGCCCCACCCAACTGCTCCCTAAAGTTAGCATTGGCGTCTGCAGATATGGTAAAGAAAGAAAAAAGGGGCAATAAGAAAGAAGTCGCCAGGGAAGATCCGGCCCGACTGCTCAGCAGTCGGCCCGAATCTCGGGGACTACACCCAGTGGGTGCGCTGACGCGCCCCCACGTGAGATAAAAGACGAAGCACTTACTCCGGCTCTCGGTCAGATCAGTGGTCTTCTGATTCAGCTCTCGGACCTAGGAGTTGAAGGTAGCCGCGCGGAGGTTGTGATACTCCTGCAAATAGGACATAGGAGCAAATAAGACCAAGATAGCAACCAAAGTCTACTAAGAAGTTCCAAGCCGCCTGCTCAGCAGCCAACTCGGAACTCGGGGACTACACCCAGTGGGTGCGCTGACGCGCCCCCACGGAAGAAATCAAGAACAAGAAACAAAAAAGCGGGAAGACTCACCCGAATGGCCGTCCGCATCGCGAGGAACTCTTGATTATACTGTTTCAGCACGGTGGCTTGGGATTGAAGCCGGTTCCGGACTTCTTGCGCCGCCACGTTCAACACGGCCGTCCCACCACCCGGCGTCCATCCCGGCGAGCTGCCGCTGGCCGCCTCCAGATCCTGGGCCGACGAGCCGCCGACGAGCCAGAGCTTGCGGCCTTCTGCAGGCCCGGCGCCGAAGTCGCCTTCCCGGCGCGCTGGCGCGATGGCGACCGAACCACAAGGTCTGTCCTCACAGTCGGCTCACCTCCAGCCGGTTGCATGGGTGGCTCGCTAGGCCGGCTGCCTTGGTCCGCCCCAGTCAGCGACGGTGGTGCCGCCTCCCTCTCCGGGACGAAAACGTCGCCCTCCTCCCCCTCCACCGCCAGCTGGTCGCCACCGGCTTCCTCCGGCGGGGGCACCAGGACCTCGGGCGCCACAGCGTGAAGGGGGACGACAAGCAGCGGAGGCTGGTTACGCAGGGCCTCCGCCGCCCTCTCTGTGGCTGCAGCCTTCGCCTAAGCCTTGGCTGCCGCGTCGGCTTGTGCCTCCGCCGACCTCTCCGTCGTCTCCTGCGGCGCCATGGCAGAAGCCGCCCTCAGCTCCTCCGCCTCAAGCTCCTCCCGGGCCTCCCGCGTGTTCCGCTCCGTCGTCGCTTGAAGCTCGGCACGGGGGTCCACGCGGCGGGCGCTTACAGATCCAGCCGCCGCTCCAACCATGGAGGCGGCAGCGGTCCGCTCAAAACAAAGCGGAGCCCTGTATTTTTTAAGTCAAAACAAGGACTCAGAAGAATATCAACGAAAAAGAATAAGGAATACGTGAGAGAATTGACACTTACGCCGAAACCACTTGCGGCTGCTTCACCACCTTGTGGAAGCGGGCAGCCTTCACGGCCACCTTGTCCCGCCCGGTTGCCGCCGCCGCGCTCTTGGGCTTCTTCGGCCGACTGCCGAATAGGCTCGGCGCGGCCCGGCGCTTCTGCACGCCGCCTCGGCCAGCCGGCGCGCCAGATGAGCCCGAGCCGTGCTGATCGGATGCCGGCTGGCGGCGCGGGACGACCTCCGCCTCGTCATCATCCGGCCAGTCATCGAAGCTGGCTCCAAGCCCGGAGCCGCCTGCCTCGCCGCCTCCCCCCTCGATGTCGTCGTCCAGAGCGGCCGCCCCCAAGTCGGGGTCGTCCGTGTCGTGCGCCGTCCGGTCGGGGAGATATTAGCGCTCCACCCCCGCTGCCCCGGCTGCCGGTCGAAGGAGGGTGCTCTGTCAAGAGAAGCCGATTGGTCAGAGTCGGCCAAGAGAAACTCGGTGACAAAAGTGAAGAATAGAAGAAAAAGAAAGTTTACCATAGGCGGCGGATTGGCACGGGAGTACGGCTCCTTGCCAAATTGCCACTCATTGGTGATCTTGCAGTTCGCAAGGTAGTTCACCATGAGAGCTACCTCCGCATGAGGCATCTCCTTGGTGCACATCCGACTCGGATCGAGTTGGCCGCTCATTTGACAAATCATATGAGGGCGGCCTTGGAGCGGGAGCACCCGGCGCGCCACGAAGGCGGCCAGCAGGTCAGGCCCGGTCAGGCCATCCGACTGGATCATTACCCAAAGTCGCGCGACGGCAGCGGCTCCTGCAGGCGACAGTGTTCTGGCCCGATAGGACCATTGGGGCCGCCTCCCAGCCGGCGGGCCAGCTGCATAAGCCGGCAAGTTGACGAAGTCGCCTTGCGGAGCGACGTTCTTCACATAGAAGTAGGATTTTTGCCAGCGCTTCACCGACTGGATCAGCGTGATGGGAGGAAAGGGGTTGTCGGCTACCGGCCTCCGCATCGCGATGAAGGCGCCGCTCTGAGCCGGCACGCCCCCATAGCGGTACCGAGCTTGGTTTGGAAGAATTCCCCCCATAGCTCGAGGGTGCGAAAGACGCTGAGGAAGCCCTTGCACAAGGTGACAAAGGCGGACAGCAGCACCATCGTGTTTGGAGTGAGGTGGTGCGGCTGGAGCTGGTAGAACTCGAGGAAGGAGCGGAAGAAGCCGCTCGCAGGCAGGCCAAGGCCGCGCAGGAAGTGCGAGCGGAAGATCACCCGCTCGCCCTCCTCCGGCGCCGGCGAGATCTCCCGCACCGGTATAAGACGGACCCGCACATGCTCCTTGCCGGGCAACCGCCGCGTCTTGCGGAGGAAGTCGATGTGGTCCTCGTGGACATTGGAGCCGTCCCAGTCTCCGCCGCGAGGGGCTACGGCGATGAAGAAGAAGAAGAAGAAGAAGAAGAAGAAGAAGAAGGAGATGGCGGAGCGAGGGTGAGCGTGCGAGCGTATGCCGCTCCACCTCCTCCCCCTATTTATAGCCTCGTTCGGCGAAGCTGCGGAGGCGAGGCGTGGGGGGCGTGGGATTAACTGCACCCACTCCCCCACGTCCCGCGATTATTGCGCCCTAACGGCGTGCGGAAACTGCCGTTGGAAGGCGAATGGCCCGTTTTGGGCCACAGAAGATCCACTCCCGGGCCGAGGCGTGGAAGTGGCGGGCCCCGGCCTGCGGTGGCGTCCCGTCACGCGCGTGGGCTAGCAGGCTCTCCCAGCCGGAGGGCGCCACGTGGTGCACGGGCGGCAAGCGGCCGGCCCGCAACCAGGCGCGCGCGCCAGCTGATTCCCGCCTTCAGATTTCGAGGCCTCACCAAGACGGCGCACCTGATCAAAGCCCGCTCCTAGCTGCTGCTCCTCAAGATAGGAAGCTGATTAAGCTTCTCGTCCTCCTTTCAGCCACGAAGCCCAACAAGCTTCGAGGACTACTGTCGGAGTAAATGACCACGGGTAGCCTAACCGACTCCCCTGGCTCTTGAAAAATTATCAGGGCGATCGAGCCTTCAAGCACCCAAAGCACGGGGCCGCCTTCCCCTGGTGGGCCATCTCACAGGCCGACTGCTGGAAGGCGGCCCGACCCTGAAACCCTCCTGAAGAGAGCCAAAAGAAGGCCGACTCCAAGAAGTCGGCCACAAGAAGGCCGACTCCAAGAAGCCGGCCACAAGAAGACCGATTCCTGGCAAGCGACCAAGATTGCACCCTCTAGGAGAGCACCCACATAATGGTGATATGACCGGGCGTGGCTACAGTAAAGTCTGCCACCCCCGAATCCCGGAGCACGCATGGCCACAGTGCGCCGTACGGGTCGGCCATCCCCTGTCCGGCGTGGCACTGTAGCCATATTGACCATGACGCCACCCACGACGGGTTGTCAGTACGGCCCATGGGCGGCGGGCCCCAACAGCCAGAGAGACGCTCGAAGGCGGTCAAGCCCCCTTTTAGTCGGCCTGGGGTGTAGCCGGCTCCCAATAGCCGGCTACCTCACTCCCTCGAAGTATGTGCATCATTAAGAAGACAAGACGAGGTAAGGCTATAGTGAGAGTCCGCCGGACGGCGGCACTGTAGCCATGCTTACCTCAGCAAAGCCGTCGTCATCAGGGGCGAGGCTCTAGTAACCAGCAGCCGGCGGGACCCACCAGTCGGCGGGCCCCAACGCCCGGCAGAGAAGCCGGCGGATACAGACACTGACGGCCTGGACCCGCATCTAGCCGGATTACCATTGTACCCCTGGGGGTAGGCCTATATAAACCCCCCAGGGCACCCATGCAAAGGGTTGATCTCTGAGAATTTTAGACACCACGTAGAGAGAAGAGGAGAGCTAGCCTTGCCCTTCCTCCTCCTCTAGCAAAACAACTCAAGGAGCCACTTGTAGACACTTGTGTTGATCTAGTGATCATGTGGAGACCCCGCAGAGCAGGACTAGGGGTGTCATCTCCACGGAGAGCCCTGAACCTGGGTAAGATTCGCCAGCATGCATGTCTTCGCCTTATCCCGTTTCCAGGCACCGGCGATGTCTTACTGGCTCCCACAATGATAAGCCACCCGTTGGCATATGTCGCACCTACCACCCGACATGTGTCTTATGCAAACATATCACAGATGCATCTTCGACAACGGAAGCAAGGTGAGGAGATAGTGTGTGGTTGTTTGCAACCGAGAGAGCAAGACCCCTAGCACGTGGCCATGAGGGGTCTAACAAACACGGGAGAGAGGTCGAGAGAGACGTACGGAGAAAATGCAGACATGGGGAGGAGAGAGTCTATGTTTGTCATAGAGAGATCCCCTGGAGATCGTGATGGGACTACATGGGTGGGAGATCGAGTGACAAGGTGTGTGCGCGATAGAAGATACCCCGAGAGATATCGAGATAGACGTATGGATGGAAGGAGACAATACGTGTGTTCCTGATGGCTAGTGAGAGATAATCATACTTAGGGGGAGTGCTTGCGCCTATGATGAAGTGAGGGATTATGGTACTTATTAGGGGGTGCGTGTCACATAGAGAGAGAACAAGGGCGGAGAGTGTTGGATGGGTCTATATGTATAGCGCGAGCGAGACATGTGTATGTGTGAACCAGGGAGATATAAATTTTGAGAGAGATTGAGGAGCCCTGATAAGGCTGAGTGGTGCGTCAGATAGCTGAGAGGGGGAAAGAGAAATTCCATCCGCTCGATAATGCAGTGCATGTAACTTTTTTAGAAGTCAAACTTTGGAAACTTTGATCAGGTTTACACAAATGTTATTTATATCTTCAATACCAAAGGTACATCATACGAAACTACATCTCATGGTGAATCTAATGGTATATGTTTGCCGTTCCAGATGTAATTCTTTTTCTCCACGTACATGGTCAAACTTTGTGATGTTTGACTTCTCAATAAATCAATATGCTATGGACCGAGGAGAGTTCCTAAATCGAGATGGATCAAGTGCGTGTGAAGGAGAATGAGTAAGTGTGCAAAAAGAGTATGTGTGTGAAAGAGAAAGTGACAACAAACGATAAATTAGAGAGAGTGTGTGTTTTCGTTTCTTAGGCGAACATATCACGCATGTATCTCTGAGATAGAAAGGTGAGGCGAGGAGATACATGAAGATAGCTAGTGTGTGATTGTTTGCATCGGAGATAGACACCCCTATAGCACATGTCCAATAGAGGTCTGGCCAACAAGGAACAAAGGTCGAGAGGGTCACATGGAGAACATGGACGCATGGGGAGGGCGAGAGGGTGTGTTTGTGATAGAGAGACCCCCTTGAGATCGTGAGGGGACTATATGGGCGGGAGATCGAGGGAGGTGCGTGCGCGATAGAAAGATGCCCCGAGAGAAATCGAGATAGACCATGCACATGTTTGTGATGGAGACTAAGATTAGCTAGTCATATACATATAGGGGGACTGCGTGTGCCTACAATTGAGTGAGAGACCATCATACTTGGCTAGCTAGGCATGAGATTGTGTGTGTGTGCATGTGAGATGGAGAGAGAACGAGGGTGAGAGATAGAGTTTTAGATGGGCCTATCGAGTGCGAGTGAGATATGCATGTGTATGTGTGTCGAACCAGGTAGATGGAGAGTTTGAGAGAGAGGGGGAAGAGCTCTGAGATGACAGAGTGGTGCGTGAGAGAGTTACGGGCAACGAGCCAAGGAATTTGTGTGCGTACGATGAGTTCCCCCAAGATATCTAGCTTGGACTATAGAATCATACATAGTGTGCGAGAGAGACCTATAGATGGAGTATATATGCATGCGAACTAGAAGGACCCCCCCCCCCACGCACACACACAAAGAGAGAGAGATGGAGAGAAAGAGAGAGGACCAACGAGGTTTGTGTGTTGGATGCGTGCGACAGAATTGAAGATTATCAGCGAGAGAGAGAGAGAGAGAGAGAGAGAGAGAGAGAGAGAGAGAGAGAGAGAGAGAGAGAGAGAAGAAGGAGTCCGGGAGAGGGGAGGTCGCGTTATATGCATTAAAGACTGATATAAACCATGTTTCAATATAAACTTGTATTCAAATATTTAAATTGGAGAACATGTTGTCTGCAATCCACACATGAACGGATATATGCGTATATCAAACAAGTTCATTAATTTGACTTTCAACATGTTCATGGAGTACTATAATACTGTACAACATGCTATTCGATTGAGGTGTTCAATTTTGGATTTAGTTCACTATTTTGACCTGGTGAATGAGCTATTTCATTGAATTGAGATATTTCATTTCGGGTTTGATTCCCGTTTTTGAGTGGGTCAACTATTTGTCATATAGTAAATCGCTAGGAACAAGCATGTAAAAAACACATTACTCCCGAGCATCATCTCTCCATCTAAAAAAGAAGTGGCAAGCTAATATTTCTAAATTTGATTCGAATCGACTTTTTTTAGCTTGATTCGAATCGACTTGGTAAGGTAGACGTGGATGCTCGTTCTCCCAAATTTTGAACGAACCGTTAAACATCCTCTGCTCAGTGGAATTCGCCCGAGCAAATAAATGGGAGACGCGAAATTACCGTCCTATGTGGGAGACGCATTAATTGGCCCGTTGTGCATCGAGGGTAGGTTCGTAACTTCATCCAAGCGCGCCTTCTCCTCGGGCGAAATGACATGTGCCGAATAATTCATAAACCATGATCGGCAAAACACGCTCGCCTCGCCCGAAATAGCTCGCGCCCACTATTTCAAAACATGCTCTCCTCGCCCGAAATCGCTCGCGCCCACTATATTTCAAAACACGCCCTCCTCGCCCGAAATCGCTGCCGCCCACTATTTGGGGAGAAGCAAAGTTACTCTACTATCCCTGACCCTCAGTACACAGACCCAAGCCGAGAAGCCTAAAGGCAGGGGTAGAACTGTAACTCCCCCTCACATTTCAGACAAATGCGTCCGTAAAACATGGTTCCACTCCCCTCCCAATCCCCCCCATTCATACCTCATGGGCGCCAAATCACCTTCTCCCCGGAAGCTCCCTTCTCGTGAGCCGCGAAACCTCAGCCCCTCCTCCATGGCGCCCCCACTGCACCAATTTCCTAGCCGCCCTCCGCCCTAACGCCGGAGACGCTGTCCATTTGCCGTCATGCACTGGGCCGTGTGCCTCTTATTACGTGCTGCTGGAGCTGCCTCGACGACGGCCGCGTGAACCGTACTGAAGCCGATTCACCCCCGCCGTTGTTCACGGCGCCAGAGCGGCTCCAACTTCGGATCCGTCTAGAGTCCCGGCGCTGCTTCCCCCTAGCCGTCGACCGTCGCGACATTGTTGTTTCCCTGCCGCCGGTGGCCACCGCAACCGCGCCGGCCTCACCGACTCGGCAGCTGGACCTGCCTACTTCACCATGCCGCCAGATAGGGCACACCCTCATCTCAAATCACTTTATTTAGGCGTCAGTTGTCTGAATTTTTATTCTAGGCCAATCGATTCCCAATGGGAAGCAGCACCCCTCGAGGCGGCGGAGCTCCTAGGCTGCCAGTTGGCTAGTGTCTAACGTAAGGGTGCGGGGCCGCAAGTTCGCTGCGGAAGCAGCACTTAGATGGCTATCTTAGAGTTGCGTGGGTTCAAGGTACTGCCGCCGCCGGATCTGGATGACGGGGAGTCTTTATGGATTGGCCCGGGGGTGGCGCAACCACGACAGTGCGGTGGGGCGGGGAGCGGGCTTTTGGCCGGGGCCACGGACGGCGTAGGCAAGCTGCTCTGCCGTTGGTCGCTGGCTCTTCGGGGAAGATTCCTAACAGTGTTAGTCGGGAGGCACAAGACGGCCATCAAGCCATCTGGCATAGATCGGACAGTACCAAAATAAAATAAAATCGTGTGACCCCAATTTAGTCTCAGTCAACAGACGTGTGACCACTCTCGTACCTTGCTTTTGATCTCTTAGTGTATTTCTTCAGATCAAAGAGATGTGTCGTTCTTAACATTATGCGTTATCTGCATCTTCAGCCACACCGTCTTCCGACTCACCGCGGCTGCTCCAACAAGGGAAGCATACACCAGAAGGGAGCTATAGTCCCCACTCAACAGTTCCCTGCATCGAATGCGCGTGCTCAACATGGACAACCACAACAACTGCAGGGCCATCGACAAGTCAGCACATGATGCTCACTCCTATGGATGGCGGCCAGATAGGTTGTACCCTCATCTTACTTGTGTGCAACATTTATGGCTTTGTTATTCATCTAAGCATGGAAAATAGATTATCACATTTCACTGTATATTCATGTTGATCTCTTACGGGTCTTGTTCAGGAGTTAACGTTGTTCCATAGTTCAGCTAAGATACTTGTTCTTTAGGTAACGTTGTTCCATAGTTATCATCCATCAGCCAATGCTATCCCACAGGCTGGTGATTATAGTACTATACCACTTCTAGTATTACCTATGTTGTTCTTTAATACTTTTGTGTGCCATCTAGTTAATCTTGAGTACAAACGATACATATTCTGTAGCTTTCATCTTTGTTCTCCCTTTAGTTTTTGAGACCTGTTGCTGCTAGTTAACCCAGCCCTACTATTTATGTCATCTCCTACAGGCACTCATTACATAAATCTAACTACTAGTTGTCTTCCATGCATGTCAGATATAATTGCACACACTGATATATCCACAAGAACCTCATGGAGCAATGTAAAGGCCAATAAACTTGATGTCAATGATACCCAATATGATGGAACATGTAAAGCCAGTTCTTCAGAAGACTTGCAGAAAGATGTTGAATCCTCTTCACCCCACAAGGTGCTTGCTCTATCGCAATGCCATCTGCTTAATTTGGACATCATGCGTCTGAATATCTTATGCACTGTTATTCATCAGTATGTACTTCATCTATCTACCATACCATGTTTTTTTTACATTGAAGTGTTGTTCTAGTGCTCTGTTGCAATTCCATCTTAGTTTCCCAATCATACACGTGTATGTTGCCTTAGCTTTTTCTGTATGTATTCCGCTAGCATACAGTTTTACATTCAACTAGTGTTTTTTTCTGTGTTTTCCTGTCGCATCCCTAGCTCTTACACCATACTCCCTCCGTCCGGATTACATGTTTCCAAAATGGATGAAAAAGGATGTATCTAGAACTGAAATACGCCTAGACCCATCCATTTTTTCAGGATGGAGGGAATACATGTCAATATGTCATGCCTTTCTATTCTTCTGTACCTATTCCATCTCTCTACTGTAGCATGTTTTATAATTGAATCACCATTCTTCTATACAAGGCATGCAAGGGGAAGACGACTATGTTAGAATCTGAAGGGTTACAAACCAGGTCTTTGCAAAAGATCCAAACGCCAGGAGATAATAAACCAACTCCAGTTTTTATAGATACTGCTCCAGCACAGAGAAACCCAACTCCTACTAATAATAAGCAGATTCCAGTAGCCAAAGAACTAGTCCGCTCCAGTGCAGCAAAAATATGTTCACTCCATTCTAAGAAGCGTGTGCGTATCCTTGCATCATGAAATTTTATAGCATGCTGATCATATTTTCTACATGTTTCTTACCCATCTTTCTTTTAGAAAATAAGCTTAACAGATAGAAGAATTTCTGCACTGGTATCGTCTGTGAGGAAAGATTCTTGCAGGAATTCTCTGTACTCCAATGCAGATGTAAGTACCTGTTGTATATCACTATATTTTTACATCAACATGTATTTTGTTAATCGGCGTGAATCCAACCTTTATATGATCTAATTTTAGTTGTAGCAAAATGTATGATTAAAGGCCACAATGTTGATTTTTGTAAGGCAAACTGCCTGGTAGTTTTGCATCCTGAGCTGCATGAGTGTAAAATCTCATATCAGTGGGTTTGATTACTTTGGTTCTGCAGTGGGTTTTCAGTGTTATTTTTATTGTGTTGTCCTGTCGTATCCCTAGCTCTTACATCATACTCCCTCCGTCCGGATTACGTGTCGCAGAAATGGATAAAACTGGATGTATCTAGAACTAAAATACGCCTAGACCCATCCTTTTATTTCCGGATGCAGGGAATACATGTCAATATGTCATGCCTTTCTATTCTTCAGTACCTATTCCATCTCTGTTGTAGCAAGTTTTATAATTGAAGCACCATTCTTCTATATAAGGCATGCAAGGGGAAGACGGCTATGTTAGAATCTGAAGGGTTACAAACTGGGTCTTTGCAAAAGATCCAAACACCAGGAGATAATAAAGCAACTCCATTTTACATAGATACTGCTCCAGCACAGAGAAACCCAACTCCCACTGAAAATAAGCAGATTCCAGTGGCTAAAGAACTAGTCCGCTCCAGTCCAGCAAAAGAATATCAACTCCATTCTAAGAAGCGTGTGCATATCCTCGCATCATGAAATTTTATAGCATTCTGATCATATTTTCTACAAGTTTCTTACCCATCTCTCTTTTATAAAATAAGGTTAAATGATAGAAGATTTCCTTCATTGGCATTGTATTCGAGGAAAATATCTTGCGGGAATTCTCTGTGCTCCAATGCTGATGTAAGTACCTATTGTATATCACTATATTTTTACATCAGCATGTATTTTGTTAATCGGCGTGAATCCAACCTTTGTCTGATCAAAAATTTGTTGTAGCAAAATGTTAAAGGCGCCAATGTTGATTTTTGTAAAGAAAACTGCCTGGTAGTTTTGCTTACTTAGCAGCATGAGTGCACTATCTCATATCATGCACATTACTGAATTGTAGTGCTGCTCATGTTGCCCATTCATTCATTGTGTCAATGTTGCTTTCGTATTACGTTACCTGGCTGATGATAGTTGTGCCATATTGTGTTAATTTGGTGTTGGCTAGTTGCCCAAACATTCGGTGTGCCAATGTTGCTTTCCTGTTATCTGACTTGGCCAATGATAGCAATGCTAGTGTCTTAATTTGGTGCAGGCTGCTGAAGATGAGAAGACAAACTCGGAAAACAGCAAGGCAACCCCATTGTTTCTTTCCAATAAATCTAGGCCAGGTAATATGCCAATAACTCATGATTAATCTGTTTGGTTCCCCTCCTAATTTATGTTATGATGCATTGGTCGAGACACTCGCCACTATCAATAATACAAACCTGCCAAAATCGCCATCTGAATCTGTTCAGTATCCTTTGTCTCGAATGCAACGGAAAAAATGTATGTTTGTGAACCAATTAATGGCTCAAGGAATGATGGAAATGGTGGAGGAATCAGAGGTGCAGAGTTGTGCGACACAACAACTGATCAATGTTTTCAGAGACAGTGTAGCAAAGCAGCAAGAACTTTCCCACCTGCTTATGGGCGCCATTCGTGTTGAGGTTGCAGATTGTGACGTTGTAGATCGTTAGGTTCTGTTCATTTATTTGCACTTGCATCAATCTTTGATTGCCCAGTGGATGTAATTTCCTGTAATATATGCTGGATGTGCAACGTTTTTTCCTGTATGTCGTACCTTTGCTTGATCGGTTTTGGTCCTGTGCATAATTGCTCGTCGTAATGGGCTCAAATTATCTAATTTGTCCTAAAGACATGTACGAACTTTAGTGGGCCCATTAAGTTAATAGGCTGTTACCAGGCCGAAAGTTAATGGTCGGCCCTCTTAACTCCCGGGTCGTTAACAGGCTGTCATCGAAGCGGCAACAGGTGGGCCCAATTGATTTTACGGGCCGTTAACAGGCCGTTACTAAGTTCGGGCTACATATGGCCCAACTATATTGTGGGCCTTTAGCAGGTCGAAACAGACAGCGGGCTTGTACTGGACCATGTAGAGCATGGGCCGCTAAGAGGCCGAACGTCAGGTCGTATTGTAAATGGCCCAATTGTGTTGTGGGCCTTTAGCAGGCCGAAAGAGAAACCGGGCTGGTATTGGACCATGAAGGGCATGGGCCGTTAAAAGGCCAAAACTCAGATCCGACTACAAATGGCCCAACTCATTTATGGTCCGTTAACAGGCTGAAAGGCACACAGGGCCGGGAATTGGCCCAACACTTAAATGGGTCGCTAAAAGGCCAAAACTCAGGTCCGACTACAAATGGCCCAACAGATATATGGGCCGTCACCAGGCTGAAAGACACACCAGGCCGGAAATTGGCCCAACACTTAAATGGGTCGCTAAAAGGCCAAAACTCATGTCCAACTACAAATGGCCCAACTGATTTATGGGCCGTCAACAGGCTGAAAGACATACCGGGGCGGAAATTAGCGCAATATTTAAATGGATCGCTAAAAGGCCGAAAGATGTACATCGTGAAAATTGGCCCATCCACTGAATGGGCCGTTAACATGCCAAAATCTCATCGGGCCGACATTGAGCCCAAATATATAGCGGGCTGTTAACGGGCTCGAACTGACGATGGGCTGCAATGGTGTCAAATCATTAACGGGCCATTAACGGGCCGAATTGGCACATCTCGTATGGGTCGTGGGCTTAAATGGACCTGACACAAGTAGGCCTTGTATGGGCCGGCCTGCTATTTTCTACTGGGCCGGCCTTTTTCACCGGAATGGGCCACTGTTGGGCCGTGCCACGTGTCGACCTATCATAGGCGCCTCCTGTCCAATGAGTGGATGACATCTGTCCCAACGGTGAGGCAACACGTGTTTCCTTCGGCCAATGATGATTTTACACGTGGAAAATCCCCATTGGTCTGGGCTGTTAACGGGTTATCGGATCCAAAATCGGACCCGATAGCTTAACGGTGTTCCGTTACGGTGGATGCCACGTGTCGGTCACCCTTGACGAAAGCACTTCTGTGACGCGCGATTTATCGTCATGGAAGTGGACACTTCCGTGATGATAATTTTGGTAATGTCATGGAACACTTCTACGACAGCACAGGTATGACTATCTTGATTCTGCCATAAATTTGTCATGGATGTACATGCATGACAGAAAACGTGACCTACTATCGGAGTAAATGACCACGGGTAGCCTAACCGACTCCCCCCGGCTCTTTGAAAATTATCAGGCCGTTCAGGCCTTAGGGCATACAAAGCACAGGGCCGCCTTCCCCCGGCCAGCTACCCCCAGGGCCGACTCCTAGAAGGCGACCCGGCCCCAGAGACCTTCTCCAAGAAAGATACGAGATGGCCGACTCCGGTAAGCCAGCCCCAAGAAGACCGACTCCCAGAAGCCGGCCACGAAGAAAGCCGGCTCCCGGCAAGCGGCCACGATTGCACCCTCAAGGACTGCACGCCCATAACGGTGATGAGACGGGGCGTGGCTACAGTAAAGCCTGCCACCCCCATATCCCGGAGCACGCATGGCCACAGTGCGCCGTACGGGTCGGCCATCCCTCGTCCGGCGCGGCACTGTTGCCATGTTGACCTTGACGCCACCCACGACAGGCTGTCAGTATGGCCCGCGGGTGGCGGGCCCCTTTGCCAGAGAGACATCTGAAGACGGCCCGGCCTCCTCTAGTCGGCCAGGGATGTGGCCGGCTCCCAGTAGCCGGCCACCTCCCTCCCTCGAAGCATGCGCCCCATTAAGGAGACAAGACGAGGTAAGGCTACAGTGAGGGCTCGCAAGACGGCAGCGCTGTAGCCACACTTACCTCAACAAAGCCCTCGTCATCAGAGGCGAGGCCACAGTAACCAGCCGCCGACAAAGCCCCCATGCGGTGGGGCCGGCGTGCCGGCCAAGAAGCCGGCAGCCGGCGGGACCCACCAGTCGGCGGGCCCCAATGACCGGCAGAGAAGCCGAAGAGCATAGACACTGACGGCTGGGACCCGCGCCCAGCTGGATTACCATTGTACCCCTGGGGGGTAGGCCTATATAAACCCTCCGGGACACCCATGCAAAGGGTTGATCTGATAGAGTTCCACACACCACATACAGCGAAAAGGAGAGCTAGCCTTGCCCTTCTTCTTCCTCTAGCCAGACAGCTCAAGGAGCACTTGTAGCTACTTGTATTGATCTAGTGATCATGCGGAGACCCCGCAGAGCAGGACTAGGGGTATTATCTCCTCGGAGAGACCCGAACGTGGGTAAGATCCGCCGGCGTGCATGTCTTCGCCTCATCCCGTTTCCAGGCACTGGCAACGTCTTACTGGATCCCACAATGATAAGCCACCCGTTGGCATATGTCGCACAAACCACCCGACATTTGGCGCCCACTGTGGGGCCAGGTGCACCGTCGTCCGAAGACCTGTTCTGGACGGGAACCCTTTTCCTCCCCCATGAGCGCAGCCAGCCTGCCGCACCCGATGGCGCTTGCCCCGACGCGCTGCAAGGCGTTGACGACGCCTGTGCAGCGAGCTGCCTCGCCGATCTTCTTGGCGAGACCCACATCTCCGACGAGCCTGCGTCCGACGCGGGCACGGGCTACCCCGAGAGTCGCCTCGTAGCCTCCTCGACAAACTTCACGTCTCCAGCGAGCTTGCTGTAGACTTGGAGTCGGTCGGCTCCACCGACCCGATGCTTGTCGACTCCGACACGGCGTCGCTCGATGCCTACCCCTCCGATGTGGTAGTCTTCAACGACCCTCTCCCTCGAGCTGACAGCGGCAGCAGCGCTGTCACTGAGGTGCTGGTCATCAGCCACATCGCCGACTCGGGCGAGAACGCCCACGATGCCCTACAAGCGGCGATGCATGACTTGACCGTCCTCATCCCGGCCGACGCCGACGCCGAGACTCTGGAGGCACGCCGCCTTGCCCTCATCGTGGAGGGTCAGAAGATAGCCTCCATGAGACGCCTCACCGAGGCTCACCAGCGCGATGTCGACCGCGCCGCCTTCGGTACGCCGCCTCATGGCGGGCCGAGCCGAGCCGGCCTCGTCAAGAAGCACGGCGCGGCCATCGCCAGCATGCTGGGGGCAGACCGCCCCGTCTACGCCACACCGCTCGAGAATCTGCGAGCCGCTCAGGCGGCGGCTGAAGAGCTAAATGGGCTGGGGCTTATGAGCTCCCCTACGTGACGAGGCACATCCAGCAGCTGATCGACGCGGCCGCAGAACGGCACGAAGCGGGCGCCCGCACTGAGAGTCCTCCCCCACGCAGAGAGCGTGCTGTGATATCCCGGTCGCCGACTGCGAGCGGCGCCCGCGCAAGGAAAGACAGGGAGCCGGCTGCTAGCCGCAGCCGGACTCGGATCACCATCGAGCGCGACGCGGAAGGCCGCCCTCGAGCAGTGGAGCGCCAAGGAAATCCGCCTCCTCCCCCGCCTCGAGGGGAGAGATATCCCACCCCGCCGCCTGTCACGCATCTGACTCTTGCCTGCCACCACGAAGGAGTTGGCGAGAACGACGCCCGCCACCGGATCGACCGCCTAGCTCGATCCCTGGCGCTAGAAGAAGAAGACGATGTCGGCCCGCCATGCTTCGGCCCCCGCATCCGCGACGAGCCCTTCCCCAAAGGGTTCTCGCTCCCCAGAGACATGCCCAAGTACAACAGCTCTGTGAAGCCGGAAGATTGGCTCATCGACTACTCTACCGCCGTCAGCATAGCGAACAGCAACAGGCGCGTAGCCGTGAAGTACGTCCCTCTCATGCTGCAAGGCACGGCACGCACCTGGCTCAACAACCTCAAGCCCTACAGCGTCAACAGCTGGCTGGACCTCACGGAAGTCTTCGTCTGCAACTTCACCAGCACGTACAAGCGGCCTCCCAAGCCCCGCCAGCTCTCCCTATGCGTCCAAGGGCCCAACGAGTCGACCCGCGACTACCTCACGCGGTGGGCCAAGCTCCGCAACTCCTGCGAGGGGGTGCACGAGGTCCAAGCCATCGAATACTTCACCGCCGGGTGCCGAGAGGGCACCCTCCTCAAGCACCGACTCCTCTGCGACGAGCCAGCTACCCTCGACGAGCTGCTGATCATTGCGGACAAGTACGCCATGGCCAACTCCTCGATGAAGACCGAGCTCCGAGTGGACGCCTCTGGGAAGGTGCTCGCTCCGGCTCCCAAGACGCCGGCTGGCGACTCCAATCGGCACCCCTACCAGAACGACCACAAGTGCAAGGCTCCTATGCCGCCTTCCACCAGTCGGCAGGTGGCCACAGTCGAAGATGAGCGGCCCGCTCCCAAGAAGAAGGGCGGCAGGCCGGCTTGGCAGCCGGCCTTCTCCTACGAGCAGACTCTCGATGCCCCCTGCAAGATCCACAGCAGCGTGAAGCCGTCCAACCACACGACCCGAAAGTGCCACTGGCTCACCCGGATCTCCAAGGGCGAGGGACTGGTGCAGCCTCCGCCTCCCGGCCCGCCGCCTCCAGGCCCCCAGCAGCCGGTTGCTCGACCAGCAGTCGGCACCATCCAAGATGAGTTCCCTGATGAGCACGCCGCCTACGTCGTCTTCACAAGCCAGGTTGAAGACAAGCGCAGCCGGCGCCGACAGGACCAAGAGGACGCAGTCGCCTCCAGCAACCCCGAGTTCATGCATTCGTCCGAAAGGCCTATCAACTGGAGCCGGGCCGATCACCCAGAGGTGATGCCGTCCCCTGGCTCCTACGCATTGGTGTTGGATGTCACCCTCGCAACGGAGAGGTGGGCTGCCCGATTCTCCCGCGTTCTGATTGATGGCGGAAGCAATATCAACATATTGTACCGCGATACCATGGAGAAGTTGAACCTCAAGGCGAAGCAGCTCATGCCAAGCCGGACCGTGTTCCATGGCATCGTACCCAGCCTGTACTGTTCCCCGATCGGCAAGATCAAGATGGATGTTCTCTTCGGAGACAAGGATCACTTTCGCCGAGAGGCAATCTGGTTCGAGGTAGTGGATCTGGAAAGCCCTTACCACACCTTGCTTGGCCGAACCGCTCTGGCCAAGTTCATGGCTGTACCCCACTACGCCTACCGGAAGATGAAGATGCCGAGCTCGAAGGGGATCATCACTGTAGCCGGCGACTACAAGAAGTCCATCGATTGTGCTGCAGCCAGCAGCCGGCTGGCCGAGTCCCTCGTAGTGGCAGAAGATAAGAAGATGCTGGAGCGAGTTGTGGCCATGGCCGGCGAGCAGCCGGCCTTATCCCCCAACCCCAAGGATTATGATGCGTAGGGCTCCTTCCAACCGGCCAAGGAGACGAAGAAGATACCTCTGGACTCGGAGAACCCAGAAAGGTTTGCAGTCATTGGTGCAAACCTGGACAGTAAATAGGAAGGCGAGCTCGTCGACTTCCTCTGTGAGAATCGAGACATCTTTGCATGGTCCCCAAAGGACATGCCGGGTGTTCCGAAGGATTTCGCCGAGCACAAGTTACACGTCCGAGCCGACGTGAAGCCGGTCAAGCAGCCTCTCCGCCGACTGTCAGAAGAGAAGAGAAGAATAGTAGGAGAAGAGATAGCCCGGCTCCTTGCCGCCGGCTTTATTATGGAATTGTTTTTCCCAGAGTGGCTAGCCAACCCAGTCTTGGTGTTGAAGAAGAACAACAAATGGCGCATGTGTATAGACTACACTAGTCTCAACAAGGCCTGCCCCAAAGATCTGTTTGCTTTGCCACGGATTGATAAAGTGATAGACTCCACAGTCGGATGCGAGCTGTTGAGTTTTTTGGATGCTTACTCAGGATACCCCAGATTAAGTTGGACCCAGCAGACCGCCTGAAGACCGCCTTCGTCACACCATTCGGAGCTTTCTGTTACCTGAATATGACATTCGGCTTGAGGAATGCCGGTGCCACTTTTCAGCGTTGCATGCAGAAATGCCTCCTCAAGCAACTCGGCAGAAATGCCCACGTCTACGTAGACGATATTGTGGTGAAGACGGAGAAGCGCGGCACCCTGCTGGAAGACCTCAAAGAAACATTTGCCAACTTGCGCCGATTCCGGATCAAGCTCAACCCTGAGAAATGAGTGTTCGGAGTACCAGCCGGCCAGCTTCTAGGTTTTCTGGTCTCCGAACGCGGCATTGAGTGCAACCCTGTGAAGATCAAGGCCATCGAGAGAATGGAGATTCCCACCAAGTTGCGAGATGTTCAGAAGTTCACCGGGTGCCTGGCCTCCCTAAACCGCTTTATCAGCCGGCTAGGAGAGAAGGTTCTCCCCCAATACCGACTCATGAAGAAATCCACTCATTTCGAGTGGAATGACCAAGCAGATCAAGCCTTCCACGAGTTGAAGAGGATGCTGACCACTCCACCTGTCCTGGCGGCGCCGACTGAGAAGGAGCCCATGCTCCTCTACATTGCCGCAACTAGCCGAGTGGTCAGTAGAGTCATCGTGGTTCAGCGCCCAGAAGAAGGCCGAGCCGAGCTAGTCCAGAGGCCGGTATATTATCCAGCTCAAAGCAAAACTACCCGCACTACCAGAAGATGTGCTATGGGGTGTACTTCGCCGCCAAGAAGCTGAAGCCCTACTTTCAAGAGCATCCCATCACGGTCGTGTGCACCGCCCCGCTCGCCGAGATCATAGGTAGCCGGGATGCATCCGGCCGGGTGGCTAAATGGGCCATTGCACTCGCACCTTACACAATCTTCTATCAGCCCCGCACCGCCATCAAGTCCCAAGCGTTGGCCGACTTCCTCGTCGACTGGGCCGAGACACGGTACCTACCGCCGGCTCCCGACTCTACTCATTGGCGGATGCACTTCGACGGGTCCAAGATGCGCACCGGCTTGGGAGCCGGCATCGTCCTCACCTCTCCCAAAGGCGACAAGCTCAGATACACGCTGCAAATCCACTTCGCCGCCTCCAACAACGTGGCTGAGTACGAGGCGGTCATACACGGGCTCCGGCTAGCCAAAGAGCTCGGCATACGCCGGATCCTGTGTTACGGTGACTCAGACTTGGTGATCGAGCAGTCATCTGGCGACTGGGACGCCAAGGATGCAAACATGGCGAGCTATCGATTCCTCGTCCAGCAGATGAGTGGGTACTTTGAAGGGTGCGAGTTCCCTCACGTGCCACGGGCTGACAACGACCAAGCAGATGCCCTGGCGCGGATCGGCTCCACCCGACAGGCTATACCGACCGGTGTCTCTCTCCAGCGTCTCCTCAAACCATCCATCAAGCCGTCTCCAGAGTCGGACTCTATCTTCGTACCGCCTGCCCTCGATGCAGCCGGATCCGACTGGAGGAACCCAGCAGGCGGCTCGGGGACTTCGACAACCGGCCCGGGGACTGCCATAGTCGCACCCGGCTCAGGGACTTCAGAACCCGGCCCGGGGACTGCAGCAGTCGGCCCGGGGACTGCAGCGACACAAGAAGCCGTGGCCGACTCCAACTCCCCACCACCCAACCCGCCCACCCGAGTCATAGTGGCCGTACTGACAGTAGAAGAAGTCGCAGCTCCATCATGGGCCCTGCCCATCCTCAACTTCCTAGTCAACAGAGAGCTGCCGACTGATGAGATCTCGGCAAGCCGCAGCATATGCAATAATAAACAGAGAACTTGTCAAGCGCAGCGTCACTGGAGTCTTCCAGCGCTGCGTCGAGCCAGAGAAAGGTGTGGCAATCCTCAAGGATATCCACCAAGGCGAATGCGGCCACCACGCAGCCTCAAGATCACTTGTGGCCAAAGCCTTCCGCCATGGTTTCTTTTGGCCGACTGCTTTGGAAGATGCCAAAGAGATAGTCAAAAGCTGCAAAGGATGCCAAGTCTTCAGTTCCAAGCACCACCTACCGGTTCTGCACTCAACACCATCCCCCTCACCTAGCCCTTTGCCGTCTGGGGGCTGGACATGGTGGGCCCATTCAAGACAGCCCGCGGCGGCTTGACACATCTGCTTGTCGCCGTGGACAAATTTACCAAGTGGATCGAAGCGAAGCCGATCAAGAAGCTGAACGGGCCGACTGCCGTGACGTTCATTGCCGACATCACTACTCGGTACGGCATGCCGCACATCATCATCACCGACAACGGCACAAACTTTGCCAAAGGAGCACTGGCACGTTTCTGCGCGACGTAGGGTATCCGACTGGACTTAGCGTCCGTTGCCCACCCGCAGTCAAACGGACAGGTCGAGCGAGCAAATGGACTCATCCTCTCCGGCATCAAGCCCCGACTGGTTCTACCACTGGAGCGATCGGCCGGCTGCTGGGTCGATGAGCTGCCGGCTGTCCTCTGGAGTCTGCGTACTACCCCAAACAAGTCAACCGGCTTCACTCCGTTCTTCCTTGTATATGGTGCCGAGGCTGTCATCCCAACTGACATCGAGTTCGACTCGCCTCGGGTCACAATGTACACGGAGGCGGAGGCCAAGGAAGCGCGAGAAGACGGCGTCGACCTACTGGACGAAGGCCGGCTGTTAGCACTCAGCCGGTCCGCCATCTACCAGCAGGGTTTGCGCCGCTACCACAACCGAAAGGTCAAGCCAAGATCTTTCCAAGAGGGCGACCTTGTGCTTCGGCTGATCCAGCGAATAGCCGGCGAGCACAAGCTCTCGGCCCCTTGGGAAGGCCCTTTCGTCATCAGCAAAGCACTAGGCAACGACTCCTACTACCTGATTGACGCACAAAAACCAAGAGCATGCAAGAGGGATGATTCCGGCAAGGAGTCGGAGCGACCATGGAACGCGAACCTCTTGAGAAGATTTTACAGTTGAAAGCAGTATATATCATGCTACCATTTTTGTATTAAGTACGAGACAACAGGCCCCCCGAGGCGCACTCGGGGACTGCCCTCCTTTATCTATGAATGACAAGTGTCATACCCACGAATGTATTACTACATTTGATTTTTTGTCTGGCACCGGGTTCGAATAGTCGGCCCGGGGACTGGCCGCCTTAAGTTATATTAAAAGTTCTACCTGAAGTCAGACAAGTAGTGTGCTGGCACCCGAGCCCTCTCTTGTTGAAAGTCGCAGCTTGAAGAACTGACTGTCTGACTGCCAAGAGCCAAAGGCAGAAAGGATGCCCACACGAAAAACGGCTAAGGACTAACGAACTTATATAACACAAAGACGGCCTCCAACCACGCCTACCAGCTGTTAAAACAGCCAGCTGGCCGGCCTCGCAATCACTTCGCTATAATCCAACAAAGCTAGAGTACTTGCCCTCCCAACTGGCCAAGCACTTCTCCAGCCACAGATTGCCGAGCAACTGTCCGACTGGGGAGGCGGCAACCAAGGGAGGGCGGCAAAGGAAACAGCAGAAGGATGAAAAGCAAAGAACAAGGGAAAGCCAAACGCATGCATAATTATATTTACACATAAGGCCCCCAACAGGACGGCAGTCAATGTTGTTCGAATACACCCCTAGTGGGTAGAATTTTGCAAACTTAACAAAATACTGTTCCAAGAGTGATAAAACAGGAAAACAGAGGCAGCAGACTAGACTAAGGGCGGAGTGTGGGAGCCGGGTTGGTCGGTGGAGACGGCACCACCGGCTGGAGGAGTGGCCGGCTGGCGGGTCTCGGCTTGATCATCGCCGGCTGCAGGCGGCGCACCCACGCGCGCCTTGTTGCTGGAGGCACGGTCAAGCTGAGGCTGACTGTCCGCTCCACCGTCTGGCGCGATGTCTTCACCCTCCTCCTCGCCCTCGTCGCTGGAGTCGATCTCCTCCACCGAGTCCTCGCCGTCTGCCGGGTTCAGCCCAAACCACTCCTCCGGCTGGGCAACGCCGCTGTCGTCTACCTCAGGAGCGAAGACGCTGGTGTCGGTGTAGTCGCCGATCACCGAAGCCCGCTGGATGATAGCCGGCCACGCCGGCTCCAGCTCCGTGTCGGCCTCCTGCCGCCAGGTGGCCAGCTGGTCCAGACTCAGCTCGGGATACTAGGCCTTGGCGAACTCCAGCGCCCACCTGGCGCCGGACCGAGCCGCCGAAGCCTTCCAGGCCTCGAAGCGGCCGACCGCCACCTCCAGCCAGTCGGTTGTCCGACTGGGGGTGCGGGGAATCACCTCTCCAGGCCAGACGGCGGCTAACACCTGCGCCCGAACGCGCTGAAGCCGGTGGAGCATGCGGTGAGCCGGCTAAAGTCGGGCTTGAATTGCCAAGAGCTGCTCCTCCAGCGACCAGCGAGCGTTTGGCGCGATCTCGGCGCCAGCCTGCCTCCGTGCCTCGCGATGGGCCTCGACGACCCGGTTGGCGGCAGTAGAGTAGCCAGGGAAGTACTCTGCACAAAGAAGAAAGAAAAAGAAGAGAAAAACACCAAGTCAGAAAATGAGCTAAAACGGCAAGCGGCGAGCAAGGACGAAGAGGAAGGCGGCTACCGTCAACCAAGTCTTCGATCTGGCCATAGCCGTTGATCAGCGTCTGCTTCGCTTCGGCCCAGCTGGCTGCCTCCGTCTCATACTCGGCTTGGAGGGCGGCCTCGCTGTCCTGTACCGCCTTCAGGGCCGCCTTGTGGCTCTCCTCTTGGTCGGCCAACCTCTTGGCCACGCGGTCACGCTCCTGTGCCAAGGCGGCAAACTTGGCCTCCTTAGCGCGGAGGGCGGCCTGAGTCCCGCCCAGCTGTTCCCTCAGACTGGCGTTGGCCACTGCAGGGATGGCAGAAAAGAAAGAAGTAATAAGGAAGAAGTCGTCAAGGAAGACCCGACCAGACTGCTCAGCAGTCGGCCCGAATCTCGGGGACTACACCCAGTGGGTGCGCTGACGCGCCCCCACGTGAGATAAAAGACGAAGCACTTACCTCGGCTCTCAGATAGGTCAGCAGTCTTCTAGGTCAGCTCCCGAGCCTGGTAGTTTAAGGCAGCCGCGCGAAGGTTGTGGTAGTCCTGCAAGTCAGGCAGAGGAGCGAATGAGAACAAGAATAGCAAAACAAGGCCCGCTAAGAAGTTCCAAGCCGCCTGCTCAGCAGCCGACTCGGAACTCGGGGACTACACCCAGTGGGTGAGCTCACGCGCCCCCATGGAAGAAACCAAGATAAAAAAAGCAACGATAAGAGGACTAACCCGAATGGCCGCCCGCGTCGCAAGGAACTCGTCATTATATTTCCTCAGCGCCGCAGCTTGGGCTTGAAGCCGGTTCCGGACGTCCTGCACTGCCACGTTCACCACAGCCGTCCCTCCACCCGGCGTCCACCCCGAGCTGGCGCTGGCCGCCTCCATGTCCTGGGCCGACGATCTGGAGCCCGCGGCCTTCTGCGGCTCCGATGCAGCCTTCCCCGCGCGCTGGCGCGATGGCGACTGGACCACCAGATCCGTCCTCCCGGCCGGCTCGCCCCCGGCCGATTGCGCAGGAGGGAAGTTAGGCTGACCGCCTTGGGTCGCTCCAATCGGCGGGGCCGGTGCCGCCTCCCTCTCCAGGACGACGACGTCGTCCTCCCTCTCTAATCCTGGCTGGTCGCCGCCGGCTTACTCTGGCAGGGGCTCTGGGGCCTCAGGCGCCGCGACGCGCAGAGGGGTGACGAGCAAGGCCCCCTCCGCCATCGCCGCGGACGCAGCCTCCGCCTGGGCCTAGGCCGCTGCGTCGGCGTGCGCCTTCGCCGCCTCCTCCTCCTGGGCCGCCTTGGCGGCAGCCGCCCTCAACTCCTCCGCCTCCCGCTCCTCCCGCGCCTCCCGCGCGTTTCGCTCCGTCGCCGCCTGAAGCTCAGCGCGGGGGTCCACGCGGCGGGTGCTCCCGGATCCTCCCGGCGATCCGACGACGGAGGCGGCAGCAACCCGCTCGAGCGACAGCGGAGCCCTAATTTTTTGAGAAAGGATAAGGACTCGGAAACTACCAACGAAAAGAAGAAAGAATGCATAGAGGACTATACACTTACGCTGACACCGTCTGCGGCTGCTTCACCACCTTGCGGAAGCGGGCCGCCTTCGCGGCCGCCTCATCCCGCCTGGTCGCCGCCGCCCCGCCCTTGGGCTTCTTCGGCCGACTGCCGAACAAGCCCGACACGGCACGACGCTTCTGCCCGCCGCCCCGAGCAGGCGGCGCGATGGAGGAACCCACACCATGGCCAGACGCCGGCTGGCGGCGTGGGACGACTTCCGCCTCGTCGTCATCCGGCCAGTCATCGAAGCTGGCTCGAAGACCGGAGCCGCCGGCTTCCCCGCCACCCATCTCGGTGTTGTCCTCCATGCCTGCCGCCCCCAAGTCGTAATCCTCCAGGTCATGTTCCGCCCGGTCGGGGAGGAACCGGCGCTCCGTCTCCGAACCGGCCGCAGGTCGAAGGAGAGAGCTCTGCCAAGGCACCCCAACTGGTCAGAGACGGCCAGAAGGAATTCGGCAACAAAACTAAGGAAAGAAAAGGAAAGAGAAAACATACCATGGGCGGAGGATGCGCACGGGAATATGGCTCCTTGCCAAACCGCCACTCTGCGGAGAGCTTGCAGTTCGCAAGGTAATTCACCATGTGGGCCACCTCGTCATGCGGCATGTCCTTGGTGCACATCCGGCTCGGATCGAGCTGGCCGCTCATCTGACAGATCAGGTGAGGGCGGCTCTGAAGCGGAAGCACCCGGCGCACGACGAAGGCGGCCAGCAAGTCGGGCCCAGTCAGGCCCTCCGACTGGATCATCACCCGCAGTCGGGCGACGGCCGCGGCTCCAGCCGGCGTCCGCGACGCGGCCCGATAGGACCAGTGGGGCCGCCTCCCAGCCGGCAAGTTGACGTAGTCGCCCTGCGGGGCGACGTTCTTCACGTAGAAATAGGACTTCTACCAGCGCTTCACCGACTGGATTAACGTGATGACGGGGAAGGGGTTGTCGGCCGCCGGCCTCCGCATCGCGATGAAGGCGCCGCTCTGGGCCGGCACGCCCTGCATGCGGGTGCCCAGCTTAGATTGGAAGAACTCCCCCGAGAGCCCGATGGTGGGGAGAACGCCAAGGAAGCCTTCGCACAAAGTGATGAAGGCGGACAGCAGCAACAACGTGTTCGGAGTGAGGTGGTGCGGCTGGAGTTGATAGAAGTCGAGGAAGGAGTGGAAGAAGGCGCTCGCCGGCAAGCCGATGCCGCGCAGGAAATGCGAGCGGAAGACTACCTGCTCGCCTTCCTCCGGCTCCGGCAGGATCTCCCTCGCAGGCGCGGGGCGGACCCGCACCTGGTCCGCGTCGGGCAGCCACCGCGTCTTGCGAAGGAACTCGATGTGGTCCATGTGGACGTTGGAGCCGTCCCAGTCCCTGCCGTACTGCATGGTGGCGAGAAGCTAGCGAGGAAGAGTGCGGCGGTGGAGAGAGCACGGCCCTGCGGCGGGAGAGCTGCGGGGTGGAGTGAAGAATGGTGGGACGGCGTGGCGGCAAGGCGCTGCTGCGAGGGGAAGCAGGAGGAAGAAGATGGCGGAGAGGAGAGGAGCGTGCGAGCGTCTGCCGCTTCCCCTCCTCCCCCTACTTATAGCCTCGTGCGACGAGGCCGACGAGGCGAGGCATGGGGAGGAACGTGGGATTAACTGCGCCCACTCCCCCACGTCCCGCGATTACTGCGCCCTAACGGCGTGCAGAAACCGTTGCCAGAAGACGTGCGGACGGCTTTGGGCCGCAAAGAATCCGCGCCTGGGCCTAGGCGTAGGAGTGGTGGGCCCTTGGCCTGCGGCGACGTCTTGTCACACGCATGGGTTGGCAGGCTCCATTCAGCCAGGGGACGCCACGTGGTTCGCAGGCGGCGAGCGGCCGGCCAACAGCCCGACGCACGCGCCAACAGACTCCCGCCTTCCGACTTCAAAAAATTTCGCCAAGACGGCGTGCCCAACCAAAGCCGGCTCCCAGCTGCTGGCTCGTCAAGACAAGAAGCTGACCGAGCTTCTCGACCTCCACTCAGCCACGAAGCCCAACCAACTTCGGGGACTACTGTCGAAGTAAATGACCACGGGTAGCCTAACCGACTCCCCCGGCTCTTTGAAAATTATCAGGCCGTTCAGGCCTTCAAGCATACAAAGCACAGAGCCGCCTTCCCCCGGCCAGCTACCCCCAGGGCCGACTCCCGGAAGGTGACCCGGCCCCAGAGACCTTCTCCAAGAAAGATAGGAGATGGCCGACTCCGGTAAGCCGGCCCCAAGATGACCGACTCCCAGAAGCCGGCCACGAAGAAAGCCGGCTCCCGTCAAGCGGCCACGATTTCACCCTCAAGGACTGCACCCCCATAACGGTGACGAGACAGGGCATGGCTACAGTAAAGGCTGCCACCCCCGAATCGAGGAGCACGCATGGCCACAGTGCGCCGTACGGGTCAGCCATCCCCCGTCCGGCGCGGCACTGTTGCCATGTTGACCTTGACGCCACCCACGACAGGCTGTCAGTACGGCCGGCGGGCGGCGGGCCCCTTTGCCAGAGAGACATCTGAAGACGGCCCGGCCTCCTCTAGTCGGCCAGGGATGTGGCCGGCTCCCAGTAGCCGGCCACCTCCCTCCCTCGAAGCATGCGCCCCATTAAGGAGACAAGACGAGGTAAGGCTATAGTGAGGGCTCGCAAGACGGCAGCGCTGTAGCCGCACTTACCTCGACAAAGCCCTCGTCATTAGAGGCGAGGCCACAGTAACCAGCCGCCGACAAAGCCCCCATGCGGTGGGGCCGGCGTGCCGGCCAAGAAGCCAGCAGCCGGCGGGACCCACCAGTCGGCGGGCCCCAATGACGGGCGGAGAAGCCGGCAAACATAGACACTGACGGCTGGGACCCGCGCCCAGCCGGATTACCATTGTACCCCTGGGGTAGGCCTATATAAACCCTCCGGGACACCCATGCAAAGGGTTGATCTGATAGAGTTCCACACACCACATAGAGGGAAAAGGAGAGCTAGCCTTGCCCTTCTTCTTCCTCTAGCCAGATAGCTCAAGGAGCACTTGTAGCTACTTGTATTGATCTAGTGATCATGCGGAGACCCCGCAGAGCAGGACTAGGGGTATTATCTCGTCGGAGAGCCCCGAACCTGGGTAAGATCCGCCGGCGTGCATGTCTTCGCCTCATCCCGTTTCCAGGAACCGGTGACGTCTTACTGGCTCCCACAATGATAAGCCACCCGTTGGCATATGTCGCACCAACCACCCAACACCTACTGTGACAAACACGTATCATCACGGAAGTGTATTTTTTTGTAGTGTAAGCATCCAGGAAGTCCATAACCGGGGACGCGGTTATTCGAATAGATCATGATAACCCTGCAGGGGTGTACTTCTTCACACACATTCTCGCCACTTACCGCCATGTACACGTCATGTATCTCGGCAACCTTCAAGCGGAAGCCTGGCGAGGGTGTCGGCCAGGACCTGACTAACCACGCAAGACTCTAGTCCAGGTTTATCGCCTATTCGGGTTCCATCTGCAAGGGAGTCCGGCCGAAGTTTCCATCACGGCCCCAAACGATGCAAGCAGGGTTCCCAAGCCCACCATCTGGGTGCCACTTAGTACACCGTGCCACTGTGCCTAGTCTGTCCCAAGCCCACCCTGCCGGGTGCCACTTGGTAGAAAAGTAGCACTACCTACAGACACCAGAAACTAGTTGCGACTCCTGGACAGAGATCAAGGCAGTTAATAGGTCGAGAGAGCTTGGAGCGCCCAGAGCCCAATGTGTGGTAGTAGCTAGTCATTGGACAACATACAGAGAACTCAGTTCTTAAGGACGGTTCCAGTGAGACAACCCACTATGTACTCCTACATGGCCTCTCACCGCTACCTTTATCAAATCATGTTCACACACTTAACTCTTAGCATTAGAACATATCATAACACTCCAATCCATTTCCAATGAATCAGACCTGACACAACTCTAAGCAATAGCAGGCATGTCATGGTAGGAACACAACATGCCTCAATCAACTCCTACGCATGCTAGTGGGTTTCAACTATTTACTGTGGCAATGACAGGTCATGCAGAGGAATGGGTTCAACTACCGCATCATAAAGTAGAAGTTGAATCATTGTTGTCCTAATGCAATAAAAGAGAGCAGGAGCGAGAGAGTGGGATTGTATCGGAATGAACAAGGGCGTTTTATGTTCGCACATGAACACGTCACCGTGAACCTCCAACACCGAGGGTGATGCAGCGCAGCTCATGTCGAAGGAGACCCGTCCGGAAGCGCGGTACGCAAGCAATCCGGCGGGCGCTTTTGAGCACCCGAAACCCCACGCGCCCAGGAGGGACCCCGTCTGGACGCGCGGCGGCTATGGCCGCCCTAGGTCGGTTCACCCGCCCTAGAGCCTCGAGGATCGCTGTCCTTTAGTACAAAGAACGAACGAATAACGAGAGAGAAAGAACAAGGGGGAGATGTAAAACTAGGGTAAAAAGTAGATGGGTTTTGCGATTGTGTGTTGTTGTTCAATCATCCGTCACCCCTTAGGTATATATGAGGCGGATGGACTTCCCGCGCAAGGAAAGATTTAGAATTCACGGTCAAAACCCTAGATGCCCAACTCGGAATCCAAACTTCCCAAAACTGTTCAGTTTACAACCTGACTGCATCTTGCGGGTCATGTTTGAGGCAGTAAACGACCTCGGATGGAATCGTGCCCAACAGCAATCTTGACCGTTTCGACAAGACAAAGAACTTTCATGTTGAACGTTTTTTGAACAGAGGCCATCTTGAGGGGGTTTTCGGCTGTTTTTCGAAGTCTGCGGCAGAAAAATCCAAAATCCGGACAAACATCCCCGGAGTGTCCGGCCTACCTCGGAGAAATCCAAAACCCGGATGATCAATCCCGGAGTGTCCGGCCATCCTGATGCAGCCGCGCATTTTCGGCTCTAACTTTTGCATATGGACTCTGATTGAGACATGTTTTATATGAAAATCAACCGCTTCGACGAGACGCACAACTTTCATGTTGAAACGTTTTGCATTTGAGTCCATCTTAATTGGGTTCAAAGCCATTCTTTAATCTGGTGTCAACATGAGCATCCTGAACTTGTCATAACTTTTGCATCCGAGCTCCGTTTTAGGCCATCTTCATATCTATCTTGATCTTCTCGAAGAGAGCCATCCCATGGTGACTTACAATAATAGGTTTGAATTAATCTTGACATAGCTCCAAGCTACTCTTTATGATCGTGCCACTTTTGAGCGTCAACATTTTGCTTCCCTGGTAGATTAACAGGGGGGACTGCTCCTCTGACAGGTACTTTGGAACAGTCTCCGGAGCTGGACCTATCGAGAAGGACAGTGTCAGCAATCAATACACAAGCATATGCAACAATATGATGCATGAACATGGCATGAAGATGTGATTTCACTTGGAAGAAGTCCATTTGAACCAAAGGTTCAAATGCAACTCTAACTTAAGTCTCTTTAAAAGCCATTAATGTGTTTTCACATATACAGTAGGTATAAGTTAGTTTTTCATGCATGAAAATGGTACAGATAGATAGATTGCATTTTTCTGATAATTTTTCATATATTAATTATTTCAAACTGAGCTATGATTGAATTTCTATGATTTTTTGAAGTTTTGAACATTTTCTGGAATTTACAAAATAGAAATAATCCAGAAAATCATTTATCGCGCCAGCACTGCGTCATGCCTGCGTCAGCAAGTCAACAGCGCTGACCAGTCAAACCTGACGTGTGGGGTCCACACGTCAGTGCACAGGGTTAAACAGGGGGTTTATTTATCCTAGCTAAAGATTAGTGGGCGCTGGGACCCACTGTTAGTGTCTCTAGGGGGGATTAGACCTAAACTAATCTCATGGCCCTTGGGTCCACCTGTCAGGACGGCGAGGTCGTCGCCGGCGACAACGGGACACGGCGGTGTCCGCGTTACGGGGAACGAGGGCGGCGTCTGAGAGCACCGGGGCGTAGCCCGGGCTCGTCCGCATCCAGGGGAGCAAGCGGGAGGCTACGGGGGCGCCGGAAACGAGCTCGGGGCGGCGGCCGGAGCACGGCCAAGTGCGCGTGTGGTGCTGCAGTGCACAACAGGAGTTGCGGGCGGCCGCATTGGCCTTCTGGGAGGCTGCTGAGCGTGGGAACATGCGCGGGCGCAAGCTGCGGTGGCCTTGGCCATGGCCATGACATGAACGGCGGAGAGGAGCTACGGCCATGGCAGGGAATGGAGCTAGCGCGCGCAAAAACGAGGGAGAGAAGAGTGGTTCGGAGCAGGAGCTCACAGCGGATCCAGTGGCGTGCTCAGCGGGCTCGCGGAAGGACGTACGACGACGGGGCATTGACGGCGATCTTGGGTGGCCGGCGATGAAGAAGACGGCGGTGACGGCTCCACGGGTCGTCCGGCGTCTCGTGGCTTGACAGAGATGTAGCAGGCGACGTGGTGGAGCTCGCAAGCACGACGGGCGGTCGAGGGGATGGCGGGGAGCGCGTGGGCAGCGAACGGCGGCGACGACGACGTTCGGTTTTGGGAGAGAGAGCGGCAGAGGCGGGGATGAGCACGGGGGAGAAGTGAGAGGGGCCGGGGTGTTGCATGGCGACGTCCAGGGCGTCCAGGCGTCAATGGAGAGGGGCAAGCAAGCAGGAGGTGGCGCAGCGCATCCGTGCGCGCGGTGACCACGCGCCCCTGGCCTCCTGGCGAGAGGTTGGGGGTGACTGGCGCTGTCAGTCGGCTGGGCCGGCCTGTTGGGCCGCTGGGCTGCACAGTGCCGGGCTGCACAGGTAAGTTTCCCTTTTTCTATTTTGTTTTCTATTTTCTATTTTCCGTAATTTCTTTTGATTTAGTTTTAAGGACTAAATCATTTTTGTTGCCTCTGATAATTTTTGTAGGGACTAGTTGGATTAATCCAAAGCCCTTCACCAAAAATCAGAAGTACTGGAGCTACTAAATATTTTATATGAATTAATAGCCCCAATTCAAATACAATATGAATTGATTTAAAAATCCAAATGTCATGGAAAAATGTGCATCATCTCTGGTTACTGTTTCCAGCATTTTCCAAAAATGATGAACATTTTTTAAGGCCACTTGGAATCACTGAAAATATTTTAGTTGAACCTAGTGGATTCCTTTTGATGCTAGGGTTTGAACATCCCCCATTTCAAGTTCATTTGAAATTTAAACATGATGCACACATGAAGGGCTAGCCTAGTGCATACCAGAACTAGGGATGTGACACTCCAGCAGCTGGCCCGTTGTGGTCCATCCAACGCACTACTCCGGCGGGCGTCACACAACTACGGCCGATGCCCCACTCCGGCAGAAGGCACTGCGTTCCCCCACCCCTCCTCCCAGGCCGTGGCCTTCAGGTGCTGTTGAAGGAGGAGCTCATCCAACAAGTAGGTGAGGATCTCCTCTAATTTTTTTTGCCAAATTTTCATTCGGATCCACTATACGATGAATTTCTATGCGTTGCTTCTGCTGCTGCAATATGATGCATTGCTATGACATGCTGCTGCTATATGATGAATTGCTATAAGCTGATCCTCCTGCTGCTATATGATGAATTGCTATGAGCTGCTGCTGGTATATGATGAATTGTTAGCTACTGCTGCTACTGTATGATGAGTTGCTATGAGCTGCTGCTATATGATGCTTTCAGGTGGTGCTGCTATATGATAATAAACAACCACTTGGACCATCGAATTTCGATAAATAATTGTTCTTCATTTAAATTTAGGTCATGTGTTCTTCATTTAAATTAGGCAATGAGATCTCTATGGAAGACATTGACCAAAGTAGATTCTGCCAAGTAGATGGTATCTTTGTATTTGCATTTTGAACAAATATTGATGGTCTGTTTTCCTATCATATTAATTACTGCACTGGGTTCAATTTGTGATGTTTGCAGGTCAAATTAATTTTCTCATGGGCAGCAAAATGACAAAATATAATGCAATCTAGACTTTTCATTGATCGTACCACAGATAAGCTGAAAAGGCACGCAATGAAAAGAACTGGTTGGCTTATTATCTGGATCCTATATTCAAAGGTGCTTATTTTCTTAGGATAACTCGAAATAATTGTACCCAAGAAACCTGGCAAATAGAACGAACATACAAATAACATGTCATGATGATTGCAATGGAGGCCCAGTTCTTTTGCCAGATTCTCCCAGAATCTGACCCCCACCCAGATTCTCCCAGAATCTTTGAGCCCCATTTGGTTTACAATCCTATCTAGTTAGGGTCTAATTAGTTAGGTTGTAAAACAAAAGGAGGTAAAAGATTCTAGGAGAAGCCAGAGAGGGGCAGATTTTGGGAAAATCCTGCAAAATAACTGGGCCGGAGTGACCTACCATAGCACACTGTATAGGCTCACCGCTGCCTCTCCTTCTTTTTTTTGCGATGTTCCATGAAAGTGCCACATACATCTTCTACTTTTTCATTGCGTAACCCTATCTACAAGTTGACACGGATAATTTCAGATATCTCTACATGATAATACGTTGCATATCCCTTGCGCATATTTAAACCACAAATTAATGATTGTGTGCGTAGCATAAACTAGCCATGCCTCTGTGTGCTGGACTAGCAGGCACTCTAAGGGAGCCTAATGTAGTGCACTGGAATTCCTACATGCCACCTATGATTTTGTGTAATGTACTACCTCTGTTTCTAAATATATGTCTTTGTAGAGATTCCAATATGGACCACATACATATGTATATAGATGCATTTTCGAGTGTAGATTCACTCATTTTGCTCTGTGTGTAGTCTATAGTGGAATCTCTAGAAAGACTTATATTTAGAAATGGGAGAAGTATCATGTATGACATCTACGTACATCTCTAATTTAGCAGCCAGTGGTGGAAATCATTGTCTGCACAATGTGATTAGTGGTCAAAAATCCTAGCAAAGCACGCTGGCAGGCACACAACAATACAAGAGAGAGAAACACACTTACAAGATCATAGCAATGCCTCAGTGCAGGATCTTGGTTGACCAAGCTGTTAGATACAGAAGAAACATCATCCCTGTAGTTTTTGCTAGCTGCATAACATGTAACAGCGACCTGTTAGTATATTTGAAGTACATCCGGCAGGTGATGCTGGACGGGTTTAAAGGTGAAAAGTACCTAGGCCGTGGAGGGTGCTTGGCATCTTGCCAGATGGTGGGAATCAGGTTAGAAATGTCAAGGGTGATGACGTTGCGCTGGCTGTCAGGGTCCGGTAAGGAGATCTAGAACCATCGAGTAGGGTGTTTGTGGAGTGGCTCTGGTAGGGTGGACTACGGTGTGGGCGAAGCGGATTTGAGGCCATGGATGAAGGCGTCGATGAAGCTGCTCCGGTGGTTGGGTTTAGGATGGTGTCGACGATGCGGATCTGCGGCCGTGGATGGGGCGTTATAAGCTGCTCTGGTAGGTTGGACGAGGGTGTGATGAAGCGAATCTGAGGCCGTGGACTTGTGCGTTGGCAAAGTGGCCTCGGTAGGGTAGAGAATGGTATATGCGAAGCTACTCCGATAGGGTTGAGTATGGTGTCGGCGAAGCGGCTCCGGTAGGGTTGAGGAAGGTGTTGGCGAAGAGGATTAGAGGCTGTCGACGGGGGTGTCGGTGGGGCGGCTCCGGGGGTGTGGACGAAGCGTCTCCGGTGAGGAGTACGAAGGAGCCGCTGCAGATGCGCTGTGGTTGACGAGATTACCGGCGAAGCAGATCCGGCGCCGTGGACAAGGCCAGCACTGAATGGGTTGTGGTACAATGGTGGATGAGCAGTCTACTTGTTTCTAGGGAAGGTGGGAGGGGTAGATGCGGCCGCAGAAGTAGATCCAGCAAGGTGGATGCCGCTAGCAGTGAATGGGCTCTTGTACCCAAGTGGATGAGCAGCCTAGGGTTTCAAGAGGGGAGGGGTAGAAAGGCCGATGAAGTACGGACGGCGTGATGTAAGATGCTCTGGTGCTGTGGAGTTAGTCGTTTTTGCGGGAGGGAAGAGGAAGTGGGTGTGCCGTGTGGTGGGGGGAACCGGAAGTTACCAAACCAGCCCCGACCTATTATGTAAATGAGGGCCGTATTGTAACTATTGTTCTCCGTGCACCAAGGACAAAAGTGGAATTTAGCATGCTAAAGACGAGGTGGCGGAAATTTTAGAAGGAGGTGGGAGCTTTTGCCGCCCGCGGGATCGTTCGTATCCAGTTTCAACTTATTTTGGACAGTGCTAGCGGGAAGGTCATGCGATATTGTGTACACAGGGCACACGTCAGCAGTTAATAACTGGTATGAAGTCCACCCCAAAAAAAAAGACAATAACTCGGGATGGTGCACTAATAACATGGACATTCACACGGGCGCGGTCAATCGTACGGGTGTAGAGGCGCGTTCACAAAAACAGGATCAAATGCTCAGTCTATGTATTTCTCATGTAAATATATAATTTAGTGCCATTGGTTATTTACTTTAAACATAATGCATTGACGTGTTATTGTAGAGGCACACAAAAAGAAATGGATATTGTAGTCCCACAAAAAAATGGATATTGTAGTCCGCTACTTAAAAGTGTTACCTCATATGATTACATAGCCTCCATGTCATAAATTGTGTACCCATTGAATTCATATATGAATATTACATATACTAGTCCAAATGCTCGTGCGTTGCAACGGGCAAAAAAAGTGTGCATCGTACGGCATTATGTGCCATTTTTTATATCCAACTCCAACAAACGTTAAATACAGTTACTCTCATCTCTAGTAATATTATTATGAAAGTAAAGTTGTTTCAGTAAAATATAAAAAATACAAATATCTAGATTCAAAAATGGAGGAAAAATAATAGATTTTCTTGCTTTTAGCAACTTGTGTGTCTAGATGATCTGAAAACTACGACTCCAGTGACCTGAAGATATAGAAAAAGTTTGATTATTCAAATATGAAGGAAACTTCTGTCAAACTTGAAGGACATGTGGTGTGTAAGTGTCCACTTAGAAGTGTGCAAGGAAGGCGTCCCGTTACTATGCATGCGAGATTAGGGTGTGGGGGCAGCAGGAAGGAAATACATACGCAATACTTACAAAGATGAACATTTGAGAAATTACTCTTTAAAATCGCCTATCTCTTTTTTCCATCCATTGCAATTCCATCAAATATCTATTTAATTCCGGTCTCTCTTTTCTAGTACTTTCCATCAATCCGGGTGGTTGGCTGCGTATTATAATTGCCACCATGCATGCCAGAATTTCGGGTTCCTCTTTCCCACTAATTCCCTCCATCAACGGTGTGGCTGTGTGCCTATTTTAATTGGGTCTTTTTAATCTCCCAAGAATTCCATCAATCCTGAATATTAATGCGCTTCCTTCTTTTTAGGGACTTTCTTATAATTTCCCACGCGCACGCTGCCCATCGAATCTTTTAATCTTCCAATAATTCCTTCCAAAGATGAACATTTGAGAAATTACTCTTTAAAATCGCCTATCTCTTTTTTCCATTCATTACAATTCCATCAAATATCTATTTAATTCGGGTCTCTCTTTTCTATTAATTTACCATCAATCCGGGCGGTTGGGGGCATATTATAATTGCCACCATGCATGTCTGTCGGGGATATACCCCGCGGCGTAAACCGACCGGAAGTATAACCCAGCCAGACTTGGCGGTTTACTTGAGACCCGGCTGATACTTGGCGTTTCATTTGTAAAGCCGCCCGAAGATTAATCACTCACTGGTGACCCGGCGGGCGGGTCAGACGGATGACAAGGCCCAAGACCCAGAAGGCCGGTTCATGTTAATGGTGGGCCGGTTTATGAGGAAAGCACAAGGAATATTATCCTACAAAGGAAGCAAGACTAGGACTCCACTTGTAATAGAGTAATCCTAATCTAACTAGGACTAGTCATGTAACTCGCCCCTTCAACATATATAAGGAGGGGCAGGGCTCCCCAAAGAGGGACAAGCAAGAAGAAACAATCTCTAGGGCTAGACACAAAGAGCCGGTTTACCGGCGACTCTCTCATGATGATAATGAGACCTAGCCTCAAACAGCATGTAGGGCTATTACCGGATGATGTTTCCCGGGGCCCGAAGCTGTCTAAACCCTTGTCTTGTGTTGCGTATTTCGATTTCGATCAACCCCTCTCAAGCTACTACATAGGTGCGCTGGCCTCACGACTAAGTCCTCACTCTAGGACATCTGACGTGACAAATCCACGACAGTTGGCGCCCACCGTGGGGCTCGCGCACGGTGGTGTTGAGTTCTTGAAGGGATCTCATCTAGGGATCGTCGAGCTTGTGTTTTTCGTCGGATGAGGAAGATCCGCCAAGTTGGTGTTTTTGTGATCAGGAACATGATTAGCTTTGGAGCTGACAAATACGAGATTAATCAGAACAGAATTGATTTTAGGGTTTGTGTGTGCCGCCCCGTGCGTGGCTCGGCGACTCGCCGAATCTGAAGACCGATCAATATCTGTTGTTGTGCACCGTAAGATTGGAAAGTAGCCGACCTAGCCAATTATGCTGCGATGTACTTTATGCTGGTTAAAGTCTTGAGGCGACAGCGATGGAGCAGTTGACCAGGAGATTTGATAGATCACTGTTGCTACTAATTGTGGGAAGGGACCTGAGATGATTTGTTATGTTGTTAATCCAGAGATGATTTCCAACTGAGCTTGATGCGTTGATCTGCTATCCGAAAGTTGTTGCCGTTGTTTTCCTATGTTCACAGCTGTTGCTACCCTTCTGCTATGGTCAAACACGAAGAATCTCAAGCCAACTCCTTGAGTCACCTTGAGACTCGGGGGCTACAATGATATGATTCAGCTCTATGCCGGTTTTCAGTGAAGTCAAGAACCCCAGGACGATGGAGGGAAAGATAACCCGGTCCCGGAGGCTACTGTTATATTGATGAAAATTTAAAGGCCGTCAGAAAATTTCCGGCTTAGAAAGTATATGACAGTTACAAAATCCCGGCTCAATGAAGAAGTTTCGGGTCATCAGAAAGAATTCCGGTTTAAAATCCTGTTCAAGGGAAATCAGTTTCGCGGAAGCTCTCAAATATCCGATTTACAATCTAGTTCAAGGGAAATCTGTCTCCTAGAAAGCTCTGAAGCGCTCAAATCTGGTTTAAAAATGTCCGGTTCAAAAAGGAATTAACTTCTCGCAAGTTCGAGTTGAAAGGCCGTCAGAAAATTTCCAGCTGAAAATGAAGAAATCCGGTTTGTTCATCTCAATCATATAAACTGAATACTCCATATATGTAGCCCCCAAGTGCTGGGTTGTCATGCTTGCAGCAACTAGGTGTTGGAATTCCGGGTTCTTCTTTCCCACTAATTCTCTCCATCAACGGTGTGGTTGTGTGCCTATTTTAATCGGGTCTTTTTAATCTCCCAAGAATTCCATCAATCTTGAATATTAATTCGTTTCCTTCTTTTTAAGGACTTTCTTATAATTTCCCATGCGCACGCTGCCCATTGGGTCTTTTAATCTTCCAATAATTCCATCAATCTTGGATCATTCAATAAGCACTTTCCTTCTTTTTGAGGGCCTTCTTAATTCTCCCATTAAAGCACGCAGCTGACCACTTCACTTCCAAGTCTCTTAGTTCTTTCTAGGGATGAACGGGCCCATTGTTACCATCTTCTCCTTTTTAATCCTCAAGGCGGCTTATTGATTTGAATTCGTAGTTGTATATAAATTGGTGTTATTGCAGGTAAAGACGCGAGGTGGTACTATATATAAAGAGCTGAGACTCTGTTGTTTACACAACAATGAGATAGGTCAGTTGTACCATGTAATTTTATGCAAACGCAGGTTGCGAGTTCGATTCTGGCTGTCGCATCTTTTTTTTTGGAAGCAACTTAGGCCTCGAGCAACGGCCCAACTTGGCCCATATCCGTGGCCTGAATTACTTTATTTAGTGGAAAGGTCAAGGTGGGTCGGATGTACGAGATGGGAGGATGCTCAATACGTAGGAAACGTATAATTAGTACCACCTCGGATATATAAAATAATACAAACGAAGTGGACCGACAACGGACGGACGAAAAACGGACGAAATTACGATGGTAAGAAGCAATAGCCCCTTTATTAGTAGGTATAGATATAGATTACTTCATAATAGAACCTTAAAACATCCAAGACTAATGAATTTGAATGCAAGACTAACAATGGTGGATGTACATGCTAGCTACAGTGGTTGTTTGAAGAAACATCACTGTAACTTTGGCATGCACAATTGAAAAGGATTATTTGGAAAAAATGTGATATGTGAGTGTCCAATCTTTATAGCATTGAATCGATATTGTATCTTTGGCCACGATATGAAGTAGATATTGATTTATGTTCAAGCGATGCACGTCCACGATCGCTAGATAGTGATACGTGAATGAATTGTGTAATCTCTCTCACACGCATACATATCTCATTTCTCCGTGGTCATCAGAGTCACACACGCGCACTTCGTGTATTTCTCTCCCGCTGTCAAGGTTAGAATTCGTCTTTCTACCCCATCCTACAAGTCTCTCACACAGAAATACACACGCTCTCTCTGGCGAACACGCCCACCCCTTTAATTCCACCCACCCACCGGCACTAATGTCTCAAAGTATAATTATGTCTCGCACACATATGCCTAAGGTTAACTCGAGTCCCGGAACCATATGAATACATACAATGGGATTCCAGTAGAGCACCTTTTGTTTTGAGATTTCGCTCGCTCCCTCTCTGTCTCGCACACACACAAACACACGCGCGTAGACATTGTTTCTCTCTTCATTTTTTTCGGCACTTGCATGCAAACCGCTTGTTTATCTCCGTGATGCTTTAAGTATGCCTGAAACACATGCTATCTACCTATCCCTTAATATATATATGTGTCACACAAACTCCTCCCTATATCTTAGTGTCACTGCCCCCCCCCCCCCATACCCACGAACACACACTTCCCGACACCGAAGGAGTAGGGTGACACCTTGATCTTGATACTAATCTATATACTGGCTTCTCTCTCAAACACACACACACAGACACTCGATACGCCTTTCTCTCCCCCCCTCCCCACCCCCAACAATGACAGCAGAAGGGTGACAACTCGACCTTGATCTTAATCTATCAATTGGCTTCTCTCTCAAACACACACACACATACACACACATACACACACACACGCTAGTTGTGTCTCCGTGCCTCGCTCACACACACGCGATACTTCTTTCTCTCCGTAGCCCCCTCGATATGTAGACTTCTCACGCGCACACAGCTGTAGTGACGATGACGCTGAACCCAGTGTGCCTTGTTTTTACCAGCCTCATGTGATAGTGTTCACCCTGTTTTCTGTTAATTAACAAGGCAACCTTTTCTTTGTTACTACTAGTGAATCTGAGATCATTTGGGGCAGACATAAAATATATCACTTCAACCCAATTATCGCAGTAACTATTTAAAAAGAAACTAGCAACATGCCCGCGCGTTGCACGGAACATCAAGATGCATTTATATGAGTAGTTTATCTTGTGAGAGAAAAGGATGAACGTGGGAACGCCTTATTTGCAAATGTGGAGAGGGGTCTGGGTATCATTTTGCAAAATTGCATAGTTTCCTTCCTGTCCGTCAGATATAAATCGGACGACCTATGTTGCAGGATGGCAGGCACACCATCATCACCAACTCTGTTTTCTACTCCCACATTCCTAAATATTTGTCTTTTTAGAGATTTCAACAAGTGACTACATACGGAGCAAAATGAGTGAATCTACACTCCAAAATATGTCCATATACACATCTGCATGTGGTAGTCCATTTGAAATCTGAAAAAGACAAATATTTAGGAACATAGGGAGTATAAGAGTAGAGATAGAGATATATCTCCAGCATCATCCACAACGAACATCTGCTGGACTGGTTAGCACTGGATGCTCGCAACGCGATGACCTGAGTTCGAATTCTGTGTTTAACTTTAGGTTTTTATATTATATATTTTTTAGTATATACTTATTTTGCTACTATACTTTTTTTGCGGGAACTTTCGCTACTGTACTGACAGTGTAACCCACAGAGTACTTAGAATACAAGATTGAGGATGGATTTGTTTCTTTTTAACTTTCTGTACGAAGCTGTAGCCACCCTACAAGTCATGTACGCTGTACATGCAATTAAGTTTTTATAGAGGGAGAATCATACACGCAATTAACTCAAATGGACTGGATGTGACTCTATTATTTCTAGCATAAGAGCATCTCCAATGGCAGCCGGCAAATTTCCTCCCGCTTCCTTCCGCGGAGGACGACATCCAACGCCAGCGGCATACATTTTCACAACTCTAACCAACCAGAGGAAATTCGTGCAAACACAGGGGCTGATTTCATACAAGCATGAAGGATTTCGTATAAAAAAGCTGGATCATCATATAAACATGATGGATTTCATTACATTCACATGAACTATGTGGCACTAATCCGACACTCGTGGTATAATTAATACCTAATCTAAATGGCCGCCCGCGGATCCCTATGTCTTCCTCATGTCCGCCAGACATTTGCGGGGTCGACGAAAGTCCTCGGAAGAGACGAAGCAGCAAAGAAACCATCTGTATACGCAGACGCCGCCTTGGTGGTGGCCTTCATGGGACCCAAGTGGCGGCGACCTCCCTTGTTCTACTTCTCATCGATGATGGTGGCGGACATGGAGAAGTTGGCCACCGACGCGTCGCTCCCACCCGGCTTCCGTCTCTGCCTGGATGGCGCTGCCGCAGGCACGGGAAGCGCGGCCACCGCAGACACAGGTGGCGCAGTACGACATGGCAGCGACAATGCCCGTGCCGCTGTTCTCGCCGCTGTGTCGGCATGGAGCAACTCGCCACTCCTCATTGAGCTGAACTGGAGCGGCGAGTTGCTGAATCACGCGCCGGCTTGGGGCGGCAACTGGCTCCGTCGGGCCAAGCGAGGTTGGTGAAGCACCGAGCGGCCTCGCTCGTATCCGGAGGGCTCGGCAGGCCACCCAGCCGGGTAGTATGTCGGAGAACGACTCCTCAGAGGCCATCAGAAGAATGGAGAAATGGTGAAGGGGGAGTTGGGGAGCGGCGAAGAGCTGTGATTCTTGCCTGCTTTCTGGCCTCGTTTAAATAGAGGCCGGACGGTAGGAGCTTGGCCAGCGTCTGTCCTCGTTTAAACTGAGTGCGGATGGGAGGAGCTCGGTCAGCGTTGCGTTTAATTCCGGCCCGCTCATGAACGGATGTTTGGCCGGAGTAGGTTTCTCGGTTTGCATGTGAGTTTAACGGAGGCGTTTGATGGAGGCGAGGAGGCGTGTTCAGCCGGGCGTGCAACGGGCGACGTAATACTATTCGATTTGACAGCTACTAGTAAACCAGGACAGTTCTCGATACGGCTTTAATGCAGACGAGGGAGGGGGTAGCGGTTCCTGAAATGTTGAACGACCAATGATGCATCCTCCTTCAATTAGCATTCTGAATGCATGAGGGAAGTAATGGGAGGAGGACGGGGAAAAGAGGCAGCACGATGTGAATGCAAGGCAATTTGCACTCATATAAAGGCGCCCCTCCATTCCAATGCATCTACCACATCATACGCACCTAAGCACCTACACTAAACGCAAAAGTGCTCACTCCAGACCCATGGTGGCGATGCTCGCGAGCGGCCAGCGGCTGTGCCAGATGGTCCACGATGCCAACCTGCGGCATGGCACCGAGGATCATCTCCAGACGGTGTTGGAGACCGGCTGGTTCATGGCCACCGTCGATGCCAGCTACGACTCTCAGTTGGACCAGAGGATCGTTTCCACCATCAACAAGTTCACCGTTGTCAAGAAGCTAGCTGACGACATCGCCGTACTCCTCCAGCCCGCGCACCCAGGCTCCTCATTGCCTGCCACCCTAATCGGTCTCCATGGTGAGAACCTCTTTCAAGCACTGGTGGCCCTGCGACTACCCGCCAACGCAACAAAGAATTTCCACCTGGAGGTCGCGCTTGCCATGAGGCGCCTCGCCCTGCATGAATTCGTCGACCTACACATCCACGTGTATGAGGAAGTTGTGTACATATGTATCTACAAGGTCGGTGAGGATGCTACGATGTTGGCCATCATCAACCGGCTGGAAGCATTGGGCGCCTTTGTTGAGAAGCACCTTGACCTCGCCACAAAAGCCGCCGCTCCTAAGTTGCCGATCGGTGGCCCGACAAACTAAGTCGAGGAGGAGGAGGTCGTACGTTGATGGATGCATCTTTATTCTTGTCTCCTGTAACCACCACTATGATTGCTATCGTGGCCTTAATTCTTATTGTTCCATCGGTATTCTCGTTCCAGTCAATACAGACATGTGTGATCGCTTTGCTCACATTTGAAGGCAATTATATGCATCACTGTAACTAGTACTCCATGTGTCAATTTATAAGTTGTGCTTACCTTTTCCATCAACTTCGTGCAACGCACGGGCATCTTGCTAGTATCACTACAACATGTCGGGCCGCATGTGACCAAACCGACGATGCGCTAACCTAGCTACTACCCTGCTTATCTGGCGGAAAAAGCCCCGCCCTAGCGTTTCCAATCGTTATTTCTCTCTATCGATCGTGCCAAGGAGCAGAACCAAATGATACAATTTATACATGTTTCTCTACTCCTATAAAAGACTGAGTTGGTGATGGTGGTGTGTTTGCCATCCGTCATTTCTGACCATTAGATCTGCATCTAACAGCTGTGAGGTAAGTTGTGGCATTTTTGCAACAATAGCCCACTTCTCTGCTCCAATTTGCAGAAATCCCGTTATTATATTGAAAGCAACCACATCCCTTCGTCACCTCATCAAAACAACCTGAGAAATATATTTTGAGTGAAAATTAATATATTTTTGGTGGTATATATGTATATCCAAATAATAGTTTTTTCTTTCAAGTTTGTGAACAAGTACTATTCTACTTTGGATCGGTCGCAACGCACGGGCACATTGCTAGTAAAAGGAAAAGGCTTGCCGCGCTCGCGTCGCGCCCCCACACGCCTGGGAATAGGGAGTACTTCACGACCCGTCCGGTACGCCACATAGCTAGGGAGGGCGTGTTGCCTAGCATTTTCACTTTCATGTGGGACCGCAGTTGAGCAAACCGACTATCGGCAAACCGCACCCCGCCTGTCGTGTTGGAAAACAGAAACGAGGAGGGGAAGATCTAGCTGCAGCATGGAAGACAAGAAATTTGGTGTCATATGGGACTCGTTGATAGAGTAGGAGCGCTCCGTACTACTACTCCTACTACGAAGTTTGTACTACAACAACTACCACTATACAACTAGGTATGTGCACGGCACAACATCGTAGGAACAAAAAACGGGAAGATCTTGTCTTGGGTGATTTATCTTTTTTTCAGTCAACGTAGTATGAATAATATGTTGTGGGGGGCACCCATGAAGCTTATGTGGCTTGGTTGCATGGCTAGGAAAGGCTAGAGAAAAATAAATAGATAATGTGTTTAGGGTGCACTCCACTAAATAGATACTTTCGATCCATTGCAACGCACGGGCCGACACACTGATAGTAGTAAGAAAAAAATTCCGGGTTTGGCACGAATTCATACTGAGGGAGCACCACAAGGCCTGGCACAGGAGGTACATTTCCCTCTCGGGGCCCACGGGACCGAGCTTCAGCAGCTTAGTGCACTAGCCTTTGAGTCAATGACATGTGGACCCTAAATGCGGCTGGCCCATATGTCATTCTCATGAAAGCAAAGCGGCGGTGGGACCGAGAGGGGTGAGGCAAAGGTCGGTGGATGTGTGATGTCATTGGTTCGAGCGGCGTCGGACGAGGCTGGACTGCTCCCCTCCCATGCTCCGATCCGTACTCCCGCACCACTAATTTTAGTCCAACGGTTATAATAGATTTCCTCGTGTGGGTCATCTATAGCCTCAAAGAAAGGTAAACAAAGGTCGTATTTCCAGGAAATAATTTCCTGCATGAACCTGTACACACATGCAAGACTCTTTCCTTTCCTGCTCGTCCTCCTCCGAATCATCAGCTGTGTTGACAATGCCGGTGCCAACGCCAGAGCGTCGCAACAGGTGCCTGCCTAAGCCATGTAGCATGCTGCGGCGCCAGCGAGTACCACCTCCTGCACGCCAACATCAGCGTCTAGGCCATGCACATGCAGGTGCTCCTGTGGTATTTTACCCGCATCTTCGACTGCAGTACCACACTGATCGTGGACGAGACCATGGAGCTTGTGGCTAAGAGAAGTCTCTGCCCGGCCGACGCATGTCGAGGTGCTTGACTGTTGTGACATACCGCACGACATTTACTAGCTCACGCTCCAGATGAGCGGCAGGGTGCTGCTCCCGATCGTCAGTGGTGCAGTGGCAACGATCGCCAGGTGGGTGCTCGGGCGGGAGCCAGTGATCTACCCGGGGCAGATAGCTCGACTTGGGCTCGAGATTCCGACCGCTTGCACCGTCCCGAGGATGTACCAGTCAGCGACGAGGCTGGAATGCTGGATACATATAGGGGTGTGCTCGTGGGCGGGAGCAACCTGCTCAACGGATACCGGTTTGCGAAAGTGATGTACTCGACGTTGAGCTAGTGAGCCTGGAGGCGTTCCTACCGTCGTACGTTGACGCGCGGCTCAACGGCGTGCGACCACGTGCCAGCGTAGGTCCGCTACGGGGAAGCGGCAGCGGTGTGGTTCGAGATGCCTAGCTGGCAGTTGTCGCGGCGGCGTTCATGAATCGCTCATTCGAGATGAACCGGCCGGTGGTGGCTTGGCCGCGGTGAGGGTGCCACAGCTGGACGTCGGGCCGTTATGAGGCGTAGATGTCCATGGATGGAAACTATGACAATTTTGCAAAAATATACCCACACCCCTCTCCACATTTTCAATAAGGCCTTCCCTCGTTCATCCTTTTCTCCCACAAGATAAACTACACATACAAAGGCATCTTGATGTCCCATGCAACGCACACGCATCTTGCTAGTAAGAAACAAATCTCGAGTTTGGCACGAGTTCGTGCTGCGGTAGCACCACAAGGCCTGGCGCAGGAGTTACATTTCCCTCTCGGGGCCCATGGGACTGAGCTTCAATGCCTTACTACACCTGCCTTTGAGTCAATAACATGTGGACCCAATAGGTGGCTGGTCCACATGTAATGCTCCCGAAGGCAGAGGGGTGATACGTCTCCATCGTATCTACTTTGCCAAACATGTTTGCCCTTGTTTTGGACTCTAACTTGCACGATTTGAATGGAACTAACCCGGACTGACGCTGTTTTTAGCAGAATTGCCTTGGTGTTATTTTTGTGCAGAAATAAAAGTTTTCGGAATGACCTAAAACTTCATGGAGAATATTTTTGGAATTTATAAAAAATACTGGCAAAAGAATCAAGACCAGGGGGCCCACACCCTGTCCACGAGGGTGGGGGCGCGCTTGCCCCCCTGGGCACGCCCCCTGCCTCGTGGGCCCCCTGGTGCTCCACCGACCTCAACTCCAACTCTATATATTCATGTTCGGGGAGAAAAAAATCAGAGAGAAGGATTCATCACGTTTTACGATACGGAGCTGCTGCCAAGCCGTAAACTCTCTCAGGAGGGCTGATCTGAAGTCCGTTCGGGGCTCCGGAGAGGGGAATCCGTCGCCGTCGTCATCATAAACCTTCCTCCATCACCAATTTCATGATGCTCACCGCCATGTGTGAGTAATTCCATCGTAGGTTTGCTGGCCGGTGATGGGTTGGATGACATTTATCATGTAATCGAGTTAGTTTTGTTAGGGTTTGATCCCTAGTATCCATTATGTTCTGAGATGATGTTCCTATTACTTTGCTGTGCTTAATGCTTGTCACTAGGGCCCGAGTGCCATGATTTCAGATCTGAACCTATTATGTTTTCATGAATATATGTGAGTTCTTGATCCTATCTTGCATGTCAATAGTCACCTACTATGTGTTATGATCCGGTAACGCCGAAGTGACAATAATCGGAACCACTCCCGGTGATGACCGTAGTTTGAGGAGTTCATGTATTCACTAAGCGTTAATGCTTTGGTCCAGTACTCCATTAAAAGGAGGCCTTAATATCCCTTAGTTTCCAATAGGACCCCGCTGCCACGGGAGGGTAGGACAAAAGATGTCATGCAAGTTCTTTTCCATAAGCACGTATGACTATATTCGGAATACATGCCTACATTACACTGATGAACTGGAGCTAGTTCTGTGTCACCCTATGTTATAACTGTTGCATGAAGATTCGCATCCGACCTAATTATCCATCACTGATCCAATGCCTACGAGCTTTTCACATATTGATCTTTTCTTAGTTACTTTACCGTTGCCACTGTTACAATTACTACAAAACTGCTACTGTTACTTTTGCCACTGTTACTATTACTTCCAGACTACTTTGCTACCAAATACTTTGCCGCATATATTAAGTCTTACAGGTGTGGTTGAATTGACAACTCAACTGCTAATACTTGAGAATATTCTTTGGCTCCCCTTGTGTCGAATCAATAAATTTGGGTTGAATACTCTACCCTCGAAAACTGTTGCGATCCCCTATACTTGTGGGTTATCAAGACTATTTTCTGGCGCCGTTGCCAGGGAGCATAGCTCTATTCTTTGAGTCACTTGGAACTTGAAAGACGAAAAAACCAAGATTTATCCCTGAACTACGAGGGGAGGTAAGGAACTTCCATCTAGCTCTGTACTTGATTCGCCTTCTATTTTGAGTAAACTTGCGACACCTAAACCTGCTTCTGTTATTAATTCTGATATGTTGCATGTTATTGATGATTCCACTTCTGCTATGCATGATACTTATGATGAAACTACTTCTATGCTTGATAATACTGTGCCACTAGGTGAATTTCTTGATGAACAACTTGCTAGGGCTAGAGAGAATGGAATTATTGAAACTGATAATATTGATGAAAGTGATGATGAAGATTCTCCCCCTAGATATGAATTGCCTGTTGTGCCCGAAGGTTATATTATGGATGAAGAAACTGCTATAGACTTTCTTGCTTGCAATGATAGAGATGATCTTAAGAAATTATTAGCTCAGCTGAAAGAAAAATCTTTGAATGCTAGAATGAAATATGACATTGCTTTTGCTACTTCACCTATCTGTATTTTCGATAAGGATTATGATTTCTCTGTCGATCCTGATATAATTACCTTGGTTGAATCTGATCCTTTTTATGACTATGAATCTGAAACTGTTGTGGCACATCTTACTAAATTAAATGATATAGCCACCCTATTCACTAATGATGTGAAAACTCGCTACTACATATCCTTAAATTATTTCTGTTCTCATTAAAGGGTGATGCTAAAACATGGTTTAATTCTCTTGATCCTGGTTGTGCGCGTAGTCCCCGGGATATGATTTATTACTTCTCTGCTAAATATTTGCCCGCTCATAAGAAACAAGCTGCTTTAAGGGAAATATATAATTTTGTGCAAATTGTAGAAGAGAGCCTCCCACAAGATTGGGGGAGGCTTCTCCAATTACTTAATGCTTTGCCTGATCATCCTCCCAAGAAAAATGAAATACTTGATATCTTTTATAATGGACTAACCGATGCTTCCAGAGACCACCTGGATAGTTGTGCTGGTTGTGTTTTCAGGGAAAGAACTTTTGATCAGGCTGAATTGCTATTGAATAATATGTTGACTAATGAAAATAATTGGACACTTCCTGAACCAATTCCTAAGCCAACTTCGAAGAAAAGGGGTTTTCTATTTCTCAGTCCCGAAGATATGCAAGAGGCAAAGAAATCTATGAAAGAAAATGGTATTAAAGCTGAAGATGTTAAGAATTTACCACCTATTGAAGAAATACATGGTCTTGATAACCCGACACACGTAGTAAAGGTAAATTCTCTCTATAGATATGTTAAAGCTGAAATCCCGTCTACTAAGTTTGCTAGCCAATGCTTGGATGAGTTCGATGATTTTATTGTTAAACAAGAAAACTTTAATGCTTATGCTGGTGGACAATTGAAACGCAATGCTTATATGATTGAACACTTGAGTGATTATATGTCTAGAGTTAAAGGTGAACTCAAACTTATTAGTGAACATGCTTCTATGGTTACCACTCAAGTAGAACAAGTGCTTAAAGCTCAGAATGCTTTGCTCAATGAATTAAATAATAAGAAAAATGATAATGCTATTAGAGTTGTGACTAGAGGGGGTAGAATGACTAGGAACCTTTGTATCCTGAGGGCCACCCTAAGAGAATTGAGCAATATTCTCAGAGAATTAATGTGGATGCACCTAGTCCTTCTAAAAAGAAGAAAGAGAAAAATGATAGGACTTTGCATGCTTCTAGTGAACCTGTTGTTGACACACGTGAGAATCCCAATGATATTTCTATTTCTGATGCTGAAACACAATCTGGTGATGAACATGAACCTAGTGATAATGTTAATGATGATGTTCATGTTGATGCTCAACCTAGCAATAACAATGATGTAGAGATTGAACCTGCTGTTGATCTTGATAACCCACAATCAAAGAATCAACGTTATGATAAGAGAGACTTTGTTGCTAGGAAGCACGGTAAAGAAAGAGAACCATGGGTTCAGAAACCCATGCCCTTTTCCTCCTAAACCAGCCAAGAAAAAGGATGATGAGGATTTTGAGCGCTTTGTTGAAATGATTGGACCTATCTTTTTGCGTATGCATTTGACTGATATGCTTAAGATGAACCCTTATGCTAAATACATGAAGGAAATTGTTACAAATAAAAGAAAGATACCGGAAGCTGAAATTTCCACCATGCTTGCTAATTATACTTTTAAGGGTGGAATACCAAAGAAACTTGGAGATCCAGGAGTACCAAATATACCATGCTCCATTAAAAGAAACTATGTTAAAACTGCTTTATGTGATCTTGGAGCCGGTGTTAGTGTTATGCCTCTCTCTTTACATTGTAGACTTGATTTAAATAAGTTGACACCAACTGAAATATCTTTGCAAATGGCCGATAAATCAACTGCTATACCTGTCGGTATTTGTGAGGTTGTGCCTGTTGTGGTTGCAAACGTTACTATCTTAACGGACTTTGTTATTCTTGATATTCCCGAGGACGATAGTATGTCTATTATTCTTGGTAGACCCTTTTTGAATACTGCAGGGGCTGTTATTGATTGCAACAAAGGCAATGTCACTTTTCATGTTAATGGTAATGAGCATATGGTACACTTTCCGAGGAAACAACCTCAAGTCCACAGTATCAATTTTATTGGAAAAATTCCAACTATTACTATTGGAGGTCTTGAATTTCCTCTTCCTACTATCAAAAAGAAATATGATATTCTTATTATTGGGGACGTGCATATCCCCATTGAGGTAACCTAGTGCTATTCGAAAATTCTCCGGTTGCATGCGATTCGGAATGAGTTTGTTAACAAGACTTGATCAACCTTGTTAGTGGATTCCTTTTGATGAGCATGAGATGGATGAAGTTAGAAAGCACAACTCTCTGTACCCTCTTTTTACTTTCTGTTATTTAGATTAAATAAAGCAAAAATAGTATTTTCTGTCAGTTTTCTGAATTATCCGTGCAATAAAATAATACCCTGAAAATAAAAGTTCTCCATATGCCCTGAAATTGAAATATGATTTTTTTTGTAAAATATTTAAGAATATCTGGCACCGAGAACACATCATGGGAGCCACCACCTGGCCACGAGGGTCCAGGGCACGCCCACCCCCTTGGGCGCGCCTCCCTGCCTCGTGGGCCCCACATGGCCCCCCTCCACTTATTCCAGCACCCACACACTTCGTCTTCCTCCAGAAAAAATCACCACACAGCTCAAACTCGTGTTCTAGCACGTTTTACTGCGATTTTTGATCTCCTTGCTCAAAGCTCCAATCACAAAACTGCTTTGGGGGATTGTTCTCCGAACGTCGCTGTCGCCGCCGTTCGCTGCCCACGCGCTCCCCGCCATCCCCTCGACTACCCTCGTGCTTGCGAGCTCCGCCACGTCGCCTGCTACCTCTCCATCAAGCCACGCGACGCCGGACGCCCCGTGGAGCCGTCATCGTCGTCTTCTTCATCGCCGGCCGCCCGAGATCGCCGTCAACGCCCCATCACCGTACGTCCTTTCGCGAGCCCGCTGAGCACGCCGCTGGATCCGCTATGAGCTCCTGCTCCAAACCCCTCTTCTCCCCTTGTTTTTGTGCGCTCTAGCTCCGTTCCCCGCCATGGCCGTAGCTCCTCTCCGCCGTTCATGTCGCCGCCATAGCCAAGGCCACCGTAGCTTGCGCCCGCGCATGTTCCCGCGCTCAGCAGCCTCCCAGAAGGCCAACACCGCCGCCCGCACCTCCTGCCGTGCACTGCAGCACCGCGCGCGCACCTGGCCATGCTTCGGCCGCCGCCTCGAGCTAGTTTCTGGCGAGCTCCGGCGCCCCCGCAGCCTCCCGCTTGCTCCCCTGGATGCGGGCGAGCCCGGGCTACGCCCCGGTGGTCTCAGACGCCGCCCCCGTTGCCCGTAACGCGGACACTGCCGTGTCCCGTGGTCGTCGGCGATGACCTCGCCGGCCTGACAGGTGGACCCCACCGGCCAGGAGATTAGTTTAGGACTAATCCCCCTTTAGAGACACTGACAGTGGGTCCCAGCGCCCACTGATCTTTAGCTAGGCTAAATAAACCCCCTTTTAACCCTGTGTCACTGACGTGTAGACCCCACACGTCAGGTTTGACTGGTCGTGCTATTGACTTGCTGACGCAGGCATGACACAGTGCTGACGCGATAAATGATTTTATGGATTATTTCTATTTTGGAAATCCCAGAAAATGTTCAACACTTCAAAAAATCACGGAAATTCAACCGTATCTCAGTTTGAAATAATTTATATATGAAAAATTATCAGAAAAATGCATTCTATCCATCTGCACCATTTTCATGCATGACAAACCAACTTATACCTACTTATATGTGAAAACACATTAATGGCTTTTCAAGAGACTTAAGTTAGAGAAGGTTCAAATGCACTTCTTCCAAGTGAAATGCTAGATGCATTAGCACAAACCACATCGCATCTTCACGCCATGTTCATGCATAATATTGTTGCATATGCTTGTGTATTGATTGCCGACACCGTCCGTCTCGATAGGTCCAGCTCGGAGACTGTTCCAGAGTACCTGTCAGAGGAGCTATCCCCCTGTTGATCTTCCAGGCAAGCAAAACCCCCTTGTTCATTCCGATACAATCCCACTCTCTCGCTCCTACTCTCTTTTATTGCGTTAGGACAACAACGATTCAAAAACTGCTACTTTATGCTGCGGTAGTTAAACCCATTCCTCTGCATGACCTATCATTGCCAAAGTAAATAGTTGAAACCCACTAGCATGTGTAGGAGTTGATTGAGCCATGTTGTGTTCCTACCATGCCATGCCTGCTATTGCTTAGAGTTGTGTCAGGTCTGATTCATTGGGAATGGATTGGAGGGTTATGATATGTTCTAATGCTAAGAGTTAAGTGTGTGAACACAATTTGGTAAAGGTAGCGGTGAGAGGCCGTACATGGTGGGTTGTCTCACTGGAACCGTCCTTAAGAACTGAGTTCTGTGTATGTTGTCCAATGACTAGCTACTAACACACATTGGGATCCGGGCGCTCCAAGCTCTCTCGACTTATTAACTGCCTTGATCTTTGTCCAGGAGTCGCAACTAGTTTCTGGTGTTTGTAGGTAGTGCTATTTTTCTACCAAGTGGCACCCGGCAGGGTGGGATTGGGACAGACTAGGCACAGTGGCATGGTGTACTAAGTGGCACCCGGATGGTGGGCTTGGGAACCCTGCTCACATCATTTGGGCCATGATGGAAACTTCGGCCATACTCCCTTGCGGATGGAACCCGAAAAGACAATAAACCTGGACTAGAGTCCTGCGTGGTTAGTTAGGTCGTGGCCAACACCCTCGCCAGGCTTCCGTTTGAAGGTTGCCAAGATACATGACGTGTACATGGCGGTAAGTGGCGAGAGTGTGTGTGAAGAAGTACACCCCTGCAGGGTTATCATGATCTATTCGGATAGCCGCGTCCTCGGTTATGGACTTCTTGGATGCTTACGTGGTACATAGACAACTTGAAGTGGATACTCTAAAATGCTCAAGACAAGTGTGAGTGCTATGGATGGCCTTTTCATGGGGAGACATGAATGAATCCATAGTGGTGTATTGATGTGGTGGTTAGTGGACTCGTGTGCGCTTTCTCACCTCAAAGAAGTTACTCGTAGTCGTAGAACAGGATAGCCACTAAGTCAAAGCTGGATTGCTGCAGCCAAACCCCACATTGCCTTCTTGATACTAATGCATGTATGATAGGATCTGATGTAAGTCTTGCTGAGTACCTTTGTACACATGTTTGCTTTATTTATGTTTTACAGAGGAGACATCGGTCTCACTAGTAGTTCATCATGGACTTCGACGAGTAGCTTGTTACCTCAGCTACGATGTTGTACCCTTGGGAGGTCTTGTAGATAGTCAGGCTTCTCAGCCTTTTTCGTTTGTAGTTGTCTGTACTCAGACATGATAGAGGCAAAGGTGTCCCGTCTTTCGATGAGATGATGGCTATCATTTTAGAGGAAGTCAACTTTGACGATCCGACTACGAACGTGTGAGGACGTCGCGCCATAGCAATCGCTAAGCCAACTCCGAGAGGTTATTGACCACGGCGGAGCACGATCAACCTGACCACGAAGGTCTGTTTCCTGCAGGCAAATGAAGAACAAGCAAGAAACTAAGATTGCAATATGGATATTGTGAATATAAGAGGAAAGCTTTATTGATCAAGGTGGGGTTCTGTGACGCCTTTGTCTGGTCGTTGAACACAAACGAAGTACGCGAAGTTGCAGCTATGCGAACTTTTAATCTAAACAAAACCCAGATTCTAAACGGTGCCCTAAGGGCTGTATATATGGAGGAAGAGGAGGGGAATTTCGTGGCCCTTGGGGAAGGCGTCCGAAACCAACCCTATCTCTTGTTTCCCCACACATATGGACTCTAAAAACCGCCTATACTTATGTATTTCGAAATTACATGGGCCTGGCCCAATAATAAGGTGACGCAGCACCTAGAATAGCCTTTGGACAAAATTTATGAAGTGGCATCTTGTATATTTCGTCCAAGGCTTTATGCACTCATTATAGTGGCTTCAAAGTCCTGAAATCATCACTTGTAACTCCGTTCTTGTTCCCCTTGCGCATGCCATCCTCTCCATGCTTGGTCTTGCTCCAGTGTTCATCCGTCTTATCCATGCCAGGCCCTTCATTTGTAAGCAAAACAAATGTATCCAATTTAGGCAGCATCATATTCTCATGAACATTAGAATCATTTCCAAGAAACGAAAGTACCTGAAAATTTAATTGGCGTGCGCGAGCTCTAGTAATTGGTCAAGTATATGTAGCAGTAGGGGCTGTGGGTGTAACTATGGTATTATGTGCTCATCATCCTCCCCTTCTTGAAATGAAGTCGTCCTCGATGGAAGCTCATCTTCCTCAACCAAATAGGGCTTCAAATCTGCAATGTTAAAAGTGGGACTAACCCCAAAATCTGCAGGCAGCTCAAGTTTATATGCATTATCATTTATTTTCTCTAACACCTTAAATGGACCATCAGCACGTGGCATGAGCTTTGATTTGCGCAGATCAGGAAATCTATCCTTATGCAAATGTAACCAAACAAGATCTCCAGGTGCAAAGACAACACGTTTTCTACCCTTATCTCCAGCAAGTTTATATTTAGCATTCATACGCTCAATGTTTTCCTTAGTTAACTCATGCATTTTTAATATCAATTCAGCACGTTGTTTAGCATCAAAATTAACCTTCTCCGAAGATGGAAGAGGCAACAAATCAATGGGTGCACGAGGTAGGAAACCATACACAATTTCAAAAGGGCACATCTTAGTAGTAGAATGCAACGAACGATTATAAGAAAATTCAATATGAGGCAAGCATTCTTCCCACATTTTCTTATTATTCTTCAAAACAGCCCTAAGCATAGTAGACAATGTTCTATTGACTACTTCAGTTTGACCATCAGTTTGGGGGTGACAAGTAGTACTAAAAAGCAGTTTAGTCCCCAACTTAGCCCATAAACATCTCCAAAAGTGGCTAAGAAATTTAGTATCATGATCTGAAACAATAGTATTTGGCACACCATGCAAGCGAATAATTTCACGAAAGAACAAATCAAAACCATTAACAGCATCATCGCTTTTATGACATGGTATAAAGTGTGCCATTTTCGAGAATCTATCCACGGCAACAAATATGCTATCCCTCCCCTTCTTTGTTTGAGGTAAACCTAAAACAAAGTCCATAGATATATCCTCCCAAGGAACACTAGGTACAGGCAAAGGCATATATAAACCATGAGGATTGAGTCGTGACTTAGCTTTTTCACATGTAGTGCAAAGAGCAACAATACGCTCAACATCCCGTCTCATCTTTGTCCAAAAGAAATGTGTAGCAAGTACGTCCTCCGTCTTCTTCACACCAAAGTGTCCCATTAATCCTCCTCCATGCGCCTCCTGCAACAACAAAAGACGAACAGAGCTACCTGGAATGCATAGCTTATTAGCACGGAACACAAAGCCATGATTAATAACGAACTTGTTCCAGGTTCTTCCTTCTTTACAATTCTGCATTACATCTTTAAAATCAGCATCATGCACATATTGATCTTTGATGGTCTCCAAACCAAATATTTTGAAGTCAAGTTGTGAAAGCATAGTATAGCGATGAGATAATGCATCAGCAATAACATTTTCTTTACCCTTCTTGTGTTTAATGACATAAGGGAAAGTCTCAATGAATTCAACTCATTTAGCATGTCTACGATTCAGTTTAGCTTGACTTTTAATATGTTTCAAAGATTCATGATCAGAATGTATAACAAATTCTTTGGGCCATAGATAATGTTGCCATGTCTCTAAAGTCCAAACAAGACCATATAATTTTTTATCATAAGTAGAATAATTCAGACTAGGCCCACTCAATTTTTTAGAAAAGTATGCAGCAGGTTTGCCATCTTGTAATAACACACCTCCTAATCCAATTCCACTAGCATCACATTCAAGCTCAAAAGTCTTATTAAAATCAGGAAGTTGGAGTAAAGGAGCATGTGTCAACTTAGCTTTCAATACCGTGAAGGCTTCTTCCTATGCGGTACCCCAAACAAAAGGCACATCCTTATTTGTAAGCTCATTGAGAGGTGCAGCAATGGTGCTAAAATCTCTCACAAAACGCCTATAGAAACCAGCGAGTCCAAGAAAACTCCTCACTCGTGTGACCGTTTTGGGCTGTGGCCAACTCTCAATAGCTTCAATCTTGGCTTTATCAACTTCAATTCCTTGTGGAGTAACAACATAGCCAAGAAAAGATACTCGGTCGGTGCAAAAGGTGCACTTCCCAAGGATACCAAACAAATGTGCATCACGTAGAGCAATAAAAACAACACGTAAATGTTCCAAATGTTTTTCCAAATATTTACTATAAATCAGTATATCATCAAAATAGACTACCACAAATCGTCCAATGAAAGCACCTAAAACTTCGTTCATTAGTCTCATGAAAGTACTAGGTGCATTAGTTAACCCAAAAGGCATGACTAACCACTCATATAAACCAAATTTAGTTTTAAATGTTGTTTTCCATTCATCTCCCAATTTCATATGAATTTGATGGTATCTACTATGCAAATCAACTTTGGAGAATATAGTAGAGCCATTCAATTCATCAAGCATATCATCTAGCCTAGGAATAGGATGACGATAACGAATAGTAATATTATTAATGGCTCTACAATCAACACCCATACGCGACGTACCATCCTTTTTAGGCACTAGTATAATAGGAACAACACAAGGACTAAGAGATTCGCGTATATAACCTTTGTCGAGCAGCTCTTGTACTGACGCATAATCTCCTTCGTCTCCTCTGGATTGGTATGGTATGGTGCACGGTTGGGTAGCGATGCACCGGGAATTAAGTAAATTTGATGTTCAATCCCTCGAATAGGTGGTAATCCCAGTGGCACGTCTTGTGGGAGGACGTCAGCGAACTCCTGCAAAATGTTAGTGACAGCAGGGGGCAAACAGGAAGGCACGTCCTCGAATGAAAATAATGCCTCTTTGCACACAAAAGCATAGCAAACAGATTTCCGAAAATCTAGCTCATCAATATCAGATTTGGTGGCAAGTAAAAATGCACTTTTCAATTTAATTTCAGAAGCAACACTAGATGGTTTATTATTAGGCTTCATTTGTTGCTCAAATTCTTTTGCCACAATCTGATTTTCACTCTTATTTTTCTCCTATTTTGCTTTATTAGCTCTATTAATATCACCTTTCAAAATGGAATCAGGAGTCATAGGAAGCAAAGTAATATTTTTATCCTTATGAACAAGAGTATACTGATTGTTTCTACCATGGTGTACAGAATTTTTATCATATTGCCATGGTCTACCAAATAATAAGGAACATGCTTGCATAGGTACCACATCACAACCAACATAATCAGCATATGTAGAGATACTAAAATGCACACGAATAGTACGTGTTACCTTAACCTTGCCGCTGTTGTTGAACCATTGGATGTAGTAAGGATGTGGATGTGGTCTTGTGGTGAGAGATAGCTTCTCCACCATCTCCATGCTAGCCAAGTTGTTGCAGCTCCCTCCATCTATGCTGACGCGAATAGAACATTCCTTCACAACTCCCTTTGTATGGAACAAATTATGCCTCTGATTTTGCTCAGCTTGTGTAACCTGCACATTCAAAACACGTTGAGCAACCAAACATTCATACCTGTCAGCATCTTCAGGAGCCATGTATTGCGTCTCATGATCAGAATAATCTCCACCATGTTTTTCATGTGTAATAAGAGCCAAAGTCTCCTCATCATAGTCACTAGCGGACTCATACCCACCATCCTCAGTAGCAATCATCACATGCTGAGATTTGCATTCTCTCGCATAATGACCTCTTCCCTTACAACGACGACAAATAATATCACATGTGTGCCATGTTGATGCCGTGGAAGAAGAAGAGCTCTGTGCAGGCCCGGCAGGTGTGCTCTTGGCAGATAGTGGTGGTTGTGCCTGCTTTCTTGTATCACAGTTGGAGGTGGCACTTCACGTTCAGCTTTACAAGCAAGAGGGAATAAACGAGTGATATTATTATACTCCTTATTATACTCGAGAATGGTCTGAATCTCTCTATTTAATCCACCCATAAAACATGCAAGCATAGCTTCATTATCCTCAACAATAGCACATCTAATCATGCCAGTTTGTAATTCCTGATAATTTTTTCTCTACATAATTTTTTCCTTGTCTTAAACGCTGCAATTTTTGAAGTAATTCACATTGATAATATGGTGGAACCCAACGAGTACGCATAGCAGTTTTCAGAGCAGCCCAAGTAGTTGGAATATTATTCGGATATAATATACGATATTCAGACCAGCACACACAAGCAAAACTAGTGAAAGCACAAAGTGCAACAGCAACACGTCTCTCCTCGGGATATTCTAAACATGTAAAACGTTGTTCGGTTTCTAACTCCCAAGTAAGATATATATCAGGAACATATCTACCCTCAAATGGTGGAATATTCAATTTCAGTTTAGGAAGATGGTCATGACCTCGTACCTGAGCTGGTGATGCAGCCCTACCATTGCGATTATTTGCATGTGGACGACCGGGTGCTGGTGGTTGCACGTAGTTCTGATTTTGATCAGCTTCATCCTCGTAATCTCCCGCATAATCATCCTCCTCATCATTAGCAGCAGGAGCCACAGAACTATCAACAGCAGCACCAACAGTTTGGCTAGGCTCAAGAGGGACACGACTCGCTCGGCGGAGGGCTGTTTCGCGACGTGGAGGTAGTCGTTGTTGGTGTTGTTGTGGCAGAGGTGCGGCAGGTGCAGCCGGTGGTGGTTGTGGAAGACGCGCAAGCACTTCATTAAATTTGTTATCGAGCTTTGTTTCGAACGTCTTCTCAAAGCCAGTTATCTTATCCATGGCCTCTTCAAAAAATTTCAGCACATCTTGCACCTGTTCAGTAATCATTTGCTGAAATTTATCATGCAACTCCTTATTCGTCATGTTCTCCCAGTCAGTCTGATCGACTTGTGATCCTGCCATGGGCCTCCTTTTATAGTCGAAAGGGGCTGCCATAGTGGCACACAGGAGGTGGAAAGGTCTCCTTTTATAGTCGAAAGGGGCTGCCATAGTGGCACACAGGAGGTGGAAAGGTCTACAGTGTTGCGAGCTTATCGCCCGTATTACAGGACAGGACGCATTTAATGCATCGCTTAGGTGTCCCTTAGCTTTATTGGGGACGGGAACGAGGCCTGTCCCGTCCGTCGCCACCTCGCCTTGCCTCGACACGCGCCCATGCCAGCTATGCGTGTGGCGCCATGTAGGCAGGCAGGCAGCTGAGGTGGCACGGTGGCAGGGTCTTCACGAAGATCTGCATGCCACCACGCAGGTGCTTGTCGAGTTGGTGTAGTGGTCGGCCGTCGTCACGCAGGTACCTGCTGATGACCCACAAGTATAGGGGATCTATCATAGTCCTTTCGATAAGTAAGAGTGTCGAACCCAACGAGGAGCACAAGGAAATGATAAGCGGTTTTCAGGAAGGTATTCTCTGCAAGCACTGAAATAATAGGTAACAGATAGTTTTGTGATAGGATAATTGGTAACGACCAACAAGTAACAAAAGTAAATAAAGTGTAGAAAGGTGGCCCAATCCTTTTTGTTGCAAAAGACAAGCCTGGACAAATTCTTATATAGATAAAAGCGCTCCCGAGGACACATGGGAATTATCGTCAAGCTAGTTTTCATCACGTTCATATGATTCGCGTTTGGTACTTTGATAATTTGATATGTGGGTGGACCGGTGCTTGGGTGCTTCCCTTACTTGGACAAGCATCCCACTTATGATTAACCTCTATTGCAAGTATCCGGAACTACAACAAACGTATTAAGGTAAACCTAACCATAGCATGAAACATATGGATCCAAATTAGCCCCTTACGAAGCAACGCATAAACTAGGGTTTAAGCTTCTGTCACTCTTGCAACCCATCATGTACTTATTACTTCCCAATGCCTTCCTCTAGGCCCAAATAATGGTGAAGTGTTATGTAGTTGACGTTCACATAACACCACTAGAGCATAGACAACATACATCTCATCAAAATATCGAACGAATACCAAATTCACATGACTACTAATAGCGAGACTTCTCCCATGTCCTCGGGAACAAACGTAACTACTCACAAAGCATATTCATGTTCATAATTATAGGAGTATTAATATGCATATAGGATATGAACATATGATCTTCCACGAAATAAACCAACTAGCATCAACTACAAGGAGTAATCAACACTACTAGCAACCTACAGGTACCAATCCTGGACTTGGAGACAAGAATTAGATACAAGAGATGAACTAGGGTTTGAGAGGAGATGGTGCTGGTGAAGATGTTGATGGAGATTGCCCTCTCCCGATGAGAGGAGCGTTGGTGATGATGATGGCGATGATTTCCCCCTCCCGGAGGGAAGTGTCCCCGGCAGAACAGCTCTGCCGGAGCCCTAGATTGGTTCCGCCAAGGTTCCGCCTCGTGGCGGCGGAGTCTCGTCCCGAAAGCTTGCTTATGATTTTTCTTCAGGCGAAAGACTTCATATAGCAGAAGATGGGCACCAGAGGGCCAACAGGGGGCCCACGAGGCAAGGGGCGCGTCCCCCCGCCCTCGTGGACAGGTGGAGGCCCCCCTGACGTATTTCTTCCGCTCAGTAATTTTTATTATTTCCAAAAATAACTTTCGTGGAGTTTCAGGACTTTTGGAGTTGTGCAGAATAGGTCTCTAATATTTCTCCTTTTCCAGCCCAGAATTCTAGCTGCCGGCATTCTCCCTCCTTATGTAAACCTTGTAAAATAAGAGAGAATAGGCATAAGTATTGTGACATAATGTGTAACAACAGCCCATAATGCAATAAATATCGATATAAAAGCATGATGCAAAATGGACGTATCACCTGCCCAGCTGGTTGAGCTAGCAGCTGCTTGGGGACGGTGGCGGAGTCTTCATCGACGCGGGCCTGGCTGTGGCCCCACTGACGCTCTCGACTAGGCCCTTGTTGGGGGCCCGGCAAGGGTCTTGCCGAGGTGTTGTAGTCGTCCCCGGCAAGGCGCTTGCCGGGGGTCTTGTGGATTTCCTCGGCTAGGATCCCGCCGAGGATCGCCGTCTTCTGGCCCTCATCTAATCTCACATGTTTATGATCTTGACAAAGATTTGCATGACACCGCGGAGGTGCCTTCCAAGCCCTAGTTCCAGTACAGTTCTTGGCGGCGTTTGGAACTCTTGGGCTCGAGGGTGGCTGTCACGACCGGATTTTCGGGATATAAATTCCCAGAAAAACGGCCTGTGTGGTCACCAGCCCCAGGATTACTGTTAGCTGATGAGGTACCAACTTGATACAAGAAAATCCAAGCAAGTACAAAAATATGTAGTACAAGACCATTGAGGCCTAGGAGTACAACACTTGGTTTCTAATGGTAGAGGGCGGAAGCGGTTGGATACATCTGCGTCTATGGGACTCCATTTCCCACAAGAACAGCTGACCAGGATGACTCCTATCTTCGCGAGGCTGCACATGTCAACACGTAGGTTCCGAGGTTGTCACCGCGATTCTTATCTCCAAGCGAGGAATCTGGCCAAGACAATAGCCAGGGACAAGCCAGTGAGTACGCTTGAATGTACTCGCAAACATTAAGAACACGGGTATAAAATATTAGGACATGCTCCGGATTATCATGTGATCACACGTCCGTCACGAAATATACGAAAAACCAAGATGCACACATATGGTTATAAATAATCCAAAGTAAAGTACTGGGTGCCAAACGAGGGTCTGAAAGACTCCTCAAGCGGAAACTGCAAGAATAGTAATACTGGTGCCAAACGAGGGTCTAAATGACTCCACGAGAGGAAACTGCAAGAATAATAATGCCGCAGTCGGGCGTCGGGGCGACACCACATAAAGGGCTTATAACAGGTAAATGAACAACAAGCATGCCGCAGTCGGGCGTCTGAGCGACACCACAGAAAGGGCTTATAAGAGAATAATCACGGTGAATATCCAGGAGGTAGGACCATCCCCGGAATACTCAAAAAAACATACATAATGTAAATGGTTAGTCCAAAATAATGAAGATCACAATCCATATGTGCCACAATCATAAACAATATTTAGTACAGTCGTTTCTCCATCCGAAAACCGATAATTTAGTCAAGCCGTATCTCCATCCGAATACCGTTACTACGATCCAGTTAGCCGTGTCTCCATCCGAATACCGTTACTGAGTTCTAGTTAAATCGTTCTCCATCCGAATACCGTTACTGAATTCAACTCAGACTGTGGTCCTTACTCAAGAACATGACTATCCAACAGGATGTATCCTCTGCAGAGGGAGTACCATTTTCCACGAGTAACGGGTTTACTTAGTCCCTCGGGACTAATTCCGTCTACGATCTTTTAATTGAAAACACGCCTGACCTGCACACACCAGTTTAACTCACCCGTGTCTGGAATCACCCACGACACCTGCCAAGCTAACTCTAAGTGGGGAGGCTACAACCTCGACGTAGCATGGGATCAATTTTCTATTCGCGCGCTCTAAGGGGGTGCCCCCCCTCTCGGTCCCAACCGGAAACACCCATGCCCCCTGACCAAGTGGCATGCCTACCGGAGGCCTCCGGTATCTTCCACTATGGCCCCTCTGTACGGTGTGTGCTTTGGTAGGGGTTGACAACTTACTGAACCATACCCTGTCCCCTGCAGGGACAAGTGGTGGTACCAACAAATAAGGAAGCTATTGATCAAGACACGGTCTACAACCGACTCAGGTGGCCCAAGAATCCTCCAACAATATTACCACTAGTGAAATAAATCACCACTCCTCGAGCCTCACCATGCCATACCGGGCATACTCGTCTCGACGAGGGACTAGGGACAAGCTCGTGTCTACCCAAGACCACGACTTTCCCGGCTTCCTACCGGTATGCATGAGAAGTTCACGAGGATGATCCAAATCGTTAGTGTATCCATTGTTGACCACAAAGCAACTCCAAAGTGTACTCATGTACGAGACTATATCGATACATAAGGCAAACGCATACTCCAAGTCAAAAGGTGTTGTGATCGAATCAGAACACCACAACAAAATATTATGCCAGAGTTCAGAAATTCTTGCCTTCAAGAGTATGCAAAGGATGCACTTTTTGGAGGCTTTCCCTTTTCTCCAAAATCCTATTCTGCAAAACATAAAAATAACAAATATTTCAAACACAGTACCAAAAGTTGTCTCAAATATTTTTGAAATAAATCTTAAATTAAACTAGATGAAATTTGAGAGAGGTAGGAAAAAGAATCAACTCATTTGGAGTTTTATTTTAAAAGTTAGAGCCAGTCAAAGTTTGGTCAAACCTCTGTTTTTAAATAAAACCAGAAAGGAAAACGATTCAGAAGGAAATACGCTTTCGCAGTAGAGGAGACGCACTCGGGAGTTATGCGCCTTCACTTTAACAGAGAGAGGACGGCCGCGCGAGTCACTGACAGTGGGTCCAGAGGGCCCACTGGTCAGGTTTGACCGTTCTTCCCTCCTTCTCCTCTCTTCTGCCCGACGGGAGCGGGGCTCGAGCGGTCGCCGTTGACGAGCGGCAGCGCCTCACGGGCATCCAAGGGCGGGGATGGAACGGCTAGACCGAGGCGGTCCCCTAGGTGGTTGTTGGGTCGTCGGAGGTGGAAGGAGTCGCCGGCGGCGAGCTGCGCGGCGGAGAGAGGCTACGGTGGCGAAGTGCTTTTTGTGCTCCGGTGGTCCCCGATCGAAGTTGGGTAGCTGGGCAGCTCCGCAAGGACCAGAGGGAGCTACTGGTGGTGCTGGTTGGGCGAAAGGGTGGCTGGTTGCGACGAATCGCACCGGAGCTTAGCGGCGGCCGAACTGGCCGGAGTTGGAGAGGATGGTCCTCTCCGGTCAATCTACTGCTAGGGGAGCTCTATGGGGAGGGTCTGATGTCGCCTGAGTGCTCGGAGAGGCTCGGGGTTCCCTTTAAATAGGCGCTTGAGGCTGGCTCCCGCGGTGGCCGAGGATAAGATCGCCGGCGACCACTTTCCTGTAGTGGCAGGGCATCGTGGCGGCGACGAAAGCGTTCCGACGAGCATGAGGATAAGCACGAGCTATTCCCAGGGGCAGCTGGCGCGCTAGCGTGGTTTGGGCGGTGCCGATCATGGCAGAGGCCACTGCCGACGCCGGCGTGCCGCCAAGGGCGTGGCCAGCGGTGCAGCAGGGCACCAGAGATGCCATGGAGCAGGGAGCGAGCTAGTGCGCGGTTCAGCGATGCAGTGGGGGCCAGGGACGGGTCGCGTCGAGTGCGGCAGTGCGGCGTGTCGGGTCAGTGCATGCGCGTGCAAAACGTGCGCTCTGGGCGCGCCCAGATCACGCACGGCAGGTGTTCGACGCAATAACAGTGTGGTCTAGAGCGCGAGGCTGGAGCTGGCACTGCACAGGACGGAGGTAGGGGTAGCAAAGCGCTCAGAGGACATGGTTGCTGGGTCATTGGAGCAAGTTCACAGTGCAAAGCAGAAAACATGCCTCAAGCTGACTGTGCACACCAAGTGTTCGACAGAATGCCAAGTGTACTTAGGCAACTCTTGGAGTGGCCAAAATCTCCAGATCAGGGTCTCTTTAGATGCAGGAGATGGTGGTAAGGTCACTTGGGCCAAACCAGAAACTTGTTAGTGCAAGTTTTGCAAAACTCCAGTTTTGGACAGAAAGAAAAAGGGTTTAAAGCATGCACTTCAAAACCTCCAATGAGTCCACTCTCCTGTACTTAAGGGTTTTGAAGGGAGGGCTACAAGTAGGAAAAAGCTCAGGGTTACTAGAGCAAAGAAAAGTAAGGTTGCAGTACAAATCACCAATTTGGACCAGAATGCAAAAGAGGTTGATCCACTCAAAGTTTTCAAAGAACATCACTGGGTTTTTGCTTGAAGATGAATTGTATGCATCCAATGACATCTCCAAACACTTGGAAGAATTTTTAAAGAAATATTTAAATGGGTTGTAGTGCAAAAGTGTCCACTGGACCAGATTGGAAAAGTTGGTGTAGAGCTCAAAATCTCCAATGGCCAGAAGGTATTTTTGCATAAAAGTGATGTGGAACCATCACATGACATCCCCAACTTTTGGTGGAAATTTAAATGCCTTTGTCAAAAGGTTGTAGTGCAAACAGGCTCCAAATGCAAAAGAAATCATTTTAAAGGAATTAAAGCTTTGAGGAAAAATAAATCTTGCAAAAATTAAATCCACTGATCAGGAATTGTTTTATAAAAGAGAGTATTCAAGTCCAATAATACTTTTGAAGGTTTTTTTTCCACTAGAGGCAAAAATCCAAAATCACAAAAGGTAAAACTTGACAAAAATGGAAAATTTTTATTTCCTGGCAACATTTTAATAGATAAAACAGGGCCAAAATTTTGGGGTGTCACAACACTACCCCCCTTAAGAAAAATCTCGTCCTCGAGATTTGTTAAAAAGCTGTTTTGGACAAGAACTGTTTTGAAATAAATTTGTTTTTATCAAAGAAATTCTTCAATTGCACAAAAACAAAACGGCTACAGTGAGAGGGCAATAAGTGGTGTAAAACCACAGTGTAGTACACTGGCGTAGTGTGGAAAAATCCACGGTTAGGGAAAACGAGATATTTCTACGCGGATACAGTAATTTAGAATAAATTCTAAAATACTAAAATACGCTGGTTGCACCCGAGAGCACAGTGCTCTCTTTGGCTGACTGGTGGACCCAGGGCCCACTGTCGGCCTCTTCTCCTACCTCTGGCTCTCTCTTCTCTCTCGCGCGTTCTCCCGCGCTTCCTCCACCGGCGATGCCTAGCTCGTAGGGCATCGAGGCCGTACCGTGGCAGTGCGCGGCATGCTAGCTGCCAGTGCAGCGTGCACTCACCTCGCGGGCCAGTGCGTTGTCGGCACTGCTCGCAGACTCGCCTCCGAACACCGGCGGTCGAGCGACGAGTGGCGCTGGTGGACCTCGCCCACCGTACACCGATCTCGGGCTATAAAACAATCGCGGTGCTCCTCTCTTCTTCCTCACACCCGGCCTTGTTCCTACTCCTCCTTCCTTCTCCTCCATTGCTGCTAGCAGGAGCTCGAGCCGAGGCTCTAATGGCGGAGGCAATGCCGGACTGGTATGTGGTCCTGGTGTGTGGAGGCTTGGCGGTGCTGCTGGGGTTCTCCGTGCTCCTGTGCGCGATGATCCTGGATGATCGTCGTGATGCTGTCGCACGAGTGTTAGCTCTCCGCGGTGGCGGCGATCACGTGGATTAGGCGCGGCATCGGGGCTGACTGCTGTCGGTGTGCTGGGGCAGCTCGCGCTCGAATGAACACTCACAAACCTCTCTAGCTGAGATTGTGGCGTCCTCGAGGGTGGCTAGGTAGGCACAAAATGTGCTCAAGGATTTGTAATAGTGCTCGAGGTCGAGTGGTGGCTGCTGAGAGTTTGCTGTTACGATGATGTGCGAATAAAAATCTATGTCGTGAAAATATATATACGCAGCAATAACTCGGGGAAAGAAATCTCCTCATAAACATGTTGCGAGAGAAAAAGAAAATAATTAAAACAAAACTAACAGCGGTAAAACTGCTCACATACAGGAACCAAAGAAAATCGGACCTGTCGCACAAAAAATTTTACGAACATGTTGCAACACATAAATACAGGTACTGGGACAATAAATACATTGGAGGCGTTTACAAAGAAAACGGTAAAAAGACTGGGTCCTGAGAAAACGCCTCTGGCACTGGGGCACACTCCTCTTATATCGGGGGAAGCGGGTTGACCAGTCGATGAATGCGCCCTTCTTGGCCAGGCCTCAGTGGTCTGCCAATAGCGATCCGAGGATTTAAATCAGCGAGGCTCTGGAGATAACCCATCACCCGCTGAGTTAAACGCTCCTGAGCGATAACGTACTGGGCAAGGTTGGCCAGTACTGGATCTCTCTCAATGCACCCACCGGGAAAAGATGCAACTTCTCCGGGTGCTGCACGACTCGGAAAATAATAGTATCCTTGCTCGCTGGCATAGGGTACTGCGAATCGAAGACGAGTGAGCGCCTCGTACGCAGCAGCTTCTATAGCCATATGCGGAGTCGGCATGGATTTCCCCACGAAGGACACTTCCGTGGGATCTTGGTTTGGGTAGGCGGGAGGGATGTGCACCACTGCCCAATATTTCGAGGTGGAAGGGGTGATCCTCGATTTGAGCAACTCGTACTGGGGTGGATGGGTGGCCCTCATGGTACTGCAGGTAAAGTCCCACAATAATCTTACAAAACTGCCCGGGGTTGCGTCTGGGGTCCTCAGATAACTACTGGGGGTCGACATGGCAAGGAATGGCTGTGAGTGCTACGCACAAAGATGAGGGGTGCTCGGCAAGGTCACGAAGTGGCCTTTATATAGCACCGGGGCTTGGTTATCTACCGGGGTGAAGCGTAACTGGCTGCCGATCCTGTCCTCCGGTCAAAAACCACAGGTATACCCATCACATAAATGTGACGCATTACTGTGGGTGCCGATGGGGGTTGGTCTTGGTAGCTGCGCCCGAAATTAAAAAAAAAAGAAACTGTACGCCAACGTACACATGCACAGCTACTACTCCAACAAAAAGGGCGCTCAAGCGGACAGCATGTAATAAAAGCGATACAAGACCACATCATTACAAAGCGTAGGAAAACTAATGCTCGATACAACTCGAGCGACTTAGTCTACTACGTTAATGTCTAAGTGGGCTGGCCTTGTGGACGCCGATGCCTCTCCATGGTTCTCACCGTCGGGATTTGCTGGCTGAGGCTGAGGTGCTGCAGGGTCGGGGAAATGGTGATGACCATCGCGGGGGTTGTTGGCCACAATCCCGTTGGAATGGGTTCCCAAAAGGCGACGAAGCGCTTCTGGGGTCACCAAAGTGCTCTGGTTGAGGGCTGGCGCAGACCTCAAGGGATCGATCGGGTGTCCGAACAGCACGACTGGGTTGTCGGCGTCGGGCTCCGCTTCTCTTCTCGTCGGGGCTCGGCGAACCAGCTCTCCACGAGCTGCGATCAGATTGAGAGTGACCTGATCGAACAGTTGCTCTAGTGCGCTTACATAGCGCACCAGATGCAATAGTGCTGGATCCGTCTCGTAGTCTCCATTGGCAACCTGGGGCGGCCTACCATACCCGTCACGACTGGGGTAGTAGTAGAACAAGCGACAGTTAACTCTGGGCGACAAGTGCCGGAGTTGAACTATAGCTTCGCGGGCTGCCAGTTGGATGGCCTGTGGCTCAAAGGAAGTTGTCCTCCCAGTGAACCTGTAGGGGCGTCCTGGCGATAGACCCCTACCGTAGATGTGCACAGTGGCCCCGTACTGACGGCTTTCACCGTACATGGGTCCGTGGTACACAACATACTCAGGAGGCTCTTCTAACGCATAGGCACGGCGGGTGAGGTTTGCGAGCACGGTCACAAAACCTCCAAGGTTGGTCGCTGTGGTCTCATTGTGAACAATGGGGCCAGGCATCGTGGCTGGGTTTGGGGACAGAGGCTGGGCTGTGATTGAGGCTAGCGTGCCCTTTTTATAGGGAAAGGGGACAGAGTCTTCCTCCGCACGCTTTCGATAGAGACTGGTTGGGTGTCGGTCACTGGCGCGTGATCGACGGGCTAGTCTGAGGTCTGGTGGTTTGGTTAACCTAGGTTTATTGACCTGGCTAAGATAGGATTAGCCAATGGTCAGCCTGGCTCTGATACCAAGTCTGTCACGACCGGATTTTCGGGATATAAATTCCCAAAAAAACGGCCTGTCTGCTCACCAGCCCCAGGATTACTGTTAGCTGATGAGGTACCAACTTGATACAAGAAAATCCAAGCAAGTACAAAAATATGTAGTACAAGACCATTGAGGCCTAGGAGTACAACACTTGGTTTCTAATGGTAGAGGGCGGAAGCGGTTGGATACATCTGCGTCTATGGGACTCCATTTCCCACAAGAACAGCTGACCAGGATAACTCCTATCTTCGCGAGGCTGCACATGTCAACACGTAGGTTCCGAGGTTGTCACCGCGATGCTTATGTCCAAGCGAGGAATCTGGCCAAGACAATAGCCAGGGACAAGCCAGTGAGTACGTTTGAATGTACTCGCAAACATTAAGAACACGGGTATAAAATATTAGGACATGCTCCGGATTATCATGTGATCACACGTCCGTCACGAAATATACGAAAAACCAAGATGCACACATATGGTTATAAATAATCCAAAGTAAAGTACTGGGTGCCAAACGAGGGTCTGAAAGACTCCTCGAGCGGAAACTGCAAGAATAGTAATACTGGTGCCAAACGAGGGTCTGAATGACTCCACGAGAGGAAACTGCAAGAATAATAATGCCGCAGTCGGGCGTCGGGGCGACACCACATAAAGGGCTTATAACAGGTAAATGAACAACAAGCATGCCGCAGTCGGGCGTCTGAGCGACACCACAGAAAGGGCTTATAAGAGAATAATCACGGTGAATATCCAGGAGGTAGGACCATCCCCGGAATACTCAAAAAAACATACATAATGTAAATGGTTAGTCCAAAATAATGAAGATCACAATCCATATGTGCCACAATCATAAACAATATTTAGTACAGTCGTTTCTCCATCCGAAAACCGATAATTTAGTCAAGCCGTATCTCCATCTGAATACCGTTACTACGATCCAGTTAGCCATGTCTCCATCCAAATACCGTTACTGAGTTCTAGTTAAATCGTTCTCCATCCGAATACCGTTACTGAATTCAACTCAGACTGTGGTCCTTACTCAAGAACATGACTATCCAACAGGATATATCCTCTGCAGAGGGAGTACCATTTTCCACGAGTAACGGGTTTACTTAGTCCCTCGGGACTAATTCCGTCTACGGTCTTTTAATTGAAAACACGCCTGACCTGCACACACCAGCTTAACTCACCCGTGTCTGGAATCACCCACGACACCTGCCAAGCAAAACTCTAAGTGGGGAGGCTACAACCTCGACGTAGCATGGGATCAATTTTCTATTCGCGCGCTCTAAGGGGGTGCCCCCCTCTCGGTCCCAACCGGAAACACCCATGCCCCCTGACCAAGTGGCATGCCTACCGGAGGCCTCCGGTATCTTCCACTATGGCCCCTTTGTACGGTGTGTGCTTTGGTAGGGGTTGACAACTTACTGAACCATACCCTGTCCCCTGCAGGGACAAGTGGTGGTACCAACAAATAAGGAAGCTATTGATCAAGACTCGGTCTACAACCAACTCAGGTGGCCCAAGAATCCTCCAACAATATTACCACTAGTGAAATAAATCACCACTCCTCGAGCCTCACCATGCCATACCGGGCATACTCGTCTCGACGAGGGACTAGGGACAAGCTCGTGTCTACCCAAGACCACGACTTTCCCGGCTTCCTACCGGTATGCATGAGAAGTTCACGAGGATGATCCAAATCGTTAGTGTATCCATTGTTGACCACAAAGCAACTCCAAAGTGTACTCATGTACGAGACTATATCGATACATAAGGCAAACGCATACTCCAAGTCAAAAGGTGTTGTGATCGAATCAGAACACCACAACAATATTATGCCAGAGTTCAGAAATGCTTGCCTTCAAGAGTATGCAAAGGATGCACTTTTTGGAGGCTTTCCCTTTTCTCCAAAATCCTATTTTGCAAAACATACAAATAACAAATATTTCAAACACAGTACCAAAATTTGTATCAAATATTTTTGAAATAAATCTTAAAATAAACTAGATGAAATTTTAGAGAGGTAGGAAAAAGAATCAACTCATTTGGAGTTTTATTTTAAAAGTTAGAGCCAGTAAAAGTTTGGTCAAACCTCTGTTTTTAAATAAAACCAGAAAAGAAAATGATTCAGAAGGAAATACGCTTTCGCAGTAGAGGAGACGCACTCGGGAGTTATGCGCCTTCACTTTAACAGAGAGAGGACGGCCGCGCGGGTCACTGACAGTGGGTCCAGAGGGCCCACTGGTCAGGTTTGACCGTTCTTCCCTCCTTCTCCTCACTTCTACCCGACGGGAGCGGGGCTCCGGCAGTCGCCGTCGACGAGCGGCAGAGCCTCATGGGCATCCAAGGGCGGGGATGGAACGGCTAGACCGAGGCGGTCCCCTAGGTGGTTGTTGGGTCGTCGGAGGTGGAAGGAGTCGCCGGCGGCGAGCTCCGCGGCGGAGAGAGGCTACGGTGGCGAAGTGCTTTTTGTGCTCCGGTGGTCCCCGATCGAAGTTGGGTAGCTGGGCAGCTCTGCAAGGACCAGAGGGAGCTACTGGTGGTGCTGGTTGGGCGAAAGGGTGGCTGGTTGCGACGAATCACACCGGAGCTTTGCGGCGGCCGAACTGGCCGGAGTTGGAGAGGATGGTCCTCTCCGGTCAATCTACTGCTAGGGGAGCTCTACGGGGAGGGTCTGATGTCGCCTGAGTGCTCGGAGAGGCTCGGGGTTCCCTTTAAATAGGCGCTTGAGGCTGGCTCCCGCGGTGGCCGAGGATAAGATCGCCGGCGACCACTTTACTATAGTGGCAGGGCATCGTGGCGGCGATGAAAGCGTTCCGACGAGCATGAGGATAAGCACGAGCTATTCCCAGGGGCAGCTGGCGCGCTGGCGTGGTTTGGGCGGTGCCGATCATGGTAGAGGCCACTGCCGACGCCGGCGTGCCGCCAAGGGCGCGGCCAGCGGCGCAGCAGGGCGCCAGAGATGCCGTGGAGCAGGGAGCAAGCTAGTGCGCGGTTCAGCGATGCAGTAGGGGCCAGGGACGGGTCGCGTCGAGTGGGGCAGTGCGGCGTGTCGGCTCAGTGCGCGCGCGTGCAAAATGTGCACTCTGGGCGCTCCCAGAGCACGCACGACAGGTGTTCGACGCAATGACAGTGTGGTCTAGAGCGCGAGGGTGGAGCTGGCACTGCACAGGACGGAGGTAGGGGTAGCAAAGCGCTCAGAGGACATGGTTGCTGGGTCATTGGAGCAAGTTCACAGTGCAGAGCAGAAAACATGCCTCAAGCTGACTGTGCACACCAAGTGTTCGACAGAATGCCAAGTGTACTTAGGCAACTCTTGGAGTGGCCAAAATCTCCAGATCAGGGTCTCTTTAGATGCAGGAGATGGTGGTAAGGTCACTTGGGCCAAACCAGAAACTTGTTAGTGCAAGTTTTGCAAAACTCCAGTTTTGGACAGAAAGAAAAAGGGTTTAAAGCATGCACTTCAAAACCTCCAATGAGTCCACTCTCCTGGACTTAAGGGTTTTGAAGGGAGGGCTACAAGTAGGAAAAAGCTCAGGGTTACTAGAGCAAAGAAAAATAAGGTTGCAGTACAAATCACCAATTTGGACCAGAATGCAAAAGAGGTTGATCCACTCAAATTTTTCAAAGAACATCACTGGGTTTTTGCTTGAAGATGAATTGTATGCATCCACTGACATCTCCAAACACATGGAAGAATTTTTAAAGAAATATTTAAATGGGTTGTAGTGCAAAAGTGTCCACTGGACCAGATTGGAAAAGTTGGTGTGGAGCTCAAAATCTCCAATGGCCAGCAGGTATTTTTGCATAAAAGTGATGTGGAACCATCACATGACATCCCCAACTTTTGGTGGAAATTTGAAATGCCTTTGTCAAAAGGTTGTAGTGCAAACAGGCTCCAAATGCAAAAGAAATCATTTTAAAGGAATTAAAGCTTTGAGGAAAAATAAATCTTGCAAAAATTAAATCCACTGATCAGGAATTGTTTTATAAAAGAGAGTATTCAAGTCCAATAATACTTTTGAAGGTTTTTTTTTCCACTAGAGGCAAAAATCCAAAATCACAAAAGGTAAAACTTGACAAAAATGGAAAAGTTTTATTTCTTGGCAACATTTTAATAGATAAAACAGGGCCAAAATTTTGGGGTGTCACAACACTACCCCCCTTAAGAAAAATCTCGTCCTCGAGATTTGTTAAAAAGCTGTTTTGGACAAGAACTGTTTTGAAATGAATTTGTTTTTATCAAAGAAATCCTTCAATTGCACAAAAACAAAACGGCTACAGTGAGAGGGCAATAAGTGGTGTAAAACCACAGTGTGGTACACTGGCGTAGTGTGGAAAAATCCATGGTTAGGGAAAACGAGATATTTCTACGCGGATACAGTAATTTAGAATAAATTCTAAATTACTAAAATACGCTGGTTGCACCCGAGAGCACAGTGCTCTCTTTGGCTGACTGGTGGACCTAGGGCCCACTGTCTGCCTCTTCTCCTACCTCTGGCTCTCTCTTCTCTCTCGCGCGTTCTCCCGCGCTTCCTCCACCGGCGATGCCTAGCTCGTAGGGCATCGAGGCCGTACCGTGGTAGTGCGCGGCGTGCTAGCTGCCGGTGTAGCGTGCACTCACCTCGCGGGCCAGTGCGTTGTCGGCACTGCTCGCAGACTCGCCTCCGAACACCGGCGGTCGAGCGACGAGTGGCGCTGGTGGACCTCGCCCACTGTACACCGATCTCGGGCTATAAAACGATCGCGGTGCTCCTCTCTTCTTCCTCACACTCGGCCTTGTTCCTACTCCTCCTTCCTTCTCCTCCATTGCTGCTAGCAGGAGCTCGAGCCGAGGCTCTAATGGCGGAGGCAATCCTGGACTGGTATGTGGTCCTGGTGTGTGGAGGCTTGGCGGTGCTGCTGGGGTTCTCCGTGCTCCTGTGCGCGATGATCCTGGATGATCGTCGTGATGCTGCCGCACGAGTGTTAGCTCTCCGCGGTGGCGGCGATCACGTGGATTAGGCGCGGCATCGGGGCTGACTGCAGTCGGTGTGCTGGGGCAGCTCGCGCTTGAATGAACACTCACAAACCTCTCTAGCTGAGATTGTGGCGTCCCCGAGGGTGGCTAGGTAGGCGCAAAATGTGCTCGAGGATTTGTAATAGTGCTCGAGGTCGAGTGGTGGCTGCTGAGAGTTTGCTGTTACGATGACGTGCGAATAAAAATCTATGTCGTGAAAATATATATACGCAGCAATAACTCGGGGAAAGAAATCTCCTCATAAACATGTTGCGAGAGAAAAAGAAAATAATTAAAACAAAACTAACAGCGGTAAAACTGCTCACATACAGGAACCAAAGAAAATCGGACCTGTCGCACAAAACTTTTTACGAACATGTTGCAACACATAAATACAGGTACTGGGACAATAAATACATTGGAGGCGTTTACAAAGAAAACGGTAAAAAGACAGGGTCCTGAGAAAACGCCTCTGGCACTGGGGCACACTCCTCTTCTATCGGGGGAAGCGGGTTGACCAGTCGATGAATGCGCCCTTCTTGGTCAGGCCTCAGTTTTCTGCCAATAGCGATCCGAGGATTTAAATCAGCGAGGCTCTGGAGATAACCCATCACCCGCTGAGTTAAACGCTCCTGAGCGATAACGTACTGGGCAAGGTTGGCCAGTACTGGATCTCTCTCAATGCGCCCACCGGGAAAAGATGCAACTTCTCCGGGTGCTGCACGACTCGGAAAATAATAGTATCCTCGCTCGCTGGCATAGGGTACTGCGAATCGAAGACGAGTGAGCGCCTCGTACGCAGCAGCTTCTGTAGCCATATGCGGAGTCGGCATGGATTTCCCCACGAAGGACACTTCCGTGGGATCTTGGTTTGGGTAGGCGGGAGGGATGTGCACCACTGCCCAATATTTCGAGGTGGAAGGGGTGATCCTCGATTTGAGCAACTCGTACTGGGGTGGATGGGTGGCCCTCATGGTACTGCAGGTAAAGTCCCACAATAATCTTACAAAACTGCCCGGGGTTGCGTCAGGGGTCCTCAGATAACTACTGGGGGTCGACATGGCAAGGAATGGCTGTGAGTGCTGCGCACAAAGATGAGGGGTGCTCGGCAAGGTCACGAAGTGGCCTTTATATAGCACCGGGGCTGGGTTATCTACCGGGGTGAAGGGTAACTGGCTGCCGATCCTGTCCTCCGGTCAAAAACCACAGGTATACCCATCACATAAATGTGACGCATTACTGTGGGTGCCGACGGGGGTTGGTCTTGGTAGCTGCGCCCGAAATTTTAAAAAAAAGCAACTGTATGCCAACGTACACATGCACAGCTACTACTCCAACAAAAAGGGCGCTCAAGCGGACAGCATGTAATAAAAGCCATACAAGACCACATCATTACAAATCGTAGGAAAACTAAGGCTCGATACAACTCGAGCGACTTAGTCTACTACGTTAATGTCTAAGTGGGCTGGCCTTGTGGACGCCGATGCCTCTCCATGGTTCTCACCGTCGGGATTTGCTGGCTGAGGCTAAGGTGCTGCAGGGTCGGGGAAATGGTGATGACCATCGCGGGGGTTGTTGGCCACAATCTCGTTGGAATGGGTTCCCAAAAGGCGACGAAGCGCTTCTGGGGTCACCAAAATGCTCTGTTGAGGGCTGGCGCAGACCTCAAGGGATCGATCGGGTGTCCGAACAGCACGACTGGGTTGTCGGCGTCGGGCTCCGCTTCTCTTCTCGCCGGGGCTCGGCGAACCAGCTCTCCACGAGCTGCGATCAGATCGAGAGTGACCTGATCGAACAGTTGCTCTAGTGCGCTTACATAGCGCACCAGATGCAATAGTGCTGGATCCGTCTCGTGGTCTCCATTGGCAATCTGGGGCGGCCTACCATACCCGTCACGACTGGGGTAGTAGTAGAACGAGCGACAGTTAACTCTGGGCGACAAGTGCCGGAGTTGAACTATAGCTTCGCGGGCTGCCAGTTGGATGGCCTGTGGCTCAAAGGAAGTTGTCCTCCCAGTGAACCTGTAGGGGCGTTCTGGCGACAGACCCCTACCGTAGATGTGCACAGTGGCCCAGTACCGACGGCTTTCACCGTACATGGGTCCCTGGTACACAACATACTCAGGAGGCTCTTCTAACGCATAGGCACGGCGGGTGAGGTTTGCGAGCACGGTCACAAAACATCCAAGGTTGGTCGCTATGGTCTCATTGTGAACAATGGGGCCAGGCATCGTGGCTGGGTTTGGGGAAAGAGGCTGGGCTGTGATTGAGGCTAGCGTGCCCTTTTTATAGGGAAAGGGGACGGAGTCTTCCTCCGCACGCTTTCGATAGAGACTGGTTGGGTGTCGGTCACTGGTGCGTGATCGACGGGCTAGGCTGAGGTCTGGTGGTTTGGTTAACCTATGTTTATTGACCTGGCTAAGATAGGATTAGCCAATGGTCAGCCTGGCTCTGATACCAAGTCTGTCACGACCGGATTTTCGGGATATAAATTCCCAGAAAAACGGCCTGTGTGGTCACCAGCCCCAGGATTACTGTTAGCTGATGAGGTACCAACTTGATACAAGAAAATCCAAGCAAGTACAAAAATATGTAGTACAAGACCATTGAGGCCTAGGAGTACAACACTTGGTTTCTAATGGTAGAGGGCGGAAGCGGTTGGATACATCTGCGTCTATGGGACTCCATTTCCCACAAGAACAGCTGACCAGGATGACTCCTATCTTCGCGAGGCTGCACATGTCAACACGTAGGTTCCGAGGTTGTCACCGCGATTCTTATCTCCAAGCGAGGAATCTGGCCAAGACAATAGCCAGGGACAAGCCAGTGAGTACGCTTGAATGTACTCGCAAACATTAAGAACACGGGTATAAAATATTAGGACATGCTCCGGATTATCATGTGATCACACGTCCGTCACGAAATATACGAAAAACCAAGATGCACACATATGGTTATAAATAATCCAAAGTAAAGTACTGGGTGCCAAACGAGGGTCTGAAAGACTCCTCAAGCGGAAACTGCAAGAATAGTAATACTGGTGCCAAACGAGGGTCTAAATGACTCCACGAGAGGAAACTGCAAGAATAATAATGCCGCAGTCGGGCGTCGGGGCGACACCACATAAAGGGCTTATAACAGGTAAATGAACAACAAGCATGCCGCAGTCGGGCGTCTGAGCGACACCACAGAAAGGGCTTATAAGAGAATAATCACGGTGAATATCCAGGAGGTAGGACCATCCCCGGAATACTCAAAAAAACATACATAATGTAAATGGTTAGTCCAAAATAATGAAGATCACAATCCATATGTGCCACAATCATAAACAATATTTAGTACAGTCGTTTCTCCATCCGAAAACCGATAATTTAGTCAAGCCGTATCTCCATCCGAATACCGTTACTACGATCCAGTTAGCCGTGTCTCCATCCGAATACCGTTACTGAGTTCTAGTTAAATCGTTCTCCATCCGAATACCGTTACTGAATTCAACTCAGACTGTGGTCCTTACTCAAGAACATGACTATCCAACAGGATGTATCCTCTGCAGAGGGAGTACCATTTTCCACGAGTAACGGGTTTACTTAGTCCCTCGGGACTAATTCCGTCTACGATCTTTTAATTGAAAACACGCCTGACCTGCACACACCAGTTTAACTCACCCGTGTCTGGAATCACCCACGACACCTGCCAAGCTAACTCTAAGTGGGGAGGCTACAACCTCGACGTAGCATGGGATCAATTTTCTATTCGCGCGCTCTAAGGGGGTGCCCCCCCTCTCGGTCCCAACCGGAAACACCCATGCCCCCTGACCAAGTGGCATGCCTACCGGAGGCCTCCGGTATCTTCCACTATGGCCCCTTTGTACGGTGTGTGCTTTGGTAGGGGTTGACAACTTACTGAACCATACCCTGTCCCCTGCAGGGACAAGTGGTGGTACCAACAAATAAGGAAGCTATTGATCAAGACTCGGTCTACAACCGACTCAGGTGGCCCAAGAATCCTCCAACAATATTACCACTAGTGAAATAAATCACCACTCCTCGAGCCTCACCATGCCATACCGGGCATACTCGTCTCGACGAGGGACTAGGGACAAGCTCGTGTCTACCCAAGACCACGACTTTCCCGGCTTCCTACCGGTATGCATGAGAAGTTCACGAGGATGATCCAAATCGTTAGTGTATCCATTGTTGACCACAAAGCAACTCCAAAGTGTACTCATGTACGAGACTATACCGATACATAAGGCAAACGCATACTCCAAGTCAAAAGGTGTTGTGATCGAATCAGAACACCACAACAAAATATTATGCCAGCGTTCAGAAATGCTTCCCTTCAAGAGTATGCAAAGGATGCACTTTTTGGAGGCTTTCCCTTTTCTCCAAAATCCTATTTTGCAAAACATACAAATAACAAATATTTCAAACACAGTACCAAAAGTTGTCTCAAATATTTTTGAAATAAATCTTAAATTAAACTAGATGAAATTTGAGAGGGGTAGGAAAAAGAATCAACTCATTTGGAGTTTTATTTTAAAAGTTAGAGCCAGTCAAAGTTTGGTCAAACCTCGGTTTTTAAAGAAAACGATTCAGAAGGAAATACGCTTTCGCAGTAGAGGAGACGCACTCGGGAGTTATGCGCCTTCACTTTAACAGAGAGAGGACGGCCGCGCGGGTCACTGTCAGTGGGTCCAGAGGGCCCACTGGTCAGGTTTGACCGTTCTTCCCTCCTTCTCCTCTCTTCTGCCCGACGGGAGCGGGGCTTCGGCGGTCGCCGTCGACGAGCGGCAGGGCCTCACGGGCATCCAAGGGCGGGGATGGAACGGCTAGACCGAGGCGGTCCCCTAGGTGGTTGTTGGGTCGTCGGAGGTGGAAGGAGTCGCCGGCGGCGAGCTCCGCGGTGGAGAGAGGCTACGGTGGCGAAGTGCTTTTTGTGCTCCGGTGGTCCCCGATCGAAGTTGGGTAGCTGGGCAGCTCCGCAAGGACCAGAGGGAGCTACTGGTGGTGCTGGTTGGGCGAAAGGGTGGCTAGTTGCGACGAATCACACCGGAGCTTAGCGGTGGCCGAACTGGCCGGAGTTGGAGAGGATGGTCCTCTCCGGTCAATCTACTGCTAGGGGAGCTCCACGGGGAGGGTCTGATGTCGCCTGAGTGCCCGGAGAGGCTCGGGGTTCCCTTTAAATAGGCGCTTGAGGCTGGCTCCCGCGGTGGCCGAGGTTAAGATCGCCGGCGACCACTTTCCTGTAGTGGCAGGGCATCGTGGCGGCGACGAAAGCGTTCCGACGAGCATGAGGATTAGCACGAGCTATTCCCAGGGGTAGCTGGCGCGCTGGCGTGGTTTGGGCGGTGCCGATCGTGGCAGAGGCCACTGCCGACGCCGGCGTGCCGCCAAGGGCGCGGCCAGCGGCGCAGCAGGGCGCCAGAGATGCCGTGGAGCAGGGAGCGAGCTAGTGCGCGGTTCAGCGATGCAGTAGGGGCCAGGGACGGGTCGCGTCGAGTGCGGCAGTGCGGCGTGTCGGCTCAGTGCGCGCGCGTGCAAAACGTGCGCTCTGGGCGCGCCCAGAGCACGCACGACAGGTGTTTGACGCAATGACAGTGTGGTCTAGAGCGCGAGGGTGGAGCTGGCACTGCACAGGACGGAGGTAGGGGTAGCAAAGCGCTCAGAGGACATGGTTGCTGGGTCATTGGAGCAAGTTCACAATGCAAAGCAGAAAACATGCCTCAAGCTGACTGTGCACACCAAGTGTTCGACAGAATGCCAAGTGTACTTAGGCAACTCTTGGAGTGGCCAAAATCTCCAGATCAGGGTCTCTTTAGATGCAGGAGATGGTGGTAAGGTCACTTGGGCCAAACCAGAAACTTGTTAGTGCAAGTTTTGCAAAACTCCAGTTTTGGACAGAAAGAAAAAGGGTTTAAAGCATGCACTTCAAAATCTCCAATGAGTCCACTCTCCTGGACTTAAGGGTTTTGACGGGAGGGCTACAAGTAGGAAAAAGCTCAGGGTTACTAGAGTAAAGAAAAATAAGGTTGCAGTACAAATCACCAATTTGGACCAGAATGCAAAAGAGGTTGATCCACTCAAATTTTTCAAAGAACATCACTGGTTTTTTGCTTGAAGATGAATTGTATGCATCCACTGACATCTCCAAACACATGGAAGAATTTTTAAAGAAATATTTAAATGGGTTGTAGTGCAAAAGTGTCCACTGGACCAGATTGGAAAAGTTGGTGTAGAGCTCAAAATCTCCAATGGCCAGAAGGTATTTTTGCATAAAAGTGATGTGGAACCATCACATAACATCCCCAACTTTTGGTGGAAATTTTAAATGCCTTTGTCAAAAGGTTGTAGTGCAAACAGGCTCCAAATGCAAAAGAAATCATTTTAAAGGAATTAAAGCTTTGAGGAAAAATAAATCTTGCAAAAATTAAATCCACTGATCAGGAATTGTTTTATAAAAGAGAGTATTCAAGTCCAATAATACTTTTGAAGGGTTTTTTTCCACTAGAGGCAAAAATCCAAAATCACAAAAGGTAAAACTTGACAAAAATGGTAAAAGTTTTATTTCTGGGCAACATTTTAATAGATAAAACAGGGCCAAAATTTTGGGGTGTCACAGTGGCTCGCTCTGGTGGTGCTGGGCAAGTTGCCCCAGCAAGGCTCTTTCCGGGGCTGCGGAGGCCGCCCCGGCAAGGGCCTTGCCGGGGGAGTCCACCTTGCTCTCTTGCTCTTTGGTGTTTCTGGTCTTGGCGTTGTCTTGGTTGTCTTGTGCTTCAGCTTATCTCCGGCTTCCCTCCTTTGCCCTGCTACGTGTGGCCGCGGCGCATGGCTCTGACTGCCCGTGCACAAGTAAGGGGTCAAAAGGAGAGCTCCTACTTTTGTACACCGACAGGAGCCCCCGGGCCCGGGCCACACATAAGCACGACACATTGTTGGGCCAGGCCCAGAACGGTGCGTGGGCAGGTGGGGCGGATTTTACCATGGTAACTATTCGTCTACTGCGCTTCCCCACGACCCGCGTTGAACGCGGGACATGGGGGGGCGTGCGTGACGTGGGGATCATGCGTGGGGCGGTTCCCGCACGCATGCGTCACATCGCAGTAAAGAGGCGGCTCGCGCCTTCCCCATAAAAAGAGGGAGGCGTGGAGGCGCGGCTCATTTACTGGGTGGACTCGGGCCGCGGTCCTCAAGGCGCCCACGCCCCATGGTCACGGGGCGGGGAACGGTCGCCTCACCCGTCCCCTCGACTCTGCTTGCTCGCCACGTGCCCTCCATGTAGGTGGCAGGCAGTGGGGGCGGGAAACCGGGCCGTCGCTGATTGGCGCAGCGGGTCGGTTCTGATTCCCCGTGCCTCCGATGGCTGGATTGGCTTAATGGGGCGGTCGAGCGCTGACCCCGCCCCTTTATGAGGAGGGGGGATGCCATCCCACATTCTCTCTACATCCATCCTCTTCCTCCTTCGCTCCTTCCTTCCACCCGCCATGGCGAGAGGGGGTGTTGGGCCTTTGACGGTGGCGGCGAGGGTTGCCGCTCGACAGCGCGTTCCCCCTTCTCGGGAGCCTGCGGCGGTGGAGCTGGCTATGAGAGAAAGGGGGACGGGGCGAGGCCGAGGTCGCCGCGGCGGTCGGGGGAGAGGGGGCGAGGCGGTGCGGTGGTCGTGCCCCCGCCAGCGATGCCTCCCGCGATGGAGGGACACGTCGGGGATCAGCCCCGTGAGTTCTTCATCAGGCTACGCCGGCCACCGCGTCGTCGTCTCCGCCTACCCACCCCTTTCACTCTGGAGATGGAGCTCGATCCGCCCCAGACCCTCAGGCTGCACATGAGGGGCTGCGGGAACGGCAGCACGCGGGTCGACATCGACTTCCCTGCTCCTCACATCATGTACCTCTGTCGTGGATGGAAGACGTTCGCTCGTATCCACAGCCTGACGGCGGGGCTTGTCCTCTACTTCAAGTTAATGGAGGGCGGCCTGCTCTCCGTCAAGGTCTTTGGAGATCTTGGAACTCGCCTGAAGTGCTGCATGGAGAGCTCCTCCGATGATGAAGATTCCTCCTCGAGCGGGAGTGACAAGGAAGACACGACAGCGACGACGAGGGAGTCGAGCGGCAGGATGCCGACTCCGACTTCGACTGACCGCGCCGCTCCTCCCTCGGCCACGCGCCCTACCGAGGGCCATCCTCGCCAAGCTCTCCATCAGGGCGCTCCCCGTCGTCTCCTTGGGCGGCTAGCGTAGGAGGGCCGGAGAGGGCGAAGAAGGCGGGCGGGCACCGACGCCTTCGTCGCGTATTGCCGGCCCGCCGCCTCGTCTTCCAGCTCCTTTCCCGGCACTAAGATGTTCCCTTGGTGCTGCTCCTCGTACCTTGCCTAGGTGCTCTTTTTTGCCCTCCTGCTGCCTTGTTACACCTTCTGAGGAGAGGGACAAGAAAGGGATTATGGGCACCTTATCTCTTTTTAGTTTGTAAGCATGCGGGCACTTGTTAATTTTAAGACTTGTAATCCCCTTGCTCATGTTTTTAATTCCGTATGAACTGTACCTGTATGGGATGTTTTTAATGAAAAAGGGTGTTTGCCGGGTTCTCTGTGCATGAGCGAGGCCCATGCCAAGGATGAATCCTTGTTATTTTTAAGATAAACATTGTCGCCCGGCAACAGGCCTTGCCGTCTCTCCACATCAGTTGACCATTCTCGCGCTCTTGGCGGAGGCAGGGCGAAGTAGAGTTAGGCCCCTCGTTCATTTCCTTGCCACCGCAACTACGACCAAATTCTGACCCAGGAGGTAGCTCTTGGGTACTGGAAAGGGGGAGCATGGTGGTTTTAAGAATGTAAACGAGGTTTCACATGTCCCAGTTCTATACGGAAATACATAACGGGGGGATGGAAAACTTATCTGAATCTGCAGCCCCCGGCAACCTTGGCTTGCCGTGGTTGGAGCCTTGTATCTTCAGCCCCCGGTAGTCTTGGCCTGCCGGGACCGGAGTGCCAGTTCGTTCTCTTTTTCCCAGGCGGCTTAGCAGAAGTGTCCACGTGCCCTACGAACCAAAGAGAACAGAAAGACGCACACTAGACCTCTAGGCTAGGGGTTAGTCGCCGCTAAGCACTATCAACCCTAACCGAGGGAGAGACTTAACCTAGCATGCATGCTATAACTTAGGGCGCCAGCGCTTCATTTATTTATGCTCAGGGTCTGCGCCTGGCTTTGTACAGAGGGTTACATGCCTTGCTGGCAAAGATTGTGCAAAAGGTGGCTTGCCGGGAGGCCTGGCAAGCCGCGCCTTATGGGTAAAACTTGCGAAGATGCTCGATGTTCCAGGAGTTGCTCACTAGGACAGCATCTTCGGTCTCCAGGCGGACTGCGCCGGGCCTGGTGACTCGTATTACCCGATAAGGGCCTTCCCACTTCGGCGTCAACTTGTTGGTATTCTTGGCCGACTGAACGCGCCGAAGAACAAGGTCGCCTTCCTCAAAGCTTCGGGCATGAACCTTGCGGCTATGGTAGCGGCGCAAGGCTTGCTGGTAGCATGCTGCTCTCACAGCCGCCAGAGGGCGATCTTCCTCAAGGAGCGTTGCGTCATCTTGCCGCAATTGCTCTTGCTCAAGCTCGTCATAAGCGAGCACTCGAGGTGACCCGTATCTGATTTCCGTGGGGAGAACTGCTTCTGCCCCGTATACCAGGGCAAAGGGTGTCTGGCCGGTGGCTCGATTTGGCGTCGTCCTGATTGACCAAAGAACCGCCGACAACTCATCAATTCAGCACCTTCCGCTCTTGTGCAGCTTGTCAAAAGTGTTTGTCCTCAGGCCTCGCAACACTTCAACATTTGCCCTCTCCGCCTGGCCGTTGCTCTGTGGGTGCGCCACGGAGGCGAAACAGACCTTGTTGCCGAGGTCTTGGATGTATTGCATGAAGGTGTGGCTTGTGAACTATGTGCCGTTGTTGGTGATGACTCTGTTCGGCACACCGAAACGGCAGACTAGTCCCTTGAAGAACTTGATGGCTGACTGTGCTGTCACCTTCCTCACTGCTTCCACCTCCGGCCACTATGTGAACTTGTCGATTGCAACATACAAGTACTCAAAGCCCCCGACAGCACGGGGGAAGGGGCCCAGTATGTCGAGCCCCCAGACCGGAAATGGCCAGGAGAGAGGGATTGTTTGAAGGGCTTGAGTGGGCTAATGAAGCTTCTTCGAATGGAACTGCCACGCTTCACACCTGGTTACTAGTGCCATAGCATCCTGGAGGGCGGTGGGCCAGAAGAAGCCTTGCCGGAATGCCTTGCCGGCAAGGACCCTCGACCCTATGTGGGAGCCACATATGCCTCCATGTATCTTTGCCAACAGCCCCAGTCCTTCCTCCCAGCCGATGCACTTCAATTTCACACCGTTCGGTCTTTTTCTATACAGGACGTCATCGACGAACTGGTACAAGGCAGACCGATAGGCTACTTTTTCCGCTTCTTCCTGCTCCTCAGGAAGTTCCCCTGTCTGGAAGAAATGGACGGTATGTCGTGCCCATGCCGGAGCCTAAGGCTCGACGGTAAGGACCAAAGGCGTCTCTTCCGCCATGGGGGCAGCCGTCTCCACGGCCAAGGCTTGGCGCCCTGCCGGAGCCAGCTGCCCTTTGGTAGGCTCAGGATCTGTGGCAACACCCTTGTCGGCGGCCCCTGGGGGCTCGGTGGGAAAGTACTTGCCGGGGCCTGATTTCCTCCGCTTGTTCGGCTCCGTTGATGGTTCGACGGATGGTTGAGTTAACCGAAGCAAAAAGGTACCCGGTTCCACATGTAGCTTGAATGCAGCGCGCTTTGACAGGTAATCGACGATGTCGTTCTCCACTCGTGGAATGTGCTCAGCTTGTATACCGTCAAAGCGCTCCTCCAGCTTCCTCACCTCATCTACGTAGGCCTCCATCAATGGGCTCTGGTAATATTTGTTGACTTGTCTGACGACAAGCTGCGAATCACCCCTGACGATGAGCTTTTTAACTCCAAGGTCTGCCGCGATCCTAAGACCAGCAAGCAACCCCTCGTATTTAGCAGTGTTGTTGGTGGACATCTCCCTGGGAAAGTGCATCTGGATTACATACTTGAGGTGCTCTCCGGTGGGCGCGACGAGCAGCACACCAGCACCGGCGCCTTACAGTGAGAAAGCCCCGTCAAAGTACATAATCTAGTCGTGAGCTATTTCCTTGCCGGGGAGTGTGGTCTCCTGGATCTCTTCATCAGGCGTTGAGGTCCATTCTACAATGAACTCCGCCAGGACTCTACTCTGGATTGTTGAAGTACTTTCAAACTTCAACCCAAAGCTTGATAACTCCAAGGCCCACTCCACAATCCTTCCGGTTGCGTCTGGGTTGTGCAGTATCCGTTGCAATGGGAGGCGGGTGACGACAGTGATCTCGTGGGCTTGGAAGTAATGACGCAGCTTCCTCGAGGTCATAAGGAGGCCGAAGAGCAATTTCTGCACACCGGAATATCTTGACCTAGCACCCTGCAAGAGGGAGCTGACAAAGTAAACCGGGTGCTGCATCATCTTCTTCTTCTGCACCACCCCACTTGACTGCGCAGGCTCTATCCCGATGGCGTCGGACTCCGCCGGGGGCCTTGCCTTGCCGGCACCAGGCCCTGCCGCGGGAATCTCTGACTTGCCATCCGCTGGTCCTGCAGTTGCCACTGCCTCATCGTCGACCTCCCTCTGCGCCACTAGTGCGGCGCTGCCCACTTGATTCGTTGCCGCCATATACAGCAGCAACGACTCTTGTGGTTTAGGCGCAACCAGTATTGGCGTAGAGGAAAGGTATTTCTTCAGATCCTGCAACGCTGCCTCGGCCTCTGGGGTCCACTCCATTGGGCCTGCCTTCTTCAAGATTTTGAAAAAGGGAAGGGCACGCTCAGCGGACTTGGAGATGAATCTTCTCATGGCGGCAACATGGCCAGTGAGCCGACGCACATCCTTGATCCGCTTGGGTGCCTCAATCTGCTCAATAGCCTCGATCTTGTCCAGGTTTGCCTCGATCTCACGCTGTGACACAAAGAACCCGCGAAGTTTTCCAGATGGAACGCCAAATACACACTTCTCAGTGTTCTGCTTGAGGTTGACCTTGCGTAGGTTGGCAAACATTTCTTCTAAATCTTGTACAAGGGTCGCCTTGTCCTTGGTTTTGACCACTATGTCATCCATATAAGCTTCCATATTTCTATGTAGCTGGGGCTCAAAACCAATTTGGACCGGCCTTGCAAACGTCGAGCCAGCACTCTTCAACCTGAAAGGCATCTGTAAAAAGCAGTACGTGCCACATGGGGTGATGAATGTTGTCTTCTCTTCATCTTCTCTTGTCATGAAGATCTGGTGGTAGCCCGAATAGGCGTCGAGGAATGACAACATATCACACCCGGCCGTGGAGTCAACAATCTGGTCGATGTGCGGCAACAGGAAGGGGTCCTTAGGACAAGCCTTATTGATATTTGTGTAGTCAATACACAGGCTCCACTTCCCATTTGCCTTGCGCACCACCACCAGATTGGCCAACCACGTCGGTTGGAGCACTCCTCTCACCAAACCTGTCTCTTCCAATTTCCTGATCTCCTCTGTGATGAACTCCTGTCGTTCCAAAGCTTGCTTCCTGACCTTCTACTTGACGGGTCGTGCATGGGGACAGACAGCAAGGTGGTGCTCAATCACTTCCCTGGGAACGCTGGGGATGTCGGATGCTTGCCACGCAAACACATCGACATTCGCCCGCAGGAAAGTGACGAGCGCGCTTTCCTATTTGCTGTCGAGGGTGGAGCTTCTGGTGAAAGCCCCTCCCGTAACATCCTCCCTGACGGACACCTTCTTGGTCTCTGGTGGCGCAGCTCTGGATTTCTTGCTCTTGCCGGTGGAGCTCTCTGGCACGTCCTCGACGGTAGCACAACACTCTAAAGAAGTGCGCTTGCCGGAGTGGGTGCAAGAGGTCTTGCCGGTCTTCTTCCTCCTTCACAGGGCTTCAGCGGCAGGAGCAAGTGCCTTGGCGGCAGCTGCTACAACTGCCTCCCAGTAGAGTAGGTCAGCGCAGATCAGCGCGTCTTTCTTGTCGGAGAGGACGGTGATGATGTTAATCGGCCCAGGCATCTTTAGCGTGTTGTAGGCGTAGTGCGACGCCGCCATGAACTTGGCTAGTGCCGGGCGATCGAGGATCCCATTGTAGGGCATGGGGATCTCAGCTACATCAAAGACAATCCTCTCCGTCCTGTAGTTCAAATCGCCTCCAAACGTCACAGGCAACGTGACCTTTCCCTTCGGCTGGCTCCTTCCCGGGTTGACCCCTTGAAACGTGCCCGTTTCCTCGAGGTCTCCATCAGGAATTTGCAGCCTTTTTATCACAACGGGTGAGATCAAGTTCAGACCGGCCCCGACGTCAACCAGCATCTTGTTCACCTTGAGGTTGCGTATCGTTGGTGAGACCAACAATGGAAAGCACCCGACTGCAGTTGTGCGGTCAGGGTGGTCCTCGGCGTCAAAGATGACGGGCGTGCTGGACCACTTCTGTGGCTTCTGAGCGTCGAATGATGGCTCCGCTACAGTGATCTCACGCGCGCACTGCTTGAGCTGGCGGTGAGAGGTATGCAGCGAGGCCCCACCATCGACGCACGTGGCCTCTATAGCCTTCTGGAACTCATGCTCGCCGGACTCGTCGTCTTCGTCATGATCATCGTCTTCCTTCTTCTTGTCGCGGCCCTGAGCGGGCCTCTCTTGTTGGTTATCCTTGCCGCAGCGACCTCCTTGGCCGCCACGCTTCTTGCTGGGCCCCTCGGCACCATCTTGGCCCTTCTCCTTGTCCCGCCTCTCATACTCAGCTTTTTGCTTCTCAGCAAGCAGCTGGACTTGCCGGCAGTTCTGGAGGTCGTGGCGCTTGGTGCGGTGGATCTTGCAGTACTGCTTGTCGGAGCCCCTGGCTTGTGGCAGCCGCCAAGGCCTGCCAGGGGGCACACCCGGCTATTTCCTTGCCGGGGTCGTCTTCCTTGGCCTTCTTGGCAGCGCCGATGTCTTTGGATCCCTTGACGGCAAGCACGGTCTTATCCTTGCATTTCTTGTTGTGGCGCCGGCCCTTCTTTGTCGGGGCGGCGGTGTCTTCGTCTGTGGAGTTGGTTTCCGTGCCGGCGTCCTCGCCGGGGTACTTCCTTCCCTCTTCGGCCCAGGCACATCTGTCGGCCAGAACATAAAGTCCGGCCACATCCTTGACCTTGTCCATCGCCAGCTCTTCGCGCATCTTGCGGTTGCGCACGTTCTGATGGAACACGCTAATCACGGCGGCGGGATGAACATCGGGGATGTTGTACTGCACCCGGCTGAACCTTTGGATGTACTTGCGCATGGTTTCCCCTTCCTTCTGGGGAATGATATGCAAATCACTGGCCTGGCCATGAGCTTGGTGGCCTCCGGTGAAGGCACCAACGAACTCATGGCACAGATCCGACCAAGAAGAAATGGAATCCGCCGGCAAGTGCATCAACCAAGACATGATGTTGGGCTTCAGTGCCAATGGGAAGTAATTGGCAAGCACCTTGTTGTCGCGAGCTCCGGCAGCTTGCATCGCGATGGTGTAGATGCTGAGGAACTCTAACAGATGGGTCTTGCCGTTGTACTTCTTGCCGACCTCGGGTTTGAACGTGCGGTGGGACGGCCACTGGAACTGCCGCAGCTCACGGGTAAAGGCTGGGCAACCCACCTTGTAAGGTAGGCTGCCGAAGCCCCCCGGTGCTGGGTGGTCCATAGCGGGTCCCATCCGCTTATCTGACTGGTGGCGTGTATCGCGCCAGCGCTCGATGGTGGTTCGAGCGTCTTCATGGGCTCGCTCCCGAAGAATTTGGCGTTGATCGCTGTGGGTCAGTGGGTCGGACGACGCTATGGAAATGTTATCACGAGCGTCGTCACGACAGACCAGCACCAGCGGCGACTGGCGTGCGGGAGGAGAGTGCACTGTGGCAGCAGCTGCCCCGGTCCTTCCACCGCTGGTGTGTGGTGGCTCGACGGAGCGCCGGCCTGAGGGCCCTGCCGGCCGTGGCTCGTCTTTGTTGGCGACGGCGATGAGGCTCCGGATGGTGGCTCTCCACTCGTCGAGCTTCTCCGCAGCAGGAGGGAAGTCAAGGAGCAGCTGCGCACGCGCCAATGCTTCTGCTTGCGTGGCTGGTGGCGAAAGCTGCGTCGACCGTGGCGCGCTTCGACTTCTAACCAATGCTTCTGCTTGCGTGGCTGGTGGCGAAAGCTCTATAATGGCCCAGCGGCTGCGTGCCATTTTCGCCAGCGCTTCGGCGGGCATGCTGGGCTCCTTCGTCCTACGGATGATGCACAGGGCTCTTCCCACGGCGGTGTCCAGGGTCACCGGCGTGGTGACGCTGCTCGTCACGCACACCATGAGAAGAGCGCACTGTGGGCGCTGGAGTGGGCGTCCTGGAGGTCGCCGCGCCGCCCGTGGGTGGCACGGCGGCGACCCCGGAGGGCCCCGCGCCGCCTGCGGGGGCCCAGCTCCGTCTCTGGATTTTGCGGCGTGTGGCCCGCCGTCTTGCGTATGAACGACGCCGCTCGCCAGGCTCTGACTGCCAGGGCGATGCTGGTGCTCGCGGGCCGCGGCTCGGGTTCTGTCTGCGACCGGCCCGCTGCTCGTCCGCACTGGCACGGGTCGTTCGGCTCCCGACGAGCCGATCGCCGTGATCGTCTTCTTCTTGGGAGCCATGGCGATGAAGAACCGCTAGGCTAACTGCTAGATTAGTTTCTCACAACTGCGCCATTTCCCCCTACCTGGCGCACCAAAGATGTCGGTGGAAACGGCACCTATGGGATCACTAGAATCCCTTCTACGGTTGGCGGGCGCGGGGTCGTGAGAAGAGCAGGTCTAACAGGAAGCACACGGATCGTTTACCCAGGTTCGGGCCGCGAGGATGCGTAATACCCTAGTCCTGGTTTGGTGGATGTATTGAGTGTTCTTGTGTTCTTGGGCTAGCTACGGGGTGCAACTTGCCCAAAAGAGCCGAATCCCTCTCCAATATGCCATGGGCCTCCTTTTATAGTCGAAAGGGGCTGCCACAGTGGCACATAGGAGGTGGAAAGGTCTACAGTGCTGCGAGCTTATCGCCTGTATTACAGGACAGGACGCATTTAATGCATCGCTTAGGTGTCCCTTAGCTTTATCGGGGACGGGAACGAGGCCCGTCCCGTCCGTCGCTGCCTCGCCTTGCTTCGACACGCGCCCAGGCCAGCTATGCGTGCGGCACCATCTAGGCAGGCAGGCAGCTGAGGTGGCGCGGTGGCAGGGTCTTCACGATGATCTGCATGCCACCACGCAGGTGCTTGTCGAGTTGGTGTAGTGGCCGCCCGTCGCCATGCAGGTGCCTGCCCAGCTGGTTGAGCAAGCAGCTGCTTGGGGACGGTGGTGGAGTCTTGGTCGACGCGGGCCTGGCTGTGGCCCCGCTGACGCTCTCGGCAAGGAACTTGCCGGGGGCCTGGCAAGGGTCTTGCCGTGGCGTTGCAGTCGTCCCCGGCAAGGCGCTTGCCGGGGGTCTTCTAGCCCTCATATGATCTCACATGTTTATGATCTTGACAAAGATCTGCATGCCACCGCGGAGGTGCCTCCCGAGCCCTAGTTCCAGTACAGTTGTTGGCGGCGTTTGGAACTCTTGGTCTCGAGGGTGGCTCGCTCTGCTGGTGCTGGGCAAGTTGCCCCGGCAAGGCTCTTGCCGGGGCTGCGGAGGCCGCCCCGGCAAGGGCCTTGCCAGGGGAGTCCACCTCGCCCTCTTGCTCTTTAGTGTTTCTGATCTTGGTGTTGTCTTGGTTGTCTTGTGCTTCGGCTTATCTCCAGCTTCCCTCCTTTCCCCTGCTACGTGTGGCCGTGGCGCGTGGCTCTGACTGCCCGTGCACAAGTAAGGGGTCAAAAGGAGAGCCCCTACTTTTGTACACCGACACCAAACCCTTTCCATTTTGAGTTATAGGAAAAGCAAGCACAAAATCCATACTAATATCTTCCTGTGGATGATACGGAATAGGAAGTGGCATATATAAACAATGGGATTGAGCTTTATACTTAGCTTTGCGACATGTACAACATCGATTGGTGTATCGGGAGACATAACGAAATGAGCAATGTGAATGTCTTGTCGCATCCAAAGTGTCCCATAAGTCCTCCTCCATGAGCCTCTTGCAAAAGTAACAAACATGGAGAAGACTCGGGTATACAAAGCTTGTTAGCTCTCATTAGATAATCATCCTTGATATAATAACTCTCCCAACATGTATGCATCAAACATTTGGCATTAGGAGTAGCAAAAGTAGGATCATGCGCATACAAGTCTTTGATGTGCTCAAAACGAATGACATTCAATTCATGTTGAGTTACAAGCATGCATTTGAGGGAAAGAGCGTCCGCCACAACATTTTCCTTACCTTTATATACTTGATAACATAAGGAAATGACTCAATGAACTCACTCCATTTGGCATGTTGCTTATTCAATTTCATTTGACCCTTAAGATATTTTAGTGTTTTATGATCGGCATGAAGAACAAATTCATGAGGGCGGAGATAATGCTCCCAAACATGCAAGACTCTCACTAAAGCATATAACTCTTTGTCATAAATGGGGTAGTTAAGTTTTGATCTGGAAAGTTTCTCGCCAAAGTAAGCTATCGGGCACTTCTGTTGCATTAAGACACCTCCTATGCCATTACCACTAGTGTCGCAATGCACTTCGAAAGTTTTATCAAAAGTGGGCAATGCAAGCAATGGAGCATGTGTAAGCAAATTCTTAAGCTCATGAAATGATGAATCTTGAGATGGTCCCCAAACAAAGGGTGCATTCTTTTTGCTCAAAGCATGTAATGGTGAAACAATAGTGCTAAAGTCCTTAACGAATCGACGATAGAAACCGGCTAAGCCAAGGAAGCTACGCACTTGTTGCAAGTTGGTTGGTTGTGGCCAAGTTTTAATACCATCAATTTTAGCTTCAACTACATGAACACCTTTAGAAGACACAACAAAGCCCAAGAAAACATGCTTGTCAACACCAAATGTGCATTTCTCCATATTAGCATAAAGTCGCTCATTTCTAAGAATTTGCAAAATGGCTCTAAGATGGGTGACATGATCTTCTAGAGATTCGCTAAACACAAGTATATCATCAAAGTAGACCACAACAAATATGCCGATGTATTTGCGAAGAACATAATGAATCACACGCATAAAAGTGCTAGGTGCTTCGGATAAGCCCATAGGCATGACCAACCACTCATACAAGCCAAATTAGGTTTTGAAAGCGGTTTTCCATTCATCACCCTCTTGAATGCAAATTTGGTAATAGCCACTTTTAAGATAAATTTTCGAGAAAATTGTTGCTCCGCTAAGTTCATTTAGCATATCGTCAAGGCGTGGAATGGGATGCCTATAGCGAACGGTGGTAGCCTTTATGGGTCGACCGTCGGAACACATGCGAAAAGTACCATCCCTCTTAGGCACAAGAATAACCAGAATGGCACAAGTACTTAAGCTTTCACGTACATTCCCATTGTCAATGAGGTGTTGTACCTGCCTTTATATTTCTTTAGTTTCCTCGGGGTTGACATGGTAGGGTGCCTTGTTCGGTAAAGGTGCGCCGGGGATGAGGTCGATGTGGTGTTCGATGCCTCGTAGTGGAGGTAGTCCCGGAGGTAGCTCATCGAGGAATACGTCCATGAACTCCTTCAATTGATTAGACAACACTAGAGGTAGATGGCGAGAGGTGTTAGTTCTTGCCGCTTCGTCTTTGCACAGTAGGACATAGTGTATGTCACTAGATGGGTTCTCACACACTTCTCTCATGTATCTTTTGGTAGCTAAAAGCACTAAGTTTTTGTTGTCGCTCAACGTGGAGGCACTCAATTTGGGCTTGTGGCACTCACTCTCTTTTTGGTGGCTCACTCTCTCACTACTCTCTCGATGATGGGTGGATGCTTGCTTGTTGGCGATCATTTGACTTGGCGACATGGGTCGTAGCTCCTACTCCTTTCCTTTCATCTTGAATCTATACTGATTGGTTCGTCCATTGTGAATGACGCCGCAATCAAATTGCCAAGGTCGTCCAAGTAGGAGGTGGCAAACGGACATGGGAACCACATCACATTCCAAGATGTCTTAGTATGCTCCAATCTTGACGGAGACTTGAATGGTGTGTGATACGTCCATTTTGCATCGTGCTTTTATATTGATATTTATTGCATGATGGGCTGTTATTACACATTATGACACAATACTTATGCCTTTTATCTTATTTTATAAGGTTTACATGAAGAGGGAGAATGCCGGCAGTTGGAATTCTGGACTGGAAAAGGAGCAAATATTAGAGACCTATTCTACACAACTCCAAAAGTCCTGAAACTTCACAGAGAATATTTTTGGAATATATAAAAATATTGGGCGAAGAAAGTACCAGAGGGGGCCACCAGCCATCGACAAGGGTGGAGGGCGCTCCCTACCACCCTGCCCCCCGCCCCCCCCCCCCCCCCCCGTCCTTGTGGCCCCCTGCAAGGCCCCCGATGCCCATCTTCTGCTATATGGTGTGTTCTGACCTGGAAAATATTCCAAGGAAGCTTTCGGGACGAAGCGCCGCCGTATCGAGGCGGAACTTGGGCTGAAGCAATCTAGGGCTCCGACGGAGCTATTCTGCCGGGGAAACATCCCTCCGGGAGGGGGAAACCGAAGCCATCGTCATCACCAACGATCCTCTCATCGAGAGGGGGTCAATCTCCATCAACATCTTCACCAGCACCATCTCCTCTCAAACCCTAGTTCATCTCTTATATCCGATCTTTGTCTCAAAACCTCAGATTGGTACCTGTGGGTTGCTAGTAGTGTTGATTACTCCTTGTAGTTGATGCTAGTTGGTTTATTCGGTGGAAGATCATATGTTCAGATCCTTAATGACTATTAATACTCCTCTGATTATGAACATGAATATGCTTTGTGAGTAGTTACGTTTGTTCCTGAGGACATGGGAGAAGTCTTGTTATAAGTAATCATGTGAATTTGTTATTCGTTTGACATTTTGATGAGATGTATGTTGTCTTTCCTCTAGTGGTGATGAGGACATCAATATCATTGTTACACCCACAACCCCTACTGCTATACATACTGGACCAATTACTAGAGCTCGCGCACGCCAATTGAATTATCAGGTACTTTCGTTTCTTGGTAATGATTCTAATGTTCATGAGAATATGATGCTGCCTAAATTGGATACATTTGTTTTGCTTACAAATGAAGGGCCTGGCATGGATAAGAGGGATCAACACTGGAACAAGACCAAGCATGGAGATGATGGCATGCGCAAGGGGAACAAGAACGGAGGTAGAAGTGATGATTTCAGGACTTTGAAGCCACCATAAGGAGTGCAAGAAGCCTTGGATGAAATATACAAGATGCCACTTCATAAATTTCGTCTAGAGGCTATTCTAGGTGCTGCGTCACCTTATTATTGGGCCAGGCCCATGTAATTTCGAAATACTTAAGTATATGCTGTTTTTAGAGTCCGTATGTGTAGGGAAACAAGAGTTAGGGTTGGTTTCAGACCCCACCTCCAAGGGCCACGAAATTCCCCTCTCTTCCTCCATATATACAGCCCTTAGGGTGTCGTTTTGGGTTTTGTTTCGATTAAAAGTTCACCATAGCTGCAACTTCGCGTACTTCGTTTGTGTTCAACGACCAGACAAAGGCGTCACAGAACCCCATCTTCATTAATAAAGCTTTCCTCTTATATTCGCAATATCCAGATTGCAATCTCAGTTTCTTGCTTGTTCTTTGTTTGCTCGCAGGAAATAGACCCTCGTGGTCAAGTTGATCTTCCTCCGGCGTGGTCAATAACCTCTCGGAAGTTTGTTTAGCGATTGCTAAGGCGCGACGTCTCGCACGTTCGTAGTCGGATCGTCAAGGTTGACTCCCACAGAAAACGATAGCCACCATCTCATCGAAACATCGGGACACCTTCGCCTCTATCAAGTGGTATCAGATTTCCAGGTTTCTCAGTGAGATTTTACAGTTTTTCGTAGTTTAGATCGAGTCTGATCTTCATACCTACAGTCCATGAAAAAGACATAAAATTAGGGTTAGTTCATCATATCCGAACCGGACTGAGCCCTTGCATAGTCTTTTCAGTATTTTGCTTTGTTGAATTTGCGGTTGCATCGTCGTGTCAAGTTGCTGGTCTTAGCGTCTAGTTTCCCTTAGAGTTTCGAGTTCTATTCACAAGTTGTCACGCCGCCGCCGCACCATCGTCATCGTTCCTACCATATACCACCACCACCAACATATTCCTTACCGCTGCCTTATACATCTGCCTGTCCACCGCCAATCCGAGTCCACATATACATCCGCCTGTCAACCACCAATCCGAGTCCACATATACATCGGCCTGTCCACCACCAATCCGAGTCCACATATACATCCGCCTGTCCACCACCAATCCGAGTCCACATATACATCTGCGTGTCCACCACCAATCCGAGTTTTTTTTCATATTTGGTTTGTTTTCGAGATCCATCTAGTTTTTGTTTTGTGTTTCCTTGCCTGAGTAGGTCTTGGAAAAAAAATCTGGAGACCCCCAGGTAGTTTTTAGGCCAAAATTTCTGCGACCAGAAATATTTTTTCCCTATCCTATTTTTAGGTCCCAGGGAGCATTTTGAGACACTCTCCATCATAGTGATTTTTTGTCGCACTTTTTCGTCGTCGCTGCCCTGATTTCCAAAAAAAAATAGTCAAAAAAAATTCGTGCCTATCCTGTTATTTTGACTTGGGAAGAGTTTTGAGACACTCGCCATTATAGTGATTTTTCGCAAAAGAAAAGAGGAGCGCAAAAAAAACTGAGCGGAAAAATTCCAGAGTGGGCTTTTCCCTTGTTTTTGTGCCGCGCCGTGATTATGTTAGTGTTCTAGGCTCGCGTCTCTAGCACGGTCTAGCCTAGGACCAGCACAGTACCATTGTTGAGCATTTATTCAACTTTGCATCTCTGAATTGATTATTGCTAACCCTTTTTGCTACCATATTATAAGCCTTCCCAGCTTCACATACATCTACGTCGTGCGTTCGACTCTCCCTGGTAATCGCTTTATCCAAGCTTTGAGAGTTTTGACTACACCGGTAGCCAATCACCTCCTGCTGTTGGGTAAGAACTGGTAAGAATTTGAGATTTGCTTGACGGATTTGTGACACACTGCCACTTTTTAGTAGTCTGTAGGATCATATTGTTGTGTGTTTCTATTGCTGCTAACCATGGCAGGATCACAAGCCGACGAGACTGAATGGGAGAACATGATGAACAAGGAGCTTCATGATAAGTTTTAGCAAATGATGAGTGGACAGGTGGAAGATGTGCTAAACAGATTTGAAGAGGCCATGGAGAAGATAGATGGCATTGAGAAGGCGTTCGAAACAAAGCTCGATAACAAGTTTAATGAACTGCTTGTGTGTCTGCAACAACAACAACAACAACAACAACAACAACAACAACAATAATGGCGACTACCTCCATGTCGCGAAACAGCCCTCCACCGAGCCAGCCGTGTCCCTCTTGAGCCTGGCCAAACTGTTGGTGCTGCTGTTGATACTTCTGTGGCCCCTGCTGCTGATGAGGAGGAGGATGATTATGCAGGAGATTACAAGGATGAGGTTGATCAAAATCAGAACTACGTGCAACCACCAGAACCACAACCATCAGGTCGTCCACATGCAAATAATCGCAATGGTAGGCCTGCACCACCCCCTCAGGTACGAGATCATGACCATCTCCCTAAATTGAAATTGAATATTCCACCATTTGAGGGTAGATATGTTCCTGATATATATATCTTACTTCGGAGTTAGAAACCGAACAACGTTTTACATGTTTAGAATATCCCGAGGAGAGACGTGTTGCTGTTGCACTTTGTGCTTTCACTAGTTTTGCTTGTGTGTGGTGGTCTGAACATCGTAGATTATATCCGAATAATATTCCAACTACTTGGGCTGCTTTGAAAATGGTTGTGCATACTCGTTGGGTTCCACCATATTATCAACGTGAATTACTTCAAAAATTGCAGCGTTTAAGACAAGGAAAAAATTATGTAGAGGAATATTATCGGGAATTACAAACTGGCATGATTAGATGTGGTATTGTTGAGGATAATGAAGCTATGCTTGCACGTTTTATGGGTGGATTAAATAGAGAGATTTAGACCATTCTAGAGTATAAGGAGTATAATAATATCACTTGTTTATTCCATCTTACTTGTAAAGATGATCGTGAAGTGCATGATCGACATGCATTGGCACGAACTAACTTTTCTGTAGGTCGACCTTCCTCATGGACACCGCATGCATCCTCTACTTCCACACATTCTACTGCACCTACACCTCCATCAGCTGCCACCTCCAGCCGTGATACAAGGAAGCAGGCACAACCACCACTATCTACCAAGAGCACACCTATCGGGCCTGCACAGAGTTCTTCTTCTTCCATGGCATCAACAGGGCACACGAGTGATATTATTTGTTGTCGTTGTAAGGGACGAGGTCATTATGAGAGAGAATGCAAATCTCAGTGTGTGATGATTGCTACTGAGGATGGTGGGTATGAGTCCGCTAGTGACTATGATGAGGAGACTTTGGCTCTTATTACACGTAAAGAACACGGTGGAGATGATTCTGAAAATGAGACGCAATACATGGCTCCTGAAGACGCTGACAGGTATGAGTGTTTAGTTGCTCAACGTGTTTTGAGTGTGCAGGTCACACAAGTAGAGCAAAATCAGAGGCATAATTTGTTCCATACAAAGGGAGTTGTGAAGGAACGTTCTATTCGCGTCATCATAGATGGAGGGAGCTGCAACAACTTGGCCAGCATGGAGATGGTGGAGAAGCTATCTCTTACCACAAGACCACATCCACATCCTTACTACATCCAATGGTTCAACAACAGCGGCAAGGTTAAGGTAACACGTACTGTTCGTGTGCATTTTAGTATCTCTACATATGCTGATTATGTTGATTGTGATGTGGTACCCATGCAAGCATGTTCCTTATTACTTGGTAGACCATGGCAATTTGATAAAAATTCAATACACCATGGTAGAAACAATCAGTATACTCTTGTTCATAAGGATAAACATATTACTTTGCTTCCTATGTCTCCTGATTCTATTTTGAAAGATGATATTCATAGAGCTAGTAAAGCAAAACAGGAGCAAAATAAGAGTGAAAATCACATTGTGGCAAAAGAATTTGAGCAACAAATGAAGCCTAATAATAAACCATCTAGTGTTGCTTCTGAAATTAAATTGAAAAGTGCATGCTTACTTGCCACCAAATATGATATTGATGATATAGATTTTAGCAAATCTGTTTGCTATGCTTTTGTGTGCAAAGAGGCATTATTTTCATTCGAGGACGTGCCTTCCTCTTTGCCTCCTGCTGTCACTAACATTTGCAGGAGTTCGCTGACGTCTTTCCACAAGATGTGCCACCGGGATTACCACCTATTCGAGGGATTGAGCATCAGATTGACTTAATTCCCTGTGCTTCACTACCCAACCATGCACCATACCGTACCAATCCAGAGGAGACGAAGGAGATTATGTGTCAAGTACAGGAGCTGCTCGACAAAGGTTATATTCGTGAATCCCTTAGTCCTTGTGATGTTCCTATTATTCTAGGATGGTACGTCGCGTATGTGTGTTGATTGTAGAGGCATTAATAATATTACTATTCGTTATCGTCGTCATATTCCTAGGCTAGATGATATGCTTGATGGATTGAGTGGCTCTACAATATTCTCCAAAGTTGATTTGCATAGTGGATACCATCAAATTCGTATGAAATTGGGAGATGAATGGAAAACAACATTTAAAACTAAGTTTGGTTTATATGAGTGGTTAGTCTTGCCTTTTGGGTTAACTAATGCACCTAGTACTTTCAAGAGATTAATGAACGATGTTTTACGTGCTTTCATTGGACGATTTTTGGTAGTCTATTTTGATGATATACTGATTTATAGTAAATCTTTGGAGGAACATTTACGTGTTGTTTTGATTGCTCTACGTGATGCACGTTTGTTTGGTAACCTTGGAAAGTGCACCTTTTGCACCGACCGAGTATCTTTTCTTGGCTATGTTGTTACTCCACGGAGAATTGAAGTTGACAAAGCCAATATTGAAGCTATTGAGAGTTGGCTACAGCCCAAAACAGTCACACAAGTGAGGAGATTCCATGGCCTCACTGGTTTCTATAGGCATTTTGTGAGAGTTTTCAGCACCATTGCTACACCTCTCAACGAGCCTACAAAGAAGGATGTGCCTTTTGTTTGGGGTACCGCACAGGAAGAAGCCTTCACGGTGTTGAAAGATAAGTTGACACATGCTCCTTTACTCCAACTTCCTGATTTTAGTAAGACTTTTGAGCTTGAATGTGATGCTAGTGGAATTGGATTAGGAGGTGTGTTATTACAAGATGGCAAACCTGTTGCATACTTTTCTAAAAAATTGAGTGGGCCTAGTCTGAACTATTCTACTTATGATAAAGAATTATATGCTCTTGTTCGGACCTTAGAAACATGGCAACATTATTTATGGCCCAAGGAATTTGTTATACATTCTGATCATGAATCTTTGAAACACATTAAAAGTTAAGCAAAACTGAACCGTAGACATGCTAAATGGGATGAATTCATTGAGACTTTCCCTTATGTTATTAAACACAAGAAGGGTAAAGAAAATGTTATTGCCGATGCACTGTGTCATCGTTATACTATGCTTTCACAACTTGACTTTAATATATTTGGTTTGGAGACCATCAAAGATCAATATGTGCATGATGCTGAATTTAAAGATGTATTGCAGAATTGTAAGGAAGGGAGAACTTAAACAAGTTCGTCATTAACGATGGATTTGTGTTTGGTGCTAACAAGCTATGCATTCCAGCTAGCTCCGTTCGTCTTTTGTTGTTGCAGGAGGCGCATGGAGGAGGATTAATGGGACACTTTGGCATGAAGAAGACGGAGGATATACTTGCTACACATTTATTTTGGCCAAATATGAGACGGGATGTTGAGCATTTTGTTGCTCGCTGCACTACATGTCAAAAACTAAGTCACGACTCAATCCTCATGGTTTATATATGCCTGTGCCTGTATCTAGTGTTCCTTGGGAGGATATATCTATGGACTTTGTTTTAGGTTTACCTCGAACAAAGAAGGGGAGGGATAGCATATTTGTTGTCGTGGATAGGTTCTCGAAAATGGCACACTTTATACCATGTCATAAAAGCGATGATGCTGTTAATGTTGTTGATTTGTTCTTTCGTGAAATTATTCGCTTGCATGGTGTGCCAAATACTATTGTTTCAGATCGTGATACTAAATTTCTTAGCCACTTTTGGAGATGTTTATGGGCTAAGTTGGGGACCAAACTGCTTTTTAGTACTACATGTCACCCCCAAACTGATGGACAAACTGAAGTAGTCAATAGAACATTGTCTACAATGCTTAGGGTTGTTTTGAATAATAAGAAGAAAATGTGGGAAGAATGGTTGCCTCATATCGAATTTTCTAATAATCGTTCATTGTATTCTACTACTAAGATGTGCCCTTTTGAAATTGTGTATGGTTTCCTTCCTCGTGCACCTATTGATTTGTTGCCTCTTCCATCTACGGAGAAGGTTAATTTTGATGCTAAACAACATGTTGAATTGATCTTAAAATGCATGAGTTAACTAAGGAGAACATTGAGCGTATGAATGCTAAATATAAACTTGCTGAAGATAAGGGTAGAAAACGTGTTGTTTTTGCGCCTAGAGATCTTGTTTGGTTACATTTGCGTAAGGATAGATTTCCTGATTTGCACAAATCAAAGCTAATGCCACGTGCTGATGGTCCTTTTAAGGTGTTAGAGAAAATAAATGATAATGCATATAAACTTGAGCTGCCTGCAGATTTTGGGGTTAGTCCCACTTTTAACATTGCAGATTTGAAGCCTTATTTGGGTGAGAAAGATGAGCTTCCGTTGAGGACGACTTCATTTCAAGAAGGGGAGGATGATGAGGACATCAATACCATTGTTACACACACAACCCCTGCTGCTATACATACTGGACCAATTACTAGAGCTCGCGCACGCCAATCAAATTATCAGGTACATTCGTTTCTTGGTAATGATTCTAATGTTCATGAGAATATGATGCTGCCTAAATTGGATACATTTGTTTTGCTTACTACTGAAGGGCCTGGAATGGATAAGAGGGATGAACACTGGAACAAGACCAAGCATGGAGATGATGGCATGCGCAAGGGGAACAAGAACGGAGTTACAAGTGATGATTTCAGGACTTTGAAGCCACCATAAGGAGTGCAAGAAGCCTTGGACGAAATATACAAGAGCCACTTCATAAATTTCGTCCAGAGGCTATTCTAGGTGATGTGTCACCTTATTATTGGGCCAGGCCCAAATAATTTCGAAATACTTAAGTATAGGCTATTTTTAGAGTCCGTATGTGTGGGGAAATAAGAGTTAGGGTTGGTTTCGGACCCGTACTCCAAGGGCCACGAAATTCCCCCCTCTTCCTCCACATATACAGCCCTTAGGGCGTCGTTTTGACTTTGGGTTTTGTTTAGATTAAAAGTTCACCATAGCTGCAACTTCGCGTACTTCATTTTTGTTCAACGACCAGACAAAGGCGTCACTAAACCCCATCTTCATTAATAATGCTTTCCTCTTATATTCGCAATATCCAGATTGCAATCTCAGTTTTTGCTTGTTCTTCGTTTGCTCGCTGGAAATAGACCCTCGTGGTCAGGTTGATCTGGCTCTGGCGTGGTCAATAACCCCTCGGAAGTTGTTTTAGCGATTGTTAAGGCGCGACGTCTCGCACGTTCGTAGTCCGATCGTCAAGGTCGACTCCCACAGAAAACGATAGCCACCATATCATCGAAACATCAGGACACCTTCGCCTCTATCAAGTGGTGTTATGTGAACATCGACTACATGACACTTCACCATTGTTTGGGCCTAGGGGAAGGCATTGGGAAGTAATAAGTAGATGATGGGTTGCTAGAGTGACAGAAGCTTAAACCCTAGTTTATGCGTTGCTTCGTAAGGGGCTGATTTGGATCCATATGTTTCATGTTATGGTTAGATTTATCTTAATTCTTCTTTCATAGTTTCGGATTCTTGCGAGAGGGGTTAATCATACGTGGGAGGCTTGTCCAAGGAAGGGCAGCACCCAAACACCGTTCCACCCAGATATCTAAGTAACGAACGCGAATCATATGGGCCTGATGAAAACTAACTTGACAATAATTCACATGTGTCCTCAGGAGCGCTTTGCTTTATATAAGAGTTCCTACAGGATTGTCCTTTGCTACAAAAAGGATTGGGCCAGCTTGCTGCACCTTGTTTACTTTTGTTACTTGTTACCCGTTATGAATTATCTCATCATACAACTATCTGTTACCGATAATTTCACTGCTTGCAGAGAATACCTTGCTGAAAACCGCTTATCATTTCCTTCTGCTCCTCGTTGGGTTTGAGACTCTTATTTATCAAAAGGACTACGATAGATCCCCTATACTTGTGGGTCATCAAGACTCTTTTCTGGCGCCGTTGCCGGGGAGTGAAGCGCCTTTGGTAAGTGGAATTTGGTAAGGAAACATTTATATAGTGTGCTGAAATTTACTTTCACTTGTTACTATGGAAAATAATCTTTTGAGGGGCTTGTTCGGGGTATCTTCACCTCGACCGGAAGAGCAAAGAGTTGCTCCTCAAACTACTGCACCTACTGCACCTACTAAAAATATTTATTATGAAATTACTTTGGGTATGATAGAGAAACTGCTGGGTAATCCTTATGCAGGAGATGGAACATTACATCCCGATATGCACCTAATCTATGTGGATGAAGTTTGTGGATCATTTAAGCTTGCATGTATGCACGAGGATGTTGTCAAGAAGAAGGTCTTCCCTTTATCTTTGAAGGGAAAGGCATTGACATGGTATAGGCTATGTGATGATATTGGATCATGGATCTACAACCGATTGAAATTGGAATTTCATCAGAAGTTTTATCCTATGAATTTGGCTCATCGTGATCGGAATTATATATATATAATTTTTGGCCTCATGAAGGAGAAAGTATCACTCAAGCTTGTGGGAGGCTTTAGTCAATGTGATATTCGTGCCCCAACCATGAGCTCTCAAGAGAAATTATTATTCAAAAATGTATGCTCGGCTTTCTCATGATGATCGATCCATGCTCGATACATCTTGTACGGGTTCTTTTATGAAGAAGGATATTGAGTTCAAATGGGATTTATTGGAAAGAATTAAATGCAACTCTGAAGATTGGGAACTCAACGAAGGTAAGGAGTCAGGTATAAACCTTAAGTTTGATTGTGTTAAATCTTTTATGGATACCGATGCTTTTCGTGATTTTAGCACTAAATATGGACTTGACTCTGAGATAGTAGCTTCTTTCTGTGAATCTTTTACTACTCATGTTGATCTCCCTAAGGAGAAGTGGTTTAAATATCATCCTCCCATTGAAATTAAAGTAGTAGAACCTATTAAAGTTGAAGAAGAAACTATTATTCATAATGTTGATCCTATTATTCCTACTGCTTATATTGAGAAACCACCTTTTCCTGTTAGAATAAAGGATCACGCTAAAGCTTCAACTGTGGTTCATAAGAGTTATACTAGAACACCTACATCCCCTGAACAAATTAAAGTTGAACCTAGTATTGCTATGGTTAAAGATCTCTTGGTTGATAATATTGATAGGCATGTTATTTATTTCTATGATGAAGCTGCTAGGATTGCTAAACCTGATACTAAAGATCAACATAGACCTTTTGTTGGCATGCATGTTGTTTCTGTTAAAATTGGAGATCATTGTTATCATGGCTTATGTGATGTGGCTGCTATAGTGAGTGCAATTCCTTTTTCCTTATATGAAGAAATTATGAATGATATTGCACCTGCTGAGATAGAATATATTGATGTTACTATTAAGCTTGCCAATAGAGATACTATATCGCCAATTGGGATTGTTAGAGATGTTGAAGTATTGTGTGGAAAGATAAAATACCCTACTGATTTTCTTGTTCTTGCTTCCCCACAAGATGATTTTTGTCCCATTATATTTGGTAGTCCCTTCTTGAATACTGTTAATGCTAAGATAGACTGCGAAAAAGATATTGTTACTGTTGGTTTAGGTGATATGTCTCATGATTTTAATTTCTCTAAATTTCGTAGACAACCCCATGATAAAGAATTGCCTACTAAGGATGCAATTATTGGTCTTGCTTCTATTGCCGTGCCTCCTAATGACCCTTTAGAACAATATTTGCTAGACCATGAAAATGATATGTTTATGAATGAAAGAAGGGAAATAGATGAAATATTCTTTAATCAAGGGCCTATTTTGAAACACAATTTGCATGTTGAAATCCTTGGGGATCCTCCTCCACCCAAGGGTGATCCCATATTTGAGCTTAAACAATTACCTGATACTTTGAAATATGCTTATCTCGATGAAAAGAAGATATATATCTTGTTATTATTAGTGCTAACCTTTCAGAGCATGAAGAAAAGAAATTATTGAAAACTCTTAAGAAGCACCGTCCTGCTATTGGATATACTCTTGATGATCTTAAGGGCATTAGTCCCACTCTATGTCAGCACAAAATTAATTTGGAGCATGATGTTAAACCAGTTGTTGATCACCAACGACGATTAAGTCCTCAGATGAAGGAAGTGGTAAGAAATGAAATACTAAAGCTTCTGGAGGCAGGTATAATCCATCCTATTGCTAATAGTAGATGGGTAAGTCAAGTTCATTGTGTCCCTAAGAAGGGAGGTATTACTGTTGTTCCTAATGATAAGAATGAAATGATTCCACAAAGAATTGTTACTAGTTATAGAATGGTAATTGATTTTCTCAAATTGAATAAAGCTACTAGAAAAGATCATTACCCTCTACCTTTTATTGATCAAATGCTAGACAGACTATCCAAACATACACATTTTTGCTTTCTAGATGGTTATTCTAGTTTTTCTCAAATACTTGTGTCAAAAGATGACCAACAAAATACCAGTTTTACTTACCCATTCGGTACCTTTACTTATAGACGTATGTCTTTTAGTTTATGCAATGCACCTGCTACCTTTCAAAGATGTATGACTGCTATATTCTCTGATTTTTGTGAAAAAATTGGTTAGGTTTTCATGGATGATTTCTACGTTTACAGAACTTCTTTTGATGATTGCTTAAGCAACCTTGATCGAGTTTTGCAGAGATGTGAAGAAACTAATCTTGTCTTGAATTGGGAAAAGTGCCACTTTATGGTTAATGAAGGTATTGTCTTAGGGCATAAAATTTTCGGAAGATGTATTGAAGTTGATAAAGCTAAAGTAGATGCTGTTGAAAAGATGTTGTGTCCTAAAGATATCAAAGGTATAAGAAGTTTCCTTGGTCATGATGGTTTCTATAGGAGGTTTATTAAAGATTTCTCTAGAATTTCTAGGCCTCTCACTAATCTCTTAAAAAAAGATGTTCCTTTTGTTTTTGATGATGATTGTGTAGAAGCATTTGAAATACTTAAGAAAGCCTTGATTTCTGCACCTATTGTTTAGCCACCTGATCGGAATTTACCCTTTGAAATTATGTGCGGTGCTAGTGATTATGTTGTTGGTGCTGTTCTAGGGCAAAGAGTTGATAAGAAATTGAATGTTATTCATTATGCTAGTAAAACTCTAGACAGTGCCCAGTGAAATTATGCTACTACTGAAAAAGAATTTTTAGCAGTTGATTTTGCTTGTGATAAGTTCAGACCTTATATTGTTCATTCCAAAGTAAGTGTTCACACTGATCATGCTACCATTAAATATCTTATGGAAAAGAAAGATGCTAAACCTAGACTTATTCGATTGGTTCTCTTGTTACAAGAATTTGATTTGCATATTATTGATAGAAAGGGAGCTGAGAACCCCGTTGTAGACAACTTGTCTAGGTTAGAAATGTTCTTGATGACCCACTGCCTATTGATGATAGCTTTCCTGATGAATAATTAGCTGTCATAAATGCTTCTCATAGTACTCCATGGTATGCTGATTATGCTAATTACATTGTTGCTAAATTTATACCACCTAGTTTCACATACCAGCAAAAGAAAGAGTTTTTCTATGATTTAAGGCATTACTTTTGGGATGACCCACACCTTTATAAAGAAGGAGTAGCTGGTGTTATTAGACGTTGTGTACCTGAGCATGAACAGGAATAGATCCTACGCAAGTGCCACTCTGAGGCTTACAGAGGACACCATGCTGGAGATAGAACTGCACATAAGGTATTGCAATCTGGTTTTTATTGGTCTACTCTCTTCAAGGATGCTCGTATGTTTGTCTTGTCTTGTGATGAATGCCAGAGAATTGGCAATATTAGTAGACGTCAGGAAATGCCTATGAATTATTCACTTGTTATTGAACCATTCGATGTTTGGGGCTTTGATTATATGGGAACTTTTCCTTCCTCTAATGGGTATACACATATTTTAGTTGATGTTGATTATGTTACTAAGTGGGCTATTGCAACTAGTAGTGCTGATCATAACACTTCTATTAAGATGCTTAAAGAAGTTATTTTTTCGAGGTTTGGAGTCCCTAGATATTTAATGACTGATGGTGGTTCACATTTGATTCATGGTGCTTTCCGTAAAATGCTTGCTAAGTATGATGTTAACCATAGAATTGCATCTCCATATCATCCTCAATCTAGTGGTCAACTAGAATTAAGCAATAGAGAGATTAAATTGATTTTGCAAAAGACTGTTAATAGATCTAGAAAGAATTGGTCTAAGAAACTTGATGATGCATTATGGGCTTATAGAACCGCTTATAAAAATCCTATGGGTATGTCTCCGTATAAAATGGTTTATGGAAAAGTATGTCACTTACCTCTTGAGCTAGAACATAAGGCATATTGGGCTATTAAAGAGCTCAAATATGATTTCAAACTTGCCGGTGAGAAGAGGTTATTTGACATTAGCTCACTTGATGAATGGAGAACCCAGGCCTATGAGAATGCCAAGTTGTTTAAAGAAAAGGTTAAAAGATGGCATGATAATAGGATACAAAAGCGTGAGTTTAATGTAGGTGATCATGTTTTGCTATACAACTCTCGTTTAAGATTTTCTGCAGGAAAGCTTCTCTCTAAATGGGAAGGTACTTACATTATCGAGGAGGTCTATCGTTCCGGTTCCATAAAAATCAACAATGCCGAAGGCACAAATCCGAAGGTGATAAACGGTCAAAGAATCAAACATTATATCTTAGGTACTCCCATAAATGTTGAGACCAATATAATTGACACCATAACACCGGAGGAGTACATAAGGGACACTTTTCAGAATGTTTCAGACTCCGAAAAGGAATAGGTATGTGGTACGGTAAGTAAATCGACTCCAAAATTGTTCTAATAGCAATTTTTTCCGTTTTGGAATATTTAAAATATTAGGAAAAATTAAAAGTAGTCTGAAAGAGACACGAGGCAACCACAAGGCTGGAGGACGCGCCCTACCCCCCTGGGCGCGCCCCCGGCCTTGTGGCCACCTCGTGTGCCCCCTGGACTCCGTTTTCTTGAACAATACTTCTTTCGGTCGGTAATAATTCATTACATAATCTCCTGAAGGTTTTGACCACCGTACCACGGCAATATCCCCTGTTTTCATTTTGAGTTGTTTTCTGCTAGAGTTTTCAAGGCCAGGCATCATGTCGTCCCCCTCCTCCAACAATGCGGGTGACAATGCTTGGCTAATGAAGATAGAGATGAAGAGAGAAGAACTTGGGGAAATCAAAAAGGGTGATAAGATCAAGAAGGCCGCGGAAGATCATGTTCCGCAGCAGAAGAAGAAGACATCCTTCAACCTTACTACAATCATCTTACCCTATTGAAATTGAAGCTTTCAAGATCATTGAATTAGTTCGTGTGCAAAACAAATATCTTACCCATGAAAATATTCTGTTGCAAGAGCATATCATTACCCTCGAGAGCATCATTCGTAGATTGGAGTTTCTCCTGCGCTCGCAATGTGGCACTACTTCATCAACAACTCCATCATCACCACCCCCGAAGAAAGAGACATAAACACAGGGGTATCGGCATTCCCCTTGGCTACTGCCAAGCTTGGGGGAGGTGCCCCTGTATCGTATCTCCATCACACCTTTACCTTTATTGCCTTTCTTAGTTCGATCCTTTTGGTTATATCTTGATCTAGTAGAATAAAGTTTTTAGTATGATCTAGCTTTGAGTTTTCTTTAGATCTATATCTATGTAATCGAGTCCATGAGTTACACATAATAAAGAGTAGTTTTCAGTTGAGGGCTTTGCTATTTTGCTATGATCTTGAGGGAATTAAATTAAAGAAAGAACAAAAGGAAATAAAAAGATCATATATTGATTTTATGGAGAGTAATGACTTCACATATAAAAGTATGATGAATAAAAGTTGTTGAGAGTTGACAAACATAGTTTTGGTCATTGTTGCAATTAATAGGAAGTAATAAAGAAAGAGAGGCTTCACATATAAATATACTATCTTGGAAATCTTTTGTAATTGTGAGCACTCATTAAAATATGACATGCTAAAAAGTTGATGTTGGACAATGAAGACAACATAATGGATTATGTTTTCTTATATGCAAATAGAAGTTATATTGTCCTATATCATCCAACATGTTGAGCTTGCCTTTCCCTCTCATGCTAGCCAAATTCTTTGCACCAAGTAGAGATACTAATTGTGCTTCCAAACATCCCTTAAACCAGTTTTGCCATGAGAGTCCACCATACCTACCTATGGATTGAGTAAGATACTTCAAGTAAGTTGTCATCGATGCAAGCAATAAAAATTGCCCTCTAAATATGTATGATCTATTAGTGTGAAGAAAATAAGCTTTATACGAACTTCTGATATGGAAGAAATAAAAGCGACGGACTACATAATAAAGTTCTTTATCACAAGCAACAATATAAAGTGACGTTCTTTTGCATTAAGATTTTGTGCATCCAACCATCAAAGCGCATGATAACCTCTGCTTCCCTGTGAAGGGCCTATCTTTTACTTTTATCGTCTACCCTTATACAAGAGTCATGGTGATCATCACCTTTCCTTTTTACACTTTTTCCTTTGGCAAGCACTATGTGTTGGAGAGATCCTGATATATATATATATCCACTCGGATGTAGGTTATCATAAAGTATTATTGTTGACATTACCATTGAGGTAAAAGGTTGGGAGGCGAAACTATAAGCCCCTATGTTTCTCTGTATCCGATTGAAACTTTGAACCCATAAGTATCGCGTAAGTGTTAGCAATTGTGAAATATTAAATAATAGTTGGGTATGTGGACTTGCTGAAAAGCTCTTATATTGACTCTTTCCGATGTTATGATAAACTGCAATTGCTTCAATGACTGAAATCGTAGTTTGTTAGTTTTCAATGAAGTTTCTGATTCATACTTTACCTTGTGAACGAATTGTTACTTTAGCATAAGAAATTATATGACAATATATGTTCTAAAGATAATCATGATGCCCTCATGTTCGTATTTTATTTTTATCGACACCTCTGTCTCTAAACATGTGGACATATTTTTCGATATCGGCTTTTGCTTGAGGACAAGCGAGGTCTAAGCTTTGGGGAGTTGATACATCCATTTTGCATCATGCTTTTATATTGATATTTACTGCATTATGGGCTGTTATTACACATTATATCACAATACTTATGCCTTTTTCTTTGATTTTATAAGGTTTACATGAAGAGGGAGAATGTCGGCAGCTGGAATTCTGGACTGGGAAAGGAGCAAATATTAGAGACCTATTTGCACAACTCCAAAAGTCCTGAAACTTCTTGGAGAATATTTTTGGAATATATAAAAAATATTGGGCGAAGATAGTACCAGAGGGGGGCCACCTGCCATCCACAAGGGCGGAGGGCACGCCCCCCGTCTTTGTGGGGCCCCTGACAGACCCCCGACGCCCATCTTCAGCTATATGGTCTGTTTTGACTTGGAAAAAATAGAAGGAAGCTTTCGGGATGAAGCGCCGCCGCCTCGAGGCGGAACTTGGGCAGAACCAATCTAGGGCTCCAGCGGAGCTGTTCTGCTGGGGAAACTTCCCTCCGAGAGGGGGAAATTGAAGCCATCGTCATCACCAACGATCCTCTCATCGAGAGGGGGTCAATCTACATCAACATGTTCACCAGCACCATCTGCTCTCAAACCATAGTTCATCTCTCGTATCCGATCTTTGTATTAAAACCTCATATTGGTACCTCTGGGTTGCTAGTAGTGTTGATTACTCCTTGTAGTTGATTCTAGTTGGTTTATTCGGTGGAAGATCATATGTTCAAATGCTTAATGATAATTAATAATCCTCTGATTATGAACATGAATATGCTTTGTGAGTAGTTACGTTTGTTCCTGAGGACATAGGAGAAGTCTTTTTATAAGTAATCATGTGAATTTGGTATTCGTTCGATATTTTGATGAGATGTATGTTGTCTTCCCTCTAGTGGTGTTATGTGAACGTCGACTACATGACACTTCACCATTGTTTGGGCCTAGGGGAAGGCATTGGGAAGTAATAAGTAGATGATGGGTTGCTAGAGTGACAGAAGCTTAAACCCTAGTTTATGCGTTGCTTCGTAAGGGACTGATTTGGATCCATATGTTTCATTCTATGGTTAGATTTATCTTAATTCTTCTTTCGTAGTTGCGGATGCTTGCGAGAGGGGTTAATCATAAGTGGGAGGATTGTCCAAGGAAGGGCTGCACCCAAGCACCGGTCCACCCACATATCAAATTATCAAAGTAACGAACGCGAATCATATGAGCATGATGAAAACTAACAGGACAATAATTCACATGTGTCCTCGAGAGCGCTTTGCTTTATATCAGAGTTCATCCAGGCTTGTCCTTTGCTACAAAAAGAATTGGGCCACCTTGCTGCACCTTGTTTACTTTTGTTACTTGTTATCCGTTATAAATTATCTCATCATACAACTATCTGTTACTGATAATTTCAGTGCTTGCAGAGAATACCTTGCTGAAAACCGCTTATCATTTCCTTCTGCTCCTCATTGGGTTCGACGCTCTTATTTATCAAAAGGACTATGATAGATCCCGTGTACTTGTGGGTCATCAGTGTGCTCCACTTGAATGGTGCCGGAGTTGCTAAGCCATTGAACCTTGTAGGGATGAGGATGCTTCATTTTGACAAATTGTAGCTTGGGAATAGCTCTTCACTTGGAAAATTGGGGAAACTTCCTCCGTCGATGATTACCTTTATGGACCGACCATTGATGCCTGCCTTGGTGTGGAAGATGTGGCAATGTAGGTCTTCGTCTTGTTGGTGTGGAAGTGTTAAGACCTGGGAGACAACAAGAGTGGGGCTCGAGTCATTGTCGCAAAAGACTTGATCGTCTGGATCTTCATTCACTTGCTAGTGCATTGCCATGTGATCAAGCGCTTCCATTTCTTCCTCACTCATGGATTCATATGTGCCATCGTCGTTGGCGATCATGGTACGCCGGGTGGGGCACTCAAATATCTTGTGTCCTCGGCCTTGACAAGTGAAGCATTTGATGGAACTCTTCTCGACGGTCTCATCTAGTGTAGTAGATGATGATGAAGCTCTCGGCATGAAGTTGCTTGTAGTAGGAGGACGACTTGAAGATGTCAAACTTTTCTTGTAACTTGACTTGTCGTCGTTGCTTGGTGTAGAGGTAGAAGGCGTTGTAGTCGCTGAAGCTTGATTGTATGAACCATAGGTCTTGGAAGAGTACTTGGCGTACTTGTAATCATCTTGCACTTGTCGCTCCATGTTGGTAGCTTGGTGCACTAGCTCGAGGAGGGCCGAGTACGGTTGGAAATCTGCAATCTTCTTGATAGCGTGCTTGAGTCCATTCAAGAATCGTGTCATGGTTTCTTCCTCGTCTTTCGTGACATTGGCTCGAATCATGGCGATCTCCATTTCCTTGTAATACTCTTCAACCGACTTGGTGCCTTGCTTGAGGAGTTGCAATTTCTTGAATAGGTCGCGGCTATAGTACGTGGGTAGAAAGCGCACTCGCATGACACCCTTCATTTGATTCCATGTTGTGATGGGTGGGTCACCTTTTGCTTCTCTCCGCTCAATGACTTGCTCCCACCAAATGAGGACATAGTCTTGGAACTCAAGTGATGCCATGGCAATCTTCTTTTCTTCTTCACAGTTGTGTAAACGAAGGATCGTGTCGACCTTCAATGCCCATGAAAGGTAATCTTAGGGATCATTGCTTCCGGAGAACTTAGGCATGGTGAAATTTAGCTTGCCGTAGCGTTTCTCTTCATTGTGTTGGTGGCGATGATGATGACGCTCTTGCCTTTGTGGAGGGTCATTGACCGCTTGTTGTACGTGCTCCGCTTGATTAGCTTGACGTTGAGGGCATGGGATTCTCGCATGGTTCCTCATTTCTTGCGCTCCTCGTGGTGTGCGGCTTCTTCTTGTCGATCTTATCAGATAGCTGAGGGAGTCCTGGATTAAGGGGTCCTCGGGCATACGGCCTGTGTGACATGGGCCGGACTATTGGGCCATGAAGATACGAGATAGAAGGCTTCCTCCCATGTCCGGAGGGGACTCTCCTTTGCATGGATGTCAAGCATGGCGTCCGGATGTATTTCCTTTCTCTGCAACCGACTTTGTGTAACCCTAGGCCCCTTTGGTGTCTATATAAACCGGAGGGTTTAGTCCATAGAGACGATCACGATCACAATCATACAGGCTAGACTTCTAGGGTTTAGCCACAACGATCTTGTGGTAGATCAACTCTTGTAATCCTCATACTCATCAAGATCAATCAAGCAGGATGTAGGGTATTACCTCCATCAAGAGGGCCCGAACCTGGGTAAAACATCGTGTCCCCTGTCTCCTGTTACCATCGACCTTAGACGCACAGTTCGGGACCCTCTACTCGAGATCCACCGGTTTTGACACCGACAATAGCCTCTTCTTGTTCCCAGTTGCGTGCATGGACGTCTTGTGTTGCTCCATTTAAAGCAAGTTGAGCTTGAAGGGTTTGTTTGTCATGACGTTGTTGCTTTTGTCGAATGGCGTCGGCATCTTGGTTTACTTGGTGATATTGGCGTATTGGAGCTTGCTCTTGGACCGTAGGATCATTAGCCTGACGACGATGGCGCGCACATTCCCGGAGATGTTATTGTAAACCATTGCTATGAAATGGGTTTTGTGGAGCTTGATGGTCCTCGTGGTCTTGACGACGATGTGAACGAGGTCTTGAGTGACTTGAACCCGAAGATGTATCCAAAGAGTGTCGTCTTGAGTGTCGTTGTCTTGATGATGAGGACATTGTAGATGAGTGTGTGGCCACCATGACTCGAATGTCGTCCTTGAGAGTTGCCATTGATGTGTCACAGTAGTCTCTTGTTCGTGCTTTGGATTGCCTCAAGTGAGTGGCGAGGTGATCGCTGCGCTTGCCCAATGCTTCATTCACTTGGTGCAAAGCTCTATGCACACTGAATAGTTGATTCTTGGTGACGTAGTTGTTTGGCTCCTCTTCTTGTTCGATGAAGAGTGGGTTGGTAGAAGTACTTGGCCTATCCATCATCTCAAGGAAATATGTGAGTGGAAGAAAGGAAAGAACTAGACCAAATATACCTTATCTGATGTTGAAGACGGATCAAAGATCACCCAATGTAGTATTATGGAAGTAGCACATTTGGTACCGGAACTTGTCGATTCTCACACCTACACATGTAAAGCTTTTTGGAATAGCCTGGTGAGGATGGTGTCACAAAATTTATGCAATTGTTAGCAAGATTCGATAATTTTGAAAGAGATTTACAAATTCACAAGTGTAACAAGTAGACCAATAGCAATATGTGGCACACGGAAACACACACGAATAGATAAATGGGGTCATGCAACCAAGGAATGAGCTTAAAATGTGGACTCTACTGCTCTTGTTGCACAACACTAGAGAAACGCTAGCATGATTTCTCAATAGGCGGATATGGGACTTGTGCACAACCTATTCATGATTGCTTATCTCCTTCGATCGTACTTGCTCCTTAGCTTCTTCATGGCTAGTTCCTTGGCACCTGAGTATGCAAAGTGTTTCCGCTTGAGGTAGTAGCCATGTCTCATGTTATTCGAAAGGGAGTTGCAAGAGGAGTGATGTCCCCTCGGTCTCGAGAGCTCTTGCACATGCACGTGTCATGGGTCTACTTGGCACTTGGTGAGACAATGGTAGGTCCATGGGGATGACCTTGGGATGGTCTGTATCATAGACTTTGAGACCTCGACTACTGTCAAATTGATCCGACTGAAGCGCAATGCATCTTCCTGCTCGCCTGTAGGTGTATGCATGAGTCGGCCCCTTAGGCTGAGGGGTTGGATCGCTAGCTTATCCAACACCCAGTCTGATTAATTCCAGTGAGGCCATGAGCCATTAAAGTGATGATATTTGAATATAAGGGCTTCAATTTTTCCCTTTCTGTTTGGGAAGCAACGCCCAGAAATATGCTAGAAGCGTCAAGTTGGTCCAATCTATAACCTGAAGGAAATATGCCCTAGAGGCAATAATAAAGTCGTTATTTATATTTCCTTATATCATGATAAATGTTTATTATTCATGTTAGAATTGTATTAACCGGAAACTTAGTACATGTGTGAATACATAGAGAAAAACATAGTGTCCCTAGTATGCCTCTACTTGACTAGCTCGTTAATCAAAGATGGTTAAGTTTCCTAACCATAAACATCTGTTGTCATTTGATGAATAAGATCACATCATTAGAGAATGATGTGATGGACAACACCCATCCGTTAGCTTAGCATAATGATCGTTATGTTTTATTTCTATTGCTTTCTTCATGACTTATACATATTCCTCTGACTATGAGATTATGCAACTCCCGAATACCGGAGGAACATTTTGTGTGCTATCAAATGTTACAACGTAACTAGGTGATTATAAAGAAGCTCTATAGGTGTCTCCGAAGCTGTTTGTTGGGTTGGCATAGATCAAGATTAGGATTTGTCACTCTGTGTATCGAAGAGGTATCTCTGGGCCCTCGATAATGCACATCACTATAAGCCTTGAAAGCAATGTGACTAATGAGTTAGTTATGGGATGATACATTACTGAATGATTAAAGAGACTTGTCGGTAACAAGATTGAACTAAGTATGATGATACCGACGATCGAATCTCGGGCAAGTAACATACCGATGACAAAGGGAATGACGTATGTTGTTATGCGTTTGACCAAGAAAGATCTTCGTAGAATATGTAGGAGCCAATATGAGCATCCAGGTTCTGCCATTGGTTATTGGCCGGAGATTTGTCTCGGTCATGTCTACATAGTTCTTGAACCCGTAGGTTCCGCACGCTTAATGTTCGATGATGATTTGTATTATGAGTTATGTGTTTTGGTGACCGAAGTTTGTTTGGTGTCCCGGATAAGATCACGGACATGACGAGGAGTCTCGAAATGGTCGAGAGGTAGAGATTCATATATTAGAAGGTTATATACGGACACCGGAATGGTTCCAAAGAAGATCAGGTATTTTTCGGAGTACCGGGAGGTTACCAGAACCCCCGGGAAAGTTAATGGGCCTATTGGGCCATAGTGGAGGAGAGGAGGCAGGCCACGGGAGGAGGCGTGGGCTCCCCCTTGCCCAATCCGAGTTGGACAAGGGGAGGGGCGGGCCCCCTCTTTCCCCTTTCCTTCTCCGTTGGAAGGAAGGAGGGGGGCCGAATCCTACTTGGACTAGGAGTCCAAGTAGGACTCCCCCCCCCCTTGGCACGCCCCTCCTAGGCCGCCGGCCTCCTCCTCCCCCTTTATATACAGGGGCGGGGGCACCCAAAGGTACACCAAGATTTGTCTTAGTCGTGTGCGGTGCCCCCCTCCACAGTTTACTCCTCCGTTCATAGCGTCGTAGTGCTTAGGCGAAGCCCTGTGCAGATCACATCACCAACACCGTCGCCACACCATCGTGCTAACGGAACTCTCCCTCGACCCTCTACTGGATCAAGAGCTCGAGGGACGTCATCGAGCTGAACGTGTGCAGAACATGGAGGTGCCGTACGTTCGGTACTTGGATCGGTTGGATCGTGAAGACGTTCGACTAGATGAACCGCGTTAACATAACGTTTCCGCTTTCGGTCTACGAGGGTACGTGGACACACTCTCCCCGTCTCATTGCTATGCATCTCCTAGATAGATCTTGCGTGATCGTAGGAACTTTTTTGAATTACTACGTTCCCTGACAGTGGCATCCGAGCCAGGTCTATGCGTAGATGATATGCACGAGTAGAACACAATGAGTTGTGGGCGATAATAGTCATACTGCTTACCACCAACGTCGTACTTTCATTCGGCTGTATTGTTGGATGAAGTGGCCCGGACCGACATTACATGACCGCGTTCATGAGACTTGTTCTACCGACATGCTTCGCACACAGGTGGCTGGCAGTTGTCTATTTCTCCAACTTTAGTTGAATCGAGTTTGACTACGGCCGGTCCTTGTTGAAGGTTAAAACAGCACACTTGACGAAAAATCATTGTGGTTTTGAAGCGTAGGTAAGAACGGTTCTTGCTAGAAGCCCGTAGCAGCCACGTAAAACTTGCAACAACAATGTAGAGGACGTCTAACTTGTTTTTGCAGGTGTAGCGACCAGACCTCAAATGGTCTGTGCTGCTGTGCACTAGTGTCATCCCTGGATTAGTAATGCTGACACGCACAGTACAAATGGAGGATTTATAACAGAGTAGCAATCACACACTTATTACATCGAATATCTCCAAAGAGATTAAGTATGATAAATATGGCTTAAGGCCATCTAAAAACGATAACAGCGGAAGACTTGGAAGATAAGTGAGTCCATCAACTCCAGCGGCATCACTGAGTATAAGACCACGACCTAAGGCACCTTACTCGTCGTCTGAAAAGTCTGCAACATGAAACGTTGCAGCCCGAAAACGGGTCAGCACATAGAATATGCTGGCAAAGTAACACATAGAGAATAATGAACAATAATAAATGCTATACTACATGCATATATGGCTGGTGGAAAGCTCTATGGTTACAGTTTTGCGAAAAGCCAATTTTTCCCTACTGCAAAGGAATAAATTTTTATTTAACTATCATGGTGGTTGTGAAACATTGAGATGGTTGACAGCATCTCAATCCCAATTAAGAATCATCAATAACCCAGCAAAATTAAGTAAAAGTAACATGGTGATGAGATTCACATGATAATCCAGGTACTAGATACTCAAGTTGTCCATCACCGGGGACACGGCTAACCATGATTAGTTTGTACACTCTGCAGAGGTTTGTGCACTTTTCCCCACAAGACTCGATCGCCTCCGCTTGCTTCTCGCACTACATGATGTTTGAGAAACGGATGACCGAGACACAGTCTTTCAGAAGTGTTTGCACCTTACGTATGGGTAGACCGTTACACCTACTTTCCCCTACATCTGCTAGTCTACCACCGTAAGAGTTCACACAACTTAGTCAACTATGCTAGAGCCCATAATAGCTTGCGGTTGCACACGGAAGTTTCTAGCATGAATAATCTTATGATCCCTTTGAACCTGGGTGGCGGTCCAAAAGAAAAACAGGCAATCCTGGAATACCCAGGTACCTCAATCCACCCAGATGTGAGTTTTAGTTGCCACCTGAGGTAAACCATTAATTAACAATCTCACATCTGTCATGAATATCACTCAAACCCAATCCACGTCTACGAGCATAGCATGGCAATATAATAGCAAACGTAGAAGTAACTCCCAAGGGTTTGATAAAAGAAACAGGTAATAGGTACTACCTCAACTACTTCCCAAAACCCACAATTTAATTAGATCCTAATCATGCAATGTTTGAGGAATAGATCTAATGCAATAAAAACTGGGTATGGAAGGTATATGATCAAAGTGTTACTTGCCTTGCTGATGATCCGCAAAACCTAGCGATTCGGAGTAACAAGCGGCACACTCCGAGTACTCTATCGCAAACAAACAAGCAAACAATCAGTACTCAACTAATGCACAGGTAAAACTCGAGTGAAAGATCCAACCAGAAAGTTCAACTTAAGAACTCCGGTATGCAAAAAGAATCAACTCGAACGAAGCAACGAAAGTCAAACGGCGAAAGAAACAAGCTTCGTTTACTAATCTGGATCTAGGTCAAATTTTACAGAAGAAAAAACTTGTTTGAGTAGGTTAAACGGAAAGAGAATTTCGAGACGAAACTCTAGGCGCTTGAATCGCCTGATTCCGATAAACGAGCGAAAAGTTAAACACAAACGAAGATTCGATCAGAAATCAAATCTAAGATAATCACGGAAAAATCCGACGAAAAAGAAAAACGGACGAACGGTTAAAGAACGGACGTTCGTTAACAGAGAAAAACCGATGAACGCGTTCGCTAAAACGAACGTGCCGGTGAACGTTCACAAAATAACAAAACCGAAAAAAAACGATCTAGGGTTTTTTTTTAAACGAACGGTTTTTTTTAAACAAAACCGGCAAACCGAACGGCGGCGAGGTACCTCGTCGGGCGCGGGGCTTGGCCGGCTCCGGCGAGGGGCGGTGAGGGCGGCGGAGCTCGGGGAAGGCGAGGGGCGGCGAGGGGGCGGCAAACGGCGGCGGCGGCGGCACAGGCTCGAGCTCCGGCTCCGGCGGCGGCGGGCAAGTGCGGGCGGCGACGGGGTGAGAGAAGAGGGGGGGCGGCGGTATAAATAGAGGGGGGCGGAGGTGGCTTGGGGAAGGGGGCGCCGGCGGGGTCCCGTGCGGGTGCCGGACTCGGCGCGGCGGCGGCGTCGCGTGCGCGAGGAGGACGACGCGGGCGGGACGTCGGCTCGGCTGGGCCTCGGCCCAGTCGGGCGGCGCGCAGTTTTTTTTTAAATACGTTCCGCGGAAAATATTCGTAGAAAAATAAATAAAAGTCCAAAAAAGATAAAATAAATTTTCCCTGTTTAGCTAGAAAATCTAGAATAGGGTGAATATGTTTTTAACACAAAATAAATTTTTTGAAAACATGCAATAGTTTTAATGCAATTAAAATTGCAAATAAAATCCAAATAAATTCCAATAAATGATTTTAACACTTTTCCTCCAATATTTCAATTGTTTTGGAGAAGTCATATTTTCTCCTCTCGTTTATTTTAAAATGAAATATTTTTTTCCGGAGAGAAAATAATTAAAACCAAAATCCTCGTTTTATTATTTGATGGAAATCAAATATGAAAATTCGAGAAAATCCCCAACTCTCTCCGAGGGTCCTTGAGTTGCGTAGGATTTATCGAGGATTTGTCAAAATGCAACAAAATATGATATGCAATAATGATCTATGTATAACATACCAAATTGAAAATTTGGGATGTTACAAACCTACCCCCCTTAAGATGAATCTCGCCCTCGAGATTCGGGTTGGCTAGAAAACAGGTGGGAGTGGTCCTTCCGTAGATCTTCCTCTCGCTCCCAGGTGGCTTCATCTTCCGTGTGGTGACTCCACTGGACTTTGCAAAACTTGATAACCTTGCTGCGGGTAACTCGGCTGGCATACTCAAGAATCTTAACTGGTTTCTCCTCATAGGTCAAATCACTTTCCAGCTGAATCGCTTCCAGTGGCACAGTATCTCTCAGTGGTATCTCAGCCATCTCTGCGTGGCACTTCTTCAACTGGGAAACGTGAAATACATCATGAACTCCAGACAATCCTTCGGGCAATTCCAGCTTGTAGGCAACCTCTCCCATACGTTCCACAACTCTGTATGGTCCGATAAAACGGGGCGCTAACTTTCCCTTAACTCCAAAGCGCTTCACTCCTCGAAGTGGTGATACTCGAAGATACACTCGGTCTCCGACTTCGTGAACTGTCTCCTTTCGTTTAGAATCAGCATGACTCTTCTGCCTGGACTGGGCTACCTTGAGCCTATCGCGAATCAACCTTACTTTCTGTTCAGACTCCTTAATCAAATCTGGTCCAAACCACTAACGGTCTCCAACTTCGTCCCATAACAACGGTGTTCTACACCTTCTTCTGTACAAGGCTTCGAAAGGGGCCATCTTCAAACTGGTCTGATAACTGTTGTTATAAGAAAACTCCGCATATGGCAAGTTGTCGTCCCAACTAGATCCATAATCTAGTGCACAAGCTCTTAACATGTCCTCCAAAATCTGGTTGACTCTCTCGGTCTGTCCATCTGTCTGTGGGTGAAAAGTTGTACTAAATTCTAGCCTGGTTCCCAATGTTTCATGTAGCTGCTTCCAAAACTTCGAGGTAAATTGGGTTCCTCTGTCTGATACAATGGTCCTCGGAACTCCATGCAAACATACGATCCTGGTCATGTATATCTTTGCCAACTTAGCACTGGTGTAAGTGGTCTTCACTGGAATGAAATGAGCCACTTTTGTCAAACGGTCGACTACAACACATATTGAGTCATAGCCTGAACGAGTCCTGGGTAATCCTGTGATAAAATCCATGCCTATTTTATCCCACTTCCATTCGGGTGTCGGCAATGGTTGTAGCAATCCTGCTGGTTTCTGATGCTCTGCCTTCACTCTCTGACATACATCACAAACTGCTACATATTCTGCAATATCCTTCTTCATTCCGGTCCACCAGAAAGTATTCTTCAGATCCAAATACATCTTGGTATTCCCTGGGTGAATCGAGTACGGTGAATCATGGGCTTCTTGCAAAATCAACTTCCTGATCTCCGGATCATTTGGCACGTATACGCGGTCCTCAAACCATAAGGTATCGTGCTCATCCTCACGAAATCCTTTGGCTTTTCCTTTGCTCATCTTCTCTTTTATCTCTTCAATCTCCTTGTCTGTCTTCTGAGCTTCTCTGATCCTTTCCATCAAGGTAGACTGAATCTCCAATGTCGCTAAATAGCCTCTTGGGACTATCTCCAAACATAGCTCGCGAAGGTCCTCGGCTAACTCCTGAGGTAACTCTCCTGTCATGAGGATGTTGACATGACTCTTGCGGCTCAACGCGTCTGCTACTACGTTAGCCTTTCCTGGTTGATAATGCAATCTCATATCATAGTCCTTTATGAGCTCCAACCATCTCCTCTGTCTGAGATTTAACTCCTTCTGCGTGAAAATATACTTCAAACTCTTGTGATCTGTATACACCTCACGATGGTTTCCAATGAGAAAATGTCTCCATGTCTTCAATGCATGCACCACGGCTGCTAACTCCAAATCATGCATAGCATAATTCTTCTCATGGGGTTTAAGTTGTCGTGAAGCATATGACACAACTCTTCCTTCCTGCATAAGCACTGCTCCAAGTCCTCGACGAGAAGCGTCGCAATAAACTTCATAGTCCTTGCGTTGATCTGGTAGAATCAACACTGGTGATGTAACCAATCGTTTCTTCAACTCTTGGAAACTAGCTTCACATTCCTCAGTCCAATTGAATTTGGTGTCCTTCTTCAATAGCTCAGTCATGGGCTTAGCAATCTTCGAGAAATTCTCGATGAATCTCCGGTAGTATCCTGCAAGTCTAAGAAAACTTCGGATTTCTCCAACTGTCGTGGGTGATTCCCAACCTGTCACTGTATCAACCTTGGCAGGGTCTACTGCTATTCCTTCTCCCGAAATAACATGTCCAAGGAATCCAACTTCCTTCAGCCAAAATTCACACTTGCTGAACTTGGCGTATAACTGATGTTCTCTGAGCTTCTCAAGTACCAATCGTAAATGCTCCTCATGCTCTTCCTCATTCTTGGAAAAGACTAAAATATCATCAATGAACACCACGACGAACTTATCCAAAAACTCCATAAACACTTTGTTCATCAGGTTGATAAAATAGGCAGGTGCGTTAGTCAGACCAAATGACATAACGGTATACTCATACAATCCATATCTGGTGGTAAAAGCCGTCTTAGGTATATCCTGCTCTCGAATCTTTAACTGATGGTATCCTGATCGTAGATCGATCTTGGAAAATACTTTAGCTCCTTGTAGGCGGTCAAACAAATCATTGATCATCGGCAGTGGGTACTTGTTTTTGATGGTCACTTCATTCAATCCACGGTAATCAACAACCATCCTCAGCAATCCATCTTTCTTCTCCACTAGAAGTACTGGTGATGCCCAAGGTGACGAACTTGGGCGAATATAGCCTTTATCCAGTAACTCCTTGATCTGCTTCTTAATTTCCTCCAAATCCTTTGCGGGCATCCTGTACGGTCTCTTAGATATTGGCCCTGTGCCTGGCAAAAGTTCAATCAAGAACTCAATGTCTCTATCCGGTGGCATGCCTGGCAACTCTTCTGGAAATACATCCGGATAATCCTTCACCACTGGTACTTCCTCCTGTAGAACTCTTGATAAGGAATTCACTTGAGTCCTCTTCGGCATATGTCGGGATACGTACTTAATCCTTTTTCCTTCTGGGGTGGTAAGCAAAATCGTCTTGCTGGCACAATCGATGTTTCCTCCATACAACGATAGCCAATCCATTCCCAAAATCACATCCAAACCTTGCGACTCCAAAACTATGAGGTCGGAGGGGAAAACATGCCTACCAATGGCCAATGGTATCTGAAAACATCCTTGGCTAGCCATATACTCTGCTCCTGGCGAGGTTACTAACATAGGGGTTTTGAGCACTTGGGTGGACAGCTTAAACTTATTCACAAATCCCCTTGATATGTATGAATGCGATGCACCAGTATCGAAAAGAACGGTTGCAGTAAATGACTTAACCAAAAACTTACCTATTACTGCATCAGGCTGAGCTTCAACCTCCTCCACGCTCACGTGGTTCACATGTCCTTTATTGAACGGGTTCGGCTTCTTCCCAGAGCTTCCATTGCCATTTCCATTTTGGGCTTCAGGACATTCATTGGCATAATGTCCAGTCTTCTGGCACTTAAAGCAAGTGACTTGGCTCAGGTCCCTCTTGGCTGGGGTAGATGGGTTGGTGCGGTTCTGTCCGTTGCTTCCTCCATTCCCATTACCATTCTTGGTGCCATTATGGTTGTGCGAACTACCTCCTCCATGGGTATGCTGAAACTGTCCTACCGGCTTCGGGGCAAAACGAGGCTTCTGTTGAGCTCTTGAGTTATACTTCCCTTGTCCGTACTTCCTCTTACGGTTTTCAATCTGTTGTTGCTTCCCTTCAATCATGAGAGCTCTATCTACCAGCTCCTGGTAGTTGTTGAAGGTTGCTACCATCAACTGCATACTCAGTTCATCATTCAGTCCTTCCAAAAATTTCTCCTGCTTGGCAGCATCTATAGCAACGTCATCTGGTGCATAACATGCTAACTTACTGAAATCCTCCACATACTGGCCTACGGTGCATCCTCCTTGGCGTAGGTTGCGGAACTCGCGCTTCTTCATAGCCATAGCTCCTGCTGAAACATGAGCTGTATGGAAAGCTTGCTGAAACTGGTCCCATGTGACCGTGTCAATAGGGTGCGTGGCTGTATAATTCTCCCACCATGATGTTGCGGGTCCATCAAGCTGATGTGCGGCAAAATGCACTCTTTCCACATCTGTGCATCCTGCAGTGGTCAACTCCCTTCCAACTTTGCGGAGCCAATCATCTGCAACAATCGGCTCGGTGCTACTGGAAAACACCGGCAGGTTTAGCCTTAAGAAACGGGCTAAGTGATCAATAGGTGGTGGTGGCGGTGGGTTGTTGTTGTTGTTGTTGCCTTGGTTCTGCACTAACACTTGCATCAGGGCATTCTGTTGCTGAATCAACTGGGTGATCTCCGGTGGGAAAACAAACCCGGTGTCACGTCTCGGAGGCATCTGATGGGTTAGAAAAGATGAGAGTTAAGAATAGAATGAGGTCTAGAGGGAAAACACTACCCATATGCTCATGAGACAAATACAATCAATATCACTCAATCAATTCAAACAAGGCATAACAATCGATCTAACTAGCGTTACAAAAGTGCTTGAACTATACTATTAAATGGGGAAAAACTACTACTGATATGGTGGTCTACTAGAAATTCTGATCAGTTGAAGACTCCATGATGTCTGCTCCAGCTTCATCAACAAAGTCATCTTCACTTGGTTCCAAGTCAGTGTCGTCGATGATGATGTAGTTATCCGGACAAGTGCATTCGTCATCCTTTGCTTTTGGCACTGGATTTCCCATGAATACTCCAATCTTCTTCTCCAGGTCGTCATTCTTCCCTACTAGTGCGATGATTTCCTCCATATAATCCTCGCGTGTAGCCTTGAGTTCTTCTTCCAGCTCCTTGATCTTGGTTAATGCCTTCTTCAGTTCTTCCTTGTCCGTGCACATCTGGTTCTCCTGGCGACGAATGTGTTGGTTTTGCTCCTGGATGAAAGCTGCGATTGATCCATCCTTCTTGGTTCTGATCATCTCCCATTGCGCGTCTCGGCGTCCACAAATCTGATAAATTGTATCCTTAAGCTCCTGGTGGTATACTTCTCCAATGCGTCCCATAGCGATGTGAGCGGCCATGCTCTTCCCTAAACTCCAGGTTGGTGCTTCAAAAACCAATCTTATGGGTTCAGTAACTGGCACAAACGTCCTTCCTGGAATGTGAACTTGAATCTTCCAGCTCTCCTCTTCGGGTAATGTGGCGTTGTAGGTTCCGGTGATGCTTGGTATTCCTATGTTCAAATACTTTGTGACTTCCGTCAAGTGTCGACCAAAAGGCGTGTCTTCATCTGGTTGCATGAACTTGCTCCTTGCATCCGCCATTCCTAACAGAGTAGAAAAAGGAGAGGGGTCAAAAATGAGAAGAGAGAAGCTTTCTAGGGCTTAAGCTTAGTGGTCGTGTCCTACAGTCAACGTGTGCTCTGATACCACCTTTGTAGCGACCAGACCTCAAATGGTCTGTGCTGCTGTGCACCAATGTCATCCCTGGATCAGTAATGCTGACACGCACAGTACAAATGGAGGATTTATAACAGAGTAGCAATCACACACTTATTACATCGAATATCTCCAAAGAGATTAAGTATGATAAATATGGCTTAAGGCCATCTAAAAACAATAACAGCGGAAGACTTGGAAGATAAGTGAGTCCATCAACTCCAGCGGCATCACTGAGTATAAGACCACGACCTAAGGCACCTTACTCGTCGTCTGAAAAGTCTGCAACATGAAACGTTGCAGCCCGAAAATGGGTCAGCACATAGAATATGCTGGCAAAGTAACACATAGAGAATAATGAACAATAATAAATGCTATACTACATGCATATATGGCTGGTGGAAAGCTCTATGGTTACAGTTTTGCGAAAAGCCAATTTTTCCCTACTGCAAAGGAATAAATTTTTATTTAACTATCATGGTGGTTGTGAAACATTGAGATGGTTGACAGCATCTCAATCCCAATTAAGAATCATCAATAACCCAGCAAAATTAATTAAAAGTAACATGGTGATGAGATTCACATGATAATCCAGGTACTAGATACTCAAGTTGTCCATAACTGGGGACACGGCTAACCATGATTAGTTTGTACACTCTGCAGAGGTTTGTGCACTTTTCCCCACAAGACTCGATCGCCTCCGCTTGCTTCTCGCACTACATGATGTTTGAGAAACGGATGACCGAGACACAGTCTTTCAGAAGTGTTTGCACCTTACGTATGGGTAGACCGTTACACCTACTTTCCCCTACATCTACTAGTCTACCACTGTAAGAGTTCACACAACTTAGTCAACTATGCTAGAGCCCATAATAGCTTGCGGTTGCACACGGAAGTTTCTAGCATGAATAATCTTATGATCCCTTTGAATCTGGGTGGCGGTCCAAAAGAAAAACAGGCAATCCTGGAATACCCAGGTACCTCAATCCACCCAGATGTGAGTTTTAGTTGCCACCTTAGGTAAACCATTAATTAACAATCTCACATCTGTCATGAATATCACTCAAACCCAATCCACGTCTACGAGCATAGCATGGCAATATAATAGCAAACGTAGAAGTAACTCCCAAGGGTTTGATAAAAGAAACAGGTAATAGGTACTACCTCAACTACTTCCCAAAACCCACAATTTAATTAGATCCTAATCATGCAATGTTTGAAGAATAGATCTAATGCAATAAAAACTGGGTATGGAAGGTATATGATCAAAGTGTTACTTGCCTTGCTGATGATCCGCAAAACCTAGCGATTCGAAGTAACAAGCGGCACACTCCGGGTACTCTATCGCAAACAAACAAGCAAACAATCAGTACTCAACTAATGCACAGGTAAAACTCGAGTGAAAGATCCAACCAGAAAGTTCAACTTAAGAACTCCGGTATGCAAAAAGAATCAACTCGAACGAAGCAACGAAAGTCAAACGGCGAAAGAAAATAGCTTCATTTACTAATCTGGATCTAGGTCCAATTTTACAGAAGCAAAAACTTGTTTGAGTAGATTAAACGGAAAGAGAATTTCGAGACGAAACTCTAGGCGCTTGAATCACCTGATTCCGATAAACGAGAGAAAAGTTAAACCGAAACGAAGATTCGATCAGAAATCGAATCTGAGATAATCGCGGAAAAATCCGACGAAAAAGAAAAACGGAGGAACGGTTAAAGAACGGACGTTCGTTAACGGAGAAAAACCGATGAACGCGTTCGCTAAAACGAACGTGTCAGTGAACGTTCACAAAATAACAAAACCGAAAAAAAACCGATCTAGGGTTTTTTTTTAAAACGGGCGGTTTTTTTTAAAACAAAACCGGCAAACCGAACAACGGCGAGGTACCTCGTCGGGGGCGGGGCTCCGGCGGGGCTTGGCCGGCTCCGGCGAGGGGCGGCGAGGGCGACGGGGCTCGGGGGTGCTCGGGGAAGGCGAGGGGCGGCGAGGGGGCGGAAAACGGCGGCGGCGGTGGCACGGGCTCGAGCTCCTGCTCCGGCGGCGGCGGGCAAGTGCGGGCGGCGGCGGGGTGAGAGAAGAGGGGGGGGCGGTGGTATAAATAGAGGGGGGCGGAGGTGGCTTGGGGAAGGAGGCGCCGGCGGGGTCCCGTGCGGGTGCCGGACTCGGCGCGGCGGCGGCGTCGCGTGCGCGAGGAGGACGACGCGGGCGGGCCGTCGGCTCGGCTGGGCCTCGGCCCAGTCGGGCGACGCGCAGTTTTTTTTAAATACGTTCCGCGGAAACATATTCGTAGAAAAATAAATCAAAGTCCAAAAAAGATAAAATAAATTTTCCCCGTTTAGTTGGAAAATCTAGAATAGGGTGAACATTTTTTTAACACAAAATAATTTTTTTGAAAACATGCAATATTTTTAATGCAATTAAAATTGCAAATAAAATCCAAATAAATTCCAATAAATGATTTTAACACTTTTCCTCCAATATTTCAATTGTTTTGGAGAAGTCATATTTTCTCCTCTCGTTTATTTTAAAATGAAATATTTTTTTCCGGAGAGAAAATAATTAAAACCAAAATCCTCGTTTTATTATTTGATGGAAATCAAATATGAAAATTCGAGAAAATCCCCAACTCTCTCCGAGGGTCCTTGAGTTGCTTAGGATTTATCGTGGATTTGTCAAAATGCAACAAAATATGATATGCAATGATGATCTATGTATAACATACCAAATTGAAAATTTGGGATGTTACAACAGGTCATGTTGTCATGTGATATGGTCAAGACGTGATGAGATATAAATTGTTGTATCAGATGATCATGTTTTGTAAAAGTTATCTGCAACTGGCAGGAGCCTTATAGTTGTCGCTTTATTGTATGAAATGCAATCGCGATGTATTTGCTTTACTTTATCACTAAGCGTTAGCGATAGTCGTAGAAGCAATAGTTGGCGAGATGACAACGATGCTTCGATTGAGATCAAGGTGTCAAGCCGGTGACGATGGTGATCATGACGGTGCTTTGGAGATGGAGATCAAAGGCACAAGATGATGATGGCCATATCATCTCACTTATATTGATTGCATGGGATGTTTATCCTTTATGCATCTTATTTTTCTTAGTACGGTGGTAGCATTATAAGACGATCTCTCACTAAATTTCAAGGTACAAGTGTTCTCCCTGAGTATGCACCGTTGCTACAGTTCGTCGTGCCGAGACACCACGTGATTATCGGGTGTGATAAGCTCTATGTTCACATACAATGGGTGCAAGCCAGTTTTGCACACGCAGAATACTCGGGTTAAACTTGACGAGCCTAGCATATGCAGATATGGCCTCGGAACACTAAGACCGAAAGGTCGAGCGTGAATCATGTAGTAGACATGATCAACATAGTGATGTTCACCATTGAAAACTACTCCATCTCACGTGCTGATCGGACATGGTTTAGTTGCTATGGATCACGTGGTCACTTAGATGATTAGAGGGATGTCTATCTAAGTGGGAGTTCTTAAGTAATGTGATTAATTGAACTTTAATTTATCAGGAACTTAGTCCTGGTAGTATTTGCATATCTATGTTGTAGATAAATAGCTCACGTATATATAGCTCCCCTGTTTTATTTTTGATATGTTCCTAGAGAAAAATAAGTTGAAAGATGATAGTAGCAATGATGCGGACTGGGTCCGTGATCTGAGGATTATCCTCATTGTTACACAAAAGAATTATGTCCTTGATGCACCGCTAGGTGATGGACCTATTGTAGGAGCAGATGCAGACATTATGAACGTTTGGCAAGCTCGGTATGATGACTACTTGATAGTTTAGTACGCCATGCTTTACGGCTTAGAACTGGGACTTCAAAAACATTTTGAACGCCACAGAGCATATAAGATGTTCCAAGAGGTGAAATTGGTATTTCAGACTCATGCCCGAGTCGAGAGGTATGAGACCTCTGACAAGTACTTTTCCTACAAGCCGGAGGAGAATAGATCAACCAGTGAGCATGTGCTCAGAATGTCTAAGTACTACAATCGCTTGAATCAAGTGGGAGTTAATCTTCAAGACAAGATAGTGATTGACAGTGTTCTCTAGTCACTATCACCAAGTTACTGGAACTTCGTGATGAACTATAATATGCAAGGGATGACAAAAACGATTCCCGAGCTCTTGGTGATGCTGAAATCAACGAAGGTAGAAATCAAGAAAAGCATCAAATGTTGATGGTTGACAAGACCACTAGTTTCAAGTAAAAGGGCAAGGGAAAGAAAGGGAACTTCAAGAAGAATGGCAAGCAAGTTGCCATTCCCATGAAGAAGCCCAAAGCTAGACCAAGCATGAAACCGAGTGTTTCTACTACAAAGGAAATGGTCACTGGAAGCGGAACTGCCCCAAATACTTGGCGGATAAGAAGGATGGCAAAGTGAACAAAAGTATATATATATATACATGTTATTGATGTGTACTTTACTAGTGTTCATAGTAGCCCCTAGGTATTTGATACTGGTTTAGTTTCCATGATTAGTAACTCAAAACAGGAGTTGCAAAATGAATAGAGACTAGTTAAGGGCAAGGTGACGATGTGTGTTGGAAGTGATTCCAAGGTTCATAAGATCACCATCACACACTCCCTCTACCTTCGGGATTCGTGTTGGACCTAAATAAATATTATTTGGTGTTTGCGTTGAGCATGAATATGATTGGATTATGTTTATTGCGATACGGTTATTCATGTAAGTCAAAGAAAATTGTTGTTCTGTTTACATGAATAAAACCTTCTATGGTCACACACTCAATATAAATGGTTTATTGAATCTCGATCGAAGTGATACACATATTCATAATATTGATGCCAAAAGATGCAAAGTTGATAATGATAGTGCAAACATACTTGTGGCACTGCCGTTTAGGTCATATTGGTGTAAAGCGCATGAAGAAACTCCATGCGGATGGACTTTTGGAATCACTTGATTGTGAATTATTTGATGCTTGCGAACCATGCCTCATGGGCAAGAAGACTAAGACTCCGTTCTTAGGAACAATGCAGCGAGCCACTGACTTATTGGAAATAATACATACCGATGTATGCGGTCCGATGAGTGTTGAGGCTCGCGGCGGGTATCATTATTTTTTGACCTTCACAGATGATTTGAGCAGATATGGGTATATCTACTTGAAACACAAGTCTAAAACATTTGAAAAGTTCAAAGAATATCAGAGTGAAGTGGAAAATCATCATACCAAGAAAATAAAGTTTCTACGATCTGATTGCGGAGGAAAATATTTGAGTTACAAGTTTGGCCTTCATTTAAAAATGTGGCATAGTTTCACAACTCACGCCACCTGGAACACCATAGAGTAATGGTGTGTCCGAACTCGTAACCGTTCTTTATTAGATATGGTGTGATTTATGATGTCTCTTACTGATTTACCACTATCGTTTTGCGGTTATGCATTAGAGACAGCTGCATGCACGTTAAATAGGGCACCATCTAAATCCATTGAGACGACACCATATAAACTGTGGTTTAGCAAGAAACCTAAGCTGTCATTTCTTAAAGATTGGGGCTGTGATGCTTATATGAAAAAGTTTCAACCTGATAAGCTCGAACCCAAATCGGAGAAATGCGTCCTCATAGGATACCCAAAGGAAACTGTTGGGTACACCTTCTATCACAGATCCGAAGGTAAGATATTCGTTGCTAAGAATGGATTCTTTCTAGAGAAAAAGTTTCTCTCAAAAGAAGTGAGTGGGAGGAATGTAGAACCTGATGAGGTAATTGTACCTTCTCCCGAATTGGAAAGTAGTTCATCACAGAAATCAGTTCCAGTGATTCCTACACCAATTAGTGAGGAAGCTAATGATGATGATCGTGAAACTTCAGATCAAGTTACTACCGAACCTCGTAGGTCAACCAGAGTATGGTCTGCACCAGAGTGGTACGGTAATCCTTTCTGGAAGTCATGTTACTAGACCATGACGAACCTACGAACTATGAGGAAGTGCTGATGAGCTCAGATTCCACGAAATGGCTTGAGGCCATGAAATCTGAGATAGAATCCATGTATGAGAACAAAGTGTGGACTTTGGTGGACTTGCCCGATGATCGACAAGCCATTGAGAATAAATGGATCTTCGTGAGGAAGACGGACGTTGATAGTAGTGTTACTATCTACAAAGCTTGAATTGTCGAAAAAAGTTTTCGACCAGTTCAAGGTGTTGACTACGATGAGATTTTCTCACTCGTAGCGATGCTTAAGTCTGTCCGAATCATGTTAGCAATTGCCACATTTTATGAAATCTGGCAAATGGATGTCAAAACTACATTCCTTAATGGATTTCTTAAAGAAGAGTTGTATATGATACAAAAAGAAGGTTTTGTCAATCCTAAAGGTGCTAACAAAGTGTGCAAACTCCAGCGATCCATCTATGGACTGGTGCAAGCATCTCGGAGTTGGAATATACGCTTTGATGAGCTGATCAAAGCATATATAGTTTTATACAGACTTGCGGTAAAGCCTGTATTTACAAGAAAGTGAGTGGGAGCACAACATAATTTCTGATAAGTATATCTGAATGACATATTGTTGATCGGAAATAATGTAGAATTTTCTGGAAAGCATAAAGGAGTGTTTGAAAGGACTTTTTCAAAGAAAGACCTCGGTAAAGCTGCTTACATATTGAGCATCAAGATCTATAGAGATAGATCAAGACGCTTGATAAATTTTTTCAATGAGTACATACCTTGACAAGTTTTTGAAGTAGTTCAAAGTGGAACAGTCAAAGAAGGAGTTCTTGCCTGTGTTGCAAGGTGTGAAGTTGAGTAAAGACTCAAAACCCGACCACGGCAGAAAATAGAAAGAGAGTGAAAAGTCATTCCCTATGCCTTAGTCATAGGTTCTACAAAGTATGATATGCTGTGTACCAGACCTAGTGTGTACCTCACCATGAGTTTGGCAATAGGGTACAATAGTAATCCAGGAGTGGATCACGGAATAGCGGTCAAAATTATCCTTAGTGGAATAAGGAAATGTTTCTCGGTTATGGAGATGACAAAGAGTTCGTCGTAAAGAGTTACGTCGATGCAAAGCTTTGACACCGATCTAGATGACTCTAAGTCTCGATCTAGATACATATTGAAAGTGGGAGCGATTAGCTAGACTAGCTCCGTGCAGAGTACTGTAGACATAGAAAATTTGCAAAATACATACATCTCTGAATGTGGCAGACCCGTTGACTAAACTTTTCTTACAAGCAAAACATGATCACTCTTTGGGTGTTAATCACATAGCGATCTGGAATAGATTATTGACTCTAGTAAACCCGTTGGGTATTAGTCACATGGAGATGTGAGCTAATCACATAAAGATGTGAACTATTGGTGTGAAATCACATGACGATGTGAACTAGATTATTGACTCTAGTGCAAGTGTCAGACTGAAGGAAATATGCTCTAGAGTCAATAATAAAGTTGTTATTTATATTTCCTTATATCATGATAATTGTTTATTATTCATGCTAGAATTGTATTAACTGGAAACTTACTACATGTGTGAATACATAGACAAATAGAGTGTCCCTAGTATGCCTCTACTTGACTAGCTCGTTAATCAAAGATGGTTAAGTTTCCTAGCCATAGACATGTGTTGTCATTTGATGAATGGGATCACATCATTAGAGAATGATGTGATGGACAAGACCCATCTGTTAGCTGAGCACTATGATCGTTTAGTTTATTGCTATTGCTTTCATCATGACTTATACATGTTCCTATGACTATGAGATTATGCAACTCCCGAATACTGGAGGAACACTTAGTGTGCTATCAAATGTCACAACGTAACTTGGTGATTATAAAGATGCTCGACAGGTGTCTCCGATGGTGTTTGTTGAGTTGGCATAGGTCGAGATTAGGATTTGTCACTCCGATTGTCAGAGAGGTATCTCTGGGCCCTCTCGGTAATGCTCATCACTATAAGACTTGTAAGCAATGTGACTAATGAGTTAGTCACGGGATGATGCATTATGGAACGAGTAAAGAGACTTGCCGGTAACGAGATTGAACTAGGTATGATGATACCGACGATCCAATCTCGGGCAAGTAACATACCGATGACAAAGGGAACAACGTATGTTGTTATGCGGTTTGACCGATAAAGATCTTCATAGAATTTGTAGGAGCCAATATGAGCATCTAGGTTCCGCTATTGGTTATTGACCGGAGATGTGTCTCGGTCATGTCTACATAGTTCTCGAACCCGTAGCGTCCGCACGCTTAACGTTCGATGACGATTTGTATTATGAGTTTATGTGATTTGATGACCGAAGGTTGTTCGGAGTCCCGGGTGAGATCACGGACATGATGAGGAGTCTTGAAATGGTCAAGACGTAAAGATCGATATATTGGAAGGCTATATTCGGCATCAGAAAGGTTCCGAGTGATTCGGGTATTTTTCGGAGTACCGGAGAGTTACGGGAACTCGCCGGGGGAAGTAGTGGGCCTTAATGGGCCATATGGGAAAGGAGAGAAGGGCCTCAAGGGGTGGCCACCCCCCCCCATGGGCTGGTCCGAATTGGACTAGGAGGGGGCGGCGCCCCCCTCCTTCCTTCTCCCCTCCTCCTCCTTCCATCCTTCTCCTACTAGGAATAGGAAAGAGGAGGGGAATCCTACTTGGACTGGGGAGTCCTAATAGGATTCCCCACACTTGGCGCGCCCTCCACCTCTTCCCTCCCCTCCTTTATATACGTGGCCAGGGGGCACCCCATAGACACACAAGTTGATTGTTTAACCGTGTGTGGTGCCCCCCTCCACAGATTTCCAGCTCGGTCATATTGTCGTAGTGCTTAGGCGAATCCCTGCGTCGGTAACTTCATCACCACCATCACCACGCCGCCGTGCTGATGAAACTCTCCCTCGGCCTCAGCTAGATCTAAAGTTCGAGGGACGTCACCGAGCTGAACGTGTGCAGATCGTGAAGGTGTCGTGGGTTCGGTACTTGATCGATTGGATCGTGAAGACGTTCGACTACATCGACCACGTTACTTAACCCTTCCGCTTTCGGTCTACGCGGGTATGTGGACACACTCTCCCCGCTCGTTTGTATGCTTCTCATAGATAGATCTTGCGTGATCATAGGCAATTTTTTTGAAATACTACGTTCCCCAACAGATGATGGCCATATCATGTCACATATTTTGATTGCATGTGATGTTTATCCTTTATGCATCTTATTTTGCTTAGTATGGCGGTAGCATTATAAGACGATTGTCGGTTCAATATCCGGCGTATCTCGTAGTAGGGGTCCTAAGCTAGGCGTCTTGGAGTGATGGTAACATGGACACGGGGTTTTACCCAGCTTCGGGCTCTCTTGATGAGATAATACCCTACATGCTGCTTTTGATTGTATTCATATGGGTGTAGTACAGAGTACATGTATCTACCACGAGATTGTAGTAATGAATTTGAGATTGTCTATTGACTAGCCTGGCCTCGGTTTATATATGCACCATAGGCCTAGGGTTTAGAGGAGTCCTTGTCTTGGGCGCCAAGTCTTGAAGAATCCCCCTTGTATGCGGCATGGGCTGTCCGAACTGGCCCATGAGTATACGGTCATGGGGGTCCTCGGCCCAATCTAACTGATCGGGAGACGACGTGGTGAGTACCCCCTAGTCCAGGACACCGTTAGTAGCCCCCTGAACCGGTCTTCAAGTTTTTTTTTGACTGTACACAGTAGGGCAAAACCCCACTACAATTTTTTGTTTATATTAATCTAAAAAAGGTAAAGTCCCAGAAAGGAACCAGAGTACAAAAGGCTTGAGATAAGCCAAGAAGGAAAAACAAAAGACATAGGAAAGAAAAAAACAACTAAACAACTAAGAAAAAACAAGGATTACAGCACAAGATTATCGAGCCAAAAACAGTATGCTCCAGCATAGCTCTTTTTAATTCTGAATCTGAGAAGAGAGAGCTCCTCCCTGAAGATGGCTTTCCACCTTTGAATGCTAGGTTGAATTGCTTGGAAAATCATGTTATTCCTGGAGATCCAAATAGCCCAAGAGGCAAGGATGACTATCTCCATGAAGAAAGGAACATGAAGTTTCTGCTTGAGATCAAGAAAAGCTTCCATGATTGAAACATTTGCCTGTCTTGAAGGGCAGATCAGATCCCAACACTATGCAGCAAAAGGGCAAGTCGAGAAAAGATGCTGGAGAGTCTCTTCCTATGGGCAATTGTTGACCACACAGTTATAGTTGCCCAGCTGAAATGATTTCCTTCTCAGAAGATTTCTAGTATTGAGCCTGTCATGAAGTAGTCTCCAAAAGAACACCTTATGTTTTGGCTGACAAGAACTGCTCCAGATCCAATTGAACTGCTGTGGCACAACTTTGACTCCCATCAGCACTTTGTATGCCTTAGCCACAAAGAATTGCTCAGTTCCCCAGATGTAGCTCCATGTATCTGTGCAATCCAAAGTATCAGAGGCCCTTAAAGTAATGCAGATGTCCTCTATAGCCTCAAATTCCTGGAAAGCTTGCACAGTCAGAGGCAGATGAAATAGGTCCTCTAAGTATTCAGTTTGGAGAAAGGTGTGAACAGTAGCATCCTTGTTTTTCACAAATGAGAATAGGTGGGGGAACATGTCTTGCAAGCAGTGTGAGTGCCAAAGATAAGTCCAAAAATAAGCACTCTTTCCATCACCTATGTTGCATCTGGCCAAGGATTTATAGTTATCAAGCAGCTTAAGGTTTGCCTTCCACCAAAAAGATCCCAGCCAGCTATTACCAGGTAGAGAATCATTGCTGTAGTAAGATTCCCAAATCAGATTGACCCAGGGAATATTGTGTCTATTGTAGGACTTATGCAGGTTCTTGAGAAGCAATGCTTTATTCTGGACAAAAATATCAATCACTCCTAACCCACCTTGATTTTTAGGTCTACACACAGTACTCCATGCCACCACAGCAGGTCTATGGTCCTCCAAATCAGGGCCTCTCCAAAGACAATGTCTCAAGTACTTTATGGCTTGGGTTTTGATGGTAACAGGCACATCAAGGCATCCCATGAGATATATCAATAAAGAGTTGAGGACAGATTTCACAAGCAATAATCTCCCAGCCAAAGTCATAAAGGTGGACAAACCCACAATCTTCTTCTGCAGACTTGTGACAAGGGGAAAACATTGTTCAACAGTAGGCTTATGGAGGCCTAGGGGTACTCCCAAATACTTGATGGGAAAAGATTCCTTCTTGCAATGAAAAGTATTTATTAAAATCTCCATCTTCTCTTCTGGCACATTTATTGGAACCATACTTGATTTATTGTAGTTCACTTTCAGGCTTGTGGCATCAGCAAAAGTATTGAGAAGGGCTTTGAGGCAATGTAATTGCTTTGCATCTGCTTGCAGAATAACCAAGGTGTCATTAGCATACTGGACAATTGGAAAAACAGGGCATGACTCTACTTGCAAGGGAGAAGTTACCAAACCCAGGTGCATTGCCTTATTGAGAATTGTCTGAAGTAGATCAGCAGCCAGCACAAAGAGAAGAGGGGACAGAGGATCCCCCTGCCTTACACCTCTAAGGCAATAATTTTTTTTTCCAGGAGATGCAAAAGTAAACAATAATTTGATCCAAGTAAGCCATCTGTCCCCAAAGCCCTTTGCTTTTAAAATATCCAGCATAGCCTGATGTTCAATGGTGTCAAAAGCCTTTTCAAAATCCAATTGCAGAACAATGATTTCCTCTTTTGACTTATGACATTGGTGCAAATACTCATAAGCCCACCCCAAATAGTCATGAATAGATCTTTCTTTAAGGAATCCATATTGGTTGAAGTGTACCAATTGCAGAATCACCTTTTGCAGTCTATTTGCCAGCAACTTAGTAACAATTTTCAGATAGCTGTTCAGTAAAGAGATAGGCCTAAAATCATTTGCAGTCAATGGAGAATTACCCTTTGGAATGAGAGTTATAAAAGAAGTGTTCAAACTCTCAAGGGAGATGTGCCCTGCATGAAAATCATAAATGAATTTGAGCACATCTTCTTTAATAATATCCCAACAAGACTTGAGGAATTCATTGTTAAAACCATCAGGGCCAGGAGACTTGTCATTTGGGAGAGCATGGACAACAGCTTCAATTTCTTCAGCAGTGAAAGGCAATTCCAGATTAGCAAAAATATCTGAATGTTGTCTCTGCCCATACAAAGAACCCAGATCAAAGTGCATTGTGGTTTCTTGGGATGTGCCCATTCTTTTCTTGAAAGCATCCAAGAGAATAGCAGCTTTACCAGCATGATCTGAGATCTCCATTTGGTCCTCATTGTGAAGAATAGCAATATGGTTATGCCTGTAATTGATGGAAGCTTTTGTGTGAATTTTTTTTGTGTTTTCATCTCCAAACTTCACCCCCTTGATTTTCCCTCTCTGCTTCCAATAAATCTGTTGGTTCCTCAGTAAAATAAGCAGTTGTTCTTTAAGAATAGCTCTGCAGCTCCATTCATGAGTATCCAGTTCTCTAAATTCCTCAAAGAAATCCCACATGAAGAGTAGTTCATTTAACTTTGCAATTGTAGATTTCAGACAGGACAGAGATTTAGTCCACAGCTTCAAAGCTCTTCTTAAATCTTGAACCGGTCTTCAAGTTGGGGACGCTCATCGATTCTTCCGAACTGTTCTTCATCTTCGGTCGTCGGTCTTGAAAACTGGTTCAACAAATCTTCTTATCTTCGATCTTGAGGATCGCCGAAGTACATAGGAAGGGTTTATATGTCGGATATCCTAGGAGCCCCTTTAAGTTATCGGCTTTTATCAATGCCTTGTTATTTTTACGCCCACCTCGGGTTCAAAGTTGTCCCCGGGCGGCGGTGTCCTCTTGCATCCGAGCTCCAATGCCGGACTGCATTTCGAGGTATCTTTTGCAGCCGAGCACCAACGCCGGACTATATCCGAGCTCCAATGCCAGACTGTATACGAGGTGCCATAGATCACCTTGACTTGAAGAAGTTTAAAGGAAGTTAGCCGAGCTTAATGCCAGAAATGCCCTCTATAGAGCCAGCCACTTGCATATCCGAGCTTTATGTCGGACTGCTTCCGAGGTGATGCACCAACTTGGGCTTGGGCTGATTGTTTACGGATTTTATTTCTGATGCGTGTAAATTTATTTGCTGTCAACATGTATTGCTAGTAGCCCTCAAGGTGTCTGTTGGCCTAAAATCCGAGATGCACTGAAGGAAAATATGAAACCGCTGATCCTAGTAGCTTGTGAGACTCAGGTCGTAAAATCGGCCCGAGGATCAACTCCTAGCTCGGCAGCATACATACGAATAGGAACGCAGTGTAATATATTAGAGGTAATAGTGATCGGCAGACGGGCCCCTGAGAGAGGGTCGTGAGAAGTCGCCGCGATATATCAGCTTGATGCCGGATAATTCCCATATGGTACTTATTGTCGTCCGAAGACGTACTTGTCATAGTTCGGTTATGCCGAACACTGAGCACTTTGAATTTTCTGCATTGAATAGGCAATGCAGTAGCCCCTGAGCCACTGGTCGGGTGGAAACACCAGATCAGGGGATCGATGTGCCCCTTTAATATTTGTAAATAATGAGCGCAAAGCCAGCCCCCGAACCTTAATGTGGGCACGGGTGGCCGAATTAAGGATCGAAGTCCGTTTGACAGAAAATTTTGTTCTGTTTAACACAAACTTCTCGGAAAGAGAATAAAGATCTCTTAAAAAAGTTAAGAGCTGGTCGAAATCCAAGCTCGCCAAGGTAAGCCCCAAGGGGTTTAAAAGATGGAATGCAGTAAATGGATTTTAATCACATTTTTTATGTGTAATGATTCTATGTATCCAAGTACTTTACATCATTAATGCTCAGATCCGCATTGTACAAAACTTTGTTGACCGACCATCGGCTTCAACCTCCTCGGCCAGTAGCTGGGGAGTGTTTGTCCTACTTTATAAAGCCTTTACAAGGGCAAAGTTTTACAGCAAACAAGGCAATCCGGTCATACGGTTTTATAAACAAAGGTACGCAGAGAGATATGTTATATTACTGTTTAATGTAAGAAACATCTTCCAAAGAAAATAGTCCCGCTATCGGTTCCTTTCCTTGGGTCATCATGCTGATCATGATCATGAAACCTCAACTCCGATCAATGTGGGAGGAAAATATGGAGGGTTTAGTTTGGGGAAAGTTCCCGGACTATGTGGTTTATAACGAACCAAAATTTTCACTTCTGTCGTTGCCGACCAATGTGATACTTTAAGATTGCTAGCTTTCGGCTTCACCCAGTCTGAGGTACTTACTCGGATGACCCGGTAGTAACAAACACAGAGGTGCTCCCTTTACCACCTAGCCGAACAATCGGGAACGTAGGGGTAAACACACGAGCAAGGCAACCCAGATTGCAGAACACTTAAGTCAACATGGTGCATATTGTCGCGTAATACACGAACAAGGAACGAAGCCATACAAGTATAATCATATGCAAAAGGAAAAGCTTCATAAAGGAAGCCCCCAAGTAGACGGGGTATTTGAATTTGTGTGTCATAAACAAAGTTTTGACAAGGAAGTTTTCATAAACAAATTTTTGCCAAAAAAGTATAATGCTTGGTCGAACCAAACAAAATTTAAAACTGAAAGTTTTTGAGCATGAAAGCGACTTAGCTGGTTAATGTGTTCGGCATTGATGACGCGGTCCGAGCTTGATGTGGGACGAGGTTCCATTCCCCAAGCCGGTCCCGTTCGAGGTGGCGGAGCGAAGAGCTCGGCACTCCGAAGTGGCAACATAGCACGGCCAATGCAGGCCCGCAGTGTGACATCGAAGTCCCCGTCGTGGGTTAATGAAGTGATGATGAATCCCTCGGTCCAGCCGAGGTGACATGGTACGTTGGTACGCAGAGGTGACAGCGCTGCCCGATCCGGATCCTTTATGTGTGCACAGAAAATAGTGCAAGCCGGAGATAATAGGAATAATAATAAATTTAAAAAAATGTTGCATAATTAATAGTTTATGCAAAGTGAGTAATAAAAGACATATGGCATGTGTGCCGAACACTTGATGAGGTAGAGCTCTCTCAACGATGCTGAAGTCCCCGAGGCAACCGAACACGTCAGTATGGCAACACGACCAACAAGGTGATCACGCGAGCCGATTTACGGCGATTGGGACGACGGCGTCGGCTTGCCGAAGAGACCACGTGACGTAGTCGAAGTCCATTACCGAACCACCATGTGACTGTCGTTAATGTGGCCACCATTTGATAGACCTGCGTACAGATGATGGAATAAACCAGAGTAATAATTCCTTGGGAAAAAATAAACCCAAACAAGCAAAAATTACTAGGAGAAATAACACCTGGTTTATTTGTTGTAGCAATCCAGAGAAAGGTGACTCCCAAAATTGGGACTCGGTCCGCATACCCATTGCCTGATGGGCGGTGAAGCAACGGCATGGCGATGCTGGTAAAGGTTGGCTCGCCGAGGCAAAGCCCCCGGTCCAGCTAACGTGATGTAGCTGGTCGGTTGACGACGCTGAAGTCTCCGGAGTAAGTTGATGGCGGTGCCCCCAGTCCAGACGAGGAGACGGAGCATGTCGGTAAGGAGACGTTGCAGCTGCCATGTCAGCCGAGGTGTTGAAGTAGTTCGGCGTGATGGACGTCGGCTTGATGAAGCAACGGTGCGGCCATGCCGATGCAGGCCGTAACTCGTGACGTGGTCAATGCTGGCTTGATGAAGTGACCGTGCGGCGATGTCGGTGTGCCTGCTCCGTGTAAGCCGTGGGGCGGCAATGTTGGTGATGATTTATCCTTCGCTATGCCGAACTCTTGTTCGGCTTGCCGAGATGATGATCGAAGAAGTTGAGCTCGGCTCAACAAAGCGGCGACGTGTCTAGCACAGGTCGGCAGCCGTGGAGCAATATTGCCGGACTGGTTTGACACTAGCGTGATGGTGAAGATTACCTCGGAGGAGGCTTAAAATTTTATGGGTACGTGTTTGAAAACAACGCGCAATACCCTAGAAAAAAATTCTTCAAAAGGGTTGTCCAATATTCCGTTCATGAAGAAACATGAACTCGGGCCGGATTCGTATTCGCGCTGAAAACAATTCCGAAAATTGGTCCACTCATCGGAATGTTCCCGGAGTTTGAACCATCAGATCGAGCTGAAATTTGGAGGAGTGGTAGATGTGGGAATTCCGCAAAAGATGAACGGTTGGATCATCCAAAGGACCTCCGAGCTGGGCTTTGGAGACCATGCCCTAAACTCATCCAGATTCCCATCCAGATTTGACAGGGCTCCGGTATATCGTAGATTGCCAGAGATTCCTCCATCGGAACTCGACAAAGTTTGGCATGGTTGTTGTACACTTAATTCTGAACAATTCCACCGAAAGAATCATCAAAGCGATGCTCGAGGAGGTGGTGGCAGTGGATACAAGTTTGCTATTCGAAGAAAACAGCACGGTCGCCCGAGGGCGATGTTGACGTTGAGCCCCCGAGCTCCATGGATGATTCTTCCATGATCATGATAGAGATCGGAGTTGATGTTGACGAAGGCCTCGTCTGAACATGATGATTGGAGGTAGGGTAAAGTCCTTGGTTAAGCCAAGGTGACCAGTCGAGCTGGCGACAAAGATGCCGACATCGACCATAAAGCTCGGCTCCAATGCGTAGATCGCGCCGGAGACAATCCGAATTCCCATCGCCCCGTGGCGACCGCCAGCAGGCTCTCAATGAAAGCACCAATGTCGGTTCAATATCCGGCGTATCTCATAGTAGGGGTCCTATGCTAGGCATCTTGGAGCGATGGTAACATGGACACGGGGTTTTACCCAGCTTCGGGCTCTCTTGATGAGATAATACCCTACATGCTGCTTTTGATTGTATTCATATGGGTGTAGTACAGAGTACATGTATCTACCATGAGATTGTAGTAATGAATATGAGATTGTCTATTGACTAGCCTGGCCTCGGTTTATATATGCACCGTAGGCCTAGGGTTTAGAGGAGTCCTTGCCTTGGGCGCCAAGTCTTGTAGAATCCCCCTTGTATGCGGTATGGGCTGTCCGAACTGGCCCATGAGTATACGGCCATGGGGGTCCTCGGCCCAATCTAACTGATTGGGAGACGACGTGGTGAGTATCCCCTAGTCCAGGACACCATCAATGATCCCTCGCTAAATTTCAAGGTATAAGTGTTCTCCCTAAGTATGCACCGTTGCTATAGTTCGTCGTGCCGAGACACCACGTGATGATCGGGTGTGATAAGCTCTACGTTCACATACAACTGGTGGAAGCCAGTTTTGCGCGTGCAAAATACTTGGGTTAAACTTGACGAGCCTACCATATGCAGATATGGCCTCGGAACACTGAGACCGAAAGGTCGAACATGAATCATATAATAGATATGATCAACATAGTGATGTTCAACATAGTGATGTTCACCATTGAAAACTACTCCATCTCACGTGATGATTGGACATGGTTTAGTTGATATGGATCACGTGATCGTTTTGATGACTAGAGGGATGTCTATCTAAGTGGGAGTTCTTAATAATATGATTAATTGAACCTTAATTTATCATGAACTTAGTACCTGATAGTTTTCTGCATATCTATGTTGTTGTTGATCAATGGAAGTGCTACTGTTCCCTTGAATTTTAATGCGTTCCTGGAGAAAGCTAAGTTGAAAGATGATGGTAGCAACTACACGGACTGGGTCCGTAACTTGAGAATTATCCTTATTGCTGCACAGAAGAATTGCGTCCTGGAAGCACCGGTAGGTGCAAGGCGCGCTACAGGAGCAACTCCGGACGTTATGAACGTCTGGCAGAGCAAAGCTGATGACTACTCGACAGTTCAGTGTGCCATGCTTTACGGCTTAGAATCGAGACTTCAAAGACGTTTTGAACGTCATGGAGCATGTGAGATGTTCCAGGAGTTGAAGTTAATATTTCAAGCAAATGCCCGAGTTGAGAGATATGAAGTCTCCAACAAGTTCTATAGCTGCAAAATGGAGGAGAATAGTTGATAGAGGCAAAGGTGTCCCGTCTTTCGATGAGATGGTGATTATCATTTCGGAGGAGTAGACTTTCATGATCCGACTACGAACGTGCGAGGATGTTTGCGCCTTAGCAATCGCTAAACCAACTCCGAGAGGTTATTGACCACGCCGGAGCACGATCAACCTGACCACGAGGGTCTGTTTCCTGCGAGCAAACGAAGAACAAGCAAGAAACTGAGATTGCAATCTGGATATTGCGAATATAAGAAGAAAGCTTTATTAATGAAGGTGGGGTTCTGTGACGCCTTTGTCTGGTTGTTGAACACAAACGAAGTACGCGAAGTTGCAGCTATGGCGAACTTTTAATCTAAACAAAACCCAAAGTCTAAACGATGCCCTAAGGGTTGTATATATGGAGGGAGAGGGGGGAATTTCATGGCCCTTGGAGGAGGGGTCCAAAACCAACCCTAACTCTTGTTTCCCCACACATACGGACTCTAAAAACAGCCTATATTCAGGTATTTCGAAATTACATGGGCCTGGCCCGAAAATAAGGTGACACAGCACCTAGAATAGCCTCTGGACGAAAATTATGAAGTGGCATCTTGTATATTTTGTCCAAGGCTTCATCCACTCATTATGGTGGCTTCAAAGTCCTGAAATCATCACTTGAAACTCTGTTCTTGTCTCCCCTGCGCATGCCATCAAATCCATGCTTGTTCTTGCTCCAATGTTCATTCTTCTCCAAGCTAGGCCCTTCATTTGTAAGCAAAACAAATGTATCCAACATAGGCAGCATCATATTCTCATGAACATTAGAATCATTACCAAGAAACGAAAGTACCTGGTAATTTAATTGGCGTGCGCGAGCTCTAGTAATCGGTCTAGTATGGATAGTAGCAGGGGTTGTGGGTGTAACAATGGTATGATATCCTCATCATCCTCCCCTTCTTGAAATGAAGTCGTCCTCGACGGAAGCTCATCTTCCTCACCCAAATAAGACTTCAAATCTGCAATGTTAAAAGTGGGACTAACCCCAAAATCTGCAGGCAGCTCAAGTTTATATGCATTATCATTTATTTTCTCTAACACCTTAAAAGGGCCATCAGCACGTGGCATTAGCTTTGATTTGCACAAATTAGGAAATCTGTCCTAACGCAAATGTAACCAAACAAGATCTCTAGGTGCAAACACAACATGTTTTCTACCCTTATCTCCCGCATGTTTATATTTAGCATTCGTACGCCCAATGTTTTCCTTAGTTAACTCATGCATTTTTAAAATCAATTCAGCACAAAATGTTCCAAATGTTCTTCCAAAGATTTGCTATAAGTCAGTATATCATCAAAATAGACTACGACAAATCGTCCAATGAAAGCAGGTAAAACTTCGTTCATTAGTCTCATGAAAGTACTAGGTGCATTAGTTAACCCAAAAGGCATGACTAACCACTCATGTAAACCAAACTTAGTTTTAAATGTTGTTTTCCATTCATCCAATTTCATACGAATTTGATGGTATCCACTACGCAAATCAACTTTGGAGAATATCGTAAAGCCACTCAATTCATCAAGGATATCATCTAGCCTAGGAATAGGATGACGGTAACGAATAGTAATATTATCAATGCCTCTACAATCAACACACATACGCGGCGTACCATCCTTTTTAGGCACTGGTATAATAGGAATAGCACAAGGACTAAGAGATTCGCGTATATAACCTTTGTCGAGCAGCTCCTGTACATGAAGCATAATCTCCTTCATCTCCTCCGGATTGGTACGGTATGGTGCACGGTTGGGTAGCAATGCACCGGGAATTAAGTCAATTTGATGCTCAATCCCTCGAATAGGTGGTAATCCCGGTGGCACGTCTTGAGGAAAGACGTCAGCGAACTCCAGCAAAATGATAGTGACAACAGGGGGCGAAGAGGAAGGCACGTACTCGAGTGAAAATAATGCCTCTTTGCACACAAAAGCATAGCAAACAGATTTGCTGAAATCTAGCTCATCAATCAGATTTTGTGGCAAGTAAACATGCACTTTTCAATTTAATTTCAGAGGCAACACTAGATGGTTTATTATTAGGTTTCATTTGTTGCTCAAATTCTTTTGCCACAGTCTGATTTTCACTCTTATTTTTCTCCTGTTTTGCTATATTAGCTCTATTAATATCATCTTTCAAAATGGAATCAGGAGTCATAGGAAGCAAAGTAATATTTTTATCCTTATGAACAAGAGTATACTGATTGTTTCTACCATGGTGTATAGAATTTTTATCAAATTGCCATGGTCTACCAAGTAATAAGGAACATGCTTGCATAGGTACCACATCACAATCAACATAATCAGCATATGTAGAGATACTAAAATGCACACGAACAGTACGTGTTACCTTAACCTTGACGCTGTTGTTGAACCATTGGATGTAGTAAGGATGTGGATGTGGTCTTGTGGTGAGAGATAGCTTCTCCACCATCTCCATGCTAGCCAAGTTGTTGCAGCTCCCCCCATCTATGATGACACGAACAGAAAGTTCCTTCACAACTCCCTTTGTATGGAACAAATTATGCCTCTGATTTTGCTCAGCTTGTGTGACCTGCACACTCAAAACATGTTGAGCAACTAAAAATTCATACCTATCAGCGTCTTCAGGAGCCATGTATTGCGTCTCATGATCAGAATCATCTCCACCATGTTCTTCACGTGTAATAAGAGCCAAAGTCTCCTCATCATAGTCACTAGCGGACTCATACCCACCATCGTCAGTAGCAATCATCACACGCTGAGATTTGCATTCTTTCGCATAATGACCTCTTCCCTTACAACGACGACAAATAATATCACTTGTGTGCCATGTTGATGCCATGGAAGAAGAAGAGCTCTGTGCGGGCCTGGCAGGTGTGCTCTTGGCAGATAGTGGTGGTTGTGCCTGCTTTCTTGTATCACGGCTGGAGGTGGCACCTGATGGAGGTGTTGGTGCAGTGGAAGTAGAGGATGCACGTGGTGTCCATGATGAAGGTCGACCTATAGAAAAGTTAGTTCACGCCAATGCCTGTTGATCCTGCACTTCACGTTCAGCTTTACAAGCAAGATGGAATAAACGAGTGATGTTATTATACTCCTTATACTCTAGAATGGTCTGAATCTCTCTATTTAATCCACCCACAAAATGTGCAAGCATAGCTTCATTATCCTCAACAATACCACATCTAATCATGTCAGTTTATAATTCCTGATAATATTCTTCTACAGAATTTTTTCCTTGTCTTAAACGCTGCAATTTTTGAAGTAATTCACGTTGATAATATGGTGGAACCCAACGAGTACGCGTAGCAGTTTTCAAAGCAGCCCAAGTCGCTGGAATAGGATATAATCTACGATGTTCAGACCACCAAACACATGCAAAGCTAGTGAAAGCACAAACAGCAGCAGGAACACGTCTCTCCTCAGGATATTGTAAACATGTAAATCGTTGTTCAGTTTCTAACTCCCAAGTAAGATATATATCAGGAACATATCTACCCTCAAATGGTGGAATATTCAATTTTAGTTTAGGAAGATGGTCATGTACCTCAGGTGGTGGCACTACTAGGGAAAATCTTATACACAGATGCTTACTAGCAGCGCAGGTTAAAAACCCTCGCTACTGCTACTTACTAGTAGCGTGGGTTTTTAAACCTCGCTACTACTAAGTTGATAGTAGTAGCACTGGTTTTAACCCTCGCTACTACTAAGCGGTCTCTACCATGCCCCCTGGGACATGACATAGTAGTAGCGCGGGTTTTTAACCCTCGCTACTACTAAGTTGATAGTAGTAGCGCCGGTTTTTAACCCTCGCTACTACTAAGAGGTCTCTACCGTGCCCCTGGGACATGCCATAGTAGTAGCGAGGGTTATAAATCCGCGCTACTACTAAGTTGATAGTAGTAGCGCGGGTTTTTACCACCCGCTACTACTAAGCGGTCTCAACCGTGCCCCTCCGGGACATGCCATAGTAGTAGCGAGGGGTAAAAACCCGCGCTACTAATAAGTACTGGGTTTTTTAACAGCCCTGAAATCCCCATCTCCTCGTCCAAATCACTCCTCTCCCTCGTCCCTCTTCCGCGACGTCTCCCTCAAATCCGGTGACCTCCTCTTCCACCGTAGCACCTCCTTCCTCCTCCTCTTCCGCTGCTGGAAGGAGAGGAAGATCCAATAGAGCGCCGTCCATGACGATGGCCAGATCTCTGATGGATGCAACCCATTTTCATACCGAAACTAAAGGTCCCATTTTCAAACTCTACCCCCCCCCCTTGTGGATCGCCTTTTCAGTTTTGTAAAAAGCAAAAGAAAATGATAAAAACTGCAAAAATTAAAATCCTTCGAGATGTAGTTATGTTACTACATCTACTAGTTAGGAAAATTTAAAAACTTAAATTTGGACATGTTTTGCAAAAAGTGTAGGGAAAATGTAAAACGGCTATAACTTTTGCATACATACGATGTCAGAAAAAAACGTATAATATATCAAAATGTTCAGCATGAAAATCCGCATCCGATTTTGACCGCCTACGGCCTGTTTGCAAATTTTTAGAATCCTCAAATTCTAAAAGGAAAAAAAGTTATGCTCAAATTTCAGTTTTTTTTGAATTTTTGTTAAATCTAGTCAAACTATGGTCAAACTACTTATTCAAGAAGTATTAGTGTTACTAAATAATTATTCAAGAATATTAGTGTTACTAAATAATTATTTCAGTTTTTTTGAATTTTTGTCAAATCTGGTCAAACTGTGGTTAAACAATGGTCAAACTACTTATTCAAGAAATATTAGTGTTACTAAATAATTATTGTTTTTTAGAACAATAGTTTCAAACTCAAACAGTGAAATAGGTGCCTTCATGCTCAAGCTAAACTCCTGAGGGTTAATAGGATTGACATCTTACTATTGTCAGGAAAACAATAAGTGCAGACCTGGAAACGAGGGAGAATAGAACCCAGAAGTTAAGCGTGCTCAGGCTGGGGTAGTGAGAGGATGGGTGACCATCCGGGAAGTTAGATGATTTGGAATGATGAGGGGTGATTAGAAATTAAATTGAGCAGCGATGAGGGGTGATTAGAGCTTAGAGGTTAAAATAATTCAGAAATTTGAAAATTCAGGATAAAATAAAAAAATTCAAAAAAATTCAAAGAACCACTAGTTAGTAGTAGCGAGCTTCCACGAAGCGCGCTGCTGCTACACTTGTATAGCAGTAGCGCCGGTGAGCACGCGCTATTGCTACATGTTAGCTGTAGCGCCTTATTAGTAGCGCTGGTCCCCGCGCTACTGATACACCTAAAACCCGCGCTGTTGCTAGCCTTTTCCCTAGTAGTGTGGTGCAGCCCTACCGTTGCGATGATATGCATGAGGACGACCTGGTGGTGGTGGTGCTGCTGGTTGCACTTAGTCCTGATTTTGGTCAACCTCATCCTCGTAATGGTCCTCCACCTCTGTAGTAGCAGCAGGAGCTACAGAAGCATCAACAGCGGCACCAGAAGTTTGACCAGGCTCAAGGGGAACGCGCTATGCTCGTCCCACTTGATTTGGAAGGCGATGTTGTTGTTGTTATTGTAGACGTGCGACAGGTGCAGCGGGCGGTGGTTGTGGAAGACGCGCGAGCAATTCATTAAACTTGTTATCGAGATTTGTTTCGAACGCCTTCTCAATGCCATCTATCTTCTCCATGGCCTCTTCAAATCTGTTTAGCACATCTTCCACCTATCCACTCATCATTTGCTGAAACTTACGATGTAATTCTTTGTTCGCCATGTTCTCCCAGTCAGTCTCGTCGGCTTGTGATCCTGCCATGGTTAGCAGCAATAGAAACACACAAGAATATGATCCTATAGACTACTAGAAAATGGCGGTAGTGGGGTGTCACAAATCCGTCAAGAAAATCTCAAATTCTTACCAGTTCTTACCCAGCCGCAGGTGGTGAACAGCAACCGTTGTAGTCAAAACTCTCAAAGCTTGGATAGAGCGATTACCAAGGAGAGTCAAACGCACGACGTAGATTTATGTGGAGCTAGGAAGGCTTATAATATGGTAGCAAAAAGGGTCAGCAATAATCAATTCAGAGATGCAAAGTTGAATAAACGCTCAACAATGGTACTGTGCTGGTCCTAGGCTAGACCGTGCTAGAGACGCGAGCCTAGAACACTAACAAAATCACGGCGCTGCACGTAAACAAGGGAAAAGCACACTCTAGAATTTTTTTTCGCTCTGTTTTTTTATTTGCGCTCTTTTTTGTGGTCCGCTTTTTTTTTGCGAAAAATCACTATAATGGCGAGTGTCTCAAAACTCTTCCCCGGTCAAAATGACAGGATGGGCACGAATTGTTTTGACTATTTTTTCTCAAATTAGGGCAGCGACGACGAAAAAGTGCGACAAACAATCACTATGATGGCACGTGGCTCAAAAGACTCAGAAAAGGCTAAAAACTGGATAGGGAATAAATATTTTCGCCTGCCAAAATTTTGGCCTAAAAACTGCCCAGGGGTCTCCAGAATTTTTTTTCCGAAACCTACTCAGGCAAGGAAACACGAATCGGAAAATAGATGGATCTCGAAAACAAACCTAATATGAAAGGAACTCGGATGGGTGGTGGATATATACTGGTAGGATATGGCAGCGGTGGTGGTATATGGCAGCGATGGTGGTAGCGGTGGTGGTATATGGATACGGATCGGTGGTGGTATATGGATACGGATTGGTGGTGGTATATGGAAGGGGTGAGGATGATGATGCAGCTGCGGCGTGACAACATATGACCAGAACTCGAAACTCTAAAAGACTAGACTCTAAGACCAGCAACTAGAAGCGACGATGCAACCGCAAATTCAACAAAGCAAAAACCCTAAAAAGATTATGCAATGGCTCAGATTGGTTCGGATATGATGAACTAACCCTAACTTTTTTTGTGTCTTTTTCATGGACTGTAGGTATGAAGAACAGACTCGATCAAAACTACGAAAAACTGTAAAATCTCGCTGAGCAACCTGGAAATCTGATACCACTTGATAGAGGCAAAGGTGTCTCGTCTTTCGATGAAATGGTGATTATCGTTTTGGAGGAGTAGACTTTCACGATCCGGCTACGAACGTGCGAGGACATTTGCGCCTTAGCAATCGCTAAACCAACTCCGAGAGGTTATTGACCACACTGGAGCACGATCAACCTGCGAGCAAATGAAGAACAAGCAAGAAACTGAGATTGCAATCTGGATATTGCGAATATAAGAAGAAAGCTTTATTAATGAAGGTGGGGTTCTGTGACGCCTTTGTCTGGTCGTTGAACACAAACGAAGTACGCGAAGTTGCAGCTATGGCGAACTTTTAATCTAAACAAAACCCAAAGTCTAAACGATGCCCTAAGGGCTGTATATATGGAAGAAGAGGGGGGAATTTCGTGGCCCTTGGAGGAGTGGTCCGAAACCAACCCTAACTCTTGTTTCCCCACACATACGGACTCTAAAAACAACCTATATTCAGGTATTTCGAAATTACATGGGCCTGGCCCAAAAATAAGGTGACGCAGCACCTAGAATAGCCTCTGGACGAAAATTATGAAGTGTCATCTTGTATATTTCGTCCAAGGCTTCATCCACTCATTATGGTGGCTTCAAAGTCCTGAAATCATTACTTGAAACTCTGTTCTTGTCTCCCTTGCGCATGCCATCAACTCCATGCTTGTTCTTGCTCCAATGTTCATCCTTCTCCAAGCTAGGCCCTTCATTTGTAAGCAAAACAAATGTATCCAACTTAGGCAGCATCATATTCTCATGAACATTCGAATCATTACCAAGAAACGAAAGTACCTGTTAATTTAATTGGCATGCACGAGCTCTAGTAATCGGTCCAGTATGTATAGTACCAGGGGCTGTGGGTGTAACAATGGTATTGATGTCCTTATCAATAGTTCTGTTAGTGAACATATACTCAAAATGGCTGGGTATCATAACCACTTGACTCAGCTGGGAGCTAATCTTCCTAATGATAGTGTCATTGACAGAGTTCTTCAATCACTGCCACCAAGCTATAAAGGCTTCGTGATGAACTATAATATGCAATGGATGGAAAAGACAATTACCGAGCTCTTCGCGATGCTAAAGGCTGCGGAGGTAGAAATCAAGAAGGAGCATCAAGTGTTGATGGTTAACAAGACGGCTAGTTTTAAGAAAAAAGGCAAAGGGAAGAAGGGGAACTTCAAGAAGAAGAACAAGCATGTTGTTGCTCAAGGGAAGAAGCCCAAGTCTGGACCTAAGCCTAAAACTGAGTGCTTCTACTGCAAAGGGACTGGTCACTGGAAGCGGAACTGCCCCAAGTATTTGGTGGATAAGAAGGATGGCAAAGTGAAAGGTATATTTGATATACATGTTATTGATGTGTACCTTACTAATGCTCGTAGTAGCGCCTGGGTATTTGATACTGGTTCTGTTTCTCATATTTGCAACTCGAAACAGGGGCTACGGATTAAACGAAGATTGGCTAAGGATGAGGTGATGATGCGCGTGGGAAATGGTTCTAGAGTCGATGTGATTACCGTCAGCACGCTACCTCTACATCTACCGTTGGGATTAGTTTTAGACCTGAATATTTGTTATTTGGTGCCAGCGTTGAGCATGAACATTATATCCGGATCTTGTTTGCTGTGAGACAGTTATTCATTTAAATCAGAGAATAATGGATGTTCTATTTATATGAGTAATATCTTTTTATGGTCATGCACTCTTGATGAGTCGTCTATTTTTCTTAAATCTCGATTGTAGTGATACACATATTCATAATATTGAATCCGAAAGATGCAAAGTTAATAATGATAGTGCAACTTATTTATGGCACTGCCGTTTAGGTCATATTGGTGTAAAGCGCATGAAGAAACTCCATGCTGATGGACTTTTGGAATCACTTGGTTATGAATCACTTGATGCTTGCGAACCATGCCTCATGGGCAAGATGACTAAGACTCTGTTCTCCGGAGTAATGGAGCGAGCAACTGACTTGTTGGAAATAATACATACTGACCTTCACTGAGTGTTGAGGCTCGCGGCGAGTATCGTTATTTTCTGACCTTCACAGATGATTTGAGCAGATATGGGTATATCTACTTAATGAAACATAAGTCTGAAACATTTGAAAAGTTCAAAGAATTTGTAACACCCCGCATGTAACTTTCCATATTTGTAACTCCGACTCTTGCCATTTTCAGCTATGTGTTATGATATTTCCCTCCGTGGTCTGATTTTGTCTTTCATTTTGTATTTTGTTCATGTCATGCATTTCATATCATGTCATCATGTGCATTGCATTTGCATACGTGTTTGTCTCATGCATCCGAACATTTTCCCCGTTGTCCGTTTTGCAATCCGGCGCTCCTATCTCCTCCGGTGCACCCCTCTTGTTTTCTTTCGTGAGCGGGTGTCAAACATTTTTGGAATGGACCGAGGCTTGTCAAGTGGCCCTAGTATACCACCGGGAGACCACCGGTCCAGTTTCGTTCCATTTGGAGGTCGTTTGGTACTCCAACGGTTAACCGGGCATCCGCAAAGTCCATTTGTGTGTGCAGCAAAACCCCCCCTCAAAACCAGCCCAAAACCCACCAAACTCTCTTCCATTCTGTAGGTCGTTCGATCACGATCGTGTGGGCGAAAACCGCACCTCATTTGGACTCTCCTAGCTCCCTCCACCTATATAATTTCCTCCCCTCCCGAAATAGATCACAGATGAAACCCTAGCGTTTTCCCCGCCGCCGCCGGACACGTCCGTACGTCACCGCACATATCGCCACCGCCGGCCGCAGCCACTGGCGTCGCGCCACCTGTCCCGCTCCGCCGCCACCCACCGCCGGCCCGCCGGGCCCGTAGCGGACCCGCGCGGCCCGCCCCGCGCCCAGGCCTCCCCGCAGCTCCATCGCGCCTCCGCCGCCTCCCCGTCGCCGGCCAGCCCGCCGCCTCGCCGTCGCCCGCCGGCGCAACTCCGGCCGTCGCCCGAGCTCACCCCGCCGCCGTTCGCCGCCGCGGACGCCGCCCCTCGCCCGGCGCCCCTCCCCGCCGTCGCCTCGCTTCCTCTCCGGCCTCTCCTCTCCTCCCGCCGGTGAGCCGCACCGCCGCCCCGGCGAGCGCCCTCGAGGCCGGACCTCGATCTGGATCTGGTGAGAACGAGCGCGTTGACTTTTCCCGATCCCTAATTTTTATCCAAGTCTTTTGTTTCTTACAGCATGTGTCCCTGTTCAACAGTGCATAACTCTCTGCATGTAGCTCCGGTTCGTGCGTGTAATATGTCAGATTGTTCGTCTCGTGAAGCTCTACATTTTGTTCAATTGCACCATATGTATTAGAGGTCATCTTGATGCCCAAATCTCTGTTGTAAGAGGGCTAGTTGCTGTTATCTTCTGGTTCTTATCATAACTTGGAGATTTGTCATTTTTGTATCATTTAATCTGTGCATCTTATGGGCATGAGCTCTAGATGTGTTTTGTTGTATGCCATGCCATATTTCCAGTGGTGTAGGCCATGTATTTTTGTGATCTCTGTGGTTACTAGCACAAGCATGCAAATTAGGCTCCGTAATGTTTTTGATTTCAGAGAGTGATTTCTGTGTCTGTCTGCTGTTATTTTGTTGCCATGTAAACTAGATGCTACAGATAGATCCATGCATATTTTGGAGTTGTTCAGTAAGGATGTTTTGTAGATATAGTTGTAATTGATCCATTCCTGCCCTTGTTTGCAATTATGGAGTAAACATAGCATGACTCAATCTTGCTCTACTTTTGCTATAAAATATTTCTGGCAGATTCTCAACATGATATGCAATTTTGCCAAGCTTATTGTAGTTGATCCATACATGCTATGCTTTTGTTCTTGCCATGGCTAGCTTCATAAACATGCCATCTTGCTGTAGGTAAGCTTGTTTTGTCATGCGTTGCTCTGTAGTGAGTGCATCAAGCTCACCAAGATGCCCTCATATTATTATTTCTGCCATGCTCTGTTTTCTGCTAAGTCTGGAACCTGATAACGAAACTTGCTATGTTTACATGCTTTCCATCATATCTTCTGTTCCTTTTTGGGTTATGGTCAGTAAGGGACTTTTGTCATATGCATTTAGTAGAATACTACCATGCGTTGTTTTTCCATGTTAAATTCCTGTAGCATGTTGATTTGGTGCTCTAAACATTGCTACCTGATGCTGTTTTCTGCCATGTCCAGTAATTTCAGTCTGTGAACCTGTTATCTTTTGCATTTTTGCCATGCTTGTTTGAGCTTGTTATGTTGTGAACTAGCCGTAGCTCAGTGTTCATCTTTTGTCAAGCATCTCCTGTAGATTACTTCCATATGCTTTGTTGCTATGTTGGAGTGTTGTAGCATTGTTTCTTGTTGCATTTTAAGTGCTATCTTGCTGTTAATCGCAGATTCATGTCATTCTTGTTTTGCTTGCCATTTGCAAACCGTGCAGCCGTTTCCGGTGATCTTTATATCGATTTCGACCGAAATCATCTCATCTTTCCAGTGGCATGCTTGGTTTGCCAAGTTACTGCTCTGTTCATCATTTTCCTTCCGGAGCACGCATATGCATCGCATATCATATCTTGCATATCATACATGTTTTGCATCATGTTGCTTGTGCATTCCTCGTGATTGATTGTGGTTCCGTTGCTTGTGTTCTTGTCTTGGGTAGAGCCGGGAGACGAGTTCGTGAACGAGGAACCTGTTGAGTACGCTTGCGAGGATCAAGCCTTCGACAACTCTGAGAACCTTGCAGGCAAGATGACCACCCCTCGAAATCACTTCTATCTTTGCTTTGCTAGTTGTTCGCTCTATTGCCATGCTGCGCTACCTATCACTTGCTATATCATGCCTCCCATATTGCCATGTCAGCCTATAACTATCCTTTCCTAGCAAACCGTTGTTTGGCTATGTTACCGCTTTTGCTCAGCCCCTCTTATAGCGTTGCTAGATGTAGGTGAAGTTGAAGTTTGTTCCATGTTGGAACATGGATATGTTGCGATATCACAATATCTCTTATTTAATTAATGCATCTATATATATTTGGTAAAGGGTGGAAGGCTCGGCCTTATGCCTGGTGTTTTGTTCCACTCTTGCCGCCCTAGTTTCTGTCATACCAGTATTATGTTCCTTGAGTTTGCGTTCCTTACGCGGTCGGGTGATTTATGGGACCCCCTTGACAGTTAGCCTTGAATAAAACTCCTCCAGCAAGGCCCAACCTTGGTTTTACCATTTGCCACCTAAGCCTTTTTCCCCCGGGTTTTCGCGAGCCCGAGGGTCATCTTTATTTTAACCCCCGGACCAGTGCTCCTTCGAGTGCTGGCCCAAACCGAGCGATGTCCGGCGCCCCCTGGGCAACCAGGGTCTATGCCAACCCGACGTTTGGCTCATCTGTTGTGCCCTGAGAACGAGATATGTGCAGCTCCTATCGGGATTTGTCGGCACATTCGGGGGCTTTGCTGGTCTTGTTTTACCATTGTAGAAATGTCTTGTAAACCGGGATTCCGAGACTGATCAGGTCTTTCCGGGAGAAGGTTTATCCTTCGTTGACTGTGAGAGCTTATGATGGGCTAAGTTGGGACACCCCTGCAGGGTATTATCTTTCGAAAGCCATGCCCGCGGTTATGAGGCAGATGGGAATTTGTTAATGTCCGGTTGTAGAGAACTTGTCACTTGACCCAGTTAAAATACATCAACTGCGTGTGTAGCCGTGATGGTCTCTTCTCGGTGGAGTCCGGGAAGTGAACACGGTTTGAGTTATGAATGACGTAAGTAGGAGTTCAGGATCACTTCTTGCTCATTGCTAGATGACGACCGTTCCGTTGCTTCTCTTCTCACTCTCTTTTGCGTATGTTAGCCACCATATATGCTTATTGTCTGCTGCAGCTCCACCTCATTACACCATCCTTTCCTACAAGCTTAAATAGTCTTGATCTCGCGGGTGTGAGATTGCTGAGTCCTCGTGACTCACGGATTCTACCAAAACAGTTGCAGCTGCCGACGATGCCAGTGCAGATGTTGGGATCGATCTCAAGTGGGAGTTCGATGAGGAACGTGGTCGTTACTATGTGTCTTTTCCTGATGATCAGTAGTGGAGCCCAGTTGGGACGATCGGGGATCTAGCATTTGGGGTTGTCTTATTTTCATTTGGAACATGGATGTAGTCGGTCTATGTGTGTATCTTGGATGATGTATGAAATATATTTATGTATTGTGTGAAGTGGCGATTGTAAGCCAACTCTTTATCCCATTCTTGTTCATTACATGCGATTGTGTGAAGATGACCCTTCTTGCGACAAAACCACTATGCGGTTATGCCTCTATGTCGTGCCTCGACACATGGGAGATATAGCCGCATCGTGGGCGTTACAGAATTTCGGAGTGAAGTGGAAAATCATCGTAACAAGAAAATAAAATTTCTACGGTCTGATCATGGAGGTGAATATTTGAGTTATGAGTTTGGTCTTCATTTGAAACAATGTGGAATAGTTTCACAACTCACGCCACCTTGAACACCACAGCGTAATGGTGTGTCAGAACGTCGTAACGTACTTTATTAGATATGGTGCAATCTATGATGTCTCTTACCGATTTACCACTATCGTTTTGGGGTTATGCTTTAGAGACGGCTGCATTCAAATTAAATAGGGCACCATCTAAATCCGTTGAGACGACACCATATGAACTGTCGTTTGGCAAGAAACCTAAGCTGTCGTCTCTTAAAGTTTGGGGTTGTGATACTTATGTGAAAAAGCTTCAACCTGGTAAGCTCGAACCCAAATCGGAGAAATGTGTCTTCATAGGATACCCAAAGGAGACTGTTGGGTCCACCTTCTATCACAGATCTGAAGACAAGACATTCCTTGCTAAGAATGGATCCTTTCTAGAGAAGGAGTTTCTCTCGAAAGAAGTGAGTGGGAGGAAAGTAGAAGTTGATGAGGTAATTGTATCTTCTCCCGAATTGGAAAGTAGTTCATCACAGAAATCAGTTCTAGTGATTCCTACACCAATTAGTGAGGAAGCTAATGATAATGATCATGAAACTTCAGATCAAGTTACTACGGAACCTCGTAGGTCAACCAGAGTACGATCCGCACCAGAGTGGTACGGTAATCCTATTCTAGAGGTCATGTTAATTGACCATGACAAACCTATGAACTATGAGGAAGCGACGATGAGCCCAGATTCTGCGAAATGGCTTCAGGCCATGAAATCTGAGATGGGATCCATGTATGAGAACAAAGTGGGGACTTTGGTTGACTTGCCCGATGATCGGCAAGCCATAGAGAATAAATGGGTCTTCAAGAAGAAGACTGATGCTGACGGTAATGTTACTTTCTACAAAGCTCGACTTGTTGCAAAAGGTTTTTGGCAAGTTCAAGGAGATGACTATGATGAGACCTTCTGACCCGTAGCGATGCTTAAGTCTGTCCGAATCATGTTAGCAATTGCCGCATTTTATGATTAAGAAATTTGGCAAATGGATGTCAAAACTGCATTCCTTAATGGATATCTTAAAGAAGAGATGTATATGATGCAACCAGAAGGTTTTGTCGATCTAAAAGGTGCTAACAGAGTGTGCAAGCTCTAGCGATCCATTGATGGACTGGTGCAAGCATCTCGGAGTTGGAATATACGCTTTGATAGTGTGAGCAAAGCATATGGTTTTATACAGACTATTGGATAAGCATGTATTTACAAGAAAGTGAGTGGGAGCTCTGTAGCATTTCTAATATTATATGTGGATGACTTATTGCTGATTGGAAATGATATAGAATTTCTGGATAACATAAAAGGATACTTGAATAAGAATTTTTCAATGGAACACCTCGGTGAACCTGCTTATATATTGGGCATCAAGATCTATAGAGATAGATCAAGACGCTTAATTGGACTTTCACAAAGGACATACCTTGATAAAGTTTTGAAGAAGTTCAAAATGGACCAGTCAAAGAAAGGGTTCTGGCCTGTGTTACAAGGTGTGAAGTTGAGTCAGACTCAATGCCCAACCACTGCAGAAGATAGAGAGAAAATGAAAGTCATTCCCTATGCCTCAGCCATAGTATCATGTATGCAATGTTGTGTACCAGACCTGATGTGTGCCCTGCTATAATTTTAGCAGGGAGGTACCAATGTAATCCAGGAGTGGATCACTAGACAGCGGTCAAGAACATCCTAAAATACCTAAAAAGGACTAAGGATATATTTCGCGTTTATGGAGGTGACAAAGAGCTTGTCGTAAATGGTTATGTCGATGCAAGTTTTGACCCTGATCCGGATGACTCTAAGTCACAAACCGGATACGTATTTATATTGAATGGTGCAGCTGTAAGTTGGTGCAGTTCCAAGCAGAGCATCGTGGCGGGATCTACGTGTGAAGCGGAGTACATAGCTACTTCGGAAGCAACAAATGAAGGAGTCTGGATGAAGGAGTTCATATCCGATCTAGGTGTAATACCTAGTGCATCGGGTCCAATGAATATCTTTTGTGACAATAATGGAGGAATTGCCTTGGCGAAGGAATCCAGATTTCAAAAGAGAACTAAACACATCAAGAGATGCTTCAATTCCATCCGCGATCAAGGAGGGAGACATATAGATTTGCAAAATACACACATATCTGAATGTTGCAGACCCGTTGACTAAGCCTCTTCCACGAGCAAAACATGATCAGCACCAAGACTCCATGGGTGTTAGAATCATTACTATGTAATCTAGATTATTGACTCTAGTGCAAGTGGGAGACTGAAGGAAATATGCCATGGAGGCAATAATAAAGTTGTTATTTATATTTCCTTATATCATGATAAATATTTATTATTCATGCTAGAATTGTATTAACCGGAAACTTAGTACATGTGTGAATACATAGACAAAACCAAAGTGTCCCTAATATGTCTCTACTTGACTAGCTCGTTAATCAAAGATGGTTAAGTTTCCTAACCATAGACATGTGTTGTCATTTGATGAACGGGATCACATCATTAGAGAATGATGTGATGGACAAGACCCATCCATTAGCTTAGCATAATGATCATTTAGTTTTATTGCTATTGCTTTCTTCATGACTTATACATATTCCTCTCACTATGAGATTATGCAACTCCCGAATACCGGAGGAACATTTTGTGTGCTATCAAATGTCACAACGTAACTGGGTGATTATAAAGATGCTCTACAGGTGTCTCTGAAGGTGTTTGTTGGGTTGGCATGGATCAAGATTAGGATTTGTCACTCCGTGTATCGGAGAGGTATCTTTGGGCCCTCTTGGTAATGCACATCACTATAAGCCTTGAAAGCAATGTGACTAATGACTTAGTTACGGGATGGTGCATTACGGAACGAGTAAAGAGACTTGATGGTAACGAGATTGAACTAAGTATGATGATACCGATGATCGAATCTCGGGCAAGTAACATACCGATGACAAAGGGAATGACGTATGTTGTTATGCGGTTTGACCGATAAAGATCTTCGTAGAATATGTAGGATCCAATATGAGCATCTAGGTTCCGCTATTGGTTATTGGCCGCAGATGTGTCCCGGTCAAGTCTACATAGTTCTCGAACCCGTAGGGTCCGCACGCTTAACTTTCGATGACGATTTATATTATTAGTTACGTGTGTTGGTGACCGAAGTTTGTTTGGAGTCCCGGATGAGATCACGGACATGATGGGGAGTCTCGAAATGTTCGAGAGGTAAAGATTCATATATTGGAAGGTTATATACGGACACCGGAATGGTTCCAAAGAAGATCAGGGATTTTTGGGAGTACCGGGAGGTTACCGGAACCCCCCAAGAAAGTTAATGGGCCTATTGGGCCATAGTGGAGGAGAGGAGGCAGGCCACGAGAGGAGGCACGTGCCCTCCCTTTCCCAATCCGAATTGGACAAGGGGAGGGGGCGCAGCCCCACTCTTTCCTTCTTCCTCTCCCCCCTTTCCCATTTCCCTCTCCGTTGGAAGGAAGGAGGGGGGGCCGAATCCTACTTGGACTAGGAGTCCAAGTAGGACTCCGCCCCCTAGGCGCGCCCCTCCTAGGCTGCCAGCCTCCTCCTCCCCCCTTTATATACGGGGCCGGGGGCACCCCAAAGGTACACCAAGCCGTGTGCGGTGCCCCCTCCACAGTTTACTCCTCCGGTCATAGAGTCGTAGTGCTTAGGCAAAGCCCTGCTTAGATCACATCACCAACACCATCGCCACGCCGTCGTGCTGACAGAACTCCCCTCGACCGTCTACTGGATCAAGAGCTCAAGGGATGTCATCAAGCTGAACGTGTGCTGAACACGGAGGTGCCGTACGTTCGGTACTTGGATTGGTTGGATCGTGAAGACGTTCGACTACATCAACCGCGTTAACATAACGTTTCCGCTTTCGGTCTATGAGGGTACGTGGACACACTCTCCCCGTCTCATAGCTATGCATCTCCTAGATAGATCTTGCGTGATTGTGGGAAATGTTTTTGAGTTACTACGTTCCCCAACATAACCCGGCAGCTAGTGTTACTGTACTGGAGAAGTATCTTTGCAGTAAAATCAGGTCTTGTGCCACACGTTAGGATGGCTTGTCGGCTTGACTCCAGGGAAGGCTGAGTTTTTCCTGCTTTGAATAGTGACCCCTCCAAGTTCTATGCTGGGTATCTGTCTCATGATTAAGATAGAAAAATTCCTATAAAAAGCTGAAGGTTGGCTGGATCTGGAGGTATACCTCACAGAACACTTGAAACTGTCACAAATTCAAAATTGAGTTGGGACCAAGGTCTTGAGGCCTGATGCCAAAATGATGGAGCACAATGTGGAAGAATTTTGAGTCGGGAGGAGGGAAGCCTTGATGTCTACTACGCAACTTTATTCTTGTAAACACGTGTTGGGCCTCCAAGCGTAGAGTTTTGTAGGACAGTGGCAATTTTCCCTCAAGTGGATGACCTAAGGTTTATCAATCCGTGGGAGGCGTAGGGTGAAGATGATCTCTCTCAAACAACCCTGCAATCAAATACAAGAAATCTCTTGTGTCCCCAACACACCCAATACAATGGCAATTTGTATAGGTGCACTAGTTCGGCAAAGAGATGGTGATAAAAGTGTAATATGGATGGTAGAAATATATTTTTATAATCTGAAGAAGTAAAAATAGCAAGGTAGCAAATAGTAAACGGGCACAAAAACGGTATTGCAATGCTTGAAAATGAGGCCTAGGGTCCGTACTTTCGCTAGTGCAATCTCTCAACAGTGCTAATATAATTGGATCATATAACCGTCCCTCAAAGTGCGATGAAGAATCAATACTAAGTTCCTATCTAGCGGAGAACATAAGAAGAAATTATTTGTACAGTACGAAACCACCTCGAAGCTAATCTTTCGATCGATCTATCCAAGAGTTCGTACTAAAATAACACCGAATAATTTTAGATTCATAATACTCAATCCAACACAAAGAACTTCAAAGAGTGCCCCAAGATTTCTACCGGAGAAACAAAGACAAGAACGTGCATCAACCCCTATGCGTAGATTACCCCAATGTCACCTCGGGAACCCATGAGTTGAGTGCCAAAACATACATAAAGTGAATCAATACGATACCCCATTGTCACCACAAGTATTCATATGCAAGACATATATCAAGTGCTCTCAAATCCATAAAAGTATTCAATGCGATAAAACAAAATCTCAAAGGGAAAACTCAATTCACAGCAAGATAGAGAGGGGAAAACACCATATGATCCGACTATATTAACAAAGCCCGCGATACATCAAGATCGTGACATCTCAAGAACACGAAGAGAGAGAGAGAGAGAGAGAGAGATTAAACACATAGCTACTAGTACAAACCCTCAGCCCCGAGGGTGGACTACTCCCTCCTCATCATGGTGGCCGTCGGGATGATGAAGATGACCACCGATGACGATTCCCCCCTCCGACAGGGTGCCAGAACAGGGTCTAGATTAGTTTTCGGTGGCTACACAGGCCTGCGGCGGTGGAACTTCTGATCTAGGTTAACCCCCGAGGGTTTTTGGAATATTTGTGAATGTATAGGGTTAAGAGGGGGTGCAGGAGGCCACCGAGGTGGGCACAACCCACCTGGGCACGCCTGGGCCCCCAGGCGCGCCCTGGTGGGTTGTTCCCCCCACGGGGCACCCCCGAGGTGCTGCTCTGGCCCGTTGGTGGTCTTCGGGTCCATAAAAATCCACAAAAAGTTTTGCGGTGTTTAGACTCCGTTTGATATTGATTTCTTGCAATGTAAAAACATGCAAAAACAGCAACTGGCACTTGGCACTATGTTAATAGGTTAGTCCCAAAAAATGATATAAAATGACTATAAAATGATTATAAAACATCCAAGAATGATAATATAACAGCATGGAACAATCAAAAATTATAGATACGTTGGAGACGTATCAGCATCCCCAAGCTTAATTCCTGCTCATCCTCGAGTAGGTAAATGATAAAAACAGAATTTTTTATGTGGAATGCTGTCTAACATGTCATCTCATATTCTTTTCTTTGTAGCATGGACATTTGGACTTTTATATGGTTCAAAGCAATAGTCTAGTTTTGACATGAGGACTTAAATACTCAAGCATATCAACAAGCAACAATGTCTTTCAAAATATCAATGCTAAAATAAGTTATCCCTAGCCCATCATGCTCAATCATGGATCCATTCATGAAACACACTCGCATATTAACTACACCCAATTGTAACATCCCAAAATTCTAAATTTTGGAATGTTATATTAAATAAATATTTTTTGATTGTCTGTTTTATTACGGTGCGATTGCTTGTGTGAAACTGAGTGAAAGTTCAAACTTTTTGAAAGTTGAATGCGAGGGAATGAAATGACGTTCTCAAACTTCCACTTTGCATTCTGACCTCCATGAATTCAAACTCATTTCATCACAAAACCCTAGAGTGAAGATGATATGGCTTCTTCCATTTGAAATGAAAAGGGTTTGAAAAGATTTGAATTCCATCTGAAAATATTTCAAATTTGAAACTTTATGCAACTCAGCGATTTTCACGAGAGAAGATAAAAAGACGTCTACAATTATATGAAATATGAGTTGTAAGTTACAAAGAATCAAATTGAAAGTCATTTGGAAGTATTTTGAAACTCCCTTTCAATTTGGAATTATTTGGATTTTATTCAAATTATTTTTCTCCTAAAAATAAATAAATGGAAATAAGGGAAAATGATTACCTTCAATGGAAAATTAGGAGAAAATAAATTTTAAATCATTTTGGTATTTTAAAAATGATTTTTGTTGGGTTTTAATGCAACACTAGCATTGTTTGCGTTATTTATTATTTTAGGATTTTATTTGAACTTTAAAAATAGTCCATGTTTTAGGAAATGTTTTTCTGAACATTTTGATATATAATATGCATATACAAAATGTTTTTTCTTCTCTTGTATATTTGTTTGCATCGCTGTTAAAAACAAAAGGGCAACGCCCAGCCAGCGCACGAGCGATATAGCATCGTGCTTTAGGCCACGCACCAGCTTCTTTTGCCAAAAGAAGAAGAAGAAACAAGGCCCAGCCCCAGCGCGGCCAGCGGCCAGGTAGCGAGGCTGCAGCCACCCATGTTCCAGCACCCCTGCGCCTACGTTAAAAAAAAGAGCGCCTCCACATCGCTCGACCGACTCCCTTCGCTCGTTCGTTCTTTCCTTCCCCACGCCCGACCTCTCTCACACACACCTGGCACTTGGCCCCACCTTTCTTTCTTCTTCTTCACGTATAGAAACAGAATCTTGTACGTACATGCTCTGGACGCCGCCTCCGCGTTCGATTTCATCGGGAGCCCTATCCCGAGTCAACCCCTCATCCAAGCATCATGTCCTATAAATAGCAACGACCATCCTCGGCCGATTCCCTTTGAAACTCCTTGCCAAAACCCACTGTACTCATGCCCTTGCCGTTTGGATCTCGCCGCAGAAGCTGCAGTTCATCGCCGGATTCCGACTCCGATGAGCCATCCCGTGCCTCCTTCTTTTGAGTTCCGACTTATCTTGACCCCAAGGCTCTGTTTGACATGGTCTTGTGATCCCTATCCATCTATAGCAGCGGTACCAATCTTGTGGTCTTCGCCGGAGCACCCGGAGCACCGAGCTTCACCTCTTCGTTCCGTCGCTATTCGTCATCGCCGACCATCTCCAACTCAACCACCGGACAAGCCACTCACTGGTGCATCCTCTAGACACTCTCGCCATTGCGCACGACCGCTGGAGCCTCCGCCACCACCATGCCTGAGCCACCCCAACTCTCTTCATTCTTGTCTGTAAGTGTATGATCACATCCTCGTTCAGTTAAAAAAAATTGTTTTGTAGATCGGTTTGTTTTGGTAGACGGTTTTCTTCGGTTAGATCGAACCGGTACGCAGGTTTCTTTTATTTGTACGCGTGTTAGCGGTTCAGTTATAATACGGCCGAGTTGATGCGGAGCATCCTATGGACATCACCATGTCAAGAGTCTGTTTGGCAAGTGACACGTGCGACCTCTACTTCACATACACAAAGGTGAATCATCTCCTTTACACGTGTTCACTTGACCCCTTCGAGGATGGTATACTACTTGACACTTCTCCCGTGTGCATGCATAGGTATTCTCGGAGCTTCACGGATGTTGAGGAGGAATGCAAGCGCCAAGGAACAACTACACCATCCGCGAGGGAAGCCTGGAAGCGACGATGGAAGAAGACGGAGACAGCTCACAGGACCCGGACATCCGGCCCTGGCCCGGACATCCGGCCCCTTGAGATGTCAACGACAGCAGAGCCCAGCAGCCGAAGTGCTACAGGCGCTGGACATCCGGCGTCAACTCCAGACATCCGGCACCTCCCGACAGCCCGGACATCCGGCACTTCCCCCGGAAATCCGGCACCGACGTATCCAGAGAGCAACTGAACCTCCACTTCAGCCCGAACATCCGGCCGAGACCCCGGACATCCGGCCCATCCCAAATCCCCAGACATCCGGCCCCCAGCCCAGACGTCTGGCACCTGCGCGTGCCTAACCGGGCCAAAGGCCCATGTATCCCCTCCTCACTTACCCCTTCGTGGCCCTAGACTATATATACTCCTCCACCTCCTCCTAGTTAGGGTTAGCAAAGTGATAGCTCATTGATAGGGAGCTTTGCTCCTTGTACCACTCTATGCTTGAGAGAGAGAGAGAGACTACTACTCCATTGGAGGCCAAGACCTCCATCTAGGAGAAGATCATGCGGGATATATCATCAAGACCCCCTCACGGGCGGACCCCCTTCAAGACCTCCTCGCGGAGATGAACTCTACCTTATATCTTTCCCTTTGTTGTTCATGTACCTTGTGGATCTTGTGTGTTTGATTGTCTAGTGGATGTGTGATTGGACTTGTTCTTGAGTGTTTCCCCTTGTGATTTCTCTCCGTTCTTCCCCGTGTTCATTGTGTTCTTCGAGGGAATCCACTCCAATCGTGAAAGATCGGCCTACACCGGGTTAGCCCCATATCAGATGGTATCATGAGCCACGTTGATCACGTATTTGGAGTCCCTCCCACCGTTTTCTAGCCTTATTTTGTGTGATTTCGTCCTAAATTCAAAAATCCCCACCAAAAATAGCCCCCAAATTTTTCTTGTGATTTGTTCGTTTGATGATGTTTTGTTGATTTTGATCCATGGATTTGCTTGGTTTCAAGTGGATCTAGCATCTCCCAAGTTTCCCCACCTTCCATCCATGAAATCCGTCAAATTTTGCCCCTCGAAATCATCCATTTCCGCCCCAAATCGAGTTTCGAAGTCCAAATCCTGATCTGGAATCGTTGGGCCGGACATCCGGGCCCCAAGCCAGACATCCAGCTCCTGGAGCGCAAAATCGCGCAAGTTTCTGGACATCAGGTCCCGGATATCCGGCCCCGACCCCGGATGTCCGACCCCTAGGATTTCAGCCACCCGTGTTTCACCATTTGACCATAACTTTCACATCCGGAGTCCGATTTTCGCGTTCTTTAGCTCATTGAGTAGCTATTGACATCCTCTATCCCCCTAGATTGGTCTTAACACCATTTGACCCCATAAATTTTTTGGCACTTTGGTATCTTTGCCTAGGGCTTCCACCATATCATCCGCATAACCACCACCGACTTCCGCAATCTAACCCATTTTGTTCCTTATAGCATTTTTTGTTGCTTGAGTAGTTATTCGAGTCTCCTAAGGTGTTTCGGCTACTTAGGGACGGTTGCTTCTTCATCAACCACCACTATAACTTCCGCATAGACTTACCCACCATACACTTCCGCCACGCCAACTTAACCCAGTTTTGTTTGAGCTTGTTTGAGTTGTGGCTTGTGTCTCCTAAGGTGTTTACGCTACTTAGGGACTGTGCTTCCAACTCCGACACCGTGTGTAGTCCACAACCTTACCCTCCACTTCTGCATTGCGTACTCCAAAACCCATCATTGCATTTCCGCAATCCCATTGAGCTTCCGCAAAACCACCACCACTTTCCCGCTACCACCATTTGACTTTCGTCCTTGAGATTTTGAGTTGTGGTTTTTCCATTTCCTAAGGTGTTTCGGCTAATTAGGAACGGGTTGACATCGACAACACCACCTCTCATCATCGACACGGATGGTAACCTCGACGACACCATTGTATATTCCTATTGCTATTGCATTTTTTTTGACGGGTTGCGGAAGTCGGTGGTGGTTATGCGGATGATATGGTGGAAGCCCTAGGCAAAGATGCCAAAGTGCCAAAAAATTTATGGGGTCAAATGGTGTTAAGACCAATCTAGGGGGATAGAGGATGTCAATAGCTACTCAATGAGCTAAAGAACGCGAAAATCGGACTCCGGATGTGAAAGTTATGGTCAAATGGTGAAACACGGGTGGCTGAAATCCCAGGGGTCGGACATCCGGGGTCGGGGCCGGATATCCGGGACCTGATGTCCAGAAACTTGCGCGATTTTGCGCTCCAGGAGCTGGATGTCTGGCTTGGGGCCCGGATGTCCGGCCCAACGATTCCATATCGGGATTTGGACTTCAAAACTCGATTTGGGGCGGAAATGGATGATTTCGGGGGGCAAAATTTGACGGATTTCGTGGATGGAAGGTGGGGAAACTTGGGGAGATGCTAGACCCACTTGAAACCAAGCAAATCCATGGATCAAAATCAACAAAACATCATCAAACGAACAAATCACAAGAAAAATTTGGGGGCTATTTTTGGTGGGGATTTTTGAACTTAGGACGAAATCACACAAAATAAGGCTAGAAAACGGTGGGAGGGACTCCAAATACGTGATCAACGTGGCTCATGATACCATCTGATACGGGGCTAACCCGGTGTAGGCCGATCTTTCACGATTGGAGTGGATTCCCTCGAAGAACACAATGAACACGGGGAAGAACGGAGAGAAATCACAAGGGGAAACACTCAAGAACAAGTCCAATCACACATCCACTAGACAATCAAACACACAAGATCCACAAGGTACATGAACAACAGAGGGAAAGATATAAGGTAGAGTTCATCTCCGCGAGAAGGTCTTGAAGGGGGTCCGCCCGTGAGGGGGTCTTGATGATATATCCCGCATGATCTTCTCCTAGATGGAGGTCTTGGCCTCCAATGGAGTAGTAGTCTCTCTCTGTCTCTCAAGCATAGAGTGGTACAAGGAGCAAAGCTCTCTATCAATGAGCTATCACTTTGCTAACCCTAACTAGGAGGAGGTGGAGGACTATATATAGTCTAGGGCCACGAAGGGGTAAGTGAGGAGGGGATACATGGGCCTTTGGCCCGGTTAGGCACGCGCAGGTGCCAGGCGTCCGGGCTGGGGGCCGGATGTCTGGGGCTTTGGGACGAGCCGGATGTCCGGGGTCTCGGCCGGATGTTCGGGCTGAAGTGGAGGTTTAGTTGCTCTCTGGATACGTCGGTGCCGGATTTCCGGGGGAAGTGCCGGATGTCTGGGCTGTCGGGAGGTGCCGGATGTCCGGGGTTGACGCCGGATGTCCGGCGCCTGTAGCACTTCGGCTGCTGGGCTATGCTGTCGTTGACATCTCAAGGGGCCGGATGTTCGGCGCCTGTAGCACGGACGGTAACCTCGACGACATCATCTTTGCCTAGGGCTTCCACCATATCATCTTGGTATCATATCATCTCTTGTGTCACAAGATTGTTCTCGCATATACACAATTGCTATCTTGGTTTGTGCATTGTGCAAAAGTGGTCATATCAAAAGAAAAGAGAAGAATAAGCTTTTAAGCAAACAGAAAGAGAGAGCAATGAGCTTGTAAGCAATAGCCATAGCATCATACCACATTGCATAAGATTGTCATATCCGATCATCTTGGATCGTGTGAGGAACACCGGGAACCATACATACATAGTATACTTGGGTTAGAAAGTTTATCCATTTTGCATTGTATAGGTTGTGCACAAGTGTCGTATCCGCCTATTGAGCAATCGTGCTAGCGTCTCCCTTGAGTTGTGCAACACGAGCGTTTTCCGTGGACTCCACATTTTGTGCTCATTCCTTGCTTGCACGACCCCATTTATCTATCCGTGTGTGTGTTTCCGTGTGCCATTCATTGCTATTGGTCTACTTGTTTCACTTGCGAATTTGTGAATCTCTTTCAACATTATAGACTCTTGCTAACATTTTGCATCAAATTTTTGTGCCACTATCCTCACCAAGCTACTCCATGAGCTTTAGTTTGTAGGTGTGAGTGAACAAGTCCGGTACCAATTCCACTATTCTGTCATCTCACATTGAGTGAAACGGGATACATCCTCAACTTTGGGAAAAGGTAACTTGGTATTGTTTATATCATTTCCTACTCACCTCTACTCGAGTCTTGTGATGGATAGGCAAGGCATTTCACCCTCGGTCTACAACGACAACAACGAGTTCGATGCCAAGAACAACTCCAACGACGCCAAGATGAATGCTCAAATGGAGGATATCAAAGCCCTCATCAAGTCCTACAAGCGATCTTCCTCATCTTCGAGAAGACGCTCAAGAGCACATGCCTCCGAGCTACCATCTCCAGCAAGGTCACATCGGCATCGACACCATCACCACCAAGAACGTGAAGGTCAAGAGCTCAACACCAACAACCGCTCAACGACTTCACAATCTCCCTTGGCATCTTCGCCTACGGACATACGGCATCTTCGCCAACAAGCACCATAAAACTACGCTCAAGAGAAGCTCCACAAGCTCAAGTCCGCGACTTCCACGAGCTACTACGACCTCGACACCGACCATGAGATTCCTTTCTATAGGACTCAAGAACCCGAGGAGTATCTCGAGTGGGAGCGCCTAATGGACGACTACCTCAAGCTACATCAAGTTCCTCCCGAAGATCAAGTGAAGTGCGCCACAAGAAACTTCCACGACTATGCCTCGACATGGTGGCTTCACACACCTTCGGAGACCTACGACATGAGTTGGCCCAAGACGAAGAGAGCTTTGCGGCGAGAGTTCGTGCCTCCAACCTACACGGAACAACTTCTACCCCAATTGGAGAACACCACCCAAGGATCCAAGTCCATCGACGCGTACTTCAAGGAGATGAAGAATGTCTTGCGACGAGCCGGCGTGGACGACCCCATTTCGATGAAGTTCCACTTCATCATGGGATTACACAATGACATCTCCAAGACGATCTTCCTCGAGAACTACAAGTCCCTCGACGACAACTACATTGGTGCTCTCAAGGCGGAACAAGAACTCATGAAGGCCAAGGCTTCTCCACCCCAAGCACACTTCTCGAAGACCGAACTCAAAGACGACGATCATGAGGCTAGTACCACCTAGATGTCCAAGCCCGATGAGCTCCAAGACGATGCTCCCAAGTTCGACTTCACCGCCATCCCTCTCTGTGGCATTGATGATGCTGAGTCCTCCACGACTCTTTTTCAAGATGGTGCGGCGACGAGTACGACTACGGAGACCTTCAAGGACCAACCATTGGAGGCGAGCGACATGGTGATGAGCAAGGATGATGCTTCCATCTTAGAAGGCGGGAGTGATGATGTGCCATCTTCGGCCTTCATCCATGGCGACGATGATGAGAAGATCGAGCATGGTATTTCCCTTGGGTCATGGAGGAGAGTGATGATGTGCCATCTGCGGCCTTCATCCATGGTGACGACGATGAGATGGTTGAGTATTTCACTTCGACCACGGCGACGTATGATGACTTGAGTGACTTGTGCCACCATATTGAGAGTGAGAGTGACTTCACCACTAGCCCCATATACGATGTGTTGCCCCAATTCCCATGTGAGGAGAGCCACGACCCCCACCATTTGAGTGAGACGAGTGACTCCACCATATGTGAGTTTGAGTGCACCTACCTTGAGGGCGTGAGTGAGCCACCACATAGAGAGAGTGAGGCCACTATGATTTCTAATGACTTAACCTCTACCTCTGTTGTGTCTTCTCATTTGGTGCTAGGTCCCATATATGATGACGCGCCGATTCACGACGACTACGTCCTCCCTTTGGACAAGATGATGGCCATGGTGGAATATGATGCACCCCCACATGGTTCCATCAAGATGAAGATGACCACCTTGGTCTTTCCCACCTCACCTATACCACTTGAGTGGAATGAACAAGGTAACATAGGTGAAGGAGATGCTCTAGTCCCACTAGTGGACATTCTTGACATTGATTGCTTGCATGATGTTGATCCACCTATTTCCATGATTCATGCTAGTGCGACTTCCTCATGTGATGATTTCTTGCCCATTTACGATGAGTATGATGATTCTCATGTGGAGTCTATTAGTTGTGATGCCATGTTACATAGGATTTATCGGGTGGTAGGTGCGACATATGCCAACGGGTGGCTTATCATTGTGGGAGCCAGTAAGACATCACTGGTGCCTGGAAATAGGATAAGGCGAAGACATGCACGCCGGCGAATCTTACCCAGGTTCGGGGCTCTCCGTGGAGATAACACCCCTAGTCCTGCTCTGCGGGGTCTCCACATGATCACTAGATCAACACGAGTAGCTACAAGTGGTCCTTGAGCTGTTTGGCTAGGGGAAGAAGAAGGGCAAGGCTAGCTCTCCTTTTCTCTCTATGTGGTGTGTAAAACTCTATGAGATCAACCCTTTGCATGGGCGTCCCGGGGGATTTATATAGGCCTACCCCCCAGGGGTACAATGGTAATCCGGCTGTGCGCGGGTCCCAGCCGTCAGTGTCTGTGCTCGCCGGCTTCTCCGCTGGCCGTTGGGGCCCGCCGACTGGTGGGTCCCGCCGGCTGCCGGCCTCTTGGCCGACAGACCGGCCCCACTGCATGAGGGCCTTGTCGGCGACTGGTTACTGTTGCTTCGCCCCTGATGACGAGGGCTTTGTCGAGGTAAGCGTGGCTACAGTACCGCCGCCTTGCGGGCTCTCACTGTAGCCTCATCTCATCTTGTCTTCTTAATGATGCACATGTTTCGAGGGAGGGAGGTAGCCGGTTATTGGGAGCCGGCTACGCCCCAGGCCGACTAGGGGAGGTCAGGCCGCCTTCGAGCGTCTCTCTGGCTAAAGGGGCCCACCGCCCGCGGGCCGTACTGGCGCCTGTCGTGGGTGACGTCGAGTTCAACTTGGCTACAGTGTCGCGCCGGACGAGGGATGGCTGACCCGTACGGCGCCCTGTGGCCATGCATGTTCCGGGATTCAGGGGTAGTAGGCTGTACTCGGGCCACGCCCCGTCTTATCGCCGTTATGTGGGTGCAGCCCTGGTGGGTGCAGTCTTGGCCGGCTTCTGGGAGTCGGTCTTCTTCATGGCCGGCTTCTGGGAGTTGGTCCTCTTGGGGCCGGCTTCCTGGAGTCGGCCATCTCGTAGCTTTCTTTGGGAAGGTTTTTTAGGCCGGGTCGCCTTCTGGTAGTCGGCCTTGGGGATAGTCGGCCAGAGGAAGGCGGCCCCATTCTCTGGATGCTTGAAGGCTCGATTGGCCTGATAATTTCTCGAAGAGCCAGGGGGAGTCGGTTAGGCTACCCGTGGCCATTTACTCGGACAGTAGTCCCCGAAGCTGGTTGGGCTTCGAGGCTGAGAGGAGGTCGAGAAGCTCGGTCAACTTCTTATCTTGACGAGCCAGCTGCTGGGAGTCGGCTTCGGTTGGGTGCGCCGTCTTGGCGAAACTTCTGAAGTCTGAAGGCGGGAGTCGGTTGGTGCGCGCGTCGGGCCGCGGGCCGGCCGCTCGCCGCCCGCGAACCACGTTGCATCCTCCGGCTGAAAAAAGCCTGCCAACCCACGCACGCGACAGGACGTCGCCGCAGGCCGGGGGCCCACCACTCCTACGCCTATGTAATGCCCACGATGCGGCTATATCTCCCACGTGTCGAGGCACGACTTAGAGGCATAACCGCATAGTGGTTTTGTCGCAAGAAGGGTCATCTTCACACAATCCCATGTAATGAACAAGAATGGGATAAAGAGTTGGCTTACAATCGCCACTTCACACAATACATAAATAAATATCATACATCATCCAAAATACAATCATATAGACCGACTACGGTCAAGATCCAGATGAAAATAAGACAACCCCAAATGCTAGATCCCCGATCGTCCCAACTGGGCTCCACTACTGATCATCAGGAAAAGACACATAGTAACGACCACGTTCCTCGTCGAACTCCCACTTGAGATCGACGCCATCATCTGCACTGGCATCGTCGGCACCTGCAACTGTTTTGGTAGAATCTGTGAGTCACGGGGACTCAGCAATCTCACACCCGCGAGATCAAGACTATTTAAGCTTGTAGGAAAGGATGGCGCAAAGAGGTGGAGCTGCAGCGGCAAAAGCATATATGGTGGCTAACTTGCGCAAATGAGAGCGAGAAGAGAAGCAACGGAACGGACGTCATCTAGCAATGACCAAGAAGTGATCCTGAACACCTACTTACGTCATGCATAACTCAGACCGTGTTCACTTCCCGGACTCCGCCGAGAAGAGACCATCACGGCTACACACGCAGTTGATGTATTTTAATTGGGTCAAGTGACAAGTTATCTACAACCGGACATTAACAAATTCCCATCTGCCTCATAACCACGGGCACGGCTTTCGAAAGATAATACCCTGCAGGGGTGTCCCAACTTAGCCCATCATAAGCTCTCACGGCCAACGAAGGATAAACCTTCTCTCGGAAAGACCCGATCAGTCTCGGAATCCCGGTTTACAAGACATCTCGACAATGGTAAAACAAGACCAGCAAAGCCGCCCGAATGTGCCGACAAATCCCGATAGGAGCTGCACATATCTCGTTCTCAGGGCACACCGGATTGTCCAAGCTTCCGATAGGCAGCCCAGAGTTGCCCCTGGTGGCCACCGGCGACTGACAGTTTGGACCAATACTCAGAGGAGCACTGGCCCGGGGGTTTAAAATAAAGATGACCCTCGGGCTCGCGAAAACCCGGGGGAAAAGGCTTAGGCGGCAAATAGTAAAACCAAGGTTGGGCTTTGCTGGAGGAGTTTTATTCAAGGCGAACTGTCAAGGGGGTCCCATAAATCACCCGACCGTGTAAGGAACGCAAACTCAAGGAACATAATCCCGGTATAACAGTAACTAGGGCGGCAAGAGTGGAACAAAGCACCAGGCATAAGGCCGAGCCTTCCACCCTTTACCAAAATATATAGATGCATTAATTAAAATAAGAGATACTGTGATATCCCAACATATCCATGTTCCGACATGGAACAAACTTCAACTTCACCTGCAACTAGCAACGCTATAAGAAGGGCTGAGCAAAGGCGGTAACTTAGCCAATCAACGGTTTGCTAGGAAAGGATGGTTAGGGGCTGACATGGCTAAAATGGGAGACATGATATAGCAAGTGATAGGTAGCGAGCATGGCAATAGAGCGAACAACTAGCATAGCAAAGATAGAAGTGATTTCGAGGGGTGGTCATCTTGCCTGCAAGGTTCTCAGAGTTGTCGAAAGCTTGATCCTCATAAGCATACTCGACAGGTTCCTCGTTCACGAACTCGTCTCCCAGCTCTACCCAAGACAAGAACACAAAAACGGAACCACAATCAACAACGAGAAATGCGCAAGCAACATGATGCAAAACATGTATGATATGCAAGATATGATATGCGATGCATATGCGTGCTCCGGAAGAAAAATGATGAACATGGCAGTAACTTGGCAAACCAAGCATGCCACTGGAAAGATGAGATGATTTCGGTCGATATCGATATAAAGATCACCGGAATCGGATGCACGGTTTGCAAATGGCAAGCAAAACAAGAATGACACGAATCTGCGATTAACAGCAAGATAGCACTTAAAATACAACAAGTAACAATGCTACGTCACCCCAACATGGCAACAAAGCACATGGCAGTAATCTACAGGAGATGCTTGACAAAAGATGAACACTGAGCTTCGGCTAGTTCACAACATATCAAGCTCAAACAAGCATGGCAAAAGTGCAAAAGATTACAGGTTCACAGACTTGGTGAAAAACTGGACATGGCAGTAAACAGCATCAGGTAGCAATGTTCAGAGCACACAAAATCAACATGCTACAGGAACTTAACATAGCAAAACAAGGCATGGAAGTGTTCTACTAAACGCACATGACAAAAGACCCTTCCTGACCATAAGCCAAAAAGACCAGAAGATATGATGGCAAGCATGTAAACATAGCAAGTTTCGTTATCAGGTTTCAGACTTGGCAGAAAACAGAGCATGGCAGAAATATTAATATGTAGGCCTCTTTGTGAGCTTGATGCACTCACTACAGAGCAATTCATGACAAACTAAGCATACCTACAGCACGATAGGATGTTTATGAAGCTATCCATGGCAAGAACAATTGCATAGAATGTATGGATCAACTACAATAGGCTTGGCAAGATTGCAAATCATGTTAAGAATCTGCCAGAAATATTTTATAGCAAAGGTAGAGCAAGATTGGGTCATGCTATGGCACTCCATAATTGCAAACAATTGCAGGAATGTATCAATTACAACTATAGCTACAAGACATCCTTACTGAACATCTCCAAAATATGCATGGATCTCTCCGTAGCATCAAGTTTACATGGCAACAAAATTACAGCATACAAGGACTTGGAGAAATCACCAAGTCCCTGAAATCAGAAATATTACGGGGCCTAGTTTGCATGCTTGTGCTAGTCACCACAGAGATCAAAAAAATACATGGACTACACAACTGAAAAGATGGCATGGCATACTTCAAAACACATGTAGAGCTCATGCTCAAAAGATGCACATATTTAATGATACAAGAATGACAAATCTCCAATTTCTGATAAAACCAGAGAATAACAGCAACTAGCCCTCTTCCAACAGAGATTTGGGCATCAAGATGACCTCTAATGAACTTGGTGCAATTGAACAAAATGAAGAGCATCATGAAGCGAACAATTTGACATATTACACGCGCGAATCGGAGCTACAAGCACGGAGTTATAGCTATACGAACAGAGGCACATGCTGGAATAATTTCAACACTTAGAGAAAATTAGGGGCGAGAAAAAGTCAAGGGCTCACGTACAGATCGAGATCTCGCGAGCTCCTCGAGCTCGGGCCGTCGACCGAAGGAAGAGGACGGCGGCGCGGGGAAGAAGAGGCGCGGGGAGGCGTCGGTGGAGGGAGGCCGGAGGAAGGAGGGGCGCCCGCGGCGGCGAGGCGGCGGGTTCGCGCCGGCCGGCGGCGGAGAGGCCGCGGCGGCGCCGGCGAGTGTGGCGGTGGCGCACGGGAGGAGCAGCGGGCGCGGAGGGGCGCGGCGAGGCGTCGGGCCTGTGGGCCGCGGCGGTGGGAGGCCGGAGGCGGACCACGTGGCGCGCTGCGATTCGTCCGCCGGAGGTCAATCTCTTCGAAGTTGATCTCTTGGAGGTCAATCTTCTTGGAGGTCAATCTCTTCGAAGTTGATAGTGCGCTCAGGCGTCTTGAAGCACTTGCGGAGCTGTGACACGTGGAACACATCGTGCACGTTCGCGAAGTTGGAAGGAAGCTCAAGTTGATAGGCGAGGTCGCCTCTTTTGCCAATGATCTTGAAAGGACCCACGTATCTGGGGGCAAGCTTCCCTTTGATACCGAAGCGACGAGTGCCTTTCATTGGAGAGACGCGGAGGTAGACATGGTCTCCGATCTCGAAAGCCAAATCACGATGCTTACTATCATAGTAGCTCTTCTGACGCGATTGCGCAGCTTTGAGGTTATCACGGATGACTTTACACATTTCTTCAGCTTCAGTGATTAAGTCATTGCCAAGAAGTTGGCGTTCACCAGTCTCTGACCAATTGAGAGGAGTACGGCACTTTTTGCCATAGAGAATCTCGAATGGGGCCTTGCCCGAACTCGCTTGGAAGCTGTTGTTGTAGGAGAATTCAGCATAAGGAAGACAATCCTCCCATTTCATGCCAAAGGAAATGACACAAGCCCTGAGCATATCTTCAAGAATTTGATTGACTCGCTCGACTTGGCCACTAGTTTGAGGATGGAAAGCTGTGCTGAAGCGAATGTTAGTGCCCATGGCCTTCTGGAAGGAGTCCCAGAACTTAGAGGTGAAGATGCTTCCACGATCCGAAGAAATCAATTGTGGAATGCCGTGCAAGGAGACAATTCTGGAGGTGTAGAGCTCTGCCAGCTGAGCTGCTGTGATGGATTCTTTGATAGGAAGGAAATGAGCCACTTTAGAGAGCTTGTCGATGACAACGAAGATAGCATCATTTCCGCGCTTGGACTTGGGAAATCCAGTCACGAAGTCCATTTCGATATGATCAAACTTCCATTCTGGGATAGCAAGAGGTTGGAGGAGACCAGCTGGTCGTTGGTGTTCTGCTTTCACCCTTCGACAGACATCACATTCATTCACGAATTGAGCAATCTCTCGCTTCATTCGAGTCCACCAATATGACTGCTTGAGGTCATGATACATCTTCGTACTTCCAGGATGAATGGAAAGGAGAGAATTGTGCGCCTCATTCATTATGACTTTCCTTAGATCACCTTTAGGAACCACAATCCGGTCCTCGAAGAACAAAGTGTCTCTGTCATCAATGCGATAGCACTTGTATTTGGAAAGACCCTTGTCGATACCACGTTTCACCTTCTTCACCATGGCATCAAGGAGTTGTGCCTCACGAATTTGATCTTCCAAAGTAGGAGAGACTATGAGGTTGGCAAGAAAGCCTTGAGGAACAACTTGGAGATTCAGCTTGCGGAAAGCTTCACAAAGATCCGGTTGGAAAGGCTTGAGGATTAAGCTGTTGCAATAAGCCTTCCTGCTTAAAGCATCAGCAATGACATTTGCTTTTCCTGGAGTATATTCGATACTCGGATTGTACTCTTGAATCATTTCGACCAATCGAGTCTGCCTGAGGTTGAGGTTGGGCTGAGTGAAGATATACTTGAGACTCTTGTGATAAGTGAAAATGTCCACTTGTCTTCCCAACAAGAGATGTCTCCATGTAATCAATGCATGGACAACTGCCGCCAACTCAAGATCGTGAGTGGGGTAGTTCTTCTCGTTGGGCTTCAGCTGCCGAGAGGTATAGGCCACAACTTTCTTCTCTTGCATTAACACAGCACCGAGACCTTGGAGAGAAGCATCACAGAAAACTTCATACGGCTTGGATTCATCAGGAGGAGTCAAGACAGGAGCTGTGACTAGTTTCTCTTTGAGAGTGTTGAAAGCAACGTCACACTCAGGAGACCAGACATACTTCACATGCTTCTGTAGGAGGTTGGAAAGAGGCTTTGCAATCTTGGAGAAATTCTCAACGAATCTTCGGCAATAGCTTGCAAGACCAAGAAAACTTCGGACCTGCTTGACATTTTGAGGAGGTTCCCAATCCACAACTGCGGACACCTTCTCGGGGTTAACAGCGATGCCCTTGGCAGAGATGATGTGACCAAGGAAAAGAACTTCATCGAGCCAAAACTCACATTTAGAGAACTTCGCATAGAATTGATACTCTCTGAGCTTGTCGAGCACCAATCGCAAATGTTTGGCATGATCCTGCTTATTCTTGGAGAAAACCAAGATATCATCGAGATACACCAGAACGAATTCATTGGTATAGGGGTTGAAGATGAAATTCATCATCCGAGAGAACACTGGAGGAGCATTGACAAGGCCGAAAGACACGACAGTATATTCATAAGAACCAAAGCTTGTTCTGAATGCTGTCTTGGGAATATCTTCTTCACGAATGCGAATCTGATGATAACCCATACGAAGGTCAAGCTTCGAGAATACTTTAGCCCCTTTGGGTTGCTCAAATAGCTCATTGATGTTGGGAAGTGGATACTTGTTCTTGATAGTCTTCTTGTTCAATGGACGGTAGTCGACACAAAGTCGGTCCGTGACATCCTTCTTCTTAACAAAAAGAACACCACAACCCCATGGAGAAGAACTCGGTCTGATCAAGCCCAGACGTTCTTGTTCATCGAGCCGTTTCTTCAATTCCTTCAGCTCGTTTGGTCCAAGCTTGTATGGACGCTTGCAAACGGGTTCAGTGCCTGGCTCCAGTTCGGTAACGAACTCAACTAGCCGATGAGGAGGCATACCCGGAAGCTCTTCTGGAAAGACATCTTGATACTCGCAAACGACTGGAATTTGAGAGATGGCATTTAATTCGCCCTTCTCATTGAGAGAGAAAAACCGAATGGTTTCATCACGAGCGGCAAAAATAATCACATCCTCAGAAGAGTGTGTCAATTGAATTTCCCAGGCATCACAATCAAGTTGAGCCTTGTGCTTAGAAAGCCAGTCCATCCCGAGAATAAGATCAATATCCGAGTCACCAAGAACAATTGGAGAAGATTGAAAATCATAGTCGCCCATCTTGATGGACACATTCGGAACCATGGAACTTGCATTCATGCATTTGCCCGAAGAGACAACTGCTAACGGCCTAGGCAATCCTTGGAAATGCAATTCATGCTTGGATGCAAAAGGTCTTGATATGAAAGAAAGCGATGCACCAGTATCAAGAAGAACTTTTGCGGGAAAATCATTAACAGGAAGATTACCCATTATCACATCAGTAGATTCCTCCGCTTGAGCTGCATTCATCATGTTCACCTTTGCAAACTTTGGATTATGCTTGACCACTGCATTGCTGGAAGATCTGACAGGAGGAGGAGGAGGAAGACGCCTCTGGTTGAAGCACTTGTTAGCATACTGACCTTTCTGCTGACATTTGTTGCAAGTCACCTCTGAGAGTGGACGGTGATAAGGAGCATTGGACTTTGGAGCTTGATTCTGAGACTTGTTCTGATAGCCAGAGTTGGAAGAGTTGGAAGAACCATGGCCACCTTTGTTCTTCTGCTGATAAGGCTGACGAAATGGAGGAGGAGGAGGCAACCAGAACTTCTGTTGCTTAGCTGTCACAAGTGAGGAAGAAGAAGACTGAACTGCGTCTCTGACTCTCTTCTTAGAAGCCTCACACTTGAGCTGAGCAGCCTCTTGCTTCCGTGCCATATTGTAGAATTGATCAAACTGAGTAGGCTCAACAAGAACGAGAGCTAACTGCAGATCCTCTTTAAGACCACCTCTGAAGTGATAGATCATGCTCTTCTCATCAGGAACGTCTTGTTTAGCGAAGCGAGCAAGTTTCTGAAACTGAATGTTGTATTGATACACAGACATGTTGCCTTGCTTGAGATTGCGGAACTCCCCACGCTTGCTCTCAACAACACTTGGTGGAATGTGGTGCGCTTTGAAGTCCCGACAGAAGTCAGTCCAAGTGATCACACGACCTCCTCTGGAATCTTTGTATTGTTGATACCAATCAGCAGCTTGGTCCTTGAGCTGGAAAGAAGCGAACTTGACATAGTCCTCAGGCCTGACATTGCTACATTCAAAATGCTTGTTGATGTCCACGAGCCAATCATCGGCATCCGTGGCCTCGGCACAGTAGCTGAAAGACTTGGGCTGATTTGCGAGAAACTGGTTGAGAGTGGCAAAGTGAAACTGATGGTTGCCTTGACCTTGATTGCCTTGATTGCCTTGCCCTTGAGTACGTTCTTGCAAGAGTTGCAGAATCATCTGAGCATTGGCGTTGGTGGCTGCCATGATTGCTTGCCATGCCTCCGGAGGTGGAGGTGGTGGCGGAGGGTTCGCTTGACTCCCTTCATTGCGATCCGGATTTTGACGCGTTGGCAGAGCCATCCTGAAGAGGGTGACATCCATTAGCATCTTGATAGACAAATAGATAAGTAGAATCAACGGATAGAAATTGCAACATATAGTCTTCACAATAAACATTCGAACGAAGATGAACGAATGAATTCCATAGTAAATCATCACACTTCCATAAGTTGAGAAGCCACATAGAAAAGATATGGAATGAACATATGAATTCGAAGCAACTTGAATACCACAATACAAAACAAAACAAGTATTGGCTTGCAGAATAAGCCGGAACAAACATATGATAGATATTTCGTCCGAAGTTTTCGTGGTGGGGCCCACACGGGCTCAATCATACAGCACCATCATGTACAAGGCAGTGCACATGACATACGAAGCGTCCCCGAGTCGGCAAAGCCATGGACTCTTTAAGACACAACGAGACCACTGTAAAATCAACCGTATACAGGCGGACCACTAGACGTCGAACCCCAATCTCATATCATGCGTCTGTCGGAAAGATATCCTAAGGCTACTAGAATTCCCACTTATAAACTCCCGAAACTTTCTGGTTATGCAATCTGGTGTAAGGGATACAGGGGACACAAAATATATCACCCAAACTAACAATCCCTAGATCCAGCTGTATCCATCCGTCAACACATAACCAAGAAACCTTCGGAAATCGTTTACCTCAACCTTCGAAAAACATCCGTTATACAAGTTATGGCAATACTCCCGAACTCCCGCCCCAGTACTGGGTGGCGTCGAGGTGATCTCACCAACAACTGCATAAAAGAGATTTCGATGTCGGCAAAACTCAGGTATACCAGAACTGCAACGATAAAATTGTGACGACAACACCTCGGAGCTCAACTCCCCGGGACACTGCCACAACCCCTAAATGACAGGAGGCACCAAGAACAATGTTCTCGTCACAAAACCATCGGAACGATTCCAAGATACCCGCGTGATCCTAAAAAAAAATTTTGTGAAATTTGAGGAGAGAGTAGTCACAACTTCTACGACAGGAGACCTCACCAGAGCGACGAAGGGACTGAGGAGTAAAAAGAATCCTACTCTCTGATATATATAATCCTAAGACTCAAAACATTTTTGTTCTAGACTCAACAACGCCAGCGATTCGATCAAGCAGGGGGCTCCTAAGTCGGGGATGGCTCTGATTACCAACTTGTAACGCCCACGATGCGGCTATATCTCCCACGTGTCGAGGCATGACTTAGAGGCATAACCGCATAGTGGTTTTGTCGCAAGAAGGGTCATCTTCACACAATCCCATGTAATGAACAAGAATGGGATAAAGAGTTGGCTTACAATCTCCACTTCACACAATACATAAATAAATATCATACATCATCCAAAATACAATCATATAGACCGACTACGGTCAAGATCCAGATGAAAATAAGACAACCCCAAATGCTAGATCCCCGATCGTCCCAACTCGGCTCCACTACTGATCATCAGGAAAAGACACATAGTAACGACCACGTTCCTCGTCGAACTCCCACTTGAGATCGACGCCATCATCTGCACTGGCATCGTCAGCACCTGCAACTGTTTTGGTAGAATCTGTGAGTCACGGGGACTCAGCAATCTCACACCCGCGAGATCAAGACTATTTAAGCTTGTAGGAAAGGATGGCGCGAAGAGGTGGAGCTGCAGCGGCAAAAGCATATATGGTGGCTAACTTGCGCAAATGAGAGCGAGAAGAGAAGCAACGGAACGGACGTCATCTAGCAATGACCAAGAAGTGATCCTGAACACCTACTTACGTCATGCATAACTCAGACCGTGTTCACTTCCCGAACTCTGCCGAGAAGAGACCATCACGGCTACACACGCAGTTGATGTATTTTAATTGGGTCAAGTGACAAGTTATCTACAACCGGACATTAACAAATTCCTATCTGCCTCATAACCGTGGGCACGGCTTTCGAAAGATAATACCCTGCAGGGGTGTCCCAACTTAGCCCATCATAAGCTCTCACGGTCAAAGAAGGATAAACCTTCTCCCGGAAAGACCCGATCAGTCTCGGAATCCCGGTTTACAAGACATCTCGACAATGGTAAAACAAGACCAGCAAAGCCGCCCGAATGTGCCGACAAATCCCGATAGGAGCTGCACATATCTCGTTCTCAGGGCACACCGGATTGTCCAAGCTTCCGATAGGCCAGCCCAGAGTTGCCCCTGGTGGCCACCGGCGACTGACAGTTTGGACCAATACTCAGAGGAGCACTGGCCCGGGGTTTAAAATAAAGATGACCCTCGGGCTCGCGAAAACCCGGGGGAAAAGGCTTAGGCGGCAAATACTAAAACCAAGGTTGGGCTTTGCTGGAGGAGTTTTATTCAAGGCGAACTGTCAAGGGGGTCCCATAAATCACCCGACCGTGTAAGGAACGCAAACTCAAGGAACATAATCCCGGTATAACAGTAACTAGGGCGGCAAGAGTGGAACAAAACACCAGGCATAAGGCCGAGCCTTCCACCCTTTACCAAAATATATAGATGCATTAATTAAAATAAGAGATATTGTGATATCCCAACATATCCATGTTCCGACATGGAACAAACTTCAACTTCACCTGCAACTAGCAACGCTATAAGAAGGGCTGAGCAAAAGCGGTAACTTAGCCAATCAACGGTTTGCTAGGAAAGGATGGTTAGGGGCTGACATGGCTAAAATGGGAGACATGATATAGCAAGTGATAGGTAGCGAGCATGGCAATAGAGCGAACAACTAGCATAGCAAAGATAGAAGTGATTTCGAGGGGTGGTCATCTTGCCTGCAAGGTTCTCAGAGTTGTCGAAAGCTTGATCCTCGTAAGCGTACTCGACAGGTTCCTCGTTCACGAACTCGTCTCCCGGCTCTACCCAAGACAAGAACACAAACAAACGGAACCACAATAAACAACGAGAAATGCGCAAGCAACATGATGCAAAACATGTATGATATGCAAGATATGATATGCGTGCTCCGGAAGAAAAATGATGAACATGGCAGTAACTTGGCAAACCAAGCTTGCCACTGGAAAGATGAGATGATTTCGGTCGAAATCGATATAAAGATCACCGGAATCGGATGCACGGTTTGCAAATGGCAAGCAAAACAAGAATGACACGAATCTGCGATTAACAGCAAGATAGCACTTAAAATACAACAAGTAACAATGCTACAGCACCCCAACATGGCAACAAAGCACATGCCAGTAATCTACAGGAGATGCTTGACAAAAGATGAACACTGAGCTATGGCTAGTTCACAACATATCAAGCTCAAACAAGCATGGAAAAAGTGCAAAAGATTACAGGTTCGCAGACTTAGTGAAAAACTGGACATGGCAGTAAACAGCATCAGGTAGCAATGTTCAGAGCACGAAATCAACATGCTACAGGAAATTAACATAGCAAAACAAGGCATGAAAGTGTTCTACTAAATGCACATGAAAAAAGACCCTTACTGACCATAAGCCAAAAAGACCAGAAGATATGATGGCAAGCATGTAAACATAGCAAGTTTCGTTATCAGGTTTCAGACTTAGCAGAAAACAGAGCATGGCAGAAATATTAATATGTAGGCCTCTTTGTGAGCTTGACGCACTCACTACAGAGCAATGCATGACAAACTAAGCATACCTACAGCAAGATGGCATGTTTATGAAGCTATCCATGGCAAGAACAATTGCATAGAATGTATGGATCAACTACAATAGGCTTGGCAAGATTGCAAATCATGTTAAGAATCTGCCAGAAATATTTTATAGCAAAGGTAGAGCAAGATTGGGTCATGCTATGGCACTCCATAATTGCAAACAATAGCAGGAATATATGAATTACAACTATAGCTAGAAGACATCCTTAATGAACATCTCCAAAATATGCATGGATCTCCCCGTAGCATCAAGTTTACATGGCAACAAAATTACAGCAGACAAGGACTTGGAGAAATCACCAAGTCCCTGAAATCAGAAATATTACGGGGCCTAGTTTGCATGCTTGTGCTAGTCACCACAGATATCACAAAAATATATGGACTACACCACTGGAAAGATGGCATGGCATAATTCAAAACACATGTAGAGCTCATGCTCAAAAGATGCACAGATTTAATGACACAAAAATGACAAATCTCCAAGTTCTGATAAGAACCAGAGAATAACAGCAACTAGCCCTCTTCCAACAGAGATTTGGGCATCAAGATGACCTCTAATGAACTTGGTGCAATTGAACAAAATGAAGAGCATCATGAAACGAACAATCTGACATATTACACGCACGAATCGGAGCTACAAGCACGGAGTTATAGCTATACGAACAGAGGCACATGCTGGAATAATTTCAACACTTAGAGAAAATTAGGGGCGAGGAAAAGTCAACGGGCTGACGTACAGATCGAGATCTCGCGAGCTCCTCGAGCTCGGGCCGGCGACCGAAGGAAGAGGACGGCGGCGCGGGGAAGAAGAGGCGCGGGGAGGCGCCGGCGGAGGGAGGACGGAGGAAGGAGGGGCGGCCGCGGCGGCGAGGCGGCGGGGTCGCGCCGGCCGGTGGCGGAGAGGCCACGGCGGCGCCGGCGAGTGCGGCGGCGGCGCACGGGAGGAGCAGCGGGCGCGGAGGGGCGCGGCGAGGCGTCGGGCCGGCGGCCTGCGGCGGGCCTGCGGGCCGCGGAGGTGGGAGGCCGGAGGCGGGCCACGTGGCGCGCTGCGATTCGTCCGCCGGCGCGGGCGGACGTTGTCTGGCGGCGCGTGGTGGAGGACGCTAGGGTTAGACTGCGATTCCGTTTTTCGGGGGAGATGGAGTTTTATAGGTAGAGGGAGCTAGGAGACTCCAAATGAGGTGCGGTTTTCGCCCACACGATAGTGATCGAACGACCTAGAGCATAGAAGAGTGTTTGGTGGGTTTTGGGCTGGTTTTAGAGGGGGGTTTTGCTGGACACTCAAATGGACTTTGCGGATGCCCGGTTAACCGTTGGAGTACCAAACGACCTCCGAATGGAACGAAACTTGACCGGTAGTCTCCGGGTGGTATATTAAGGCCACTTGACATGCCTCGGTCCATTCCGAGAAAGTTTGACACACGCACACGAAAAAAACAAGAGGGGTGCACCGGAGGAGATAGGAGCGCCGGATTGCAAAACGGACAACGGGGAAAATGCTCGGATGCATGAGACGAACACGTATGCAAATGCAATGCACATGATGACATGATATGAAAATGCATGACATGACAAAATACAAAACGAAAGAGAAAACCCGACAACGGAGGGAATAACATAACACATAGCCGAAATGGCCAGAGTCGGAGTTACAAATATGGCAAGTTACATGCGGGGTGTTACAACACTCCACCACTACGAGAGGATCTCGTCCCGAGATCTAGGACTGAAAGAACTCCGGATATTCGGAACGGAGATGGTCCTCGCGTTCCCAGGTGGCTTCCCGGTCGGAATGGTGCGACCACTTCACTTTCAGGAATTTGATTGACTTGTTGCGAGTCTTGCGCTCCGTTTCTTCAAGAATAGCAACTGGGTGCTCATGATAAGACAAATCTTCTTGGAGGTCAATCTCTTCGAAGTTGATAGTGCGCTCAGGCGTCTTGAAGCACTTGCGGAGCTGTGACACGTGGAACACATCGTGCACGTTCGCGAAGTTGGAAGGAAGCTCAAGTTGATAGGCGAGGTCGCCTCTTTTGCCAATGATCTTGAAAGGACCCACGTATCTGGGGGCAAGCTTCCCTTTGATACCGAAGCGACGAGTGCCTTTCATTGGAGAGACGTGGAGGTAGACATGGTCTCCGATCTCGAAAGCCAAATCACGATGCTTACTATCATAGTAGCTCTTCTGACGCGATTGCGCAGCTTTGAGGTTATCACGGATGACTTTACACATTTCTTCAGCTTCAGTGATTAAGTCATTGCCAAGAAGTTGGCGTTCACCAGTCTCTGACCAATTGAGAGGAGTACGGCACTTTTTGCCATAGAGAATCTCGAATGGGGCCTTGCCCGAACTCGCTTGGAAGTTGTTGTTGTAGGAGAATTCAGCATAAGGAAGACAATCCTCCCATTTCATGCCAAAGGAAATGACACAAGCCCTGAGCATATCTTCAAGAATTTGATTGACTCGCTCGACTTGGCCACTAGTTTGAGGATGGAAAGCTGTGCTGAAGCGAATGTTAGTGCCCATGGCCTTCTGGAAGGAGTCCCAGAACTTAGAGGTGAAGATGCTTCCACGATCCGAAGAAATCAATTGTGGAATGCCGTGCAAGGAGACAATTCTGGAGGTGTAGAGCTCTGCCAGCTGAGCTGCTGTGATGGATTCTTTGATAGGAAGGAAATGAGCCACTTTAGAGAGCTTGTCGATGACAACGAAGATAGCATCATTTCCGCGCTTGGACTTGGGAAATCCAGTCACGAAGTCCATTTCGATATGATCAAACTTCCATTCTGGGATAGCAAGAGGTTGGAGGAGACCAGCTGGTCGTTGGTGTTCTGCTTTCACCCTTCGACAGACATCACATTCATTCACGAATTGAGCAATCTCTCGCTTCATTCGAGTCCACCAATATGACTGCTTGAGGTCATGATACATCTTCGTACTTCCAGGATGAATGGAAAGGAGAGAATTGTGCGCCTCGTTCATTATGACTTTCCTTAGATCACCTTTAGGAACCACAATCCGGTCCTCGAAGAACAAAGTGTCTCTGTCATCAATGCGATAGCACTTGTATTTGGAAAGACCCTTGTCGATACCACGTTTCACCTTCTTCACCATGGCATCAAGGAGTTGTGCCTCACGAATTTGATCTTCCAAAGTAGGAGAGACTATGAGGTTGGCAAGAAAGCCTTGAGGAACAACTTGGAGATTCAGCTTGCGGAAAGCTTCACAAAGATCCGGTTGGAAAGGCTTGAGGATTAAGCTGTTGCAATAAGCCTTCCTGCTTAAAGCATCTGCAATGACATTTGCTTTTCCTGGAGTATATTCGATACTCGGATTGTACTCTTGAATCATTTCGACCCATCGAGTCTGCCTGAGATTGCGAAAAAAATCATTTCCCCCTGACTGCTGGGACCCACCGGATGGGCCACCGTATTTCGCGAAAAGAATGTTCCCCCCGCTGTCAGCTCGGACCCACCGGAAGTGCCTCCTTATTACGCACAAAAAAATGAATACTCCCCCGGCTAGCTGGGACCCACCTTGGTGGGAGGCTGACTTGTGGGCCTACTAAGTTGACGGGGACGAAGGGCTTTGTCAACTTAGTCAATATGAATGATTCTAGCTCCAGTGACCGTACGATGTCCATCCAACGGCCGTAGAGCTTCTTCAACCTCTGGTCTTCTTGCTCCAGCCGCCCAAAGCAGCGCCGGTCATGCCGCATGCTCCTGCCTCCCGTGGCCGGCTGTGCTGCCGCCGAGGCCTCACCGCCCCCAACTATTCCCATCGCTGGCCAGGCCTTGCGACGACGGCAGCCTCACACCGCAGCCGAACCAGTGAACCCTCATACTCCTCTCCGCGCGGGCTTCCACTGTCGCGTCTTCCCCGGCTGCGCGTAGTCCCCTTCCTAGGCCTCGCCGTCGTCCACCGCCATGGTGCTCTCCGCGCGGCGTGGTCAAGGAACGACTTCCGTCGGAAGAGTACTGTACGTGGAGAGGCTGACAGCTGGGTCCACGGCCACAGCCCAGTTTTTTTATGATTTGCCAAGTAAGTCGCTTTGTCAGGCCTGTTGGGCTGCAAATCTTTCAAGACGAGGAGAGCTTTCATTCAGCTGGCCGAGAAAATGGCCCATCAGTAATGAGAAATGGGCTATACATTTTTAAAACACATCAAACCGGCAATTAGTTTCAAATATCTTTTTTTTCATTTCAAGATTTTAAATTACATTAATTTTTATGCGTGGAGAATTTGTTGGATTTTATATTGATATACATTTATTTTTAAAATCAGTATGAATGTGAGTCGAAATTTCAGGATTAAAAACAGTTTGGACCGCACCGAAATATGCAAAATTTCATATAATTTTTTAACCGTGGCCACAATATGGGATGTAATGCTAACAAAAAGAATATGGGCTCCAAAAAAACCTTAAGAATTAGCAAATGGGTTGTAAATTATTAGAAATAATGGCAGATGGGTTGTATGTTGTTTTCCACAGATTTGAGGCTTTCCTAAAAAAAGGTTGACGCACAAGCACTGACTGTTGGATGTCCATCCAACGGCCGCCGTGCTTCTTCAATCTCTGCTCTTCCCGCTCCAGTCGCTCAAACAAGCGCCGGCGGGACTGCCTGCTCCCTCCTCCCCGCGGCCGGCTGTGCTGCTGCGCAGGCCTCACCGCCCCACCGTACTCCCATCGTTGGCCTAGCCATCCCTCTACTCACCCACACCTGCTGTTATTCTCCGGCGACGGCAGACGAACCAGTAAACCCTCGTACAGTCGTACTCCCCTCGGCATGGGAAACAACTGCCGAGTCTTCCCTGCCTCCGTGTCGTCCCCTTCCTAGGCCTCGCCATCGTCCACCGCTGTGGTGCTGTCGGCGCGGCGTGGTCAATGTGGTCAATGACCGACTTCCATCGGAAGAGTACTGTGCGTGGAGACGCTGACAACTGGGTCCACGGCCGCAGCAAGGAAGTGCCTCCTTATTACGCGCAAAATAATTATTCCTCCACCTGACAGCGGGGACCCACCGGACAGGCCACCGTATTTCGCGAAAAAAACGTTTCCCCCCTGACTGCTGGGACCCACCAGCTACACCTTCGCACGCAAGGAAGTGCGTCCGGGCAAAAAAACAAAACGATTCGCCCCCCTCACTACTGGGACCCACCAGCTACATCTTCACACGCAAGGAAGTGCCTGACAGTCGGGACCCACCTGGTCGACGCGTACGTAGCGTTGTCATTCTGGTCGCGAACGTGTACGTACATATATACTGGTGGATGTAGAAGCCCGCACGTGTCGTAGTAGAGGCGCGCACGTAGCATGTACACGTACGTACAACGGCCAGGGTGCAAGAAAGAAAATACGGCCACGTATGTGTACATACGGGCGGGGTCTCGAACGCCTACTCGCGCATACGTACGGCGAGGGCTCGTTGACATGGCTGGGTCGAAACGGAGAAACAGCGTCGTCTTCGTGTTCATGGGGAGACAACGAAATGCATCGTGTTCATGGGGAGGCAACGGAATGCGTCGTGTTCATCAGGAGGCAACGGAACGCGTGGGAGCCAACCGGCTGGGTCGGAACGGAATGCGTGGTCGTGTTCATCGGGAGGGCTTGGACGGAACAGGCGATGGAAACGAGGCCTGGCGTACCGCAGAACGGAGGAAACGGCCTTGTGTTCGACCGGCCACGTTCGAAACGGGATCCTGTTCATCGGGAGGGGTCTGGCGTACCGCAAAACGGACCTCCTACGGTCGAAACGGGGGTCCTGTTGATCGGGAGGGGTGTGGCGTACCGCAAAACGGAGGAAACGGACTTGTGTTGGACGCTACGGTCGAAACGGGGGTCCTGTTGATCGGGAGGGGTGTGGCGTACCGCAAAACGGGACTCCACGGGATACTGTTCATCTCCACCGTCGACCTCCTCCAGCCTCCACGGGCTCCTGTTCATCCAGCCTCCACCGCGCGCTACTCCACCGGCTACTATTCAACCACCCCTCCACCATCTACTGTTCATCCAGCCCTCCACACCACGGGGTCCTGTTCAACCACCCCTCCACGGGCACCCCTCCACCGTCTACTGTTCATCCAGCCCTCCACACCACAGGGTCCTGTTCAACGACCCCTCCACGGGCACCCCTCCACCGTCTACTGTTTATCCAGCCCTCCACACCACGGGGTCCTGTTCATCTAAAGGCAACGCCACTGCTCACTGTTCATCCAACCCCCCCCCCCCCCCCGCAACGCTCACTGTTCATCCAATCGATCGACTTTAGTTAGCAGCAGTAGCGAAGGAATCGCTCGATCGGGTTCAGTTAACAGCCATCGATCGATCGGTCAGGTTCAGTAACGCGTAGCCTGCAGTGCAATTGCTTGGGTTCAGTTAGAGCCCAACGCCTCGCTCGGGTTCAGTTAGAGCCAACGCCTCGCACACACGCGCGTAGGTGTACGAGAGAAACGCACATCGCTCGGCCCCCGACCTCCCACCGTAACCGGGAACTCCCCGAAATTTTCCTCCCCTCGCTTCTACCACAGTTTTTTCCGTCATGGACAGCCCAAAGAATGTCATGCAGCTGCGTCTCCGGCCTGCCCAGGACAAAAAGCCCATTTTCTGTCATGATTTTTTGTCATAGAATTAGGATCCCACCACATCTATGATGATACCGGGTTTTGTCACAATTATCGTCATAGAAGTGTCATATGTATGACAGAAAAAAAAATTGTTCGGCCCAAAATCTCATGGATGTGTCTTTTTTTTGTAGTGTCGGCCGCAGCCCAAAACGGTCACACAAGTGAGGAGTTTTCTTGGACTCACTGGTTTCTATAGGCGTTTTGTGAGAGATTTCAGCACCATTGCTGCACCTCTCAATGAGCTTACAAAGAAGGATGTGCCTTTTGTTTAGGGTACCGCACAGGACGAAGCCTTCACGGTATTGAAAGATAAGTTGACACATGCTCCTTTACTTGAACTTCCAGATTTTAATTAGACTTTTGAGCATGAATGTGATGCTAGTGGAATTGGATTAGGAGGTGTGTTATTACAAGATGGCAAACCTGTTGCATACTTTTCTGAAAAATTGAGTGGGCCTAGTCTGAACTATTCTACTTAAGATAAAGAATTATATGCTCTTGTTCGGACCTTAGAAACATGGCAACATTATTTATGGCCCAAAGAATTTGTTATACATCCTGATCATGAATATTTGAAACGTATTAAAAGACAAGAAAAACTGAACCGTAGACATGCTAAATGGGTTGAATTCATTGAGACTTTCCCTTATGTCATTAAATACAAGAAGGGTAAAGAAAATGTTATTGCTGATGCATTGTCTCGTCGTTATACTATGCTTTCACAACTTGACTTTAAAATATTTGGTTTGGAGACCATCAAAGATCAATATGTGCATGATGCTAAATTTAAAGATATATTACAGAATTGTAAGGAAGGGAGAACATGCAACAAGTTCGTCGTTAACGATGGATTTGTGTTTCGTGCTAACAAGCTATGCATTCCAGCTAGCTCCACTCGTCTTTTGTTGTTGTAGGAGGCGCATGGAGGAGGATTAATGGGACACTTTGGCGTAAAGAAGACGGAGGATATACTTGCTACACATTTCTTTTGGCCAAAGATGAGACGGGATGTTGAGCGTTTTGTTGCTCGCTGCACTACATGTCAAAAAGCTAAGTCACGACTCAATCCTCATGATTTATATATGCCTTTGCATGTACCTAGTGTTCCTTGGGAGGATATATCTATGAACTTTGTTTTAGGTTTACCTCGAACAAAGAAGGGGAGGGATAGCATATTTGTTGTAGTGGATAGATTCTCGAAAATGGCACACTTTATACCATGTCATAAAAGCGATGATGCTGTTAATGTTGCTGATTTGTTCTTTCGTGAAATTATTCGCTTGCATGGTGTGCCAAATACTATTGTTTCAGATCGTGATACTAAATTTCTTAGCCACTTTTGGAGATGTTTATGGGCTAAGTTGGGGACTAAACTGCTTTTTAGTACTACTTGTCACCCCAAACTGATGGACAAACTGAAGTAGTCAATAGAACATTGTCTACTATGGTTAGGGCTGTTTTGAAGAATAATAAGAAAATGTGGGAAGAATGCTTGCCTCATATTGAATTTGCTTATAATCGTTCATTGCATTCTACTACTAAGATGTGCCCTTTTGAAATAGTGTATGGTTTCCTACCTCGTGCACCTATTGATTTATTGCCTCTTCCATCTTCGGAGAAGGTTAATTTCGATGCTAAACAACGTGCTGAATTGATTTTAAAAATGCATGAGTTAACTAAGGAAAACATTGAGCGTATGGATGCAAAATATAAACTTGTTGGAGATAAGGGTAGAATACATGTTGTGTTTGAACCTGGAGATCTTGTTTGGTTACATTTGCGTAAGGATAGCTTTCTTGATTTGCGCAAATCAAAGCTAATGCCACGTGTTGATGGTCCTTTTAAGGTGTTAGAGAAAATAAATGATAATGCATATAAACTTGACCTGCCTGCAAGTTTTGGGGTTAGTCCCACTTTTAACATTGCAGATTTGAAGCCTTATTTGGGTGAGGAAGATGAGCTTCCGTCGAGGACGACTTCACTTTAAGAAGGGGAGGATCATGAGGACATCAATACCATTGTTACACACACAGCCCCTGCTACTGTACATACTGGACCAATTACTAGAGCTCGTGCACGCCAATTAAATTACCAGGTACTTTGGTTTCTTGGTGATGATTCTAATGTTCATGAGAATATGATGCTGCCTAAATCGGATACATTTGTTTTTGCTTTCAAATGAAGGGCCTAGCTTGGAGAAGGATGAACATTGGAGCAAGAACAAGCATGGAGATGATGGCATGCGCAAGGGAAACAAGAACGGAGTTTCAAGTGATGATTTCAGGACTTTGAAGCCACCGTAATGAGTGCATGAAGTCTTGGACGAAATATACAAGATGCCACTTCACAAATTTCGTCCAGAGGCTATTATAGGTGCCGCGTCACCTTATTATTGGGCCAGGCCCATGTAATTTCGAAATACATAAGTATAGTCTATTTTTAGAGTCCGTATGTGTGGGGAAACAAGAGATAGGGTTGGTTTCGGACCCCTCCCACAAGGGCCACGAAATTCCCCCCTCTTCCTCCATATATACAGCCCTTAGGGCGTCGTTTAGACTTTGGGTTTTGTTTAGATTAAAAGTTCGCCATAGCTGCAACTTCGCATACTTCGTTTGTGTTCAACGACCAGACCAAGACGTCACAGAACCCCACCTTGATCAATAAAGCTTTCATCTTATATTCGCAATATCCTGATTGCGATCTTAGTTTCTTGCTTGTTCTTCGTCTGCTTGCAGGAAATAGACCTTCGTGGTCAGGTTGATCGTGCTCCGGCGTGGTCAATAACCTCTCGGAGCTGGTTTAGCGATTGCTATGGCGCGACGTCCTCGCACGTTCATAGTCGGATCGTGAAAGTCTACTCCTCCAAAACGATATTCACCATCTCATCGAAAGACGGGACACCTTTGCCTCTATCAAAGACCCGTCTTAGGATATGACCCGGCAAAGGCCCAAAGGCACTATGGATCATACCGATTCCCGGGTCATAGCAGCACGGCAAGGAAAGGGCTGAAGGCCCATGAGATGACCCGGTTTTAGGCCGGCTCGCAAGGTATCAAGACGGCCGGCTTATGGAGAAGGCCCATATAGAAGATTTACCCTAGCTTTGGAAGAAAGATGAGTAGGAATTAGAGTACGATACGGGTTGGCACTTCGACCCAGAATCTATTGTAAACGTAGGGACATGACATGTTATATAAAGGTAAGCCCCTAGGACAAAAAGACTAAGTTGCAATATCTCGAGAGCTAGGTTAGATAATCCGCATCCTTGTAATCGAGATATCTAGCAATATCAATCAAGCAGGAAGTTGGTCTTTACCTCCACCGTGAGGGGCCAAACCTGGGTACACTTTTGTCCTTAGTTCCCGATCAACCCTATTCAAGCGACCACCTAGTTGCGATGGCCTCCAGACTTAGTCCTTTCACGAGGACATCTACCGTGACAAAACCATGACAGTTTAGGTGCTTTAACATTACTCTTATGAATCACAGTTGTAGCTTTAGCATGTTCCTTAATCCAAACAGGGAAATGGGGTTTTTCAATATAAGTAGTGGGTACAACTAGATTAGCATTATAAGCAATCATTTTAGTTTTAGCTATAACAGGTTCCTCACAATTTTCTTCAATAGGTGGGTGAAATTTAAACCACTTCTCCATAGGGAGATCAAAATGAGTAGCAAATGATTCACAGAAAGTAGCTACTATCTCAGAGTCAAGTCCATATTTTGCACTAAGCTTATGAAAAACATATGTTTCTATAAAAGACTTAACACAATCATAATCAAGATTTATACCTGACTCATTCCCTTTGTCAATTTCCCAATCTTTAGAGTTGCATTTTATTCTTTCAATAAGATCCCATTTGAATTCAATAGTTTTCTTCATGAAGGAACCAGTAGAAGAAGTGTCAAGCATTGTTTTATCATCATGAGAAAGCCGAGCATAAGAGTTTTGTATAATCATTTCTATTGAGAGGTCATGATTGGGGCATGTGTGCATCAGGTATTTAAGCCTCCCCCTAGCTTGAGCAATACTTTATCCTTCATGTGGTCAAAAATTATATATAAAATTCGGATCATGATGAACCAAATACATAGGATAAAGTTTCTGGTGGAATTCCAGCTTCAGTCAGTTCCAGTTCCATGTTCCAGTGTCATCCAATAGTGTATACCAAGATAATGTCTTCCCCTCAAAGCTAAAGGGAATATTTTATTCTTAGATACATCCTTTGATAAACTTGCAAGCTTAAACAATCCACAAATTTCATCTATATAGATTAAGTGCACATCAGGATGTATTGTTCCATCTCCCATATATGGATTAGCAAGCAGTTTCACCATAATACGTGAAGGAATTTCATAGTAATATTTTCAATAGCTTCGGTAGGTTGAGGAGCGGCTCTTACCACTTTCGGTCGAGGTGAAGATACCCTGAACAAGCCCCTCAAAGGATTACTTTCCATCGTGACAAGTGACGATAAATTTCAGCACGTAATAAAACCGTTTTCTTACCAAATTCCACTTACCAAAGGCGCCTCACTCCCTGGAAACAGCGCCAGAAGAGTCAAGTATAGGGAATCAATCGTAGTCCTTTCTATAATTAAAAGTGTCGAACCAACGACGAGCAGAAGGAAATGATAAGCAGTTTTTAGCAAGGTATTCTCTGCAAGTGATGTAGATAGTGATAATAGATAGTTATGTAGCAAGGCAATTCATAACAAGTAACAATAGTAACAAAAGTGCAACCATGTGGCCCAATCCTTTTTATAGCAAAGGACAAGCCAAAAGTACTTCTTATAATGAGCAAAGCGTTCTCGAGGACACATGGAAATTCTCGTCTAGTCACGTTCATCATGTTTAGTTGATTCACGCTCACTACTTTGATAATTTAATATGTGGGTGGACCGGTGCTAGGGTGTTGTTCTTACTTGAACAAGAAACCCACTTATGATTACCCACTCTCGCAAGCGTCCGCAACAACGATAGAAGAATTAAGATAAATCTAACCATAGCATGAAACATATGGATCCAAATCAGCCCTTTATGGAATAACGCATAAACTAGGGTTTAAGCTTCTGTCACTCTCTCAACCCATCATCTACTTATTACTCCCCAATGCCTTCCCCTAGGCCCAAACATGATGAAGTGCCATGTAGTCAACGTTCACACGACACCACTAGAGGAAGAATAGCATACACATCATCAAAATATTGTACGAATACCAAGTTCACATTATTACTTATAACAAGGACTTCTCCCATGTTCTCAAGAACAAATAGAAGTACTCATAAATCATATTCATGTTCAAGATCAGAGGAGTATTCTATATGATTAAGGATCCAAACATATAATCTTCCACCAAATAAACCAGTTGGCATCAACTACAAGATGTAATCAACACTACTAGCAACCCACAGGTACCAATCTGAGGTTTTGAGGCAAAGATTGAATAGAATAGATGAACTAGGGTTTGAGATGGGATGGTGTTGGTGAAGATGTTGATGGAGATGAGTCCTCCCATGATGAGAGGAACGTTGTGATGTCGATGGCTTCGATTTCCCCCTCCCAAAGGGGAGTATCCCCGGCAAAATCGCTCCACCGGAGAGGAAAGGTGCTCCTACCTAGGTTCCACCTCGAGATGGCCGCGCTTTGTCCCAAAAGTCGTCTTCTGTTTTTTATAGGACAAATGGCTTCATATAGAATAAGGAGGGCACTGGAGGGCATCCGTCGGCCCCACAAGACATCAGGGCGCGCCCTGTTGTCTTGTGGGCAGCAGGAGGGGGCCCCTCCGGTAGTTCCTCATTCCAGTATTTTTATATATTCGATAAAAAATCTCAGTAAAGTTTTAGGTCATTTGGAGCTCTGGATAATAACTATCTTTGTTGTGCCTCTTTTAGGTCCAGAATCTCAACTACCGGCAATCTCCCTCTTCATATAAATCTTGCACAATATGAGAGAAAAGGCATTAGAATTGCATGATAAAGTGAAATAATGACCAAAAATATCATAAATAACTGTAGGAAAACATTATGCAATATGGTTGTATCAGTAGGGAAAACGGAGCCTCGTGGGGCCCACAAGCTAAGGTGGCGCACCCTAGGGGGCGCCCCTTAGCTTGTGGCTCTATGGTGGCCCCCTCTGGTAACTCTTTGCCCTAGTTTTTTTATATATTCCAAAATAATTCTCCGTAAAATTTCGTCCAATTCCAAGAAATTTTTATTTTTGCACACACCATGGTAGTTCTGCTGAAAACAACATCAGTCCGGGTTAGTTTCATTCAAATCATGCAAATTACAGTCCAAAAAAGGAGCAAAAGTGTTTGGAAAAGTAGATACGTTGGAGACGTATCAAAGACCGCGCTGCTCGGATCCAGCACTTCGATGTCCCCAACCCGCTGCCGCGCAGAAACATCGCCTGCCGATGTGCCTTTTGGGATGGCCTTAGCTTCAAGGTCATCATTACCGCGTGTCGCTCGCAAGTTTAGGGAGAAGATTAGATTTGGATTTGAGAATAGGGCCACATAGAAGTTGTCGTGTTATTTGGATAAATTATGATTTGTATGAATCTCGTATGCCAAAATTGGAGTGTATTTTGAGTTGTTTGCATGCACTTGGAATGAATCATGATTTGTATGAATTTTGTTTGAATATGTGTACAAATCATAAAATGGGTGTCCAAAATGACTTTTTTGTGAAGCAAGTGTCGAAAATAAGATTGTAAAATGTGCCTTTCAGTTTTCACCTAAAGTGGACCACATGGGATACCAATTGCCAAATTTTCATGAATTTCATAGTACTTTTCTATATTTCATTGATTTATGGAATTTCTAGCGATTTACATCAAGTAATTCAAATTTGAACTACAAGTGTGCTCTAGTTTGGTTCTATAAAATCTAGAAAATAATTTCTAGCTTGCACATTAGGAATGTAGGTAGTAGCCACAAAGAAAGGTCAAATTCCAAAAAACTTTATATGATTAGTAATCCATGCAATTTTGGCAACAATCTGGAAGAAATTAAAAATATAAAAAAGCTTTAAAAATTGAAATTATTTTGCATGGGGACCTTTTATGTGCACTAGCTTGTGGGAAAAATGATAAATTGCCAATACCACAAATTAAAAGTTATTTTTCCTTTTTTTCTTGTGCCCAAGATGACTTTTTTCTAAAGCAAGTGTCACAAATAAGATTGTAAATTGTGCCCTTTAAATTTTCACCTAAAGTAGACCACATGGGTTCCAACTGCCAAAGTTTCATGCATTCAGAGTGCTTTTGCTATATATCATGGATTTATTGAATTTCTAGCGATTTACGTCAAGTAATTCAAATTTGAACTACAAGTTTACTCTACTTTGGCCCTATAAATTGTGGAAAATAATTTCTAGCTTGCACATTAGGAATGTAGGCAGTAGCCACAAACAAAGGTCAAATTCTCAACCACTTTATATGATTAGTCATCCATGCAATTTTGATAATAATTTGAAAGAAATAGTAGAAAATGAGAAAAGCCTCAAAAATTGAAATCATTTTGCATGGGGGCCTTTTATGTACGCTAGCTTGTGGGAAAATGATACACTGGCAATACCACAAACTTAAAAAAATGGTCTATCTCATATAACCATGCCCATGGGAATCTCCATGGCATCGTACATGATAACATGTCCATTTTTGGCACTGGCAAGGGTTTTACCATTGTGATCAATAATTCCAAAAAAAGTTTGCAGGTTTGGTTAAAAAGTTGTTTCTTCCTTTTCCTAGTGCTCACGATGACTTTTTTTGAATAAAGTGTGAGAAATTTCAGAGTGTTCTTGCTATATTTTTGGCTTGCACATTATGAATTTCAGTACATGAGGTAAGCTTCCACATCTCGAATCCACAGCATTGGAACAGTCAACGATAAACAAAACAAACTTCAGTACATGACGTAGCTTCCACATCTCGGATCCACAACACTGGAACAATCGATGATAAACAAAACAAACTTCAGTACATGAGGTAGCATCCACATATCGGATCCACAACATTGCAACAATCGTCGGTAAACAAAAGAGATTCCATTATATGACAATTGCAATTACACAACTATGAACAGCCACCTATCCTCCGGCTTCGCTTTGTACGTGAGAACCCCTAAAATGTCACCGGCTTCCGTCACAGGCTTTCGATGAGCGGCCACCTATCCTCCTCTGCATACTCATCCTCCTGCACCATCTGCTCATCGGCGGCCGGAGCAGGCTTTGACAACCAATCCTCGTCCTCATCCTCATCTTCCTCCACCATTTTCTCTTCTTTGGGCGCAGGCCTTTCGACGGTCCTCGGAAACTCCTCTACATTATCAGGCATAATTATGTCTAGAGACATGTCAGGGGGAGGCTGCACGTAGATCACCCCTGGAATACCAGCGAGCTCTTGTTTGACCTATGGATCCGGCGGGCCGCGTCGAGACCGGTATGAATACCAGCGAGCTCATTGTCGAGGATCTGGTGACTCCATTGACTCACGCATCGCCCAGACGAAAACCCCGATACAAGTCACCCCCTTGAATCGATCTAGAATTATCCGTCGGATCTCATCCATCCTCGCATCTATCAACAATTGCAACGCATGCTGCACCAGAGTTTTGGTGCTTGGAAACCAGGAGCAGATCTCCTTGCACTTCTCTAGTAAGACAGCATCGTCGGCACAAAACATCTCCAACGGTGTCGTCATCGCCGACAGCAGCTACAGGATTGGGGGTGGGGAGGGGGTAGAGGTGGGTTGCTCAGGCTGCGGGGGGATGGAAGAGAGAGAGAGAGAGAGAGAGAGAGAGATTTCGTCCCCTTTCTAGACAAATGACCCAGCCGTCCACTAGCCACTCCCACCTGTCAGCATTTCAGATCCTCAAAAAAATTGTCAGCATTTCAATGGTCCCACGTGTCAGTACCGGGTGAAGTAACGGTCAATGTCTTTGACCCGATAGCACGACAGTGTTTGGCCTTTTGTAAGGCGGAGGAGAGTAGAGGAGGGGGGAAGTGAGCAACGTTAGATGGTTGGGGCAAAATTGAGCACAACTAAGGAAGGAGGGGCACAAAATAGAAATCCCCTTTATTAAAGCATGTTTTCACTTGGAAATATTTTTGTAAATACAATATGGTATGGTCTCGCAGTTATGATTCTGTATTCATGATACATAGAGTTGAATTATTTTGGTACTCCTGAATATGCATAAAGTACTTTAATTTGTTGAGATTTCAAATGAGGTTGCAAGAATTAGAACGGAATCCGAATGTGGCTGGCATAGCTTTTTTTATGAAACTAGAACAATGCCTGTGCGTTGCAACGGGATATAAGTATTCTAGTATGTTAGTTTGTGGTTTACCTATCAATAATAATGCGATTGTGTAAATAAATGTTCATCAAATTCTCTCACCGCGAATTACCTTATATTTTGATTAGTAGTTTGGTAAGGAAATTAAAGTGAAATTGGTTCAGAAGGTAAGTAAATTAAGGTGATTGATTATCATATACATGGAAGGTTGGACGAAGGGATGATGGGAAGAAAGGTGAAATGGGAACTTTACATTCTTTTTAAGTAGTAGAGATTTCTATATTTAGTTATCTCAAGATATATACGATGTCATATTTGTCTATTGAGACAAGGCACGTGCAAGTTTACTACTATCTCCGTCCGGAATTAGATGATGCTCGAACGGATATTTCTAGACGTATTTCAGTGCTAGATACATTTGTTTGAGCGCCAACTAATTCCGGAAGGAGGGGGTAGGAGCGAGCAAGTCGTTGATTTTGCAAAGAACAATTGTCTGTAGGCTGCTTTCAAAGCGGCTGTCCCATAGACAAGAAAGCATGCAAATCAAAAGTGCATGATTTCAACTAGTTTCCAATGTAGCATGCCTCTCTGGTTATTTGGATTTTGGTTTTATGCACTCATGGACATGCTTTCCATTAGTTTCAATATAGCATGTCTCTCTGGTTATTTGGCTTTTGGTTTTATGCACTCTTGAAACAAGAAAGAATTGAACCAACCAATTTGCAGGGTGAGCATTTAATATTGCTACCTTTTTTGAATTCTACCTCATGAAAACTCTCAAGATAATGACCTATAGTTTTCATAAAGGATAGTTGCGAGGTAAGAAAAGGATTCTTGGTGCATCTACTCATATTGAGAATGAAGCCGTAGACAACATGAATCCTTGATGTTGCACAAGAACTTATTAGTGTATCATGACATACTGAGATAATTAGGCGTCTTTACTCTATGCATATGATGCTAGATCGTGAATATATGGTCGCAATTAATCGAGATGTGTGTCGCATGTGCACGCTCACTATATTCTTTTGTATGAAACTGCAACTAAAATAAGCAATTAGAGAACAAATAATGTTAGCTCAAATACATGCTATGGCAAATATATTTTAGTACGGCCGTGTATGAAAATCTCATCTCATATGGCTCAAGCAGCAACACAAAATTTTCAACGAATATTAGGAAGCATCCTGACCAATAAAGGGGCACAGCTGAACAACAAGAGAATAACAAGATTATAACGTAATGAGAATGAGAAAAGATAAGAGGCACAGAGATGAAACTATCACAGAGCTGTAGATTATGGAATGCTATTGATGCATAAATCTGTCCCTTCTTACGGCTAAAACACTAGTAGAAGGGAACATCATTCACAACACGATGCAGGTACCACTAAAACTCGACAGCATTTATGATAGAGGGTAAACCAAAAGGAGTTGAGAAGGCCACTAAAACTTAACAGCATTCACGACACAACACAAGTAAAAAAATAAAGAGAAGAAAACAAGAAAGAACACGGAAGCAAGGATCTACGAACAAGAATTTTGGAACTATGATATTGAAACTATAACCTAAGTGGAGGCGAAATAAGGACTATGATGTTCACAACTGAAGCAGCAGCAGCCCACGCCTGAACTCGAATCGGCATCTTTTTCCGTTCTCAACTCCTGACGAGCATCAAATCATAGCTGCTCCAAACTAGTAAATGGCAGGAGATAAATCAACTGCTCTCCTCCACAGGACCTTTAGTTTTGTTTGCGTTGCTTTCTTCGGCCTTGACGGTAGCTGTCTGTGCATCATTCACTGAGATGGCACCATCAGCTGTCAGTTTGTTATCACTTTTCTCAATTTCTTTCAGCTGGACACTCCGAGAAAATGAGTCCGCGATATGAGTAACAGAATTCCCTACAGCCTTAGCGTCTGTTGGCTTCAGGGACTCTGCGCTGCCAGGCTGCTGCTGACGTCTATTTTCCTTCAAGGCTTTCTCCCGTTGCTCATAGAAGTCGAAGTCCTCCACAATGCTTGTCTCGGCCTCATGATTCTTGAATATGCTTAGCATCTGGAGACCATACTCTAGCTTGACCTGCATGAGTTGTTCATTTGGTTAACATATCCTCTCCTTTTCAACTATTCCCCATAAAAACTCGATTGTTTTTACCTCCTGGGTGTCCCTGCTATTTGTTACAGGTTTGTTGTCATTATTCTCAAGAGTAATGTGCCGGAGTAGGGTGTTTGGGACATCCTTAATAATGTGCCACTTCACAGGAAACTGGCCACTCCACTTGTCTTGCTGCCAATAATCAACACTTCTGTCGAAGTCAACAGGTCCAATCATCTCAGCAACACCACAGAACTGACCACTGCCATTAACCTATAAGCAATTATGAATCAGAATAAATTTCACATCTCTAAAGACACAAACCATGTACTCCCTCTGTAAACTAATATAAGATGTTTCAGATCACTATCTAAAACGTCTTATACTAGTTTACAGAGGGAGTACATAGATCCAATGCATCATTCTCAGCCTCATCTTTACATCAACACAAACATATAAACTATAAAAAGAAAGGGGCTGGTCTTACCGAGAAGAACAAGAAAACACGGCAATGGTCTTCTTTCTGTTTGGCCGCACGATAAGCTGAATCCAGCTTTCTATTGCCACTAGCTGTGCTGGCCCAAACATTGTACTTAATGCTCCTATGTACATGGTCCTCCGTGTATGATTTAATTACAAAAAAAATCGCATCCTTGTACTCCGTGGCAAAATCAGGACAATTGTACAGTTCACTGTCAATAAGTTGAGTGGTTTTCTCGCTTTTGTCATCTACTAAAGAATTGTCTCTGTCTTGTTTCTTTGGTTTTGCAGCACGTGGGCCACGGTTTTGCTCATTCAGAAACTCCAGCGCACCATTCTGGATATTGAATGGCATGCTCACCCTTTGTTGACTGGAGTTGTAGTCGAAATTATTAAATCTACGACCAGCAGAACCCCAATTAGGAGTAATGCCTCCATATTTACTAGCTTGTTGGCGTGCCTTGTAGGATCCAGAATTATACATTGATCCATGCTGCTGCAAATAACATGCATAGTCAATACTGGACATTTCAGGGCACAGTAAGCTTAACAAATAACCAAAGTTGAGGTCCAATAATAACTGCCCCATTTTTACTGAACTGAACGTGTCCAGGGAAGCTTGTGCAAACAGTCCAAATTGCATGACAACATACCATTCCAGAAACCAATGGTGCATTCCCTTGCCCAAATAATCCCGGAGCATTGCTTGGTTGTGTTGCCGCTGCGGAAGAAACTCACAATTAGTTTGAAATGGCTCTGACCAATCTATCACAACAACACATATTGCTTCCAGTCAATATACTTTTGCCTGGAATAATACCGGAGACTGAAAGGTACAGAACTTACCTCTGTTGTATGACTCAAATGGTTGGTGGTACACTGTTGTGGGTGAATAGAGAAGACCATCAGGAAGGAAGTACTCTTGCTGAAGCATAGGGTCTCCTTGAGACATTCCAGTACTAGAATTTGAGTATCCCATACTAAGAGAAGCCGGTGGCTGATAGTAAGGACTTGAGAAGGGGAAGTGCATAGGGGAATAGGACTGGCCCTCTCCAACAGTTGCAACAGGAGAATAAGCTCCATACATCATTTGGGGGTTGTTCGCATACCCAGGAGATAGCATGATTGACTAGTTAACATTGTATAATTACATCAGCAAAAACACTTGGGAACATAAGTAAGAAAGTAAAACAAGTTCAACAGCCAGCTACTTACAGGTGACGCAGAATGGAGTCCTTCCATACTCACATAATAGGGATACTCTTCCCATTGCCCTGAAGGATTGATATATCCTACAGAAGATCAAAATAATATTCAAATTAAAAAAGCATTCCATGAAAAGGATATACCAAATAATCTACCATCTAACCTCGTAAGAATCAAGATATAACACTTCAATAGCACTTCATATTACTACCTCTGTAACTAAATATAAGACGTCTTATATTTAGTTACAGAGGTAGCAGTGGTGAACAAAGAAGACCAGTGAAGCAAAAAAACCAATTGTATGAATAGTAAAAAACAAATATAGTGGGCAATTGCAAACTTGACCCTTTAGGCCCCGCTTGGACTAGCGTTTTCAATCGTATTCGGACGGTTTAGGATACACGCCCAGACTGGTGGTTTTGTTTCCAGGCGGAAAATTAGCTATGACCGGTAATTTACATCTGTAGAATAAATACAGGTGTAGGAATTTACACCCATTCCAAGCATGGGCCTTAGTGTTCTGGGTATGTATTTTGCCCTCTGCAATGTGCAAATGATGCTTAGAATATGTATAAGTATCAGCATTATTAGTACACAGAAAATAATAGCAATCTAACCTCCAGAATAGACTGTCTGTGGCTGTGGTGCATACACATTGGTCTGGTAGACATAAGGCTGTTCTCCACCTTTTCCCAAAAAATTAGCCTTCTCCTGTGAACCTTTTGGTGACTCTAAGGAGGTAGAGCCACGCGCATCAGTAGCACTTGTTTTCTCAGCTGTAATAGAAATAATCTGATGCAACAAAAATTAACTATTGGTAATATTTCAATGTTTGCACAGAAGGGGAGAAAATAAACTGTACAGGCACATTACCTGCTCTTTGGTATTTACACTCTTGGAGGGGTTATTATCGACTACAATTTCTGATTGCAGCAGAATTGTGCAATCTACAAAAAGGAAGGTGCATGCACACATAAGCTGAAAAGGGGAATTTCCAGAAAGTTTTGCCATGGTACATACTGAAATTGCATCATATAAGCCAGAGAATTGTACGACCAACATGCTAAAGCACTCTTTGATTCACAGGTATTTCACATGAGACAGATTGCTTAAGGAATTGAGAGGAAAAAAGCTGCAAACCTAAAGACACATGCAAAAAAAGTGTGCTTGTACTTCTGAAGCAATTACCAGCAACCTCTTATCAAATTATTTACCATTGGTCACACCCATGTCCTTTGCTCAAGACACCCATGTGACTGTAAAGTAGCTTTGTGATGCTCAGTGTATCAGTAGCAAAACTAATTAATTCAGTGAACCACCTAACTCAAATTTCAGGCAGGCTTAAAAAGTACTTATGAGCCTTTACCACACATAATCTGTTAGCAAGGAGTAGAGGCGATTGTCGAGCTAATACATCCTATAACATGTCGCTCATTTGCTATATCCGCAGCTGGCAAAAAGGCACTAATCTCCGGACCCCTACACGGGGCACCGTGCAGACAACAATTCAGCACAACCAAATTGTTATTGGAGGAATTCCTCCCTTGCAGCGGTAGGTGCGTACCCCAAACGTGCTAATTCTCGGTAAACAAGCCACAATTACGCGCTCCAGTTTAGGGTTACAACCAACACCCTCGTAGCACCGCGAGGTCTGGAGCAGAAGAAGGCTCCAGACAAACAGGAGTGTAAATTCGTCCTCAATCACTCCCGGCGAGAAGCACGGGGACGAATTGGAGCTACCAAAGCAAAGATAGGGCTTACCGACGAATCCGGACGGATCTCCTCCGCTCAACGCCATGTTCCGGCAGATTGGGCAAGGAGGAGGGAGACGAAGCAGGAGAGAAAAGATGGGCTAGCGTAGCTACGTGCTCCGGCTGGAGGAGACACGGAGGCCGTCGGTGGTCGGCGAGGAGAGGTTTCCTTCCACCGTCAGGTTTGACGCTGGTGAGTACGCGAGACCAAGAGGAAGAGGTCCGGCCACGCTAATCATCGCGGGCTTTAGAAACCGGACATGTGCCGGCTTGTTCTGTCCGGGAAAATATCTAATGCTACCAAGTCTTAGGTGTTACCGTGATACAAACTTGTGGGCCGTCGGATTTTCTGATCGGACGGCTCTCAATAACTCTGCAACATTAAAAAAAAAGCCTTCAAGGAGTCCAAAAATTGCTCGTATGTCCAGCGAGTCCAACAACTCCCAGATGCCGTCCGATCTAAAAATCCGACGGCCCGCATGCTTGTATCACGGTAGCATTTAAGCCTCGATAGCATCAGATACTCTCCCTGTTCTGTCCACCCGCACAATCCCGGTCCGGTTTGTGAAAGTAAAACATGCCTCGCAGGCCTCACTCATGTATATGTATCAAACGAAAAATGTGAAAAGACTACTTACTCCCCCAATAAAGAAAGGACGCCGATAACTGCCACATGTGTGGTGTATTGCCGCACGCCCTGTGTGGCACGGAAACGAACCCGTCCGCACGACCGCGTCCGGGCGCGCACAGTCACAGCCCGCACGTTCGGTGTGTGGCAAAATCGCCCCCACGTCCGGGCAAACGACCGCGCTGCCCGCACGACCCCGCACGCCAGTCGTCCCGGCCTCCTTTCGATCCCCAGACCGACGTGTCGCCGTCGTCTCCTACCTCTCGATCCCCTACCTCAATCGCCTTCCTTCTCTGGTTGCCATGGCAACCAAAGCAGATCCCTAGCGCCTTCCCACCGCTAACCACCCACCCCCCGCCTCCCCCGCGCCCCCCTCCAACCCCACCCTCCCAAGACGACGAGCTAAAAACAAGTGGATCTCCGATCTCCTTCTGTTTCTCGTCCTTTTTCTGTCCAGAAATTTGAAATAGCAAATTTGCCCACGAAGATGGCCACTGGATCCACGCTATCAGGGCAAACACCCCATGGATTTGTGTGTATTCGCATTTGTCCACCAACATACGCCAGATCTGCCATGTACTATGCTAGAGTTGAGCTAAGCTTCTAGGTTGGCTAGGTGCGAGTAGTTGGTAATGAAGGATGCGTAGGAATCACTAAAAATAGGGAGAGAAAGGAGAAAATTTGGCATAGGGAGGGAGGAAAAATAATTGCCACTTGTATCTAACATCAGTTGCCACATATCGTTGTCGGTAGCTGCCACCATGTTATCTTGTTGCTTGCCATCCTATTTTATTGATTGTTGCCATCGCTTCAAAATGATAGCTGGCATCCATTCAGAAAAGAGAATGAATGTGCATGTCCTACTTGCCATGATGTGTTGGTTGCCTACGCAGGAAATGTGATAGGATTGCCGTGTTATCTTCTACGTGCAAACAGCAAGAATGCATTTTGCAAATTATTGATGCGTTCTTGTTCATGCAGTGACTGAAAACACAGTGGCAGAAAAAAAGCAGAAGAATGAATCACGAAGACGGCACTGATCCTTGGTTTTCTCAAAGGCCGAAAACGCCCCCATGGGATGCAACAGAGTACAATCAACTCATTTCTGCAGGGCCGTTGCTGCCACTACTAGAGCAGTACGCGGGCATCGGTACGATGCATGATAAAAAAAGAACAGTTGCCATGTTCGTGACGATGAAGATGTCATTCTACTTATGTCCTACAATGTCATTTTTCGCAGGTTCTTATGACCAAAACACATTCAGGGGGCACCATGGCAAGTTCAGTCACAGGGCGCTAACACTGACAAATGTACGGGCAACCAACTTCAAGTAGCTAATGTGGCAAATCAAGGTAACGCATACGAAAAAGAAACATACTGGTGTGGACACGAAAATTAAACTTGCAAGGATGGCAAAAGACTCACGAGTTATATAGGAAAAATGTAGGACCTTCATGCAGCACGTGGCATCAGGCGGCAACCATGTACCTGCCATCGACGTCAAACACAGGTGAGTCCATGAAGTGAAGTTGTGGACAGTGAATTAGGAGAAGGAACATAGTTGACAGCTGCAGTTGTCATGCCTGGACAGCTGGAGTTGCCATGCCTGGACAGCTGGAGTTGCCATGCCTGGACAGCTGGAGTTGCCATGTGTCATAAAATGTGATTGCAAATGTCTAAAACAACTGTGAATGACACGTGTGAACAAACATGTGTGGCATGGATGCACCACTACATGTGCTTGAACAAACTACAGTTGTCATGCATTGACCAACTGCTAACATGATCACAGGTTGTTACGGTGGAACCACATCAGCAAACGTCTCATGGCAAGCTTCACAGTTGCAGGACAGCGCTATTGCAGATAGAGCACATCAAATTGGAATGACAGACCAAATAAGATCAGCACATGCGGCATAACAAGGTAAAAAGATGTGAACCAGAAAAGAGTACTGCATTTGCTTTTGTGGGAATAGCATGTGAGGAAAAGTAGATTTGTAATAGTGGTTGTGGAAAAAAACAAACAAAAAATGCTACCAAGTGGTCGTGTGCAAAGAGTCATCCATTGTCTTCGGGATTTGCCAATTGATATAAGAGTGTGTGCAACATTCGTGATTGATCGCATTTGCCTAGTGAGCTCGAACCTAGAATACAAGTTTTGATGCTAGAAGATACTAGTTGCCATGTATTGGCAGCAGTAGTTGCCATGTATGTTGGACTGTAGCTGCCATGGCTATAGAATCCAAGTTTTGATGCTAAAAGACACTGGTTGCCATGTCTTGGCAACAGTAGTTGCCATGTGTGTTGGACTGTAGCTGCCATGACTGGAGAACTACAGTTGCCATGCATGGCCATATGCAGATTAACGGCTTGCTGTGTGAATGATGTCATGCCAAATCACATGCAGTTGTTGTATTTCGTTTCGATAAACATGCCATTCAAGCAAATGCTTACGCTCGTCCCTGTTTTTTTTATTGCAGGACCTTCAACTACAATGAACAGCGGCGCGGGGACATCTACTGCGGGAAGCTCTGAGCGCACGGAAGAAGCGTTCCACCAGCCAGCCAACAATCATGCCACAAACAATGCCGAGTCAGTGTCGAAAATGGCAATCGTTCCAGCAATGCCGACAAGCACACCTTTCCACACCAGCACAAGCAACACTCAAGCAGATGAAACAGGCGTCGATACTGAAGTGAATGATGAAACTGATGACGAAGCACAAGAGGATGTAGAAGATGGGCAATTAGAAATCATGGTACCTAAGCCACTGTATGTTGGGCAGAGATTTGATTCTTTGAAGATGCAAAGGAATTCTACCAAACATATGCAAAGTTCCATGGGTTTGCGGTCAACACCGAATACCATAGGAAAATTAAAAAAACTAACGAGTACAGCAGAGGTGAGATGAGGTGCTACAAGGCACGAAGGAACAAGAAGGGTAAAGGTGTTGCGCCTGTCGTTCCGGAACGAAAGAGAGATATCATTGTCAAGACGGAACGCCCTGTCCGGTGTAAGCTGAACGTAGATGGAGCACGGTGGGTGGTGTAGCGACCCGACCCTAAATCGGTCAAGTCTCTGTGTAGCTGTACCATCCCAAGATCATGCTGGCACACACAGTACATTGATGAAAAGATTCAAAGTTCAATCACACCTGAATTTATTACACGGTTCTCATATCGAGTCTTTATTACAATAGAATAAATTCGGCCGAAGGCCAACTCATGAGAAAAAACTAAATAAAGCTGCAGAAGCGTACACGAATAGCAAGTCCATCCGCCTCCATAGGGCAATCGCCAAGCGTGGATCGTAGCCTCACTCCTGGTCGGAAAACTCCTGTGCAACATAAGACGTTGCAGCCGTGTAGGTCAGCATTTTGAATATGCCGACAAGTCATGAAGTGAGAACAACAATAAAATTACTAACACTATATGCAATTTGGCTGTGGGGCTCTAAGTTTTATGTTTTTGCGAAAAAGCCAATTTTTCCCTATAACAAAAGGACTTGCTTGCAATTACTACAAAAATGTTGGTTGTTATTGAGATGGTTCCGCCAACTAATGTCTCATTCCCAAATATTAAATAACCCCTCAATTAATTTATTAAGTTCGGTGTTGAGATTTCCGAAATACTCCAATTCCAGAGGCTCATTTGTCCGTAACCGGGGACACGGCTAATCGATTCAGTTGCTACTCTGCAGAGTCTTGTGCACTTTACCCGCAAGAATCGTTCCCTCCTTTATGTCTTCGCACTGCCTGGTGTTTGAAGACGGGACGAACGAAACATGGGCTTCCGTAGAGTTTCTCTGGGCACTGCCGGTGCCCATCCATGTCCTACCGTTCTTCTACATCTGCTGGCACCGTCCGTCCAGAGTCACGCCTAAGGTCAACCCAGCCAGAGCCCATAATGGCTTGTGGCTGCACAAGTAAGCTTCCGGTCAAGGTGTATCCATCCGTCTCTTCGTGGCTGGGTGAAGCTTTCTGCAAGATGTCATGGCGCTTCTCCGTGCATCCCGGCCATCCGCTGGTTTCTCTAGGGTGCCCGTCAACCGTCCTCCACCCAGTAGTGAATTTGAAGTCCATCTCGAGCTTGAAGTCATGGGGTTGTCATCATCTTGACTCTCACATCTCCCTTATGAATCTCTCAACCAACCCCGTCTACGAGCATAGCAAAATAAACTACATCGTCCCGGGCAATGGTAACAAGGGGAATTGGGTTCATCCTACCTCATGATACTACTCAAGAACATAACTAAAAATTCTCCTACTACATGCATGGTGGGGAGGGATAATTCTAATGCAACAAAATCATAGGTATTGTAAAACATGATCAAATGACTTGCCTGGCTGACGGTCTTCGAAAGCTAGCGACTCGTAATAGCAGGCTTCGCACTCCGGAAATTCTATCGAAGCAAACAATAATCGTATAAGCATACAGACATGCCATCACATTAACATAACAGCATGCTAACATAAATCACGCATAAGCAATCCAACCAAAACCAAAGAAAACCAATTGAACTACAAGCCAACAACTAGCAAGAGAAGAAAAAAACATTTTCTTTTTCTGTAAATAAAAGTTCATGTTCTAAAACTACAGAAACTAATCTAAAATAAATTATAACAGAGGTAAAATAAAATTTTAAAATAACTAGAACATCAGAAAACAGCAGCAAGCTAAATAAAACTAGAAAGGCTTGATTTCGACTAAAAATAATTTTAATAAAGACAAAAAAAATACTCAGATACATTCCTACTGCTAGGCAAGGTCAAAACAAAGCAGTGACAAAAAGAATCACTAAAAAAGAATAATCCTAGCTCAATCTATAGCAGAAATACTAATCTGACTAAAACTAATGTAAACCAATTTTTAAAAACTAAAACATGGCCGAATCTATTTTCTACAGAAACTATAGGAAATTTTTAAACTAACAAAAAAATCAACTAAAAATAATAAATAACCTAAAAGATATAGATTTTTCAAGATTGGAACTATTCTGTTTTAAAACAGAAACGAAAATAAAACTAACGCGCTAACGGGCCGAAACAGTGAGCGTTCTAAAACTAAACAGCGCCTGAGCGTTAAATAACTTATACGTCTACGGGCTAACAGAAATAAACCATTTGGCCAGTCCAACTAAACCGCAACTGAAAATAAACCAATCTAAACCGATCCACTAAAGAAAAACCAAACTCTTCGATCTAATCTAATCTAACGCGTCGGTTTGAGATCGGACGGCTGCGGGTAACTCCGGCAACTTATAGAGAGTTCGACAGCGACGGCGACTCGGGAGACGATGGCGCGGCGGCTCCGGTGATCGGGGAGGAAGGAGGAGTGGCCGAGGCGGTGCGGCGGAGCGAGGGCGTCGTCGGGGTGGTCTTGGTGGAGCTCGGGGGCGACTGGAGCGGCGGGGACGAGGCGGTGCAGAGCCCGGTGCTCTGCAGCTCCGGCGAGCGGCGAACGAGCTCAGGGGCGACGGCTTCGGGGGCTCCTGGACAGGGAGATGATGTCAATGAGGTGCGTCACGAAGTTGAGGTTCGGGTGAAGATGCTTGGAGGGGCAGAGGGTGCTCACCGGTGTCGGGAGTGGCGACGAACCGAGGCGGCGGCGGTGAGATGCGTTCGGCGAGGGCGCGAGCTACGGGTGGAGTTGAGCTTAGGGTTTTAGGGGGATCGAGAGAGGAGGGAGCTGGGTTTATATAGGGCATCAACTTGGGCAAGGGGTGTCTCGGGATCACGATCCCAGGAAGATCGGAACCGCGGCGGCGCTCGGGCGTGCTCTGGTTCGGTTTCGTGAGTGAGGGGTTGGGGATGAGGGCGGGCCCGGGGTGTCAGCGAGAGAGAGAGAGGGGGGGGAGGGGCGAGCGGGCGACCGAGGCGGAGGGGATTTGGGCGAGGCTCGCTCGGCTGCGGCGGCTCGGGTGCTGGCGGGCTGGCGCCTGCCCCGCTGGCTGGGCCGGTTGGCCTGGCTGGCGCCTGGGGCTTTGCCTCTTTTCTTTTTGAATTAGAGAGAAGAGAAAACATAGAAAAATATATATTATTTTTATATAGGACATATATATATCAAAATTCTCAGGGGAAATTATCCTACAACGTGGACATTTTTCCAGGGGCAAAACTCAAACTAAGAAAAACATTTTCTGGAAATCCCAAATAAAATTCAAATTTGAATTCAAACTTTTTGGCAATATTTTTCTTCTGACATTTTTGGAGTGTCATGTTTACTCCTCTCATACTTTTGCTCAAGTATTTGTCAGGCATTGTTTGAAATAAATTCAACTGCCAATTTGAATCCAAATTCCAACAAACTCAAAAGCCTCTGAAATAATTTCAAATGTCACTCAATTCAAACAATATGCATAGATGCTTAGTTATAATTGTAAAACATTCCAAATGGGAAATTTGGGATGTTACAGGTGGTCACTGAATATTTTGACGAGCACAACCACAAACACATAAAGAAGTTTGACCTGGTAAAATTTCTGACCGCCCACAGAGGATTCACCCCCCTCGAGAAGAAATTCATAAAGCTGCTACATGATTGTAATGTCGGTCCATCAAGAATGGTCCAGATACTGTCCCTCATCCACAGCAAAAATGGGACTCTGAGTAGCATACCCTACATACCAACAGACGTCACAAACCTAAAGGCAAAGTACCATAGAGAGAGCAGGTTGGCTGACATAGAAGACACGATAGCCTACTTCGATGAGAAAGCGAAAGAAGATCCAGATTTCTTCTACAGGATAATATTGGACGGTGAGGACTGTGTCAGGAACATGTATTGGGTGGATGGTGCGGCAAGAAGAGCCTACAAAAATTTCCAAGATTGCATTTCATTCGACGCGACATATCTCACTAATATGTACAAGATGCCATGCACTCCATTCATAGGAATAAATAACCACAATCAGTCATTGCAGTTCGGATGCGGGCTCGTTCGGAACGAAGACACGGATGGGTACACTTGGTTGTCCAAGACCTTGGAGTGCATGGGTGGACTTGCTCCGATGAACATAATAACAAACCAGGATTTTAGCATGCGTGCAAGCATAGAGGAGGTCTTTCCATTGGCAGTGCACAGGCACTGCAGGTGGCACATTATAAAGAAGGCTGAGGAGACGCTAGGACCTTTCTTTGCTGACCGTCCAGAGATGCACAAGGCATTCGAGCTGTGCGTGGACCACAGCTTGACGGTGGAGGAGTTTGAAAGGAGCTGGATGGCTATGATTGAAACATATCAAGTCCAAGACAACGAGACGCTTGCTAGCCTGTGGGAGAAGTGAATGTACTGGGTGCCAGCCTACTTCATGCACTGCTTCTTCCCATTTCTGCAGACTACGCAGCGCAGCGAGGGGTTCAATGCTGTTCTGAAGCGGTACGTGAGCCCTGGCAACTCATTGCTGCAGTTTGCCAAGCAATACACGGTTTTGCAACAAAAAATATTGGGATCAGAGCTACAGCAAGAAGCAAACACCGCGCTCAAGCAGCCTAAATTGCTAACATATTTACCAATGGAGAGGCAGATGAGCAAGACATATACCAACAAGATTTTTAAGAAGTCAGTGTGTGTTACAGTCTTATTTGCACAAGCATGAAGGTAATAGGTGCCATATAGAAATGCAATGCAGTTGCCAGCTTTTTTGGAAATGATGATATGTTGAAAGTGGCCATTGAGTACAGGATAACCATGATTTGTAGTAACCATGTTTAATGAACTGCAGTTGCCATGTGAAGTCAACTACAGTTGCCATGTTTAATGAACTACAGTTGCCATGTTTAATGAACTGTATTTGCCATGTTTAATGAACTGTAGTTGCCGTGTGAAATCAACAATAATTGCCATGTTTAATGAACTGTAGTTCAATTTGCCATGATGGTATGGAATGCACTTGCCAATTAAAATGTTATGCATTTGCCATGTGAAAAATATCATGCAGTTGCCATAGCCATCATTCATTTTAGATGCCTTTCCTACGTTACAGCCTACATCAACATAAGGTGCTACAAAAAATATCATATAAGAGTTTAATAAAACCACACAAAACTTGCAAATTCCAAGAAGAAATAAAGTGTGCCAGCATGTACACGGCTTACCAGGTGGACGAACATACGTTCAAGGTGTGTTCTCTCTTGGGCATGTCAGATTCAGAACCTGAAGACCCAGACAAAGGAAGGAACTACTTTGTGAAGGCCTTGATAAGAGAAGGCGAATACTACTGCCAATGCTGCAAATTTGAACGGGACGGGATTGTGTGCTGTCACATACTAAAAGTAATGGACATGAACACGGTGACACGAATGCCCCGCCATTTCATACGGCGGCGATGGACTTGGGACGCTGACGACGCATTAGGGCTGCAAACATCAAATGCAGTTTTGGCTGTGCATGACGAGAGACTAGAGTCAACCATGGAAGCCGTGAGGCACGTTGTGTTGACAAAGAACTATGCTGAGCTAAAAGATGAAGCGTGCAAGAGTGATGAGACAGCGAGGGTTGCAGAAAAACACAAGAAGGCCCTGAAAAGAGAGCTTGATGAGATCAAGAAGAGGAAAGCTGAGGAAGCCTTACACAGGTTCCCCCACACCTCAAGTGTGCCTTCGTCCACGGGGCCATCATCTGAAAACTCGGAGGTAGGATCTGGAACAGCAAGCACACAAACCCAGGTCAGGAACCCGCCCCGTTCCATCATAAAGGAGCATCCAAAAGAGATAAGATACAAATCGGGATTGGAGATTCAAGCAAAGCACAAGAAAACAAAGAAAGGGACGGGCAATCCGTAAAGCAACATTGGAGCACTGTGACTTGGTTGTTGGTGACATTTTTTGCAAGCTAGATGTTCTAAATTTGTAAAAATGGGAGAATGACTCTTGAGGGGAATCAGAATCTGAAAGGAAATGCCATGAATCAATGACTGCAGTCGCCACGTGTGTGGTACTGAATTTGCCATGTTATTTCATCTGAATCTGCCATGCCTTTTCTACTGAATCTGCCATGTTATTTCAACTGAATCTGCCATGCCTGTTCTACTAAATCTGCCATGCCTTTTCTACTGAATCTGTCATGTTAGTTCTACTGAATATGCCATGTTATTTATACTGAGTCTGCCATCGCGTAGATTTCTGTCTTCAGTCAATACATTTTAGTCCACACATATTGTATTGTGTGCAAAAACTATGGAAAACAAGTTGAAACGATCACGTGCAAAAACCGTAAGGTTACGGCTGCGTACAAACTACCATGCTAGCCGATACAGCTAGCAGTGCAAAAAACCCAAAAATCCAAACGAGAAAGAACGATAACTTTCACTAACCATGAATGATCAACTACATTTGCCATGTTTTCAGACATCAAGGACGCATTCAAAACACCATACTGGTACTACCAACCCACAAACGCATAATAACTGAAAACACATAAACGTATCTGCTGTCACACCTAAGTAGGTTCACATCCACACATATATTACAAACTATTCAAATGTCGCTCACACGCCACCACTGTATACTAGGCTACGGGGAGATGCAGTCATAGCATATTACATGGACATAGTTTTGAAAGAACAAGGTAATACCTTACATTCCTCGGCAACCGAATGTAAGGTAGGCGTTTGGTGTGGAGCACCACGTGATCACTTGTAATTCTTGGTGGCTTTCTTGACAGCTTCCTCTATAAACTCTCGTGCGATTGGACCGTGTGTTGAAATCTTCATTCATCAACCAGTTCCATGTGTAAATTTTGCGGAGCTCGACGACCATTGCAGCTGTGACGACAGGGACCCGTCGACCTTCCCACTTTGCAAGGTATTCCAACATGTGAAAGCCGCAGTCGTGCCTATACAAGAAAAGAATCAGGTGAACTCACGAGAACAGAGAAAAATCATAAACTTCAATTCAGAGGTGACAAGATGGTTAGCATTGGTGTAGAGGACACATGAAGAAAAGATAGTAATTACCGGTTTCCTTGCTTCGTAGTCGCCATGTACTCGATTGGAAAATGTCTGATCTGGACCTTTGAGTTTTCGTAGTGACGGTTCCATGTCTCTTTGAGGTTGTTGATGAAGTATTCAACATGCGTAGTAAGGTCTGCGTCAGCTTCTGAACGCATTGAATCAAGCACCTCAAAACGTTGGTTCTTCAGGTCAAGGCAAATCGCGTAGTGGTGACCACACTTGTCATGTGGGTCCTGTGGTGCAAGCTCCTGGAACATGGGGAACAAGACCTGCAAGTAAAATGAAGGAAAGAAAAAGCAGAGTTCACATCAAGAACAAAAATGATGTAGTTGGAAAAATGATGTGTAAAGATATCACCGGTTGCACTAAGAGGCACATGAATGACATAAAGCAGCAAGTGTCCAAAAGTAAACCCACATATAATGTTTAGTTACAGTGTGTAATTAAAAGAAGTTGCCATCCATGTATGAACAAAGTTGCCCTGTATTTTAGTTTGAAGTTGCCACCTAGGTTGTATTAAGAAGCAAATCAAACTCATTTTACATGGCAGCTGTTGCCACATGAAACAGCTGTCACAAAACAGGGTGTAGCCCACATGTGAAGCATAGCTACTGGCAAAACATACCATGGGAGGAAAAATGTGCAAAAAAGGAAGGAATACTCACACATTTCTTCATTGTGAGCTTGAAATCACCGTGCGCAGCAAAATGCTTCCTCAGGATTTTGTGGTGGAAGTCACCATCCCATATTTTGCAGGTCACACTGTACGACATGATTGTTTTGTCAGGAGACATATCCATATGCATGTTGATGAAGTCAATCCCACATGCAACTACATTCTTCGACATTTTACCGAGTGGCCTCACAGACTCGGCAAGATCACCCATGTCAACGTACGTCGCATCGCATTGTATGATCTTGGTTCTGTCCAAACATGAGCTGTATGAAAATGATATAACATGAAAGAATCATGTCTACTAAGTAAAAAAAAGGAAATAAAACGTAAACAGAGCATATCTAGAATAGCAAAAGGAAGAAAAGTAAAAAGAGGAAAGCAAATGAGAGGTTATGTGGTGTGGTCATTACGCTTTCAGCTCCTTCATGTGCTTGCTGTTGGACCTCGCATTTCCAAAGCGCTTGACAATATCGTATAGCTGGTTCTGATCCTTTGTGGCCTTGACTTCTGGCTCATAGTCATCCGCGGGTGGTGCGTTAACTACCCTATGCCGCCTCACAGAACCAGGGGTGGCACTTCTAACGGTATCCTCAGATACCGACTTAGCAGGCACGTTAGAACTTGATTGCCCCTGACCTCGTGAGGACCTCCTCTACGATGCTGCCTCCTCAATCCTGCGGTAAGCTTCATCAAGTGACGGCGTAATCTCCTCAGGGGTGGCTGCAATGATCAAAAAAGTGGGCTAGGATACCTGGGAAATAAAACAAGTTTAGTGCGCAAAGAATTGGTGTAGAATGTGAAATGTATGTGCATAAAATAGGGAGTTGCCATGTGGAGGCAACTCCAATTGCCATGTGTAGTGCACTGTAGTTGCCATGCGGCAACAACTACAATTGCCATGTGGGTTGAACTGCACTTGCCATGTTGTATCAACTCGAGTTGCCATGTGCTTGTCGAATGGAAAATGCAACATCGCAACAAAATGTAGCTGACATTGTGCAGCAAAATCCAGTTGCCATGTCATCAGATAACATTTGCCATCACCAGTGAGAAGCCAAAAAAAAGCTTGGGACAAAATTCAGACTAGAAAAATGTGTACAACAAAATGATAAATGCAGAAAAAGTGTACCTTGCACAGTCGGCTCTGCAAACTTCACAGCCTTCCTGCCCTCAGCCATTGGTTGCACCATCATTGGGGCCATGCCTGCTGGGAAAGCAAAGGCAACTGGCATAGGATCTTGCACCACTGGTTCATCTTGAGTGCGATCGATGCCAAGGCTAAAGCTCGGTGGGGTGAAGGCCATTGGGTGCCTCTCCTGCCTACTAGCCGGACCACGAACAACTTGCTGGGCAGAATCCAGGGGTGAAAGATCAACAAACATTTCTGCCTCGTCTGCTGCAGAATCATCAGGCTTATTAGTAGGGCGGGGCGTGTGGTCAGCGGTATCAGTCGCAACTTTCTTGCCAATCTTCTTGTTTGGGCTGTAGGGGACACCAATGTTGACTGGGAGCTTAAAAGTGCGCAAATTTAAGCTGGGGTTCTCCACGGCGGGTAAAGACGCAGTCTTCTCCGGACGTTCACCTCCGTCAGTCGTGCCCGACTTGCCACTTGGGTCAGTTGTACTCCGGTCTTCCGTTTTCTCCATAACATTGCTTTTGGCAGGTGGTGGGAACAATGTGGACACAGACACGTAACCAGAGTCATCTCTGCTGCTCCTAGCTATAGCTGGTGCGTTGGGTATATCTGCAGATTGCTTGCGGGGGCTACGATGCCTAGGTGGAAGACCAGCTCACGAAACGGTCGCCTTAGCAACCTCTAGACCACCTGAAGCTGGAGCTGTTGTGCCAAGACTCTCACCTGTGGATGGCATATTAGTCTGAACTGTCGCCTCAGCCCCTTCTTTCGTCGATGCAGAAGTACCACCACCCACACTCTTGGAATCCGTATCAGATGAGCGGGAATCTTCCTTGCTTAGGTTGATCTCGGGGGCGTCCACTTCAACACTTGTTGATCGGGTGGCATGGCTCACAGCAGCATCCTTCATTGCCAGCAGAGTGGGCAATATCTCAGCAGTCCTGGCAGATACTGACTCATCACTCCCAGATGTACGGATGCCTGTTGTTGTAGCCTGCACATCTGCAACCGGCGGAGATGGTCGGCCGCTTGCATCAGAGCTAGTGGGAACAGTGGACGGTGCAGCAGCAGCTTTGTCAACTCGCGCCTCATGAGAATCTGAGTTGCCACATGTCGACAACTTTGAGTGTATGCGTTCGAGTGGGTCTCTGGGGTTCTGCTTGGTCACGCGTGTGGTAGTCTTCTTCACCCTGTAAAAAAGCACATGAACAGTGTTAAAAGTTGAACAAAATAGTTGCCACGGTAGCCATCTTGAAAAATGAAAAAATGTGTGATGTGCCAGAGCTGCCATTTCAGAACTAGGTATGTATGAGCACACAAGACAATGTAGGGGGGTGGAAGCCAGTGGAAAGTTGGTAGTTGCCATATAGGTGGAATAAGAATTGCCATGTGGCCTAGTTAGCAGTTGCCATGTAGGACAAGCAGGAGTTGCCATGCAGTAAAAAAAGAGATCATGGGAAAACATCAGTTGCCATGTGGGACTGATGGCAGTAGCCCATGTGGCAAGCTGGACAGCTGCATTGAAAAGCAAAAATATAGCACTATGACAATGAAAGAACAGGGATAACCTACTTCTTGACTGTCTTCCTCAAGTCTACCAACACGACAGGATCCCCGGTGTTGGACATCGACGTACGAGGAGATGACCTAGTGGAAGGGGTGTCACCAGCAATGGGGGCACCCTTGTTCAATCGAGCAGAAACACGGGTTGGCGTTGGTGCTTGTTTCTTCATAACTGCTCATCCACCAGCTGTCGCCTCACTGCACGTATAAGAAAAATGGCAAAAAAGGTACCAAGTGTCAGACACGAAAATCATTGTCACGCTTAGCAAAACAAATGGAAAAAAGGATCGGTCCGTTCAGAAGGAGAGACAAACAAGACACTAAAATAGATGTCGAATCTCCTCCTAGTAGCTAAGGGATCGGTCCTAGACCTCTTGCCAGGAGAGCCCTGCCCAACATCCTCTGGAGCCCTCCCCCTCTTTGAGGGTGACACCCCCTTGTCCCTCGCAGCTGTCTGTTCTTTGACTTTCTCCAGTGGGGGGACATCTGGTGCAGCCTTGCCCTTCTTACCACCTGCACGAACTTCAACATGTTCATCATCGTCGGTGTCATGTTGCATGTTCTCCATTTCATCATCATCGTCCTTGTCGAGAGCACCATCTCCATCTAGTTCATCTTGCGTGTCAGGAAGCTCCTGGGAGCTGTTGTAGTCCTACCGGCCACGGCAACCAGTTGGCCGACGTGTCCGTTCTGCAACAAATGGAGTGAACCGCCTCGCAACCGCATCGCTGTCAGAGCCATTAAGGGACGTCCAACCCTCAACCAACTTCCCGAGCAAGCTAGTCATTCCGGATGCAAACTGCCCAATTAGATGCTCAACAGGTGCCCTCGCCTGTGTAGAAACAAGAAGCAACAGTAACCAACCGTATTAGAGTCACGTGCACAAGAACAAATAAACCAAAACAACCATAGAGATATATCAAAAAAAAAGAAGAAGAGAAAAACAATTTGAAAAAACAAAATAAAAATTCTTGATTACCTCAGCAGGACAAGACGGAGCTGAGTGCACGCCCATCCACTTTCCAAAGTTTTGAGGCCCACCAAACACGCTGTAGTCTATAGCATGCTTGGCCATCAGCTAGAAAACATAAAAAACAACTAGGATTTAAGAGAGAAAATAATGAACAATGACTAACCATTCATGTATTGCAAAAAAAGAGGGAGAAAGTGGAAGTTTCAACACGGATGGCGGAGTTGCCGTGTGGCGTCAGACATGGGTGCCATGCGCAGACAGCCATGGCTAACAAGGTATTCATCTCTTGTTAGCCACATATGGTTGCCGTATGGGGATTTTTTTTCATATGTTATGCAACATCAAAATTGAAGAATGTCGTGCAAGAAAGGAGGCAGAACTAACCTACAGTTTCCTATATTTCGTATTAGTTATCTTATCTGCGGCAAGCACAGCCTTGACAGCATCGTACGTCCACGCAGAGACATCAAACTTATGTGGAGGCGGCGGGCCTCCTATCCCAGTAAAGTCGACGGTGGACAGATCAAGACGATCAACGTACATGAGCTGGTATACACAATTTGAAAGAAAAATATGTCAGTTGCCATCATGCTATGTTGAGAAAGAAGCTAATGTAGAGTCCTTCAGTCATCAAGTTGAAGGGGAATGAAAGGGAAAAGATTTGCCATCTATCTGTGTTAGTTGCCATCATGATGTGATGGCAGTTGCCATCTTGTTGTGATGATTGTTGCCACAAGGTCAACATCATGGTTGCCATGCATAGTGTATAAAACAGAGAGTGGATGTATGAAATGAATTTTTTTATTTTTTTATGTTGTTGACAAATGATATTGCCTTGTAGGCAGCAACCACGGATGCCATGGATTAAACAGAAGTCGCCTTCACACGTAAACAAAAATCATATAAAAACAAATGAAAACAAAACGGGTTGCCATGCATGATCTTGTACGGTTCACACTTATCAACAGCTGACATGTTGATTTGGGAAAACATTCAACGTGGTAAGAGTGTTTGCAAACGACTAGGGAAAAAATACCATTAAATGGAGTCGACTACCCTTCTGGTACATCTTGTTTCAGAATGCATCATGCAGGAAGTCCGCGATGAACTTACACCAATTCATGTTCTTCACATCTTTCAGCTTCGCCTGCACGACACAAATTTCAGGACAAGAAGTTGCCGCATCAGAAATCAAATGAAAAAACATCAAATAACTGGCAGTGACTAGCTTACAGATGACATTGGAGTCAAAAGGTTGAAGGAATAAAGGAGTAGAGATAGATCATTCACCAGGATGGGGAAGCATTTGTTGCTTGGGCGAAGAGATGTGGTAAGCGCAAAAACAGCTAAGATCAGGTACATGAGTAGCTTCATCTTAAAAACCTCGCCATGGGTTGTCATGCCCTCCAGCGAATTTGCCAGCAAAGTCGTGTTCGGCATGGATGCCATCCCAGGAAACAAATGAGCAAACAATGTTTCCTCAATCTTATTATTGACATCATACGGGACTTTGATTTCTCCACGGGGCACACCCAAAGTGCAGAACACGGATTCCTCGTCCAACGGGAGTCTTCCACGTCCCGGAATCACAAATTCCCTGGAGGCGGTGTCATAAATCTCACCGAGCCAGTCGCATACAGGGTTCACTAGGTTCTTGCACCGAACATCCATCAGAGCCTGCATCCCCATCTCAGCAGCAGCTCCCTTCTGCTCGTCGGTAAATCCCTCGGTCAATATAGTCAGGCATTCCTGTGAAGCCCTATTGCGATAATGTTTCTTCTTCTGCAAAACAGACAAATGATCATTTGTTGCCATGTTTCAGTATCATGAAAATTTAGTTACTAACAGACGATTGCAAACTCAATGTGACATTCAAAACATATGGGGGGGGGGGTGGAAAGTTACCTCATCGCCATCTTTTGTCCGTCCAGTTGTGCGATTCTGTTGTGGTAACTCCATGAAATCATCATCATCGTCTTGATGGTCGCCGCGAGCCATTGTGCTAAGGTAAGAACAAATCAAAATGTCAGGGTGAAATGAACTTATGAAGCAGTTGCCACCTAACAGAATGTACTTGCCACATGGGCTCAATTGAAAGTGGCAAAAAGATTAGGCAATATCATAGGAACACCAACACCCCCTATGATTGTCCAACAAGAAAAGTGGCAACTAAACACATTGGCTTCATTTGAAAAATGTACAGATCATAAGGCACTTACACAAATGTTCAAGTTGCCATGTTAGCACAAGACAGTACAAAGAAAGGCACACATCTTCCACTGCACAAACATGTAATGTGGCAACTCACACGCCGTCCTCATATAAAAAATGAGTTGCCATATGTTCAAAGGCAAATGTACTAGGTTGAAATTGCCATGTTAAAATGGAAGACAATTCAAAAAGTGCTGAAAACATCCACTAAACAACCTGTAATGTGGCAATTCACACACTGGCCTCATATTAAAAATGAGTTGCCGTGTAATACAGCCAAATATGTTCAGATATCACTTATCAGCATGGCAAAACACAAATTGAGTCTATAGTACAGTGAAGTTGCCACATTATCCTGCCTACAGCATGGCAACAACCATAGTGTGTTCAAAAAAATAGTTGTCACATGGAAAGCATATTTGTGGCAACTGACAGAGTTGATCAGGAAATTAGTTGCCATCCATTGCAGATAGTTGCTGAAACTGCCATTGCTGCCTTTATACTACACTTTGAAATACAACTACCTAGATCTAGGGTTCATTGGCAACTATCATAACCTCAAATTCAACAACGAAAAACTTCCCCCACTGATCGCAAATAGCATTTCGAGGCAATACATAACTAACAACTAGAAAAACGCCGGCTCAATCGCAAGGCAGAACCAGGATGTGGCTGCGGACAGGCCGAGCCACACCGGCATGACTGCCACCGCGGCGACGACGAAACTGCGCAATGCCACCCAAAACGGCAAGCACGGGACTCCGCCGCCGAGCGAACGCCGGAGCACCGCGAATCCGCCGGAATCTCGATGAATCTCGAGCGGAACATTGTCCATGGAGGAGAGGGGGGAATGCAGGCAAGGAATGTGAGCGTGGCAAGGAGCGTTACCTTCAATCTGCAGGCACTCCGGCGAAGACGCTCCAGTCCGGCGAGTCCCACCGACAGCCGCGAATGCCGTCGACTCTTCCGCCTCCGCCTCCGCCGCCGCCTTCTGCTCTCGGCTTCTCTTCCAATCGAATGAACTGCGGGGTGGGCTGGGTGAGTAATGAAGTGGAGCGAGTAAATGGAACCGCGAGGGGAGGGGGGCGAAGTGCGAGACGTGGTTGACGGCAACCGCAGTCGGGCGAGGCGTGCGGGCGCCAAGCAGTTCCACCACACGCCCCCGAGTGGCAACCGTTGACCGCGGAGAGGAAACCGGCGTGTGGGCGAACTCTCTCACACACCACACACGCGAGTTTTCCTACATGGCACACAAAATCAGCCAAAACGTGCCAAGATTCGTGCAAAAATTGCTGAACGGCGATGGAGGCGTGTGGGTGAGTTGGTTAACGCCCACACGTGTGGGCGTTAGTGTTTTCGTAAAGAAAAATGTCGGGCGTCACTTTGGCAGTGGTTGCATCGTCATTCGTTGGGGTTGGGTGATGCTGCCACATGATGGTGATGAGGGGTAGGGTTTCGATGTGGTTGCATGTAGTCACCGCGGCGGGGAAGGACACAACAGCTCATCTGCGATTTTTTGGTGTTGCGGTGGCAAGCATCGTGGCTTAGGCCGAAAGATCATCACATGGGGCATTTGGCGGGCACGCAATTTTTTCTTTATTAGGGGCAATTTCCCCTCATTTTTGCTGTGCTCCTCCTTTTGCTTGTGTCCATGTAGGATTTTTGCCATGTCCAGGGTGTGGGTGTTTGTAATTCTCGTCATGCCCCATTATGCAGCTTGGTTACTTTTGTCATTTTCAAGTGTGTGTTGTATGTTACACCTGCGTTGCCATGATTTTGTGTCTTTTGCTTTCATTGCAATTTTTGACATTGTCATTTTGAATGTGATATTTGTTACACATTTTCCATGATTTATTTAATGAATTGTTTAATTTGTTGTCATGTCGTAATCAATGTGGTAGCTTTCAGGCCCGGTCCTAGGGCAGGGCGAGTGGGGCGGCAGCCCCGAGCCCCAAAACTAAGTGGCCCATCCCAGATACGTACATGTACTTATACTACTCTTCATTCTAATTCTAAAGGCTTGTGCGTATTAAAAATCTAGAATGAGGCCCAGGCTCATGTCGGCTAGTACAGAGAGATGTTGGAGTGTACACACTAGGACGAATCACCTTGCCCTAGAGAAACACCAAGAGGCATCGCCGCATCCTCAATTCCTTTTTTTGCGGGGCCACATCCTCAATTCAACACCAGCGTCGTCGGGTAGGTATGTTTGCATGTTCGTCTTTCTTCGTCCCAACGATAGCTACTTTACGTTTCTGATTCTATACTTGTCCGATTTGTCTGATTGTTTCTACTCTCTAATCCCTAGTTTCTCGATCGGGTCGCTGATACGTCTCCAACGTATCTATAATTTTTATTGTTCCATGTTGTTATATTATCAATCTTGGATGTTTTATATATATTTACTAACAAATTTATATTTTTTTAGGACTAACCTATTGACATAGTGCCCAGTGCCAGTTACTGTTTTTTCTTGTTTTTCTACTTTGCAGAATATCAATACCAAACGAAGTCCAAATGCGACGAAACTTTTTGAAGATTTTTTTTGCCCAGAAGACACCCAGAGAGCCAAAGGAGCACACGAGAGGAGGCCAGTGGGGCCCACTAGGCACCAGGGCGCGCGAGGGGCCCCAAGCGCGCCCTGGTGGGTAGTGGAGCCCATGGGCACCCTTTTGACCTACCCCAACCTCTATAAATACTCTAAAATCTCAAAAGCCCTAGGGGAGTCGAGGAAATACTGTTTTCGCCGCCGCAAGTTCCAGAACGACGAGATCCAATATAGAGGCCTTTTCCGGCACTTTGCTGGAGGGGGCAACGATCACGGAGGGGTTCTTCATCATCCTTGTTGCCCCTCCGATGATGCGTGAGTAGTTTACCACAGACCTACGGGGCCGTAGCTAGTAGCTAGATGGCTTCTTCTCTCTTTTTGATCTTCAATACAATGTTCTCTTCGATGTTCTTGGAGATCTATTTGATGTAACTCTTTTTTGCGGTGTGTTTATTGGGATCAGATGAATTGTGAGTTTATGATCGGTTCTATCCATGAATATTATTTGAGTCTTTGTTGGACTATTTTATGCATGATTGTTATAGCCTCGTATTTCTTCTCTGAAATTTTAGTTTGGTTTAGTCAACTAGATTGATTTTTCTTGCCATGGAAGAGGTGCTTTGTGATGGGTTCGATCTTGCGATGCTCAATCTCAGTGACAGAAAGAGACATGACATGCATGCATCATTGCTATTAAGGGTAACAAGATGGGGTTTATTCATACGTGAGTTTATCTTGTCTACATCATGCCATCGTTCTTATTGCATTACTCTGTTTTCCATGAACTTAATACACTAGATGCATGGTGGATAACGGTCGATGTTGAGTAATAGTAGTAGATGCAGGCAGGAGTGGTCTACTAATCTTGGACGTGATGTCTATATAAATGATCATTACCTTGGATATCGTCATAATTATTTGCTTTTCTATCAATTTCCCAACAGTAATTTGTTTACCCACCATATGCTATTTTCTTGAGAGAAGCCTCTAGTGAAATCTACGGCTCCCGGGTCTATTTTCCTATCATATTAAACCAAAAATACCTTGCTGCGGTTTTTCTTTCTTTATTTTATTTTGTGTTTTAGTTAGATCTATTTACCAAAACCTATACAATTTAATCTATCTCAATACCGTGGAGGGATTGACAACCCCTCTTACGCGTTGGGTTGCAAGTATTTGTTGTTTGTGTGCAGTTGTTGTTTACATAGTGTTGCTTGATTCTCCTACTGGATTGATAACCTTGGTTTCATAATTGAGGGGAATACGTACCTTCGCTGTGTTGTATCATCCTCTCCTCTTCGGGGAAATACCAACGCAGATTACAAGCAATCAGTCGCTAGCTTCACCGTGCAAGTGATAATTCATCGCCACCCCACCCGCACCAAACCAGGGGCCAAAGGCTGATTACAGAGAAGGTATGCCCTAGCAGATTTTTGTCATAATATTTGATGGCGATTTTTAATAATGTCTTCACAGCCTTGTGCTAATTTCCAACACTAATGATGCTTTTCAATTTTACTACCATCATGCCATCTAGAGAGTATGCGTTCAGAAAAAATTGTTGGATGAGATTGATATTTACTATGTATCATTAGTGAATTTGCATCTCGGAATGTTAATTTTTGTTAGGGTAACATGTATATATTATTTGATATGCATACTAATTTTGGATGCACTTTTTTGCCTAAAAAGTTATATCTACAAACGTTGATATGTGTTGAATGTTATTTTGACGTTTATACTAAAGGCCACGGATTTTAGTTTCGCCTCGGGTCCATAAAATCTCAGGACCGACCTTGGTAGCTTTGTTCACTTCAAATTTGCCATGTCATTATATTTGATTACGTATAGTTGTAACAATATTTATTGAATATAAGTAGGACAATTGAATTGAAAACATTTTCCCATGCATTGTTGAATATTGTGATGGGTATTTTCCCATGCATGATTTGATGTTGGGGTCGGCATTATCACATTCAAAGTTGTGTGTTGAGGTGGCATGTTGAGATAAATAAGTTAGTGGAGATGACTCTCTTAGGTATATTGGATTTAGAATGCCCTTTTAGAAGTGTGATTTGTTTACTTCGTTGCCATGCTCTCATGTATGTAGAAGTTTGTTCAGTTCCAATTTGTCATAGCGTCTTGTTCGTGATTGGTTACATTAGTTTTGCCATGTTGTCACATATCTAGTACTTTGTTCAATGCAAATTTGCCATGTCATTTAACATGCGTGATTTGATATTTTCTTGTTTGCCACGTTGTCATATTCAGTACTTTGTTCAGCATAAATTTCTCTTGCCATCATGTATGTGATTTTCTTACTATTGCCATCCTATCATTTTTTGGTAGTATTTGCCATTTTTGTTATGTTATTAGATATTGTGTTTTAGTACATTCTTCCCATGGCCATCTTGACATTTCAATATGAGGGGAGGGAGGGGTTGGCAGGGTTTCAAAATAGTTATTTTTTTATAGTTCTAGAGGATTGCCTTAAAATCATGTTTTCTCTTGTCATTTGCGGATTTTATTTCCATCATGGTCTGTAATAGCTCGACCGATGATGACGATGATTTCATGTCAGCGCGAAGGAATGATGTGGCGGCAAACGGATTTGACAGGAGGTATTGATATATTTACATATGTTCCATGGCGAATTAACCATGAAGTGTTATAGCTTTAACTGTTCATCTGTTCCATGAAAACTTTCCTCTTTTTCTGTTGTTTTTTGTATATAAATACACCATGGCAATTTCTACCACTCATTTTGGACACCCTGCTTTTGTTTTTATTGTTTTGTTGACATGTCATTATAATATGCTTTGTATCTTCACCTACCTACTCATATCATGGTATTTAAGTGCACTAACACATGGCAAGCAACTCTAACCACTCATGGAAATTTAACAATTAATTTTATGCCTTTCCACATCTTGATGCATCCTAGCCAGCGCAACATGGGCTCACATGAACATCTGATCGATGATAAAAGAGGGATGCCCCGGAGATGGGATGCTTCCTTGCTGAACATCTGTTGCACAAACCTACACACACTACAAAAAGGCACATCCGTTATGATACATGTTTTTCACAGTAGGTTACATTTTCTGTCACCCATTTACATCCATGACAGTTTTATGACAAAAACAAGATAGTCATACCTGTGATGTCGAGGATGTGTTCCATGACATTAATCACTTTTCATCACGGAAGCCTCCACTTCCATGATGATAAATGGTGTGTCATGCAAGTGTTTCATCAAGAGTAACTGACATGTGGCAGCCACCGTAACTGGTTGTTGTTAAGCTATTGGGCGCGGGTTCTGGATCCGACAAACGTTAACAGCCCTGACCAGTTGTAACACCCCATTTGTAACACCACCCATTTTGTCAATGTATCCAACTTGATCCTCATCTAATTCCAAGTGGGTTCCTTCATTGTGGCTTCATCTGTTTTGTTTGTTGCTTTATGTATTACTTTTGCCATGCTTAACTTGTCATATTGTATTTGCTCATTCATGTTGTTATCATGTGGTGCATCATGTTCCTTGCTATGTTGCATTGTCATATCATGTTGCATTATGCTTGGCTAGGCCTTGTTGCATTGTGCATGGTGGTTTTCACCTCATCATGTCAAGATCAGCCTCAAGTCATGGCGTCATCACTATTCCCCCTCATCTCTCCACCTCTTCCTTTTCTTATTTTGGCAAGCAACATTATTTAGCCTCAAATAATGTTCAACTTTTCCCCAATATTCTAGCACCATGGCCTAAACCTCTCTGTAATATTTCAACTCTTTTAAAGTTGTTTTGGTTAGGTTCAAAAATGCCTCAAGTTTGAATTATATTCAAACTTGTTTTATTTTTTACCTTTTAAAATGTCCAAGGCAATTATTTCAAATACTACAATATTCCAGGATCATGGATATATTTTCATATTTACCAAACTCCTCTTCTATGTCCCTGTCCTTTTCCATTTGTATTTTCTGTCTGAAGAAATTGCAAAAATAGGGAAAAGGGAGCAGCAGTCTACCCGGGCCTCGACCTCTTAGCGCGGCCCAGCTAGCCCAGCAGCAGCACAGCCAGCAGCAGCCCAGCGGCCTAGCTCCGCGCCAGCCAGCCCAGCTAGCAGGCGCGCCAGCTCTCTCTCTCGCCTTTTCTCACCTGCGCCCGAGTCTACCCCCGCCGCCCCGCTTCCACGTGGCTTGTTCGGCCCCGCCTGCCAGCCTCTGGCTTTAGCACACCCGCGCGACGCCTTTTCGTCAACCTCGCGCTACACCATGGGGATCGCGAGCCCGAGCGTGACGGCGTGCTCCACCTGCTCGCCCTAGTTCTTTTAAACCCCCTCTCCGTGTCCACCGAACCCCTAGGGTTTTCCTCTTCCCTCCTCTACCGCCGCCAGGAATGTAGAGCCACCAGATCCGCCGCTAGAACCCCGTCCCGAGCGCGTCTAGGAGCACGGCCTTGTTGCCGTCGTGCTCACCATCATCCTCCGCCTCGCCGACCGTGTCCCTCTTCTTCCTCGACGTCCACTACGTCCACGACATCGACTACGTGGAGCTGGAACCCGTTGCTGCGCCGTCTTCTTCCTCGTCTTCGACTCCGGCCACCACAGTTGTTCGATCGCCCTCACCGTCGTCTCCGTCCACTTCACGTCAAGTCGAACACCCCATCGTGTTCGTGGTGAGCTAGCGCGTCTCCCCATCCCCTTTTCCCTCTCGTTTGCGCGCTCTGTCGTAGATTGCCACGAGCACCCGAACGCGCCGCCGTCGGACCTCGTCTCCGGCGAGTGCTCCGCCCCCCTCTTGCTTGTTGCGCATGTCCGGCGTGTTCCCCGCGTCGCGGTCGCACAATCCATGCTCGCTGTCGCCCGTTTAGTTACCCGCCTCGTCGCGTCTATCTTCGCCGCGCCGTCTCTGTAGCACGTCGCCGGTGACGCATGCGTCGTCGTTCCGCGATATAGGTTGCACCCGCAAGTGCGGGATCGCCTGGCGGTCTCGTTGCTCTGCTCCTCCTCCTCATTTGGTCACCGGAGCAACTCCGGTAGCCTCCTACGCCATCCCTGCACCCCGGCGAAGTCCTATGCTTCTCCCCTATTTTCTCTCTCTAAAGTATGGGCCTCCCGCTCGCTAGACTTGAGTCAAAGGAGTCTGAGCCCACCATCTGTCACGCGCACATGCACGGCCGGACTGGTCTGCATCCCGCGCACTCACAACAGCGACCTGGGTTCGAATCCCAGGCTCGCCCCTTTTTCCCTCTGTTGGGAATTAATAGTTTTCTGAATGACATCTAGGGCCCACTTGTCATACTCACACACGCGCCATGGCCCACCAGTCAGCCTCTCAGCGCCCTCCTCCTTTTTTTTTCTTATCTCAGCGAATATTCCATTTCTGGCATATGCTAGCTTTCCAATTCAGGCAAGTCCATTTATGGACATTTCCCTTTGAGGAAAATGCCTTTTCTGTCATTAGCCATTTTAGGCAGGGTTGCATTTAGCATAATTGTGAGCATTTTTCCATGGCAACCCCCACTTATTATACATGTTTTTGGGCTAGAAAAATCCAATGAATCCATTGGTGGCATCCGTTTCTTCTTTTGAGCAAGTTTGCACACATGTCATTTTTACATTACCTTGCTATTTTGTCTTTTATGTGGATAATTATGCAAAAGTGATATGTGACAACTTTGTTCATGAACATGCTCTTTTACATGCCATATTCATGCTAGAATTTATTCCATGTCATAAAATGCCTTGTATTGAGTTAAACAAGCTTGTAAACATGCTATCATGAATCTGTTTCTGCCATGCCATGAAATTCTACCAAGTCTGGGTCAGTTCATATCACTTGCCATGTTTGCATTGATGCTATCATCATTTCTGTAGATCTTTAGAGCAAGTCCAGTAAGGGAGTTTTGTTAAGTGCATTTAGTACTAGCATGCCATGCTCAAGTTTGCCACGATAGGTTCCTGTAATATGTAGTTTACTAGGTCGAAACTTTGCAACCTGATGCTGTTTCTGCCATGTCCAGTATATTCTGCCAAGTCTGTAAAACTATTAGCATTAGCATTTTTTCCATGCTGTTTTAAACATGTTCTTGTGAGTTTTAGCAGTAGCTTAGTAATCATATTTTGTAGTGCTTGACTTGTACTTTAATGCCATGCCATTCATTTTCATGTTGCTGTGCTGTAGCATATTTAAACTTTGCATCCAAGTTGTCATGTTGCTGTTTTCAACAGCCTGCATTGTATATGGTTTTGCTTGTCATTTTCAAACTGTGCATCCGTTTCTGGTGGTCTTTATATCGATTTCAACCAAAATCTTCTGACCTATCCAGTGGCATGCTTGGGTTACCAAGATGGTGCCATGTTCATTGTTTCTCCTTCCGTCTCGAATGCACCCCTTCCGAAACACCTCATCCGCATATGCACATCATATCTTGCATTTTATGACATGTCTTGCATCATGTTGCTTGCTCATTGCACCGTGATTGATTGTTGTTCCAATGTTTGTGTTCTTGCTTTGGGTAGAGCCAGGAGACGAGTTCGTGAACGAGGACCCTGTCGAGTACGTTCACGAGGAGCAAGGATTCGATACCACTGAGAACATTGCACACGAGATGATCATTACCCCCGATATCACTTCTATCTTTGCTTGCTAGTTGTTCGTTCTATCGCTATGTCGCGCTACCTACCACTTGTTATACAACCTCTCAAATTGCCATGTCAAGCCTCTAACCCACCTTCCTAGCAAACCGTTGTTTGGCTATGTTACCGCTTTTGCTCAGCCCCTCCTATAGCGTTGCTAGTTGTAGGTGTAGTGCAGGTTGTTCCATGTTGGAACATGGATATGTTGGCATATCACAATATCTCTTATTTAATTAATGCATCTATACACTTGGTAAAGGGTGGAAGGCTTGGCCTTTTGCTCGGTGTTTTGTTCCACTCTTGCCGCCTTAGTTTCCGTCATATCGGTGTTATGTTCCTTGAATTTTGCGTCCCTAACACGGTGGGGGTTTATGGGGCCCCCTTGACAGTTCGCTTTGAATAAAACTCTTCCAGCAAGGCCCAACTTTGGTTTTACCATTTGCCTAATAACAACTAAAATTTGCATAGGGAGTAATTAACCTGAGGATTCTTAATCAACCCCCGGGCCAATGCTCCTCATGAGTGTTGGTCCAAACTAGAGCACTGTGCGGGGCCACCCCAGGGCAACCTGGGTTATTTTGGCACCTGTACACGTAGCTCATCTGCCGTGACCTGAGACGAGATATGTGCAGCTACTATCAGGGTGTCGGCACGTCGGGAGGTCTTGCTGGTTTTGTTTTCCCATTGTCAAAATGTCTTGTGCACCGGGATTTCGAGTCTGATTAGAGGGTCCCGCGATGGAGGATTGTCTCTGCGGATCGTGAGCTTGTCATGGGCTAAGTTGGGACACCCTGCAGGGTTTAAACTTTCGAGAGCCATGCCCGCGGTTATGTGGCAGATGAGAGTTTTTAATCCGGTTGTAGTGAACTTGAAGCTAATCTCATTAAAACACACGAACCGCGTGCGTAACCGTGATGGTCTCTTTTCGACGAGGTTCGGGAAGAGAACACAGTGGGGTTATGTTTGAACGTAAGTAGTTCAGGATCACTTCTTGACCATTACTAGATCGTGACCATTTGCGTAGCTTCTCATCTTATTCTTGTATTCGTAAGTTAGCTGCCATACAAATGCTTAGTGCTTGCTACAAATTCACCACTTAAGCATGCCATACCTATTTAAGCTTTGATAGTCTTGATACCGAGGGTGATATGATTGCTGAGCCCCGTGGCTCACAGAATACTACAAACACAGTTGCAGGTACCGATGAGTCTGATGCAGGTGATGCCACTGAGCTCAAGTGGGAGTTCGATGAAGACCGTTGCCGTTATTATGTTTCCTTTCCGGACGATCAGTAGTGGTGCCCAGTAGGGTCGATCGAGACTTAGCTTGGGTGGTTGTCTTCTATTCGTTTGCTTTCGCCCGTAGCCGGACTCTGTGTTCACCTTGAATGATTGTATTACTTGATGATATTTGTGTGACATTGTGGCGATTGTAAGCCAAAGGTCGTATTCTATCGATTCAGTACATGAGATGCGCAAAGATACAACCACTCTTGCGACCATACCAATATGCGCTTATGCCCCAAGACGTGCCTCGACACGTGTGGAGTATAGTCGCATATTGGGCGTTACACCAGTGACGATTTTCCATGTGTCGGATTCTCATTCGCCAAAAGAGCCACATGGCAGCTCTACCTTGTGACAGGTGTCGTCCATCCAACGGACGATGCACACATATGCAATGCTGACACGTGGCATGGCCCTAATAGTGGCCCGTTTAAATAATAAGGTCGGTCAGTTAAGAGGCCCATAAGATTTAGGCAAAAGTTAGTGGGCCGACCCACTTAAGGCCTGCTTGCAGATAGCCCAATTACAACCCTGGTGACGGTGACCTAGACTAGGGGGTGCTAAGCACGTCGGCCTGCCAATCATGGGTCGGGCCGAAGAACCCCAGATAGCCAAAGAATGGGCCATATTTGCCATGACCCACGGTGTACTCAAGATGGAATCCTCCGAAGAATTGTTGCATACTTTAAGACACGTTTGAATCATTTGCATGTTTATCCCTAGATGTAACCGACCTACATGTAACCCTAGGCACCCTGGGTCCCTATATAAGCCGAGGGGTTTTGTCCGTAGGGTTAAGTTAGAGATATGCTGCTACTTGTGAGCTGCGTTCGGATTTCCTCAAAGAGGAGAGGATGATGCAGTACAATAGAGCTAAATATGTCCCTCAGTTAAGAACCAAGGTTATCAATCCAGTAGGAGAACCATGCAACACCTCGTTAGTGATACGTCTCCAACGTATCTATAATTTTTTATTGTTCCATGCTATTATATTATCCATCTTGGATGTTTTATATGCATTATTATGCTATTTCATATCATTTTTTGGGACTAACTTAGTAACCTAGTGCCAGTTGTTGTTTTTCCTTGTTTTTGCCTTTACAGAAAATCAATACCAAACAGAGTCCAAATGGAACAAAACTTTCTGACAATTTTTCTTGGACCACAAGTCACCCTGGAAGCTTCGGGAGGAGCCAGAAGGGCCACGAGGTGGCCCCAAGCTTGGCGGGCGCGCCCCCAAGCTTATGGGCCCCTGCGACACTTCTAACCCTAATTCTTCTTCTATAAATACCCAAGTATTCCTCGTAGAACAGAGGGCACACCAAAAAAAATTCCGCCGCTGCAAGTTCCAGAACCACGAGATCGTATCTGGAGGCCTTTTCTGGTACTCCGCCAGAGGGGGATTCAGCCACGGATGGCTTCTATGTCAACCTTGCTACCCTTCCGATGATGCGTGAGTAGTTTACCACAGACCTATGGGTCCATATCTAGTAGCTAGATGGCTTCTTCTCTCTCTTCAATCTTCAATACAATATTCTCCTCGATGCATTGCCCTTTCTCACCTCGAGATGTGGTGCAAAATCCGCCGGTGCATCCAAACCCCGTGATATGATACGCTCTTTCACACATAAGCCATCTTATATCTTCCTCAAAACAGCACCATACCTACCTATTATGGCATTTCCATTGCCATTCTGAGATATATTTCCATGCAACTCCCACCGTTCTGTTTTATTATGACACACATCAACATTGTCACATTGCTTCTCCGCCGAACTCTCAGCCTGGGCACAAACATGCAACCTTCCGGGGCTCGGAGGAGATCTGCTTGGGCAACTTGGGCTACTTCTCCGCTGAACTCTCAGCCTCGGCACAAGCACGCTTCAAGCTCTGACTGGTTCGACCAGAGACAGTCGGCTACTGGGCCCCACTCGCCTTCCCCTTTGGATCATGCAGCGCCTCGGATCGGGGCTCCTTGGGAACTTCATAAGACGGAGAGGACTCCACCTCGCCCCCTCCTCAGAGCTCTCCTCCTCGTCACTCTCCTAATCATCATCACTCTCGTCATCGTCGGATTCCTCTGAGTACTGCCGCTCGGTGTCACTCGTCATGTCTTCAGGCGACCGATCCACCACCGGGATATTAGAAATCATGTTCTAAAACTCCTGCAGAAGCAAACACAGCAAGACATCAAAATCAGACGCGCAGAAAACAATACATCAACGGGTCAAATAAGCAGGAACACCCTACCTCAACAGTCGGCGGGACCTCCCTGGAGTAAGCTGGCACCATCCTGGCCCCCTGCAGATTGTCCCGGCACTACTGCAGGATGCTGCTAACGCGACACTACGATCAGAGACCCTTTGACGAAGCCGTGTACGATGCATTAATCGCAAACGATGATGTAAACAAAACGTCAAAAAAGATGCAAAACTTTTGCGATGGCGGATACATCAAACATGGTTCAGATTTTAGTAGCGTGTGCGATGCTGGGCATATGGTTGATCCATACGAACTGTTTGCGATTAGACAGAACAACAGAAACGGGTAGCCGTATCAATGTGTGTGCGATATACGACATACAGTTTGCTCCAATGAACTGTTTGCTATTAGGGAAAGCAACAAAAACGGTCAGCCAAATCAAGGTGTGTGTGATATACGGCATACGGTTCACTCGAATGAACTGTTTTCGATTAGGGAAGAGAATAGAAATGGTTCAACTTAACAAGATGTGTGTGATACGCGGCAAACAGATCTGTAGTCGGAAATGTGTGGGAAGACCGATAACAACACAGACGATTCCTGTTAACAAGCCGTGTGTTGTGAGCAAATGATTGCTGGTATACAATTGTCAGTGATTGATGAAATCATCACCGACGGGTTCCATTGTTTATTCCGTGTGCGATGTGATTTGCTCTGTCCACACAACATCTACACTCTGTCTACTCAGCATCAACATATCTACTTAAAAAGACAACATTGCAAAACCAAATTAAGCATACAATTACACAAGTGACTACACACATAACATTTCGACACACCAAAGTAAGCAATTACATGCATACTAAACTAGGAGAAACGAGCATCTAATCATCCACTTCTTGTTGTGACGACGCTTGCCATTGCTCTGCTTCCGGCTGGATTACTGGCCGTTTTGGGGAAGGACGCACTTCCTCATGTCAACGATCCACCTGTACATCTCATAGATCGTGTATGCCTCCTTGGCCATGTACACGACGTGAGCTTTGTCGAGTTTCTCCATCCAGGCCGAGTGCCACGCATGCTTTTCCTTGTTGTAGGAATCCTTCATGTCTCTACAGTAGGGATCGATGATGGCCTCGGCGATGTGAACTATTGAGTCCTTCTCATGCTCGTTGCTGCCCCCGATCTTGTATTGGCCCTGGATGTTGACAAGATTCTGGCAGGCGATGCCCGAATTCTTGAGCACCTTTACATCGTTGGTGATGTCCATCGTAGCGAACAAGTAGTAGGGGCTATTGACAAACCTGGTGAAACGCTCGCAAGGCCTTGTAGCCAAGCAGTAGTGGTAGCCGAGGACGTGATCGCGCACGCACATCTAGGCACGATGACCTTGGGACAAGACCCAACACGAGCGTGGGTGTACTCGAGGTCGAACCCGACCACCTTGTACTTCTCCTTAGCAAGCAACAACTCCATGATGTGGATGGAGTGCTCCACCCAGACCGGGTTGTTGGTGTACACCAGCGAGAGCTCTGTGAACCTTCTGCAGGTGTCCACCATGGCATGCATGGTGAACTGCTGCTCGTTGTTGGCAGGCGCTCGGAGCGCCATTGGAGCCGCGCAGGATAGCCTCTAAGAATTTGTCATGGTGGGTGTGCTTCTTGCAATGGTGGGGCGCGATCAAAAGGTTGAAGAGACACAAGGGTTAAATGGCCGCTGTAATAAATGGAGGTCGGCCGACCTGTAATCGTCACGTCTTATCACCGTGTTCATAGTGGAGGATTCAGTGCACGCTTGACAACACCGCACCGCACACGTTTCATTTGACCACGCGCGGGCTCGAAGAGGCACCAAATGTATTGTCGGTGAGCCTGTTTTAACGCTACCGCACAGTTTACCGCGCAAGCTTCCCGCACGGCTAGTTTGGCCATGCGTCGGCTACAAGAGGGACAAATCGTGGGTGTTTATTGGCAAAAATCTTTGTAAAAACGAAGTGTGTGGAATGACTTCGGTCATAAGTTTACCCGTGGGTGATGAGGTCAAAGTTACACAGAAGGGTGATGATGGACACTCGAGTACGATAATTAATTCTGCGCTCTACAGGGCACACGGTTGAAGTAACCAACTGTGTGCAATAATGTCAAAGATCGCAGTCGAGTTAGCTATACAGATCATGTGCTATGAGATCGACAAGGTAAACATATTCGAGAATGGTTAATGAAATCTAAGTCCATTACATATTAAGGTCAAAATAGTGCTACCAATATATGAGTCTCATACGATGCTATTTCAACGATTGTACCACAAAAGCTCGAAATATTACAAGGTTCAAATTCCAGAGTTATATGGCTCAAATTCAAAGATTACAAGGTTCAAACTGATATTAGAAATGAAATTCAGCTCATCAGCTGCAAACGCTCGCGCTGATCCGCTGAACATGGATATCAGAGAGGTTCAAACTAATATTACCACCTGTAAGTCTGGTTTTGAAACCTCATAATTTTTGCAAAGGGGTCAGCCACTGAGAAGTCATGTATGGGGTTGACACGATGACTTCCGATTACTCTGTCATCTGAAGTTCCAAAATGAAATTCAGCATTTTCGGAGCCTATTCCATTCTGCCACAGCCGCCGGCGCTGATCAACAAACCATTCATTTTTACGAAATAAATGTAGGGAAAACCTCATTACCTTCAGCACCCTGGCTCTGACAACAAAGAACCTGGCGAATATAATCTCCGGTAAGGTCCCTCGGTAGGAGTTGAAAGTAATTTTTGAGAGATGCAGATCTAGGCATTCGATGTGATTGTTATATTGTATCACATTATCCACCACCGGGCCTAATCTTATCCGCAAAAGAAGAAAATGTGTTAGTGCCTACATGCAGTTTTGAACACTACTACAGGCGTATTCGGTTTGCAGGATTTGTAAAATGCACTAACATGCCATCTTTGATCCAACATGATTAGCATGGGCATTTGATTACAATCTAGAAAAATGTAACCTTCTTTACAAGAGGTTGGAGTGGATGAAAAGTTCCCTAAGAAAACTAGTACAGATGAATCCAAAGGAGAAATGCTTATGGATTGTAACCATATGCATCAAGCAACCAATATGGGGGGGGGGGGACATGCATGTACTAAAATCCCCCAAAAATCCTTCAGAAATTATAGTATGTTGTCATTGTAAACTTGGAAAAAGGTGTCACAAATTGAAATCCCTCATGGTTAACATTTAACAGGAAAGGAACATCACCTCGATATATAGCTTCTCTAGGCACGAAAAGCATCTCAGGAAACTAACAACTTGCTCCAGTTGGGGCCGATAGATTCTAGTGCCAAGACCTTCACTGTGCGTAGTTTCAGGGTCAAGCTTGTCAGAATCATTTTCTGGATGACAAACGCACATACATCTTCAAAATTAGAAATAATGTTAATTTCTAGAGGAGAGGTAGAAGGCGGATGTTGTACCTGAACAGGTGTGGATCAAATAACAAGTTTGGAGTATTTGTCAAACGAGTAGTGTCGGTGTACAAAAGTAGGGGCCTTTCTGTACCCCTTTACTTGTGCACGGGCAGTTGTAGCCACGCCTGCGGCCACGCTTGGCGGGACAGAGGAAGCAAAGATACAAGACAACCAGGGCAGTGCTCAAGCTAGAGGCGCGAAGAGCAAAGGGACAAGATGGGTTTCCCCCGGCAACACCCTTGCCAAGGACGGCCTACGCTGCCCCGACAAGAACCTTGCCGGGGGTACTTGCCCAACACCAGCAAGACCGCTACCCTTGAGCCTGAGAGTTCTGACACCATCAACAACATCGGAACCAAGGCTCGGGAGGCGCCTGCATGGTGGCATGCAGATCTTTGTGAAGACCAAAGGCCTGCAAGACTAGCTGGAACCAGAGGACGAAGACCCCCGGCGAGATCCTTGCCGGGGACGGACGAAGGCCCCTGGGAAGATCCTTGCTGGGGCAGCCACGAGACCCCCGGAAAGGTCCTTGCTGAGGATGCCCACAAGACCCCGGCAAGACCTTTGCCGACCCCGGCAAGACCCTTGCCGGGGACATCTGCGGGGCCACAACCAGGCCCGCACTTACCAAGGCTCCGCCACCCCTCGGCCATTCTAATGTGGTGGCCAGCCCGCCAACTAGGTGAGCACCTGCGTGGCAGCAAGCAACCTCTAAGCCAACCAGTCAAGCACCTGCGTGGTGGCATGCAGATCTTCGTGAAGACCCTGCCACCGCACCAGCTCAGCAGCCAGCCAGCCAGCATGGTGCTGCATGCCTCGACAGCTTGGACGCACGTCGGGGTGAGGCAGTGACGGACGGGACGAGCCTCGTCACTGTCCCCGATAAAGCAAGAGGGCACGTCGGTAGCGCATTAAATGCATTTGTCCTACGGTGCCAGGCGATAGACTTGTACACTGTACATACTTTCCACCTCCTGTGTGCCACTGTGGCGACCCCTTTGACCTATAAAAGGAGGCCCGAGGCGTACTGAGTAAGGATTCAGACTTTTTGGACTGGGCATGCACTGCAGCTAGCTCAAGAACTTAAGAAATCAAATATACACCAAGGCAGGACTAGGGTATTACGCATCGTTTGCGGCCCGAATTGGGTAAAAATTCCCCCGCATTGATCTTTTAGACCCGCTCTTTGCACAGCCCCGCTCCTCGCCAACTGTAGTAGGGATTCCCTGTGATCCCATAGGTGTCGTTCCTATTCCCCGACATCTTTGGCGCGCCAGGTAGGGGGCAGCAAGCTGTGAAAATCCGGTTTTGAAGCTAACGCATCGACTCCCTCATCGGGATGGCTTGAGAGAAGAAGGCGACGTCGATCAGCCACACTCCGGTACCGTCCGCAGCCACGACAATCATCCACGTGGCGACGGAAAAGCTAAGTCACGCAAAACCTTGAGCAATTTCCTTTTTGTAGGGTTATTTTCCTCGAAGGATCTTGCTCCTTGTATGGAAAACCTGTACGCAATGGAACCCTTCCGCTATTGGCAATGCCCTTGTTCTGTTTCGAGTCCGCTCAACAGTTCAAGCGGCCACGCTAAGAACAGCAAGGTGGCTTGCCCGGCAGCAAGCGCCCCGGCAGGCTGCTAAGGATCCGTCCTCAAAGCGCCATAGCATGGGTTTACGCACCGCCAAACCTATCCAACTAGGCGTAGGATGTGTACATACAAGGAAAGTTTAAACAGGAAGTAGCATGCTTCGTTTCAAAGTACTGCAGAGTCATATTACATCAATAGTTGCTGCGGTTCTAACTTAAGATAAAATTGTCTTGGTCATGAACTCGCAGCGGCGATGAGAAACGGGGTGCCTAGTCCCGACGCTGGCCCTCCACCCTCTTGACTCCGTCGACGCAGCTGATGATGGGCTCGATACGCTCTTCGAGCGCCGTGAGGTCCGCATCCTCCGGCAAGCTCTCCAGCGCGTCGGCGAAGTCGACGCTGGGGTTCCAGAACGCCACCTTGGTGAGCACCTTGGTCAGGGCACCCTGGCAGAGCTTCCGAGCCTCGTTGGCCAGATAAGCTGCTCGATTGGAGCGGAGCTGCTCCAGGGCATCGAGGATGCGCTCGGAAAATAAGGTGAGCCTGGCGTTGGGGCTCACATTCGTCTCCTGGGAGAACCTGACGTCCGGCATGACCATGTCGGCTAGCTGGGTGGTGAGCTTCCCCGCGACGACGAGGAGGCGGCCGATCCAGAGGTTTACGCTGTTCACGTAGTCCTTGTGGGCAGTGGCGTCATCGCTCCGCAGTTGCCTCTCGTCCTCCAGGGCCTTGTTCAGGGTCTCCTCACGGGCCCTGGCCTCCGAAAGCGTCCCCTCCAAGCCGTCCAGTTTCAGCTTCAGATCGCTCATGGAGTCGTTGGCCTCAAAGAGCAGCTTGGCCTTGTCGGAGATGGCGACCTGCGAATCCGCCAAAGTGCGATTGGCCGTGTTCCTCTCCTCCGTCAGCTCCAAGACCTCCTTTTTCAGCCCACCCCGCTCCAGCTCCAGCTTCTCCCCCTTGCCGGCGTGGTCCAGGGCTAGAGCATCAAGTGTGTCCTTGTAATTCTGCTCCAGCTCCTAGGTCCGCTGTGCGATCATCTTCCCGATTTCCTCGTCCTTGCCGCGGAGTGTGGCGGCAAGCGCCTGCTCACGAGCAATGAGGTCTTCCTCAGCAGAGCCTGCTGCTGCAGCTGGGCGGCTTCATCCTTGGTGGCCTGTTCCTCTGCCGCCTCCTGGGCCTTCTTGACGTTGTTCTGCTTCAGGATGAGCTCTCACTTGCGCTCTCGCTTGCGCTCATCCAGCTCACCCTGGGCGGTCCTCAGTTCCTCCCGCGCCTCGCCAAACTAGACCTGCGTCTGAGCGACGCGCTCCTCAAAATTCGCCTCTGCCTTGTCCACCGCCGCCATCCTGGATTTCACTTTGTCTTGGCGGGCACGATGGAGCGCCTGGAGCTTCTGGAAGTTGGCGCTCATGTCTCGGAGAAGCTGCTCCTCTTGGGAACCACCGCCGGCGGCGCTCGGTTCGTCAACAACCTGGAGCCCGGCGGTGGTGAGCGCCTCGTCATCAAACACCTCCCCTTCGGCTGGCGCTCTGGTGCTCGCCGTCCCTGGGAGGCGGACAAACAGGTTGTCGCCCACCCTTAGGTACTTGCCTGGGGCGGGAGCTGCGGGGGAGGAAGGTTGGTCGTTGGCCACCTCCTCCTCGGTGGGCTCCTTGGCGGCCTCCTCGGCCGCGGCTTCGCCGGACTCCCCGACAGGCCCCTTGCTGGCATCCCCGACAGCGGCCTCGCCGGTCTCCCCGGCAAGCCCCTTGGCGGCCTCCTCGGTGGCAGACCTGGCGGCTTCCCCAGCCGCGATCTTGGCGGCCTTGGCTTCGGCGTCCTTAGTGACCTCCTCGATGACGATGTCGATATCTTCCTGGTCCGTCGAGGGAGGGTCTGGAAACCAGAAAGGAGAATGAAATGAGGCCAAAATCAAGGTTCCGAAGAAAAGAAAAAAACAGGGACGGGAGGCAGGCCGCTTACCCGTGCCAAGCTGGGAAGAAGTGGTTCCCTTCCCGCCAACGTTCATGGCCGGGACGGAGCCGCCAGCACCCAAGCCCGCCTCCTCTTCCTCCGTGCGCGTGGGCTCGGCGGTAGACGCCCTTGCCGGGGACGCCCCTTCGGGCGGGGTGGTCGATGGGGGCGGCGTGTCGGGGGCGGCCCTCAGTGGCTCCTCCTGTTGCCGCTCTCCTCCTGCAAACCCGACCAAGGTAAACACCAAGGATTCATGCGCCAACGCCCATCGCTGAGGAGTGAGTAATGGACTCACGCTGGGGGCTGAAGCGGGGGCTGCGTCGAGGGCTGTTATCCGGGCTGATCTCCACCACCACCGGCATGCGCAGAGAGCTCGCCGGGGGCTTGTCGCCCGACGAAGCCTTGGCCCTCTTCGCCGCCCTCTGGGCCAGCGTCTCCTTGTCCCTGAGAAAACAAGATCAAATTAGGGAAGGATAATGTGGGCGATGGGGAACCCGAAGATGATAAAGGGCAAGGTGCTTACTCCTCCTCCTCCTCTGGCCTCCTCTTCCTCTTCGGGCTGAAGGACCCGAGATTGAAGTCGACCTCCGGGGTGCCATCCGAAGGAGGAGGAGAAGGGGATGGGGTCCTGTGATGCTTGGACGAGGAAGAGGCGACAACTGCTGCCTTCTTCTTCGCTGCAGTGGCCCTCGTCTGGCGCACGGGCTGCGCCTGGGCCTGTTGCCGCTGCGTGGTCCTGCCGGGCCGGACCAGCTCGCCCGAGCTAGCCCGCCGCAGGACGCGTCATCCGCCTCGGTCTCCTCTTTGGCCAACTCCTCGACCACGTCTTTGACAAGAGGGGCCCCAGCACCGGCACCACTGGGTTCCCCGGTAGACCCCGCCCACTCGGCGAACTCTTTCTCTTCTGCGGCCGTGTCGGCCTTGTCCTCCATGGCGCCGACGCTGCCGGCCTCCTTAGCAAGTGCCGCGTCCTCCGCCCTGGTGGCAATGTACGCCAGCTCTTCCTGGTTGGTGTCGCGGACGAGTACTGGCTCGTCACGAGCGTACCTCTTTGACAAGTTGTCAAAAAATGCCTGCACCCGCTTCACTTCCGGCTCGGCCCAGGTTGGATCGAGGGCGTGCGCGTTGAAGTCTGGTATCATGGCGATGATGGCGGTCTGGAAAGAGTTGTTGCTCAACGGGACCACTCCCGCTGGCAACCCAAACAGAGACCCGTCGGCCTTTACAGCCTTGCCGTCCTTCTCAGCCTTGCCGGTCCTCTCGACCCCATCGGCCTCATCGCCCTTGAGCTGAAAAAGCCTCTGGCAAAGATGAGCGTGCTGCAGCACCGTGAAATTGTGTTTCAGGCCGGGGCAGAGCCCCATGACGTCGGCCGTGTTCCTGAAGTCCCAGGCTGGCCTCCCCTTGTTGTGCAATGGAGCAATCCGACGGCGGATGAAGTCAGCCCCAATCATCTCAAGGGTGAGCCCGGCCGAGGTGAGGCGGTGGATCCTGGTGGCGGCGACCGTGAGCTTCTTATCATCGGCGTTGAGATCGCTCCAGTCCTTGCTGTGGACTGGCGGCCTCCGACGGACCCGGCAGAACTCCTGTGGATCTGCCTCCTCGATCCAGCACCACCGGCCCCGCCACTCATCCCACCTCTCCTTCTGGGCACCCTCCAGGTACGTGCCCCTGCTCTGGTTCCTCGGGATCCAAGTAATACAGCCGGAGATGGCGCCCCCTGGCTGGATGTGAGGGGTGAAGTAATGGCGAAAGAGCGCCGTGCTGGGATGCACTCTGGCAAAGCCCTCGCAAAGACGGGCGAAGAAGGCCATGCACGCCACAACATTCGGCGTGAAATCCAGAAGGAGGAAGCCGTAGGTGTGCATGATGTCATTGAAGAAATCTGAGAAAGGGGGGCAGAGCCCGCAGGAGAAATAATCAACAAAGAAGGGATACCGGTTTGGACCGGCCTCAGCGAAGGAGGCAAGGATGATACACGTGGCAGGGTGCCCCGTTGTCTCCCTTCCCCACAAGGGCCTGAACATGTCCTTGAGGGTGAGTGCATTGACCGTCGAGGAGAAGAGGGCGCGCTTCGTCCGAAGCTCCACCAACTCACTCTCCGGCGCCTCCTTCCCTCCGTCGTCTTTGGCCGCTCCCTTGCCCTTGCTTGTCTTGGGCGACATGGCGGCTGGGAGGGGATGAAGGATCGAGGGCAATGGGGGCGCGGCGGCGGCGAGCAGAGGCGAAAACTTCGATTTGTGCTTGAGGAAGAAGAAGGGAACAACGGTTCCAAGATTGGAAAGGGCGCAGAGGGTAAATGAGAAGCGCCCCTGCGGTTTCCTCTTTTTCATGGGGAAGACGCGGGCCGCCTCTTTACTATTCACCATGAAGTGACGCAAGCACGCTGCGATCACTCCAGGAACGACCCCCACGTCACGCACTCAATGCGGGTCATGGGAAGCGCAACTAGCGAGAGAGTTACCACAGTTAAAACTCCGCCACACGTGCTCGCGCAGCGTTCTGGGCCTGGCCCAATAATGCTCCGCGCTTATGTGTGGCCCAGGCCCGGGGGTTCCTATCGATGTACAAAAGTAGGGGCCTTTCTGTACCCCTTTATTTGTGCACATGCAGTTGTAGCCACGCCTGCGGCAACGCTTGGCAGGACAGAGGAAGCAAAGATACAAGACAACCAGGGCAGTGCTCAAGCCAGAGGCGCGAAGAGCAAAGGGACAAGATGGGTTTCCCCCAGCAACACCCTTGCCAGAGACGGCCTATGCTGCCCCGTCAAGAACCTTGCCGGGGGGACTTGCCCAACACCAGCAAGACCGCCACCCTTGAGCCAGAGGGTTCTGACACCATCAACAACATCAGAACCAAGGCTCAGGAGGTGCCTGCATGGTGGCATGTAGATCTTTGTGAAGACCAAAGGCCTACAAGACTAGCTGGGAACTAGAAGACAAAGACCCCCAGCAAGATCCTTGCCGGGGATGGACGAAGGCCCCCAGCAAGATCCTTGCCGGGGCGGCCACAATACCCACGGCAAGATCCTTGTCGGGGACGCCCACAAGACCCCGGCAAGACCCTTGCCGGGGACATCTGCGGGGCCACAACCAGGCCCGCACCTACCAAGGCTCTGCCACCCCTCGGCCGTTCTGACGTGGTGGCCAACCCGCCAACTAGGCGAGCACCTGTGTGGCAGCAAGAAACCTCTAAGCCAACCAGTCAAGCACTTGCGTGGTGGCATGCAGATCTTCGTGAAGACCCTGTGTAACGCCCCGGACACACCCGCCGGTGGTCGTTACTCCTGGCGGGATCTAGACCGGCCCCATAGATCAATACTAGTCTTTTCTGCGCACTTTGTCCTCACTCGTGCGCACCCGGGAGCAACATCCCGGTCGGTCACCCATCCTGAAATTACTCCAAGCTGAGCACGCTTAACTTTGGAGTTCTGTCCGAATGGGCTTCCGGAAAAGAAGGAATTCCTTATTGATATGAGCAGTCTATCATCCCTATTAAGCCAGGCTATCACATACACCCCTACTCAGAGGAACCGACGTCCTCGTCGGGCCACAGGAACGTTCCCTCTTGGCACATACGTCTGTGCATTCAGTCCGGTACATGTGCCATGCCGTGTGCCACGACAGGTCACAAACGTCATGAACAACATGACCGCGCCCCTGTCCGCAAACATCTGTGTAACCGCGAGGGTCGGCTCTGATACCAACTTGTAACGCCCCGGACACACCCGCCGGTGGTCGTTACTCCTAGCGGGATCTAGACTGGCCCCACAGATCAATACTAGTCTTTTCTGCGCACTTTGTCCTCACTCGTGCGCACCCGGGAGCAACTTCCCGGTCAGTCACCCATCCTGAAATTACTCCAAGCTGAGCACGCTTAACTTTGGAGTTCTGTCCGAATGGGCTTCCGGAAAAGAAGGAATTCCTTATTGATATGAGCAGTCTATCATCCCTATTAAGCCAGGCTATCACACCCTGCCACCGCACCAGCTGAGTAGCCAGCTAGCCAGCGTGGCGCTGCATGCCTCGTCAGCTTGGACGCGCGTCGGGGCGAGGCGGCGACAGACGGGACGAGCCTCATCGCCGTCCCTGATAAAGCAAGAGGACATGTCGGCAGCGCATTAAATGTATTTGCCCTACGGTGCCAGGCGATAGGCTTGTACACTGTACATACTTTCACCTCCTGTGTGCCACTGTGGCGACCCCTTTGACGTATAAAAGGAGGCCCGAGGTGTATTGAGGAAGGATTCGGACTTTTTGGACTGGGCATGCACTACAACTAGTTCAAGAACTCAAGAACATCAAATATACACCAATGTAGGACTAGGGTATTACGCATCGTTTGCGGCCCGAACCTGGGTAAAAATTTCCCCGCGTTGATCTTTTAGACCCGCTCTTTGCACAGCCCCGCTCCCCGCCAACCGTAGTAGGGATTCCCTGTGATCCCATAGGTGTCGTTCCTATTCCCCGACAAGTAGCCCACCACTGTCAATTTTGGCGCATAAATGCCATTGATTCTTGTTGGACCTTCTTGATCAACGAAAAGTAATCTCTCAAGTGAAGGTGTGTCCTCAATGACCAAACATACAGTGGTACACATATAGTTTTGATTGATTATTTGATTGTGGTGTGGTTGCTTGTGTGAAATTGAGTGTAATTTGAAACTTTTTGAAAGTTAAATGAGAGGGAATAAAGGACTTTCCCAAACTTTCACCTTGCATTTATGATCTCCATGAATTCAAATTCTTTTCATCACAAAACCCTAGAGAGAAGATGATATGACTTCTTCCATTTAAATAAATGAAAAAGGGTTTTTGAAAATATTTGAATTTCATCTGGAAATATTTCAAATTCAGAAAATTTATGCAACTCAATGATTTTCATGAGAGAAGATAAAATGACTTCTTCAAAACATATGAAGTATGAGTTGGAAGTTTCAAAGAATCAAATTTAATGTCCCTTTGAAGTTATTTTGGAACCCACTTTCAATTTGAAGTTATTTGGTTTTATTCAAATTATTTTTCTCCAAAACTAAACTATATGGAAAATAGGGTAAAATGATTCTCTACAATAGAAAAATGGAGAGAAATAAATTTGAAATCATTTTTGTATTTTAAAATATTTTTATTTGGTTTTTAAATAAACCAGTAGCACTCTTTGCTTTATTTAAATTTTTGTGGAATTTATTTGCCGGTAGAAAAATGTTCATGTTGTAGAAAATTCTTTTCTGAAATTTTGATATATAATATGCTATATATAATTTTTTTATTTGTTATTTATTCTTATTTTTGTTGTTTGTAAAATTGTTTATTTAATCTTCGGAACGAGCTGGGCCGAAGCCCAGCCGCCTGTCTTCCCCGCGCAACCGACTCCAGGAGGGAGTTCGCCGCCGCCACTCTCCTCCTCGCCCACGCCTGGATCTGCCGCCCGTGTAGCCGCCGCTGCTGCCGCTCCACCCGTCGCCCGCAGCCGCTAGCCGGAGCCGCCGACGCGCCATGTCCCCGGTTACGGACATCTTGAGTATATGGTATTTGAATTTTTGGTTGATCTCATCACGTTACTTAATTAATGTATTGGGTTATTAATAATTTGGGAATTTTTGGGATTGAGTTGGAGGAACCTTCTCAATAATGGCATCAACTTGGTAGTGAATAAAATTTATTCCTTTTTTGTAGGGAAAATTTGGCTTTATGCAAAAAATTAAACTTAGAGCGTCCACCAACCAAATATGCATGTAGTGATAGCTATTATTCATCATTGCTCTATGGTGTGAATTTGCCAGTACATTCAATGTACTGACCTACATGGCTGCAATGTCTCATGTTGCAGGATTCTTACGACGAGTAAGTGATATGTTAGGGTTACGATGTCTACACTCAACTTTGCCGTTGGCGTTGTTGGGAACTCCACAATTTTGTTGTTACTTCCGCTATATGGATTGAGGTAATAGTATTTGAGTTACTTTATACATGTGATTTACCTCTGTTATAAATCTTTGAGTACTGTGTGTGTCAACATACCGATCCAGGGATGACACTTAAGCACAGAGACTTGACCGTCTGAGGTCGGGTCGCTACAAGATGGTATCAGAGCACATGTTGACTGTAGGACGTGACCCCTAGAAACTGGCAAGCCCATAGGAAAGGATTTCTCTAAAACTTTATTTTCAAAAGAGATCCCTTAACTCTCATCTTTTCTAAGCTTTACCAAGTATTTTCCTCTCATCTCAAATAGTTAGACTATACCCTTTTTACCACGCGAAGATTCAGCTGATGAGACCACTCCAAGAAGTACAAGATATCGGACAACTAAGACCACTTCGGAATGAAGAGGATTTTACCGTGCATTATAATAATGGCAACTACAACGGTTGAAGACTCCGAAGACTAGGAGAATTTGAAGGCTCTGTAGAATTTCCAGATTGGTATGACCTAGGAAGGCTACCCTTATGGAATTTGTCAGACTATTGAAGCTGCCAGTACCTGAGATCAATGTGTGTCGGAGAAAGACTGGAACATGGAGCGTTAAGAACTCAAAGTTTTTGTCAAGAAAACCCTAAGGCAGGAGATATCAACTATGGAATGATAGCTCATGGCAATGACATGGGGATAAACATGGCTATCCATGATGTTTTTTTGAACCTTGGCTATCCATGATGTTATCGCCCACCTATGCTATTGTCACCGTGCTGAGTTAAGCATGCATTTCTTCGGAAGGATTGGATGACAAAAGGGCTAATGGAGCACCTATCAGCAAAAAAATGAAGTTTTAACCTTAGCTGGTGTATCGCCAGGATCTGGAGTACATCAAGAATTTTAAGATGGACCTTCAGGAAGCCGTATTTTACAAGGAAGCATTTCGTGAAGAACTTAGGACCCAGAGGCTGAAATTAGCCAAGCTGGAGGAGCTAAACCTCAAGATACCGGAGATTCGATAGGAATTGAAGGATAGTAGGACCATGGTTCATGCCAAGGATGTTGAAACCTAGAAGTTTGGAACGCAACTCCAGAATATTAAAGGACGTCACGAGAGACTTCGCGTCAACAGAGATGATTTGGCAAAAGAACTTGAGAAGGACAAGCACGATCGGAAGAAGCCATCGGAGACTTGAACAAGACTTGAAGTGTTTGGCGACTTTGAAGATTTATTGAACTTTAGAAGACCAAACCCTTGTTATATACCTACGTTAGATGCGACGATTGTGAGCTGTCATTTGTTTGATGTTTTTCGACAGCCACAAAATAAAATCTGTCTCTTCAAAACTATTGTTTGTATTATGTGTATCCCTCTCTATCTCTCTCATCTCACCCCAAAACCCTTGGAACCAGTAGAGGATGTATGGAGATGAACTCATATTTTCTGGACCGATGACTCAATTGGACACGGACCAGTGGATTCAGAACATGGAAGATCATATGGAGAATAACGCTATAGCCGGAAAGGATATGACCCAGCATGCTCTTCAGTGCATTGAAAGAGGTGCCGCTACTTGGTGGAGAATGTACCAAACCATCAATGGATGGCAAAGAGTAACCACATGGGAAGAATTTAAGTTGACTCTGCTAAAGTCTTGGCTTATGTCCCAGAAGTTGTAGCATTATGGAAATGATATGAAGAAACCTTGTGCATGCAAGCTCTATGGAGAAATAGGACACAACCATAAAGAACACAAGGCTGAATGCCCTCATTGTGAAGAAAGTCACCCAGCTGAAGAATGCCCAACTAGGCAGATTACTTGTTTCTTGTGTGAAGAGACTACCCATTACCCTGCTCAGTGTCACATTTACCCCGTGGTTCAAAGAACCATCCAGCAGAAGAAAGAAGCAAGGGAAGGAGCCCTCATGGAAATTTTAGAAGAACCTGTGATGAAGGAAGAGGTGGAGGACACACCCGAAGAATACCCAATTAAACCCTGCACCAAGTCATGCTATTCATGTGGAGAAGAAGGACACATCTCCCAGAATTGTCTCAAGGGGGATCTGGTAGCATTTCTGACAGTGGAAGTAGAGTATGACCCACAGGTAATAGAAGCCCTAATTGGCACGGAAAAGTACATGAAGAGAAATAGATTGGATTCCAGGAACAACCCAATTTCTACAAAGAAGGACCTGAGTCATATCACATGTTTCAGGTGCAAAGATTCAGGGCACTACTTCAGCGGTTGCCCAAAAAGGAAGCCGAGGACCCAAGGAGGCTATGTAATCACAAGGAAACCTCAAGACTGGTCAGAAGTAATATGTTTTCATTGTAATGAAGCAGGGCACTTTGCCAGAGATTGTCCCAATGAGAAGGAGACTTGTGCTAAATAGTTGTCTCAAAAAAGAAGTATAGTAGAAGTAGTGAGAACATTTTTATTATTGAGGTGTTGAGTTGAGGCATGTAATGGAAAAGCAGGAGATTGTAATAATGTGAGACTCAATAAAGTTAGCATCATTGGTACTGATTTGGATTTTATGAGTTGTCACTCTATGAAGAAAGATTTTGACCATTTTCAAGGATATGAGAAATATGGTCTATGGATGAATTGGTGCATTTCAGGGCTGGTTGTACCCTTTGAGGACACTTGACCCCTGGAGAAGATAATTATATTCCACGGAGTGGACTTCGAACAAAATAAGTACGAGTTTTATCTCGATATGTGGGATACCCCAAGAATTTGAAGGGATGAAGTACTATTGGATATAAAGGAGGCATATTGTTGGTAATATGGAGCAATTGTAACCCCAGGATGAGTTGAAGTTATAAATGTGATGAGATGAGCCCATGACCCACAGGCTCCAGGACCTGCCAAGAAGCAAGCACACTCTTGCTGAAGGAAAAAAACCCTAGAAGAGGATATGCCTTATCAACAGACGATCTTATAGGAGTAACACAAAACCTGAGAGTTGTGAAGGAACGATATATGTTTGTTTGGCTTGCAGAATCCATGGATTTATCCAAACTTAGTTTGTCGACAAGAGAAATTCTGCAATGCTTGTGAGGATGACCGAGTGTTAGAATGCGAGATTCGCTAAACCATATACAAGGTAATGATTTGGGTGCGGGATGGATTGATCACCATACCGACTTACTCTTGTTATTCGCCTTGCTATATGTGATGGTAAATCTGAGTGACTTACCCATAGTAGAGAGACGATGATATTAAGCCTAATTGAACCTTAGAATGGTATGACAATTTTTCCCTTGTACAAGGCAGTTGTTGCCACACGTAGGATATACAGTGAGAATGAAGCCTAGACCCATTTCCTGCAGGAGAAACCCTAAATTGATGACCACCATGAGATATCGATAGTTGTTTAGTATTGGCACCAGACCCGTCAGATAAGAAGACCCAGTCACAGAAGAACCGTACCAAGATGAAATGACACAAGAATCGAGGAAAAAGGTTGTGCCACTACTGAAAGAGCCAGAGTAGGAATTTTCTCGAGAATCTCAGAAGACTGACCCTATCAACAATAAGGATGGAGTATATGAGTTTTTATGGAACCGTAACCATTCTTCTAAGGGTGGTAGCACCCGAGACCCCCCTATGAAAATCGATGGATTTTGAGAAGACCCCCGAACCTAACCTATTTCTTTCTAGCCTCTCCGAATCTCGAGGGCGAGATTCATTTTAAGGGTGGTAGGTTTGTAACATCCCAAAATTCTAAATTTTGGAATGTTATATTAAATAAATAATTTTGATTGATTGTTTGATTGTGGTGTGGTTGCTTGTGTGAAATTGAGTGTAATTTGAAACTTTTTGAAAGTTAAATGAGAGGGATTAAAGGACTTTCCCAAACTTTCACCTTGAATTTATAATCTCCATGAATTCAAATTCTTTTCATCACAAAACCCTAGAGAGAAGATGATATGACTTCTTACATTTAAATAAATGAAAAAGGATTTTTGAAAATATTTGAATTTCATTTGGAAATATTTCAAATTCAGAAACTTTATGCAACTCAATGATTTTCACGAGAGAAGATAAAATGACTTCTTCAAAGCATATGAAATATGAGTTGTAAGTTTCAAAGAATCAAATTTAAAGTCCCTTTGAAGTTATTTTGGAACCCACTTTCAATTTGAAGTTATTTGGTTTTATTCAAATTATTTTTCTCCAAAAATAAAATATATGGAAAATAGGGTAAAATGATTCTCTACAATAGAAAAATGGAGAGAAATAAATTTGAAATCATTTTTGTATTTTAAATATTTTTATTTGGTTTTTAAATAAACCAGTAGCACTCTTTGCTTTATTGAAATTTTTGTGGAATTTATTTGCCGCTAGAAAAATGTTCATGCTGTAGAAAATTCTTTTCTGAAAATTTTAATATATAATATGCTATATATAATTTTTTATTATTTGTTGTTTATTCTTATTTTTGTTGTCTGTAAAATTGTTTAAAAAAAAATCTTCGGACCGAGCTGGGCCGAAGCCCAGCCGGCCCAGCCGCGTGTCTCCCCTGCGCGACCGACTCCAGGCGGGAGTTCGCCGCCGCCACGCCTCCCGAGGCCATCGCCCTGCTGCCCCTCTCCTCCTCGTCCGCGCCTGGATCCGCTGCCCGCGTAGCCGCCGCTGCCGCCGCTCCACCCGCCGCTCGCAGCCACTAGCCGGAGCCGCCGACGCCGCCGGACTCGGCGCCGTCCGCCGTCCGCCTCTCCGCCGTCGCCGGTAACCGCCGCCCGCGCCTGGATCCGCCGCCCACGTAGCCGCCGCTCCACCCGCCGCCTGCAGCCGCTAGCCGGAGCCGCCGACGCCGCCGGGCACGCCGCCGTCCGCCGTCCGCCTCGCCGTGTCCCCGGTTACGGACATCTTGAGTATCTGGTATTTGAACTTTTGGTTGATCTCATCACTTACTTAATTAATGTATTGGGTTATTAATAATTTGGGAATTTTTGGGATTGAGTTGGAGGAACCTTCTCAATAATGGCATCAACTTGGTAGTGAATAAAATTTATTCCTTTGTTATAGGAAAAAATTGGCTTTATGCAAAAAATTAAACTTAGAGCCTCCACCAGCCAAATATGCATGTAGTGATAGCTATTATTCATCATTGCTCTATGGTGTGAATTTGCCAGTACATTCAATGTACTGACCTACATGGCTGCCACGTCTCATGTTGTAGGAATCTTACGACGAGTAAGTGATACGTTAGGGTTACGATGTCTACACTCAACTTTGCCGTTGGCGTTGTTGGGAACTCCACATCTTTGTTGTTACTTCCGCTATATGGATTGAGGTAATAGTATTTACGTTACTTTATACATGTGATTTACCTCTGTTATAAATCCTCGAGTATTGTGTGTGTCAGCATACCAATCCAGGGATGACACTTAAGCACAGAGACTTGACCGTCTCAGGTCGGGTCGCTACATGATGTCTTCTTGTAGCACCAACAACACACATAAATAGTCCGGATAGTCATGGAGGTGATGTGGAAGCTACTCAACCCATTGATCGCCTGAAGACGAAGTTACTCGAGTGCAGTACATCCACGGAGCAGGATCTCCATGTCACCGTTTGGGAGGCAGACGGCGACGAGCTCGAGGTGCTTCAGTCGTGGTAGAATAAGAGCGGGCGCGTCATTAAGGGGGGAATGGCAGTTCCTGAACTTGGCTACGCACAGCGTGGGCGCGAGGCAGCGCATGGACGTTGGCAGCAGGCGCATATGCCCATCATCAAAAGTGAGCTCCTCGAGCTGATCTAGGGCGGGGGATCGGAACTAGTGGTCAAGCTTGGCTCGGTCCTTCCCGTTGGAACAGAACTTGCCCATGCTAAGGCATCTGGTTGGGCCAGGGTGACTGCCGAGGATCTGGGAGAACACATCCAAGCTTTTGCGATAGCCATGGCAGAGCTCGTGGGTGTCGATGAGGTCGAGAGGGGTGGAGTTCCATAGGGGACGCCACCACCGGGAAAGGACGGTTGTCCGCACCCCATATTTTATTGGGAGGAGGGAGATGATAATGTCAACATATCATCGGGGAGGCTGCTGATGAAGTCTAGGCCTGCTGGAGTCGCTTGCGGTTCTTGCTCGACCCGCCTCCGCTTTTTTGCCGCCCCGTTCTCCACCTCTGGAGTCTCCTTGTCAACGACGCTTTCTGATAGAAGTGGGAGTACGGGGAATATTTAGTTAAAACAGGCAATAGAAAAGTGTATTGGTAACTATAAGTTAGTAGGTAGGAATAGAGTAAGAAAATGGAATAACAATTGGTTGCTTAAATACTACACAATTCATTTGATATTGCTGGGTAAGTCAACATGCAGATACTTGAAAAGAACACTTACTTCGAACAAAGTCTGGACGGATGATATCGTCGGGGAAGTTAGCATATATCTCATGACCAGGCTCTTTTATGTGCAATGCAATTTTAGTGCCAGCTTTCAGTACATAAAACTTAGAAATTTCTTTCCAAAGGCCAGTGCCAAAATAGGAGTCACCACGTTCATCAAGTCTTACAGTAGCAACGATTGTAAATCCATGGTCTTTGTTCAGTATGACATCCCTGCAGTCTTGATTTATGTAAAGGGAAAGATTGTGTACTATAGATTCTGTTGCATAGCAAGGTACGCGCTGCAAAAAATGGTAGGATTGTTAAAGAAAATATGGTAACATGCAAATATGGGCCCAAATTGAACGAACTGTATAGCAGTTGAAATCGAAGGACAAAAATCTATAATTAAATAGATAGGGTAAACATGATGTCATGGAAATATGAGAGTAATCGAAAGAACAATACATCATTAATTTGCCTAATATAGAAAGAAGAGAAAAAAATGCCCTTTGACGTATATGCTACATGTGGCACCTTTTATCCAAATGTAGCAATATTTAGTATTTGTTCACGAAAGTAGGACATACCAACCAATTTAGGGTGAGACTGAACATACCGCGCGCATCCTCAAGTCATCTGGTACGGTGAGATGGAACTCCATGGATGTCTGCTGGAGGCCGCAAAGTCCTGATGTGTCTGCTCACTGTACAATCTATGAATGAAAGAAAAACCCTCAAATCAACTGGAATAAAAATGAATTCACGGTGATTTCGGCAGAGTGATTAAAGGAGGCAGATGAACTGGGATAAGAGATGAGATAATATCTCATTAAATTAGGTACTTTGTTGTCCATGAGGGAAAACCCTCAATACAGCAGATTTCCCAACCGGGCGGAGCTGTGTCAACCGCGAGCAGCGTCAAGAAAGTCGATGGCGATAGGCGGCGACAAGCGGAAGCAGCAAAATGCGGTGGGGTTTGTCGGCAGCCTGGCGGAGGCGGCAGGTGTCGAGCTTAGTGGTTGCTGCGGCGATAGGCGGTGCCATGCATAGACGCGGAGGAGCTTGTGCAGGTGTGAATGGGGACCGGAGGGGGTGGCGGGCGGGGTGAGGGTTCTTGTGACGTGGGGATGGTGAGGGTTTTCTTTTTTCGTTTTTGAATTGGGTGGTGAGGGTTTTCTATCCCACAAAGAGTTTCTGACGCAATGGTTTGCTAGAGCCGACCATGTGTGATTGACGTAACAGGGAAAATGAAATTCATTGCACATGGTTCCAATTTTCGGAACTACGTGTGATTGACGTACTACCTCAGTCCTGGTTTATTGGTCCACTTTGTAATTTGTACCAAATTTTGACCTAAGATTTAATTAACAAATGTTTATGCATGCCACAAAAAATTATATCATTGAACACTATGTTCAAATACGCATCCAACGATATATTTTTTGCTGACCTGCACTAACATTTTGTCAGATAAATCTTTGGTCAAAATTTAACACACATTACAAAGGGGACCAATAAACCAGGACGGAGGTAAATTCCATCAACCGAACTGATTGCATCCATATCCCACATTTAGACATAAGTAAATATAGATTAAATATACTCAGAAATAGATAATAAGCGTACACACGCATAGTTGCACCATAAGTACATAGTTCAACCGTCATTAAGCATACTCAAGCGTACATAGTTCGATCCCACATCTCATCTCATCTGCCGGCATGATCCCGAAGCTTCTCCAGGGACTCGGCGTACGCGGCATGCGCCACCCTGCGCCATTCCAAAAATGGGGAGGAAGGAGTAACGAGAGAAACCCTAGGATCTATTTGACACATAAATGGGTATAGATGACTAACCAGTTGTCTGTCGTTGTCGGAGTCGTCGGAGTCGTCGCCGTGGTCGTCGCCCGAGTCATCACCGGAGTTGGTGTGGACCTCCGCCTCCGGGTGTGGAAGCACGATGCCGTTGACGACATCAGGGTGCAGCGATACCTTGCTGGTGGTGACGGCAACCTCTGTGATGCAGAGCTTCCCAAGGTCATCCCCATGGACCTACCTACATCTCCCACAACACCACTTGGACCAATGACAAGAGCTCGAGCAAAGGCTATCGAAGATAAGGTGAACTCGCTCCTCTCTGAACTACCACTTCCTACATGTGAGACATGGCTACTACCTCAAGCGGAGACACTATGTGTAATCAGGTACCTAGAGCATGGCTACGGAGCAGCTACACCCAATGGACAAGACGGCGTGGACACCAAGTACAAGGACCAAGAGAGGAAGCTCCCTGAAGTTGACAACCACCGGACGACCGGCCCCCGCCGGACGTCTGACGCCTGGAGCGTCCACCGGTCAGCCCAAGTTCCTCCCGGCGAAGACTCCAGCGTCCGGACGACCGACAAGTACCGGACGACTGACGACCTCTAGCGACCGGACGACCGATGCCCTCCGGAAATCCGACACCTGCGAGTCCGAGCCAAAATGCCAGAAGTCGAGACCCACCGCACGACCGACGCCTCGGACGTCCGAACCCGACCGGAAATCCAAGGATGCCCGACCGAGCCGAAACGTCAGAAGTCCAACCCTTACCGGACGTCCGAGCGCCTACAATACACCGGACGATCGGTAACTGTCAGACGTCTGACGCCTGTGAGTGCACCACGTGTTGGGTCGAAGCCCATGTACCCCCTCGTCCACTTGGACTATATATACTCCTTCCCCCCTCTTTCTAGGGTAGCAAAGGATTAGCTCATTTGAGAGATAGAGCTTTGCTCATCCACTTGTTTACTTCTCCATTGGAGTCCACGACCTCTTCGGAGAAGATCCCCCAAGCGGATTCAAGACCTCTCACGGGAAGACCCCCCTCAAGGCCTCGTCACGGAGAAGAACTTGCTACTTGCATTGTCCATTGTTGATCGTGGATCGTGCATCCCTTTGTGTTTCAAGGATCTAGCACATGTGTAATCGAATCTTGTTGGTTTGAGTGATTTCTCTCGTGTTTTCCCCTCGTGGTCTTCGTGTTCCTCATAGGATTACCTCCAAAACGTGAAAGATCGGCTATCTAGGGTTCCACCCTACATCACTGTGTCTCCATCTCCATGCCCTGCTTCGGTTCTTTAGCATCCCCGGCGTTGCCACTCCCTCCTAGGGGCGCTTCGGCGGCATCCTCATACACTAACGACTTTGAGGACTGAGAGCGGCGTCGAGGATGTAAGCGGAGAGAGAGATTGTGTGTGTGGCGAGGAAGGGGGGTACGGCCGCTCGGGCGCGCCATTAATATGGATTAGTGGGAGAGAGACGGGCGGCGGTCAAACCGATGGCTCGCCTCCCGGTGAGCCTGCGCACCGGCCTTCTAGTATGCCTACCGTCGTTTCACACAGCTACTCGCACGCCTCCCGATGACACTGCGCAGCGAGCACGCCTCTGATACGTCTCCAACGTATCTATAGTTTATGAAGTATTCATGCTGCTATATTATCATTCTTGGATGTTTTACAATCATTTTATAGCAACTTTATATCATTTTTTGGGACTAACTTATTGGCATAGTGCCCAGTGCCCAGTGCCAGTTGCTGTTTTTTGCTTGTTTTTTACATCGCAGAAAAACAGTACCAAATGGAGTCCAAACACAATAAAACTTTTTGTGGATTTTTTATGGACCAGAAGACATCCAATGGGCCAGAGCAACACCTGGGGGGTTGTGCCCACCTCGGTGGCCTCCCGCACCGCCTCTTCGCCCTATAAATCGTCAAATATTCCAAAAACCCTCGTGGTCCAGATTAGAAGTTCCGCCGCCATAGGCCTCTGTAGCCAGGAGAAACCAATCTAGACCCCGTTCCGGCACCCTGCCAGAGGGGGGAATCATCACCGGTGGCCATCTTCATCATCCCGGCGGCCACCATGATGAGGAGGGAGTAGTCCACCCTCGGGGCTAAGGGTTTGTACCAGTAGCTATGTGTTTAATCTCTCTCTCTTTCTCTCTCTCTCTCTCTCTCTCTCTCTCTCTCTCTCTCGTGTTCTTGAGATGGCACGATCTTGATGTATCGCGGGCTTTGTTAATATAGTCAGATCATATGGTGTTTTTCCCCTCTCTATCTTGTTGTGATGAATTGAGTTTTCCCTTTGAGATTTCTTTGGATTGAATAGTTTTATGGATTTGAGAATAATTGATGTATCTCTTGCTATGAATACCCGTGGTGAAAATGGGGTATCATACTGGTTCACTTGATATATGTTTTGGCACTCAACTCGCGGATTCCCGAGGTGACGTTGGGGTAATCTATGCATACGGGTTGATGCACGTTCTTGTCTTTGTTTCTCCGGTAGAAATCTTGGGGCACTCTTTGAGGATCTTTGTGTTGGATTGAGTATTACGAATCTGGATTTGCTTTGGTGTTATTTTAGTATGAACTCTTGGATAGATCGATCAGAAAGAATAGCTTTGAGGTGGGTTCGTACCCTACAAACAATTTATTCTTATGTTCTCCACTAGATAAGAACTTTTGAGTGATTCTTCATCGCACTTTGAGGGATGGTTATATGATCCAATTATATTAGCATTGTTGAGAGATTGCACTAGCGAAAGTACGGACCCTAGGCCTCATTTTCAAGCATTGCAATACCGTTTGTGCTCCGTTTTATCAATTGCTACCTTGTTGTTTTTTATTGTTCTTATTACAAAAATCAATATCTACTATCCATATTACACTTGTATCACCATCTCTTCGCCGAACTAGTGCACCTATACAAATTACCATTGTATTTGGTGTGTTGGAGACACAAGAGACTTTTTTTTATTTGGTTGCAGGGTTGTTTGAGAGAGACCATCTTTATCCTACGCCTCCCACGGATTGATAAACCTTAGGTCATCCACTTGAGGGAAAATTGCTACTGTCCTACAGAACTCTGCGCTTGGAGGCCCAACACATGTCTACAAGAATAAAGTTGCGTAGTAGACATCAGCCTCCCATCAATTCACACACCTGCAGGCATGCCTCCCGGTCTGCCTGCGCGGCGGACTGCTCGCATGCGTCCCGTCAACTCACACCTCCTCGCACGGCACATGGGTCGCGTGGCGGCACGTATATTGTTTTTCTATTTGGATGATTAATGCTGCCGCTTTATTGCTTAACCGAAGCATGGCACGTATCCATTGTTAGTCTAACGCTCACGGTTCGAATAAATAATCCATTTGCGATATTGGTTCCCAATTATTAGTAATCTCCCGTTTGTAAGAAGATAAAGATTACATCAAAACTGGTCTCAAATTTGACAAAAAAGTACAATGCCACTCTGTATTGGTGTCCATATGACAACACGATAAGTTTCATGAATTTCAAATAAGTTTTGGATGTACTAGAATTTAAAAATCAAGATTCTCAATGTTTGAAATTTCTTGCACGGGAGTAAACATGCACCCAGTGAGACACATGCGTTTTTGCAATCCATTTATGTGCACTGTCACGTGTGCATGTAGCTTAAATTTGATTTGTGCACATTATACCCCTAGAAAATCAATCAATTTACTAAAACATCTTAATGATCTCTGTTTTTTTTCAAAATTAAAACGTCCCTCCTTTGGTAACATATGTTCACCGCGGGATAATTTAACATGCATCATAGTTGCGGTGGATTCGTGGTGTGTGTGTGTGCGCGTCTGGGGGGTGGGGGTGGCTGGCAGTACACTACGAGTCATGAGCCACCGTGTGGGTTGGCCATTTTGTGAGGCAGGAGCCACATCAGAGTCGTGAATTCGTTATTTAAAACCTTACACAACCCTTTCATACATACAGGTTTTGGCCACATGCAGTCGATGGTTGTTCTACACGACACTCACTCGCATGTGAAGCTTTCTGTGGGCCCGCGAGGTCGTTGTCCATCACTTTGACCAACAGTCGGCAGAGAGGTTAATTTGACCAGCAAGGTAGAATCTTTTTTGTTTGTGGTATTGGGGGAGTATATAGTACGCGTCGAGGAGGTGGGAGGGGACTAGCATATATACTACGTACGCGTCCGTGAACAAGTACACCTTACTCAGTGTCGGGACTTTCCGGTTTCCGAGGCACGTGCCACATCAAAGTTGTGAAAATCGACTATTCAAACATCACACAACACCTCTTTTCGACACATGCATGAAGGCGTTGGTTATCCTAGACACTCACATGTGCTGCTTCCATCTGTGGGCCCACAAGGCCATCGTCGATGCATGCATCACTTTGACCTACATCGGGAGAGGTTAATTAATTTCACCATCAAGGATGATTCTTTTTGGGTTGTATTACGGTAGGAGCATATAGTATGTGGCGAAGAGGGGAAGGGGACCACCATATGTAGTACGCTTCATGAACCTCGCTCTGTGTGGGGACTTTATGATTTTCGAGGCATGTGCCGTAGGCAGTGGTTGTCTTCGGGGACTAGCTACTTGCGTGATTATTGATGAGCTAGCCCATCTCCGGGGTCGCATGGACGGCCATCACTTTGACCAACAACAAGAGAGAGGTTGTACGACCAAGGTGGATTATTCTTGGTCTGTTTTATGATCCATCCTGGTGAGATGCCCTCTCCGGCCCACCAACTGAAAGTGTGTGTGTGTGGGGGGGGGACTGCTACTTCGCACTTTGCTAGGTGAACCTCCGTGGAGGGAGGGGGGACATGCACTCATATCTTAGGATTCCCCTCCTGCCGACACGAGGGGGGGGAAGCAATACCGTGCGCTTTGCGAGATAGGTGCCAAATCGAAGTTGCATTTGGTATTTGAACATCAAACCACCCTTTTCATACATATATTTGGTCCACATGCAAGTGTGTTTGTGTTCTGACCCTCTCCCGCGTCATTTTCGCCAAATTTATGAACATTAGACAAATCGGATGACGCAACAGACATGGTTCACTCACACTAACCGTGTGCCACGCCGGTGCCCCAGTCACGCACATCCGCATAGTACATTGGGATCGACGAGGCTTCCTCTCTCAAAAATATCTACCTGCCTGCAGGTTTTGCCTGTTTGATAACACACGGTTATTATGTTTCGATCGTGTGTGATGTTTCTTGTTCCCGCTCCCGCCTGCATCCCTCAAAAATATCTGCCTGCCTCGAGGGTTTTTCTGTTTCATAACACACGGTTGTTATTTTTGGACCGTGTGCGATGCACCATCATCCAAATTTTCAATAGCCCCAGCATTTCACTCCCACGTAGTAAAATTTTCAGTAGCCGCGTCATTTCCTCAAACACACCCCCACCCCCCTCCACACACACACACACCAAAACCTCCTCGTGCACGCGTGTGCGTGCACACACACACACACACACTCCCTCCCTCGCTCGAAACCCTAGCAAGGTCGCCGCCGCCATCGCCGCCGCAAGGCCTCCATTGTCAACATCTGCCGGTTTGCCCGTGCAGCTTACCCACCGATCTCTATACCCAGGCCGCCCTGAGTTTCTTAGATGACGCCTGCCAAACGCCCCCTTTCCCATAGATCCCCATCCCTACCCCCACTCCAGAGCATCGCAGCCTAAGCCCGGCTATGCTTCCTGAGGAGCTCGAGGAGCAACTGGCCCAAAAGAGGTGTATCGTGGTCTCTTCGCCCGATGTCGCCGAGGTGGCCGCCGAGGAAGCTGACGACCATTACTGGCCGCAGATACTCAATCAGCAGGCTAGAGTATGCGGGTATGTCGCGGACGCCGGCTACGACATCGAGGGCGTCGACAGCAACGGCCTGACGCAGGCTATGTCACAAGTTAAGTGGCCCACCCCAACCCCTCGGGTTCAACCGCCGTCGATCTCATCTATGGCCCCGCCGCTGATCTCCTCTGGCTCGCTGTCAAGAATTTGCCATCCTACATCGCCATCGAGCCCCTATTGTCATTTCTGAAGGACACGTTCTGCGACGCTGGCTTGGGATCCACAGCTTCCAAGTCATACCTCATCCACAACGACCACAAGGAGGGCACCCTCTCCGGCTCTTCCAAGGGGAAAGAGCCCATCTGCTCTTCCAAGGGGAAAGATCCTGTCTGCAACGTTGGGGAGGGCACCCTACAGCCATGCTCTTCCAAGGGGAAGGAGGCCATCTGTGACAACATGGAGCGCATCCAGGGTCCGTGCTCTTATCACGGGAACGAGCCCATCTATGACAAGTGAGGAAACCCATGATTTGTTTTGCCGTGCCTCTTCACAGGGGGAACCCATGATTTGTTTTGTCGAGCCCCTTTTGTAGTGTAGTGACAATATGTCTAGTTTTAATTGCTATATTTGTTTTTTTGCAGTATGCCTTGTTTATTTCAGTTGTTCACAATGTGATGCTCTATATGTGCAACTATTTACTATGCAGTACATTTCGTCAATCCAATTTTAAACATACCGATATGAATGCATATATTTGCTTGTTGTTAAGCCTGTTATAGCTAGCATATGCCTCTTTTAAAGTTTTTTGATTGTTAACATCATGCATAAAAGAGTTCAGAGAAAACTCAAATAATATTCATGGATAATCTGATAATAAACTCACAATTCATTGGATCCGAACAAACACACCGCAAAAAGTCATTACATCGAATAGATCTCCAAGAACAACAAGGAGAACATTGTATTGAAGATCGAAAGGGCAACAAGGTTGATGTAGAGCCCCTCTGTAATCAATTCGCCCTCCGGCAGAGTACCGGAGAAGGCCTCCAGGTGGGATCTCGTGGGAACAGAAACTTGCGGTGGCGGAAAACAGGTCCATAAGCCTTGGGGGCGCCTCCCAAACTTGTCACTCCCTCGTGGCTCTTCAGGTCTTCTCCTGAACCTTGTAGGGTCTCTTATGGTCCAGAAAAATCAATCCAAAGTTTTTTATCCGCTTGGACTCTATTTGATATCGATTTCCTAAAAATCCAAAAATAGGGAAAAACATCAACTGGCACTGGGCACTAGGTTAATAGGTTTGTCCCAAAAAATTATACACAATTGCATAATTGTATACAAGACATCCAAGATTGATACTATAATAGCATGGAACAATAAAAAATTATAGATACGTTGGAGATGTATCAACCCTCTGTAATCCACGACCGATTAGCTACACTACAGAGATATCCTCAGGAGTGCAATACAAGGTATCACTCTCGGTATACGATAGTAGCTCTACACAGTCGTACAACTAAAGGAGGGGGTGCCGGTGGTGTGTCGGTGTCTGCACGTCAATCACATTGAGCGAGCTATCGGTAACAAAGCCGGGCAATAAGGACAAGGGTGAGGGGTCACTGATGGATCATTAACCAACCTATACTAAGCATATAGGATATCACGTAAAGTAACAACAGCAGGTTGCAAAAGTAGGCTATGCATCAGAATAGGAGCTATCGAACAACGGTAGCAAAATCTAATGCAAGCATGAGAGAGAAATAATGGGTGATATAGGAATGATCAAGGGGGTTTTGCTTGCCTGGTTGCTCTGCAGATAGATAGGAACCCTCGAAGGTGAAGTAGTCGATTACCGGATCAATAGCGGTCTCAGGGTCTATCAAAAAGAAGTAACAGAGGGGGAAACAATAAATAACAGAGTAAACAATACAACACAGATGCAATGGCACAACAAGATGTGGGGGGTGATATGCTCTAATGCATCCCTAAGCATTTTAAAAGAAGGGGGGAAAATCCGGCGATATTTTCCCGGCTCCAGGTATTATTCGGTATAGTGATCCGATAGCAAACTCTCAATGTTCATCATGTTAGAGGCGTGTGATAGGTATGTGGATGACATATTCAGACGCGTTAAATTTTTCTAATAGTTTTTCATATATAAATTATTTTCATCCGAGTTATGTATTTTTTTATATGATTTTCCAAGGTTTTAACAATATTCTAGAACTATTTATATTTCAAAAATTTAATTAGTATATACTTTTGTCACTTAGTGCAGTGCTAGCTACAATCTATGACAGGTGGGGTCAGGGTCAAAGTGAATAGTCCAGTCAGCTGTTGACCGGCTGGCGGGATTGATGAGGGCATCAATACCATTGTTACACCCACAGCCCCTATTGCTACATATACTGGACCAATTACTAGAGCTCGCGCACGCCAATTAAATTTTCAGGTACTTTGGTTTCTTGGTAATGATTCTAATGTTCATGAGAATATGATGCTGCCTAAATTGGATACATTTGTTTTGCTTACAAATGAAGGGCCTGGCATGGATAAGAGGGATGAACACTGGAGCAAGACCAAGCATGGAGAGGATGGCATGCGCAAGGGGAACAAGAACAGAGTTACAAGTGATGATTTCAGGACTTTGAAGCCACCATAATGAGTGCATGAGGCCTTGGATGAAATATACAAGATGCCACTTCATAAATTTTGTCCAAAGGCTATTCTAGGTAATGCGTCACCTTATTATTGGGCCAGGCCCATGTAATTTCAGAATACATAAGTATAGGCTGTTTTTAGAGTCCGTATGTGTGGGGAAACAAGAGATAGGGTTGGTTTGGGACCCCTTCCCCAAGGGCCACGAAATTCCCCCCTCCTCCTCCATATATACAACCCTTAGGGCACCGTTTAGACTTTGGGTTTTGTTTAGATTAAAAGTTCGCCATAGCTGCAACTTCGCGTACTTCGTTTGTGTTCAACGACCAGACAAAGGCGTCATAGAACCCCACCTTGATCAATAAAGGTTTCCTCTTATATTCGCAATATCCAGATTGCAATCTTAGCTTCTTGCTTGTTCTTCGTTGGCCTGCAGGAAACAAACCTTCGTGGTCAGGTTGATCGTGCTCCGGCATGGTCAATAACCTCTCGGAGTTGGTTTAGCGATTGCTAAGGCGCGACGTCCTCGCACGTTCGTAGTCGGATCGTGAAAGTCGACTTCCTCCAAAACGATAACCACCATCTCATCGAAAGACGGGGGGACACCTTTGCCTCTATCAAATGGTATCAGATTTCCAGGTTGCTCGGTGAGATTTTACAGTTTTTCGTAGTTTAGATCGAGTCTGTTCTTCATACCTACAGTCCACGAAAAAGGCACAAAAAAATTTAGGGTTAGTTCATCATATCCAAACCAATCTGAGCCTTTGCATAATCTTTTTAGGGTTTTTGCTTTGTTGAATTTCCGGTTGCACCGTCGTGTCAAGTAGCTGGTCTTAGAGTCTAGTCTTTTAGTGTTTCGAGTTCTAGTCATAAGTTGTCACGCCGCCGCCGCACCATCATCATCGCCCCTGCCATCTACCACCACCGCTTATCCGCCACCACCGCACCATCATCATTGCCCCTGCCATGTACCACCACCGCTTATCTGCCACCGCTCTGAATCCGTATCCATATACCACCACCAATCCGTATCCATATACCACCACCGATCCGTATCCATATACCACCACCGCTACCATATACCACCACCGCTGCCATATCCTACCACCATATATCGACCACCAATCCGAGTTCTTTTCATATTAGGTTTGTTTTCGAGATCCATCCATTTTCCGTTTCGTGTTTCCTTGCCTGAGTAGGTATCGAAAAAAAAGTCTGGAGACCCCCGGGCAGTTTTTAGGCCAAAATTTCGGCGACCAAAAATATTTTTTCCCTATCCTATTTTTAGGCTTTTCTGAGTCTTTTGAGCCACGTGCCATCATAGTGATTTTTATCACACTTTTTCGTTGTCGCTGCCCTAATTTCCAAAAAAATAGTCAAAAAAATTTCGTGCCCATCCTGTCATTTTGACCTGGGAAGAGTTTTGAGACACTCGCCATTATAGTGATTTTTCGCAGAAAAAATAGAGGAGCGCAAAAAAAAGAGCGCCAAAAAAATAGAGCGATTTTGTTTCCAGAGTGTGCTTTTCCCTTGTTTAGGTGCAGCGCCGTGATTTTATTCGTGTTCTAGGCTCGCGTCTCTAGTATGGTCTAGCCTAGGACCAGCACAGTACCGTCGTTGAGCGTTTATTCAACTTTGCATCTCTGAATTGATTATTCCTGACCCTTTTTGCTACCATATTATAAGCCTTCCCAGCTCCACATACATCTACGTCGTGCGTTTGACTCTCCCTGGTAATCGCTTTATCCAAGCTTTGAGAGTTTTGACTACAACGGTTGCCGATCACCACCTGCTGCTTGGTAAGAACTGGTAAGAATTTGAGATTTGCTTGACGGATTTGTGACACCCCACCACCACCATTTTCTAGTAGTCTATAGGATCATATTCTTGTGTGTTTCTATTGCAGCTAACCATGGCAGGATCACAAGTCGATGAGACTGACTGGGAGAACATGACGAATAAGGAGTTGCATGATAAATTTCAGAAATGATGACTGAACAGGTGCAAGATGTGCTGAACAATTTTGAAGAGGCCATGGATAAGATAACTGGCTTTGAGAAGACGTTCAAAAAAAAGCTCGATAAAAAAATTAATGAAGTGCTTGCACGTCTTGCACAACCACCACCGGCTGCACCTGCCGCACCTCTACCACAACAACAACAACAATGACTACCTCCACGTCGCGAAACAACCCTCTGCCGAGCGAGCCGTGTCCCTCTTGAGCCTGGCCAAACTGTTGGTGCTGCTGTTGATACTTCTGTGGCTCCTACTGCTGATGAGGAGGAGGATGATTATGCGGGAGATTACGAGGTTGAAGTTGATCAAAATCAGAACTACGTGCAACCACCAGCACCCGGTCGTCCACATGCAAATACTCACAATGGTAGGGCTGCATTACCAGCTCAGGTACGAGATCATGACCATCTTCCTAAACTGAAATTGAATATTCCACCATTTGAGGGTAGATATGTTCCCGATATATATCTTACTTGGGAGTTAGAGACCGAACAACATTTTACATGTTTAGAATATCCTGAGGAGAGACGTGTTGCTGCTGCACTTTGTGCTTTCACTAGTTTTGCTTGTGTGTGGTGGTCTAAACATCGTAGATTATGTCCGAATAATATTCCAACTACTTGGGCTGCTTTGAAAACTGCTATGCATACTCGTTGGGTTCCACCATATTATCAACGTGAATTACTTCAAAAATTGCAGCGTTTAAGACAAGGAAAAAATTCTGTAGAGGAATATTATCAGGAATTACAAACTGGCATGATTAGATGTGGTATTGTTGAGGATAATGAAGCTATGCTTGCACGTTCTATGGGTGGATTAAATAGAGAGATTCATACCATTCTAGAGTATAAGGAGTATAATAATATCACTCGTTTATTCCATCTTGCTTGTAAAGCTGAACGTGAAGTGCAGGATCGACATGCATTGGCACGAACTAACTTTTCTGCAGGTCGACCTTCTTCATGGACACCGCGTGCATCCACTACTTCCACACATTCTACTGCATCGGCACCGCCATCAGCTGCCACCTCCAGTCGTGATACAAGAAAGCAGGCACAACCACCACTATCTACCAAGAGCACACCTGTCGGGCCTGTACAGAGCTCTTCTTTTTCCATGGCATCAACAGGGCACACAAGCGATATTCTTTGTCGTCGCTGTAAGGGAAGAGGTCATTATGCGAGAGAATGCAAATCTCAGTGTGTGATGATTGCTACTGAGGATGGTGCGTATGAGTCCGCTAGTGACTATGATGAGGAGACTTTGGCTCTTATTACACGTGAAGAACACAGTGGAGATGATTCTGAACATGAGACACAATACATGGCTCCTGAAGATGCTGACAGGTATGAATGTTTAGTTGCTCAACGTGTTTTGAGTGTGCAGGTTACACAAGCTGAGCAAAATCAGAGGCATAATTTGTTCCATACAAAGGGAGTTGTGAAGGAACGTTCTGTTCGCGTCATCATAGATGGAGGGAGCTGCAACAACTTGGCTAGCATGGAGATGGTGGAGAAGCTATCTCTCACCACAAGACCACATCCACATCCTTATTACATCCAATGGTTCAACAACAGCGGCAAGGTTAAGGTAACACGTACTGTTCATGTGCATTTTAGTATCTCTACATATGCTGATTATGTTGATTGTGATGTGGTACCTATGCAAGCATGTTCCTTATTACTTGGTAGACCATGGCAATTTGATAAAAATTCTGTACACCATGGTAGAAACAATCAGTATACTCTTGTTCATAAGGATAAAAATATTACTTTGCTTCCTATGACTCCTGATTCCATTTTGAAAGATGATATTAATAGAGCTAATAAAGCAAAACAGGAGAAAAATAAGAGTGAAAATCAGATTGTGGCAAAAGAATTTGAGCAACAAATGAAGCCTAATAATAAACCATCTAGTGTTGCTTCTGAAATTAAATTGAAAAGTGCATGTTTACTTGCCACCAAATCTGATATTGATGAGCTAGATTTTAGCAAATCTGTTTGCTATGATTTTGTGTGCAAAGAGGCATTATTTTCATTCGAGGACGTGCCTGTAACGCCCACGATGCGGCTATATATCCCGCGTGTCGAGGCACGACTTAGAGGCATAACCGCATAGTGGTTTTGTCGCAAGAAGGGTCATCTTCACACAATCCCATGTAATGAACAAGAATGGGATAAAGAGTTGGCTTACAATCGCCACTTCACACAATACATAAATATTATTCATACATCATCCAAAATACAATCATAAAGACCGACTACGGTCAAAATCCAGATGAAAATAAGACAACCCCAAATGCTAGACCCCCGATCGTCCCAACTGGGCTCCACTACTGATCATCAGGAAACGACACATAGTAACGACCACGTTCCTCGTCGAACTCCCACTTGAGATCGACGCCATCATCTGCACTAGCATCGTCGGCACCTGCAACTGTTTTGGTAGAATCTGTGAGTCACGGGGACTCAGCAGTCTCACACCCGCGAGATCAAGACTATTTAAGCTTAAAGGGGGGAATGGTGCAAAGAGGTGGAGCTGCAGCGGCAAAAGCATATATGGTGGCTAACTTGCGCAAATGAGAGCGAGAAGAGAAGCGACGGAACGGACGTCATCTAGCAATGACCAAGAAGTGGTCCTGAACACCTACTTACGTCATACATAACTCAGACCGTGTTCACTTCCCGGACTCTGCCGAGAAGAGACCATCACGGCTACACACGCACTTGGTGTATTTTATTTGGATCAAGTGACAAGTTATCTACAACCGGACATTAACAAATTCCCATCTGCCTCATAACTGCGGGCACGGCTTTCAAAAGATAATACCCTGCAGGGGTGTCCCAACTTAGCCCATCATAAGCTCTCACGGTCAACGAAGGATAAACCTTCTCCCGGAAAGACCCGATCAGTCTCGGAATCCCGGTTTACAAGACATCTCGACAAAGGTAAAACAAGACCAGCAAAGCCGCCCGAATGTGCCGACAAATCCCGATAGGAGCTGCACATATCTCGTTCTCAGGGCACACCGGATAAGTCAAGCTACGAGTAAAACCAGACCTCGAGTTTCCCCGAGGTGGCCCCGCAGGCTGCTCGGTTCGGACCAACACTCGAAGGAGCACTGGCCCGGGGGGGTTAAAATAAGATGACCCTCAGGCTCGCGAAAACCCGGGGGAAAAGGCTTAGGCGGCAAATAGTAAAACCAAAGTTGGGCCTTGCTGGAGGAGTTTTATTCAAGGCGAACTGTCAAGGGGGTCCCATAAATCACCCGACCGTGTAAGGAACGCAAACTCAAGGAACATAATCCCGGTATAACAGTAACTAGGGCGGCAAGAGTGGAACAAAACACCAGGCATAAGGCCGAGCCTTCTACCCTTTACCAAAATATATAGATGCATTAATTAAATAAGAGATATTGTGATATCCCAACATATCCATGTTCCGACATGGAACAAACTTCAACTTCACCTGCAACTAGCAACGCTATAAGAGGGGCTGAGCAAAAGCGGTAACATAGCCAAACAACGGTTTGCTAGGAAAGGATGGTTACGGCTGACATGGCTAAAATGGGATACATGATATAGCAAGTGATAGGTAGCGGAGCATGGCAATAGAGCGAACAACTAGCATAGCAAAGATAGAAGTGATTTCGAGGGGTGGTCATCTTGCCTGCAAGGTTCTCAGAGTTGTCGAAAGCTTGATCCTCGTAAGCGTACTCGACAGGTTCCTCGTTCATGAACTCGTCTCCCGTCTCTACCCAAGACAAGAACACAAACAAACGGAACCACAATCAACAACGAGAAATACGCAAGCAACATGATGCAAAACTTGTATGATATGCGAGATATGATATGCGATGCATATGCGTGCTCTGGAAGGAAAAAGATGAACATGGCAGTAACTTGGCAAATCAATCATGCCACTGGAAAGATGAGATGATTTCGGTCGAAATTGATATAAAGATCACCGGAATCGGATGCACGGTTTGCAAATGGCAAGCAAAACAAGAATGACACTAATCTGCGATAAACAGCAAGATAGCACTTAAAATGCAACAAACAACAATGCTACAGCACCCCAACGTAGCGACAAAGCACATGGCAGTAATGTACAGGATATGCTTGACAAAAGATGAACACTGAGCTACGGCTAGTTCACAACATATCAAGCTCAAACAAGCATGGCAAAAGTGCAAAAGATTACAGGTTCACAGACTTAGTGAAAAACTGGACATGGCAGAAATCAGCATCAGGTAGCAATGTTCAGAGCATGAAATCAACATGCTACAGGAACTTAAGATAGCAAAACAAGGCATGGCAGTGTTCTAGTAAATGCACATGACAAAAGTCCCTTACTGACCATAAGCCAATAGGAACAGAAGATATGATGGCAAGCATGTAAACATAGCAAGTTTCGTTAACAGGTTTCAGACTTAGCGGAAAACAGAGCATGGCAGAAATATTAATATGTAGGCCTCTTTGTGAGCTTGATGCACTCAGTACAGAGCAATGCATGACAAACCAAGCATACCTACAGCAAGATGGCATGTTTATGAAGCTATCCATGGCAAGAACAATTACATAGCATGTATGCATCAACTACAATAAGCTTGGCAAAAAGGCATGTCATGTTAAGAATCTGCCAGAAATATTTTATAGCAAAAGTAGAGCAAGATAGAGTCATGCTATGGCACTCCATAATTGCAAACAATTGCAGGAATGGATCAATTACAACTATAGCTACAAAACATCCTTACTGAACATCTCCAAAATATGCATGGATCTCTCTGTAACATCAAGTGTACATATCAACAAAATTACAGCAGACGAGGACTTAGAGAAATCACTAAGTCCCTGAAAACAGAAATATTACGGGGCCTACTTTGCATGCTTGTGCTAGTCACCACAGAGATCACAAAAATATATGTACTATACCACTGGAAAGATGGCATGGCATAATTCAAAACATATGTAGAGCTCATGCTCAAAAGATGCACAGAATAAATGATACAAAAATGACAAATCTCCAAGTTCTGCTAAGAACCAGAGAATAACAGCAGCTAGCCCTCTTCTAACGAAGATTTGGGCATAAAGATGACCTCTAATGAACTTGGTGCAATTGAACAAAATGAAGAGCATCACGAGCCGAACAATTTGACATATTATACACGCGAATCGGTGCTACATGCGAGAAGTTATCGCATCGGGAACATAGGCACTTGCTGATGAAATGTGAGACTTGGAAAAAAAACGGGCGAGAAGTCAACGGGAACAGTACCGAGATCCAGATCGAGCAACTGCTACAGGAGCTCGCCGGCTCGGTCGATGGCGACGGCGAGGCAGGGGCCGGCGGGGCCCGGCGCGGCGAGGGGGGGCCGGAGGCCGGAGGAGGGGCGCCGGCCGGAGGCGGGACCGGGCCGGTGGCGGCGGCGGGCGCGCGCTGCGCGGGCGGCGGCGATGCGGGCCGGCGGGCCCGCGGCGGGCTCGCGGGCCGGCGCGGTGGAGAGGCCCCGGCGGCGACACGTGGCGGCGGCGGGGCGGTTGGACGTGTCCGGCTCCGCCCGGACGTGTCCGGCGGCGGAGTGGGACGAGGGCTAGGGTTAGACTGCGGTTGTATTTCGGGATGCCCACATATTTATAGGTAGAGGGAGCTAGGAGGCTCCAAATGAGGTGCGGTTTTCCCCCACACGATCGTGATCGAACGACCTAGAGCATGGAAGAGAGTTTGGTGGGTTTTGGGCTGGTTTTGGAGGGGGTTTTTGCTGGACACTCAAATGGACTTTGCGGATGCCGGGTTAACCGTTGGAGTACCAAACGACCTCCGAATGGAACGAAACTTGACCGGTAGTCTCCGGGTGGTATATTAAGGCCACTTGGCAAGCCTCGGTCCATTCTGAGAAAGTTTGACACACGCACACGAAAGAAAACTAGAGGGGTGCACCGGAGGAGATAGGAGCGCCGGATTGCAAAACGGACAACGGGGAAAATGCTCGGATGCATGCGACGAACACGTATGCGAATGCAATGCACATGATGACATGATATGAAAATGCATGACATGACAAAATACAAAACGAAAGACAAAACCCGACAACGGAGGGAAAAACATATCACATAGCCGAAAATGGCAAGAGTCGGAGTTACAAATATGGCAAGTTACACGCGGGGTGTTACAACACTCCACCACTACGAGAGGATCTCGTCCCGAGATCTAGGACTGAAAGAACTCCGGATATTCAGAACGGAGATGGTCCTCACGTTCCCAGGTGGCTTCCCGGTCGGAATGGTGCGACCACTTCACTTTTAGGAATTTGATTGACTTGTTGCGAGTCTTGCGCTCAGTTTCTTCAAGAATAGCAACGGGGTGCTCATGATAAGACAAATCTTCTTGGAGGTCAATCTCTTCGAAGTCGATAGTGCGCTCAGGCGTCTTGAAGCACTTGCGGAGTTGTGACACGTGGAACACATCGTGCACATTCGCGAAGTTGGAAGGAAGCTCAAGTTGATAGGCGAGGTCACCTCTTTTGCCAATGATCTTGAAAGGACCCACGTATCTAGGGGCAAGCTTCCCTTTGATACCGAAGCGATGAGTGCCTTTCATTGGAGAGACACGGAGGTAGACATGGTCTCCGATCTCGAAAGCCAAATCACGATGCTTACTATCATAGTAGCTCTTCTGGCGCGATTGCGCGGCTTTGAGATTATCACGGATGACTTTACACATTTCTTCAGCTTCAGTGATTAAGTCATTGCCAAGAAGTTGGCGTTCACCAGTCTCTGACCAATTGAGAGGAGTACGACACTTTCTGCCATAGAGAATCTCGAATGGGGCCTTGCCCGAACTCGCTTGGAAGCTGTTGTTGTAGGAGAATTCAGCATATGGAAGACAATCTTCCCATTTCATGCCAAAGGAAATGACACAAGCCCTGAGCATATCTTCAAGAATTTGATTGACTCGCTCGACTTGGCCACTAGTTTGAGGATGGAAAGCTGTGCTGAAGCGAATGTTTGTGCCCATGGCCTTCTGGAAGGAGTCCCAGAACTTAGAGGTGAAGATGCTTCCACGATCTGAAGAAATCAATTGTGGAATGCCGTGCAAAGAGACAATTCTGGAGGTGTAGAGCTCTGCTAGCTGAGCTGCTGTGATGGATTCTTTGATTGGAAGGAAATGAGCCACTTTAGAAAGCTTGTCAATGACAACGAAGATAGCATCATTTCCGCGCTTGGACTTTGGAAATCCAGTCACGAAGTCCATTTCGATATGATCAAACTTCCATTCTGGGATAGCAAGAGGTTGGAGGAGACCAGCTGGTCGTTGGTGTTCTGCTTTCACCCTTCGGCAGACATCACATTCATTCACGAATTGAGCAATTTCTCGCTTCATTCGAGTCCACCAATACGACTGCTTGAGGTCATGATACATCTTCGTACTTCTAGGATGAATGGACAGGAGAGAATTGTGCCCTTCGTTCATTATGACTTTCCTTAGCTCACCTTTAGGAACCACAATCCGGTCCTCGAAGAACAAAGTGTCTCTGTCATCAATGCGATAGCACTTGTATTTGGAAAGACCCTTGTCGATACCACGTTTCACCTTCTTCACCATGGCATCAAGGAGTTGTGCCTCACGAATTTGATCTTCCAAAGTAGGAGATACTATGAGGTTGGCAAGAAAGCCTTGAGGAACAACTTGGAGATTCAGCTTGCGGAAAGCTTCACAAAGATCCGGTTGGAAAGGCTTGAGAATTAAGCTGTTGCAATAAGCCTTCCTGCTTAAAGCATCTGCAATGACATTTGCTTTGCCTGGAGTATATTCGATACTCGGATTGTACTCTTGAATCATTTCGACCCATCGAGTCTGCCTGAGGTTGAGGTTGGGCTGAGTGAAGATATACTTGAGACTCTTGTGATTAGTGAAAATGCCCACTTGTCTTCCCAACAAGAGATGTCTCCACGTAATCAATGCATGGACAACTGCCGCCAACTCAAGATCGTGAGGGGGTAGTTCTTCTCGTTGGGCTTCAACTGCCGAGAGGTATAGGCCACAACTTTCTTCTCTTGCATTAACACAGCACCGAGACCTTGGAGAGAAGCATCACAGAAAACTTCATACGGCTTGGATTCATCAGGAGGAGACAAGACATGAGCTGTGACTAGTTTCTCTTTGAGAGTGTTGAAAGCAACGTCACACTCAGGAGACCAGACATACTTGACATGCTTCTGTAGGAAGTGGGAAAGAGGCTTTGCAATCTTGGAGAAATTCTCAACGAATCTTCGGCAATAGCTTGCAAGACCCAGAAAACTGCGGAGCTGCTTGACATTTTGAGGAGGTTCCCAATCCAGAACTGCGGACACCTTCTCGGGGTTAACAGCGATGCCTTTGGCAGAGATGATGTGACCAAGGAAAAGAACTTCATCAAGCCAAAACTCACATTTGGAGAACTTCGCATAGAATTGATACTCTCTGAGCTTGTCGAGCACCAATCGCAAATGTTTGGCATGATCCAGCTTATTCTTGGAGAAGACCAAGATATCATCGAGATACACCAGAACAAATTCATTGGTATAGGGGTTGAAGATGAAATTCATCATCCGAGAGAACACAGGAGGAGCATTGACAAGACCGAAAGACACGACAGTATATACATAAGAACCAAAGCTTGTTCTGAATGCTGTCTTGGGAATATCTTCTTCACGAATGCGAATCTGATGATAACCCATACGGAGGTCAAGTTTCGAGAATACTTTAGCGCCCTTGAGTTGCTCAAATAGCTCATTGATGTTGGGAAGTGGATACTTGTTCTTGATTATCTTCTTGTTCAATGGACGGTAGTCGACACAAAGTCGGTCCGTGCCATCCTTCTTCTTGACAAAAAGAACACCACAACCCCATGGAGAAGAACTCGGTCTGATCAAACCCATACGTTCTTGTTCATCGAGCTGCTTCTTCAATTCCTTCAGCTCGTTAGGTCCAAGCTTGTATGGACGCTTGCAAACGGGTTCAGTACCAGGCTCTAGTTCGATAACGAACTCAACTGGCCGATGAGGAGGCATACCCGGAAGCTCTTCTGGAAAGACATCTTGATACTCCCAAACGACTGGAATTTGAGAGATGGCATTCAATTCGCCCTTCTCATTGAGAGAGAAAAACCGAATGGTTTCATCACGAGCAGCAAAAATAATCACATCCTCAGATGAGTGTGTCAATTGAATTTCCCTGGCAGCACAATCAAGTTGAGCCTTGTGCTCAGAAAGCCAGTCCATCCCGAGAATAAGATCAATATCCGAGTCACCAAGAACAACTGGAGAAGACTGAAATCTATAGTCGCCCATCTTGATGGAGACATCCGGGACACAATTATTAGAAGTCATTTGCTTGCCCGGAGACACAATCTTCAATGGGATAGGGATCTTTTCCGTCACAAATTCATGCTTGGCAACAAAAGGTCTTGAAATGAAAGAAAGAGATGCACCAGTATCAAAAAGAACTTTTGCGGAAATATCGTTAACAGGAAGATTACCCATTATCACATCAGTAGATTCCTCCGATTGAGCTGCATTCATCATGTTCACCTTTGCAGACTTTGGATTATGCTTGACCACTGCATTGCTGGAAGATCTGACAGGAGGAGGAGGAGGAAGACGCCTCTGGTTGAAGCACTTGTTAGCATAGTGTCCTTTCTGCTGACATTTGTTGCAAGTCACCTCTGAGAGTGGACGGTGATAAGGAGCATTGGACTTTGGAGCTTGATTCTGAGACTTGTTCTGATAGCCAGAGTTGGAAGAGTTTGAAGAACCATGGCCACCTTTGTTCTTCTACTGGTAAGGCTGATGAAACGGAGGAGGAGGAGGCAACCAGAACTTCTGTTGCTTAGCTGTCACAAGTGAGGAAGAAGAAGACTGAGCTGCATCTCTGACTCTCTTCTTAGAAGCCTCACACTTGAGCTGAGCAGCCTCTTGCTTCAGTGCCATATTGTAGAATTGATCAAACTGAGTAGGCTCAACAAGAACGAGGGCTAACTGCAGATCCTCTTTAAGGCCACCTCTGAAGTGATAGATCATGCTCTTCTCATCAGGAACGTCTTGTTTAGCGAAGCGAGCAAGTTTCTGAAACTGAATGTTGTATTGATACACAGACATGTTTCCTTGCTTGAGATTGCGGAACTCCTCACGCTTGCTCTCGACAACACTTTGTGGAATGTGGTGCGCTTTGAAGTCCTGACAGAAGTCAGTCCAAGTGATCACACGACCTCCTCTGGAATCTTTGTATTATTGAAACCAATCAGCAGCTTGGTCCTTGAGCTGGAAAGAAGCGAACTTGACAAAGTCCTCAGGCCTGACATTGCTACATTCAAAATGCTTGTTGATGTCCACGAGCCAATCATCGGCATCTGTGGCCTCGGCACAGTAGCTGAAAGACTTGGACTGATTTGCGAGAAACTGGTTGAGAGTGGCAAAGTGAAACTGATTGTTGCCTTGACCTTGATTGCCTTGATTGCCTTGCCCTTGAGTACGTTCTTGCAAGAGTTGCAGAATCATCTGAGCATTGGCGTTGGTGGCTGCCATGATTGCCTACCATGCCTCCGGAGGTGGAGGTGGTGGCGGAGGGTTCGCTTGACTCCCTTCATTGCGATCCGGATTCTGACGCGTTGGCGGAGCCATCCTGAAGAGGGTGACATCCGTTAGCATCTTGATAGACAAATAGATAAGTAGAATCAACGGATAGAAATAGCAACATATAGTCTTCACAATAAACATTCGAACGAAGATGAACGAATGAATTCCGTAGTAAATCATCACACTTCCATAAGTTGAGAAGCCACTTGAAAAAGATATGGAATGGAGAAATGAATTCGAAGCAACTCGAATACCACAATACAAAATAAAACAAAGTATTGGCTTGCAGAATAAGCCGGAACAAACATATGATAGATATTTCGTCTGAAGTTTTCGTGGTGGGGCCCACACGGGCTCAATCGTACAACACCATCATGTACAAGGCTGTGCACATGACATACGAAGCGTCCCCGAGTCGGCAAAGCCATGGACTCTTTAAGACACAACGAGACCACTGTAAAATCAACCGTGGAAAGGCGGACCACTAGACGTCGAACCCCAATCTCATATCATGCGTCTGTCGGAAAGATATCCTAAGGCTACTAGAATTCCCACTTATAAACTCCCGAAACTTTCTGGTTATGCAATCTGGTGTAGGGGATACAGGGGACACAAATTACATCACCCAAACTAACAATCCCTAGATCCAGCTGTATCCACCCGTCAACACATAACCAAGAAACCTTCGAAAATCGTTTACCTCAACCTTCGAAAAAAACATCCGTTATACAAGTTATGGCAATACTCCCGAACTCCCGCCCCAGTACTGGGTGGCGTCGAGGTGATCTCACCAACAACTGCATAAAAGAGATTTCGATGTCGGCGAAACTCAGGTATTCCAGAACTGCAACGATAAAATTGTGACGACAACACCTCGGAGCTCAACTCCCCGGGACACTGCCACAACCCCTAAATGTCAGGAGGCACCAAGAACAATGTTCTCGTCACAAATCCATCGGAACGATTCCAAGATACCCGCGTGATCCTAAAATTTTTTTTTAGTGAAATTTGAGGAGAGAATAGTCAAAACTTCTACGTCAGGAGACCTCACCAGAGCGACGAAGGGACTGAGGAGTAAAAAGAATCCTACTCTCCGATATATATAATCCTAAGACTCAAAACATTTTTGTTCTAGACTCAACAACGCCAGCGATTCGATCAAGCAGGGGGCTCCTAAGTCGGGGATGGCTCTGATACCAACTTGTAACGCCCACGATGCGGCTATATCTCCCACGTGTCGAGGCACGACTTAGAGGCATAACCGCATAGTGGTTTTGTCGCAAGAAGGGTCATCTTCACACAATCCATGTAATGAACAAGAATGGGATAAAGAGTTGGCTTACAATTACCACTTCACACAATACATAAATATTATTCATACATCATCCAAAATACAATCATAAAGACTGAGTACGGTCAAAATCCAGATGAAAATAAGACAACCCCAAATGCTAGAGCCCCGATCGTCCCAACTGGGCTCCACTACTGATCATCAGGAAACGACACATAGTAATGACCACGTTCCTCGTCGAACTCCCACTTGAGATCGACGCCATCATCTGCACTGGCATCGTCGGCACCTGCAACTGTTTTGGTAGAATCTGTGAGTCACGGGGACTCAGCAGTCTCACACCCGCGAGATCAAGACTATTTAAGCTTAAAGGGGGGAATGGTGCAAAGAGGTGGAGCTGCAGCGGCAAAAGCATATATGGTGGCTAACTTGCGCAAATGAGAGCGAGAAGAGAAGCGACGGAACAGACGTCATCTAGCAATGACCAAGAAGTGGTCCTGAACACCTACTTACGTCATACATAACTCAGACCGTGTTCACTTCCCGGACTCTGCCGAGAAGAGACCATCACGGCTACACACGCACTTGGTGTATTTTATTTGGATCAAGTGACAAGTTATCTACAACCGGACATTAACAAATTCCCATCTGCCTCATAACCGCGGGCACGGCTTTCGAAAGATAATACCCTGCAGGGGTGTCCCAACTTAGCCCATCATAAGCTCTCACGGTCAACGAAGGATAAACCTTCTCCTGGAAAGACCCGATCAGTCTCGGAATCCCGGTTTACAAGACATCTCGACAAAGGTAAAACAAGACCAGCAAAGCCGCCCGAATGTGCCGACAAATCCCGATAGGAGCTGCACATATCTCGTTCTCAGGGCACACCGGATAAGTCAAGCTACGAGTAAAACCAGACCTCGAGTTTCCCCGAGGTGGCCCCGCAGGCTACTCGGTTCGGACCAACACTCGAAGGAGCACTAGCCGGGGGGGATTAAAATAAGATGACCCTCGGGCTCGCGAAAACCCGGGGGAAAAGGCTTAGGCGGCAAATAGTAAAACCAAAGTTGGGCCTTGCTGGAGGAGTTTTATTCAAGGCGAACTGTCAAGGGGGTCCCATAAATCACCCGACCGCGTAAGGAACGCAAACTCAAGGAACATAATCCCGGTATAACAGTAACTAGGGCGGCAAGAGTGGAACAAAACACCAGGCATAAGGCCGAGCCTTCCACCCTTTACCAAAATATATAGATGCATTAATTAAATAAGAGACATTGTGATATCCCAACATATCCATGTTCCGACATGGAACAAACTTCAACTTCACCTGCAACTAGCAACGCTATAAGAGGGGCCGAGCAAAAGCGGTAACATAGCCAAACAACGGTTTGCTAAGAAAGAATGGTTAGGGCTGACATGGCTAAAATGGGAGACATGATATAGCAAGTGATAGGTAGCGGAGCATGGCAATAGAGCGAACAACTAGCATAGCAAAGATAGAAGTGATTTCGAGGGGTGGTCATCTTGCCTGCAAGGTTCTCAGAGTTGTCGAAAGCTTGATCCTCGTAAGCGTACTCGACAGGTTCCTCGTTCACGAACTCGTCTCCCGGCTCTACCCAAGACAAGAACACAAATAAACGGAACCACAATCAACAACGAGAAATGCGCAAGCAACATGATGCAAAACATGTATGATATGCGAGATATGATATGCGATGCATATGCGTGCTCCGGAAGGAAAAAGATGAACATGGCAGTAACTTGGCAAACCAAGCATGCCACTGGAAAGATGAGATGATTTCGGTCGAAATCAATAAAAAGATCACCGGAATCGGATGCACGGTTTGCAAATGGCAAGCAAAACAAGAATGACACTAATCTGCGATAAACAGCAAGATAGCACTTAAAATGCAACAAACAACAATGCTACAGCACCCCAACGTAGCGACAAAGCACATGGCAGTAATGTACAGGATATGCTTGACAAAAGATGAACACTGAGCTACGGCTAGTTCACAACATATCAAGCTCAAACAAGCATGGCAAAAGTGCAAAAGATTACAGGTTCACAGACTTAGTGAAAAACTGGACATGGCAGAAATCAGCATCAGGTAGCAATGTTCAGAGCATGAAATCAACATGCTACAGGAACTTAAGATAGCAAAACAAGGCATGGCAGTGTTCTAGTAAATGCACATGACAAAAGTCCCTTACTGACCATAAGCCAATAGGAACAGAAGATATGATGGCAAGCATGTAAACATAGCAAGTTTCGTTAACAGGTTTCAGACTTAGCGGAAAACAGAGCATGGCAGAAATATTAATATGTAGGCCTCTTTGTGAGCTTGATGCACTCAGTACAGAGCAATGCATGACAAACCAAGCATACCTACAACAAGATGGCATGTTTATGAAGCTATCCATGGCAAGAACAATAACATAGCATGTATGTATCAACTACAATAAGCTTGGGAAAAAGGCATGTCATGTTAAGAATCTCCCAGAAATATTTTATAGCAAAAGCAGAGCAAGATTGAGTCATGCTATGGCACTCCATAATTGAAAACAATTGCAGGAATGGATTAACTACAACTATAGCTACAAAACATCCTTACTGGACATCTCCAAAATATGCATGGATCTATCTGTAACATCAAGTTTACATGGCAACAAAATTACAGCAGACGAGGACTTGGTAAGTCCCTGAAAACAGAAATATCACGGGGCCTACTTTGCATGCTTGTGCTAGTCACCACAGAGATCACACAAATACATGGACAATACCAATGGAAAGATGGCATGGCATAATTCAAAACACATATAGAGCTCATGCTCAAAAGATGCACAGAATAAATGATACAAAAATGACAAATCTCCAAGTTCTGCTAAGAACCAGAGAATAACAGAAACTAGCCCTCTTCCAACGAAGATTTGGGCATCAAGATGACCTCTAATGAACTTGGTGCGATTGAACAAAATGAAGAGCTTCACGAGGCGAACAATTTGACATATTATACGTGCGAATCGAAGCTACATGCAAGAAGTTATCGCATCGGGAACATAGGCACTTGCTGATGAAATCTGAGACAAAAAACGGGCGAGAAGTCAACGGGAACAGTACCAAGATCCAGATCGAGCAACTGCTACAGGAGCTCGCCGGCTCGGTCGATGGCGACGGCGAGGCAGGGGCCGGCGGGGCCCTGCGTGGCGGGGGGGGGGGGGGGGGCGGAGGCCGGAGGAGGGGCGCCGGCCGGAGGCGGGACCGGTCGCCGGCGGGCGGGGCACGGCGGGGCCGGGCCGGTGGCGGCGGCGGCGGCCGGCGCAGGAGCCGAGGCGGCGGCGATGCGGGCCGGCGGGCCCGCGGCGGGCTCGCGGGCCGGCGCGGTGGAGAGGCCCCGGTGGCGACACGTGGCGGCGGCGGGGCGGTTGGACGTGTCCGGCTCCGCCCGGACGTGTCCGGCGGCGGAGTGGGACGAGGGCTAGGGTTAGACTGCGGTTGTATTTCGGGATGCCCACATATTTATAGGTAGAGGGAGCTAGGAGGCTCCAAATGAGGTGCGGTTTTCGCCCACACGATCGTGATCGAACAACCTAGAGCATGGAAGAGAGTTTGGTGGGTTTTGGGCTGGTTTTGGAGGGGTTTTTTGCTGGACACTCAAATGGACTTTGCGGATGCCCGGTTAACCGTTGGAGTACCAAACGACCTCCGAATGGAACGAAACTTGACCGGTAGTCTCCGGGTGGTATATTAAGGCCACTTGACAAGCCTCGGTCCATTCCGAGAAAGTTTGACACACGCACATGAAAGAAAACTAGAGGGGTGCACCGGAGGAGATAGGAGCGCCGGATTGCAAAACGGACAACGGGGAAAATGCTCGGATGCATGAGACGAACACGTATGCGAATGCAATGCACATGATGACATGATATGAAAATGCATGACATGACAAAATACAAAACGAAAGACAAAACCCGACAACGGAGGGAAAAACATATCACATAGCCGAAAATGGCAAGAGTCAGAGTTACAAATATGGCAAGTTACATGCGGGGTGTTACAGTGCCTTCCTCTTTGCCCCCTGCCATCACTAACACTTTGCAGGAGGTCACTGACGTCTTCCCACAAGACGTGCCACCGGGATTACCACCTATTCGAGGGATTGAGCATCAAATTGACTTTATTCCTGGTGCATCGCTACCCAACCGTGTACCATACCGTACCAATCCAGAGGAGACGAAGGAGATTATGTGTCAAGTACAGGAGCTGCTCGACAAAGGTTATATACGCGAATCTCTTAGTCCTTGTGCTGTTCCTATTATACTAGTGCCTAAAAAGGATGGTACGTCGCGTATGTGTGTTGATTGTAGAGGCATTAATAATATTACTATTCGTTATCGTCATCCTATTCCTAGGCTAGATGATATGCTTGATGAATTGAGTGGCTCTACAAATTTTCCAAAGTTGATTTGCGTAGTGGATACCATCAAATTCGTATGAAATTGGGAGATGAATGGAAAACAACATTTAAAACTAAGTTTGGTTTATATGAGTGGTTAGTCATGCCTTTTGGGTTAACTAATGCACCTAGTACTTTCATGAGACTAATGAACGAAGTTTTACGTGCTTTCATTGGACGATTTGTGGTAGTCTATTTTGATGATATACTGATTTATAGAAAATCTTTGGAAGAACATTTGGAACATTTACGTGCTGTTTTTATTGCTCTACGTGATGCACTTTTGTTTGGTAACCTTGGGAAGTGCACCTTTTGCACCGACTGAGTATCTTTTTTGGCTATGTTGTTACTCCACAGGGAATTGCAGTAGATAAAGCCAAGATTGAAGCTATTGAGAGTTGGCCGCAGCCCAAAACGGTCACACAAGTGAGGAGTTTTCTTGGACTCGCTGGTTTCTATAGGCATTTTGTGAGAGATTTTAGCACCATTGCTGCACCTCTCAATGAGCTTACAAAGAAGGATGTGTCTTTTGTTTGGGGTACCGCATAGGAAGAAGCCTTCATGGTGAAAACTAAGTTGACACATGCTCCTTCACTCCAACTTCCTGATTTTAATAAGACTTTCGACCTTGAATGTGATGCTAGTGGAATTGGATTAGGAGGTGTGTTGTTACAAGATGGCAAACCTGTTGCATACTTTTGTGAAAAATTGAGTGGGCCTAGTCTCAATTATTCTACTTATGATAAAGAATTATATGCTCTTGTTCGGACTTTGGAGACATGGCAACATTATTTATGGCCCAAAGAATTTGTTATACATTCTGATCATGAATCTTTGAAACATATTAAAAGTCAAGCTAAACTAAATCGTAGACATGCTAAATGGGTTGAATTCATTCAGACTTTCCTTTATGTCATTAAACAGAAGAAGGGTAAAGAAAATGTTATCGTTGATGCATTGTCTCGTCGCTATACTATGCTTTCACAACTTGACTTCAAAATATTTGGTTTGGAGACCATCAAAGATCAATACGTGCATGATGCTGATTTTAAAGATGTAATGCAGAATTGTAAAGAAGGAAGAACATGGAACAAGTTCGTTATTAATGATGGCTTTGTGTTCCATGCTAACAAGCTATGCATTCCAGCTAGCTCTGTTCGTCTTTTGTTGTTGCAGGAGGCGCATGGAGGAGGATTAATGGGACACTTTGGCGTGAAGAAGACGGAGGACGTACTTGCTACACATTTCTTTTGGCCAAAGATGAGACAGGATGTTGAGCGTTTTGTTGCTCGCTGCACTACATGTCAAAAAGCTAAGTCACGACTCAATCCTCATGGTTTATATATGCCTTTGCCTGTACCTAGTGGTCCTTGGGAGGATATATCTATGGACTTTGTTTTAGGTATACCTCGAACAAAGAAGGGGAGGGATAACATATTTGTTGTCGTGGATAGATTCTCGAAAATGGCACACTTTATACCATGTCATAAAAGCGACGATGCTGTTAATGTTGCTGATTTGTTCTTTCATGAAATTATTCGCTTGCATGGTGTGCCAAATACTATTGTTTCAGATCGTGATACTAAATTTCTTAGCCACTTTTGGAGATGTTTATGGGCTAAGTTGGGGACTAGACTCTTTTTAGTACTACTTGTCACCCCCAAACTGGTGGACAAACTGAAGTAGTCAATAGAACATTGTCTACTATGCTTAGGGCTGTTTTGAAGAATAATAAGAAAATGTGGGAAGAAAGCTTGCCTCATATTGAATTTGCTTATAATCGTTCGTTGCATTCTACTAGTAAGATGTGCCCTTTTGAAATTGTGTATGGTTTCCTACCCTGTGCACCCATTGATTTGTTGCCTCTTCCATCTTCGGAGAAGGTTAATTTTGATGCTAAACAACATGCTGAATTGATCTTAAAAAATGCATGAGTTAAGTAAGGAAAACATTGAGCGTATGAATGCTAAATATAAACTTGATGGAGATAAGGGTAGAAAACGTGTTGTCTTTGCACCTGGAGATCTTGTTTGGTTACATTTGCGTAGGGATAGATTTCCTGATTTGCGCAAATCAAAGCTCATGCCACGTGCTGATGGTCCATTTAAGGTGTTAGAGAAAATAAATGATAATGCATATAAACTTGAGCTGCCTGCAGATTCTGGGGTTAGTCCCACTTTTAACATTGCAGATTTGAAGCCCTATTTGGGTGAGGAAGATGAGCTTCCGTCGAGGACGACTTCATTTCAAGAAGGGGAGGATGATGAGGGCATCAATACCATTGTTACACCCACAGCCCCTACTGCTACATATACTGGACCAATTACTAGAGCTCACACACGCCAATTAAATTTTCAGGTACTTTTGTTTCTTGGTAATGATTCTCATGTTCATGAGAATATGATGCTGCCTAAATTGGATACATTTGTTTTGCTTACAAAAGAAGGGCCTGGCATGGATAAGAGGGATGAACCTTGGAGCAAGACAAGCATGGAAAGGATGGCATGCGCAAGGGGAACAAGAACGAAGTTACAAGTGATGATTTCAGGACTTTGAAGCCACCATAATGAGTGCATGAAGCCTTGGACGAAATATACAAGATGCCACTTCATAAATCTCGTCCAAAGGCTATTCTAGGTGCTGCATCACCTTATTATTGGGCCAGGCCCATGTAATTTCGAAATACATAAGTATAGGCTGTTTTTCGAGTCCGTATGTGTGGGGAAACAAGAGATAGGGTTGGTTTCGGACCCCTTCCCCAAGGGCCACGAAATTCCCCCCTCTTCCTCCATATATACAGCCCTTAGGGCACCGTTTAGACTTTGGGTTTTGTTTAGATTAAAAGTTCTCCATAGCTGCAACTTCGCGTACTTCGTTTGTGTTCAACGACCAGACAAAGGCGTCACAGAACCCCACCTTGATCAATAAAGCTTTCCTCTTATATGCGCAATATCTAGATTGCAATCTTAGTTTCTTGCTTGTTCTTTGTTGGCCTGCAGGAAACAGACCTTCGTGGTCAGGTTGATTGTCCTCCGGCGTGGTCAATAACCTCTTGGAGTTGGTTTAGCGATTGCTAAGGCGCGACGTCCTCGCACGTTCGTAGTCGGATCGTCAAAGTTGACTTCCTCCAAAACGATAGCCACCATCTCATCGAAAGACGGGACACCTTTGCCTCTATCAGGGATCCAACTGTGATAGACACAACGTAACCGATTAGGTGGGAACCACATGTCATTGAGGGATAGAGGGGGGTTAGTGTAGTTTTTTAGCCACTAATTAAAAAGGGTCGGGTCCCATTTGGCAGTGGCACTGCCGGCCATTATGTTGTTGTGCCCACGAGCGGGCAGATACAGGGGGCACCGGCCATGGCCATGGCCCCTGCCCGGCCGAGCGCGTGGGGCTGCCAGGGGAGGGCGTTGGCACATGTGGGTGTGGGTGTGGATGTGCATGTGTGGCGTGGCTGGGGTGCACGTAGGCGGGCAGCGACGAGTGAGCTGCAGCGGCGGAGGCGGGCGCGGTCGGCTGGAACAGGCGCAGCCTAGCGCGCTGGGGTAGAGGTGGACGCAGCCTGGCACGGGCGGCTATGGCCGGGCGCATGCGAGCACGTGCTGGTGTGGGCGGCTGTGGCCGGGTGCGGAGGCGGGCGCGTGTGCAGGAGGATGTGGGCGCACGCATGAGAGCGGCCGACCACAGCGGGTCACAACCGGAGGTCCACGACTGTGGCCAGGGAGGCTGCATGGGGGTGCATGGGAGCGCCCGGGGCGACGGCGGCCATGGGCGTCGGTGGAGGGAGACAACGGGCTTCGGTCGCAACGACGATGGCAGCTACGTGCACATATACACATCACAATTAGAGGGGTTTTGAGCGGGGGCTCATGATGGAGGCACACATAGGCCCACTGAGCGTTTAGGAGAATTAGGGTGTTGGCAATCATCGGAGAAGCTTGTCGGAGCCGAAGAAGAAGATGAGGCCGCAGTGCTCGCTGTAGGGGGTCCCTCTGTCATCCAGCAGGCGTTGAAGATGAAGCAGCCGATGACGGTGCTCCCTAACTTGGTCACACGGCGTGGGGACGATGGTGGCCGCGGGATCGATGGCGGGTTAGAGAGGATAGAAACACATCGGGTGTCAGTGTCAAAATCGGCGGATCTCGGGTAGGGGGTCCCGAGCTATGGATCTAGGATCAATGGGGAACAAGGGATGAAGAACACGGTGTTTACCTAGGTTCGGGCCCTCTCTAAGAGGTAAACCCCTATGTCCTGCTTGATTGTATTTGATGTGTATGGTATGATTACAGAGTCGATCTACCTCGAGATCAGGGAAGCTAAACCCTAGGTTGATGGGGTGTTGGATGTTGCTCTAGACCTAAAGACTAAAACCCTCCAGTTTATATAGACACCAGTAGGGTTAGGGTTTCTTACGGTCGGTTACAATGAAGGAAAGATCATGCTAAATCTTGACTTGGAGGGCACACCATAGCTCCGAAGATCTTCTATCCGGCCACGGGTCTGCGCTCCATCTTGGCTCCATAGCAGCCCATCAGTCCGTCCCATAAGCAATGGGCCGGCGGCCCGAGGACCCCTTAACCCAGGACTCCCTCAGTAGCCCCTGAACTAGCCTCCAACGCTAGGGCTTGTGTCTGGCATCTGCATATCTCACGGTCTTCGGCTTGCGAGGCAACTTCTTCATCCTTTCCTATACGCGCTCGGAGTAGAGTGGTGTCCGGCATCCAAAGCATTTGCTTTACTTAGCTCTGAAGGCCAAAGTGCTCAAGTGTGAACAATGCCCTCCCCTGACAACTTTTTGGTGAAGGGTCGCGTCCGGTCATAACACCGAATGGCTGGAGGTTCTAGATACGCAGCTCGAGGCCGTCCCTCCATTGGCATGTCTCATCAAGGTAGAGACTGTGTCCCATTTTTTAGGGGATATGATCAATAATTTTGATTATCCCATCCGCGCATAATGTCACGAGCGTATCGGGAACTGGAGAGGCCCCCGACATAGAAAAAGGATCCCTTGGCTCCTCCGCGGCCCATAGAAGAGGAACAACTACAGTTACCAGCCTACGCCATCTTCCACCTCTCGCTGTCGCCTTTCCAATCTCCAGAGCTCTAGCGCCCTGCTTTACTCTTCCGCAGAGGGTCTCCTTCCTAGCTTCTCCCTAGCTACGGTCATGGCCAGATCCGGTGCCAACGGCAAGTGGGAGGCCTACATCATCACCAACAGTGACATCGAGGAGCTAAAGCAAGCAGGCTATTTGCCGGTCGATTTCGCTCACCGGGCCCCCGAGGAGGGCCAGGTCATTCCCACACCCAAGCCAGGCGAGAGGGTGGTGTTCCTCCCCCACTTTATCCGGGGGCTGGGATTTCCGCTACACCCCTTCGTTCGTGGGTTAATGTTCTTTTATGGGCTGGATTTCCATGATCTTGCCCCCAACGCCCTCCTCCACATTTCGGCCTTCATCATTGTTTGCGAGGCCCTTCTACGAGTTCCCGCATTTCGGCCTATGGCTGAAGGTGTTCAACGTCAAGCCGAAGGTAGTCAGTGGCGCCCAGGCGGATTGCGGTGGAGCGATGATTAGCAAGCTCACCCGAGTTCACTGGCAGGAGGGAAGATTCATCGACACCATCAAGGTGTGGCAGAAGGAATGTTTCTGTATTATGGGTCCACGGGATGTGGCCTGGACGACGTCTCCCAAATTCAGATCCGACCCCCCAGCAAGATTAACCTCGTGGACCAGAAAAAGTCTTGATTGGGGGTTCGCCGGCGAGGTGAAGATAGCGCAAAAGCGCATCTCTAACGTAATGCAGACCGGCGCCAAGCTGACCAATGTGGTCCAAATAATGCTCGGTCGCCGCCTCCTTCCTTGGCAACAGAGGGCCAGTACGATGTGGTCTTGCAAGCCTGACGACCCAGCCACCGTGCAGTAGCTCTTCGGCACTACCCACGACAAGGTATGGAGTCTGCTGCTCAAGTCCCAGGAGGAGTGGCCAGCTGAGAATGAAGATATTGGTCTCGACGCCACAAATCCCCCAAAGAAGGTAATTGATCTTTTGCCCGATTTATATTCGGGTGGTCAAACTGCACAAAGTTTGATCTAAGTTTCTTTTTGTTGCCTCCATCGGGCTGGCTTGAGAAGGCCAAAAAGATCAGAAGTTCGGCTCCACTGCCCGAAGAGGCCCGGTCGGCTCAACTGGAGGAGCTGCTGGTCATGGCGCCTTACAAGGCACCAGAAAAGAAGGGAAAGAAGAAGAAAGATCTGCCTGAGGCCAGGGAAGGCCTCCATTGAAGAGGTCGTCCGGACACCAAGGCCGGAGACGCCGCGGCCCCGTCTGCCCAAGACGGGGAGGAGGAAGAAGACGAGGAGGAGAGCGCCTCCTCCCACTCCAAGACGAGGGCGGCATCGGAGGACGTCTAGGAGGAGCAACTTCCTCGGGCCCTGAAGAGGCAGTGCAGACCCAAGTTGGTCCCGCCCGACAGCTCGGACACCGACGAGGAGTCTGTGGCATCCGAAGAGGTCCCGGAGAAGGGCCTCAGGGTCAAGCCCCCCGCCACAAAGTATGAACCTCAACATTTCCTGCTTTATTTTACTAGTCCTTTACTGATTGAAACTGACCGCATGACAACACAGCCCGCCACGTGGCCACCCTACCGAGCCAACCTCGGAGGGGACCTCTCCACCCGCTGAGTTAGCGGACATCGGATCCGCGTCGTGCTCCGCGCCTCCCTTGGTCTCTAAAGAGGCTGGGAAGGTCCTATCCTGAAAGGCCCCTCCCGTCTGAACACCGGGGAGTGCAGCAATGCAATCATGGCCGAGGTCGATGCCTCGGTCACCGAAGACCAGGAGGATGTGTCTCTCCGGCGAACAAGGGAGGGGAGTCTGGACCGTCCGGGCCGTCCCAACCAGCCGCACCTGAGCCCCCAAGGCCCTCGGAGGTGCCGATCCCACCTTCCAACAAGGGAGGAGCCGGGGTTCTGCCGCTTGCGCCAAACGCCAACAACATGGCTGCGGCAGGTTGGCCGGATGCGATGGAGGAGCTGGTGAACAACTCCGTCATCGTCGCCGAACACCGCGCCCTTATGGGTGCAGTTCTACGAAGTGTTCGGTCCATCCACACCGGATCGAACGATGCCGTCCAGGGCCTTTTAACAGGCTTCGAGGTGAGTCAAGTAATGCTTTTTCCCCGTAGAACGGATTTAGCTTTTGATGCGGAGCATCCTACGGTCATCCCCATGGACCTACCATCGTCTCATCAAGAGCCAAGAGGACCTGTGATACGAGCACGAGCTAGAGCTCTCGAGAACGAGGTGACTTCCTTCCTTAGTGATATCACATATGATCCACTCGAGACATGGCTACTACCTAAGTCCGATATGCTATGCATGATTAGGTGTCAAGAGGAGCCTCCTGAGGATGCACGTGAAGACGGACTAGCCGCCGAGTCCATGGATGAAGAGAACCAACAGAAACGGGCAAGTTCACTTCTAGGCCCCGGACATCCGGCCATGACCCCGGACATCCGGCCCCTGGAGCATCCACAGTAGCAGCAGCCTAGACGCCCAAGCCTACAGGGCCCGGACATCCGGCGTCCAGCCCGGACATCCGGCCAAAGCCCAGAAATCCAGCCAAAAGCCCGGACATCCGGCGCCACGCTACAGAACATCCAGAAGTTTTGCCCTCCAGCCTGGACATCCGGCCCCCAGCCCGGACATCCGGCGTCTCCTGAAGCCCCGGACATCCGGCCCGTCGCCCGGACATCCGGCCACCCCTGTCTGCGCACAGTAAGGGCCGAGGCCCGTGTACCCCTTCGACCCCCTAGACTATAGATACTCCTTCTCCTCCATCTTTCTAGGGTTAGCATTGGTTTAGCTCATATGTGAGATAGAGCATTGCTCATCCATACGGATCTCCTCCTCGAGAGAGACTGCGGCCCCTCTTCGGAGACGATCCATGTTGGATTCAAGACCCCCTCTTGGGTGGCCCCCATCAAGACCTCCTCACGGAGAAGAACCGGTTACCCTTTGTATCGTCCTTTGTTGATCGTGGATCGTGTATCTTCCTTTGTGTTTCGAGGATCTAGCACATGTGTGATTGTTCTTGTTGGTTTGAGTGATTCTCTCGTGTCTTCCCCTCGTGTTTCCCCTCGTGTTCTTTGTGTTCTTAGTTGGGATCCGCTCCTTTCGTGAAAGATCGGCCATCTAGGGTTCCACCCTACATCATCTTGGTATCATGAGCCACGTTGATCACGATTTCGGAGCCCCCTCTCTTTGTTTTCTAGCTTGATTTTGTTGTTTTTCATCCCAACCCGAAAATTGCCCCACAAAAATAGCCCCAATTTTTTTGTGATTTGTTGCTGTGATGAAGTTTTGTTGGATTTGATCCGCGGATTTCGTGTGTTACAGGTAGATCTAGCTTTTCCCCATCTTTTCCCCAATTTCCATCCACAAATCTTCTGAATTTTGCCCCGGATTTGACCTCTCCACGCGGTGTTCATCCACGGATCCCGAGACCGGACATCCGGCCCGACCAGCCCGGACATCCGGCCCCTGACAGCATCAACTCCATCCTCCACTCCGTTTACCGCCTAACTTTCGTGCAATTTTGTTCCGGAGCCCACATACACTTCCACATACCACCACCATTTACGCATAGCACCACCATAGCCTTTCCCGCTACCAACTCCGACAATTTTGACCCATTTTGTTTTGAGAATTTGAGTTGTGGTTTCCGTGTCCTATTGTGTTTCGGCTATCTAGGTACGGTTCGGCATCAACATCACCACCGCTCATCTTCGCCAAGGACTACTACGAACGGCTACATTACTTTGGTATCACCTTCACCGCCATATCATCTTGGTATCGTGATATTATCATACTCTCTTGCATTTGCATTGATAACCTCATAGCCTTACTTTTCCGTAGCTTACCCATCGAGACTAGCCTTTGAGTATTGCCGGCAACGTGACTTGTGCACATTAGTGATCATACTTCACATAGCATACATACCATCATTGAGTTGCATATCTTGGTATCATCTCTTGTGTCACAAAAGTTGTCCTCGCATACACAATTGCTATCTTGGTTCGTGAAGGATTGCATGAGAAAAGAGCTCAAACAACAAAGAGCCAAACAAGCTTTTAAGCAAAAGGAGAAAGATAAGCAAAGAGCTTATAAGCAAGAACCATAGCATCATACAACATTAAGATTATCATACTCGATCATCTTGGATCAAAGCATAGAAACATCATACATATAGCATACTTGGGATAGAAGTTGTTGCATTTTTGCTTAGTAGGTTGTGCACAAGTTCGTATCCGCCTATTGTGCAATCGTGCTAGCGTCTCTCTAGTGTTGTGCAACAAGAGCATCTTGGTGGATTCCACATTTTGGCTCACCCTTGGTTGCCCAACCCCACTTATCTATTTGCGTGTGTTTCCGTGTACCATATCTTGCTATTGGTCTACTTGTTGCATTTGCAAATTTGTGAATCTTTTCCAACATTATTGAGTCTCACTTACAATTGCATCAAATTTTGTGCCACCATCCTAACCAAGCTCCACCATAAGCTTTTACTTGTGTAGGTGTGAGAACCGACAAGAAACGGTACCAATTGTGCTATTCCCTTGATACACATTGGAGTGATCTTTGATCCATTTTCAACATCGGTCAAGGTACATTTGGTATTAGTTCTTCTCTTTCTCCCACTCACATATCTTTGTTTGAAATGATGGATAGGCCAAGGACTTCTACCAATGCACTCTTCTTGGAGCAAGACGACGACATGTCATCCTACGTCACCAAGACTCAACTATTTGGTGCACACCAAGCTTTGCATCAAGAACAACTTACTTTGGGCGACCACATCGACAACCTCGCCACCGACCTACGACAATCCGAGCAACGTACAAGATACTACTTCGACACATCCATGAGTTCCCTCAAAGAAGATATCCGAACCATGATGGTCCGCTCTTCTACAACTTCGTCCTCGTCAAGACGGAGCCGCTCAAGTCAACACTACGACGACACCATCTCCGGTTCAAGTACACCGACATCGAACACTCTTCTTCGTGCCGCGCATCAAGACCGTCAAGCTAACCGCAATACTCTACACGACACCAACTCTCAAGAGCATCGACATCGTCACAACCAAGCTGCTTTCGCACAAGCACAAGAACGGCAACGCCAACGACAACAAGAACAAGAGGAGCGAGTGCAACAACATCAAGGTGCACAAGACGCCGAGGCACAACGTCAAGAACGACAACTACGTGAAGCTCAAGCACTTGAGGCGCAACGTGCTCTTCAAGACTCAAGTCGTGCCGTAGCCAATCGAGGCCGACAAGCTCGACTACATCAAGAAGCACTTCGCGACGAAGCTCAAGAAAGGATTTACGAAGCACGTGTGCATCGACAAGCTCCCCGACATGATCGACAAATCCCTCGTCAAGATCGACAAGCTCCTCGTCAAGATAGACAAGTTTCTCCTCAAGTGAGACAAGAACGTCAAGTCCATCGAGAGCAAGAAGACAATGGACCACCTCCTCGCCAAGAGCATCATGAGGAAGACAACCCTCCTCACCAAGAGCAACATGAGGAAGACAACCCTCCTCGCCAAGAGCGACATGAGATTGCCAATCCTCACCGACATGGGCGTCATCATCCCCGACCCCAACACAATGAAGAGCAACGATATGGCAAGCTAAAGTTCATCATGCTCAAGTTTACCGGAAGCAATGACCCCGAAGAGTACATATCATGGGCATTGAAGGTTGACAAAATCTTCCGCTTGCACAACTACGAAGAAGAGAAGAAGATCGCAATGGCATCCCTCGAATTCCAAGACTACGTCCTCATTTGGTGGGAACAAGTCATTGAGCGCCATGAGGCAAGAGGTGAACCACCCATCACCACTTGGGACCAAATGAAGGATGTCATGAGAGCACGATTCGTGCCAAACTACTACAACCGCGACCTCTTCAAGAAACTCCAACAACTCAAGCAAGGAACCAAGAGCGTTGAAGAGTACTACAAGGAAATGGAGATTGCCATGATACGAGCAAATGTCAAAGAAGATGATGAGCAAACTATGGCACGTTTCTTGAATGGACTCAATCACCCTATCAAGAAGATTGCCGACTTCCAACCATACTCGAACCTCATCGAGCTAGTGCATCAAGCTACCAAAGCGGAACGGCAAGTACAGGACGACTTCAAGTATGCCAAGTTCTCATCCAAGTCCTATGGCCTCTCCAACAATCAAGCTTCGACGACTCCCACCACGAGCAATGGCGACAAGTCAAGTTACAAGAAAGTTTCGACATGCTCAAGTCGTCCTCCTACTACAAGCAACTTCAAGCCGAAAGCTTCATCATCATCTACTCCAACCGATGAGACCATCAAGACAAGTTCCATCAAATGTTTCACATGCGGAGGCCGAGGCCACAAGTCCTTCGAGTGCACAAACAAGCGCACCATGATCCTCAACGACGACGGCACCTACGACTCCATGAGTGAAGGAGAAATGGAAGCTCTTGAGCAAGTGGCCATGCACCTACAAGTGAACAATGAAGAAGAAGATGATCACATCTTTTGTGACGAAGACTCAAGTCCCGCTCTTGTTGTCTCCAAGGTCTTGACTCTTCAACATCAACAAGACGAAGATCAACGATGCCATATCTTCCACACAAAGGCCGACATCAATGGACGGTCCGTCAAGGTCATCATCGATGGAGGGAGTTGCCATAACTTGGCAAGTGAAGAACTATGCTCCAAACTTGTAACACCCCAAATGTAACTTTCCATATTTGTAACTTCAACTCTTGCCATTTTCGGCTATGTGTTATGATATGCCCTTCGTGGTCGGGTTTTGTTTTTTTCATTTTGCATTTTGTTCATGTCATGCATCTCATATCATGTCATCATGTGCATCTCATTTGCATACGTGTTCGTCTCATGCATCCGAGCATTTTCCCCGTTGTCTGTTTTGCAATCCGGCACTCCCACCTCCTCCGGCGCATCCCTCTTGTTTCTTTTCGTGAGCGGGTGTTAAACGTTCTTGGAATGGACCGAGGTTTGTCAAGTGGCCTTGGTGCACCACCGGTAGACCACCTATCAAGTTTCGTTCCATTTGGAGGTCGTTTGATGCTCCAACGGTTAACTGGGTAACCGCAAAGTCCTTTTGTGTGTTGCAGCAAAACCCCCCTCCTAACAGCCCAAAACCCCCTCTAAGTCACTTCCATGCTCTAGGTCATTCGATCACGATCGTGTGGGCGAAAACCGCACTCCATTTGGAGTCTCCTAGCTCCCTCTACCTATAAAAACACCCCCCTCCGAATTTTCGGATCAAACCCTAGATCAAATCGCCCCGCCGCCACCGGACACGTCCACCGCCGCCGGACGCTTTAGCCGCAGCCGCCCGCAGCCAATGGGACGCCGCCACGTGGCAGCGCCGCCGTCCGCGGCCCGGCGAGCCTGAGTCGGGCCCGCCCGAGCCCGTACGCCGCACGTGCGTGCCCCGTCGCCCGCGCCGCCGCCTCGTCGCATCGCCCCGCGCCGCCGCCGTGCCCGCTCCCCGCCGCCTCGCCGACCGCCGCCGCCGCCTCGCCGACCGGCGTCGATCTCCGGCCGGACCCGCACGCACCCGAGCCGGCGCAGCTCCTGCTCCGCCCGTGCGCCCTGACCCCGCGGCGGCATCTCCTCCGGCAGGCCCCCTCCGACCCCTCTCCGGCCTCCTCCTCTTCCCCTCCGTCTCCGGAAGCTCCGGCGACGAGCCGCCGCCCGCCTCGACGTCCTCGGGCCCGATCCGATCTCACGGTTGACTTCTTCTCCCCTCCCCCGAATTCTTCTAAGTCCCGAGATTTTTACTACATATGCTCCTGTTCATGGCATCATAACTCTTTGCATATAGCTCCGTTTCGTGCGTGTAATATATAGAAATGTTCGCCTCGAGATTCTCTTCATTTGGTTTCATTGTGCCATGTTCATTTGAGTCTATCTTGATGCCCAAATCTCTGGTGCAAGAGTGCTATATGCTGTTAACTGTTGTTACTTATCAGAACTTGAGGATTTGTATTTTTGTTGCATTTGATGTGTGCATCTTATGGGCATGAGCTCTACATGTGTTTTGATGTATGCCATGCCATCTTTACAGAGGTGTATGCCATGTATTTTTGTGATATATATGGTGACTAGCACAAGCATGCACACTAGGCTTCATGATGTTTCTGTTTTCAGAGACTTAGGATTTTCACCGTCTGTGACTCCTGTTATTTTGTTGCTATGTATCCATGTGGCTACAGTGAGATCCATACTTATTTTAAGTATGGTCAATAAGGATGTTTTGTAGATATAGTTGTGGTCTATCCATCTTTTCCCCTGTTTGCAATTATGGAGTGCCATAGCATGTCTTAATCATGCTCTACTTTTGCTATAAAATATTTCTGGCAGATTGTTAACATGATATTCAATTTTGCCAAGGTTGTTGTAGTTGATCCATACATGCTATGTACTTACTCTTGCCATGGATAGCTTCATAATCATTCCATATTGCTGTAGGTATGCCTGTTTTGTCATGCATTGCTTTTTGATGAGCGCATCAAGGTCACCAAGATGCCCTCATAATTTCTGTTTCTGCCAAGCTCACAAAGTCCGAAACCTGTTAACGAAACTTGCTATGTTCACATGGTTGCCATCATATCTCCTAGTCCTTTTTGGCTTATGGTTAGTAAGGGATTTTTGTTCTATGAATTTAGTAGATTGATGCCATGCCTTGTTTTGTTATGTTAAATTCCTGTAGCATGTTGATTGCTTGCTCTGAACACTGCTACCTGATGCTGTTTCAGCCATGTCCAGTAATTTCACCAAGTCTGTGAACCTGTTATCTTTTACACTTTTGCCATGCTTGTTTGAACCTGCTGTGGTGTGATCTAGCCGTAGCTCAGTGTTCATATTTTGTCAAGCATCTCCTGTATATTACTTGCATATGCTTTGTAGCTTTGTAACTTGTTGCATTCTAAGTGCTATCATGCTGTTAATCGCAGATTCGTGTCATTCTTGTTTTGTTTGCCATTTGCAAACCGTGCATCCGTTTCCGGTGATCTTTATATCGATTTCGACCGAAATCATCTCATATTTCCAGTGGCATACTTGGTTTGCCAAGTTACTGCCTTGTTCATAATTTTTCCTCCGGAGCACGCATATGCATCGCATATCATGCATGTTTTGCATCATGTTGCTTATGCGTTTCCCGTGATTGATTGTGGTTCCATTGCTTGTGTTCTTGCTGTGGGTAGAGCCGGGTGACGAGTTCGTGAACAAGGAACCTGTTGAGTACGCTTACGAGGGTCAAGCTTTCGACAACTCTGAGAACCTTGCAGGCAAGATGACCATACCCTCGAAATCACTTCTATCTTTGCTTTGCTAGTTGTTCGTTCTATTGCCATGCTGCGCTACCTACCACTTGCTATATCATGCCTCCCATATTTCCATGTCAAGCCTCTAACCATCCTTTCCTAGCAAACCGTTGTTTGGCTAAGTTACCGCTTATGCTCAGCCCTTCTTATAGCGTTGCTAGTTGCAGGTGAAGTTGAAGTTGGTTCCATGTTGGAACATGGATATTTTGGAATATCACAATATCCCTTATTAAATTAATGCATCTATATATTTGGTAAAGGGTGGAAGGCTCGGACTTATGCCTGGTGTTTTGTTCCACTCTTGCCGCCCTAGTTTCCGTCATACCGGTATTATGTTCCTTGTGTTTGCGTTCCTTACGCGGTTGGGTGATTTATGGGACCCCCTTGACAGTTCGCCTTTAATAAAACTCCTCCAGCAAGGCCCAACCTTGGTTACCATTTGCCACCTAAGCCTTTTTCCCTTGGGTTTTTCGCGAGCCCGAGGGTCATCTTTATTTAAACCCCCGGACCAGTGCTCCTTCGAGTGCTGGCCCAAACCGAGCGATGTCCGGCGCCCCTGGGCAACCAGGGTCTATGCCAACCCGACGTCTGGCTCATCCGGTGTGCCCTGAGAACGAGATATGTGCAGCTCCTATCGGGATTTGTCGGCACATTCAGGCGGCTTTGCTGGTCTTGTTTTACCATTGTCGAAATGTCTTGTAAACCGGGATTCCGAGACTGATCGGGTCTTCCTGGGAGAAGGTTTATCCTTCGTTGACCATGAGAGCTTATGATGGGCTAAGTTGGGACACCCCTGCAGGGTATTATATTTCGAAAGCCGTGCCCGCGGTTATGAGGCAGATGGGAATTTGTTAATGTCCGGTTGTAGAGAATTTGTCACTTGACATAATTAAAATACATCAACCGTGTGTGTAGCCGTGATGGTCTCTTCTCGGCGGAGTCCGGGAAGTGAACACAGTTTGAGTTATGCATGAACGTAAGTAGTTTCAGGATCACTTCTTGATCATTTCTAGCTTCGCGACCGTTGCGTTGCTTCTCTTCTCGCTCTCATTTGCGTATGTTAGCCACCATATATGCTTAGTGCCTGCTGCAGCTCCACCTCATTACACCATCCTCTCCTATAAGCTTAAATAGTCTTGATCTCGCGGGTGTGAGATTTCTGAGTCCTCGTGACTCACAGATTCTACCAAAACAGTTGCAGGTGCCGACGATGCCAGTGCAGATGACGCAACCGAGCTCAAGTGGGAGTTCGATGAGGAACGCGGTCGTTACTATGTTTCTTTTCCTGATGATCAGTAGTGGAGCCAAGTTGGGACGATCGGGGATCTAGCATTTGGGGTTATCTTATTTTCATTTGGATTTGACCGTAGTCGGTCTATGTGTGGATTTCGTATGATGTATGAATTATATTTATGTATTGTGTGAAGTGGCGATTGTAAGCCAACTCTCGTTATCCCATTCTTGTTCATTACATGGGATTGTGTGAAGATGACCCTTCTTGCGACAAAACCACAATGCGGTTATGCCTCTAAGTCGTGCCTCGACACGTGGGAGATATAGCCGCGTCGTGGGCGTTACAAAACTCCAATTGGTCAAGATGAAGCACCCGCACCCCTACAAGGTTCAATGGCTAAGCGACACCGGCACCATCCAAGTCGACCATCGGGTACAAGTCTCTTTCAAGATAGGCGCCTATGAAGACACTTTGGAGTGTGATGTTCTTCCGATGACCGTGTGCCACATCCTTCTTGGACGGCCATGGCAATTTGACCAAGGTGTCATTCACAATGGGCATAAAAATCACTATAGCTTCAAGATGAAAGGGAAAGAGTTTGTGCTACGTCCTATGTCTCCAAGCCAAGTGCTCGCCGACAAGCAAAACACCCATCGTGGAGAGAATAGTGAGAGAGTGAACCACCAAAAAGAGAGTGAGCGCCACAAGCCCAAATTGAGTGCCTCCACGACGAGCGACAAGAAAAACTTAGTCCTATTTGCCACCAAACGTGAGATGAGAGACGTGTGTGAGAACCCATCAAGTGTCCTACACTATGTCTTATTGTGCAAGGATGAGGCACCAAAAACTAACAACTCTCACGATCTACCTTTGGTGTTATCTTCTTTATTGCACGAATTCCAAGATGTTTTTCCCGATGAGCTACCTCCGGGTCTACCTCCACTACGAGGAATTGAGCACCGAATTGATCTCATCCCCGGAGCGCCGCTTCCAAACAAAGCGCCGTAGCGCGTCAACCCCGAAGAAACCAAAGAAATTCAAAGGCAAGTAAAGCATCTCATAGACCATGGACATGTGCGTGAAAGTTTGAGTCCTTATGCCGTACCGGTCATTCTTGTGCCAAAACGAGACGGTAGCTTTCACATGTGTTCCGATTGTAGACCTATCAATGCTATCACCGTTCGTTATAGGTATCCCATTCCACGCCTTGATGATATGCTTGATGAACTTTGCGGTGCCACTATCTTTTCCAAAATTGATCTTAAAAGTGGTTACTATCAAATCCGCATACAAGAGGGTGATGAATGGAAAACCGCTTTCAAAACAAAGTTTGGTCTATATGAGTGGTTAGTCATGCCTATGGGTTTATCGGAAGCACCAGGTACTTTCATGCGTCTTATGCATTACATGTTTCGCCCTTACATTGGTGAATTTGTTGTTGTCTACTTTGATGATATCCTTGTGTTTAGCAAATCTCTCAAAGAGCATGTCACCCACCTTCGCACCGTGCTACAAACTCTTCGAAAAGAGAAACTTTATGCTAATATGGAAAAATGCCTATTTGGTGTTGATAAGCTTGTTTTCTTGGGTTTCGTAGTATCTTCTAAGGGTGTTCATGTTGATGAATCTAAGATCAATGCTACTAAAACTTGGCCCAACCAACCAATTTGCAACAAGTGCGTAGTTTTCTTGGTTTAGCCGGTTTCTATCGCAGATTTGTGAAGGATTTTAGCACCATTGCTTCACCTTTGCATGCTTTGAGTAAGAAAAATGCACCGTTTGTTTGGGGAACATCTCAAGATATCGCTTTCAATGAGCTTAAGAATTTGCTTACTCATGCTCCCGTGCTTGCATTACCCAATTTTGACAAACCTTTCAAAATTCATTGCGATGCTAGTGGTAATGGCATAGGAGGTGTGTTAACGCAAGAGAAGCGCCCAATTGCTTATTTTAGTGAGAAACTCTCCGGAGCGCAACTCAATTACCCTATCTATGACAAAGAGCTATATGCTTTGGTGCGAGTTTTGCATGAATGGGAACATTACCTACGCCCTCATGAGTTCATCATCCATACCGACCATGAAACGCTTAAATACCTTAAGGGTCAAACTAAGTTGAACAAGCGTCATGCTAAATGGAGTGAGTTCATTGAGTCATTTCCTTATGTCATCAAGTATATTAAAGGTAAGGAAAATGTTGTGGTGGATGCACTTTCCCGTATATGCATGCTTGTTAATCAACTTGAGTTAAATGTCATTGGCTTTGAGCATATAAAAGACTTGTATGAGCATGATCCTACATTTTCTATTCCTTATGCCAACTGTTTGACGCATACTTCTTGGGATCGATACTACATCAAAGATGGATATGTTATGAGAGCTAACAAACTTTGCATCCCCGAGTCCTCTCTTCGCTTGTTGCTTTTGCAGGAATCTCATGGAGGCGGACTCATGGGACACTTTGGACGCGACAAGACATTTGCTACGCTCTCCAAGAACTACTTTTGGCCCAAGATTTTCCGCGACGTCTATCGCTTCACCAACCGATGCTCTACATGTCGCAAAGCTAAGTCCAAAGCTCAATCTCATGGCCTCTATATGCCACTCCCAATTCCATATCACCCATGGGAAGACATTAGCATGGACTTTGTACTTGGTTTGCCTAGAACTCGAAATGGCAAGGATTCCGTTTTTGTTGTTGTGGACCGATTCTCCAAAATGGCACATTTCATTCCTTGCAACAAGATAGACGATGCTTCACATGTTGCAAATTTGTTTTGTAGGGAAATCTTGCGCCTTCATGGAGTGCCAAAGACGATTGTCTCGGACCGCGACGTAAAGTTCTTGAGTTACTTTTGGAAGACATTGTGCGCCAAGCTCAGAACCAAGCTTTTGTTCTCTTCGGCATACCATCCACAAACCGACGGCCAAACGGAGGTGACCAACCGCACGCTCTCCACTCTACTACGCGTGTTGATAAAGAAGAACATCAAGGAGTGGGAGGAGTGCCTACCCATCGCCGAGTACGCCTACAATCGTGCAAGACAATTGACTACCGGCAAGTCCCCCTTCGAGGTCGTCTATGGCTTTAACCCATTGTCTCCATTGGAAATTCTACCTCTACCGCTACAAGAGCGCACAAACATGGACGCGAGTGCCCGAGTCAACTTCCTCAAGAAGATGCACGAAGATACAAGAAACACCATCGAGCGCCAAGTACAACGACTCGCGACCAAGCTCAATGTCAACAAGCAACCCATGATGTTCAATGTTGGAGATCTTGTGTGGCTACACCTTCGCAAGGATCGCTTCCCCAAGGAACGCAAGTCCAAGCTACTACCCCAAGCGGATGGACCCTTCAAGGTGCTTGCACGCTACAACAACAACGCATACAAGATCGACATCCCACGCGATAAGTACTCCGTGAGCGACATCTTCAACATCAAAGATCTATCCCCGTACCATGGTGATGAGGATTTTGATCCGAGGTCGGATCTTTCCCAAGGGAGGGGAGATGATGCGGAGCATCCTACGGTCATCCCCTTGGACCTACCATCGTCTCATCAAGAGCCAAGAGGACCTATGACACGAGCACGAGCTAGAGCTCTCGAGAACGAGGTGACTTCCTTCCTTAGTGATATCACATATGATCCACTCGAGACATGGCTACTACCTAAGTCCGATATGCTATGCATGATTAGGTGTCAAGAGGAGCCTCCCGAGGATGCACGTGAAGACGGACTAGCTGCCAAGTCCATGGATGAAGAGAACCAACGGAAACGGGCAAGTTCACCTTCCAGGCCCCGGACATCCGGCCATGACCCCGGACATCCGGCCCCTGGAGCATCCACAGCAGCAGCAGCCCAGACGCCCAAGCCTACAGGGCCCGGACATCCGGCGTCCAGCCCGGACATCCGACGGCACGCTACAGAACATCCAGAAGTTTTGCCCTCCAGCCCGGACATCCGGTCCCCAGCCCGGACATCCGGCGTCTCCTGAAGCCCCGGACATCCGGCCACCCCTGTCTGCGCGCAGTAAGGGCCGAGGCCCGTGTACCCCTTCGACCCCCTAGACTAAATACTCCTTCTCCTCCATCTTTCTAGGGTTAGCATTGGTTTAGCTCATATGTGAGATAGAGCATTGCTCATCCATACGGATCTCCTCCTCGAGAGAGACTGCGACCCCTCTTCGGAGACGATCCACGTTGGATTCAAGACCCCCTCTTGGGTGGCCCCCATCAAGACCTCCTCACGGAGAAGAACCGGTTACCCTTTGTATCGTCCTTTGTTGATCGTGGATCGTGTATCTTCCTTTGTGTTTCGAGGATCTAGCACATGTGTGATTGTTCTTGTTGGTTTGAGTGACTCTCTCGTGTTTTCCCCTCGTGTTTCCCCTCGTGTTCTTCGTGTTCTTAGTTGGGATCTGCTCCTTTCGTGAATGATCGGCCATCTAGGGTTCCACCCTACATCAGCTTTTAGCTTAGGGTTTGAGCAGGCCTTGTGCATAACAGCCCCTGAGACTTTGTGAGGTTTGCAAAAAAACTTTACAGAGGATCAAATATCCGTAGGGCAGTAGTTAAGACGTGATGATTGATTTAATACTGTAGGCATTTTCCTTGGCGGCGGCTACTAAAGCTGTGGCACTGGAGGAGATGGATCGGAAGTTGAAATGCTCTGATGCAGAGCTTGCCCTTGCCAACAAGCGGCTTGATGAGGCGCAAGGTGAGCCCCTATCGAAATGCATATTTAACACAGCCGGACAGTTGCATTCCGAATTGTATGCTGAGCACATGGTGTGGTGACTGCAGCTGCCACCGCGGAGGTCGAGGGACTCAAGGCTGCGCTGAAGAAGGCCAAGGCTGAGGCGACCGAAAAGAAGGCGGTGGCCGCACTTGAGACGGTGAAGACCGCCGGCAAGAAGAACGAGGCATGAGTGGCCGAAGTGCAACTGGAGCTCAAGGATGCCGTCACGAAGTGTGAGGACCTTGAGCAGAAACAGATAAAACAGTCCTCCGAGCTGTCTAAGGTAGAAAAATAGCTCCCGGAGACCAGGACCAAGGTGCGGGGTGCCCGCGAGGAGCTCCGCCAAGTGAGGCAGATCATAGATGGTAAGCCTTACTTATTCTAGAGTGTTTTTGGCAGCAACAGGTTCACCTTGCTGACACGGGTCTGGCGCTTCGCATGCATTTTTTCCAAGCTTCCAAGGATTGCGGCAGATGCGAAGGAGGACTACGCCACGCGAGACGGGGACACCGAATGGTGGCTGTTTTGGGCACAGTTCCAGGTGCCCGAACACCCTCACCTCCTCAGCATCCAGATGAAGCAGCTAACGGAGCTGCATCGGATGGCTGGGCTGGCCATGAAGGACCTTTGTGTCCGGCTATGGCCCTCGGAGCCAATCTCGAGCAGCTACTTTGGCCTGGTGCAGAAGTTGCATGACGTGTCACCCCGGATTGATGCATTGAAGTGCTCAGCCTGCCTCGAGGGAGCTCGGCTGTCCCTTGCGAAGACCATGGTTCATTGGCCTAAGATCAAGCCGATGGATATAGCCGCTGGTCCCCCGTAAGCTGGAAAGGAGCACCGCCGCCCCGAACTGTACTTCCTGCAAGTTATGGATGGTGCTCGGGCGATAGAGGGCCAGTGCTCCAAAGATGTAATCATCGACTGATTGTATTGAGTTGTCAACTGGACCTTTTGCTTTATAACGCGGCCCATTTATGTGTTATATACTATGGTAATTTTATTTTGACTCTTGTGCGGCTCTTTGTTTATTCTAAAAGTTACCAGTCGTCGGCTTCAGCCCCCAAGTGAATAATAAGAGGGGTGTTTCATCTCCGCACTGTTACCCTTAGCCGACGTCTCGGTGCCTGAAGGTGGTAGTGCGTGAGAGAGACTAGGCAATCAGATTATGCAGCTTTATTGCTTTCATATAGCCGTTGGAGCTTGACTGCGTGAGCTAATGACTAGCCCCTAATGCTTTGTGATGTATGGGGGAGCCGAGGCATGCCTTTGTAATGGCGTGGTTTGTGCTAGGACGAACCCTGTGTATGACACGGATAAATCGCCAACGATTTTTGAGTTTAACACTTGTCATCGGATTGTTGACCAGTTCGTGCTTACTATGGCAGTCAGTTTTTGGCTTTCTCCCCTGAGGTGCTTAGCTGGGCTAGCCAGAAGTACAATCGCAGGGGTTCTCCCTTTACCTTCTTAGCTGAACATGCGGAACGTAAGAAGGTAAGCATAGGAGCCGGGCAACCCAACTATTGACCCAAGACATAGTTCGGAACTGATGCATATAGTGCAATATCCGAGACGCCGAACACACAACAGAAAGCAGTGTCGGACTTGGTACGTGGAGCTGATGGAGAGATCAAGCTCTTGGTCAATTAACCGATTTGTATTTGTTAAACAATGTGTGCATGCCAAGCTGTTCGAAGAGCGGGAAAAAAGGAAAAGGGAAAGGGCTAGACAATACAGATGCCCGTACATCGTAAAAGGTGTTTTTATTTTCCCTAAGCTCGGGACGTCTATCCGTACAATTCAAACTGCCAAGACGTTTATTATAAGCGAGAAAACAAAATTTCATGGAGGAAAGGTTTACACAGGGCCTTGATGCGTGGGTTAAAACCTCAACTGTGCCCTGTTGCATGTCCGCGCCTTTGCTTCTGTGAGGTGAGGGAGGGGTTGGACGGCCGTGTAGAGAAACGCATGCCTGCAAGGGGGGCCTTTGATAGGAACCTTGAGAGGTGGCCGTGCCATCACAACTTGATGTTGGGCGAGTCTGGAGTCATACCCGTTACCGTCCGAGGACATGACAATACCTTTGTTTGGTTAAGCCGAACAGATGGTGCTATTGTTTGATATAGGCCCAACGGCTACCCATGGTATGTTGAGCGCGAAGTTGTGCTGACGAGGCACGTAGAGCATGATTGTGTTGGGTGTGCCGTGGGGCACATGTCCCTATTTGCGATGAACGCAGGCGGGTTCCCATGATGGAGACCGGGCTCGAGCCCATTTAGTTGTATCTTTGGCCTTTACAGCGGGCTGATACCTAGGCCCGCTGGCGATGGCTTGGTCTTCGGCTGCCAGGGCCGCAGTACGTTCCTCGATCTGGAGTGAGCGCTCCGTATTGCCATTGATCGTTATGACACCTGCAGGGCCAGGCATCTTTAGCTTGAGGTATGCGTAGTGCGGGACAGCGTTGAATTTGGCAAACGCCGTTCGGCGAAGGAAGGCATCGTAGCCACTGCGAAAAGAGGCAATATCGAAGATCAAGTCTTTGCTGCGGAAGTTGTTTGGCGAGCCGAATACCACTTCCAGAGTCACCGTGCCTAAGCAGCGGGCCTCTATGCCCAGAATAACCCCCTTGAAGGTGGTGCTACTTGGTTTGATCCTTGACGGATCGATCCCCATTTTCCTCACTATGTCTGCATAAATCAGATTGAGGTTACTGCCTCGTCCATAAGGACTCTCATGAGGTGGAATCCATCAACAATGGGGCCGAGTACCAGGGCCGCCGATCCTCCGTGACGAGTACTAGTTGGATGGTTCCTGCGGTCGAAGGTGATCGTGGAAGCCGACCATGGGTTAAATTTTGGCGCGACGGGCTCGACGGCGTAAACATCTCATAGCACGCGCTTCCTCTCCTTTATTGGTATATGGGTGGCATAGATCATGTTCACCGTCTTGACCTTAGGAGGGAAGGGTTTTTGGCCTCCACTGTTCTGCATGTAGGGCTCCTCATCGTCGTCGCTTCGGGGGCTTTTGCAAGAGTGCTCGGCTGTGAGCTTGCTGGCCTGTTTTATCACCCAACAGTTATGGTTAGTGTGGTTGGCGGGCTTCTCAGGGGTGCCATGGATCTGGCAGGGCCTCTGCGGGATTGCATCCAGCTTGGTTGGCCCGTCCTGGTTGCCTTTAGAGGACTTTTACCATGACCCGGACTTCGGATTATGGACTCCGGCATTTACTGCCGTCTCGTCAGCTTCGCCGTCGTTGTGGCGACGTTTGTTATTGTTCTGTCGTGGCTTCCCGTTCCCGTCCTGGACTTCCGATGTGCCGGGGGCTTTTGGTTTGGTGCTTCTACAAGCCAGCCAACTATCCTCTCCAGCGCAGAAGCGGGTCATCAGGTAGGTAAGTGATGACATCGTTCTCGGCTTGTCCTGGCCGAGCTGACGTGCTAGCCATTCATCCCGAATACTATGCTTAAAGGCGGCTATAGCTTCGGCGTCCGGGCAGTCAACGATCTGGTTTTTCTTGGTCAAAAACCGGTTCCAAAATTGCCGGGCTACTGGATTATGTGCCTCAGGTCATCGGCATCCGGGGGTCGGACATAAGTGCCCTGAAAGTTAGCTCGGAAGGCATCCTCGAGCTCCTCCCAACATCCTAATGAGTCTTCGGGAAGGCTTTTTTACTAGTGTCTAGCCGGGCCCTTAAGCTTTAAAGGTAGGTACTTGATGGCATGGAGGTCGTCTCCTCGCGCCATATGAATGTGTAGCAGGAAATCTTCAATCCATACGCCCGGATCTGTTGTCCCGTGGTATGGCTCGATATTTACAGTTTTGAATCCTTCTGGGAATTGGTGCTGCATCACCCTATCTGTAAAGCACAGAGGATGAGCGGTGCCCCTGACTCGGGCTATGTCACGCCAGAGATCGTCTATCATCCTGGCTCGTTGTTGTTCCTGAGCTCTGTCATTTTGGTCTAGCCAAGCTTGGTATCCGTCCCGTCTAACAGGGGGATTTCCTTTGGGTCCATAAATGGACCTCGTCAAACCTGCCCGACCATCCAGGTCGCGGCGTAGGTCGTACTCGTAAACTAGCCATAGGGCCTCCTTACCTTGATGGCGAGGTTGAGCGGGAGGCTGTTTGGCTTTATTAGCTGTCCTGTCCCGTCCTCGAGGGGGGCGGTCTGGCTGTTCTGCTGAAGTGTGCCTTGGAGGTGCTTGTTCTATGGCCTCGTCGTTGAATTGCAGTAGTAGTCTCCGCTTCGGGTAGCTCTTTGTCTGTTGTTCGTGGCCATACCCCTCTTCGGCAGCTAGGACCTTAGTCCATCTGTCATTGAGGGTATCTTGTTCGGCCTTTATTTTTTTCCATTGTTTCTTCAGGCTACGCGCGGTGGCAATGAGCTGCCATTTGAACCGCTCTTGATCCAGTGGGTCTTTGGGGACGACGAAATCTTCGTCACCCAAACTGACCTCCTCTTCGGAAAGGGGAGGTAGTTACTGTCTGCGGAGTCATTGAGGTCTTTGATACTGAGCAGGTCCTCATGCTCTTCGTGGTTGTCTTGTGGTTGTTCGTCGGCGCCGGGGTCGCCGAGGTTGTCCGCATTGTCCTGGGTGCCATTTTCTTCGGTGTCCGTGTTGCTCGCATGGCTTCGACGTGCCTTGGAGCGGTGGTGTTGTATGCGGCGTTTTGGCGGCTCATCGTTGGGCCTGCTGTTATCCTTCTTGGGGGTGCCGTCATCGTCTTTCGGGGTGTCCACCATGTAGACGTCGTAAGTGGATGTGGCCCTCGAGCGACCAGTGATGGGGGGAGTGGCGTTAGTGTTGGCTGATACGTCTCGAACGTATCTATAATTTTTGCTTGTTCCATGCTGTTATATTATCATTCTTGAATGTTTTACAATCATTTTATAGCAACTTTATATCATTTTTTGGGACTAACCTATTGACATAGTGCCCAATGCCAGTTGCTATTTTTTGCTTGTTTTTTACTTCACAGAAAATCAATACCAAACGGAGTCCAAACACAGCGAAACTTTTTGGAGAATTTTTGTGGACCAGAAGGAACAACTTGGGCTGAAGAAGTACCAAAGGGGTGCCTCGAGGGGGGGCACAACCCACCTGGGCGCGCCTGGGGGCTCAGGCGCGCCCTAGTGGGTTGTGCCCACCTTGGTGGCCTCCCGCACCGCCTCTTTGCTCTATAAATACCCCGAAAATCCAAAAAACCTAGGGGAGTTGACGAAACACAATTCCAGCCGCCGCAAGTTCCAGAACCACCGGATCCAATCTAGACACCATCACGGAGGGGTTCATCATCCTCATTGGTGCCTCTCCGATGATGCGTTAGTTCATTGTAGACCTACGGGTCTGTAGGCAGTAGCTAGATGGCTTCCTCGCTCTCTTTTGATTCTCAATATAATGGTCTCTTGGAGATCTATTTGATGTATCTCTTTTGCGGTGTGTTTTTTGGGATCCGATGAACTTTGAGTTTATGATCAGATCTATTTTATCCATGAAAGTTATTTGAGTTTTGATCTCTTATATGCATGATTACTTAGAGCCTCGTATTTCTTCTTCAAATCTTTGGTTTAGTTAGGCTAACTAGATTGATTTTTCTTGCCATGGGAAGATGTGCTTTGTGATGGGTAAGGTCATGCGATGTTCTTTCCTAGTGACAGAAGGGGCATCAAGACACATATTGATCATTGCTATTAAGGATAACAAGATGGGGTCTATTCCTACATGAATAGACATTGTCTACATCATGTCATCGTTCTTATTGCATTACTCCGTTTTTCCATGAACTTAATACACTAGATGCATGCTGGATAGTGGTTGATGTGTGGAGTAATAGTAGTAGATGCAGGTAGGAGTCGGTCCACTAATCTTGGACGTGATGCCTATATAATGATCATTGCCTGGATATCATCATAATTATTTGAAGTTGCATCAATTGCAAAGCAGTAATTTGTTTACCCGCCGTATGCTATTTTTCTCGAGAGAAGCCACTAGTGAAATCTACGGCCCCCGGGTCACTTATTTATCATATTTGCTTTCCGATCTATTACTTGCCTCATTTATTTTCAGATCTATTAATCCAAAAACCCAAAAATACCTTGCTGCAATTTTTTGTTATTTATTTTATCTCGCGTTCCTGCCAGATTTATTTATCCAATCTACTACAAATTTATCTATCTTTTACCCGGGACGGATTGACAACCCCTCTTACGCGTTGGGTTGCAAGTATTTGTTCTTTGTGTGAGGGTACCGTTTACATAGTGTTGCGTGGTTCTCCTACTGGTTCGATAACCTTTGTCTCATCACTGAGGGAAATACCTACCATAGCTGTGGTGCATCATCCCTTCCTCTTCGGGGAAAATACTGACGCGGACATGAGCCATCATTGGCCGTGGCTCCACTTTCTTCGTCCATAGACTCGGCGTTTTCAGAGGTGTAATCCAACATCTCGGCTAATTCTACGACTGTGGCTACTAGGTGGGTGGTGGGTGGGTCGTAAAATTCCCTGTAATTCACCTCAAGGGCCTGCTGAATGCAGGCCGAGGGCGAGTCATCTCGAATAGCCATCATCCGGATTCGGTCGAGCGCTTCATTTAACAAGGCGAGGCTTGCCGAGCTGGCATGCGGTGGCCGCTTGGGACCGGTCTCTGTTGTGGCGGGGTGAGGGGCAATCCAGCCTCAAACTAAATCCTAGTCTTCCAGGGCCAAGTTGACCTCGAGGCCCGGGGTCGGGCTTGTGGCCGGATAGGCATAAGAGACCGAGGACGAAACCTGGTCTTCGGACGCTGTCTCCGTATTGGTGCTTGAAGACAACTGGGTGAGGGGGAGTTCGGTCAGGGATGATTCCTGATTTGTAAACGTCAACCCGTCACTGGGGCTCAAGGCCAATTGTGTGTCATGAGGAGAGGGTTCGACCGAGAGTGACTCTTGGTGTTCGAACACCACTTTTGCGTTGAGGCTTGAAGCTAGGTCTTTGGCGGGCAGCGTTAGTGTGGCTGAAGGGGATTCCTCGCCTCCGGGCAGGGTGGAGCTATCCGAGCTCAAGGCTGGCAGGGGGGTTATGGCCGATCCGTAGATCAGATTGAGAGAAAGCTCTAGAGCAGGCACTGGGGGGCCCATAGGGGTACCGGGTGAGGCCACGAATCCGGCCAAGACTAAATCGCCTCGAGCGTCCGCGATGTACTCGAAGTTGCTGAATCTAATCCGATGCTCGGGGGATTTTTTTGATTTGGTCTAGATGACCAGTTGGGTTGGCGTGCAGCACGATGCTGCCGAACGCGAAAAGCTGGCCGGGGACAAAGAGGTCCCTGGAGTTGATGCCGTCTTCGATGATCAGGCAAGCCATCGATCCTTCGGTGACCCAAAAACGGAACTCTCAATGAAAGCACCAATGTCGGTGTCAAAACTGGCGGATCTTAGTTAGGGGGTTCCGAGCTATGGATCTAGGATCAATGGGGAACAAGGGACGAAGAAAATGGTGTTTACCTAGGTTCGGGCCCTCTGTAAGAGGTAAAACCCTTCGTCCTGCTTGATTATATTTGATGTGTATGGTATGATTACAGAGTTGATCTACTTCGAGATCAGGCGGGGTAAACCCTAGGTTGATGGGGTGTTGGATGTTGCTCTAGTCCTAAAGACTAAAACCCTCCGGTTTATATAGACACTAGTAGGGTTAGGGTTTCATACGGTCGGTTACAATGAAGGAAAGATCATGCTAAATCTTGACTTGGAGGGCACACTACTAGGAAAATGCTTATAGATAGAATTTTACCAATAGCGTTTTTTATGACCCCACGCTACTAGTAGTTAGTAGTAGCACTGGGTAGAAAGAGCGCTACTGGTATACATTAGTAGCAACGTTGGTTTCCTTGGACCACACTACTGGTAAGTGTGCCACACCACACCACCTGATCAATAAAAATTAGCAGCACGGGTCGTCTACCCAGCGCTACTATTAGTTTAGGATCTATAGCGCCTGTTGAAAGGAACGCGCTACTGCTATTTCTTCTATGTGTAAACTTTTCCAGTAGCGTGCTTTTCCACCCCGCGCTATAAGTAGTGGAACTTAGTAGTAGATATTTTGGCTGGCGCCCATAGCAGTAGCGCGCATTGGCGACCTATGCTACTACTATGGTCGCCAGCCAAAATACCTACCACCTCCCCCCTTCTTCCTCCCCTCTCTTCTTGCCCCCTTCCTTTCTCCCCCTCTCCTTGCACTTTCTTGTTCCTTTCAATGCTCCCCCTCCTCCCCTCTTCTTTGCCCCTCCACCACCCCTCATTAATGCACTCCCTCCTCCTCCTTTCTTTATTTGCCCCTCCACCACCCCCTCCATTAATGCCCTCCCTCCCCCTCTTCTTTGCCCTCCACCACCCCTTCCATTAATGCCTTCCCTCTCCTCCCTCTCTCTCCCTAGCTGTCTCTCTCTCCCTAGCTAGCTAGTTAGAGCTATATCTAGAGCTACTAGCTAATTAAGAAGGTGCTCGATATCCCTCTCGACACATAGGTGAGCAAAAAAGTGTTTGTGTGCGATAGGACCGAAACTATATATGTATATATATATATATGTGTGTGTGTGTGTGTGTGCGATATGAGAATATACCGAATTCTGTGTGGCATAATTTGAGTTGCCTATATTGTGTATTTGTTGAAATGTGGGTGACATGAGTTGCCTATGTTTTGCCGAAATGTCGACTCAATTCCGTTTCGGCGAATTTCGGGCAAACTCAATATGTCCTATGTTTAGGGAAGGTCATGCCAAATTTTTGTATGAATTTGATCCATGCATGCATACGTGGTTATAATATTTTTCTCCGCGTGCAGGTGACCATGAAGGTCAATGGAACGATGGTGGAAAGATACTGGCAATCCACGGTGGACGACATGTATGAAAAAAGACCGAAGGATGTTGTATGTCTGTGTAGAAAATGCAAAGGAGGAGTCAGGCTCGACCCCTTTAAGAGTGGTAAATTCAAGGCACAACTGCTCATGCATGGTTTCATGGATGGCCATACTCGGTGGATAAGTGAAGAAGATGATGATGATGAGGACGTCGATGGGGCAGGAAATAACGACATGGGGCCAGACGAAGAGATGACTAATTATGTGCCCGAAGAAGAAGACGGCCTCGGAAATGGCGATGGCGAAGAGGCAGTACAAGGCAGAGAAGACGTGGACATGCTGCCGTCTTCTTTGCTACTAAGTTCAGCCATGCGGGACCCGCATGTTCGAGACCTGCTTTGCAAGAAGACGACTGGCGATAGAGCTGCTTCTAGAGAGGAGGCAATACTGGGGCAACTGGAGGTAGACTCGATGACTCCTTTGTATGATGGTTACGATCCGGAGGTGAACCACTTGAGTTTCACACTGGAACTTCTAAAGACGAAGGCAAAAAACAAATGGACGGATGCAAGCCTGGATGAGCTTCTGAAGTATCTAAAGAAGGTTCTTCCCGCGGGAAGCCTGTGTCCTACTAGGGTCGAGGAGGCAAAGAAAATCATGTGCCCTCTTGATCTGCCACACATTAGATATCACGCATGCATCAATGATTGCATCATATATCGGAATGAGCACGCGGGAAAAAACCATCTGTCCAAAGTGCAACGCTTCACGATATAGGAAGGCCGGAAAGAAAGGTCCACAGAAAGTTGTATGGTACTTTCCAATCACTCCACGTCTGCAGCGGTATTTTGTAGATCCTAAGGAAGCAAAGCTTATGCGCTAGCACGCGGAGAGGGTGCAGCCAGATGATGGAGATGATCCGAAGCTGAGACCTCGCAGATGCTAGCCAGGGGAGAGCATTAAATGCTGAATTTGATTTTCGCAAATGATCCAAGGAACATCGTGCTTGGCGCTAGTAGTGATGGCAGGAATCCGTTTGGCAACCAGAACACAAATCATAGCACATGGCCCATGTTTGTATGGATGTACAACCTCCCCCTGGAAGTGCATGAAGGAAAAATACATACACATGGCTATGCTTATTCAAGGGCCGAGACAACCGGGAAATGATATAAATCTGTATCTCGGGTTACTGAAAGGGGAGCTACAGACCTTATGGACAATGCCGACCAAGACATGGTATGCAAGCAAAGGAGGGTATTTCTACAAGAGAGGTGCGCTGATCACGACGGTTCAGGACTATCTCGGTTATGGGTATCTCTCCGGCCAGGTGTGGCACGGATATTGCGAATGCACTAGGTGCATGGATGATACAAATTCTCTGCAGCTATCGAAAGATGGTGGGTCTTTGAAAATCGTGTACATGGGGCATCAAAGATGGCTTGAGAAGGATGACCCGTGGAGAAAGCGTGGAGATCTATTCAATGGTAAGGCTGAGCATCGAGGTCCTCCATGTAAGCGTAGCGGTGCAGAAATATATGAGTTATTAAAGAACTGGGAAGAGTGCCCCTCGCCGGGGAAGACGAAGAAAAAGGCGTCGGAGCCGCGGCTGAAGGTATGGAAGACGAGATCTGTTTTCTGGGACTTGAAATACTGGCCCAAACTCGACACGCCTCATAGCCTTGATCAAATGCATATCACAAAAAAATATCCTCGAGGGTTTGCTTGGAACATTGATGAACATGCCGGAGTAGATCAAGGATGGGCCGAAGGCAAGAAAAGACTTGGAATTTTTGAAAATCAGGAAAGATGTCCAAATGCCCGGTAAAAATTCATCAGAGGAGATGGAGACGGAGATGGAAGATAGGGGCAAAAAAGTAAAAAAGAAGGAAGAACAATATTGCCCACCCTCTTGCTTCACCTTAGATCTGAACGAGGTCGATCAATTGTTCAAGTGCCTTGCCGGAATCAAAGTTAGTTTCAGATATTGTGGGAAGATAAGCAGATATCTGGACACTAAGAAAAAAAGGTTCAGTGGGATGAAGCCTCACGTCTGTCATGTGATGATGACGCAGTTACTCCCGGTTGCACTTAGAGGGATTATGGACACACACGTCTGTGAGACACTTACTGACTCATGCCACTTTTTTTATGTTATCTCTCGAAAGTCGATCAGTGTGAAGCAACTGCATAGGCTACAAGAAGATTGTTGTCATACAGAATGAGCTAGAGATGTACTTCCCGCCTGTGTTCTTTGATGTCATGGTGCATCTATGTGTCCACATCATGGATGATATCATCGACCTAGGGCCGACATTCCTGCACAACATGATGCCATTCGAGAGGATGAATGGGGTCATCAAAGGATTCGTTCGTAACATGTCCCGTCCAGATGGAAGCATAGCCCAGGCATATCTGACCAAAGCGTGCATCTCTTCTGTGAGAGTTATCTAGCAGGCACTAGAGACCCTGTTGTTGGTTTGCCCATCAACAAGCACTATGGAAGGCTCGAAGGCGAAGGTCACACCAACGGTCATAGGGATGTGAATGTGGTCCGCAAGGGCCGACAAAATGACCTTGACAGGGCAAACTTAGTAGTGCTACAACACCTAGATGTGCTAGAAGATTTCATGACACTGCACAAAAAGACCATCGCAAAGAAGTACCATGACCGTGGGGTGCACAGGACGGACCATGAAGTTATTAGAGAGCACAACTCCACTTTCTTGCGTTGGTTCAAAGAGAGAGTTCTGGCTAATCCCCCAGAAGAGGGCTGTCCAAACGGAATGCTCTTATACGCCTTAGCACATGGCCCGTCGAGCAACCTCGCGATTTATCAAGCATACGATATCAACAGATACACGTTCTACATGGAGGAGAAAGATATGAACAGTGATAACCAAAACTCAGGGGTGATGATGGAAGCCATGACCGGGAACGTAATTGAAAGCTATTACGGAAGGGTCGAAGAGATCTGGGAGCTTAACTACTTTGGATTGCATAGCGCGACGATGTTCCGTATCAGATGGGCTAAGAACGGACAAAGAGAGAACCGACATTTCACTACCATGTGTATACCTGACTCCGATAACGGTACCATCAATGCCACCACAAAAATGAGCCATGGGTACACGCTAAACATGTGACACAATGTTTCTTCATAACCGACCCGAGCAATCCCAGTCGTGTTATTGTGAGAAGAGGCAAAAGGAGCATCGTCGGAATGGATGGAGTCGCCAACGAGGAAGACTACGACCAGTACGGTGATCCGATGAGGGAACCTGATGCTGATGACGATGAAACATACGTCAAAAGAAGAATGAAGACTACATTACCTATGAAAGATCGTAATCCCTGGAAAAGGAAAAGTCACGACCATGGGCTCAATTATTCAACAACGAAGAAAAGAGGGAAGAAGATCAGTCTAAAGCATCGTTGTCGCCCAAGCTGACAAACTAATGCACATAATTTGTGTGTATCTATTTTGTATACCGCCGTTAGCGGTCAAATGATGTAATATATATTATACACTAATTATTATTCGGAGGATAAACGGTGTTATTGCTCCAACAGACCAAATTAATTAAACCCTAGCTAGGTAGAGCTATATATACCCCTGCTATACAAAAATTGTACAAATGCAAATGAAAGATAAGAAAAATAAAAATGCAAATCAAAGAAAATTAAAAATAAATAGAAAAAGAAAAATAGTTAGCAGTAGCACTTTTCGGGTGAACAAGCGCTACAGCTAACTAGCCACATACTTAAAAAAAGGTTAGTAGTAGCACTGTTTGTGCTGGGCAGCGCTATAGCTAACTTAGCTATAGCGCATTTTGCCATGCCGCGCTATAGCTAAGTTGCATACACAGCACCGGTCGAGCCACACACCCCATCTCTTTCGTCTTTCTCACTCTCGCTCTCTGTCGACCCCCTTTCTCTGAGCTCCCAGGCCACCGCCGATGCCGGACCCGCCCACGCCGCCGTCGACGCACGCCGCCCCTGACACTCCCTTCCCCGGCTCGCATCCTCCCCACGTGCCGCCCCTCCCCCGAGCAGTGCCCTCCATCGGCCGGCGTGTGACAGCCTGGTTTTTGCCCCTTCTTCTTTTTTCTGATTTTGATTGCCTTTTTATTTGAATTTGGGTCTTTGAATCATTTCAATTGGAATTAAACCCTTGGGCATACCCTTGATGTTCACCCAAGTGGCTCACCTCTCCCCCAAGCCATCATTTCTTCTTTGAATAATCCCAAAATAATCCTAGGAATATTTTTCTTAAATGAAAAATATTCATTTTCTCTTCAAAAACCCTAATCAGCAACATATGCTCCAAAGCAACCCTCATTTTTATTGCTCCTAAAATCCTGAGAAAATTTCCAAATATTCTTTGAACCCTAGGGCACCTTCCCGAGCAAAAATATTTCATCACTTTTTGGAATATTTTTGCTATAGAAAATCTTTTCTGTTCTGGTCAGAAAAGGCAGTTTCTATAGCAAGTATAATTTTCCTTGCCAATGAGGCTGATTTTTCATGAGCTTCATTACCTTCCTAAGAGATTGCTAAACCCCAAAGCCCACCCCTCAACTCTTACTGGATCACTCTCAGTTAACTCCACAAGTTACTGTCCAGAAACTTACCATGAAGTAAACTACGCACACACAGCCCCTGGACTCAACTCAAAGTGTTGGAACCACCCAAACCACTAAGGACTACCTTCCAGACATGGAGTTTGATCTTAGCGCGGCCTGATGTCATAGTTCACGCGGTGACCACGTCGTTCCAGGCATGCTGGCATGCGGTCGACACGCTCTGCGACGCGTCCGAGCCTCTGTTGAGCTCGTGCTCGCTTCCCCGACCGCTGCACCTTGCCAAACCGCGCCACGATCATCGTCTCGACCCTCTTAACTCCTCGCTGGTGCTCGCCGACGCCGGAGCTCGCCGCAGCAAGCACGGGCACGACCCAGCCAACCCAACAGTGCGCCGCGCCACTGTGTTCATTGACATCCCCGCTCCTGTGTTCGTCTCTGCCCTCCCACAGTACCCACGTGAGCTGCGTCGCCTTCTCCCCCTCTCGCTGACGCCGTTCGTCACCGGGCGTCGTGTCCAAAAGCTCTCCGGCGGAGCCTGATCCCCTCACCTCGCTCGCCTATAAACACAGCCACCCCCAGACTCCTCGAGCATCACCCACCTACACACTCCACAACGCAATAGAAAGCCGCAGCCCGGCCGGGTAGGCCTCGGGCCGCCGTCCCCGAGCTCGAGCTCGCCGGCGATCCCTGCGGTTTGCCTCCACCTTTCCAGCCCCTCCAAAGCTCAAGCCACTCTTCCAGAGCCTCCGTGGTGCTTCACTGGTGCCGTCCGACCCCGTTGGAGCCCCTGGTGCAGCCCCAAATCGCCGTCGTCTCCAACTCCGTCGACCTCTGCTTCCTGCCGCCGCTGGAGAGGCTCGTTTCGACCCTGTCCGACCACCCCTAGCTATTCTACGGGTACGGGAAGGTGTGCCTCGACCCCCTCTTGATTCCTATCCCTCTGGATCTGGCCGCCGAGCTCTCCTCGCCGGAGGAACGCCGACGTATCACTGCCCCGCCTCTGTTTCTCTCCCTCTCCCACTAAAACTGACAGTGGTGGCTCACTGTCGGCCACCCAGCCCCGCAGCCGAAGCGGTACGTGCTGGCATGGCGTTGACGTCACCCCTGGTCATTTTATTTATATTTCAAATTTTTCAGAGAACTCAAATAGCCACAACTTTTTAACCTTAAGTCCAAATGAAGTGATTCTTTTTGCATTGTGTTCTTAATGAAAAGATCTAGCAGCTCACCAAAAATGAGATTTTTCTCTGCTGTCTAGATTTTCTGGTGATTTTCAGAGTGTTTCTTGATATTTTCTTTCTCCATTGTTAATTATTTTCAGAAGGTGAAGCTTGTCTTGAGGATCACCAGGAGGAGTGTGAGCCTCATATGCACTAAGGCAAGCCACAACAACATTTTCATGGTGCCATCTCAATATTTGTAATTTTCCAACTTTAATAATGATTTAGTTCATGCATTTAAATCACTTAAATAAATATTTATTTCTGTTGAATGCTTGTTTTGTTTGGTATGCTTAGTTACAATAGTTTGAGACTAACTAAGTTAGTTTAAGTCAGCAAGTAATATTTGGTTATGTGATAATAAAATGACTATAAAAAAGGACTAGTTTGGTTAATATTTTCTTAAGTAAGAAAATGGATTATTTTAAGTTAATATCATGGTTATGTTTGATGAATTATAATAACCAGAGAAGTGGTATGAGTTTGCTGATGATTATGGTTAGTGGAATACTTGATGAATTTGATCCACTTATTTCCGATAATATGTGATGCATAATGTAAGGTTGCATTTTCATGGCATATCATGACACGAGTTATTTTTACTTTGAGTTAAACCTGATAATAACTCAACTTGAACATATCGTTGATCGGGTCATGGTGCCACTGAATCGAGTTTTTCCCGATGCAACCACATTTGCCTTTATGGGAAGGCCTTTATTCGGTCCGTTGTCATGCCTCTGGTCAGTACCTCCAACAAGGGAAGGTTATGGGCATGCGTTACCCTGGCCCGGTAAGCAGACATAACCTTGCGTGCCCGTTTGTTGTGATGGTACCTTGTCCCCGTTTGGGACCATTTATGTTTTGCCACGATGGTGGCCGTTGATGCCTTTGGTAGGCACGAGGCCACCCAAGACTTAGCCCAGTGGGGAGTAGGTCGGAGTGGCCGGGAGAGTGTCATGGCAATGGGAGGGTTCCGTTGGAATGCCGTTGGTCCATCCGAATGGGAGTGCGCGAGGGCATGGATTCCGTCTTGTGGGTAAAGTGCGCTACCTCTGCAGAGTGTATTTAATCTATTGATAGCCGAGTCCTCGGTTACGGACACGACTCGGAAGTAGGTCACACCATGGATCAACATTTACAAATAATCATGCACACTGATGTTAATCACTTGGCACTGTTTGAAAGATGATGGTTGAGAAATGATGTTGATGATGGAGACCAAAGTGTTGGTTTTGTTTGTGATCCGAGAAAGATCACATTTTGGTTACAAGGTAACCCGTTTGGTAAGAAAGTCCGAGGGACTTGACGCACGAGATTATGTTCACTGCATTCCTAGTATGCTTTTGCATTGATGAAAATTTGAATAAATATCATAATATTATCTGTCATTATGTTTATGCTTGTTGTGAGCTTGCAAGTACATTCAATGTACTGACCTGGCGTGTCATGCCAGATTTCAGGAAAGTTTCATTGGATCGGAGTGCTGTCCGAGTCTCGATCGTGTCCACATCGGTGTCCTGTGCTATGGAGTCCCGCTTCGTCGTCGTTCCGCTGTCACGTAGTTATCGTGATCGAGGCCCCCTTTATGTTCACTAAATAATGTACATATTGTTCAGCCGCATCGTGTGTGCCGCTTGGCCTCGCTACTTGATGTAATACCAAACTATGTCTCGCTAGTATCAATAAAGAGGTTGTTTTTTGTACCAAGATGTTGTGTGTTGCCAGAAGACGTGATCTCTGGGCTGCAATGCAAGGTAAACCGGTTGCTCTGAGCCGGGGTGCCACAACGCTTGGTATCAGAGCCGCGCTGACTGTAGGACACGTTAGACCACCGACGTGTTAACTGGACGTTAGCCAGATTAGAATTTGAGTGTCGGTAGTGTTTGTAGCTGATTGTTGCATTGCATGCACTCGTTTTTTATATATTTCTAACCAACTAATGGACGTGAGTGTAGATGGCTCCAGTGTTGTATCCGTGCCAGTTGGAGCTGCTGCCGTACACGTCGTCGCACCTTCCTCAGAATGTATGGCGCCGCCTCTACGCTCACGGTGACGACCCGATGTATCGGGTGTACCGGGAGCGTCTAGCAGACTCAGTATACGAGTATCACGCCGTGGTTACTCTACGCACCAGTTCATCCTCAAGCTCTTACACTCGTACCTCCAGGAGCGGTTTCGCTTCCACCGCCTCTCAGGCTGTCCAGTTTGCTGCATTTGAGGTCCTCGTCGAGCTGCGCTATAACGAGCTCTTGCGGAATTTGGACTTATTATTTTGATTTATGGCTCTGAGAAAAACCCTTTTCAAGATTAGGCTTTTAGATCTACGAATTATGATAGAGATCTCCAAAAGTATAAGCGAGATGCTCTTACACCAAAAAGATAGTATAAGCTAGTTCTCACTAGACGGGCCCTTACTCCTACTACTCATCAGCCGAGCCCTTACTCCCATCTACTACTTCTTATTAAAGCTACAAGTGCAGTGGGGATTTCGCAAGCTAGGGGGAATAGAAAATCCTAACTAACAAACAATCAATCAGTCCACTAAGTCTGTTAAGTAAGAGTTATACGAAATACTCTTATTCAATGTACGAGTGACTCAATCCCAAAGGTCAATCCAGCCAGCCGATTTTCAACAACAAAGGAGTTCAACGTGGAAAGATAAAGTCTAATGACAGACACTAGTAATTCTCTCACTAGGTCAGCCACTAGAATCAGTCAATGAAAAACCAAGCAAGGAGATGTCCTCACTGGACATTTATCCTATTTGTGAAATCCTTTCTATGTTTCTGGGACCCGGAAACCTGTCAAGTAAGTAGGGATTTCTTTCTCCCCATCCATGGTTTCTTTTACTTTTTATAGGCATCCGGCACATGCATACCACCATTCCTTCTCCTCAAAACGTCAGGTCGGTCGGAAAGAAAGCGCGGTGTAGCTGGCATCAACATCTCTTGTTAGATTCGCATGCACGAGGGTGGTGGGTAGGTCTCTTTACGTGTCCTGCGAGGCTTTGATCTTTGCATGTATTGGTGCATAGAGATTTGACTGAGCAGTTGTATTTCTTTTATGCACATTTACTTATGTTGATAGGGGGAGTGGGATGAAAAACGCATAGTAGGAGATTGCCTACCAACCATGTATCGTAGGAGACCCAAACCTCGCATACGGGTGGACCGAGTCGGGTGAGTAGGCTAGATTGCTAAGTTCTACCTCCGTTCGATCCTCTACCGGCTCTAGTGGTCATATAAAGGAACACAAGCAGGTAACCACTTAGGGAACTAGGACCCGGTATCTGCTGATTCCACTGGAGTGACTTACCCTCGGAGGGAGCACTGATTCTTGAATCTGTTAGTGTCGAATGTGGGGTTCCGGCAAACCCTTAAGGTTCGAACACTCGAGTGCGCGCGAAGTCTTTCCCTCCTACCGATCTACGCCCTAGCTCGCTAAGATCTCGCGGACGAACTCAACGAACTCGCAACACAGAAAGACATGAGATTTATACTGGTTTGGGCCACCGATGTGGTGTAACACCCTACTCCAGTGTGGTGGTGGTGGATTGCCTCTTGGGCTGATGATGACCAGTACAGAGGGAAGAACGGCCTCACAAGGTTGAGGTGTTCTTATGGCTAGGGTAGGCTCTCGATCCGATTGGATCAAGCTAAGATGAGATGCCTCTACTGTGGTGGCTAGCTCTACTTATATAGGCCCTGGTCCTCTTCCCAAATATTGAGCGGGAAGGGAGCCAACAACGGTGGGCAAATTTGAAGGGGGACAGCTAGTACAAGCTATCCTGACAAAAGTGGTCTTCGCCTGCGAAAGTCTTTGGTGGTGATGCCGTCTTGGGCTCCACGATGACCTCCGTCTTGCCATCCTTCTGGTCTTGGTCTCGTTGCACCGATATAGCAACCTTTGCGTGATGCCTCAGTACTCCTCGCCTGCGCTGGCCTCCTTAGCACCAAAGAGGAAACAAGGACGCTGCACGCACTGGTGCCTGCCTGGCGCCCGCCTGGTGTCGATCGGCATGGCTCACATCACGAGAGCCTCGTGAGGTTTGCCCCGCCTTGATATCTCCGCTCCTCATGAGCCTGCCTGACTAGGCCGCTCCTGTGGAGGTCTTGCGTCGTCCGCCTCGCGAGGCTTGGCCCCTCGGGAGAGTCTTGGATGCCTTGTTGATGAAGATGGGTCGTATGGCCTGTTGGCTTAGCCACGCCGTGGGCCGCAGGCAGGCAAGTCTGGGGACCCCCATTCCCAGAACGCCGACAGTAGCCCCCGGGCCCAAGGTGCGCTCGGTCTTGGCTTCGTGGTGAAGCCCAGGGTCAAGTACGGAGCACCGCGGGCCCCAAAAGCCTGCGGCCTCGGTTGACGCGCGGCGGTTGATTGGACGTGGGCATCTCTGCTTCCCCACGCTGCCTCGGCAACTGCATGAGTTGACAAGTCGCTGCGACATGCAAGGAAAACCATCATTACCTGCGATCGTGGGAGGCGCCGGTTGGCCTTCTCCTGCTATAAATGGGGAGGGGGGCGGAGCCCCCGTCGCCCATCTCTTCCTCGCTTGCTTGCTTCTTCCTCCTTGCTCCATTGCTTGCAGTGCCACCAATGGCGCCACGAAGGAAGTTTTCTGCCGCCGAGAAGGGAAAGGCCCCACGCGAGGGACCCGGCTCCCCGGCGCCCAAGCGCGGACGCGGCCGTCCGCGCAAGCACGCTGCGTCCCCCGCCGTGGCCCACTGTCGAGGCGGCGCCGCGGCACGCGGAGGGGGTCGTCCCAGCCATGGCGGTCCAGTTGACGAGGGGAGGCGTGCTATGGTAGCGCGCCCCCCCGTCTGCGTTCCACACGGCGGAGGTGTCGCCGGATTTTGTCGTCTGGTCGAAGAACCCGGCCGGCAACTGGCTCCAACTTCCATGCTTCTTCGCCGGCGAACTGCCGGCTTCTGGTCCAGGCGGAATCTGGTTGCAGGCGGATGGTTGCTGTAGCAAGGCCTCTTGGGTTACGATCGGGACTTCCGCCGCGGGCAACATAGCCCTGGCCCGCGGCTGGCAGACGTTCGCCCACGCGCGCGGCCTGGGCAGGCGGTGCACCCTCCACTTCAAGTACGATGGTGGATCGACCCTCTATGTGAGGGTGTTTGGGGAAGATGGTCGCCATGCCGGGTGCTGCCCCGAGGAGAACGACGGTGAGGAGGTGCTCGGCCTTGGGGACGGTCGCGACGAGGATGAGGGCGAGCCTGCCCTCGGCGGCGACCGTGTCTTGTCCAGCTACGACGGCTTTTCCTCCGGCGACAGCTCCAGCTGTGGCAGCTACAACCAGCCGCCGCGCCACCGCGCCCGCTTTGAAGGCGGCAGTGGGTCATCTCGTCGTCGTGCCTTCATGAAGTGCGAAGAGGGATCCGGCTAGGCTCGGGGTGCCGCTAGGGGCCTGCCTCCGCGGATCGCTGCAACGCTACTTTTGTTTTACTCTTTTTCCTGCATCAAGAATGAAACCAGTATGGGCCCAGGGGGGCGTGTGCCGAACTATGGTTCCTCGGTTATTGCACTGTGCGTGTTGTTCCCATGCCGTGTCGTTATTTCATGCAAAGGTAACTTAACCTGGTATATTCAGGACGCCCTCTTCCTCACGAGGCGCTTATTTCCTAGTGTCCATCTTGCCTTGGTGGCCTGCATTCGCTTAGGAACTGCAAAAACTCGTTAGGAAGTGCGTTAAAAGATTTGCCGTTCACCTTGGCCCTGACCTGGCGCTTTGTATCGCGGTACCCGAGGGGCACGGACTAGGAGAGGCGCGCCAGCTTTTGGGCTCGAACGAGGGTGGCTTGCGAGAAGGCAGAGAGGAGAAAAATGCTCGCGAGGGCACCTGCCTAGCCCCCTCGTGAGGCATGCGAGAGAGAGAACACGAGCAAACCCGAGCCGGAAAAATGCAGTGAGAGGCGAGGGAATCAAATCAGCAAGGAACGCCAAAAGCAAACTTCGATTAAGGAAAAGCGAACCAACTACGGAAAGCAAATGAAAAGCCGCGTCCGGCACTTAATCTAGTCTTCAAGTCTTCTCACCAGCGCGGAGCTAAGTGCTGTCACTAGGCGTGGGCGGGAGCCCCAGGGCCTGAGGCCGGCGCTCCTGAGACTCTGGGGCGTGTACAACCCCAACTCATTATTACGTGAGAGTGTCACGGGTGGCAATTCTTCACAGGCACCGGGCCTTCTTCACAGGCTCTGGGCCTTTCTTGACAGGCTCTGGGCCTTGCTCACAGGCTCTGGGCCTTTCTTCACAGGCTCTGGGCCTTGCTGCATGGGTACAACTTCCGGGGGTGCTGGATGTTCCAGGCGTTTTGGATAGGTACCCCATCTTGTGTCTCGAGGCGCACGGCGCCAGGCCTGGAGATGTGGACAACCTTGAATGGGCCCTCCCACATTGGTGAAAGCTTATGCAGCCCTTCCCTAGAAAGGACCCGCCTCAGGACTAGGTCACCCGTCTCGTGTGTCCTGGAGCGGATGTTGCGGCAGTGGTATCGCCGCAGTGCTTGCTGGTACCTTGCCGCCCTCAGCGCAGCTTCGTGACGACGTTCCTCCCCGAGCACGAGATCGATCCCCCGCGTGGCGTCCTGCTGCGTTTCGTCGAACGCCAGGACCCGTGCGGAGCGATGCTTGAACTCGTGACGGAGGACTGGTTCAGCTCCGTAGACGAGGAAGAATGGAGTCTCGCCCCTCGGCTTGGTGGCGGTGGTTCGGATGGACCACAGTACGGACTGGAGCTCATCGTGCCAGCCCCTGCCGCAGGCCTCCAGCTTCTTCTTGAAGGTCCTGGCCTTGAGGCCCCTCAGGACCTCCGCGTTAGTGCGTTCGGCCTGACCATTACTCCTGGGGTGGGCCACCGAAGCGTAGCAGATCTGCGTTCCAAGGTTAGCACAGTAGTTTTTGAAGAGTTTGCTAGTAAACAGCAAACCGTTATCTGTGATGATGCGGTTGGGGACCCCGAAGTGGCTCACGAGGCCCTTGATGAACTTGACAGCAGAGCCGGCTGGGATGGTACAGACGACTTCCACTTCCGCCCACTTGGTGACCTTGTCGATGGCGACGTAGAGATAGCGGTAGCCCGTGGCGACCGAGGGAACGGGCCTAAGATGTCCAGCCCCCAGACCGCGAACGACCATGTGATCGGGATGGTTTGGAGGCCCTGAGCAGGCTGATGGATTTGCTTGGCGTGGAATTGGCAAGCTTCGCAGGACTTCACCAGCTCGGCTGCGTCGTTGAGCGCTGTAGGCCAGTAGAACCCACTGCGGAACACCATGCCGACGAGGGTCCGTGACGACGAGTGGTGTCCGCAGTCCCCGCCGTGTATGTCAATCAGCAACTCCCTTCCTTGATCGCTGGAGATGCAGCGCAGCGTGACATCGGTCGGTCGTTTCCTGTATAACTCGCCGTCTTGGATACAGTATGCCGTGGCTTGCCGGGCCACGCGCTCCGCGTCCTCTTCCTTCACTGGCAGCGTCCCGTGCGTCAGGTACTCCTTGAATTCCTTGGTCCAGCACTCCTCCTGGGACTCGAGCGCCAAGAGCAGCCGAGCTCCTGAGGTCGGGCCACAGGCTGGGGCTCCCGTGGCCGGAGGCTGTGGGAGCTCCTCCCGAGGCTGAGTCATGCTTGAAAGAGGTGGCGTAGCTGATGGCTTGAAGAGCCGCTCCTCAAAGACACCGAGCTCTTGCGGTTGCCGCTTGGATGCCCTCCTGGCGATGTCGTTGGCTTCCTTGTTGGTGCCCTGTGGCACGTGCTGCAGCTCCAGTCCCGAGAACTGCTTCTCCATCTTGCGCACCTCCGCGAGGTAGGCCTCCATATGCTCGTCCTTCAGCTCGTACACCTTGTTGGGGAAGTTGACGAGGAGTTGCGAGTCGCCTCTCACGGTGAGGCGCTTCACCCCTAGGGCCGCCGCAGCCTTCAGGCCAGCTATAAGGCCTTCGTATTCTGCGATATTGTTGGAGACCTTCTCGCCGTGCTGAAAGTAGAGTTGCACGGCGTACTAGAGCTTGTCCTGAGTGGGCGAGATGACACTGCTCCAGCCCCCGCGCCCTGGTGCGCGAAGGCGCCATCGAAATACATGATCTAGCCGTCTGGAGCCTCGCTTCCTGGGGAGGTGGACCGGTCTTCTCCTTCCTCAAGTGTCGGGGCATCCGTCCATTCTGCCACAAAGTCAGCGAGCGTGGCCCCCTTGATGACCCTGGTAGTGCTGAACTCCAATTGCTATGCTTGCAACTCGATGTTCCACTCAGTGACCCTTCCGGCTGAGTTAGGGCTCCTGAGTACCCTCTCCAATGGGTAGGCTGAGACGACCTTGATGGGGTGGCCCTGGAAGTAGTGTCGCAGCTTGCGTGAGGCCACCAGGAGTGCGAGCAGGAGTTTCTAGGGCATGGGGTAGCGTGCCCTCGCGTCCCGCAGTACGATGCTGACGAAGTACACCGGGTGTTCGACGAGGGCGGGCACACTGTCGAGGCTCGGGTCCTGCGGAGACCGGGGCATATCCTGAGGTGGAGGGGTTCCTGAGACCTGACTGTCCTCAGGAGCTTCTGCGATGTTGCCCTGCTGAGCTTGGTCTTCCACCGCTGATGCCTTTGCTGCGCCTTCCCGACCCTGCGCCACTTCAGCTCCGGCTTGGCGCAGTGCGCCCTTGGCTTGGCGCTCCTCCCGAACCGCCACCAGCGCTGCGCTGGCGAAATACGGGGTGGCGGCAAGGTAGAGTACCAGAGGCTCGAGAGGCCGTGGTGCCACCATCACTGGAGTGCTGGTAAGGTATTTCTTGAGGTTTTGGAAGGCCCGGTCGGCCTCCGGGGTCCACTCGAACGGGCCCTTCTTCTTCATGAGCTTGAAGAAGGGTAGGGCGCGCTCTCCAAGTTTGGAGATGAAACGCCCTAACGCGGTCACCCGCCCTGCTAGCTTCTGCATATCTTTGAGGGTCTGTGGTGGGCTCATGTCCTCGATGGCCTTGATCTTCTCTGGGTTCGCCTCGATCCCTCTGTGGGATACGAGGAATCCCAGCAGCTTGCCGAACACGCACTTCTCCGGGTTAAGCCTCAAGTTCACTTGGCGCAGGCTCTCGAAGGTCTCCTCCAAGTCTTGAATCAATGTCCTCGCCTCGCGAGACTTGACCATTATGTCATCGACGTAGGCCTCTGTGTTTCTCCCGAGCTGCCGCCCCAGGGCGATGTGCATCAACCGCTGAAAGGTCGCGCCCGCGTAGCGTAGCCCGAAGGGCATGCATGTGTAGCAGTACACCCCACATGGTGTCAGGAAGGCTGTCTTCTCCACATCTTCCACCGCCATCTTGATCTGATGATACCCTGAGAACGCATCCAGGAAGCACAACAGGTCACACTCGGCGGTGGAGTCGACAATCTGGTCGATGCGCGGGAGTGGGAACGGATCTTGGGGGCAGGCTTTGTTAAGGTTGGTGAAGTCGACGCACATCCGTTCCTTCCCGCCTTTCTTCGGCACTACGACAGGGTTCGCCAGCCATTCGGGATATCGAACTTCTCGGATGGCACCTGCCGCCTCAAGCTTGCGTGTCTCTTGGACGATGAAGGCCTGCTTCTCAGTGGACTACCATCTTGCTCGCTGCTTCACGGGGCGTATGTTGGCGCATACCCTTAGATGATGCTGGATCACCTCCCCCGGGACCCCTACCAGCTGACTGGGCTCCCACGCGAATATCTCCTTGTTCACGCACAAGAACCTCACCAAGGCTTCTTCTTGTCCTGGGTCAAGGCCGGCTCCTATGGTAAAGGTGGCTCCTGAAGACCCGTCCTCGTTGACCGGCACCTGCTTGGTTTCCGCCTTATCTTGGGTGAATAGTTGCTTCTTCTTGGTAGGCGCGGCCTCCTTGGCCTCGGGGGCACCGGCGCCGGCGGGCTGTGCTGCTGCCGCGGTCTTGAAGGGGAGCCTGAGCGTCGTCACGGCCTCCTTAGTGTCCCCCTTGATGGTGAGGACGCCCTTGCTCCCTGGCATCTTCATGAGGTTGTAGGCCGGTTGAGTCGCCGCCATGAACTGAGCGAGAGCCGGGTACCGGAGAATGGCGTTGTACGGGAGACCGATGCGGGCGATGTCGAAGTCCACCAGCTCGGTGCAGTAGTTGTCGCGTGTGCCGAAGGTGACAGGGAGGCGGATCTGCCCCAGAGAGTGGGCAGCTCCACCACCCACTCCCGAGAAGGGCTTGCTGGGGCCGAGCCGCTCGAGCGGCACGTGAAGAAGGCTGAAGGCTTCTACGGAGAGCAAGTTGAGGCCAGCACCACCGTCGATGAGGGTCTTGGTAACGGAGACGTTGCAGATGGTGGGCGTGCAGAGCATTGGGAGCATTCCGGAGCCGGCGGTGGAGTCGGGGTGGTCTTCCGAGCCGAAGGTGAGGTCGGCCTCTGGCGCAGCCCAACCCGGCGGAGCCCCCGGGCGCTTGGAGGTGGCCCCGATCTGACGGAGGAACGGCTTGACGTGGCGGTCTGAAGGTGGTGCTTGAGAGCCGCCCAGTAGGGCCGCGACTGCATGGTGCGCCGGCACCTCGTAGCGAGCGGCGAAGAGGTCGCGGAGTTCCCCCCAGGAGGCCACCGTGGATCCCGGGAGGTTGAGCAGCCAGGCGCATGGCTCGCCGGCGAGTGCCATGAGGAACCAGTTGGCCATGATCTTGTCGTTGCCTCTGGCTTCGAGGACAGCCTCCTCGTACGCCAGCAGGAACGACGTCGGGTCTGCCGCGCCGTCGTAACGCGGCGGCATCTCTAGCTTGAACTTGGTCGGCCACCGCACTCGCTGTAGGGCGGGGGCCAGGGCTCGGTACCCAGACGCCCCGCTGTTGATGTCGGCCGCAGAGGTGGATAGCGGGGCACCTGCCATGGGGGCGAAGTGCGGCGGCGCAGTGCGCAGGTTGGTGGAGAGGAGCTCCGGCGCACCCCTACCTAGCGCGCCAAATGTCGGATGTGGGGTTCCGGCAAACCCTTAAGGTTCGAACACTGGGGTGCGCGCGAAGTCTTTCCCTCCTACCGATCTACGCCCTAGCTCGCTAAGATCTCGCGGACGAACTCAACGAACTCGCAACACAGAAAGACACGAGATTTATACTGGTTCGGGCCACCGATGTGGTGTAACAACCTACTCCAGTGTGGTGGTGGTGGATTGCCTCTTGGGCTGATGATGAACAGTACGGAGGGAAGAAGGGCCTCCTAAGGTTGAGGTGTTCTTATGGCTAGGGTAGGCTCTCGATCAGATTGGATCAAGCTAAGATGAGATGCCTCTACTGTGGTGGCTAGTGATACGTCTCCAACGTATCTATAATTTTTGATTGCTCCATGCTATATTATCTACTGTTTTGGAAATTATTGGGCTTTATTATTCACTTTTATATTATTTTTGGGACTAACCTATTAACCGGAGGCCCAGCCCAGAATTGCTGTTTTTTTTGCCTATTTCAGAGTTTCGCAGAAAAGGAATATCAAACGGAGTCCAAACGGAATGAAACCTTCGGGAACGTGATTTTTAGGAAGATTATGATCCGGGAGACTTGGACCCAACGTCAAGAAACAAAAGAGGAAGCCACGAGGTAGGGGGGCGCGCCCTCCACCCTCGTGGGCCCCCTGTTGCTCCACCGACATTCTTCTTCCTCCTATATATACCTACGTACCCCCAAACGATCAGATACGGAGCCAAAAACCTAATTCCACCGCCGCAACCTTCTGTACCCACGAGATCCCATCTTGGGGCCTGTTCTGGAGCTCCGCCGGAGAGGGCATCCATCATGGAGGGCTTCTACATCAACACCATAGCCTCTCCGATGAAGTGTGAGTAGTTTACCTCAGACCTTCGGGTCCATAGTTAGTAGCTAGATGACTTCTTCTCTCTTTTTGGATCTCAATAGAATGTTTTCCCCCTCTCTCATGGAGATCTATTCGATGTAATCTTGTTTTTTGCGGTGTGTTTGTTGAGACCGATGAATTGTGGGTTTATGATCAAGATTATCTATGAACAATATTTTAATCTTCTCTGAATTCTTTTATGTATGATTGGTTATCTTTGCAAGTCTCTTCGAATTATCAGTTTGGTTTGGCCTACTAGATTGATCTTTCTTGCAATGGGAGAAATGCTTAGCTTTGGGTTCAATCTTGCGGTGTTCTTTCCCAGTGACAGTAGGGGCAGCAAGGCACGTATTGTATTGTTGCCATCGAGGATAACAAGATGGTTTTTTTTATCATATTGCATGAATTTATCCCTCTACATCATGTCATCTTGCTTAAGGAGTTACTCTGTTTTCATGAACTTAATACTCTAGATGCATGTTGGATAGCGATCGATGAGTGGAGTAATAGTAGTAGATGCAGGCAGGAGTCGGTCTACTTGTCTCGGACGTGATGCCTATATACATGATCATACCTAGATATTCTCATAACTATGCTCAATTCTGTCTATTGCTCAACAGTAATTCGTTCACCCACCGTAAAATACTTATGCTCTTGAGAGAAGCCACTAGTGAAACCTATGCCCCCCGGGTCTATCTTCATCATATTAATCTTCTAACACTTAGTTATTTCCTTTGCTTTTTTAATTTGCTTTTATTTTACTTTGCATCTTTATCACAAAAATACCAAAAATATTATCCTATCATATCTATCAGATCTCACTCTCGTAAGTGACCGTGAAGGGATTGCCAACCCCTTATCGCGTTGGTTGCGAGGATTTATTTGTATTGTGCAGGTACGAGGGACTCGCGCGTAGCCTCCTACTGGATTGATACCTTGGTTCTCAAAAACTGAGGGAAATACTTACGCTACTTTGCTGCATCACCCTTTCCTCTTCAAGGGAAAACCAACGCAGTGCTCAAGAGGTAGCAGCTAGCTCTACTTATATAAGCCCTGGTCCTCTTCCCAAATATTGAGCGGGAAGGGAGCCAACAACAGCGGGCAAATTTAAAGGGGGACAACTAGTACAAGCTATCCTGACAAAAGTGGTCTTCGCCTGCGAAAGGCTCTGGTGGTGACGCCGTCTTGGGCTCCACGATGACCTTCGTCTTGCCGTCCTTTTGGTCTTGGTCTCCTTGCACCGATATAGCAACCTTTGCCTGATGCCTCGGTACTCCTCTCCTGCGCTGGCCTCCTTAGCACCAAAGAGGAAACAAGGACGCTGCGTGCACTGGTGCCCGCCTGGCGCCCGCCTGGCGCCCGCCTGGTGTCGATCGTCATGGCTCACGTCATGAGAGCCTCGTGAGGTTTGCCCCGCCTTGATATCTCCGCTCCTCGTGAGCCTGCCTGACTAGGCCACTCCTGAGGAGGTCTTGCGTCGTCCGCCTCGCGAGGCTTGGCCCCTCGCGAGAGTCTTGGATGCCTTGTTGATGAAGATGGGCCGTACGGCCTGCTGGCTTAGCCACGCCGCGGGCTGCAGGCAGGCAAGTCTGGGGACCCCCGTTCCCAGAACGCCAACAATTAGTAGTACATGTAGGCACGCGAGCACTACGATATCAGAACTTACTTTTTATTCCATTTTCGTGCTTAAACAACGATTCGCCCGTGGGATGATCAGTGGGGTTGATGCCCTGTAATCATACATAGTTGGACTTGTGCGTGCCTTGCTTGTACAATTGGAAGCTGCAGGAGGAACCTTCCATGGAGGAAAGGCGGTGAGCTCTGGATCCTAGGACTGTGACATGATGCAACACTTCCCATTTTAGGAGGAGCTTGCTTTGGGACTGTGGATACACGACCCTTTTGAGGACAATGTCGCCTTGGAGAATACTCGTTCTTTAACTCGGAGTCGTAGAATCTAGTGTTGTCTTGCTTGCTCGAAACGTGCTTGAGGAGTGATGTGTCTCGTATTCAAGCGACGTTTCTTCAGAGAGCGACCACCAAAGAGCATCTTGAAGTGGAGTACGACGATTTCTGCTCCATGGGAGAAAGGTATGCGCTTGTGAGGAGGCTTTTGCTTGCAGAGTTGCTTTTGAAGATGATCCACCCCATTTTCTCAGAAGAGAAGTCAGAACATGTGTTTTTCACGACCCGAACGATAGAGAGCACTTTCCAATAAGCATTACAGACTGATCACATGGTACTCTCTCTACGCCCAATGGACCTTCCTCTACCGTGCCAGGAAGAAAAGCTGGATCAACGTGTTATAAGCCATCACCGTAGCGGAGAGAAGCTAGATGGCTTATCGATTGCTAGCTGTCAGCATAGGTAGTATTTTGGTACCAACATGCCAAGCTAGCGGAATTCTTCACAGGGAAACAACATCTTGAACTTGGAAATGATCGTTTCAATGAAAACTATCTATTTATGAGAAATGCTATGTTATGTTTTTTCCGCCCGGTGAGTAGATACGAATTAAGGTATTGATCTGTTTTGCTACCATGAGTGGGGTTCGGGTACACGCCAGCTCTTTCTCATATAGCTAAAAAAACAAGTGATTTTGTCTTGTCAAAGTAAAATACTCAGGGCAATCTACTCATATCAAGCGGGTCTTAGCAGAGTCCAATTTATCAAAGTTTTATTGTGACCATTATTCTGGTTAGGGGCAAGCAAGAAAGGGTGAATACGGGAGTTTTATTCTCTTTCTGGGCAACTTTCCCAAGTCGTTCCACAAGAGATAAAAAGGATATAATGGTGATGAAGTCAAAGCGCATAGAGCGCATACAGTTACCTTTTCATTTAATGAATTTCGTATAGAGAAGCAAGTTCTCATATCGGATCTGGAGATGGTTTCCTGTTGGTTAGTGGTCCTACGCGTATCGATCCTTCTATTAAGAAGCACCATCCGGAAAATGAATTACCCGCAGCTCGAGCAGAACTACTCCGAAAGTCATCTTAAGTAACTTAGGTCACCTAAAGTCACACTAGTGCCTCCGTCTCAAGGAATCTATAAAAGATACCAGGAAGCCCCAAGAAGATATGGATGAGATAAATTCTCTGAGCCGAGAGGTGAAAATTCCGGTGGTGATGGTGGGCGGGCCAGTCGATCTGTACCGATGCTTACATTCGACTTTGCTCCTATCTTAGCAATCCGAACTTACTATTCAAGATGGGCTCCTGGCAGGCTGGAGCCACCTACTCAATGCGATCTTCCGAATGGAATCTATCAAGAGCGTTCTTCCTTTGGTCACTCAGGTTAAGGAAACTATTCCTACTGTACTCGAGTCGAAAGCTGTTAGCGCTGCATGGGCAAGGTTCCCGTTCACTTTGTATTACTTCCGGGCTGGCCAAGCCGACCGAACGGAGAAAACACCCGATCCGATAGTTGAAGAAGAGAAACTCGATGCAGCTGCCAGGTCATAGATCTTACCCTATGTATCTCCTGGGAACTTCACACACACAATAAAGATATTGGGAATGGAGACTTCAAAGACGAAAGTGATAGTAGCAAGCAGGCTTATCGGCGGGCTAGGGGTCTTTAACTAACACAAGCCTGAGAAGGAAGTGTTCATGAATATCAATCATTAAGAAAGTTGTCCTTGTTTGTGTGTTGGGTATTACAAAGCACGGAAAGAGAAGGAAGAAGTGTTGGTCAGGGTATAACATGGGTCCCTACTAGGAAGGCCAAATTATGCTGTCCATAATTACATCGGTAGGACTTTTCCCAAAACCTATAACTGGGTGTTATAGCTGAGTGTGTTTGCTTCAACGCTTGGATTTATCCATAGCTGAGGTGAGCAAAACTCCCCTCTTTGTTGTCTCTGGCCATCTCGGGTTAGGTATGCGCTAGACACCAGAAATGGGTTGTATATGAATAAGAATTTGGACGCGTGCGGAAACAAGTTCGCTCTACTTCGGCCTAGAACTGAGGGGACGACACAAGACCTATTTCATTTCGGGGTGGACGTTTCGTTCAAACAGTTGAGGGGAAGCCAAGAGAAGACGCTATTGGCAATTAATCAAATGGTTTTGTTTGATGCGAATAAGTAAATTTATCGTGAAGATCTGGCCAAGCTATCATCGGGTGGAACTTTCCATCAGATGGCCCCATTAAACTATATTGTCAATAGATTGGCTTATAACTCTTACGACTTGTCGGCGGCGACTGACAGGATGCTCCTGCGAGTGCTATTCCATGTGCTGGAAAACCTCTTTGGCACATCTTTCGCGATCTAGTTAACAACACTTTAGTAACTCATGTCTTCCATGGCTTAAACCTGCTTATTATACTAGAAACAATTGAATACATCAAGTTGGATATAGGTCAGGTGGGACTTAAGAATGCCTTGTCTGGAACATCTCTTCAAAGCAAGAATTAGCTTATAGAAAGGAAGCAGCATTTCCTTTCAGCTGCTTTTAAAAAGTCCCCAGGGATATAGCCCACTTCTCATTTCTCAACACATGCTTCTCTTCCCTTTTCTTAAGTATAAGAGGGTTAGGTACTTATTCCTGGCCGGCGGTATCATTGCTGCTCCCTACCTAATGCAGATCATTGTGCAATTCTGATGTGAAATCTCAATCCAAAACTTATTCATTTTGTTGGAAAACCAACGCCGACGTCAAGATCAGTCTCATTTCCTTTCTCTTTTCGGGAGGAGAGCTGAAAAAGATGGACAGTAACAATCGCGTAATATCAATTTATCGGCCTCGTCATCGAAAGCGGCTTCTAATTTCTCAGAAATTCTCAGCTATATGGGGGACTTTGATGGTGAGCAAAAAGAATTGATCAAGAAATTGGTAAACTTTCGCATGATCGATGGTAAAAGAACGAGAGTTCGTGCTATTGTTTATAAAATTTTTCACCGCCTAGCTCGAACTGAACGCGATGTAATAAAACTTATGGTTGACACTGTAGATAATATAAAGCCAATGTGCGAAGTGGTCAAATTAGGAGTCGTAGGTACTATTTATGATGTTCCTGGGATTGTAGCCAGGGATCGTCAACAAACCTTAGCTATTCGTTGGATCCTTGGAGCAGCTTTCAAACGACGTATAAGCTATAGGATAAGCTTAGAGAAATGTTCATTTGCTAAGATACTGGATGCTTACCGAAAGAGGGGAACTTCACGTAAGAGAAGGGAGAATCTTCATGGACTAGCTTCCACCAATCGGAGTTTCACGCGTTTCAGATGGTGGTAAAGTGATACCACATAAGGAGCTCTTCCTCATTCAGTCATACTCAACAAAAGTAAGAAAGGTTTGAGCCAGATCCTTTTTTCATCTTCATATAGAAAGAAAATTGGCCTTCCTGATACTCCCCCTTCATTCATAGAGTTGGAGGAATCCACAAGAGGCCTGCCCGTTGTTTTTATGAAAACTCTTGTTCCAACCTCACCTCAGGTGGAATGAATAGGAAAGGTGGATCAATCAAATCAATAAGCCATGAATGAAGAAGTAGTGGGCCTTTCGCCTTATTTCGTTTGACTTGTGGAGCTGAGAAATCTACTTCAAAGTGAGGGAAAGAGTGCTAGTCCAAAAGAACAAGCAAGGGATGAGCGCACGGGAGCGAAATCCGTTGCGCCCATGTGCATATGTTTTCTTGCTGGGTAATTTCTAAGAAAGTTTTTGTGTTGTTGATTCCTATTCCTAGGTGTTGTGATTTTCCCCTATGCCGCCTATTGGTACTAGTGGAGTAGGATTGGCCTGTAATACAGAACCTATAGGTGGTGTAACCTTTAGCTCAATACTCAAATCTACAATTGAAGCATCTGAGGCTGCATCAATCGAGGATACACGACATAAGGAATTGTTAGATCTCCAAACTGAACTTCGCCTTCACGAAGTGTGGGTTTTCACTGGTCCTAAATAATGGTTGGCAAGCGATCCCCTATTCTGCATTCCGAAGATTAGACGGCCCAGAGCTGGAGCGATCATTCAAGCAAGTTACTCTGCTTGAGTTTTTCAGTCAATCAATAGATTGTGCAGTTTCTTAGTCTTTTGGTCCACATCTTCATGACTTATAGAAAGGGTTTCTTCTTTTACAAGATCATGGAAGCTTCAGAAACCATCTGAGATCTTCTAGAAACAAGAAATGTTGCATCAAAGGGTTCAGTGGTCATATCATAGTGAAATCGAGTTTCTTGATTTAGTCGATATCAAATTCCCAACTTAGAAATTCGAAAGGACTAAGATTCTACTTCTTCCTCAAATACTGGGAATGTGGATTCAAGTATGACATCACTATTCCACAGATCTCAACAAAACAAATTGAACAAGTTTGATGGCTGGAAGAAGATAGGAAATATTCAAACATGTATTGCATTTCATCGATCTCACCCTTTGTTCAGTGTCGCATAAGTACTGACTTCTTGAATAGATACCGATACCGGTCATGAAGGCTTCACCCTTCTCAAGTCAAGTGCAGAAGCGACATCTGTTAAGCAAGAAGCCAGTGATTCCACAACATCAAAGTGATACATATGACATATTGTAAATTAGGCTTAGTTTGTAGCTGTGAATATAGTAATGCACTTATTTATTGAGAAATATGTTCTTTCAAGTAGAGCATACTCGGTAGAAAGGAGATGGCGGAGCTGGGAAGAGGATTATACTTTTTCGATTACTTGGACTTAGAGACCAATTATAGAAAGAAGACAGTAGCTGAGTGAGTTTTATGGATCTAGTTTATGAGCAGCTTAACTAGAAAAGCAAGCAGAAGGAATAGAAGAATGAAATGCAGAAATAGGGGAAGGGCGGGTAGCATTTTCAAATGCCAGTTTGAGTGAGACAGTTTTTGTCTGGCCCCCCACTTTTAAGCTGTTCTTCCATTCTGCCTTTGTCTTGCTCTAAGCTACCTGACTTCCTTCCTTTGTTCTTCCATTCTACTTTGTATGATTCTGATCATCAGTTCTTATCGATCCCATTTTAAGGACAAATCCTAATGTTGGTAAAATATATGTGTTGATCAAGGCCAAGGACAATGAAGTAGCCGTGAAAAGATTGAAGAACGAGGTATGATGATTACTTCGGACTACTTTCTGTTCTTCATGCAAATGACCATATTTTCCGTCTGCAATACAGGTAGAAGATACTAAGTTGTTCAGATATTTACAGGAAATCCATGGGAAAAACTACCACAACTTTGTATTAAGCAAGCAGGTTCCAGTCGTTGGTAATTTCAGGGAAGCCAACATTGGCATTGCTCCAGAGTTAGCCAAAGAGATCGCGGAAGAAGTGGATGTTATCGTAAACTCTGGAGCAAATACCACTTTTGATGAGAGGTTCGTGAAGCTAAACTAGTCTTGCACCAAGGATTGCTTCCATTAATAAATGTGTAAGTTCACATTTCATAGCAATAAAAGTATTGCAACTTGCAGTATGATGTAGCACTAGACATCAACACGATGGGGCCATTCCGGATAATTAGTTTCGCACAGCGGTTTTGAAGACTGAAGCTCTTCTTGTAAGAATCAATAGGTCAGAATGCCAAATAAGAGTTTCCTGTGGTCGAAATCAAATGGTAACACTGGTGCGCGTCTGTCCTAAACAAACGGTTTTTTACCCCTTTCCGCGACGGCATTTGGAACCGTCGCCAAGAGAGTGTGGGCGATAGGAGGGTCCTTCCCACATGACCCATAAACCGTCGGGGATAGGGAGCCTTGATGCATAAGGTTGTCTCTATATAAACGTTTCCGATATCTCGAATATCCCAAACGCTTCATCCTTGCTACTCGTTTGTGCTCGCATTGCCATCGCAGTAGGAGTTTTGCGGTTCTGCCTAAAACCAGGCAGATTCCAAGCTAGGGAGTTTTCCAGGCAGATTCTAGGCACGGGAGTTTTATAATGCCTGGCACATCACAAACAGTTCATGATTATAAACCGTGTACGATGGGTAGACAATCACACACATTTAGTTTTCCCGTACCGTATGTGATAGCGTCTGACATCACACACGCTTTGCAAACGGCAACTGTGTGCATGGTTGCACACGTTTCCTCTTCGTGAACCATCTCAGATTATGGTGTATATCACAAACGTTTGTGTTTTAGCAACCGTTTGTGCCGTAATTACCAGCACAACATAATTTCGCCCTAATTTAATTGCTGCTATTTAAAATTGTACCTAATTTAAACTTGAAAGTAGGCTATAGCTTTATTCATGTCCATCAGGTTCAAACCACCAATGCATTATTTGATTCACAGGTACATATGTTTAAGAATTAAATAAGCACCAAATAAAGAATGATGTACCAGGGTTTTATACTTGTACTATTACAGATGGTAAAGAAAGAGGCGACAGACATTCTAGTTGCCGAACAAGGTGAAGCGGAATGGCCCGATTGTGCTCTCCTAGATGCAGAAGGCATGCAGGACTCTAGTCCAACCCCTTGTGATGGCCGACCGCCAATCATGTAGTTTGAGAGGTAATCTTGAGTAAACTGCTTGAGGATCCACTTCAAAAGAAAAAAAGATTCAGATATTGTCATCTAACACAACTCATTATGGGCAGTAAAAAGAAGGCTACAGGGTTCTTACTTACCATCCTGCAGTTCACTGTTGTCTTGCATAAAGTGTAAACAAATAGTTCGATTGACATCTTTTGACCCATTTTGATAACAATCTTTATCAGTTTCCTCACTTGATGCTGGTTCATGAATATCTCATTGCCCCATACGTAGAAAGGGTCGAAGTGTGGATCTTTGGCAATGATATATGTACCTGAAAGCACCAAGTTAATATTAGAAGCTAAACAACAATTGAAAAATGATGTAGTACAACACTCCATCCATCCCATTATATAAGATTTTATTACATGTATATCTAGACATCATCAGAACATTAAGGTAACACTCTTCCTTGTAGCTATGTAGCCTGGGATTGCATATTTAGTCATTCAGTACAATGCATGTTGCTAAACAACAATGGAAAAATGAAAAGGCATGTTAACTGCAATATCCTTAACAGGAACCAAATATCGTAATTCATAGTGGTATTGTTGAAACTGTTATTGATGAAATTGAACTGCATGGCAAATAGTTGCACATATAGAGCATCACATTGTGAAGAACTGAAATAAACAAGTCATAAGGACATCTCTAGGCGATCCTTAAAAAGTTAAAGGACTAAAACCCATAGTGGATTGATACGTCCATTTTGCATCATGCTTTTATATTGATATTTATTGCATTATGGGCTGTTATTACACATTATGTCACAATACTTATGCATATTCTCTCTTATTTTACAAGGTTTACATGAAGAGGGAGAATGCCGGCAATTGGAATTCTGGGCTGGAAAAGGAGCAAATATTAGAGACCTATTCTGCACAACTCCAAAAGTCCTGAAACTCCACGGAAGTTATTTTTGGAAATAATAAAAAATACTGAGCGAAGAAAATACCAGCGGGGGCCCACACCCTGGCCACGAGGGTGGGGGGCGCGCCCTACCCCCCTGGGCGCGCCCCCTACCTCGTGGGCCCCCTGGTGGCCCTCCGGTGCCCATCTTCTACTATATGAAGTCTTTCGTCCGAGAAAAAATCATAAGCAAGATTTCGGGACGAGACTCCGGCGCCACGAGGCGGAACCTTGGCGGAACCAATCTAGGGCTCCGGCAGAGCTGTTCTGCCGGGGAAACTTCCCTCCGGGAGGGGGAAATCATCGCCGTCATCATCATCAATGATCCTCTCATTGGGAGGGGGTCCATCTTCAGCAACATCTTCACCAACACCATCTCCTCTCAAACCCTAGTTCATCCCTTGTATCCAATCTTTGTCTCATAGCCTGAGATTGGTACCTGTAGGTTGCTAGTAGTGTTGATTACTCCTTGTAGTTGATGCTAGTTGGTTTATTTGGTGGAAGATCATATGTTCAGATCCATTATGCATATTAATAACCCTTTGATTATGAACATGAATATGCTTTTGAGTAGTTACGTTTGTTCCTGAGGACATGGGAGAAGTCTTGCTATTAGTAGTCATGTGAATTTGGTATTCGTTCGATATTTTGATGAGATGTATGTTGTCTCTCCTCTAGTGGTGTCATGTGAACGTCGACTACATGACACTTCACCATTGTTTGGGCCTAGAGGAAGGCATTGGGAAGTAATAAGTAGATGATGGGTTTCTAGAGTGACAGAAGCTTAAACCCTAGTTTATGCGTTGCTTCGTAAGGGGCTGATTTGGATCCATATGTTTCATGCTATGGTTAGGTTTACCTTAATACTTCTTTTGTAGTTGCGGATGCTTGCAATAGGAGTTAATCATAAGTGGGATGCTTGTCCAAGTAAGGACAGCACCCAAGCACCGATCCACCCACATATCAAATTATCAAAGTACCGAACGCGAATCATATGAACGTGATGAAAACTAGCTTGATGATAATTCCCATGTGTCCTCGGGAGCGCTTTTCTCTATATAAGAGTTTGCCAGGCTTGTCCTTTGCTACAAAAAGGACTGGGCCATCTTGCTGCACTTTATTTACACTTGTTACTTGCTACCCGTTACAAATTACATTATCACAAAACTATCGGTTACCTATAATTTTAGTGCTTGCAGAGAATACCTTGCTGAAAACCGCTTGTCATTTCCTTCGGCTCCTCGTTGGGTTTGACACTCTTACTTATCAAAAAGGCTACAATAGATCCCCTACACTAGTGGGTCATCAAGACTCTTTTCTGGCGCCGTTGCCGGGGAGTGAAGCGCCTTTGGTAGGTGGAATTTGGTAAGGAAAAATTTATATAGTGTACTGAAATTTACTGTCACTTGTTACTATGGAAAGTAATCCTTTGAGGGGCTTGTTCGCAGTATCTTCACCCCGACCAGTAGAGAAAATAGTTGCTCCTCAACCTACTGAACCTACTGAAAATGTTGACTTTGAAATTCCTTCGGGTATGATAGAGAAACTGCTAGCTAATCCTTTTGCAGGACATGGAACATTGCATCCCGATTTACACCTAATCTATGTGGATGAAGTTTATGGATTATTTAAGCCCTGATGATGTTATCAAGAAGAAGGTCTTCCCTTTATCTTTGAAGGGAGATGCATTGTGATGGTATAGGCTAGGTGATGATATGGGATCATGGGACTACAAGCGATTGAAATTGGAATTTCATCAGAAGTTTTGTCCTATGCATCTTGTTCATCGTGATCACAATTATATATATAATTTTTGGCCTCGCGAAGGAGAAAGCATCGCTCAAGCTTGGGGGAGGCTTAAGTCAATGTTATATTCATGCCCCAATCATGAGCTCTCAAGAGAAATGATTATTCAAAATTTTTATGCTCGGCTTTCTGACAACAATCGCTCCATGCTCGATACTTCTTATACTGGTTCTTTTATGATGAAGACTATTGAATTCAAATGGGATTTACTGGAAAGAATTAAACGCAACTCTGAAGATTGGGATCTCGATGAAGGTATGGAGTCAGGTATAACCTAAGTTTGATTGTGTTAAATCTTTTATGGATACCGATGTTTTCCGTAAATTTAGCACTAAATATGGACTTGACTCTGAGATAGTAGCTTCTTTCTATCAATCCTGTGCTACTCATGTTGATCTCCCTAAGTAGAAGTGGTTTAAATATAATCCCCCCGTTGAAGTAATAGTAGTTGCACCTATTAAAGTTGAAGAAAAGACTATCACTTATAATGATCCAGTTGTTCCTACTGCTTATGTTGAGAAACCACCTTTCCCTGTTAGATTAAAGGATCATGCTAGAGCTTCAACTGTAGTCAACAAAAGTAATATTAGGACACACAAACCTCCTGAGCAAGTTAAATTTGAACCTAATATTGCTATGGTTAAAGATCTCTTGGCTGATAATATTGATGGGAATGTTATTTATTTTTGTGATGAGACTGCTAGAATTGCTAAACCTGGTGCTAAAGATAAACATAGACCTGTGGTAGGCATGCCTGTTATTTCTGTTAAAATAGGAGATCATTGTTATCATTGCTTGTGTGATATGGGTGCTAGTGCTAGTGCAATACCTATTTCTTTATATCACGAAATTATGCATGATATTGCACCCGCTGAGTTAGAAGATATTGATGTTACCATTAAGCTTGCCAATAGAGATACTATATCACCGATTGGGATTGTTAGAGATGTTGAAGTCTTGTGTGGGAAGGCTAAATATCCTGCTGATTTTCTTGTTCTTGGTTCCCCACAAGATATCTTTTGTCCCATTATATTTGGTAGACCCTTCTTGAATACTGTTAATGCTAAGATAGACTGCAAGAAGGATGTTGTTACTATTGGTTTGGATGATATGTCTCATGAGTTTAACTTTTCTAAATTTCGTAGACAACCCCGTGATGAAGAATTACCTAGTAAGGATGAAATTATTGGTCTTGCTTCTATTGTCGTGCCTCCTAGTGATCCTTTAGAACAATATTTGATAGACCATGAAAATGATATGTTTATGAATGAAAGAAGGGAAATAGATGAAGTATTATTTAAATAGGGACCTATTCTGAAACACAACTTGCCTGTTGAAATCTTAGGGGATCCTCCTCCACCCAAGGGTGATCCCGTGTTTGAGCTTAAACCTTTACCTGATACTCTTAAATATGCTTATCTTGATGAAAAGAAGATATATCCTGTTATTATTAGTGCAAACCTTTCAGAGCATGAAGAAGAGAAATTATTGAAAACTCTGAAGAAGCACCGTGCTGCTATTGGATATACTCTCGATGATCTTAAGGGCATTAATCCCACTCTATGCCAACACAAAATAAATTTGGAGAAAGATGCCAAACCAGTTATTGATCACTAACAATGGCTAAATCCTAAGATGAAAGAAGTGGTAAGAAAGGAAATACTAAAGCTCCTTGAGGCAGGTATTATTTTCCCATTACTGATAGTCAGTGGGTAAGTCCTGTCCATTGTGTCCCTAAGAAAGGTGGTATTACTGTCGTTCCTAATGATAAAGATGAATTGACCCCGCAAAGAATTATTACAGGTTATAGGATGGTAATTGATTTTCGCAAATTAAATAAGGCTACTAAAAAAGATCATTACCCCTTACCTTTTATTGATCAAATGCTAGAAAGATTATCCAAACATACACATTTCTGCTTTCTAGATGGTTAGTCTGGTTTCTCTCAAATACCTGTGTCTGCTGATGATCAAGCAAAGACCACTTTTACTTGCCCTTTCGGTACTTTTGCTTATAGACATATGCCTTTTGGCTTATGTAATGCACCCGCTACCTTTCAAAGATGCATGATGGCTATATTCACTGACTTTTGTGAAAAGATTTGTGAGGTCTTCGTGGATGATTTCTCCATTTATGGATCCTCTTTTGATGATTGCTTGAGCAACCTTGATCGAGTTTTGCAGAGATGTGAAGAAACTAATCTTGTCTTGAATTGGGAGAAGTGCCACTTTATGGTTAATGAAGGCATTGTCTTGGGGCATAAAATTTCTGAAAGAGGTATTGAAGTTGATAATGCTAAAGTAGATGCTATTGAAAAGATGCCATGTCCCACGGACATCAAAGGTATAAGAAGTTTCCTTGTTCATGCCGGTTTTTATAGGAGGTTCATTAAGGGCTTCTCAAAATTTTCTTGGCCTCTGACTAATCTATTACAAAAAGATATACCTTTTGTCATTGATGATGATTGTGTAGAAGCATTTGAAATACTTAAGAAAGCATTAATTTCTGCACCTATCGTTCAGTCCCATGATTGGAATTTACCCTTTGAAATAATGTGTGATGCTAGTGATTATGCTGTAGGTGCTATTCTAGGGCAAAGAGTTGATAAGAAATGAAATGTTATTCAATATGCTAGTAAAACTCTAGACAGTGCCCAGAGAAATTATGCTACTACTGAAAAATAATTCTTAGTAGCTGTATTTGCTTGTGATAAGTTTAGACCTTATATTGTTGATTCTAAAGTAACTATTCACACTGATCATGCTGCTATCAAATATCTTATGGAAAAGAAAGATGCTAAACCTAGACTTATTAGATGGGTTCTCTTGCTACAAGAATTTGATTTGCACATTATTGATAGAAAGGGAGGTGAGAACCCCGTTGCAGACAACTTGTCTAGGTTAGAAAATGTTCTTGATGACCCACTACCCATTTATGATAGCTTTCCTGATGAACAACTGAATGTCATAAATGCTTCTCGTACTGCTCCATGGTATGCTGATTATGCTAATTACATTGTTGCTAAATTTATACCACCTAGCTTCACATACGAGCAAAAGAAAAAGTTTTTCTATGATTTAAGACATTACTTCTGGGATGACCCACATCTTTATAAAGGAGTAGATGGTGTTATTAGGCGTTGTGTACCTGAGCATGAACAGGAACAGATCCTACGCAAGTGTCACTCCGAGGCTTACGGAGGACACCACGCTGGAGATAGAACTGCACATAAGGTATTGCAATCCGGTTTTTATTGGCCTACTCTCTTAAAAGATGCCCGTAAGTTTGTCATATCTTGTGATGAGTGTCAATGAATTGGTAATATTAGTAGATGTCAAGAAATGCCTATGAATTATTCACTTGTTATTGAACCATTTGATGTTTGGGGCTTTGATTATATGGGACTGTTTCCTGCCTCTAATGGATATACACATATTTTAGTTGCTGTTGATTACGTTACTAAGTGGGTAGAAGCTATTCCAACTAGTAGTGCTGATCATAACACCTCTATTAAGATGCTTATAGAAGTTATTTTTCTGAGGTTTGGAGTCCCTAGATATTTAATGACTGATGGTGGTTCACATTTCATTCATGGTGCTTTTCGTAAGATGCTTGCTAAATATGACGTTAATCATAGAATTACATCCCCTTATCATCCACAGTCTAGTGGTCAAGTAGAATTGGGTAATAGAGAGCTCAAATTAATTTTGCAGAAGACTGTTAATAGATCTAGAAAGAATTGTTCCAAGAAACTTGATGATGCATTATGGGCCTATAGAACTGCATATAAAAACCCTATGGGTATGTCTCCGTATAAAATGGTTTATGGAAAAGCATGTCACTTACCTCTCGAACTAGAACATAAGGCATATTAGGCCATTAAAGAGCTCAATTATGATTTCAAACTTGCTGGTGAGAAGAGGTTATTTGACATTAGCTCACTTGATGAATGGAGAACCCAAGCTTATGAGAATGCCAAACTATTTAAAGAAAAAGTTAAAAGATGGCATGACAAAAGGAAAGAAAAGCGTGAGTTCAATATAGGTGATTATGTGTTGCTATACAACTCTCATTTAAGATTTTTTGCAGGAAAACTTCTCTCTAAATGGGAAGGTCCTTATGTTATCGAGGAGGTCTATCGTTCCGGTGCCATAAAAATCAACAACTTCGAAGGCACAATTCCGAAGGTGGTGAACGGTCAAAGAATTAAACATTATATCTTAGGTAATCCTATAAATGTTGAAACTAATATTATTGAAACCGTAACCCCGGAGGAATACATAAGGGATACTTTCCGGAACGTTTCAGACTCCGAAAAGGAATAGGTACATGGTACGGTAAGTAAACCGACTCCAAAACAGTTCTAATGACAATTTTTCTCCTTTTTGGAATATTTAGAAAAATAGGAAAATAAGAAGCAGTCCGGGAAGGACACGAGGCTTCGACGAGGGTGGGAGGCGCGCCCTACCCCCTGGGTGCGCCCCCTGCCTCGTGGGCACCTCGTGCGCTCTCTGGACTCCGTTTTCTTGCATGATACTTCTTTTGGTCGGTAAAAATTCATTATATAATCTCCCAATGGTTTTGACCACCGTACCACACAATTACCCTCTGTTTTCGTTTTGAGCTGTTGCTGCCGCAGATTAGAGCAAGATGTCATCTGAGGATTCCGACGGAGAGAGCTATGTCTCACACCTCATTGCTGACCCAAAGACCTATGGGGATCTATCTCCTTGTGGTCGAACTATGGATGAGGAGGAGGATGCCCATTTGATGAGGATTAACGATTCAAGCTCAGAGGAGGAGGATATCCCTCTACCTCAACCTGGGGATATGCACGTGAAGTTCAAGAAGTCTAGTCTCCCTAAGAGGGCTAAACTATCTAAGAATCGATCTATTCCTTCTTGTTTTCGACAGAAAAGCAAAGAGATTTATGTGACAAGATCTTGAAGCTGGAGTCGGAGGTCGATGATTTGAAGGAGGAAATTGCTCTTCTCAATTACAACATGAAGAAGCTGAAAGGACAATTTACATCATCAACAACTCCATCATCGCCACCCCCGAAGAAAGAGACATAATCACATGGGTATGGGCACTCCCCTTGGCAACTGCAAGGCTTGGGGGAGGTGCCCCAGTATCGTATCTCCATCACACTCCTATCTTTACCGTTTTTCTTAGTTCGATCCTTTTGGTAATATCTTGATCTAGTAGACTAAAGTTTTAGTATGATTTATTTTTGAGTTTTGCCTTATGATCCATTTATGTAATCGAGTCCGTGAGCTATATATAATAAAGATTAGTGTTGAGTCAAGGTCTTGATTATCTTGCTATGATCTTGAGTGAATAAAAGAAAAAGAAAGAATAAAAAGAAACAAAGAGCTCATATTGATCTTATGTAGAGTAATGACTTCACATATAAAGAGTATGATGATTAAAAGTTGTTGAGAGTTGACAAACATAGTTTTGGTCATCGTTGCAATTAATAGGAAGTAATAAAGAAAGAGAGGTTTTACATATAAATATACTATCTTGGACATCTTTTATGATTGTGAGCACTCATTAAAATATGACATGCTAATGAGGTGATGTTGGACAAGGAAGACAACGTAATGGGTTATGTTTTCTTATATTTGAAATAAAGTATATTGTCATGGATGATCCAACATGTTGAGCTTGCGTTTCTCCCTCATGCTAGCCAAATTCTTTGCACCAAGTAGAGATACTACTTGTGCTTCCAAACACCCTTTAACCCAGTTTTGCCATGAGAGTCCACCATATCTACCTATGGATTGAGTAAGATCCTTCAAGTAAGTTTTCATCGGTGCAAGCAATAAAAATTGCTCTCTAAATATGTATGATTTATTAGTGTGGAGAAAATAAGTTGTATACGATCTTGTGATGTGGAAGAAATAAAAGCGACGGACTGCATAATAAAGGTCCATATCACAAGTGGCAATATAAAGTGACATTCTTTTGCATTAAGATTTCGTGCATCCAACCATGAAAGCGCATGACAACCTCTACTTCCCTCTGCGAAGGGCCTATCTTTTACTTTTATCTCTTACCCTTATGCAAGAGTCATGGTGATCTTAACCTTTCCTTTTTACATTTTATCCTTTGCCAAGCACAGTGTGTTGGAAAGATCCTGATATATATATCCAGTTGAATATAAGTTAGCATGAACTATTATTGTTGACATTACCCTTGAGGTAAAAGGTTGGGAGGCGAAACTATAAGCCCCTATCTTTCTCTGTGTCCGATTAAAACTCCGTAACCACAAGTATTGCGTGAGTGTTAGCAATTGTGAAAGACTAAATGATAGTTGACTATGTGGACTTACTGAAAAGCTCTTATATTGACTCTTTCTGATGTTATGATAAATTGCAATTGCCTCAATGACTGAGATTATAGTTTGTTAGTTCTCAATGAAGTTTCTGATTCATACTTTACATTCTGAATAGATTATTACTTTAGCATAAGAAATCATATGACAATATATATATATATATGTGTGTGTGTGTGTGTGTGTGTGTGTGTGTGTGTTGCTGTTATAAGAATAATCATGATGCCCCCATGTCCCTATTTTATTTTATCGACACCTCTATCTCTAAACATGTGGACATATTTATCGTTATCGGCTTCCTCTTGAGGACAAGCGAGGTCTAAGCTTGGGGGAGTTGATACGTCCATTTTGCATCATGCTTTTATATTGATATTTATTGCATTATGGGCTGTTATTACACATTATGTCACAATACTTATGCCTATTCTCTCTTATTTTACAAGGTTTACAAGAAGAGGGAGAATGCCGGCAGCTGGAATTCTGCGCTGGAAAAGGAGCAAATATTAGAGACCTATTCTGCACAACTCCAAAAGTCCTGAAACTCCACGGAAGTTAATTTTGGAAATAATAAAAAATATTGAGCGAAGAAAATACCAGAGGGGGGCCACACCCTGGCCACGAGGGTGGGGGACGCGCCCTACCCCCTGGGTACGCCCCCTGCCTCGTGGGCCCCCTGGTGGCCCTCCGGTGCTCATCTTCTGCTATATGAAGTCTTTCATCCGAGAAAAAAATCATAAGCAAGCTTTCGGGACGAGACTCCGCCGCCATGAGGAGGAACCTTGGCGGAACCAATCTAGGGCTCTGGCGGAGCTGTTCTGCCGGGGAAACTTCCCTCCGGCAGGGGGAAATCATCGCCATCATCATCATCAATGATCCTCTCATTGGGAGGGGGTCCATCTTCATCAACATCTTCACCAGCACCATCTCCTCTCAAACCCTAGTTCATCTCTCGTATCCAAGCTTTGTCTCCTGGCCTGAGATTGGTACCTGTAGGTTGCTAGTAGTGTTGATTACTCCTTGTAGTTGATGCTAGTTGGTTTATTTGGTGTAAGATCATATGTTCAGATCCATTATGCATATTAATACCCCTCTGATTATGAACGTGAATATGCTTTGTGAGTAGTTACGTTTGTTCCTGAGGACATGGGAGAAGTCTTGCTATTAGTAGTCATGTGAATTTGGTATTCGTTCGATATTTTGATGAGATGTATGTTGTCTCTCCTCTAGTGGTGTCATGTGAACGTCGACTACATGACACTTCACCATTGTTTGGGCCTAGAGGAATGTATTGGGAAGTAATAAGTGGATGATGGGTTGCTAGAGTGACAGAAGCTTAAACCCTAGTTTATGCGTTGCTTCGTAAGGGGCTGATTTGGATCCATATGTTTCATGCTATGGTTAGGTTTACCTTAATACTTCTTTTGTAGTTGCGGATGCTTGCAATAGGAGTTAATCATAAGTGGGATGCTTGTCCAAGTAAGGACAGCACCCAAGCACCGGTCCACCCACATATCAAATTATCAAAGTACCGAACGCGAATCATATGAACGTGATGAAAACTAGCTTGATGATAATTCCCATGTGTCCTCGAGAGCGCTTTTCTCTATATAAGAGTTTGTCTAGGCTTGTCCTTTGCAACAAAAAGGATTGGGCCATCTTGCTGCACTTTATTTACACTTGTTACTTGCTACCCGTTACAATTTATCTTATCACAAAACTATCTGTTACCTATAATTTCAATGCTTGCAGAGAATACCTTACTGAAAACCGCTTGTCATTTCCTTCGGCTCCTCATTGGGTTCGACACTCTTACTTATCGAAAAGGCTACGATAGATCCCCTACACTTGTGGGTCATCATGGATATATATATATATATATATATATATATATATATATATATATATATATATATATATATATATATATATACTCCAGCAATTTTTGCTCTTTTCTAGTCGATCCCCTAAACTTAAGGTTGTATACTTCAATTTGATCAAGTTCAAAGCAGGTTCAATTGAAAGTAGCATGCATTCAAACATAAACATAGATAGTTTAGCATAACCGAACATAAAACATAGATTTAAACTAAGCTAAACTACTTTCGGTCGAAGTAGAGGTCGAGCCAATCCTTCCTCATCATGTACGGTGTGCCGCGAGATGGGTACGGGCCAATACCGTCGTCCGGGTCTTTGGGGAAGGCACTCCTCCACTCATAGACGTCGATCTCCTCGTCCTCGGGGCCCACCTCGTTGACCTTCGCGCCACCGTCGCTGCCGCCTTCGACCTCGTCATCAGAGGAGAGCGCGATAACCTCGCCACCCTCGGCGCCGCCGTCCTCGCCGCCTTTGACCTCGTCATCGAAGGAGAGCGTGATAACCTCGCCGCCCTCTGTGCCGGCAAAGATCGTCTGCTCCGCCTCCACGAGCTCCGGGTGCTGTCGGCGGAGCTCTTGCATGTAGGCCTCATCGGCGGCCTCAGCCACGAGGCGCTCCCACGCCTCACGGTCCTCCCGCGCCATAGGCGAGGTCACCACCCTTGGCTTCGGCGGAACAAGGTGGACCGGACATGTGCCGAAGGGGAAATTGAGCCTAGCCGCCGCGCCGTGGTAGCGGACCTATCAGCGGTTGTACTCCATGGCCGCGAGGTTGGCCGTGTGGAAGCTACCGAGCCACCGGCGGGTGTGGGTCTCTCGATCTGTAATCTCGGCGACCCACATCCCCCACCGCCGCTGCCGGACCCCAAGGTAGGACTTCTTCGGCTACCGGGTCCGAGGGAGGATGGGGAAGTCCTCGAACTGGCGTAGGGGCGCGGCAGCGGGCGGATCGGGGGACCGGCGACGGTGGATCGGGCCCGCGGAGGACGACGGGGACACCTCGGCGGCCACCTCGCCAGTGTCGGGCGAAAAGGCCGTGATAAACCTCTTTTTGGCCATTGGCTCCTCGAGCTCCCCGGCACACGGGTAGAGGTTGAGGATGGAGGCGCCGACGATGGCGGCGACCTACCAATGGTTTCGATGGTTGTGTGTGTCTGTGTGAGCGGAGGTTTTGGGGTGTGTGTGTGGAGGGGGGAGCAAGGTTGTGTTTGAGGAAATACTGCGGCAACTGAAAATTTTACTAGGCGGGAGTAACAAGGCGGGGCTACTGAAAATTTGGATCATGGGCGAGCAGATATTTTTGGGATTGCGAGGGATGCAGAGGCGGGAGTAAAATGCCGGGGCTACTGGAAATTTGAATCAAGGGACTGAAGCTGAGCGGGAGTAACAGACATCGCACACAGTCCGCACATACTAATCGTGTGCTATCAAACATTAAAACCTTCCAGGCGGTAGATATTTTTGAGATTGCGAGGGATGCAGAGGCGGGAGTTTTTGGGGAGTGAGCTCGTGTGCTTGACACGCCGGCTGTGGACTGTAGCCGACGCACCTTCTCGTGTAAGCCATAGGCGTACTATACACCGACGGTGCTCCAAGATATTTTGTACTACATCTCACACGGCTCGTGATAATAAACTGTGTGGGTTCTAATTGATTTGAATGACAAAATGGGGTCACAACGGCAATGGACGTTGTTTGAATTGCTAGACCTTTTATTCGCAGTGAACATGCAACTATATGTGTGTCATAAAAGAATTGGAATTATTCAGGGTTTGGGACATTTTATACAATAAACTGGTTTTCTAGCCATTTCACGAGCACAATTCAAAATTAAACTACATGCACATGCTCCGGTGCATACAAATTGGTCGAAAAATCAAATCTGTGTCCTCCAGTGCATGCTTAGGTCCCATAGAAGAAATGGGAATGAATTTTTCAGGGTTCGTTTGGCCTTTTTTATACATTAACTGGGTTTTGCTAGGCATTTTATGTGCATAATTCAAATTTGAACTACAAGCACATGCTCCAATGCACCAAAGTTGGTTGAAAAATCACATGTGTGTCCGGGTGAATTTCTAGGTCCCATGCAAGAGATGGGAATGAATCTCAAACACCAGGGCACTGTTAATTGCCGGCAAAACATTGAGATACCTGGTTTTAAATTCCAGTAAATCCAAAACTCGCCTGAAATTCATGAAACTTGGCATGCTATGATGGAGCGGCATCAACATGCCGTGGTGTAAATTTTGTCCCATTTGGGGCAGGTTTGGGTATAAGCTTCTCACAAACCAGAGCTTCTCACAACAAGCATGATTGTTTCGATAGGGAACGTACCACCTTTGGGGACGGGAAGATATCCGTTGCCTCTTATTGCTTTCAAAAAAATTCTAGTGTCAACATAGAACAATAGGAGTGTTATGTTTAATCTTGGAATTTTTCAGGGTTCTGTTCGCCTTTTTTATACATTAACTGGGTTTTGTAGGCATTTTATGTGCATAATTCAAATTTCAACTACAAGCAGATGCTCCAATGCACTAAAGTTGGTTGAAAAATTACATGCGTGTCCTTGGGTGAATTTCTAGGTCCCATGCAAGAGATTGGAATGAAATTCAAACACCAGGGCACTCTTGATTGCCGGCAAAATGTTGAGATGCTTGGTTTTTAAATTCTAGTAAATCCAAAACTCGTCTGAAATTCATGAAACTTGGCATGCTGTCATGGAGCGGCATCAGCATGCCGTGGTGAAAATTTTGTCCCATGTGGGACAGGTTTGGGTATAAGCTTCTCACAAACCAGACCTTCTCACAACAAGCATGATGGTTTCGATAGGGAACTTCCCCACCTTTGGAGACGAAACGATATCCATTGCCTCTTATTGCTTTCAAATAATTTCTCGTGTCAACATAGAACAACAGGAGTGTTGTGTCAATTTTTGGGATTTTTCGGGGTTCGTTTGGACATTTTTATGCATTAACTGAGTTTTCTAGGCATTTTATGTGCATAATTCAAAATTGAACTACATGCACATGATCCAGTGCATATAAATTAGTTGAAAAATCACATGTGTGTCCTTGGGTGCATGCTTAGGTCCCATGCAAGAGACGTGAATGAATTTCAAACACTAGGGCACTTTTGATTGCGGCAAAACGTTGAGATACCTCGTTCTTAAATTCTGGTAAATCCAAAACTCGTCTCATATTCATGAAACTTGGCATGCTATCATGGAGCGGCATCAACATGCCGTGGTGAAAATTTTGTCCCATTTGGGACAGGTTTGGGTATAAGCTTCTCACAAACCAGAGCTTCTCACAACAACCATGATGGTTTCGATAGGGAACGTACCACCTTTGGGGACGGGACGATATCCGTCGCCTCTTATTACTTTCAAAAAATATCTAGTGTCAACATAGAACAACAGGAGTGTTGTGTTTAATCTCGGAATTTTTCGGGGTTCGTTTGGCCTTTTTTTATACATTAACTGGGTTTTGTAGGCATTTTATGTGCATATTTGAAATTTGAACTACAAGCACATGCTCCAATGCACCAAAGTTGGATGAAAAATCACATGTGTGTCCTAAGCTGAATTTCTAGGTCCCATTCAAGAGATTGGAATGAAATTCAAACACCAGGGCAGTATTTATTGCCGGCAAAATGTTGAGATGCCTGGTTTTTAAATTCTAGTAAATCCATAACTCGTCTGAAATTCATGGAACTTAGCATGCTATCATAGAGCAGCATCAACATGCCGTGGTACAAAATTTGTCCTATTTAGGGCAGGTTTGGATATATGCTTCTCACAAACCGGAGCTTCTCACAACAAGCATGATGGTTTTCGGTAGGGAACGTCCCACCTTTGGGGACGAAACGATATCCATTGCCTCTTATTGCTTTCAATTTTATTTCTCACGTCAACATAGAACAACAGGAGTGTCGTGTGAATTTTTGTGATTTTTCGGGGTTCGTTTGGCCATTTTATGCATTAATTGAGTTTTCAATGCATTTATGTGCATAATTGAAATTTGAACTACATGCGCATGCTCCAGTGCATATAAATTGGTCGAAAAATCAAATCTGTGTCCTTGGGTGCATGCTTAGGTCCCATGCAAGAAATGGGGATGAATTTCAAACACCAGGGCACCGTTGATTGCCGGCAAAACATTGAGATGCCTGGTTTTTAAATTCTAGTAAATCCAAAACTCGTCTGAAATTCGTGAAACTTGGCATGCTATCATGGAGCGGCATCAACGTGCCTTGGTACAAATTTTTCCCATTTGGGGTAGGTTTGGGTATATGCTTCTCACAAACTGGAGCTTCTCATAACAAGCATGATGATTTTCGGTAGGGAACGTCCCACCTTTGGGGACGAAACAATATCCATTGCCTCTTATTGCTATCAATTTTTTTCTCGTGTCAACATAGAACAACAGGAGTGTTGTGTGAATTTTTGTGATTTTTCGGGGTTCGTTTGGACATTTTATGCATTAACTGAGTTTTCAATGCATTTATCTGCCTAATTCAAATTTGAACTACATGCACATGCTCCAGTGCATATAAATTGGTCGAAAAATCAAATCCGTGTCCTTGGGTGCATGCTTAGGTCCCATGCAAGAAATGGGCATGAATTTCAAACACCAGGGCACCGTTGATTGCCGGCAAAACATTGAGATGCCTAGTTTTTAAATTCTAGTAAATCCAAAACTCGTCTGAAATTCATGATACTTGGCATGCTATCATGGAGCGGCATCAACGTGCCGTGGTACAAATCTTGTCCCATTTGGGGTAGGTTTGGGTATATGCTTCTCACAAACCGGAGCTTCTCATAACAAGCATGATGGTTCTCAGTAGGGAATGTCCCACCTTTGGGGACGAAACGATATCCATTGCCTCTTATTGCTTTCAAATTTTTTTCTCGTGTCAACATTGAACAACAGGAGTGTTGTGTGAATTTTTGTGATTTTTGGGGTTTGTTTGGACATTTTTATGCATTAACTGAGTTTTCAATGCATTTATCTGCATAATTCAAATTTGAACTACATGCACATGCTCCAGTGCATATAAATTGGTTGAAAAATCAAATCTGTGTCCTTGGGTGCATGCTTAGGTCCCATGCAAGAAATGGGAATGAATTTCAAACACCAGGGCACCATTGATTGCCGGCAAAACATTGAGATGCCTGGTTTTTAAATTCTAGTAAATCCAAAACTCGTCTGAAATTCATGAAACTTGGCATGCTTTCATGGAATGGCACCCGACATGCTGTGGCATTTTTCGTGTCCATTTTGAGAGAAGGCGCACTCGAATAATGACAGCCAACAAAGGCATTTTGAAAAAATAGCTGCCACTTTAATATCTCAAACGTTTGTAGAATTCAAACCGTGTGCGTTCTTTTAACCATTCACGTGACGCCATGTGTCCTGGTTTTAATGGCTATAGGAGGTGCCGTGCGGATAGCTGCTTGACCTTGACTGAATGGGAGGCATGCGAGCGCAGTCCGGTGCGCAGGCTGACCGAGAGGCGTGCAAGTTGTCCTCCAATGCGCAGGCTCACTAGGAAGCGAGCCCTTTGACTTCCATGGCCGGCCGCCTTCCTCTCCATTAATGGAGCCCGAGCCGCTGTTTAATACGGGAGGCCTTACTGTTCGCCTCCCATTCCCCGCCCTCCCGCAGCCGCAGACCTCCACCAACGCCTTGCCGCAGAACGATCATCTGCCACTAGTCTTCAAGTTTGGTGAAGTCGACTCCGAGCCGGAGGAGATAGAAAATAAGGAGGAATGGGGGCTCATGGACATGGCCCAGAACGAGCTGGCCACGGCGGTTGTTGCCCCTGCTCGCATCCCCGCTTCCATCCCCGCGCCCGCGCCAGCGACCATACCCGTAGCATTGACAGGCTGGTCGCCGAGCACTATCGCAGAGCTGGGAGCCGCAGGCGTCAGCGAGGTCTCCGCGGACCCGCGTGAGCTCGTGTACATGGTAGCGCCAGCGCTTGTGCCCGTTCCCGTGCGCCCCTCCACCCACCGTCATGCTAGCCCCCGTGCGTTTGGCTGCACCCGTCGCACCCGTGCCCGTGCGTGCGCCCCCCTCAGTAGCATGGGACGCTGCCGTCGACCGCTACCTCTCAGCGGCGCCAGTTGCCGTCCTCCCGCGCCCCGCCCGTCGATCACGCGACGACATGATGTTTGATTTACAAGTGAAGAACATTTTGTGCTGCCTTGAAGACTTCAACAACGGCGTCCCGGAGGACGGCAATGACAACGACGACGTGGCACGCCGCCGGAAATAGTTTTTTGGGGTTTAATACTCTATCTCGAATTCTCGATCATATGAATATAAATGCGCAGTGTGACTGAATGAAAGATATGGTTTGAACGAACTTGCGTTTTTCTCTCTTAATGTATAGACTTATCAAACGATTTTCTTTTGAAAAAGTCAATGGTTTTTAAATATAAAACACTCATCGCAAACGTTTTAGTTAGAACACCCGGATGCAAACCGATAGCTTCCCCAGGAAGCCAAGGGAAAATGTGCCAAGCAGGATTTCTGCATCCCTTCAACGCAAACGGTTATTTTGCATGACCCGTGTGCAACGATGTACAAACAATTGGGTAAGATTTGCATATCTGTCATTTTGGGTATGTTGCCATTTGTCAAACTGGAAATATTGACATTTGTTTATCTAGTAACATTGCCATTTGTCAACCTTGTAACACTGCGATTTGTCAAAATATGCAGCTAAAAATCACTAGCACTATCTAATTTTTGCAACTAAAATCACTAGCACTGTTCATATGGACACTATTAGCAGGCGTGAGTTGATGGACGCATATGCAAATGTACCATTGATTACATACAACAAGTCATCAGCCCACAACGCAACGATGATACACGTTGGATTATAGATCATTTCCAACAAAACATTCTAGTAAAGTTTTTCTCACACAACAAATAACAAAGCAATGAAATGAACTTCAGCTCAACCACTCGTCGGCGTTGGAAACGCTTGCTTTGAACCAGAAGTGATTCTCTGGGAAGGGCCAGCTACTGTCAATCTCGAGACCAACGCAGGACTGATCATCCAGGCTGAAGCGGCCTATGTCAGGACCCATATTGGGACGGCAGGGAAGCATAGCAATTTCCGAGGTATAGATACAGTTGCTTCTCATAAATGGTAGTAACGTTGTGTCAACAACAGCTGGATCACCTTCTACCATCATTGGATAGTTTTGTCCAAGGAAGAGCGAGTTTCCTCCAAGACTTTCAATCCTGAATCAGGGAGAAGGTGTTGGCGCTAGTACACTAGTATCCATCCCGAATACCCGGCAACGGATGTTGGAATAGGTCCGGAGAGTGCGACCATGCAAGACAACACATGCTTCCTTAGTAACATCAGCAGTGCCCTGTATACAGACAAGAAGAAGAGGTGATCCATCGGAATAAGTTGTCAGGCGCCACTGAGTATATGGGTCCAACTCGTGATCATTAGCATCGTCATCTCCCCCTTGGTTATAAAAATTTAAAAGTATAGGTGGTGGAATGTTCACAGGACCTTGGAAACACAAGAAGGTTAATTAATTAGTAAAGGGAAACTAGCTAACCCGCATGCATGTGGATGAAACAATTATAATTACGATGGAAGACAAACGTACCGAAAGCATGATGATTCCATGCAAAAACAGTGCCACGAGTGGTGGCCGCAAACACAAGACCCTCTTATTGAATTGCATCACAGTACTCATCCGTGTACAGAAATTGATTTTTGAGCAATATCCATCGAGGCGTGGAAGTAAGGAAGGCAACAAGCTTGTCGAAGATAGCAATAACTTCATAGTTCAAGTAATCCCAAGAGCGGCTGGGAACTAGACAAATTGCTATCTTCCATAGACGACAGTCACCATGATCGTATTTGAACTCACGTAGAATACCGGTGTAGTCAACCTCTGGGCAGTCGTCTGAGATGTTTGGAAGTGGAACCCGGTGACGAGTGTACACATTCACAAGTTCCCACCCGCGGTTGTACCCAATGTAAACAACCCAATCTCCATTTGCGCCTGCCCAAGCCTTGCCCTCAAGCGATGGCATCTTAACATCATACGTATCATTATCAAGCGGCATCAACTTGCACAAGGCGAGGCTTCCCTCGTCCCCGTGCCAGTCAGTAGGGTAACGGCGAAGAAGATAGGGGAGATCAAACCGCTCTTGGACCCTTGGGTTCCTTGTAATGATGTTATTAGCTGAGTCGAGAATGGGCTTGAACGAACCTGCCATGCTAGCCGAGGTGATGACGTCACACCGATCAATGAGTTCCTCCACCGCGTCATCATTCAGATTGGGGCAAGAATAATGGGGTCATTTCCGGCCTGTTCCCTCCATGGAGAAGATGATCGAACAATGGCAGAAGAAAGGGTGAAGGCGAATGGAGGAGGGAGGAAGAGCGTGCGACAGCAGTTCCAAATCAAGAGGGAAAGGCGAAGAGGCAGTGGACACTTGCCACGATACACGAAGAGGCACCTGGGGAGCAAACGCTTGCCACAGAGGTCACACACTAACGACAAGGGCCGAGTGAACCGCATGCTTATATCGCACACACCTTGATTTGGTTGACCATTTCTTTTGTGTTTGGTAATCACAAACAGTTCATCCGAGTGAACTGTATGCTGTATATCGCACACACCTTCATCTGGCTGACCGTTTCTTTTGTGTTGCCTAATCGCAAACAGTTCATCCGAGTGAACCGTATGCTGTGTATCGCACACGCCTTCATCTAGCTGCCCGTTTCTTTTGTTCCTCCTCATCGCAAACAGTTAATTGAACTGAACCGTATGCCCTTCCTCGCACACGCAACTAAAACCTGAACCGTGTTTGATGCATCCGTCATCGCAAACATTTTATACATTTCTGACGGTTTTCATACAGCACCGTTTGCGATAATTGCATCGCACATAGTTTCTCGAAGGGTCTCTGATCGTAGTGTCGCGTTAGCAGCATCCTGCAATAGTGTACCCTGTTTCTATTAATCTCAAAAGCTTACAAACAAGCTTTAGCAGTATGTTTGTATGTCATGTTTTTGGCCAAACGACATATGTGAATGGGCAGAGGCAAGGTTTTATACTAGAGAAGCCATTTTGCTTAGGGTATACCATAACAAAGGGGATAGGTTCCTCAGATTTTTCGGCACATCAGAATACTGTGTTGGATATCGAGGCCGATATCAAGTTAGCTTTTGACTCGAGAAGGCATTTTTCTGCCTCTGCTTGTGTTACTCAAGAAATGAAAGAGTTAGGTAGTCGAGGTATTCTAGTATTCCCCTATTACTTTCTCATGTCTGTAGATACGAATACACACATGAAGTATTTGATTTGTGCAATTTATTTATTCATAGGTCCAAACTCGTGTTCACAAAGGCCATGGGTGAGATGGTCATCAACTGCATGCGAGGAGAGATACCGGTGGTAACAATCAGGCCAAGTGTCATAGAGAGCACATGGAGGGATCCCTTCCTAGGTTGGATGGAAGGAAACAAGTAAATGCTCAACCCAAATTTGAGGTTGCGGATGTCACACACACACACACACACACACACACACATATATATATATATATATATATATATATATATATGTGTGTGTGTGTGTGTGTGTGTGTGTGTGTGTGTGTGTGTGTGTGTGTGTGTGTGATGCATCCTCGTCTGCTTACCAGATAATGAGCTATTTCCAGGATCTAGCAGTGCATACTAACTTTTTACGGGTTCACTACAAAAAAAAGACACATCCGTGACATTTTGGGTCGAACGAATTTTGTTTCTGACATGCTTATGAAACTTCTATGACGATAATTGTGACAAAACCCGGTATCATCATAGATGTGGTGCGCTCCTACTTCTATGACAAAAAATCATGACAGAAAATGGGCTTTTCGTCCTGGGCGGGCCGGAGACGCAGCTGCATGACATTCTTTGGGCCGTCCATGACGGAAAAAACCGTGGTAGAAGCGAGTGCGAGGAAAATATCGGGGAGCTCCTGGTTACGGTGGGCGGTCGGGGGCCGAGCGATGCGTGTTTCTCTCATACGTATGCGCGTGTGTGCGAGGCGTTGGGCTCTAACTGAACCCGGGCGAGGCGTTGGGCTCTAATTGAACTTGAGCGATTGCACTGCAGGCTACGCGTTACTGAACCCGAGCGATCGATCGATGCCTTGCTGCTAACTGAACTCGAGTGATTCCTTTGCTACTGCTGCTAACTGAAGCCGATCGATGCTGCCTCTGGATGAACAGTGAGCATTGTTGGGGGGGGGCTTGGATGAACAGTTTTCGGTGGGAGGTTGGATGAACAGGACCCCGTGGTAGTAGAGGTCGTTGCCGCTGGATGAACAGAACCCCGATCGAGCCGGTTGGGGTGGATGAACAGGACCCCGTGGAGGGGTGGATGAACAGGGCCCCATGGAGGGTGGATGAATAGGACGACCTCGTGGAGAGCTGGTTGAACAGTAGCCGGTGGAGGGTTGGTTGAATAGTAGCCCATGGAGGGGTGGTTGAACAGGACCCCGTGGAGAGGGCTGGTTGAACAGTAGCCGGTGGAGGAGCGGTGGAGGCTGGATGAACAGGAGCCTGTGGATGAACAGTGGCTGGTGGAGGTAGGAGGGGAGACGTCGTGGATGAACAATCACAAGTGGAGGCTGGAGGAGGTTGACGGTGGATGAACAGTAGCCCGTGGAGGCTAGAGGAGGTCGACGGTGGAGATGAACAGTATCCCGTGGAGTCCCGTTTTGCGGTACGCCACACCCCTCCCGATGAATAGGACCCCCGTTTCGACCGTAGCGCTCCAACACAAGTCCCTTTCCTCCGTTTTGTGGTACGCCACACCCCTCCCAATCAACAGGACCCCATTTCGACCAAGAGAAGTCCGTTTCTTCCGTTTTGCAGTACGCCAGACACCTCCTGATGAACAGGATCCCGTTTCGACCGTGGCCGGTCGAACACAAGGCTGTTTCCTCCGTTCTACGGTACGCCAGGCCTCGTTTCCATCGGCTATTCCGTCCAAGCCAGTTGGCTCCCGATGAACATGGCGACGCATTCCGTTCTGACCCAGCCGGTTGGCTCCCCATGAACACGACGACGACGCAGTTTCTCCATTCCGACCCAGCCATGTACACGAGCCCTGGCCGTACGTATGCGCGAGTAGGCGTTCGAGACCCCGCCCGTATGTACGTACGTGGCTGTATTTACTTTCTTGCACCCTGGCCGTTGTACGTATGTGTACATGCTACATGCGCGCCTCTACTACGACGTGTGCGCGCCTCTACTACGACACGTGCGCGCCTCTACATCGACCAGTATGTATGTACATGTTCGCGACCAGAATGACAATGGTACGTACGCTTCGACCACGTGGGTCCCGACTGTCAGGCACTTCCTTGCGTGCGAAGATGTAGCTGGTGGGTCCCAGCAGTCAGGGGGCGAATCATTTTTTCCCGTAATATGGACGCACTTCCTTGCGTGCGAAGATGTAGCTGGTGGGTCCCATCAGTCAGGGGGAAACGTTTTTTTTTCGCGAAATAAGGTGGCCCGTCCGGTGGGTCCCTGTTGTCAGGTGGAGGAATCATTATTTTTCCACGTAATAAGGAGGCACTTCCTTGCTGTGGCCGTGGACCCAGTTGTCAGCCTCTCCACATATAGTACTCTTCCGATGGAAGTCGTTCCTTGACCACATTGACCACGCTGCACCGAGAGCACCAGGGCGGTGGACGACGGCGAGGCCTAGGAAGGGGATGACGCGGAAGACGCGACAGTGGATGCCCATGTGGAGTGGAGTATGAGGGTTCACTGGTTTGGCTGCGGTGTGAGGCTTTCGTCGCTGTAGAATAATAGGGGGTGTGGGTGAGTAGAGGGATGGCCTGTCCAGCGGTGGGAGTAGTAGGGGGCGGTGAAGCCTCCGCGGCAACACAGCCGGCCACGGGAGGCAGTAGCATGCGGCACGACCGGCGCTGCTTTGGGAGGCTGGAGCAAGAAGACCAGAGGTTGAAGAAACACGACGGCTGTTGGATGGACATCGTACGTTCACTGCAGCTAGAATCGTTTATATTGACTAAGTTGACAAAGCGCTTGGTACGCATCAACTTAGTAGGCCCATAGGTCAGCCTCCGAAATGGTGCGCCCCAGATGTCAGGGGGGGGAATCATTTTTTGGGCGGCTGAAGCTAGAATATCCGAGATTGAAGAAGAAGCACGACATCCGTTGGATGGACATCCAACGGCCACTGCTGCTAGAACCGTGTGTTGACTATAAGTTGATAATGCCTTGCATACGCGTCAACTTAGTGGGCCCACAAGTGTGTGGCAGAGAACATATAGCCCATTTGCGATTTGTAAGAATGTACAACCCATTTTTGAATTCTAATGGAATATACTACAGCCCATTTACAGTTTGTTAAAAGTACAACCCATTTTCTAGCTAGGACAACGATTAATAATTTCGACCAACCGTTCAAAACAGAATTCAATAAAATTTCCCACATTTTGATGGGATCCGAAATACTTTTACCTGAAATTTCTAGTCAGATTAAATACAATTTCAATATAAATTTGTATTATGTGAAAATCCAACGAAACATTGCACGCGCAACAATTAATGAAATTAGAATTTTCAAAAACAAAAGTAATATTTTATAAACTAATTACGTGTTGGTTGCATTTTTTTATAGTTAGTGCCCAGTTTTTATAATTACATCACATTTATTATTTCTTAAAGCCAATTTTCTTGTTAAGCCTAATGCATCCCTCCTAGGAAAGATTTGCAGCCCAGCGGGGTGGAGAATAACAAGTTGACCTTGCCTGGGTATTCCTAGAAAAAGGATAGCTGGGCTAGCCATTTTCATCTTGAAAAAATTAATATCTGGGCTGGATATCTGGCCTGGGCTAGACGGGCCACAGCCCGCCCAGTTAATACCCTGCTCTCCTCGGAACAACAACGAAAACATCGCTCAAGAAAAACTCTGCAGTGCTCACACCTCAAAAACACAAATACTGCTCGAGCTGCTTGGTCCCAGCTGTCGGCCGCTCCTTGTGCAATTCAGTCATTTATTGACTACATAGGTTGACAATGGTGTGGGACCTTGATGTCAGGAAACTAGGAGGAAGCAAAGAAAAAATATAGTTGTACATAATAAGGAGGCACTTGAGTACGTACGGCTATGGCCCTAGTGGGTCCCTACTATCATCCAGTAAAAATAAAGTCATCTCCTGAATCCTCATGTTCGTTCACCATGTTGACAATGCTCGGCGCCACGGCGAGCGCAACAACTCGAAGGACGACGGAGAGGGCCTCGCGGGCCCTACGGATGGTCTAATACAGCGCCCGCTGCTCATTTAGGCTGCCAGGATCATCGGACACCTATGAGCACTTTCGAGAGACTGAGACAGCATGAAACGCTAAGGCCATGCTTGGGAGCTCTGGTTAATTTCACACCTGTATTAAGATACAAGTGTAATTTACTCGTCATCAGAAACAACGCGTAAAATACAGGCGTAATAAAACCGAGGGCCCGAGGTCTGTAATGAAAACCGACGCGTTACGCGTGTAATTTGAGAGACCAGTGTATATTTTACTAGTCGAAATCGACCAACCAAGCGCTTCTCCCGAGACCATCTGCTTTTATTTACAAGCGTCAGTTTTACAAGCGGTTTTGGTTGGAAAATGATGATCCAATCACGGCCTAAGATGATGAGTTGGTCGGAAGATCATATGGTTTCACCTCTAACCTACCCGAGTTGTCGTATATGCTATGAATGAAACATAAGACAATGAACTTCTTAAGCACAGAAACAACAGAAGAGGATGATCTTCATAACATGCAAATCACATGCATTAGCTCAACATGCAAAACAATATGAAGCATTATTCTCAGGAGGCACGGTGAACAACTCGTGATGCCGCATGCCACAGCATTCCATAGACAACATTCAGAACAAACTCACAAGGCCTGGCATTATGTAGACAACATTCAGAACAAACTCTTAAAATACCTTTCCTAGGTCAACATTCATGTGACTGCATCTCAGCAGAGTAAATATTTCTGAATTGAAGACAGGAATAGGAAAATATGATCGACATTGCTCACAGCAAAGGGCGTCCCACTCAAAAATATCAAATGCATGTCTTCTGGCTAACATCAATGAGAAAATTTTGACAAGGTTTTCCAATTCCAATATATTAAACTAATGTCTTCTTGCTGACATTAATGATTAAACTTTGACAAGCTTTTCCCATTCAAAATATGTAATGCCTATGATTGTGGAACAAGCATGGTTTGTCATCAGTTTGTCACCTGATAGTATGGTGGCTCAAGGTGACAACGAATGATTACAGAACCATTCGATGTATTGTGCATGATGAAGTATTATGGAGGACACGAACCATCTGAACATTTTGTGCAGTTCCACTAAAATCAAGCTGAGCATCCGTGTGGATTTCGTATTTATATGCTGCAAGAAAACAAAGACACATCAGCACACACATGAATATTGGCCCCAGTATCAACCCACCAATCGGTGGACTAACAAACTGAAAGTACGGTAAACAGATTACCATACCTAGATGCCCCATCATTGTTGCTTAGAATGACATTGACAGACTTGGAGTCCTGTCCTGGCTTCTTGTACTTGTTTGGGCACTTTTTGCCCAGTGCACTCCATTTGTTGTTGAGTTTCCTATGCTCTCTTCAGACTAGTCATGTCACTAGCGTCTACTAATACTCTGTAAAGCTTCTCGATCATTGCTTGTATAATGTAGCACAAATAGTGACTGCTTCTTTTTGCAAAGTGGTAAGACCAACTGGACCCACTAATGCAGCAGTTTGCCTTAGACACATTGGCTCCTCTTGTGCAGTTCAACTAAAATCAAAGTCGGAATAAAACTGAGCTTTAATTTTGATATCCCTGTAAGCAACAATAGATATAAGGGAAACAATTACTGAGAAATAACGGTTGATGACTTGTACTCCCAGAAGAAAAACATCTATTAATCTACCTTATCTTAATGGGAAACAAAGCAGGAGAGTAGCAATTCTCAATCAGTGTGATTCATTCATATTAACTGAGACATTATCTTAGCAATGCCTTGTTTCAACATGTATAAAGAATGATAAAGAAGAAAAGTACCATCCCTAAAACAATGCGACTGATTCATTTTAACAGAGACATTATCTTAACAATGCCTTGGTTAAACATGTAGAAAGAACTACAAAGCAGGATAGTACCATTTGTAAAACACTGTAACTGATATATAATAACAGAGACATTATCTGAACAATACATTTCTTAAACAAGTACTCCAGATGATCCCTAACAGAAATGGTACTCCCGCCGATCCCTAACAAGTGTTGCAGTTTTGAACTAAGATTCAGTAGTTAATTCCGAGGAAAGTCGGTACTGACCTTTCAAGACCAAGATTTGAAACAACTCGTGAGGAAGACCTAAAAGATATCTCAACACATATATGGAAATCCGGTCTCCTTTTGTGCAGTTCCACCAAAATTAAGCGAAGCAAAATATCGCAATAGCAACAAGTTGAATAGATATCCCTGTTTTAACAGAGGCAAAAAAGGAATCAATTACTGGCCAATAAAGGAGGATGAAACATGCGGCCACAAAAATGGTATTCCCGCCAATCCCTAACAAGTGGTGCAGTTTTGAACTAAGATTCAGTAGTTAATTCTGAGAGTCCAATTGCTTAATTTTACCAGCGGCATTAGATTAACAAAAATCATAAACAGTTCCAGGGGAAAGTGGGCGCAACAACACCATGTGCTTCCATCTACTTATAAAGGGGGTGATGCAGAGTTTTGTTGTAACAAAGAAATAAGCATCATGTCTGGGTTGGAACAATTTTTGCCCACTTAATGGTAAAAGACAGCAGTTCAGTAGCTTCAATTCAACATTTATCCAAAACAGTACGAATACAAGTAGCACAACATCTCAAAGCACACTGCAGCATCATGTGGATGAAAGTCGGTACTGACCTTTCTTGACCAAGATTTGGAACAACTCGCGAGGAGGACTTGAAAGAAATCCCAACACATATATGAAAATCCATGATCTCCTTTTGTGCAGTTCCACCAAAATTAAGCAAAGTCGCCGGTGTGACATTCAAGTTGAACTGCACAAAACACTATTAAAACAAAAGTGTTTCACGTAGCGAAGCAAAAGGTCGCAATAGAAACAAGTTGAATAGATATCCCTGTTTTAACAGAGGCAAAAAAGGAATCAATTACTGGCCAATAAAGGAGGATGAAACATGCGGCCACAAAAATGGTAATCCCGCCAATCCCTAACAATTGTTGCAGTTTTAAACTAAGCTTCAGTAGTTAATTCTGAGAGTGCCATTGCTTAATTTTACCAGCGGCATTAGATTAACAAAAAGCATAAACTGTTCGAGGGGAGAGTGGGCGCAACAACACCATGTGCTTCCATCTACTTATAAAGGGGGTGATGCAGAGTTTGTTGTAACCAAGCAACAAGCATCATGTCTGGGTTGGTACCATTTTTCTTCACTACTTAATGGGAAAAGAGAGCAATACAATAGATTCAATTCAACATTTATTTAAAACAGTACCAATACAAGTAGCACAGCATCTCAAAACACACTGCACGATCATGTGGATGAAGGCAAGTACCAACCTGTCATGACGCACACAAGATCACCTACGAATCTGCCAACACGAATAGGAAATCCAATCTCATTTTGTGCAGTTGCACTGAAATCAAGCAAAGTCGCCAGTGTGACATTTAAGTTTGCTATAGCAACAAGTTGAATAGATATCCCTGTTACTGGCCAATAAAGGAGGATGAAACAAACAGCGACAAAAAGAAGCATCTAACTTATCTTGATGGAAAACAAAGTAGGTGTCACAACCCTAGAATTTGCTTGTAGCTAATTACATGAGTGAGCATCTTGCACCATGTCTATATTCTGAAATTTGAATTGAGGTTAGTTGAAACCCTGAGAAATAAGTTTAGAAATAATCAACATTAAAATCTCATCAAAGAAGCCCAAGAAAATGTTCCTGTTAAACCTTGAAAAATATTGGCAAGAATAAAATTCAAACCAATATTTTGGAGGCTTTAAAATATTTATTTTGGGCCTTTGATTTAAATAATAAACTATTTGAATTGGATTCATTTCTGTCATAAAAGAAATACATGTCCAATAATCCTGAAACTTTATGAGTGACTCTGGTATTATATCTACAGACCACATGAATATTTTCAGGAGCAACAAAAGTGGTTTAGTATTTTTTTCTAAATCAGAAAACAAAGACAAAAATAGAAACAGAAACAAATTAGTAAAGAGAGAGAGAGAGAGAGAGTGGACTTACTTGAAGCAGCCCACCTAGCGGCCCAGCACTGTAGAGGACCCAGCCCACCTCCTCACCGTGTCGTCTACCTCCTGCCAGTAGGAGCAGGGGCGCGTGGTCGCTGCGCGCGCGCCAGCTCCTGCTTCCACCACGACGCCCGACCCTTCTGAACGCGCCACGAAGACGCCCAGAGACCTCTCTCCCTTCCCCCTCACTCGCTGCTCTCTCCCCTCCCCTGTTTCTTTCGCACGCAGCCATCAAGCGGAGCTCGTCGCCACCGTCCACAGCCACCGCGGGCACTGGCCCTCCCTAGTCAAGCCAGCATGACCAAGAGAAGCGCCTCGACGTCCTCTCTCCTTCCACCAAGCCAAGCAAGCTTGGGGCACGCTGCTTCGCCGCCATCGTCTTCGTCTTCAACGTCGGCCATAGGAGTGAGCCGCCACCGATTTGTCGCCTGCCGGTCGTCCCCGAGCTCTCCGAGCCCCTAGTTCTACCCCCTGTGAGGTCGCCGTCGTTTCCCCTCTCTCCTCTCTGTTAATTTCGTCCCCTAGACCCGATCCCCTCTCACCGCCGCGATAAACCTGGACTAGAGTCTTGCGTGGTTAGTCAGGTCGTGGCCGACACCCTCGCCAGGCTTCCGCTTGAAGGTTACCGAGATACATGACGTGTACATTGCGGTAAGTGGCGAGAGCGTGTGTGAAGAATTACACCCCTGCAGGGTTAACATCATCAATTCGAATAGCCGCGTCCGCGGTAAAGGACTACTGGGTTGCCTGTACAGTTCATAGACAAGTGAAAGTGGATACTCTAAAATGCGCAAGATAAGCGTGAGTGCTATGGATGGCCTTCTCGTAGGGAGACGGGAGCGGATCCATAGTGGTGTATTGATATGGTGCATATGTGGACTCGTGTGCACCACCTCAAAAGAGTTACCAGCAGTCGTAGTTCAGGATAGCCACTGAGTCAAAGCTGGCTTGCTACAGTTAAACTCCACCACCCCTTTGTTGATACTGATGCATATGCAGCTAGTTCTGATGTAAGTCTTGTTGGGTACATTTGTACTCATGTTTGCTTAATTTATGTTTTTGCAGAGAGACTTCAGTCTCACTAGTAGTTCCGCGTGGACCTCGACGTATAGCTTGTTACCTCAGCTACGACCTTGTACCCTTGGGAGGGTCTTGTAGATAGTCAGGCTTCTCGGCCTTTTTCATTTGTAGTTGTCTGTACTCAGATAAGTTAAGCTTCCGCATGTGCTTATTGCTTGTATGACTTGAATGCTGGGTCATCAGACCCATGTTTGTAATATCTGGCTCCTCGGAGACTAATGAATAAATATTCTGAGTCGTAGAGTTTTGTTGTGATGCCATGTTGTATTTGCACATATCGAGCATATTGTGTGTATGATTTTGAAATGCTTGGTATGTGTGGGATCCGACAACCTAGTTATTTATTCTTGGTAGCCTCTTATGGGGAAATGTCTCCTAGTGCTTCCACTGAGCCATGGTAGCTTGCTACTGCTCTGGAACACTTAGGCTGGCCGGCATGTGTCCTTCTTCGTTCCTGTGTCTGTCCCTTCGGGGAAATGTCACGCATTGTTCCTTTAAGTCCTTGTAGCTTGCTACGACTTGGGTTCATACGTTGATGACCGACACGTTCGTCGCTGGGTCATGTATGCCTGTCCCTGTAAGTTAGTGCCACTTTGGGTTTACAACTAGTCATGGGGGCCCGGGTTCTCTGTCATATGGATGCTAGCGACACTATCATATACGTGAGCCAAAAGGCGCAAACGGTCCCGGGCCAGGTAAGGTGGCACCCGTGGGAGTACCGTGCGTGAGGCCACAAAGTGATATGATGTGTTACATGCTAGATTGGTGTGACTTAGGATCAGGGTCCCGACAACTTTGGTATCAGAGCCTGACTGCCTATAGGATTACCAAGCCAAACAGGTCGAAGTCGAGTGTAGAAATGCTTTAGTTATATAAGGGAATTGATTGTGGAAGGGAACGTAAGGCTCTTTTTACTTCTTTACCTCATGCCCTTCTAATCCGAGTCATACTATCTTTCCTACGGGGTTAAGGAACTAGGCTTCTCATTCTTCTATCAGGATCACGTGTTACTAATCTGTAGACTTATAGGATTGATGGATTCAAGTCTTAGTTCAGTCCCTAGTACCTCCGTGTGTTAACAGTTGGTCTCGAAACCTTGTTATCATGATGTTGAGTGGTTATGCCACCATTTTGCAGGATATCTCAAATCTTTTGAGCATTTACAGCCGTTATGCTGTCCGAGTCATCCCAGGTTTCTAAATAGTCTGATGCATTTGCAAATCCCTTCTTCCCATTCCGATGTCCTTTTGGGCCAGATTAAGCACACTAAACGGTTTGTTGAGGTACTCCATTGCCTTGACATATATGTTGGAGCTATTATTATGACCCTAGGTGTCTTAGAGGACCTCCTAGTAATCTAGCCATGTTTTGCGTTCCCAGTGTGATGATTCTGGCCATCATTCTCAAAAGCATCCCGTGATGCCATTTAGTAGTAGGTATTCTACTCCTGGGTCCTTGACCCAAGAATCACTCTACTCACTTCTTGTTGATAGTGTTGCTCGTTCCTTTAGGATATTAGTAACCTTGTGATAGTCCTCGAGGTTCTGTGGTATATCGTTCTTCCAATACCATGAACCATTAAGGCAGAAGTTCTTTGAACCAATGATCAAAACAAGAGTTCTCTTGATGATTTCTCCATTCTACATTGTGAATCTGCCAGTTCTCCTCTTCTGCATGGGTTATCTGGAAGGAATGTTGAGCTTTGCTCGACATACTAACCTATGCATCCACAACTCAAAAGTTATATGTTCCTTGAGTTGTACCTCCTTAACTATATTCCAGCCTTCGTCTATCAATTGATAGTCAAGAGTATGTGTGCATTCATGTTCATCGACACCCATTATTCTTATGGCCTGCCAAGCCATTCTATTCAGAATGACTAGGAGAAACAAACTCCAGTACCTTATCCATTTCCAGGATTGGGTCAAAGCAGTTGTAATCCGCACATCAAAATGCCAACCCAGCTTTTGATTCTATTCTACCCTAAAGTATTACCCACTTTATGTCAGGAATATCATGAGAATTGCACCATCTCTTATGAAGTCTTGATGCAGTGATACTTCTCGCCATCATTATTCATTCCTCGGTCCCCGTGTTGGTTGTAACCGGAATGCCGACTAGTGAACCGTGATGTGGTAAATCAATACTCCTAGCAACTATGTTGTTTGGTAGTTAATGGACAATTATTCCATTTTTAGCGTGATGGTTATTGAATCGTCATTCTAGGGTTGATCGTGCGACCTAGTCCATTTTCCTGGTGCACTCTTCGATCAATGAGTTAGGATTTTGTCAAACCCTTGCTTATTTGATCATATCAACTTACCTCGAAAGCAAGATTGTTCTAGAGCTTAATAACATATTGGTGGTTTGTGATTTTCCGAATATCTTCTCGGAAGTATCACCAGGTTGTCCCCTAACCGTTATGTTGAGCTCGTGATCAAGTTGGTTTCTTGTAAACCACCATTTTCTCCAAGAATCGGTGTTGGATACCTCTGAACTAATTGGTTAAGCTAAACAACAACTTAGAGAGTTGGAAGATAAAATCTTAATCCACTTAGTTCAATCCAAAGGGATATCTTGCGTGTGTGTGTGTATGTTGAAGAAAGATGATATCTTCATCAATTGATCTCCGTGGTCAGTTTTTGGATATAGTGTCTTATCCAAACTTTGATTTGAGTGTGGGCTATCATCAAATCAAATCAGAACAAACGATATCCGTAATGTTGTGTTACTCATGGTTGATCCCTCGAGCATACACCATTATATCTTTTGGGTCTAACCAATACTATCACCTTGTTCACATAATTGCGGAATTCCATTGTAACATCCCAAATTTTCAATTTGGAATGTTATACATAGAGCATCATTTGCATATCATGTTTTGTTGCATTTTTAAAAATCCTCGATAAATCCTAAGCAACTCAAGGACCCTCGGAGAGAGTTGGGGATTGTCTCGAATTTTCTTATTTGATTTTTCAAACGAGTATTTTGGTTTTAATTATTTTTCTCTCCGGAAAAATATTTCATTTTAAATAAACGAGAGGAGAAAATATGACTTCTCCAAAATATTGAAATACTGGAGGAAAAATGTTAAAATCATTATTTGAAATTTATTCGGATTTATTTTGCAATTTTTATTGCATTTAAAAAATATGCATGTTTTCAAAATATTTATTTTTGATTTTAAAAATGTTCACCCTATTCTAGATTTTCTCACTAGACGGGGAAAATTTATTTCATATTTTTCTGATTCTTATTTATTTTTCTACGCAATATTTTCCGCGGAACTTATTTAAAAAAAAAATTTGCGCCCCCGCCGACTGGGCCGAGCCCAGCCGACGGCCCGCCCGCGGGTTCTCCTCTTCCCGCACGGAGCTCGCCGCCGCCATGACCGACTCCGGCCGCCGCACGCCTCCCCTCGCCCGACCCCTTCCCCAAGCCGCCCTAGCCCCCCTCCTTATATACCCCCCCTCTCCGTTTCTCTCACCACCGCCGCCGGAGGAGCACGCCACCGCCGCCGCATCTAGCCCGCCGCCGCCGCCGCCGCCGGGAGTCACCGAAGCCCCGCCCCCCTCGCCGCCGGAGCCGCCACCGGAGCCCCTCGCCGGAGCGAGCCCCGTCGAGGTACTGCCGCCGGCCGTCTTCAACGTTGACCGGTTTTCTGAAAAAAAACCTTTTGTTTAAAAAAAAACCCTAGATCGGTTTTTTTTCGGTTTTCTTATTTCACGAGCGTTCACCGAACCGTTCGTTTTAACGAACACGTTCGTCGGTTTTTCTCTGTTAACGAACGTCCGTTATTTAACCGTTCGTCCGTTTTTCTTTTTCGTCGGATTTTCTCGTTATTTTTCTCAGATTCGATTTCTGATCGAATTTTCGAATCTGTTTAACTTTTTGCTCGTTTATCGGAATCAGGCTATTCAAGCGCCTAGAGTTTCGTCTCGAAATTCTGTTTCCGATTAATCTACTCAAACAAGTTTTTACTACAGTAAAATTTGACCTAGATCCATATTAGCAAACGAAGTTTTTTCTTTCGCCGTTTGACTTTCGTTGCTTCTTTCGAGTTGATTCTTTTTGCAAACCGGAGTTCTTAAGTTGAACTTTCTGGTTGGATCTTTCATTCGAGTTTTACCTGTGCATTAGATGAGTACTGATTGTATGCTTGTTTGTTTGCGATAGAGTACCCGGAGTGTGCCGCTTGTTACTTCGACTCGCTAGGTCTTGCGGATCATCAGCAAGGCGAGTAACACTTTGATCATACCCCGTTCATACCCAGTTTTATTGCATTAGATCTATTTCCCTCAAACATTGCATGACTAGGGTCTAATTAAACTGTGGGTATTGGGAAGTAGTTGAGGTAGTACCTATTACCTGTTTTCTATCAAACCCTTGGGAGTTACTTCTACGTTGCTATTCTTATTGCCATGCTATGCTCGTAGACGTGGATTGGGTTTGAGTGATATCCATGACAGATGTGAGATGTTAATTAATGGTTCAACTTAAGGTGGCAACTAAAACTCACATCTGGGTGGATTGAGGCACCTGGAGAACCCAGTGTTGTCTGTTTGTATAAGGTCCGCCACCCAGGCTCAAAGGGATCATAAGATTATTCATGCTAGAAACTTCCGTGTGCAGCCGCAAGCTATTATGGGCTCTAGCATAGCTGAGTAGGTTACAGGATCTCTTGAAGAGGTGGACTAGCAGATGTAGGTGAAAGTAGGTGTACTGGTCCATCCAGAGTAGAGAGTGACTGTTTCTGAAAGACTGTGTCTCGGTCATCCGTTTCTCAAACATCATGTAGTGCGAGAATCAAGCGGAGGCGATCGAGTCTTGGGGGAAAAGTGCGCAAACCTCTGCAGAGTGTACAAACTGATCATGATTAGTCGTGTCCCCGGTTATGGACAACTTGAGTATCTAGTACTTGGATTATCATTTGAATCTCATCACCGTGATACTCATAATTAATTTTGTTGGGTTAATGATGACACTTAAATGGGATTGAGTTGGAGGTACCTTCTCAATGTTTCAACCACCATGATAGTTAAATAAAATTTATTCCTTTGCAGTAGGATAAGATTGGTTTTTCGCAAAACTGTAACCATAGAGCCTTTCCACCAGCCATATATGCATATAGTATAGCCTTATCATTGTTCATTGCTCTCTATGTGTTACTTTGCCAGCATATTCTATGTGCTGACCCGTTTCGGGCTGCAACGTTTCATGTTGCAGAATTTTCAGACGACGAGTAAGCTGCCTTAGGTCATGGTCTTATACTCAGTGATGCCGCTGGAGTTGATGGACTCACTTATCTTCCAAGTCTTCCGCTGTTATCGTTATTAGATGGCCTTAAGCCATATTTATTATACTTAATCTCTTCGGAGATATCGATGTAATAAGTGTGTGATTGCTACTCTGTTATAAATCCTCCATTTGTACTGTGCGTGTCAGCATTACTGATCCAGGGATGACACTGGTGCACAGCAGCACATGCCATTTGAGGTCTGGTCGCTACAAAGTTGGTATCAGAGCACACGCTGACTGTAGGACACGACCACTAAGCTTAAGCCCTAGAAAACTTCTCTCTTCTCATTTCTGACCCCTCTCCACTTTCTACTCTTTTAGGAATGGCGAATGCAAGGAGCAAGTTCATGCAACCAGATGAAGACACGCCGTTTGGACGACACTTGAAGGAAGTCACCAAGTACTTGAACATAGGAATACCAAGCGTCACCGGAACCTACAACGCCACATTACCTGAAGAGGAGAGCTGGAAGATTCAAGTTATCATTCCAGGAAGGATGTTTAGTGCCATAAGATTGGTTTTCGAAGAACCAACTTGGAGCTTAGGGAAGAGCATGGCCGCACATATCACCATGGGATGCATTGGAGAAGTCTACCACCAGGAGCTTAAGGATACCATTTATCAAATTTGTGGACGTCGAGACGCGCAATGGGAGATGATCAAGACCAAGAAGGATGGATCAATTGCAGCTTTCATCCAGGAGCAGAACCAACATATTCGACGCCAGGAGAACCAGATATGCACGGACAAGGAAGAACTGAAGAAGGCATTCACGAAGATCAAGGAACTCCAAGAAGAACTCAAGACTACACGCGAAGATTAATTGGAGGAAATCAACGCACTAGTAGGGAAGATCGACGACCTGGAGAATAAGATTGGAGCATTCGTGGAAATCCAGTGCCAAAAGCAGAAGTCGACGAATGCACTTGTCCGGATAACTACATCATCATCGACGACACCGACTCGGAACCAAGTGAAGAGGAATGGATTGATGAAGCTGGAGCAGACATCATGGAGTCTTCAACGGATCAGAATTTTTAGTAGACTACCATATCAGTAGTAGTTTTCCCCCATTTAGTAGTATAGCTCAAGCACTTTGTAACGTTAGTTAGATCGATTGTTTTGCCTTGTTTGGATTGATTGAGTGATATTGATTGTATTTTGTCTCATGAGCATATGGGTAGTGTTTTCTCCCTAAACCTCATTCTATTCTTAATTCTCATCTTTTCTAAACCTATCAGATGCCTCCGAGACGCGACACCGGATTTGTTTTCCCGCCAGAGATCACGCAGTTGATTCAGCAACAAAATGCCTTGATGCAAGTGTTAGTTCAGAACCAAGGCAACAACAACAACAACAACCCACCGCCACCACCACCCGTTGACCACTTAGCCCGTTTCTTAAGGCTAAATCCGCCGGTGTTTTCCAGTAGCACCGAGCCGATTGTTGCAGATGATTGGCTCCGCAAAGTTGGAAGGGAGTTGACCACTGCAGGATGCACAGATGCGGAAAGAGTGCGTTTTGCCGCACATCAGCTTGATGGACCCGCAGCATCATGGTGGGAGAATTATACAGCCACGCACCCTATTGACACTGTCACATGGGACCAGTTTCAGCAAGCTTTCCGTACAGCTCATGTTTCAGCAGGAGCTATGGCTATGAAGAAGCGTGAGTTTCGCAACCTACGCCAAGGAGGACGCACCGTAGGCCAGTATGTGGAGGAATTCAGTAAGTTAGCACGTTATGCACCAGATGACGTTGCTACGGATGCTGCCAAGCAGGAGAAATTTCTGGAAAGACTGAATGATGAGCTGAGTATGCAGTTGATGGTAGCAACCTTCAACGACTACCAGGAGCTGGTAGATAGAGCTCTCATGATTGAAGGGAAGCAACAGCAGATTGAAAACCGCAAGAGGAAGTATGGACAAGGGAAGTACAATTCTGGAGCCCAGCAGAAGCCACGATTTACCCCGAAGCTGGGAGGACAGTTTTAGCATGGAGGAGGTAGTTCGCACAACCATAATGGCTCCAAGAATGGTAATGGGAATGGAGGAGGAAACGGACAGAACCGCACCAACCCATCTACCCCAACTAAGAGAGATCTAAGTCACATTACTTGTTTCAAGTGCCAGAAGACGGGACATTATGCAACTGATTGTCCCGAAGCCCAAAATGGAAATGGCAATGGAAGCTCTGGGAAGAAGCCGAACCCGTTCAACAAAGGACATGTGAACCACGTGAGCGTGGAGGAGATTGAAGCTCAGCCTGATGCAGTAATAGGTAAGTTTTTGGTTAAGTCATTTACTACAACTGTTCTTTTCGATACTGGTGCATCGCATTCATACATATCAAGGGGATTCGTAAACAAGTTTAAGATGTCCACCCAAGTTCTCAAAAGCCCCATGTTAGTAACCTCGCCAGGAGCAGAGTATATGGCCACCCAAGGATGTTTTCAGATACCGTTGGCCATTGGAAGGCATGTTTTCCCCTCAGACCTCATTGTTTTGGAATCACAAGGTTTGGATGTGATTTTGGGAATGGATTGGCTATCGTTGTATGGAGGAAACATCGATTGTGCCAGCAAGACTATTTTGCTTACCACCCCGGAAGGAAAAAGGATCAAGTATGTATCCAGGCATATGCCGAAGAGGACTCAAGTGAATTCCTTATCAGGAGTTGTACAGGAGGAAGTACCAGTGGTGAAGGATTATCCGGATGTATTTCCAGAAGAGTTGCCAGGCATGCCACCAGATAGAGACATTGAGTTCTTGATTGAACTTTTGCCAGGCACAGGGCCAATATCTAAGAGACCTTACAGGATGCCCGCAAAGGATTTGGAGGAAATTAAGAAACAGATCAAGGAGTTACTGGATAAAGGCTATATTCGCCCAAGTTCGTCACCTTGGGGATCACCAGTACTTCTAGTAGAAGAAAGATGGATCACTAAGGATGGTTGTTGATTACCGAGGATTGAATGAAGTGACCATCAAAAACAAGTACCCACTGCCGATGATCAATGATTTGTTTGACCGCCTGCAAGGAGCTAAAGTATTTTCCAAGATCGATCTACGATCAGGATACCATCAGTTAAAGATTCGAGAGCAGGATATACCCAAGACAGCATTTACCACCAGATATGGATTGTATGAGTATACCGTTATGTCATTTGGACTGACTAACGCGCCGGCCTATTTCATGAACCTGATGAACAAAGTGTTTATGGAGTTTTTGGATAAGTTCGTCGTGGTATTCATTAATGATATTTTAATCTTTTCCAAGGATGAAGAAGAGCATGAGGAGCATTTACGATTGGTACTTGAGAAGCTCAGAGAACATCAGTTATATGCCAAGTTCAGCAAATGTGAGTTTTGGTTGAAGGAAGTTGGATTCCTTGGACATGTTATTTCTAGAGAAGGAATAGCAGTAGACCCTGCCAAGGTTGACACAGTGACAAGTTGGGAATCACCCACTACAGTTGGAGAAATCCGGAGTTTTCTTGGACTTGCAGGATACTACCGGAGATTTATCGAGAATTTCTCAAGGATTGCTAAGCCCATGACTGAGCTATTGAAGAAGGACACCAAATTTAATTGGACTGAGGAATGTGAAGCTAGTTTCCAAGAGTTGAAGAAACGATTGGTTACATCACCAGTGTTGATTCTGCCAGATCAACGCAAGGACTATGAAGTTTATTGCGACGCTTCTCGTCGAGGACTTGGAGCAGTGCTCATGCAGGAAGGAAGAGTTGTTTCGTATGCTTCACGACAACTTAAACCCCATGAGAAGAATTATGCTACGCATGATTTGGAATTAGCAACCATGGTGCATGCATTGAAGACATGGAGACATTTTCTCATCGGAAACCATTGTGAGGTGTACACGGATCACAAGAGTTTGAAGTACATTTTCACGCAGAATGAGTTAAACCTCAGACAGAGGAGATGGTTGGAGCTCATCAAAGACTATGATATGAGATTGCATTATCACCCTGGAAAGGCTAACGTAGTAGCAGACGCGTTGAGCCGCAAGAGTCATGTCAACACCCTCATGACAGGAGAGTTACCTCAGGAGTTAGCCGAGGACTTACGTGAGCTATGTTTGGAGATAGTCCCTAGAGGCTATTTAGCGACATTGGAGATTCAATCTACCTTGATGGAAAAGATCAGAGAAGCTCAAAAGACTAACAAGGAAATTGAAGAGATAAAGGAGAAGATGAGCAAAGGAAAAGCCAAGGGATTTCGTGAGGATGAGCACGATACCTTATGGTTCGAGGACCGCGTATATGTGCCAAATGATCCGGAGATCAGGAAGTTGATTTTGCAAGAAGCCCATGATTCACCGTACTCGATTCACCCAGGAAATACCAAGATGTATTTGGATTTGAAGAATACTTTCTGGTGGACCGGAATGAAGAAGGATATTGCGGAGTTTGTAGCAGTTTGTGATGTATGTCAGAGAGTGAAGGCAGAGCATCAGAAGCCAGCAGGATTGCTACAGCCATTGCCGATACCCGAATGGAAGTGGGATAAAATAGGCATGGATTTTATTACAAGATTACCCAGGACTCGTTCAGGCTATTACTCGATATGGGTTGTAGTCGACCATTTGACAAAAGTGGCTCATTTCATTCCAGTGAAGACCACTTACACCAGTGCTAAGTTGGCAAAGATATACATGACCAGGATAGTATGTTTGCATGGAGTTCCGAGGACCATTGTATCAGACAGAGGAACCCAATTTACCTCGAAGTTTTGGAAGCAGTTACATGAAACATTGGGAACCAGACTGGAATTTAGTACATCATTTCACCCGCAGACAGATGGACAGACCGAGAGAGTCAACCAGATTTTGGAGGACATGTTGAGAGCATGTGCACTAGATTATGGATCTAGTTGGGACGACAATTTGCCATATGCGGAGTTTTCGTATAACAACAGTTATCAAACCAGTTTGAAGATGGCCCCTTTCGAAGCTTTGTACGGAAGGAGGTGTAGAACACCGTTGTTGTGGGACGAAGTTGGAGACCGTCAGTTGTTTGGACCAGATTTGATTAAGGAGTCTGAACAGAAAGTAAGGTTGATTCGCGATAGGCTCAAGGTAGCCCAGTCCAGGCAGAAGAGTTATGCTGATTCTAAACGCAAGGAGACAGTTCACGAAGTCAGAGACAGAGTGTATCTTCGAGTATCGCCACTTCGAGGAGTAAAGCGCTTTGGAGTTAAGGGAAAGTTAGCGCCTCGTTTTATCGGACCATACAGAGTGTTGGAACGTATGGGAGAAGTTGCCTATAAGCTGGAATTGCCCGAAGGATTGGCTGGAGTACATGATGTATTTCACGTTTCGCAGTTGAAGAAGTGCCACGCAGAGATGGCTGAGATACCACTGAGAGATACTGTGCCACTGGAAGCGATTCAGTTGGAAAGTGATTTGACTTATGAGGAGAAGCCAATTAAGATTCTCGAGTATGCCAGCCGAGTTACCCGCAGCAAGGTTATCAAGTTTTGCAAAGTTCAGTGGAGTCACCACACAGAAGATGAGGCCACCTGGGAGCGAGAGGAAGATCTACGGAAAAACCACTCCCACCTGTTTTCTAGCCAACCCGAATCTCGAGGGCGAGATTCATCTTAAGGGGGGTAGGTTTGTAACATCCCAAATTTTCAATTTGGAATGTTATACATAGAGCATCATTTGCATATCATGTTTTGTTGCATTTTTACAAATCCTCGATAAATCCTAAGCAACTCAAGGACCCTCGGAGAGAGTTGGGGATTGTCTCGAATTTTCTTATTTGATTTTTCAAACGAGTATTTTGGTTTTAATTATTTTTCTCTCCGGAAAAATATTTCATTTTAAATAAACGAGAGGAGAAAATATGACTTCTCCAAAATATTGAAATACTGGAGGAAAAATGTTAAAATCATTATTTGAAATTTATTCGGATTTATTTTGCAATTTTTATTGCATTTAAAAAATATGCATGTTTTCAAAATATTTATTTTTGATTTTAACAATGTTCACCCTATTCTAGATTTTCTAACTAGACGGGGAAAATTTATTTCATATTTTTCTGATTGCGCCCGCGCCGACTGGGCCGAGCCCAGCCGACGGCCCGCCCGCGGGTTCTCCTCTTCCCGCACGGAGCTCGCCGCCGCCATGACCGACTTCGGCCGCCGCACGCCTCCCCTCGCCCGACCCCTTCCCCAAGCCGCCCTAGCCCCCATCCTTATATACCCCCCTCTCCGTTTCTCTCACCACCGCCGCCGGAGGAGCACGCCACCGCCGCCGCCGCCGCTTTTTGCCTCGCCGCCGCCGCCGGGAGTCGCCGGAGCCCCGCCCCCCTCGCCGCCGGAGCCGCCGCCCCCGAGCCCCGCACCCCGCCCCGAGCCCCGCCACCGGAACCCCTCGCTGGAGCGAGCCCCGTCGAGGTACTGCCGCCGGCCGTCTTCAACGTTGACCGGTTTTCTGAAAAAAACCTTTTGTTTTAAAAAAACCCTAGATCGGTTTTTTTTCGGTTTTCTTATTTCACGAGCGTTCACCGAACCGTTCGTTTTAACGAACGCGTTCGTCGGTTTTTCTCTGTTAACGAACGTCCGTTATTTAACCGTTCGTTCGTTTTTCTTTTTCGTCGGATTTTCTCGTTATTTTTCTCAGATTCGATTTCTGATCGAATTTTCGAATCTGTTTAACTTTTCGCTCGTTTATCAGAATCAGGCGATTCAAGCGCCTAGAGTTTCGTCTCGAAATTCTGTTTCCGATTAATCTACTCAAACAAGTTTTTACTACAGTAAAATTTGACCTAGATCCATATTAGCAAACGAAGTTTTTTCTTTCGCCGTTTGACTTTCGTTGCTTCTTTCGAGTTGATTCTTTTTGCAAACCGGAGTTCTTAAGTTGAACTTTCTGGTTGGATCTTTCATTCGAGTTTTACCTGTGCATTAGATGAGTACTGATTGTATGCTTGTTTGTTTGCGATAGAGTACCCGGAGTGTGCCGCTTGTTACTTCGACTCGCTAGGTCTTGCGGATCATCAGCAAGGCGAGTAACACTTTGATCATACCCCGTTCATACCCAGTTTTATTGCATTAGATCTATTTCCCTCAAACATTGCATGACTAGGGTCTAATTAAACTGTGGGTATTGGGAAGTAGTTGAGGTAGTACCTATTACCTGTTTTCTATCAAACCCTTGGGAGTTACTTCTACGTTGCTATTCTTATTGCCATGCTATGCTCGTAGACGTGGATTGGGTTTGAGTGATATCCATGACAGATGTGAGATGTTAATTAATGGTTCAACTTAAGGTGGCAACTAAAACTCACATCTGGGTGGATTGAGGCACCTGGAGAACCCAGTGTTGTCTGTTTGTATAAGGTCCGCCACCCAGGCTCAAAGGGATCATAAGATTATTCATGCTAGAAACTTCCGTGTGCAGCCGCAAGCTATTATGGGCTCTAGCATAGCTGAGTAGGTTACAGGATCTCTTGAAGAGGTGGACTAGCAGATGTAGGTGAAAGTAGGTGTACTGGTCCATCCAGAGTAGAGAGTGACTGTTTCTGAAAGACTGTGTCTCGGTCATCCGTTTCTCAAACATCATGTAGTGCGAGAATCAAGCGGAGGCGATCGAGTCTTGGGGGAAAAGTGCGCAAACCTCTGCAGAGTGTACAAACTGATCATGATTAGTCGTGTCCCCGGTTATGGACAACTTGAGTATCTAGTACTTGGATTATCATTTGAATCTCATCACCGTGATACTCATAATTAATTTTGTTGGGTTAATGATGACACTTAAATGGGATTGAGTTGGAGGTACCTTCTCAATGTTTCAACCACCATGATAGTTAAATAAAATTTATTCCTTTGCAGTAGGATAAGATTGGTTTTTCGCAAAACTGTAACCATAGAGCCTTTCCACCAGCCATATATGCATATAGTATAGCCTTATCATTGTTCATTGCTCTCTATGTGTTACTTTGCCAGCATATTCTATGTGCTGACCCGTTTCGGGCTGCAACGTTTCATGTTGCAGACTTTTCAGACGACGAGTAAGCTGCCTTAGGTCGTGGTCTTATACTCAGTGATGCCGCTGGAGTTGATGGACTCACTTATCTTCCAAGTCTTCTGCTATTATCGTTATTAGATGGCCTTAAGCCATATTTATTATACTTAATCTCTTCGGAGATATCGATGTAATAAGTGTGTGATTGCTACTCTGTTATAAATCCTCCATTTGTACTGTGCGTGTCAGCATTACTGATCCAGGGATGACATTGGTGCACAGCAGCACAGGCCATTTGAGGTCTGGTCGCTACATCCATGTATATGGAACCTCGATAAATGTTGTTGAGATCATCGACAACATCCCTATTTTCTCCATGATTCATGTTGAACATCCAGATAGTCTTAGAAACTTGTGTAAGCATTTTCTTCTTCTCCCGTTCATGAAGTCTATTTTTGGATGAAAGAAGTGACTTCCTCTAATTCATGTGCCCTTGGTGTAAGTTGCCGTCGTGGATCGGAGAAAGATTGTTTTTGCTTCATTTGGAATCATCCCAAGTTAGTCACGCATGTGCGAAGTACTCATGGTTTGATAGGTTGGCCGCCTCCATTCTATATGTGTTTCCTAGCACACTAATCCACTGATTGACTTGTTCAAGGAAAAGAAGTTCCTTCTTAAGACCCGGGCTTATACAAGTACTTCGATATCCCCAATGATGGTTCCCCATCTGAACTCGGTAGTGTTTTATTGTAAGACTACTATGTGGTCATGCTTGTCTGGGACAACGTGTTCACATGTGTGTAGCAGAACCCGCTCATGTTTTGGAGCTTACTACCATAGTCCATTTCCCGAGAATCTCGCAACATCATCTCGTCGATTTGTGTTGCAACCTTTCCTTTTCAGACATGTTGTCTGGAATATCCTATTACCAACCAGATCTGAATCTCAGGCAGATATGATGGTTGTAACATTCCCAACATTTGCATTTTGTCCCCAGCTTGCACCACCATTGTGCCGATTTCCCATGGGTTGCCACTCTCAGTAATTGCTGTTCAGGATCATCTTCAAAAGTGGTCCTACCATGGGTCCCATCCATTTTCGATGATAAGAAAAAATCATCCATTGCGTTGTCTTCAACAAGGTAGTCCACATCATCCATTCTAGTCTCAGTATGCCATTCTTTCGAACTCCGTCATATGATCGTTTGTGATTTGCCTTAGGTTGGTATAGAGAGTTCCTATGATCTAGATATCAAAAGTAATTCTTTTTGCCACTTAAGGGAATAATTCTACGAGTCACCTTCCCCGAGGTGCCCCGTTATGGAATCATGGCAATTATCTCCTCGCTACTTAAACCATGCACCATCTTACTCCAGCATGGAATTGTTGCCTACCAAATAGAACCTTCGTCATCTGTTTCTTTTCCATCACTCCTGATGTGTGTTTTGTGTCTCATCTCAAGAGATGTTATTATGCCTTATTCTGTGAGTTGATCGTGAGTTGCTCGATCTCCAAGAAGATCGGTTCTTGTAGAGTTTCTTTTTGTCGTCATCATGTTGGATGAAGATCTGGAAGGAAAAGATGTAAAAGATCAATATGATGCAATAATCAAAATCTTTGAGAAGGGCAGCTGGATCGAGAAGACTGTGATAGTTTTGTGTCCCCTCTGTCTTCTTACCTCAGGTCTTGAATCTCGGGATGAGATTCTTGTTTAGTGGGAGTGAGTTCTCACAGTTCTGGAATTTGCTTGTAGCTAATTATATGAGTGAGCATCTTGCATCATGTCTATATTCTGAAATTTGAATTGAGGTTAGTTGAAACCCTCAGAAATAAGTTTAGAAATAATCAACATTAAAATCTCATCAAAGAAGCACAAGAAAATGTTCCGGTTAAACCTTGAAAAATATTGGCAAGAATAAAATTCAAACCAATGTTTTTGGAGGCTTTAAAATTTTTATTTTGGGCCTTTGATTTAAATCATAAACTATTTGAATTGGATCTATTTCTGTTTTAAAAGAAATACATGTCCAATAATCCCGAAACTTTATGAGTGACTCTGGTATTATATCTACATACCACATGAATATTTTCAGGAGCAACAAAAGTGGTTTAGTATTTTTTCTAAATCAGAAAACAAAGACAGAAATAGGAAACGGAAACAAACTAGTAAAGAGAGGGAGAGAGAGTGGACTTACCTGACGCAGCCCACCTAGCGGCCCAGCTACGGCCCAGCACTGTAGAGGACCCAGCCCATCTCCTCACCGCGTCGTCTACCTCCTGCCAGTAGGAGCAGGGGTGCGTGGTCGCTGCGCGCGCGCCAGCTCCTGCTTCCACCGCGACGTCCGAACCTTCTGAACGCGCCACAGAGACGCCCAGAGACCTCTCTCCCCTCCCCCTCAATCGTTGCTCTCTCTCCCCTCCTCCGTTTCTTTCGCATGCAGCCACCGAGCAGAGCTCGTCGCCGCCGTCCACTGCCACCGCGGCCACTAGCCCTCCCTAGTCAAGCCAGCGTGACCAAGAGAGGCGCCTTGACGTCCTCTCTCCTTCCACCAAGCCAAGCGAGCTCGGGGCACGCTGCTTCGCCGCCATCGTCTTCGTCTTCAACGTTGGCCATCGTAGGGAGCCGCCATCGATTTTTCGCCAACCGGTCATCCCCGAGCTCTCCGAGCCCCCAGTTCTAGCCCCTGTGAGGTCGCCGTTGTTTCCCCTCTCTCCTCTCTGTTAATTTCGTCCCCTAGACCCGATCCCTATCGACGCCGTACTCCGGCCGCCGCCACGAGCTCGCTTTCGGCGAACTCCAGTCACCCCGCACCATCCTGTTGGTTCCGCTGGAAGCGAGCGGGCACGGGCTACCTCGTGGTGCCCTCGGTTAGTCGATCCGTCGGCTCTGGCGCAACTCCGGTGGACACCGCCGCGGTTTGAGGTCGCCGCCGGCCAAAACTTCGGCGCGCTGACGTGGCCTAATTAGTTTCTGCACTAACGACACCACCTGATCACTGGCATGTGGGCCCAGGCCCTAATTAACTTAGGTTAGGTTTCCACTTAGCCCTAATTAACTCTGTTAATTAGTTGTTACACTGACGTGCGGGCCCCACTGGTCAGGTTTGACCTGGACCGCATCTGTTGACTTGCTGACGCCACACCGCCATCATGCTGACGCAATAAGTCATTTTCTGGATTTAGTTCAAATTAGAATAACCAGGAAATTCCAGAAAATAGTTAAAACTTCTAAAAATCATAGAAAATAATCTATAGCTCAGATTGAAAAGATTTATATATGAAAAATGATTAGAAAAATCCAATCTATCAATCTGTACCATTTTCATGCATGTTAGAACAACTTATGACTACTGTTTAGGGCAAATCAAATGAATGGCATTTGAGTATTCACATATCGAGTTTGAATTTGAATATTGTATTCAAACCAACTCCATTTAGGTTGTTGCTAGCTGCATTAGCTCAAAGCACAACATATTGCCATCTCATAATCATGCATCAAAATTTTTGCATTGCATTGATTGTGTTCTTCCTTGTTTGCCGGTATTTGTCCCCTCTCAGTAGACGCGGTTCCGACGATGAGATCGATGACACCGATGAAGAGCTATACTATCTTCAGAAGTGCCAGGCAAGCAAAAACCCCTTGTTCATTTCGGTACAATCCCACTCTCTCGCTCCTCTCTCTTTTACTGCATTAGGACAACAACGATTCAACTATTACATGTTGTGGTAGTTGAACGCCTTTCCTCTGCATGACCTGTCATTGCCACAGTAAATAGATGAAACCCACTAGCATGAGTAGGAGTTGTTTGAGCCCTGATGTGCCTACTCATTCATGCTTGTTTGTCATGCCTGCTATTGCTTAGAGTTGTGTCAGGTCTGATTCACCAGGGATGAATTGGAAAGTTGTGAACATGTCCTACTGTTGAGAGCTAAGTATGTGAACACGATTTGGTAAAGGTAGCGGTGAGAGGCCATGTAGGAGTACATGGTGGGTTGTCTCATTGAAACCGTCCTCAGGAACTAAGTTCTGTGTTGGTGATCCATGAACAGGTACTACCACACATTGGGTTCCGGTAACTCGACCCCTCTCGGCTTATTAATCAACCTGATCTCTGTCCAGGAGTTGCAACTAGTTTCTGGTGTTTGTAGGAACTGCTAGTAGTCTACAAAGTGGCACCCGAAACAGGTGGGCTTGGGACAGACTAGGTGCACTGGCATGGTGTACCAAGCATCGCCCGTTTGGTGGGCTTGAGAACCTTGCTCCCATCATTTCGGGCCGTGAGCGACACCACGGCCGGATCTCCTTGCAGATGGAACCCGAATAGGCGATAAACCTGGACTAGAGTCTTGCGTGGTTAGTCAGGTCGTGGCTGACACCCTCGCCAGGCTTCCGCTTGAAGGTTGCCGAGATACATGACGTGTACATGGCGGTAAGTGGCGAGAGCGTGTGTGAAGAAGTACACCCCTGCAGGGTTAACATCATCTACTCGAATAGCCGTGTCCGCGGTAAAGGACTTCTGGGTTGCCTGTACAGTTCATAGACAAGTGAAAGTGGATACTCTAAAATGCGCAAGATAAGCATGAGTGCTATGGATGGCCTTCTCGTAGGGAGACGGGAGCGGATACATAGTGGTGTATTGATATGGTGAATATGTGGACTCGTGTGCGCCACCTCAAAAGAGTTACCAGCAGTCGCAGTTCAGGATAGCCACTGAGTCAAAGCTGGCTTGGTGCAGTTAAACTCCACCACCCCTTTGTTGATACTGATGCATATGTAGCTAGTTCTGATGTAAGTCTTGTTGGGTACATTTGTACTCACGTTTGCTTAATTTATGTTTTTGCAGAGAGACTTCAGTCTCACTAGTAGTTCCGCGTGGACCTCGACGTTTAGCTTGTTACCTCAGCTACAATCTTGTACCCTTGGGAGGGTCTTGTAGATTGTCAGGCTTCTCAGCCTTTTTCATTTGTAGTTGTCTGTACTCAGATAAGTTAAGCTTCCGCATGTGCTTATTGCTTGTATGACTTGAATGCTGGGTCATCAGACCCATGTTTGTAATATCTGGCTCCTCGGAGACTAATGAATAAATATTCTGAGTCGTAGAGTTTTGTAGTGATACCATGTTGTATTTGCACATATCGAGCATATTCTGTGTATGATTTTGAAATGCTTGGTATGTGTGGGATTCGACAACCTAGTTGTTTATTCTTGGTAGCCTCTCTTATGGGGAAATGTCTCCTAGTGCTTCCACTGAGCCATGGTAGCTTACTACTGCTCGAGAACACTTAGGCTGGCCGGCATGTGTCCTTCTTCGTTCCTGTGTCTGTCCCTTCGGGGAAATGTCACACGTTGTTCCTTTAAGTCCTTGCAGCTTGCTACGACTTGGGTTCATACATTGATGACCGACACGTTCATTGCTGGGTCATGTATGCGTGTCCCTGTAAGTTAGTGCCACTTTGGGTTTACAACTAGTCATGTTGGCCCAGGTTCTCTGTCATATGGATGCTAGCGACACTATCATATACGTGAGCCAAAAGGCGCAAACAGTCCCGGGCCAGGTAAGGTGGCACCCGTGGGAACACCATGCGTGAGGCCGCAAAGTGATATGATATGTTACATGCTAAATTGGTGTGACTTAGGACCGGGTCCCGACAGTAGGACAGTAGCATTTCTAAAACGGTTGCATTGATTCATATTAACAGAGACATTCTCTTAAAACAACATTCATTAAGAATGTAATTTACTTTTAACAGTGGCATTGCTTCAATTTTCCAGTAGCCTTCTTAGATTAACAATAGCAAAATAGTTGTATGGGACATGGGACATGGGACATGCCAGCACCATGTGCATCCACACGTATAAATGGGTGATGTAGAGTATGTAGCCAAGCAGCATATCTGCGTTGGTCCCATGTTTGTTCTCTTTGAACCTTTTCCCTATGTGAGGGTAGCAAATCTAGTCCTGCACAAATGATACGTCCATTTTGCATCATGCTTTTATATCAATATTTATTGCATTATGGGCTGTTATTACACATTATGACACAATACTTATGCCTATTCTCTCTTATTTTACAAGGTTTACATGAAGAGGGATAATGCCGGTAGCTGGAACTCTTGGCTGGAAAAGGAGCAAATATTAGAGACCTATTCTGCACAGCTCCAAAAGTCCTGAAACTTCACGGAAGTCATTTTTGGGACTTATAAAAAATACTGAGCGAAGAAAATACTAGAGGGGGCCCACACCCTGGCCACGAGGGTGGGGGGCGCGCCCTACCCCCTGGGTGCGCCCCCTACATCGTGGGCCCCCTGGCAGGCCTCCGGTGCCCATATTCTGCTATAGAAGTCTTTTACCCTGGAAAAATCGTAAGCAAGTTTTTGCCAAGGAACTCTGCTGCAACGAGGCGGAACCTTGGCGGAACCAATCTAGGGCTTCGGCAGAGCTGTTATGCCGGGGAAACTTCCCTCCGGGAGGGGGAAATCATCGCCATCGTCATCACCAACGATCCTCTCATCGGGAATGGGTCAATCTCCATCAACATCTTCACCAGCACCATCTCCTCTCAAACGCTAGTTCATCTCTTGTATCCAATCTTTGTCCCAAAGCCTCAGATTGGTACCTGTGGGTTCCTAGTAGTGTTGATTACTCCTTGTAGATGATGCTAGTTGGTTTATTTGGTGGAAGATCATATGTTCAGATCCATTATGCATATTAATACCCCTCTAATTATGAACATGAATATGATTTGTGAGTAGTTACGTTTGTTCCTGAGGACATGGGAGAAGTCTTGCTATTAGTAGTCATGTGAATTTGGTATTCGTTCGATATTTTGATGAGATGTATGTTGTCTTTCCTCTAGTGGTGTTATGTGAACGTCGACTACATGACACTTCAGCATTATTTGGGCCTAGAGGAAGTCATTGGGAAGTAATAAGTAGATGATGGGTTGCTAGAGTGACAGAAGCTTAAACCCTAGTTTATGCGTTGCTTCGTAAGGGGCTGATTTGGATCCATATGTTTCATGCTATGGTTAGGTTTACCTTAATACTTATTTTGTAGTTGCAGATGCTTGCAATAGGAGTTAATCATAAGTGGGATGCTTGTCCAAGTAAGGACAGCACCCAAGCACCGGTCCACCCACATATCAAATTATCAAAGTACCGAACGCGAATCATATGAACGTGATGAAAACTAGCTTGACGATAATTCCCATGTGTCCTCGGGAGCGCTTTTCTCTATATAAGAGTTTGTCCAGGCTTGTCCTTTGCTACAAAAAGGATTGGGCCTTCTTGCTGCACTTTATTTACACTTGTTACTTGCTACCCGTTACAAATTACCTTATCACAAAACTATCTGTTACCTATAATTTCAGTGCTTGCAGAGAATACCTTGCTGAAAACCGCTTGCCATTTCCTTCTACTCCACGTTGGGTTCGACACTCTTACTTATCGAAAGGACTACGATAGATCCCCTATACTTGTGGGTCATCAAGACTCTTTTCTATCACCGTTGCCGGGGAGTGAAGCGCCTTTGGTAGGTGGAATTTGGTAAGGAAAATTTTATATAGTGTGCTGAAATTTACTGTCACTTGTTACTATGGAAAGTAATCCTTCGAGGGGCTTGTTCAGGGTATCTTGACCCCGACCGGTAGAGCAAATAGTTGCTCCTCAACCTATTGAACCTACTGAAAATGTTCACTTTGAAATTCCATCGGGTATGATAGAAAAACTGCTAGCTAATCCTTTTGCAGGAGATGGAACATTGCATCCCGATTTGCACTTAATCTATGTGGATGAAGTTTGTGGATTATTTAAGCTTGCAGGTATGCCCGATGATGTTATCAAGAAGAAGGTCTTCCCTTTATCTTTGAAGGGAGATGCATTGACATGGTATAGGCTATGTGATGATATGGGATCATGGGACTACAAACGATTCAAATTGGAATTTCACCAGAAGTTTTATCCTATGCATCTTGTTCATCGTGATCGTAATTATATATAATTTATGGCCTCGTGAAGGAGAAAGCATCGCTCAAGCTTGGGGGTGGTTTAAGTCAATGTTATATTCATGCCCCAATCATGAGCTCTCAAGAGAAATGATTATTCAAAACTTTTATGCTCGGCTTTCTGATAACGATCGCTCCATGCTCAATACTTCTTGTACTGGTTCTTTTATGATAAGACTATTGAATTCAGATGGGATTTATTGGAAATAATTAAACACAACTCTGAAGATTGGGATCTCGACGAAGGTAACTAGTCAGGTATAACACCAAAGTTTGATTGTGTTAAATCTTTTATGGATACCAATGTTTTTCGTAAATTTAGCATTAAATATGGACTTGACTCTGAGATAGTAGCTTCTTTCTGTGAATCATTTGCTACTCATGTTGATCTCCCTAAGGAGAAGTGGTTTAAATATCATCCTCCCATAGAAGTAAAATTAGTTGAACCTATTAAAGTTGAAGAAAAGACTATCACTTATAATGATCCTATTGTTCCTACTGCTTATGTTGAGAAACCACCTTTCCCTGTTAGGATAAAGAATCATGCTAAAGCTTCAACTGTGGTTCGTAAAAGTAATACTAGAACTTATACACCTGCTGAGCAAGTTAAAGTTGAACCTAATATTGCTATGGTTAAAGATCTCTTGGCTGATAATATTGATGGGCATGTTATTTACTTCTGTGATGAGACTGCTAGAATTGCTAAACCTGGTGCTAAAGATAAACATAGACCTGTGGTAGGCATGCCTGTTATTTCTGTTAAAATAGGAGATCATTGTTATCACGGCTTGTGTGATATGGGTGCTAGTGCTAGTGCAATACCTCATTCTTTATACGTAGAAATTGTGCATGATATTGCACCTACTGAGATAGAAGATATCAATGTTACCATTAAGCTTGCCAATAGAGATACTATTTCACCGATTGGGATTGTTAGAGATGTTGAAGTCTTGTGTTGAAGGCCAAATATCCTGCTGATTTCTCGTTCTTGGTTCCCCACAAGATAGCTTTTGTCCCATTATATTTGGTAGACCCTTCTTGAATACTGTCAATGCTAGGATAGACTGCGAAAAGGATGTTGTTACTATTGGTGTTCATGGACGATTTCTCCGTTTATGGATCCTCTTTTGATGATTGCTTGAGCAACCTTGATCGAGTTTTGCAGAGATGTGAAGAAACTAACCTTGTCTTGAATTGGGAGAAGTGCCACTTTATGGTTAATGAAGGCATTGTCTTGGGCCATAAAATTTCTGAAAGAGGTATTGAAGTTGATAAAGCTAAAGTTGATGCTATTGAAAAGATGCCGTGTCCCAAGGACATCAAAGGTATAAGAAGTTTCCTTCGTCATGCCAGTTTTTACAGGAGGTTCATTAAGGACTTCTCAGAAATTTCTCGGCCTCTGACAAATCTATTACAAAAAGATATACGTTTTGTCTTTGATGATGACTGTGTAGAAGCATTTGAAATACTTAAGAAAGCTTTGATTTCTGCACCTATTGTTCAACCAGCTGATTGGAATTTACCCTTTAAAATTATGTGTGATGCTAGTGATCATGCTGTAGGTGCTGTCCTAGGGCAAAGAGTTGATAAGAAATTAAATGTTATTCAATATGCTAGTAAAACTCTAGACAATGCCCAGAAAAATTATGCTACTACTGAAAAAGAATTTTTAGCAGTTGTTTTTTCTTGTGATAAGTTCAGACCTTATATTGTTGATTCTAAAGTAACTATTCACACTGATCATGCTGCTATTAAATACCTTATGGAAAAGAAAGATGCTAAGCCTAGACTTATTAGATGGGTTCTCTTGCTGCAAGAATTTGATTTGCATATTATTGATAGAAAGGGAGCTGAGAACCCCGTTGCAGACAACTTGTCTAGGTTAAAGAATGTTCTTGATGACCCACTACCTATTGATGATAGCTTTCCTGATGAACAATTAGCTGTCATAAATGCTTCTTGTACTGCTCCATGGTATGCTAATTACATTGTTGCTAAATTTATACCACCTAGTTTCACATACCAGAAAAGAAAAAGTTTTCTATGATTTAAGACACTACTTCTGGGATGACCCGCATCTTTATAAAGAAGGAGTAGATGGTGTTATTAGACGTTGTATACCTGAGCATGAACAGGAACAGATCCTACGCAAGTGTCATTCTGAGGTATATGGAGGAGACCACGCTGGAGATAGAACTGCACATAAGGTATTGCAATCCAGTTTTTATTAGCCTACTCTCTTCAAGGATGCTCGTAAGTTTGCCTTGTCTTGTGATGAATGTCAAAGAATTGGTAATATTAGTAGACGCCAAGAAATGCCTATGAATTACTCACTTGTTATTGAACTATTTGATGTTTGGGGCTTCGATTATATGGGACCTTTTCCTTCCTCTAATGGGTATACACATATTTTAGTTGCTGTTGATTACGTTACTAAGTGGGTAGAAGCTATTCCAACTAGTAGTGCTGATCATAACACCTCTATTAAGATGCTTAAAGAAGTTATTTTTCCGAGGTTTGGAGTCCCTAGATATTTAATGACTGATGGTGGTTCACATTTTATTCATGGTGCTTTTCGTAAAATGCTTGCCAAGTATGATGTTAATCATAGAATTGCATCTCCATATCACCCACAATCTAGTGGTCAAGTGGAATTGAGCAATAGAGAGCTCAAATTAATTTTGCAAAAGACTGTTAATAGATCTAGAAAGAATTGGTCCAAGAAACTTGATGATGCATTATGGGCCTATAGAACTGCATATAAAAATCCTATGGGTATGTCTCCGTATAAAATGGTTTATGGAAAAGCATGTCACTTACCTCTCGAACTAGAACATAAGGCCTATTGGGCCATTAAAGAGATCAATTATGATTTCAAACTTGCCGGTGAGAAGAGGTTATTTGACATTAGCTCACTTGATGAATGGAGAACCCAAGCCTATGAGAATGCCAAGTTGTTTAAAGAAAAAGTTAAAAGATGGCATGACAAAAGGATACAAAAGCGCGAGTTTAATGTAGGTGATTATGTGTTGCTATACAATTCTCGTTTAAGATTTTTTGCAGGACAACTCCTCTCTAAATGGGAAGGTCCTTACGTTATCGAGGAGGTCTATCGTTCCGGTGCCATAGAAATCAACAACTTCGAAGGCACAAATCCGAAGGTGGTGAACGGTCAAAGAATCAAACATTATATCTCAGGTAATCCTATAAATGTTGAAACTAATGTTATTGAAACCGTAACCCCGGAGGTATACATAAGGGACACTTTCCAGAACGTTTCAGACTCTGAAAAGGAATAGGTACGTGGTACGGTATGTAAACCGACTCCAAAACAGTTGCAATGGCATTTTTTCTCCGTTTTGGAATATTTAAGAAAATAGGAAAATAAGAAGTAGTCCGGGAAGGACACGAGGCTTCCACGAGCGTGGGAGGCGCGCCCAACCCCCCTGGGCGCACCCCCTGCCTCGTGGGCACCTCGTGCGCTCTCTGGACTCCGTTTTCTTGCACAATACTTCTTTCGGTTGGTAAAAATTCATTATATAATCTCCCGAAGGTTTTGACTCCCGTATCACGCAAATATCCTCTGTTCTTGTTGCAAGCTGTTTTCTGTCAGGGTTGTCAAGGCCAGGAATTATGTCGTCCCCCTCCTCCACAAATGGTGACAACGATGCTTGGCTAATGAATATAGAGCTGAAGAGGGAAGAACCCATGGAGATCAACAAGGATGAAGGGATCAAGAAGGCCACGGTGGGCCAAGTTCCGGCAGTAGAAGACATCCTTCAACTTGATCACAATCTTCTTACCCCAACTGAGATCAAAGCATTCAAGATGATTGAGTTAGCTCGTATACAAAACAAGTATCTCACACGTGAAAATATTTTGTTGAAGGAGCATATCATCGCACTCAAGGGCATTATCCGCAAATTGGAGGACCTCCTACACTCGATGTGCGACTATCCATCATCACCATCTCCTTCACCAGCAAAAGAGACATAATCACCTGGGTATGGGCACTCCCCTTGGCAACTGCCAAGCTTGGGGGAGGTGCCCCGGTATCGTATCACCATCACACTCCTATCTTTACCATTTTTCTTAGTTCGATCCTTTTGGTAATATCTTGATCTAGTAGAATAAAGTTTTTGGTATGATCTAGTTTTGAGTTTGGATTTATGATCCTTTTATGCAATTGAGTGTGTGAGCTATATATAATAAATATTAGTGTTGAGTCAAGGGCTTGATTATCTTGCTATGATCTTGAGGGAATAAAAAGAAAATAAAAAGAAATAAAGAGATCATATTGATCTTATGGAAAGTAATGACTTCACATATAAAGAGTATGATGATTAAAAGTTGTTGAGAGTTAACAAACATAGTTTTGGTCATCGTTGCAATTAATAGGAAGTAATAAAGAAAGAGAGGTTTCACATATAAATATACTATCTTGGACATCTTTTATGATTGTGAGCACTCATTAAAATATGACATGCTAAAGAGTTGATGTTGGACAAGGAAGACAACATAATGGGTTATATTTTCTTATATCTGAAATAAAGTATATTGTCATGGATCATCCAACATGTTGAGCTTGCCTTTCCCCCTCATGCTAGCCAAATTACTTGCACCAAGTAGAGATACTACTTGTGCTTCCGAATACCCTTAAAACCAGTTTTGCCATGAGAGTCCACCATATCTACCTATGGATTGAGTAAGATCCTTCAAGTAAGTTGTCATCGGTGCATGCAATAAAAATTGCTCTCTATGTATGATTTATTAGTGTGGAGAAAATAAGCTTTATACGATCTTGTGATGTGGAATAAATAAAAGCGACGGACTGCATAATAAAGGTCCATATCACAAGTGGCAATCTAAGGTGACGTTCTTTTACATTAAGATTTCGTGCATCCAACCATGAAAGCGCACGACAACCTCTGCTTCCTTCTGTGAAGAGCCTATCTTTTACTTTATCTCTTATCCTTATGCAAGAGTCAAGGTGATCCTCACCTTTCCTTTTTACATTTTATCCTTTGGCAAGCACATTGTGTTGGAAAGATCCTGATATATATATATATATATCCAATCGGATGTAAGTTAGCATGAGCTATTATTGTTGACGTTACCCTTGAGGTAAAAGGTTGGGAGGCGAAACTATAAGCCCCTATCTTTCTCTGTGTCCGATTAAAACTCCATAACCACAAGTATTGCATGAGTGTTAGCAATTGTGAAAGACTAAATGCTAGTTGAGTATGTGGACTTGCTGAAAAGCTATTACATAGACTCTTTCAGATGTTATGATAAATTGTAATTGCTTCAATGAGTGAGATTATAGTTTGTTGATTCTCAATGAAGTTTCTGATTCATACTTGACATTGTGAATAGATTATTACTTGAGCATAAGAAATCATATGATAATATTCATATATGTTACTGTTATAAGAATGATCATGATGCCCTCATGTCCGTATTTTATTTTATCGACACCTCTATCTCTAAACATGTGGACATATTTATCGTTGTCGGCTTCCGCTTGAGGACAAGCGAGGTCTAAGCTTGTGGGAGTTGATACGTCCATTTTGCATCATGCTTTTATATCAATATTTATTGCATTATGGGATGTTATTACACATTATGTCACAATACTTATGCCTATTCTCTCTTATTTTACAAGGTTTACATGAAGAGGGAGAATGCCGGCAGATGGAATTCTGGGCTGCAAAAGGAGCAAATATTAGAGACCTATTCTGCACAGCTCCAAACGTTCTGAAACATCACGGAAGTCATTTTTGGGATTTATAAAAAATACTGAGCGAAGAAAATACCAGAGGGGACCCAGACCCTGGCCACGAGGGTGGGGGCGCGCCCCCCTGCCTCGTGGGCCCCCTAGCAGGCCTCCGGTGCCCATCTTCTGCTATATGAAGTCTTTTACCTTGGAAAAAAAATCATAAGCAAGCTTTTGGGAAGAAACTCCGCCCCCATGAGGCGGAATCTTGGCGGAACCAATCTAGAGCTCCGGCAGAGCTGTTCTGCCGGGGAAACTTCCCTCCGGGAGGGGGTAATCATCGACATCATCATAACCAACGATCCTCTCATCGGGAGGGGGTCAATCTCCATCAACATCTTCACCAGCACCATCTCCTCTCAAACCCTACTTCATCTCTTGTATCCAATCTTTGTCCCAAAGCCTCAGATTGGTACCTGTGGGTTGCTAGTAGTGTTTATTGCTCCTTGTAGTTGATGCTAGTTGGTTTATTTGGTGGAAGATCATATGTTCAGGTCCATTATGCATATTGAAAGGATCGATATAGTTGACTAGAGGGGGGTGAATAGGCAACTAACAATTTTTAGCTTTTCTTTACCAAATTAAACTTTGCATCAAAATAGGTTGTCTAGATATGCAACTAAGTGAGCAACCTATATGATGCAATGATAAGAAGCACGCAAGCAAATAAGAGATATAACACGAGTAACCTTGCGAAAGTAAAGGGACGAGATAACCAAGAGTGGAGCCGGTGAAGACGAGGATGTGTTACCGAAGTTCCTTCCTTTTGAGGGGAAGTACGTCTCCGTTGGAGCAGTGTGAAGGCACAATGCTCCCCAAGAAGCCACTAGGGCCACCGTATTCTCCTCACGCCCTCACACAATGCGAGATGCCGTGATTCCACTATTGGTGCCCTTGAAGGCGGCGACCGGACCTTTACAAACAAGGTTGGGGCAATCTCCACAACTTAATTGGAGGCTCCCAACGACACCACAAAGCTTCACCACAATGGACTATGGCTCCGCGGTGACCTCAACCGTCTAGGGTGCTCAAACACCCAAGAGTAACAAGATCCGCTAGGGATAAGTGGGGGGAATCAAATTTATCTTGGTGGAAGTGTAGATCGGGGCCTTCTCGACCAATCCCGAGCAAATCAACAAGTTTGATTGGCTAGGGAGAGAGATCGGGCGAAAATGGAGCTTGGAGCAACAATGGAGCTTTTGGGGGAAGAGGTGAGTCAACTTTGGGGAAGAAGACCCCCTTTTATAGTGGGGGAAGCAATCCAACCGTTACCCCCACTTCAGCCCCGCAGAGAGCGGTACTACCGCTTGGCCAGCGGTACTACCGCTTAGCCAGCGGTACTACCGTTCCCTCTCGCGGTACTGCCGCTGGGCCCACAGCGGTACTACCGCGGTGGTCAGGGCAGTACTACCGCACTCGAGCGGTACTACCCCCCACTGCCGCGGCAAGTACCGTAAAACCCGACACGGAAAAAGACCCCTCGAATCGAGGCGGTACTAGCATGAAGCCGCAGCGGTACTACGGCTGGGGGCTACAGCGGTACTATCGCTGTGGAGCGGTACTGCCGCTTGTAGCACCCAAGCGGTACTACCGCTCCGGCCCGCGGTACTACCGCTGGGACCAGAGAGGGCACACTGAGAGAGGGGAACGAGCTCATCAACGAAGCGGAAAGGCTCGGAGGGTGTGCAAAGGAAGTGTACGTGATGATTCCACCCTAGCCTTTCCAAAGCGGACCTCCTCTTGATAGTACGGTGATCCCTACCAAACTAGTCCACCAAACTAATTCGAAAGTACTACACCGTCTTCGCTTCAAACTCCGAGGGTTGGGAATCGTCTCGTGCCAAAGGATGAATCTCTGAAAAACTCAATGCACACGATTAGTCCGCAAAAGCATTGTCATCAATCACCAAAATATCTTAGGGATAAATATGCCCTTACGATCTCCCCCTTTTTGGTGGATTGATGACAATACGGGATTTGCACAAACGGGAAAAGAAGGACATAAGCAAACCCCCAAGTCTCTAAAATATAGACGGGCTCCCCCTAGATGTGTGCCATCAAGATAAGTGCTTTGGACTACACGACACACATACTAGGATCAACACTCCCCCTGTATTTTAGAGACCAACAACCTAAGCGTGATTCAAGAGAGCAGGATATATAACATAATAAGCATGCAACTCATGAGATACCAAAAGACTAGAGACATAGATAAATATATGATAAGGATAAGGTAGCATATGTCTCACACCATATGACTGGAACTTAGGTCTCACGGAACACAAAACCAAACAAAGCACAAGGTAGCAAACACAACGAAAGCACAAAGACAAAGACACACTCGCAACACAACGACGCAAATCCCTAAACTCTCTCCCCCTTTGGCATCGAGACACCAAAAGGGGCAAAGAGCTAACCTACGGCTCCAGGTGAGAGCATGCTGAGGATCTCGAACATCAGGACTCTGCGTGATCATCTGCACCACCATCCTCGGCCGGAAACTGCTCGGCATCTGAATCGGTCCACGGACAGTGCTGCTGGATCCACTCCTCCTCCTTAGTGATCTGACCCTCGGAGCCGCTGGTGACTGTCGCACCCAACTGACACATAAGCTCCTTGTGACGTCCCCTTGCCTTCTTCTCAGCCACATGAGTCATTTACTGACCGTGAGACTCCATGCAGAACAGCTTCTTCATCTTGTGTTTGAGCTTCTTTGCCCAAGAGGGCTCTGCCGCAGAAGGCTCTGTCCCAGAAGGCACATAATCCTCATCGGCCTCATCCTCGCCCTCGGTCTCCATGGCAGCAGCAGAAGACGGAACCCCAGATGTAGGAACGGAGGTGCCCCAATTATCGTTCTTCCTCAGACGCTTGATCTCATGAGAAACCAACTCTCCAGTTTCCAGCTGCTCCGCGGGAAAGGAACGTCTCCAGGCCTTCTCAATGAGCAACATGATGAATGGACCATAGATCGGGCACTTGCGCTCAGAAATGGCAGTGAGAAGTTCAGACCACATAACATGAGAGATGTCCAGGGACTCGCCAGTGTTTGCTTCCTTCTCACGCTGGCAGAAGAGAAGCATATCCACGAGATAGGAGTGAACCATATCCAGATTCCCGATGCGAGGAAAGAGGGTCTCTCGAAAGACACGATGAAGGATGTCCAGGTAGGCAGACAACTCATAGGTCTCCTTCTTAGTCACAGGGTGAACCTTCACAGTGCAGTAGGGCCAGAGGGCTTGCTTGTGAGTGGAGTTGACGTTGTGGTGAGGGCGAAAGCCAACAGGAGTCTCAAGCCCGCGATCTTCCACATGAAGTAACTCCATGAAAGCCTTCCACTTGACAGATAGTAACTTGCCATTTGTCATCCAGGTCAGAGTCCTTTCTTCATCAGTTCCAAGATGGACAGTAGCAAAGAACTGAGCCACCAAATCTGCATCAAAGTCCTTGTTGAACTGCGTGATTCTGAGAATGTTGAGCTGAGTACACATCTGAAGAGCTTCACCAAAGTATTCGGGATCCTTCTCCATGGCATCCGTGTCGATGGAGCGAACATTAACAAAGAGATTCTTCTTGGCGTTGATCACATCAAAGTAGATGGCAAACTGTAAGCGGTTCCAGAACGGGCGGTTGACCAAACTGGGTTCTTGGTCTTCCGCATAGGGGTTGCGGTGATGCTTTGCCCAGAACTCCTTCGCAGACATCTCAGTCACAGTCTTGGCCATTGGCTTCGGCCTGTTGGCAAGTTTCTTCTAACGTTGAGGATTAGCACTTGGGGAAGCACCCAATGGCGGCGGTGGAGCACTGGAGGAACCACCAGCAGACTCAGATGTGCGGTACCGCTTTGACGTTGAACGCCCGGGGTTGACATGGCGGACTTGCTGCTCAGGATGTTCATCACCTGGAACCAAACACACCAACAGAAAACCAACACGAAAGAAAAAAAGTGTAAGCCTCCAAACAAAACAACATGGATCAAACAAAGGTAGGGAATGATGGAATCTGGCAGACAGCGGTAGTACCGCTCGCCATAGGCGGCAATACCGCCCAAGCGGTAGTACCGCGCAAGACGGGGAACCGGCGGTTCCTACTGCCGTGGTCAGATCCGGCACTACCGGACTGCCAAATTCAAAAATAATCCGACCAAAACTTAATCCACATAGTCTAGACGCCTTCTCCAAACTACTCAAGCCGAGATTTAGCCAAAAATCTAGAGATGCAACCACTATTGCCCCAAAAACACTAGATCTGAGAACTAGACAAAAAGAGAGAAAGAACGAGGGCAATACCGGCATCCATGGCAAGAGGACGAGGTGGGGATCGACTCCACCGAAGGGAATGGAGAGGGATGGCCCGGAGACGGCGGCCCGCCGGAGCCCTCCCGCAGCGAGGACTCGCTGGAGAGAGGGAGAGGGACGAAGGGGTGGTGCGAATGGGTATGGGGGAGGAGAAACCTCCCCCTGCCCCGACATAACCCCCTGATCCCGCCCCAGCGGTAGTACCGCTCGGGTGGGCGGTAGTACCGCTTGTCCATATAAGCGGTAGTACCGCGCACCACCAGTGGTAGTACCGCCCAGCCAATACTCCAAAGACTAGACATAGAGGCTTAGCTCAAAAGAAGAGAGAAACAAACGGCAAGAAAAGAGAGCAAAACACACAACAACAAAAGCATCAGCACGAGGACAAGAAGCACACACCTCTACAAGAGAGGGCGGTGGCCGAGGCCACCTATGTTTGAGTCAATTGGTATGGCACCGCCAAGAATTATCCTTGGGACCATGACCAAAACTCGTCTTTGAAGCACAAGTACCATCAAAAATGGCTAATGTGAAAGAGTTGATCAATTTATGCATAATAAGGGGAGGGAGAGTTCATTAAGAGAACAACACTCCCCCTATGTCCATGCCTACACCTAAACAAGATAACAAGTCGAGTATGGTGGGGAGTGCAAGTGCTCAAGCAACATTGCTCGAATCAATGATATTTAGCTCATGCCTTAACTCGTGAAATCTTGCTTCATCCAATGGCATCGTGAAAATATCTGCAAGGTTATCATGAGTGTGGACATAGTTGATCTCGATCTCCCCTCGCCTAATATGATCCCGGATGAAGTGATACCGAATCTCAATATGCTTCGTCTTGAAGTGTTGCACCGGGTTGAGAGAAATCTTGATGGCACTTTCATTGTCACACCAAAGAGGCACTTTGTCACAAATGACACCGTAATCCTTTAAAGTTTGCCTCATCCATAAGAGTTGTGCACAACAACTCCCGGCCGCCACATACTCCGCTTCGGTGGACGAGAGAGACACACAACTTTGCTTTTTAGAAGACCAACTTACCAACGAGCAACCAAGAAATTGACACCCTCCGGAAGTGGACTTCCTATCCACTTTGTCTCCCGCCCAATCGGAGTCCGAATAACCTACAAGCTTGAAGTTTGCTCCTCTTGGGTACCATAAGCCAAAGTTTGGGATATGAGCCAAATATCGAAAGATTCGCTTGACCGCCACAAAGTGGCTTTCCTTAGGTGCGGCTTGAAACCGTGCACAAATTCCCACACTCAACATGATATCTGGTCTAGATGCACAAAGGTAAAGTAATGAACCAATCATGGAGAGATATACCTTTTGATCCACTGCTTTACCATTGGGATCGATGTCAAGTTGGCACTTGGTGGGCATTGGAGTGGACGCCGGCTTGACATCACTTAGCTTGAATCTCTTGAGCATGTCTTGAGTGTATTTGGCTTGGTTGATGAAGGTTCCTTATCTTCTTTGCTTTACTTCGAAACCGAGAAAGAACTTCAACTCTCCCATGGAAGACATCTTGAACTTTGAGGTCATGAGTGCGGCAAATTCCTCATTGAAAGCTTTGTTAGGGGAACCAAAGATAATGTCATCAACATATAGTTGGCACACAAACAACTCCCCTTTGACCTTCTTAGTAAAAATAGTGGGGTCGATTAGCCCAACTTCAAACCCACGATCTTGTAACAACTCGGTAAGGTGGTCATACCACGCACGTGGGACTTGTTTAAGGCCATAGAGTGCCTTATCGAGTTGATACACATGATCGGGAAAGTAGGGATCCTCGAACCCGGGGGGTTGTTTGACATACACCAACTCATTAATAGGTCCATTAAGAAAAGCACTCTTCACATCCATTTGTTGCAACTTAAAGTTGTGATGAGAAGCATAAGCAATCAACAAACGAATAGATTCAAGGCGAGCAACGGGAGCAAAGGTTTTACCGTAGTCAATACACAATCGTGCCTTGTTGCGGATGATGGTCCCATGAGCATCTTGCTTGTTCTTGAATATCCACTTTGTTCCAATGACATTGTGGTTCCCCGTTGGCCTTGGCACTAATCTCCACACCTTGTTGTACTCGAAGTTGTTGAGTTCTTCATGCATGGCATTGAGCCAATCCGGATCTTCGAGAGCTTCATATACCTTTTGGGGTTCCACACAAGCGACAAACGCGTGATGTTCACAATAGTTTGCCAATTGTCTATGAGTGCTTACCCCCTTTTGAATGCTTCCAAGTACATTCTTCATGAGATGACCCTTGGTGGTGAGCTTGGAAGCAATCTTGGCGGCACGACGCTCCAATTCCTCCTCGGAGGTGAGTTGAGGAGCGGTCACTTGATCATCTTGAGCGCTGTCTTGAGCTTGTTCTTGATCTTGAACTTGCTCGGAGGAGAGAACTTGACCTTGGTCATCACTTGGTGTGTCTCCACTGTCTTGATCATGATTTTGCCCTTGGTCTTGTTCATGAGGTTGAGGGCCTTCACTATGTTCTTCGGAAGCGTGTGGGCCTTGGGTTGGTGATGGCTCCACTTGAGTGGAGCATTGTCCTTCTCCTTCGGCCACAAGGGGTTCCTCAATGGGTAGGATAAAACCAACACCCAATCTTCTTATGGCTTGAGGAGGAATTTCATCACCTACATCACAAGTGCCACTTTGCTCCACTTGGGAGCCGTTATTCTCATCAAACTCCACGTTACACGTTTCCTCAATAAGTCCCGTGGATTTATTGAGGACACGGTAAGCATGAGAGTTTGTAGCATAACCAAAAAATACACCCTCATATGCTCTAGCCTCAAATTTAGACAATCGAACACCTTTCTTGAGAATGAAACACTTACACCCGAACACCCGAAAGTACTTGAGGTTGGGCTTGTTACCGGTGAGTATCTCATATGGAGTCTTGTTCAAGCCTTTGCGGAGGTAGAGCCGATTGGATGCATGACACGCGGTGTTGATGGCTTCGGCCCAAAAGTTGTATGGAGACTTGAACTCCGCCATCATGGTCCTTGCGGCATCCATCAACGTCTGGTTCTTCCTCTTCGCAACACCGTTTTGTTGAGGGGTGTAAGGTGCAGAATATTGATGCTTGATCCCCTCATCACAAAGAAACTCATCCAAGGTGTAGTTCTTGAACTCGGTGCCGTTGTCACTTCTTATTGTCAAGATCTTTGCATTGTGTTGACGTTGGGCTTCATTTGCAAAGTCAATGACGGTTTGTTGGGTCTCACTCTTCCTCTTGAAGAAATACACCCAAGTGTATCTCGAATAGTCATGCACAATTACCAAGCAATAATTTATACCCCCAAGACTATCAAAGGATGGAGGTCCAAAGAGATCCAAATGAAGGAGCTCCAAAGGCCTCTTCGAGTAAATGAGAGTCGTGGGAGGGTGAGCCTTCTCATGAAGCTTTCCTTCGATACAAGCACGATCTTTAGCAAAACTAACGTTCGTTAGTCCACGTACATGGTCCCCCTTGAGAAGACTTTGAAAAGATCTCATATTGACATGGGCTAAACGACGATGCCAAAGCCATCCCACGTCAACTTTAGCCATTAGGCATGTCGCGGTCTTAGTGGGTCGCTCCGAAAAGTTAATCACATAGAGACCGTTCTCGACATGCCCAACAAAGGCTACTTTAAGAGTCTTGCTCCACAAGAGGGCCACGGTATCAGTATCAAAGAAAGTGGCAAAGCCCATGATAGCAAGTTGACGAACGGAAAGTAAATTGTATGCAAGGGACTCAACTAGCATGACCTTCTCGATCGTGAGATCATGAGAAATGACAACTTTGCCGAGTCCCAATACCTTAGAAGACGAGGCATCACCCCACTCGACATTGGTGGGCATAGATGGAATCTTGTGCACGTCCACCACCAAGTCCTTGCTTCCAGTCATATGATTTGTAGCTCCACTATCGAGCAACCATGATCCCCCACCGGAAGCAAACACCTACAAGAGATCAATGCTTGGTTTTAGGTACCCATTTTGTAATGGGTCCTTTGATGTTAGTAACAAGGGTCTTAGGAACCCAAATGAACCATTCAATATACTCATGAGGAGAACCAACAAATTTGGCATAAACATGCCCATCACTAGCACGGCATAACACATAAGAAGGATTAAAGTTGCCGGCTTTGTTGGATGGGGTGGTATTGCCCTACTTTACACCGTCACCCTTCGCATTGTTCTTCTTCTCCTTGGAAGCACCCTCTCCCTCCTTCACAAAAGTTTGCTTGAGAGGAGGAGGTCGTTTGGTCTTGTCATTCTTCTTCTTGTTCTTGGGCTTGGGTGCGAACCCAATCCCCTCCTTGGCCACAACTTCCTTTTGGTTTCTCAAAAGGTCGTTGAGGTTCTTCTCACCTTGTATGCATGACACAAGGCCTTTCTCAAGTTGCTCCTTCAACTTAGCATTCTCCTCAACAAGGTGCACATGCTCACAACAAGGGTTAGTAGCATTTGCATTATCAATTAACACCATATGAGGAAAGGTGGCTTTCTCCTTAGTTAGCTTTACTTGGAGTTGATCATGAGACTCCTTGAGGCTAGCATGAACACCCTTCAAGACTTTGTGAGCCTTGTCGAGAATGTCAAACTCCTCTTTAAGTCTAGCAAGATCAACCCCAAGTTTTGCCTTCTCGGAATTTAGCACACGAGACACAACAAGAGCATGATCAAAATCTTTCTTTAACTTAGCATGATCATCATTGTATGACTCCTCAAGAGCAAAATGAAGACCACGCTCTTCATCAAGAGCATTGGAAAGATCCGAAATCTCATCGGCATAGTCACGACTATGACCCTCCATCTTAGAGATGGTATCTTCATGAGCCTCGATCATGTCATTGGCTTCACCAAGTTGTTCCAAGAGAGCAACGAAGTGCTTCTTGGATTTACCCTTGAGTTTACCCATAAAGGTCTCAAACTCATTTTCCTCCACATTTGTCTCCCCATGTCCATCAATGCTATCCGTCGAAGAAGGATGATTAATGATGGTAGTTTTGATGTTGGGGGTTACCTTGTTGGTGGCTTTAGCCATGAAGCACTTGGCGGTGATGTTCTCATTGGGTGAGTCGAAGAGAGACACCCGTGGAGTCTTCGCAATGGCAACCGAGGCCATGGCAACCGACTCACCATCTTCATCATCGTCATCATCCTCATTGTACTCTTCTTGTACCACCAATGCCTTGGGAGGAGTCTTCTTGGTGAAGTTGCTCTTGTTGGGGAATGACTTGGCCTTGTCCTTTCTAATGAGCTTGCCACCATTGTCTTCCCTCTTCTCGTAAGGGCACTCCGCAACAAAGTGGCTCACATTGCCACAATTGAAGCAAGTCCTCACTCGTTGCTTGCCCTTTGCGCCACTTGAATTGCTCTTGTTGAAGTTTGGCCTTGTGTTCTTCTTGCTCCAAAATTGCCTTGAAGCAAGAGCCATGTGTTCATGATAGGCATACTTCGTATCTTCGAGGTTGCCCTCCTCCTCTTCCTCTTCATCCTCTTCCTCCATACTAACCTTGGCCTTTAGAGCAAGGTTGGGCTTCTTTACTCTTTGAGAGCGAAGAACCGCATTGTCGGCGGTCTTGTCCAAGATGCTCATAGCAACAAACTCATCCAACACTTCACTTGATGACAAGGTGTGGAAGTCCGGCCTTTGACGAATTACGGAGGACATGGCTTTGTGGTAGGGCATCATTGCCTTGAGGAATTTGCGCTTGATCCAATTGTCATCCATGTCCTTACTTCCATGATCTCGGAGAGAGACCGCGAGTTTGGTTACTCTCCGAAAAAGCTCACGAGGTTCTTCATCTTCTTTCATTGCAAACTCGTCGGCTTCACTTGCACCAGTTCATAGTTGGAGCGTTGAATGCTTGCGCTTCCCCGATAGAGGGAAACAACTTAGAGCCAAGCATCTTCGGCCACCGTGTAAGGCCGGAGATGAGGAAGATCTTCGGGTGGGATTGCTTCTTGGATGATGAAGAGAGCATTCTCATTGAATTGATGATCCAAAACTTCTCTAGGAGTGAAGTTACTTCGGTCATGCGGATAAAAACCTTCTTCAATGATTCTCCAAAGGTTAGTGTTCACATGATTTAAATGACGCTTAAAACGATAGACCCAAGAATCAAAATCTACATTCTTCTCAATCTTAGGGGCCGGGCCGGCACGATTCAAATGAGTGGAAGGGAGCGGTCCACCATAGACAGGTGGAGGTTCCACATGGGCAAAGATGTCGGTCCCATTTTTACCACTAGAAGAAGGAGCTTTCTCGCTAGTAGCTTCCCCCTTGTCGGAGGTAGCATCCGTCACCTTGTTAGCGGGATCACCCACTTTCAACGGTGCGGTGGAAAGTTTAAGCCCTTCTAAGAATTTATTAAACATGCTTTCGACCTCGGTCGTCATGGAGGTTTTCAATGTGTCCAACGCCACATTGAATTCCTCATGAGAGACCGCGGTTCCCCCATCTCCTGTAGACGAGACCGGATTCACACCGGAGTGCTCCTCCACACTGTCTACGACGTCAACCATACTCCTTGGACGGTAAAGTCCTTAATAAAGAGACGAGGCTCTGATACCAATTGAAAGGATCGATATAGTTGACTAGAGGGGGGCGGTGAATAGGCAACTAACAATTTTTAGCTTTTCTTTACCAAATTAAACTTTGCATCAAAATAGGTTGTCTAGATATGCAACTAAGTGAGCAACCTATATTATGCAATGATAAGAAGCACGCAAGCAAATAAGAGATATAACACGAGTAAGCTTGCGAAAGTAAAGGGACGAGATAACCAAGAGTGGAGCCGGTGAAGACGAGGATGTGTTACCGAAGTTCCTTCCTTTTGAGGGGAAGTACGTCTCCGTTGGAGCGGTGTGGAGGCATAATGCTCCCCAAGAAGCCACTAGGGCCACCGTATTCTCCTCACGCCCTCACACAATGCGAGATGCTGTGATTCCACTATTGGTGCCCTTGAAGGCGGCGACCGGACCTTTACAAACAAGGTTGGGGCAATCTCCACAACTTAATTGGAGGCTCCCAACGACACCACAAAGCTTCACCACAATGGACTATGGCTCCGCGGTGACCTCAACCGTCTAGGGTGCTCAAACACCCAAGAGTAACAAGATCCGCTAGGGATAAGTGGGGGGAATCAAATTTCCCTTGGTGGAAGTGTAGATCGGGGCCTTCTCAACCAATCCCGAGCAAATCAACAAGTTTGATTGGCTAGGGAGAGAGATCGGGCGAAAATGGAGCTTGGAGCAACAATGGAGCTTTTGGGGGAAGAGGTGAGTCAACTTTGGGGAAGAAGACCCCCTTTTATAGTGGGGGAAGCAATCCAACCGTTACCCCCCACTTCAGCCCCGCAGAGAGCGGTACTACCGTTCCCTCTCGCGGTACTGCCGCTGGGGCCAGAGCGGTACTACCCCCCACTGCCGCGGCAAGTACCATAAAACCCGACACGGAAAAAGACCCCTCGAATCGAGGCGGTACTAGCACGAAGCCGCAGCGGTACTACGGCTGGGGGCTACAGCGGTACTACCGCTGTGGAGCGGTACTGCCGCTTGTAGCACCCAAGCGGTACTACCGCTCCGGCCCACGGTACTACCGCTGGGACCAGAGAGGGCACACTGAGAGAGGGGAACGAGCTCATCAACGAAGCGGAAAGGCTCGGAGGGTGTGCAAAGGAAGTGTACGTGATGATTCCACCCTAGCCTTTCCAAAGGGGACCTCCTCTTGATAGTACGGTGATCCCTATGAAACTAGTCCACCAAGCTAATTCGAAAGTACTACACCGTCTTCACTTCAAACTCCGAGGGGAGGGAATCGTCTCGTGCCAAAGGATGAATCTCTGAAAAACTCAATGCACACGATTAGTCCGCAAAAGCATTGTCATCAATCACCAAAATATCTTAGGGATAAATATGCCCTTACACATATTAATACCCCTCTGATTATGAACATGAATATGATTTGTGAGTAGTTACGTTTGTTCTGAGGACATGGGAGAAGTCTTACTATTAGTAGTCATGTGAATTTGGTATTCGTTCGATATTTTGATGAGATCTATGTTGTCTTTCCTCTAGTGGTGTTATGTGGAAGTCGACTACATGACACTTCACCATTATTTGGGCCTAGAGGAAGACATTGGGAAGTAATAAGTAGATGATGGGCTGCTAGAGTGACAGAAGCTTAAACCCTAGTTTATGCGTTGCTTCGTAAGGGGATGATTTGGATCCATATGTTTCATGCTATGGATAGGTTTACCTTAATAGTTCTTTTGTAGTTGCGAATGCTTGCAATAGGAGTTAATAATAAGTGGGATGCTTGTCCAAGTAAGGATAGCACCCAAGCACCGGTCCACCCACATATCAAATTATCAAAGTACCGAACGCGAATCATATGAACGTGATGAAAACTAGCTTGACGATAATTCCCATGTGTCCTCCGGAGCGCTTTTCTCTATATAAGAGTTTGTCCAGGCTTGTCCTTTTCTACAAAAAGGATTGGGCCATCTTGCTGCACTTTATTTACACTTGTTACTTGCTACCCGTTACAAATTACATTATCACAAAACTATCGGTTACCTATAATTTTAGTGCTTGCAGAGAATACCTTGCTGAAAACCGCTTGCCATTTCCTTCTGCTCCTCGTTGGGTTCAACACTCTTACTTATCGAAAGGACTACGATAGATCCCCTATACTTGTGGGTCATCAACAAACTACCCGACCCCCAGTTTCTTTCCCTTTTCAACAAAGAGATCGGTTCCTTACAGATGTGTGTACTGGGTTACCCCCTTTTTCCCTTTTCGACCAACAAAGCGGCTGGATAGCCAGTCTATACTACTTTCCCCCCTCCTTTCCTCATTGAACCACGTCCTAGATCATGCTCCACCCCACTGCACCCTTCTTTCCTCTTTGAACCAAGACCTAGATTCGACTACAGAATCGAAAAAGATCCGCATGCAGCTAGAGCAATGATGGTTTCAAAGAAACTTATACCTTAGGGTCGTCGGGATGTGGCAAGGCATGCGGCGGGAGGCCGGATCTGCCCACACTACGTACGACAGTGAGGAAGAAGTGGTCGGTGGCCCTGCCGCACAGGCGCTGGGTGAAAGAGAATAGTGCAGCCGACAGTGGATTGCCTCCCTCGCCGAAGGCGATAGTGTGAACGCTGCACCTCCTCCCCTTCCCGGTGCGACGGGATCCGGATGCCTCCTTCACCAGCTGTGAGGGGGGAGAGAGACAGAGGCAACGTAGTCTTGTTTAGATCTGGTGAAGAGGGTGAGAGACTGTGAATATAGCAAACCCTAGCAAAGGAACGCTGAGCCTCCAGCGTGTATATATATGTAGTGCGGCGAGAGTGTGGAGAGTACAAACCCTAGCGAACAAGCGCTGAGGCTCCAACTTATATAGTATATATATTGTAGTACGGACTGAGCTCCTGTGCCTTAACTGCACCTGCCTTTGGCTGTCTGACAGGTGGGCTAGCCACATTTTGGGCCCACCTGTCATACACCCAAAGGCAGGTGCACTAAGTCAATGAAGCTGCGTCCATATAGTACTCGTGTATACTACTAATATATAGTGGAGTGGTTTTCTTATTCTCTCCATAAGAATCGTTTTAAATTGTGTAAGTACGAAACGAAACTCTTTATTAATGTGCCAGTGAAGAAAACTACTACTTCCGATGAACTAACGATCCACGCGTCCTGGTCGCACTTCCTGTCGTTCACGTGCGGTACACTACCCTCCCTTAAGTGAACAACCACACATGCGCCAAATTATCGGAAACGTGTGAGAGTGTGTACAAATAAATAATTTTAATTTCAGTTGTCGGAAAGGTTTGAGAGTATGTACAGTTTGCCCTCTCTCAATAATTGGTTTGTTGTGTTTGGCCTAAACTTGGTCAAACTTTACAAAGTTTGAATTTAGTCAAATCTAATATGCAGAGTAAATAAAAATGGAGGGCTACTATGTCCATCCGGGTTTTTAGTCCACACCATTTTTTAGTCAAAGTTAATAGCTGGACAAATAAAAATACAGGAGAGCTGAAGACAAAGTTGTCAGAAGGCTTATAAATCAATACAAAACTTATGCTCTTAGTACCAATGTCGATCCTTCTTCGAGGAAACATTTGGTTCATAGCCAATTGTGTGATAGAATTGCACCAACATGAAAGAAGACTGCGTCTCCAACGCAATCAAGGTGAACTGATGAAGGATATCATCTTTGTGGGTAACAAGCAAAGAGCACTGCTGGAAGACAGCTTGTTTTTCATGGAAAATCGATCAGCTTCACCAGCCGATGCAACCATGAGGCGCAACCATGAGCATCGATAGGTCATCGTGGTGATGCATCATCCATTTGGCATCAAGTTTGGGTGAGGCACCAATGAAGTTCGTCAAATCCTCACCGTGGTATGTTTCTTCTTAGTAATCAAGCTCGAGGAAGGAACAACCACGTGGCAGAGGACAGTGAGGCAGAACAACAATGGCCATCCAATTTTGTGCAGTTCCACTAAAATTGAGGAAGACATGCCCGGGTATGGAGATGCACATCGCTATTTGCAAAAACATAAAAAGGGATATAGTGTTGTTACTTTGTTTTGGCAGTTGTACAAGATTAACAACGACATCTCAATTGTCAATAAGAATTAATGAAAAGTACACCAACAAACAGAAGCATCATGATTATCTTGATGGGAACTAAACCAGGATACCCGAGAAAAAAAAGCATTTCTTCATTTAACCAGTGATAGTACTATTAGATTAGCAGCAGCAATAGGATCATATGGACAATAACCGCACAACCACCATGTACTTTTTGTCGAAACAACATTTATACCTCCACCGAGGCATAAACCAGGGTAACTTTTCAAGTGGCATTTACTCTATAATAGTAGGTGATGTTGGACCAGCCGACGAACCCTAGCTACTGTACATGGGGAGCTGGGGAGTAGTCGCATAGAAGAAAACCCGCATGCAGTGACCTGGGGAGTTGGATCAGTACACGAAGTTATACCTCAGGTGGGCGAGATGTCACTTAGGCGGGCGGGCGGGATCTGCCCACACGACGGCAGCGAACAAGGGCGCGGAGGACCTTCGTCCGTGCCAGCGCAGGCTCCGAGAGGACGGTGCGCATCGGCTTCCTCCATCGCCGATGGTGACAACGTCAATGCTGCACCTCCTCACCTCCCGCAACGGATGGGATTTGGCCGGATCTGTGACCACCGGTGAGGAGAGAGATAGAGTGGACACTGGCATCTTGTTTTGATATGGAGAGGGTGAGAGAGCGAGAGGCGAGAAACCATATCAAACAAGAGGCTATATATACAATGGAGTAAAAAATCTCTCCATAGCAGTGGTTTTAAATAGAATACGCGCGTTCCCAAAAAAAGGAAACAAAAACTGGCTGACAATTTTTTTAACGTACCAAGAAAGAAAACTCGATCAAAAACACGTCCCCGCTTCCAGGTCGCGAGAGTCGTTGCGCACACACACATAGACTTAGACATGCATATCCGTGTTTACGTAAAATTCCATCTCCATCTCCATCTCCATCTCCAATCATATTTGTTGAACTGGCACATTATTTACGTTGTTAATTATATATGCAGCAATATTAACGTACAACATCTCTTGTTTGCGGTCGTCCGGACTGCTGCCACACTCGCTCCTGACAACCCGAACCCTTTTCATCACCCGCGCGTGCTTCCCGCTCGAAACAGTCAGTGCCGCATTCATGCCCGGCCAGATCAGACGCGACCTCTCACTGGCGCCGGCATTGAAGCGGCGCGCCGGCTGAGAGAGCGTCGCCCGCTCCGCTTCCTGGTGCACGCGACTACTCCGCATTCAAAGGTCGCAATAGCAAGCCACAACATGCATGTTAAAAGTTCTTGGGAATCTGTGGTACAGCTAGCCGTCCTCCCCCAACTCGTCAATCTCTTCCAGTAGTGCTAGTACTCCATGGCGCGATCCATCGACAAGCAGGCGGGAAAGTTATCGTACTCCAAGGTTGCCCCGTTACAACATTCCATCGAATACAAAGGAAAACTAACACGCATGCTGATGCATCTCAATGATTCACAGATGATAGCCAATATTTACTTCACAACTAAAGACAAAAGTTGTGAGAGCGTGTACAAAAGAAAAACTACTGATGGTCTCACTATGACTTAAACCCTAAACCCTAAACAGGATTTAATTTCCTGGCTAGGTAGAACCTGTTGAGGGAAAGACGGCTGGCACCCTCAGATCATACGATGCTTTTGTGCATTTCCACTAAAATTGAGTTGAGCATCCCTGATGGCAAAGATATTGAAGAAGTGTGATTAATAATAGTACTGACACTAGTTCAGGAGAGATAAACTCATCACAAGTAGAAGCCGGTAGAAGTAGACGAAGATCGGCATGGAGATGGAGCTACGTGGGGAGCTACGGCAGTGGAGCAAGCCGGCTCCAAAAGGAAGATGTACCTGGGACGTCGAGTTATAGATAGAAGGGCGGTTGGAAGGCGGCATCATCCCATACCGCGGGGACCCCTGATTGGGATGCACCGACTGTGGATTTTCTCCCTTGCCAATGTCGACCGCGTCTACGCAGAACATCGTTACCTTCCCCCAACGTCGTTCTATGCTTGTGAAGAGAGCAACCCAAGCAAGCAGGCTTGTAGCTTAGGCTCCTGCTAATGTATATATAGTGGTTTTCTTTTTCTCTCCATATCAACCATTTTATATTGCGTACGTGTCACTGAAGAGTGAAATGATGGTTGCTTCTTCCGACTAACTTACTATGTGATTTCACTTCTCCTTAGTGGCCCCTACACGTACTCCCCCTACGTGTATGACCGTTCCTGAGTCTCACTTGTACTTATCTCTATTTTCTTGCATGACACGTAGACAGGATGCGCATAGAGGAATTTCGTTACTGCTCGTTGTTACGTAGTACTACTAGTACCTACTCCCTCCTTCCGGTTCACTACTGGTACTCCCTCCGTCCTGGCTTATTGGTCCCCTTTGTACTCAATTCATGGGCTCGTTTTCCTCAAGAAATTGTCTTTACCAACGTATTAATATCGGGAATGCATGCGTGAGGAACGAATGATTAAATCTTGCATGCAAGGTTTTAACAAAGCATGCATGTCCGAGCACACGACAGAACACACACAGTCACGCTCAAGTGTTCAACCTACACGTGCATGCACACACATACTCAGCCAGGGTGAGCTAGTGACCGTATAAACACCGGAAAATGTATATATTGAGCGCAATGAGCGTATTATGAAGTCCACTGACCGTATTTTTACAAATATACAGTGACAGACAGTTTATTTATCTCATTTGAAATTAAGCCATGTTAACCGGAAAGGAGGCAGTATGGACTAGCATTACTTTGCTGTGTCCCGTCAAATTGCCGAACGAGGAGAAGCTTGCAGGGGAAGCAGCTTCGGTGCCTTAAAGGCACCTTCCTTTGTGTCACTGACATGTGGGCAGACACCTGTTGGGCCCACATGTCATAGACACAAAGGCAGGTGCCTTAAGGCACCGAAGCATAGTCCGCTTGCAATACGGGAGAAGCTTGCGCGCAGTGGCTCGCAGGACTAGGAGAAACTTTTGACTAATGCAAGCTCTGCCTCGCTCAGGCAGTGGACGTGGAATAGTTAATTCGGTGTCAGATTGCCAGAAGCATACACTATACTAGTACTATTATTGTTCGACTTCCCAAAGAGGCGAACAGCCAAGCGCAAAGTTTACTAGTACTACTACTATAGAGGTATGTACTACTACTAGGACCGGATGGAGGAGCGCCTGCACTCTTATTTTATTTTAAAATGTGATAAAGCAATCTTCAACACATTTGGTTCTTTTCGAGGGTTCCCGCATGTGATAATGGAAGTTGATTGCATGGAACACTCGCCACAATTATCTCTTAATTCTGGCTCATATCCTCTTACAAATAGGAGCGCTCGGTAATATTTTCTCTTTTTTTGTTATTCAGCATGTAAACAGGTCAGCAAACCTTGTGGCGCATCTTTGTGCGAACCGTGCTTGCTGCACTTTGAATGTGGCCGAGAGCTGGCTTGATGAAACACCTTGCTTCCTTCTTCTTTTTTTGCGGGGTACCTCGCTTCCTAGTGACTAGTCAATTGGCTGATCGTCCTAAGAATGCTTATATATGAATAACGCTCTCTCATTTACTGGCAAAAAAGATTAAGCCATATTAACCGGAAAGGAGGGAGTATGGACTAGCACTACTTTTTGGTGTGTCTCGTCAACTCGCAGAACAAGGAGAAGCTTGCAGGACAAGGTTAAGCTCTCTTAGGCCTTTTGACTAATGCAACCTACCCTCGCCCAGGCGGTGGACATGCAGCAGTTCATTCGGTGTCAGATTGCCAGAGGCATACACTGTAGTACCCAACATGCGGAGTACCATCATTGTTGGACTTCACGAAGAGGCGAAGAGCCAAGCGCAAGGTTTAGTTGTTTTAGTAATACTACTACTAGAACCGCATGGTGGAGCGTCTGTACTCTTATTTTATTTTAATCTCTGATAAAGTACACATTTATTCCGAAGAAGGGCGGAAAACGGCAGCCCAATGGTAGTGTTAAAAAACATCGAACATGTCATGATGATATCGATCAACCATGCTCGAATATATCTTGGCCTCCATGCGAGCCCGTCTGTGTGTTCTCGCTCCTCGTCTCTCTCAAGGAACGGTGGGTTGGCCATTTTGCCGTCAATTGAGATCAGTTTGCTCACACTCCGGCCCCACATGTCACTGATATGCCAAGAGGAAGTGCATTGACCGACCGGCCATATGCGTACTTGGTTTGCACCTTCATACTACTCCTCCCTCCGTCACAGTTTACAGGCCGCGCTTCATTCTGATGCATTTCTCTCCATGCATTTCCACCACCAGAGAGACTTTAGACGTGTTTGGTTTAATGCCCAATTAATTAGGGCGTGGTAACTGCAATCAAGTCCACAATTTTCTCTCGATGTACTACGGAGTGGAGTAAGTGCATGCATGTGTGTACCCGGGGTGGAAGCACTGCATGCATGTGTGTACCCGGGGTGGAAGCACTGCATGCATGTGTGTACGCATTATTTCCTCTAGTAATAGACGCCGTGCTAGAACTACCAATGCTATTTTAAGGCCGATCGCTAGTCGCCTTGGTCCCAGAGATTGTTCTTTTTTTTGAAGCGCGCTCTATAAATAGTGACGGAGGAAGTAGTATGAGCGGATTCAAAGAAGAGCGCATTGATGGTTGCTTCTTCCGAGCAACTTATGGTGGGAAAGGTCGGGCTTATGATTTGACTGCTCATTACTACTCACTATTAGTGCAACGCAACAACCGGGCTGAGTCTCCCATGCGGTTGTGCACTACTCCCTCCGTTCTTAAATATACTACGGAGTATTTGTCTTTCTTCAGATTTCAATGAGTGACTACATACGAAGCAAAATGAGTGAATCTACACTCTAAAATATTTCCATTTGAAATTTTTAAAAAGATAAATATTTAGGAACGGAGGAAGTATAATTTTATGCATGGCACATGGACCCGGATGCTGAAGAGGCTTCTGGCAATGTTATCAAGCTTCCAGCATTTTTTTACATAATTGACGTACTATACAAATAATTTTCTAGCAACATGAAATTGTACAATGCTCTGAGCTTTCAACTTTTGTTTCGTGTGTCTTGCCATCCATGCTCTTTCGGAAACAATAAAAAACTAACTTCCTTGCTAATACATCCCAATGATTAGCAGATTAGAGCTAATATTTACATCACAACTGAAGACAAAGTTGTGATAAGGTATTAAATTAAAATTGATCCATGCTTTCATTGGCAGCAACGTCCCCCCAGCTCTGTCTAAATCAACAAGGCATGTTGGGAAAAAAGTAGTTGTCTGGAGCATGCAACACTCCGATCATTTTGTGCAGTTCCACTAAAATAGAGTTGAGCGTCCCTGTTTCGAAGATATTAAGTGTGATTACAATAATAGAGGACTGTTGATTAAACAATAAACACACAAATAGAAGCCGGTCACCTTTGTAGTCTCTCTTAAGACTAAATAGTTGGAGAAGATTAAGCAAATAGTTGGAGAAGATTATGCTTGGAGTTGGATGAGGAGAATAGAGCAAAACCAATCTCCCTTTGTGCAGTCGCACTAAAATGTAGAGACGTTGCCCGCGTGACATTTTAGTACAACTACACAAAACACTCTTAAGAAAAAAGTGATTTGTGCAGTTCACTAAAAGGTCGCAATAGCAACGAGGTGAAATGGATAGCCCTGTTTGCAAAAAAGAGGTAGAAAGGAAACAATTACTGGCCAATAACAGTTGATGACACATACGACGACAAAAAGAAGCATGTTCCTTGTCCTAAGGGAAGATAACAACACGGTTGTGTTTGTCTAAAACGGTGTGAGGGCGAGATTGCAATATGGAAAGTACGCCGGATGAGCTACTTTTTGGGCAAAGAACTATGGAAGATCCACATGCAAGATTTTCCACATGCAGCGACGTGGGAAGACGGGCAGTGGAGCAAGGCTGGTGGGGATACCTGGGGGGTCGTCGGGATGTAACTAGGAGAGCGGCGGCGGGCGGGATCTGCCCATACTGCGGCAGCGAGCAGGTGGCGTCGGCCCTACCGCGCCGGAGCTTGGTCAGAAAGAACAACGGGTACCGCAGATCAGGACGTGCTGCCTCGGCGCCGTCGAACGGAGAAACGATGCACATCCTCCTTTTCCGCCGGCGGACAGGATGCGGCCGGATCAGTGACCAACGGTGAGAGAGAGAGGCCACCGCCGCCTTGTGTGAGATACTCTGAAGAGAGACAAACCAAGGCAGGCAGGCTCCATTGTATATAGTGGAGCGGACTACCTTTTTCTCCATAAAAATCATTTTATATTCTGTATACGTGCCATTGAGCGATATAACTTTATTTAAAAATAACGCGCTAATGCATCAAGTCTAACTTTGTTTCGTGCACGCATGGTACACGACCTCCATAGGTAAACAACCGCTACACGTGTTCAAATTTGCACGTGGGCTGCCATTTCATACAGAAATGAGCTCCACCGTGTACCCGTGCGGGTGTGGCTGGCACGAAGTGTGAGTACGTGCACCTAGGTGTTGTGTGAGAAAGATACAGACGTAGAGAGATATAGTGTGTGGGTTCGTGAGTGTTTTGGGGGGGGGGCGTTGAGAAATAGACAAGAAATATATGTGGATGATATTTTAATCAAAAAATGTAACATATGCAATGTGTGTGAAATAGAGTCCTGGATATATCATATATATAGAGGGGGCGATCCACGAGAAGAGAGTGGAGGTATCATCGGGTTGAGGTATCCATAGAATCGAAGAGAGGGATGATGGTGTGTGTGTGGGCGCGCGCAATCGATAAAGAGTGCCATCGAATTTGTGTGTGCCCACGTCAAAGATATAGGGTGATTGGCCTACTGGAACATGAGAGAGGACAGGTGCATTTTGTCTCTGTGGCATGAATACCTACCTACAGCGCTCGACTATCGGTGTGTGGTGGGGGTGGGGTGGGGGAGACCTAATTAGCTACAGAGGTACAATGGCTGGTATATGTGTGGAGGAGGAGAGAGGCCTACCTTACGTATTGAGGGAGATCGATCGGCATCCATGCATATGTGTAGGAGAGGAATAAGGTTGGGAGAGAAACAGAGCTAGAGTGTTGGAGGGCGTGGTGGTGGAGTTGCTTCTAACAAATGGTGGGAGAGGCTTGCTAGACAAACGGAGGGCACACCTACAATATCAATAAGAGAGGGGATGGCTGCCTGTCTGTGCACGTGCGTGTAAGAGACGGGACAGGAGGCATGCACGAATGATGAGGGGGATGATATGGCTATGGTAAGAAGATGTAACTACATCGGAAGATCAATCATCCTTTGTCAGAGAGAGGAGAGACATAACTTGTGAGGTACGTCGATTGATGGGTGGGGGAAAATAGTTAATGTTGACCTAGGTATATGTAGGGAGATCGATTGGTATACATGCATGTATGTGTTACAAGCAAATAAGGCCCGGGGAGAAGGATAGAGAGAGAGGGATGTAGCTAGGAGGTGGTGCGAGAGGCATACTATATCGAGGGGAAAGGAGTGTGCGAGTACAAGATCGATGAAAAGAGGGGTGGGAGTGATGCATGGACGGTGAGAAGAGAAGAGGGAAAGCTTGTGTTTGTGGTAGGCACACCTAGCTAGAGAGGCATATCGATCGATGTGTGCCGTAAAGAAGGAGCTGGGGGGCCTACACACACCGTGGGTGAACGACCTAAAGTGAAAAGACGAATTTGTGCGATGGAGCTAGAGATTGCTGAGGGAGGGTCAGAGGGATGCGGGCGTGTGCATGCACGAGAGAAAGTTAGAGCTAGCTACAAAGATAAGAGGATTGTGTGGGTGGAAAAGACGAATAGAGAACATAATTCATTATAAAAGGTGAATTTGGATATTTGAAGAATTTATCATAGTGTTTTAAACCGACGCGTGTGTGAATATATATAATGGTGATACACATGGTGTTGTTATGATCATGTTATACTACATATAATATATTTATCTATACTCTTATAAAAAACAGAGTTGTTGATGATGGTGTGCCTGCCATCCAGCAATATAGGCCGTCTGATTTATATCTGACAGATAGGAAGGAAACTATGGCAATTTTGAAAAAAGATACCCACACCCCTCTCCACATTTGCAAATAAGGCCTCCCCTCGATCATCTCGATGTTCCATGGAACGCATGGGCATCTTGCTAGTACTACATATAATATATAGAACATTGATTATAATTTGGGCTAATGTGTGGCTTTTGCAGCTTAGGGCTAAATACTTGTCATAATGTAGGGGGCGGGGCACTATACTTTGTGTGATAAACACGATGTACGTATGGAACATGGTTTAGATTATGAATATATAGTTAGTACATCAAATGTACTATTATTTGGAATCAACATCAAGTGTATTCAAAAAATAGAATTCGAGTTCATATAGTACACATAGTTCAAATCTATCTCTATAGTAATCATGTGGTGTGTTGTAAGGTAATACACGAATGATGGTTGAAGTTGGCAACAATCATGATTGTAGATTCTTATTGAAATAGAGAAACAAATTCAAATTTAGTTCGAATTGCAGTGGTAGTATAGACATTTGGAATGCACTAAAATGTTGGATGAGTAGGTTACATGCATTATACAGCCAATGAATTTTTTTAATTGGACATAACATGCTGGTATGAGTAGCTTTGAATAGCATTTGTATAGTAAAACGGGACAAGACTCTCTCTTTGTGTGGTGTGAATAGTTTTATTTTTTCATTTTTTCGTTGAGGGAAGTGCGAATTGATTTGGTACGCACAAGTACAATATTACACATTAGGCTTGTCTCTAAAATTCAACCCGCACCTTGTTATATCCCGAAAATTCAGATATCGTGCTCCCAAAACTGGCGCCTTCACAACTCGCGCCTTGCTATCCCAAAATTACAACCCGCGCGAAAACTCCCTCCAGCTACCAAATCCTGACACGCAAAATCCCCCTTCTAACCCTGAGCCAAAAGGGCCGCTAGTTCAAATCGGTGGGGGTACTTTTGTAACACACCCTACATTTCGGACAAGCGCGTCCCTAAGTCATGGTTCCCCCTCCCATCGCCTCCTTGTCACCATTCAAAATCCCAGGCCGCCATAACCTCTCCGCTCCAGCCGCGAAACCCCACCCTCCTCCTTTGGCCACCTCACCGCTGCCCAGCCGGAGCCTCTGCCCCAACAACATCGTCCACCGCAACAGCTCGACGTCCCTCGTCCACCACCCCAGATGAGGATCCATCATCCATCTCGTTGTCCCGCCGGTTCAGCCGTCTCGTCCTCCACATCCAAGGAGCTGCTCCGACAATCGACTCGTCAATCACGGCTGCTCCATCCCCACAGCGCCGCCTTAACCTGCACCACCAGAACTGAAACATCCTCACCGAATCCTCGGACGACGCCAAGGCCTACTCGGCACCACCAAAGAGGTTGTACACTCATCGCATCGCACCTTCTCCTTAACTCGACCTCCCAGCGCCGACGGTGCTCCATTCCGCACCCCCATGGAGTGGCTACCTCGAAGCCAGCGCCGCGGGCGACATCTCCACGGTGGCTCTCCCCCAGTGCGAGGCCCCTTCGGCGGCGGCGTCCATACCAGCCGGATCTGCTGCTCCGGCTCTCGCTCGCGCTGCTGCTGCTGCTCCTCCGGCTCTCGCTCGCTCGCACTGCTGCTGCTACTCTCCCCCTCGCTCGTGCTGCTGGTCTGCACCGATTTAGCTACACTTCAGTCGACTGAATCGACTCTTGGGTCAGTCGATTTTCAGGGGGTGCGGGGGCTCGTCGGAGTTAAGAAGAACCACCCATAGCGAGGAGGGGGGCTCGCCGGAGAGGTACCCCACTATCTGTCTTAGGGTTCAGGGTGGGGGCGGCGGACCAGCGGTGGGGAGTTGTTTCGGGGCGGCGGGTTGACGGCGGACCAGCGGTGGGGAGTTGTTTCGGGGCGGTGAGGCAGTGAGCCGGCGCGGGTCCGGCGGTTCGGCGGCTGGCGGCTTAGGGGGGTGCAGGTTGAAGATGAACTGCAGGCCCTCCATAAACTACATGTCAAGTGCCTCTCTGCTACCATTGCGTTCAGTTTCGACAGTAACATTCAGATTCCACAGTAAATTTCAGTTTTGACAGTTAAGTCCAGAGTCAACAGTTTTTACCTCATTCGTTGTAGTCAGGTGGTTTTTGGTGATGTAAATTTTACATCTATTTACATCATCTATTGGAGATGCTATTAGAATCCCACTTGAGATTAACGATGTCTGTCTTGTGTTGCTTCAGCCTTGACGTCTTACGGCTCACCGGAGCTGCTCCAACGATAGAACGAACCATCACAACAGAGCAGTGCCCTAGACGCCGTCTACAAATTCCTCAGATCTTCCTCCACACCTCCGACAGCCACCTCTGCCTTAACTTCTTCAGCGACCAACCCAATGATGCTGAGGTCGACGCAGCTACGGCAAAGAGGTTGTACACTTGTTGCATCACTTATTACTCTACATTCATGTCGATCCATTAGGGCTATTTTTGTTCAATGGAAAAACATAGCAATAGGAAATTTTCCTATGGCAGTCTACTATTCAACTATTCATGCATTTTGTTGAAAGGAATGGAGCAAAACATCCACCTAGACCTACGTTTCAAAATCGTATGCATGAAACCAAGACCAAGTGCATTAGTGGCAGAATAACATTCTAATTGTACACGCTTTCATATGGTTCACTTTATTTTGGCCATGTTTCTTTGCATTCCTCAGCTCTTCCAATTCTTGTGAACCAAACACCCAAGTTGACAGAAATCATGTGTTTACAAATGCTCTATTTACCATGTGCATTCCTATCCTATTCCGGTGTTTTTCCTATCCCTGCGTTTTTAGAATCATGCAAGCCAAATGAGCCCTTAAAGAATTACTTCAGTTACACGTAGGTGTCGAAGGAAACTTTGTGTGGTTTGTCCTGCTCCTGCCGCAACGTTGTCCACCTCACCTGAGCTGCTCCATCGACAAAAGCATCCACCAAACTAGACATCATGACTCCTGACCGTCTTTCGCCGCCTCAGATCTCCTTCCCTGCCGCCGGCACCCACCGCAACGGCATCAGCATCATCGACTCAGCAGATAAACCTGAGGAGTACACGGGTCCACAAGAGAGGTCGCACTCTTTTGTTTCTGCTTATGTTAGGCATTGCTTAAAATTACCTGCTACTTTATCGTCCTGTTCACCTCTTAGACTCCATGTCAGGTCCAAATTAATGTTCAAACTTGAGTTGTAAATTAGTTGTGGGGCACATATCGAGGCAACAATGAATAGTATCTCTATCTAATATCTGGTTCACCTAGGGTATGCCTATGTTGTTCATCTTGGGTGGGAAACAAATAGTAAAGCAATCATCATCTGTCTTTTTATTAAATTAAAGCAATCATCAGCCTGCTATCGTTATTTTTGGATCCATCCACTGGTTGTTAGCATCACTCTAGATTTCTGCATGCTCTCCTTAAATAATCTCACCATATTTTTTCGTATGCATGTCAGATATTGTACACAGTCATGCTGAACATGTAGAGAAAAAGAGAAGAGTTTTGTGCGGCAATACAATGTCATGCAGACATCGCTCCATGGTGGTTCAGTGGCAAACCCTCCTCCCCCTCTCCAGATTGTAATCCAGAGGAAGATATCTGTTCTGAGGCGGATTCAGACGCAGCTGACCACTCCTATTTACCACCAAGGTGTTTGCTCTACCTTGGCATAATGATGTTAGTCATATCATGCATATGTTGCCTTGTAGTGCCTACTTTTGACATCATATATGTCATCTGCTTAGTTTAGACATGTTCTGTAATGCCACCTGTTTAGTTTCTATATCATATATGGGAATTATGCAGTCTCATGTCTTTTAGCCAGCCATAATATATGTGAAGTGTGCAATGCCATCCTGTTTAACCAGACATCATATATTTCAATGATATCTTGCCCATCCTTTTGTTCATTACATTTCCATTTGTCGACAATGTTTGTACATTAAACTACTCTTCCTGTGAATCAGCCATTTGGGTGGGAGATGGAAAATCTGGAGGGAAAACAAGGCCTTCAGAGCAGACAGTGCTACCTGTCGAAGCAAATCTCTTGTTGGGTCCCGATAGCTCCTCAGAGATGGATTCAGAGACAGATGACCAGTCCTATTCCCCCACCAAGGTGTATGCTCTAACTTGGCACGGCTATACTACTCATATCATGCATATGGTGTCTTGCATTGCATAGTTTAGACATCATATACACAATATTCAACACCATGTTCTTAGTTCAGACATCATATCGAATGCCCTGTGTTTAGTATATCTCTACTCTTATAAAAAACAGAGTTGGTGTTGATGGTGTCCCTGCCATCCTGCAATATAGGCCGTCTGATTTATATCTGACGGATAGGAAGGAAACTTTGGCAATTTTGCAAAAAGATACCCACACCCCTCTCCACATTTGCAAATAAGGCCTTCCCTCGTTCATCCTTTTCCCTCACAAGATAAACTACTCATATAAATGCATCTTGATGTTCCGTGCAACGCATGGGATCTTGCAAGTAAATCACATATGTGAATTAAATCATGCGATCCTGATTACTTAGATAACATGTATGTGAATTATGTCATGCGATCCTGTTTAGTTATTCATCATATCTTTGAATTATGTTATGCTATGCTATCCAGTTTAGATAGACATCATATATGTGAAATTATGTCATGCTATCCGTTTTAGTTAAACAATATACATGTCAACTATTTCATGCCCTCTTTTTTCCACACTATCTATTGCATCTGTCTCTCATACACTGTCTGTACATTCAGCTATGTTTCCTGTTTATCAGCCATTTGAATTGGAGCGGGTGATGCCAGTATCTAGCGGAGTAAAAACACGGTCTTCAAATAAAACAGTGCTACCTGTTGGTGGAGATAGCACCCCGGTTGTACATGCACGAGAACCAGCCCTACCACACATAACCCAGACTCTCGCAGATTGTACCCCTACTGCGATGGACAGAGAACCAGCTTCACCCAATCTAACCCCATCCCCGACAGATAGTAATCCAGTTCTTGTTGACGCAGCACCATCTCCACCACAGAGCTCCCAAACAAGAGCAGTTAGTAAGGCAGCTCCAGTGCCCAAAGGGCCAGTACTACCATGGCGAACCCCAAATCCACCAGTTAGTACGCCTATTCCTGTGGAGGAAGCACAACTAGCCAGTCGTAGTTTAGCATTTATCGCATTTGATGTTGTTAAATCCTATGTGCGTATCTTCCCATCTTGGAAATATTATACTGAAGATGAAGGAAAATGCCAGTTGCAGGTGTTTGTCCAGGAGTTATGTGTAAGTAATGTTATTCATGGAAAGTACTTTGCTTTGTCCCATACATTCTACCTCCATGATGGTTATAATACAACAATTTTTCCCATTTTTCTCTATAGAGAAGGACCAATTTGGAAACTCAGGATGAGGTAACTTGTGCTAATACCTCTTCTATCTTCAAGAATGGTTGGTGTCGGTATCGGAATTACATGAAGAAAACATACTTCACTGGCAAAGAAACTCATCAAATTCCCTTATGTTCTCCTGAGACACATTTACTGGACGATGACTGAGAACGCCTTGTTCTGTACTAGTCCCGAACCAAGAATGTGGTAAGGTCTATGAGCTCATTTTCTATTTTTAAGTACTATATTCTTGCGTCTTATTGTACTCTGTTCATGTAGAACAAGTGCTTAAACCTTAAGAACAAATGTTCTAATTTAAGATTCCATTGCTATCTTGCATACTTCTTTGCTCTTTTATCACTGTATTTACTCATACAAACTTAATTTTTAAATTGAAGGATCCAATTGAAACTCCAATGGCACAGCAGGTATGTTCACGCATGTTTCTTTAATAGGATTGCTCTTATCAATAGCTCTGTTGATTTCAATTTCAATTGTGTATATAGTTGACTTCTCATATCATGCACATTACTAGCATCACAACAAAGCCAATAGTGTTGTTGTACATGTAGACCCGTGGTACCCATCTGAAATCTTATTGTGCCGTGTAGTTTCCCACACTTTGTATTCTTTCACTGCCGCTTTGTCTTGAACTGATATGATTTGAACCGTGTCTCTATTTTGATTTGGCAAGACAATGCAGTGACCATAGGACATAGATATATGTTTGTTTGATGCTTTTATTATGTACTAGTACTTGGAAATAGAAGACTTGGTAGTTTAATCCTGTCCACCTTACTAATGAACTGGTTCACCAAAATGAGTTTCACATACTAGTACATGCTAAACCTGTTATGTGTGTGCTTGTTTCTTCTTTTAGAATGCTGACAACATATTGGGGAAGAGTGCCTTATTAAGCAATGGTTAAAGGAAGTAATGCAGATAAGGTTTAGGATAGTGAGACATCCTTGTTGGTCTCCAACAAAGCTGATAAAACAGCTAAGGAAGACTATCTTGAAGACAGTGAGACAACCCCAAATTCATGTCTTGGTTTAGTGTTTGAGTTACTGGCCACTACCGCTTGCACAAGCTATTCAAACTCACTGTCTGAATCAGTTTGGTTTCTTGAGTCTCAACTACAAGCTGAAAGACATCGATCAGGTGTGCCGCGACAAGAACCGGAAGGACTGCGGAAGTCCCTGGAGCATTCAGATGCATACTTTCTGGTGCAACAGCAAGCGTTGGAGGATTTTAGCGCCAAACAGGACAAAGCTAATAAGCTTGCTAAGCTTATTGCCAGCATGGTGGGTTCCCAGGATAACGTTTCTTGAGCTCTTCTGAAGTTGTTTCATTTATGCTCTTGTTTTGCTGCCGCGTTTATTTGCACTGGTGGCCAATTTTGACGGCCAGTGTATGTAATATGCTTCTTTGTTCCCTATATTCGCACTGGTGGCGAACTTTGATGCCTAGTGGATGTAATATGTGTAATAGCTGTAATAGCCTAGCGTTAGTTGCTTGCTTATTTATTTCCTTATTGTCTTTGTTTAGTTGTTTGCTAGTAGTCACTTCAGTTCTTTTTCCACGTTTTTCTAGTGTCCACAATAGCCTATTTTTGGTAACTAGGCCACAATAATCATGGCAACACACGGACGGTTGTAACCATGGGCTTTCTGCGGGCCGTAGGATGCATGGGCCTTCTACGGGCCGTAGGATCCAAGGGGCTTGTACGTGCCGTAGGATCCATGGGCCTTCTACGGGCCATAGGATCCATGGACTTTCTACGGGCCGTATGATCCATGGGCCTTCTACGGGCCGTAGGATCCATTGGTCTTCTACGGTTCATAGGATCCATGGGCCTTGTACGGGGCGTATCATCATTTCGCCAAACATGGACCGTACTATTCTAGGACCATAACGGGGCGTTAATAGGCCGTATTTGATAACGCTATGAAAACAGCCCAACGGGTTAATGGTTCACAAACAGGCCGAATGTAACCACGGGCTGAATTTGGCCCACAAACGGAACAGGCCAGTAACGGACCGTAACTAACCGAATTCTAGAAATGAGCCCAAGAATAAATGGGCCCTTAGAAGGCCGAAAGTTAACACGGGCTAGAAACGGCCGACGAAATAATGGGCCATTAATGGGTATAAAGCGATACATTGTTCATTATGTGCCAGTTTCATCTCAAGCCTTTAATGTTGGGGAACGTAGTAATTTCAAAAAAATTCCTATGCACACGCAATATCATGGTGATGCATAGCAACGAGAGGGGAGAGTGTCGTCCACGTACCCTCGTAGACCGTAAGCATAAGCGTTATGACAACGCGGTTGATGTAGTCGTACGTCTTCACGATCGACCGATCCTCAGTACCGAACGTACGGCACCTCCGCGTTCAGCACATGTTCAGCTCGGTGACGTCCCGCGAACTCACGATCCAGTACAGCTTCGGGGAAGAGCTTCGTCAGCAGAACGGCGTGGTGACGGTGTTGATGAAGTTACCGACGCAGGGCTTCACCTAAGCACCGCTACAATATGACCAAGGTGGATTATGGTGGAGGGGGGCACCGCACACGGCTAAGAGAGATCAATGATCAACTTGTGTCTCTATGGGGTGCCCCATGCCCCCGTATATAAAGGAGCAAGGGGGTAGGCCGGCCGGCCCTAGCAGGACGCGCCAGGAGGAGTCCTACTCCCACCGGGAGTAGGATTCCCCCTTTCCCTAGTTGGACTAGGAGAGAAGGAAGGGGGAGAGAGGGAGGAAGGAAAGGGGGTGCCGCCCCCCTCCTAGTCCAATTCGGACCAGAGGGGGAGGGGCGTGCGGCCTGCCCTGGCCTCCTCTCTCTCTCTCTCAACTATGGCCCATTAAGGCGCATACAATTACCGGGGGGTTCCGGTAACCTCCCGGTACTCCGGTAAAATCCCGATTTTACCCGGAACCATTCAGATGCCAAATATAGGCTTCCAATATATCGATCTTTATGTCTCGACCATTTCGAGACTCCTCGTTATGTCCGTGATCATATCCGGGACTCCGAACTACCTTCGGTACATCAAAACCCAAAAACTCATAATACAGATCGTCACAGAACTTTAAGCGTGCGGACGCTACGGGTTTGAGAACTATGTAGAAATGACCGAGACACGTCTCCGGTCAATAACCAATAGCGGAACCTGGATGCTCATATTGGTTCCTACATATTCTACGAAGATCTTTATCGGTCAAACCGCATAACAGCATACGTTGTTCCCTTTGTCATCGGTATGTTACTTGCCCGAGATTCGATCGTCGGTATCTCAATACCTAACTCAATCTCGTTACCGGCAAGTCTATTTACTCGTTCTGCAGTGCATCATCCCGTAACTAACTCATTAGTTACATTACTTGCAAGGCTTATAGTGATGTGCATTACCGAGAGGGCCCAGAGATACCTCTCTGACAATCAGAGTGACAAATCCTAATCTCGATCTATGCCAACTTAACGAACACCATCGGAGACACCTGTAGAGCACCTTTATAATCACCCAGTTACGTTGTGACGTTTGGTAGCACACAAAGTGTTCCTCCGGTATTATGGAGTTGCATAACCTCATAGTCATAGGAACATGTATAAGTCATGGAGAAAGCAATAGCAGTAAACTAAACGATCAAGTGCTAAGCTAACGAATGGGTCAAGTCAATCACATCATTCTCCTAATGATGTGATCCCGTTAATCAAATGACAACTCATGTCTATGGCTAGGAAAATCAACCATCTTTGATCAACAAGCTAGTCAAGTAGAGGCATACTAGTGGCACTGTGTTTGTCTATGTATTCACACATGTATTATGTTTCCGGTTAATACAATTCTAGCATGAATAATAAACATTTATCATGATATGAGGAAATAGATAATAACTTTATTATTGCCTCTAGGGCATATTTCCTTCAGTCTCCCACTTGCACTAGAGTCAATAATCTAGATTACACTGTAATGATTCTAACACCCATGGAGTCTTGGTGCTGATCATGTTTTGCTCGTGGAAGAGGCTTAGTCAACGGGTCTGCAACATTCAGATCCGTATGTATCTTGCAAATCTCTATGTCTCCCACCTGGACTTCATCCCGGATGGAATTGAAGCGTCTCTTGATGTGCTTGGTTCTCTTGTGAAATCTGGATTCCTTTGCCAAGGCAATTGCACCATTATTGTCACAAAAGATTTTCAATGAACCCGATGCACTAGGTATGACACCTAGATCAGTTATGCACTCCTTCATATAGACTCCTTCATTTGCTGCTTCAGAAGCAGCTATGTACTCCGCTTCACATGTAAATCCCGCCACGACGCTTTGTTTAGAACTGCACCAACTGACAGCTCCACCGTTTAATATAAACACGTATCCGATTTGCGATTTAGAATCGTCCGGATCAGTGTCAAAGCTTGCATCGACGTAACCACTTACGACGAGCTCTATGTCACCTCCATAAACGAGAAACATATCCTTAGTCCTTTTCAGGTATTTCAGGATGTTATTGACCGCTGTCCAGTGATCCACTCCTAGAATACTTTGGTACCTCCCTGCTAAACTAATAGCAAGGCACACATCAGGTCTGGTACACAACATTGCATACATGATAGAGCCTATGGCTGAAGCATAGGGAACACTTTTCAGTTTCCCTCTATCTTCTGCAGTGGTCGGGCATTGAGTCTGACTCAACTTCACACCTTGTAACACTGGCAAGAACCCTTTCTTTGCTTGATCCATTTTGAAATTTTTCAAAACTTTATCAAGGTATGTGCTTTGTGAAAGTCCAATTAAGCGTCTTGATCTATCTCTATAGATCTTGATGCCCAATATATAAGCAGCTTCACCGAGGTCTTTCATTGAAAAACTCTTTGTCGGTGCACAAAAGTAGGGGCGCTCCTTTTGACCCTTCTACTTGTTCACGGACAGTCGGGGCCGCGCCCATGGCCACACTAAGCAGAGCAGGGGAGGGAAGCCGGGGAGAAGCCAGAGGAACAAGATGGTCAGAGGCAACGCCAAGGCCAGAAACACAAGACAACAAAGGGGCGAGGTGGAGACCCCCGGCAAGGCCCTTGCCGGGGCGGCCTCCGCAGCCCCGGCAAGAACCTTGCCGGGGCAACCTGTCGAAACACCAACAGAGCGGGCCACCCTTGAGCCCACAGGTTCCGACCCAACCAACTACGATTGGACCAGGGCTCGGGAGACACCTCTGTGGTGGCATGCAGATCTTTTTCAAGACCATAGGTATATGAGATCAAATGAGGACCAGAAGACGTCGACCCTCGGCGGGATCCTTGCCGAGGAAAGCCACGAGACCCCCGGCAAGATCCTTGCCGGGGACGACTGCGCGCCACGGCAAGACCCTTGCCGGGTCCCCGGCAAGGCCCTTGCCGAGGACATCAGCGGGGCCACTGCCAGGCCCGCACCAGCCAAGTTTCCACCGCCATTAGCATGTAGCTGCCAGCCTGACCAACTGGGCAGGCACTTGTGTGGCGACATGCAGCTTCCAGGCCAGATCAGCAAGCACCTGCATGGCGGCATGCAGATCTTCGTGAAGACCCTACCACCGCACCACCTCAGCTGCCTGCCTGCCTACATGGCACCGCATGCATCGCTGGCCAGGGCGCATGTCGAAGCGAAGAGGAGCAGCGATGGATGGGACGGGCCTCGCTCCCGTACATGATAAAGCTAGGGGACACCTAAGCTTCGCATTAAATGCATCTTGTCCTGTAACACGAGCGATAAGCACGCAGCACTGTAGGCCTTTCCACCTCCTGTGTGCCACTGTGGCAGCCCCTTCGACTATAAAAGGAGGCCCTTGGCATACTGGAGAGGGATTCGGCTCTTTGGAACTACGCAACCACCATAGCTAGTTCGAGAGCTCAAGAACACTCAAATACACACCAAAGCAGGACTAGGGTATTACGCATCCTCGCAGCCCGAACCTGGGTACAACGATCCTTGTGTTGACTGCTAATCCTGCTCTTCTCACAACCCAGCACCCCGGCAACCATAGTAGGGATTCTTGTGATCCCATAGGGGTCAATTCCCACCGACATCTTTGGCGCGCCAGGTAGGGGGCGCAATTGTGAGAATCTGGTCTAGCAGTTAGCCTAGCAGTTCTTCATCGCCATGGCTTCTAAAGAAGAAGACGACCAGGAGAAAATGGCGCCGCCTGTGAGCGCGAAGGACGCCTGCGCGGCAACAGAAAAGCTAAGTCATCTAGATCCTTGAGCTATTTCCTTTTATACATAAGGTTATCGTCCTCGGAGATCCTGCCTATGTATGGAAAACCTGCACACGAAGGAGCCCTCCCGCAATTGGCAACGCCCTTGTTCTGTTTTGAGTCCGCTCAACAGCTCAAGCGGCTGCGTCGAGAGTGGCAGGGTTGCCTTCCGCAACTTGGCAACGCTCTCGATTCTGACTCGAGTCAAGCTCGACAGTTCGAGCGGCCGCGTCGAGGGTGGTGAGGTGGTTTGCCCGGCAGCAAACACACCCGGCAGGCCAATGGGGATCCGTCCTCAAGACGCCGCCCTGGGTTTACGCGCCGGCAAGCCTACCCAGTTAAACGTAGGGTGGAAATACAAGGGAGAATCGAACAGGGAAATAACATGCATAATATCAAAAGTACTGCAGAGTTATATTACACCAAATTGTTGCTGCGGTTCTAACTAAAGATAGAAATTGTCTTGGTCATGAACCTGCAGCGGCGATAAGGAACGGGGTGCCTAATCCCGGCGCTGGCCCTCCACCCTTTGAATTCCGTCGATGAGGCTGATGATGGGCTCGATACGCTCCTTGAGCGGCGCGAGGTCAGTACCCTCCGGCAAGCTCTCCAGCACGGCGTCGAAGTCAAGGGTGGGGTTCCAGTATGCCACCTTGGTGAGGACCTTGGTCATGGCACCCCGGCAGAGCCTTCGATTCTCGCCAGCCAGTGAAGCCGCCCTGTTGGAGTGGAACTGCTCCAGGGCCCTGAGAACACCCTCGAAGAACAGGTTCAGCTTGGCGTTGGTGGTCCTGCTGCGCTCCGGGGCGTACCTCACATTTGGCATCCCCATGGCGGCTAGCTGCGCGGTGATCCTGCCGGTGACGTCCACAAGACGGCCGACCCAGCGGTCATGACCGTCCACAACATCCTTGTGGTTGGCGGCCTCGTTCTTCCGCGGCTACTTCTCGTTCTCCAGATCCTTGGCCAGGATCCCCTTCCCGGGCCTTGCTCTCCAACATCATCCCCTCGAGACCCTCCAACTTCACCTTGAGGCCTTTGATGGAGTTGTTGGCCTCGGAGAGCTCCCCGGCCCTGCTAACGGCCACGCCCTGCGCCTCCGTCAGGGCCTGGTCCTTCAGCCCGTCCCGCTCCACCTCCAGGTCCTTCACCTTGCCGGCGTGAACCAGAGCCTGGGCATCGAGCGCCTCCCTGTGCCTCTGCTCCAGCTCTTGGGTCCACTGCACGAGAAGCTTCTCCACCTCCCCGTCCTTGGCGCGGAGTTTGGCGTCGAGGTCCGCCTTGCGTTTTGCGAGGTCTTCCTCCTGGGAGTTTAGTGCGGCCTGATGCTGGGTCCGGGTGGCCTCGGCTGCAGCGGCCAAGCCCTCCGCCATCTCCTGGGCCTTCTCGATGTCGGCCAGCTTCATGGTGAGCTCTACGTCGCGCTTGGCCAGCTCGCCCTGGGCAGCTTTCAGCTCTTCGCTAGCTTGGCGGAACCAAGTCTGTGCCTCGGCGACGCGCACCTTGAGGTCCGCCTCCGCCTTGTCCACCCTTGTCGTCATGTACTTGGCCTTGTCCAGGCGGGCGCTGTGGAGCGCCTGGAGCTTCCGGAAATTGGTGCCCATGGCCTGGAGAAGCCGCTCCTCCTGACAGCCGTCGCCACCGGCGCTCGGCTCGTCGACGACCTCGATCCCGGCGGCGGCAAGCACCTCTTCGTCGAACACCTCTCCCACGACGGGCACCCTGGAGCTGGATGCCCCTGGGAGGTGGATGAAGAGGTCGTCGGTCACCCTCAGATACCTGCCGGAGCAAGAGGCGGCGGAGGAGGAAGGCTGGTCATCGACCACCTCCTCCTCGGTGGCGGTCTTGCCGGTCTCTCCGGCAGGCCCCTTGCCGGCCTCCTCAGCAGTAGCCTTGCCAGGCTCCCCGGCAGGCCCCTTGGCGGTGTCTTCGGCAGCACCCTTGGCGGACTCCTCGGCAGCGACCTTCTCGGCATGTGCTGCGGCGTCCTTGGCGACATCCTCGATAAAGGCGTCTATGTCCTCCTGGTCCACCGATGGACGATCTAGACACCTAGAGGGGAATGAGACAAAGCCAAGACCAAGATTCAAAAAGAAGAGAAAGAACAGGGGCGGAAGGCCAAAAACTTACCAGCGTCGGGCTGGGAAGCAGAAGCCCCCTCCCCGCCAACCTTCGGCGCCGAGGCGAAGCCACCGGCGCCCAAGTTCTCCTCCTCCTCCTCCATGTGCGTGGGCTCGGTGCTTGGCGCCCTTGCCTGGGGCGGCATGGTTGATGGGGGCGGCGTGTTGAGAGTTGCCCTCTGTGGCTCCTCCTGCTGCCGCTCTCCTCCTGCATACACGGCGAGGTCAGCGCCAAAGTATCATACCCATGACACATGACGACGAGGGGTGAGTGATGAATTTACGCTGGGGGCTGCGCCGGGGGCTGCTGTCCGGGCTGCTCAACACCACCAGTAGCGCCCTTGAAGTACCAGCCGGGGGCTGGCCGCCCGCTGAGGCCTTGGCCCTCTTCACCCTCTAGGCCAGCGTCTCTGCGTCCCTGCAAAGATGAAAACAAGTCAAGACATGCGACACAGATTGAGGAAACAGAGATGGCGAAAAAGGAGCAACATGCTTACTCGACATCCACCTCCTCCCACTACAAAAAAAGAAACATCCATGACATTTTGGGCCGAACGAATTTTTTTTCTGTCATACATATGACACTTCTATGACGATAATTGTGACAAAACCCGGTATCATCATAGATGTGGTGGGCTCCTACTTCTATGACAAAAAATCATGACAGAAAATGGGCTTTTTGTCCTGGGCGGGCCGGAGACGCAGCTGCATGACATTCTTTGGGCCATCCATGACGGAAAAAACCGTGGTAGAAGCAAGGGGGAGGAAAATTTCGGGGAGTTCCCGGTTACGGTGGGACGTCGGGGGCCGAGCGATGCACGTTTCTCTCATACACGTACGCGCGTGTGTGCAAGGCGTTGGCTCTAACTGAACCCGAGCGAGGCGTTGGGCTCTAACTGAACCCGAGCGATTGCACTGCAGGCTACGCGTTACTGAACCCGAGCGATTGATCGATGGCTGTTAACTGAACCCGATCGAGCGATTCCTTCGCTACTACTGCTAACTGAACCCGATCGATTGGATGAACAGTGAGCGGTGGCGTTGCCTCTGGATGAATAGGACCCCGTGGTGTGGAGGGCTGGATGAACAGTAGACGGTGGAGGGGTGCCCATGGAGGGGTGGTTGAACAGGACCCCGTGGTGTGGAGGGCTGGATGAACAGTAGACGGTGGAGGGGTGGTTGAACAGTAGCCGGTGGAGTAGCGCGCGGTGGAGGCTGGATGAACATGAGCCCGTGGAGGCTGGAGGAGATCGACGGTAGCCCGTGGAGGCTGGAGGAGGTCGACGGTGGAGATGAACAGTATCCCGTGGAGTCCCGTTTTGCGGTACGCCACACCCCTCCCGATGAACAGGACCCCCGTTTCAACCGTAGCGCTCCAACACAAGTCCGTTTCCTCCGTTTTGCGGTATGCCAGACCCCTCCCGATGAACAGGATCCCGTTTCGAACGTGGCCGGTCGAACACAAGGCCGTTTCCTCAGTTTTGCGATACGCCAGGCCTCGTTTCCATCGCCTGTTTCGTCCAAGCCCTCCTGATGAACACGACCACGCATTCCGTTCCGACCCAGCCGGTTGGCTCCCACGCGTTCCGTTGCCTCCCGATGAACACGACGTATTCCGTTGCCTCCCCATGAACACGACGCATTCCGTTGCCTCCCCATGAACACGATGACGATGCTATTTCTCTGTTCCGACCCAGCCATGAACACGAGCCCTGGCCGTACGTATGCGCGAGTAGGCATTCGAGACCCTGCCCGTATGTACGTACGTGGCCGTATTTTCTTTCTTGCACCCTGGCCGCTGTACGTACGTGTACATGCTATGTGCGCGCCTCTACTACGACACGTGCGCGCCTCTACATCGACCAGTATATATGTATGTACACGTTCGCGACCAGCATGACAACGCTATGTACGCTTCAACCAGGTGGGTCCCGAGTGTCAGGCACTTCCTTGCCTGCGAAGATGTAGCTGGTGGGTCCCAGCAGTCAGGGGGGCGAATCGTTTTGTTTTTTTTGCCCAGTCGAATTCCTTGCGTGCGAAGGTGTAGCTGCTGGGTCCCAGCAGTCAGGGGGGGAATCGTTTTGTTTTTTTGCCCAGACGCACTTCCTTGCGTGCGAAGATGTAGCTGGTGGGTCCCAGCAGTCAGGGGGGCGAATCGTTTTTTTCGGACGCACTTCCTTGCGTGCGAAGATGTAGCTGGTGGGTCCGAGCAGTCAGGGGGGCGAATTGTTTTTTTCGGACGCACTTCCTTGCGTGCGAAGATGTAGCTGGTGGGTCCCAGCAGTCAGGGGGAAACGTTTTTTTCACGAAATACGGTGGCCCGTCCAGTGGGTCCCCGCTGTCAGGTGGAGGAATAATTATTTTGCGCGTAATAAGGAGGCACTTCCTTGCTGTGGCCGTGGACCCAGCTGTCAGCCTCTCCACGTGCAGTCCACGTCCGAGGGAAGCCATTCCTTGACCACGTTGACCACGCCGTGCCGAGAGCACCAGGGCGATGGACGACGGCGAGGCCTAGGAAGGGGACGACGCGGAGCCGGGGAAGACGCGGCAGTGGATGCCCACGCGTAGAGGAGTATGAGGGTTCACTCGTTCGGTTGCGGTGTGAGGCTGCCGTCGTCGCAGAATAACAGGGGGTGTGGGTGCATAGAGGGATGGCCTGGCAAGCGGTGGGAGTAGTAGGGGGCGGTGAGGCCTCCGCGGCATCACAGCTGGCCACGGGCGGCAGGAGCAGGCGGCACGACCGGCGCTGCTTTGGGCGGCTGGAGCAAGAAGACCAGAAGTTGAAGAAGGAGTACGGCCGTTGGATGGACATCGTACGGTCACTGGAGCTAGAATCGTTCATATATTGACTAAAGTTGACAAAGGCCTCCGTCCCAGTCAACTTAGTAGGCCCACAAGTCAGCCTCCAACAAGGGTGGGTCCCAGCTAGCAGGGGGTATTCATTTTTTTGTGCGTAATAAGGAGGCACTTCCGGTGGGTCCGAGCTGACAGCGGGGGGAGCGTTTTTTTCGCGAAATATGGTGGCCCGTCCTATGGGTCCCAGCAGTCAGGGGGAAACATTTTTTTGTCGAAATACTGGTGGCCCGTCCGGTGGGTCCCTGCTGTCAGGTGGAGGAATAATTATTTTCCGCGTAATAAGGAGGCACTTCCTTGCGGCTGCCGTGGACCCAGCTGTCAGCCTCTCCACGTACAGTACTCTTCCGACGGAAGTCGGTCGTTGACCACATTGACCACGCCGCACTGAGAGCACCACGGCGGTGGACGACGGCGAGGCCTAGGAATGGGACGACGCGGAGCCGGGGAAGACACGGCAGTGGAAGCCCGCGCGGAGAGGACTACGAGGGTTCACCGGTTCGGCTGCGGTGTGAGGCTGCCGTCGCCGCAGAATAACAGGGGATGTGGGTGAGTAGAGGGATGCCCTGGCCAGCGGTGGGAGTAGTAGGGGGCGCTGAGGCCTGCACGGCAGCACAGCCGGCCACGGGAGGCGGGAGTAGGCGGTCCCGCCGGCCATGCTTTGGCGGCTGGAGCAAGAAGATCAGAGATTGAAGAAACACGATGGCCGTTGGATTGACATCCAACTGTTATGTCTGCTAGAATCGTTTGTTGATGTATATAATAACTAAAAAAATCTTGCATACGCGTCAACTAGACTGGCCCACAAGTCAGACCACTCCCTCTTTTTTTAATAATTTATATCTAGCTCATGGCAACTTCTTATGCAATTTATTGCAGTCGTTTTTTTGGTTGGCCAGGGCCAATTTTGCATATTTTTGTGGGTTCCAAACTATTTTTAATACCGAAATGTCGAGCCAGATTTAAAGTACTTTGAAGATATATTTAAATTAGGTTAATGCCCAGTGAAATAGGAATCTGAAAATGTGAAAAAATTCAGAAATTATAAAGTAATTGCCAATTTGTCATATGTTTTTATATTTACAACCCATTTCATAATACTTTCTAGATTTGCAGGCGTCTTGAAAGAGTTGCAGCCCATCAGGGTGTAGAAAAATTAGTAGGACTGGATTGGGTATTCTTCAGAAAAAATAAACCGGGCTCATTTTCACAAAGAAAAAATAGCTGGGCTGGTCACATGGTGAACATAAATATAAGCCTGGGCTAGACGGGCCACAGCCCAGTTCAAACCCTGCTCCATCTCAACAATACCAAACAAAAAAATACTGCTCGAGTAGCTACGTCCCAGGTGTCAGCCGATCTTGTGCTGTTCTCTTGTCTATTGACTATATACGCTCACAATGTCGTGGGTCCCAAATGTGAGGAAAACACTAGGAGGAAGCATTTTATTTTTCCATACGCTGACGTGGTGGGCCCCTACTGTCATCCTCTCCACGTACTTCTTCCGATTCCTGTTGTTTGTTGACCATGTTGACAACGCGAGAGGGCGGCGCCGCGGCGAGCGCACCAAAGCACGCGGAGGACGTCGGCGTTAACGATTTAGGAGACAGTGGGGCGGCGATGCGTGCGCTGAGGCGCAGCCAGCCGTGTGAGGCGGAAGCAGGCGGCCCCGCCGGCGCTGGTTTGGTTTTGGCGGCTGGAGGAAGACAGGACTGAAGAAACATGACAGACTGTAAAAGCAGCAGGAGTACTTAACAACCTTAACTGAAACCAGCAGGGGCACTTAACTACCAAAGCTGAAAGCAGTATGAGTACTTACACAGGTTAAACCGTACAAAGTACGCCTCGAACAGTGCTACTTTGCCTACAGTTAACCAAGGGTGAGGCCGCCAAGCCCCAGGACAAGGCCCAGGCGCCACCCTGCGCATCCACAACCTTCTGAAAGCGGTTTCATCTCGCAACGTGGTCAATAAACAGGATATTCGCTTTAGAGCCATGGAAAAGCATGAACATAATCTTCTATCCTATTCTCCAAGATGGATGGGCCTTCATTATTTGAGACCACCCATGAATAAGTATCTTTTCACCTCCAAGGGGAATTGAGTAGGTCGACATAAACATCATGTTGTGACCAAGAGCAAGTCTGACCCGACCATGGTCAGGCATCTGTATAGGAACAATAGAACTCGGCAGTTCCTGTTTCAAGAAGATCACAGCTGTAAAACTGTGTATAAGCAATAGTTTATGAACAACATATATAACAGAAAACAGCTCGTACCATATGTTTCTCGACACAGTTGGACCTGTTCAACGAGTGCAGCAGTGGCACACATATCCCACGTGGCCTTCCACCATTGAAACGCCCCACAAGGACCTCAAGACGATCAATAAAGTGTAGGAACTTATGGATGTCGATCCAGTCAACTTCAGTGCCATTAGTAACAGCCGAGTTATTACAGAGTAACAAACGAGCAGACTGCTTAACTCTGAAAAAACCTACACGTGCCACCAATTATAAGAAAATATTAGTTAGAAGTAGCATCTTCGTGAGAGATTCGTTGCTACTTCTAAAGTTAAATTGTGATTAGTTAGACAGAATAGGTGGATTAAGAAGTAATCGAGGCAACAAGCAAGAACCAGATACAAAACTAACATGGATGAACAATTGGAACAACGCCGGGGTGGAAGATCGCAGTGAAGATGAGACTAGGTTCTGCTATTTCCATCAACATTCGTGCGCCAACTTTCAGTCCGTAACACTTGAGAAAGTTTATCCAAGTCCGGCCATAAAAAAAGCAGCGATCTTCTTGGTTCATGAACCCAACTCGGAACTTATATCGATGGCTTGTCTTCACTGTGACCATTAAACTAGTGTATTCAGTTATGGCAAGGCCGAGCATCTTGAGTACATGTGTTCTGGCAGAGCAAATAATACACTGCAGGAAAAATAATATGAGAACACAGCATGTTCAAAAAAGCCCCACCCTCCCGGATGGAAAAGAGGATTCTAGGAACATACTGTGCGCGTTTCAAAATGTTGTGTTAGGATGAGAAGGAACAAGTGTGGCGTCTCGCCGAGGGCGCGGAAACCTGTAGGGTACTCGCACTTTGGGCACTGCAAATGAAACACACTAGATTCAGTAGGAAGAAAAATGCATGAACGGCAGCGGCTGCCATCCTAGGATTACCTGCGACCAAGGGACATGAATTTATCAGGGATGGATGAAGAATTCGTACCTGGTTCTCCATGAGAAAACCCTATGCAATCGCCGAGAGGGGGTTTTCTCTGAACAAGCAGACGAGGGAGAAGGGGATTCAGGCCCAGTGAAATATTGCCGCTTCGTCCGTCCAACTTACTGCTAAAGCTGGAAAGGGGGGGTTGATTTGACGGCTCATTGGGCATTACTGCGGCGCTACGACCTGGGTGTGTCTACCGTGAAGTTGTGCACTCTAATTTGTGCATATGGCACGTGGACCCCGTTGCCGGTTGCCCCACATATCAGCGAAAGGAAGTAGAAAGACAGGAGTAACTAGTTACACATAAATATTTTTTTTGACAAAGAGATACTCCCTCTGTAAAGAAATATACAAATCTTTTATATCATAGGCTCAGCTTGCCGAGAAATATACTCCCTCTGCAACGCACGGGCATTATGGGGGTTCAGCTTTTTTATGGGGGTTCAGCTGAGAATATAATACTCAGATAGGCTCATGGTTCTGGACTTTGGGCTACAGGCCGACCCGGCATGTTTGGGGGCCCATGTGTTCTACCTTAGCGCTTTTCATATTGCAAGCGATCGGTACGGCGCTGGTTTTAGATGCTGTCGCAAGGCGAATACACAAAATTGAATAAAGCACGGCAGCTGTTGGAATGAAATCGAATGACAGTTCCTAACCAGCAATCAGAGTTGCAATTCTATCAACGATATACCATGTGATAAATAATACTATCGTACTACGTATACACACAGGACACTTGTTTCACCATGCCAGATTATTACATCAAAATCTCTCGGAGGATAGATCAGTTTGGCAGTTGCGTGCTGCTACTGAAGAATTTCAAAGTTGATTTGGACCAGCTCTCCTTGCCGAGAAAGTTCGATTTTGACATCATCCCCTACCACAAGATATGATTTAGATTTGAACCTTGACCATCCTTTAGCATCAATCATCATGCGACCATCCTTTGTACTTACGGTATATTGAGCAGGTTCATTCACACCAAGGCTGCGCATGGTAAGAGAAACTTGGCAGTGGTCGCCTGGATTGTTGAATGACTCCCTCGTTGCTCTAGGAATTCTCTGTTTCGAAACAAGAAGACATACCCAAACAGTTAGATCAACACAGTGAATCATGTGAAGCAACATGGAAAGAAAAAAGAACGAAGCACTTGGGCGGCCAATGCTTACCAACAAGGTGGACATGTGGGTTTTTGTAAGGAATTTGGTATATGAAGTGCGAACTGCAGCCCAGTCTGTTGCCGGTGCAACTGCACGGGCCAGAGAAGATGCAAGTCCATGTGTTGGTGCAGGTGCCGAAGCCGCTGCTGCTACCGGAGATGGTGCTCCTTGTAGAGCTGGTGCCGGTGTCGGAGCAGGTGCCGGTGTCGATGCCCGATCCTCCGGTAGATCAGACTAATCCGCTGACGCGGTCGGTGCCAAATCCTCAGCTGGATCAGACTGAGCTGCTGCCGCTGTCAGTGCTAGAGCAACTGTCGGTGCTCGATCTGTGCGAGACAGCGGCGATCGTGTCTGGTCTGCTATGATCAGCTTTCTAACTTGACTAGGATCCATGACGGTGATCTAGTTTTTTTCTTCGTTTCTTTTAAACGTGAGAAGTACTAATTGTGGCTTTTTTGTTAAACCAAACTGCAGTTCATCATAGGGATTCGGCTTGTACTCAGACAACAGACTGATCCAATTTTTTCCAGTAATATAAGTGATGGACAGTGCCTTCGTTACTGACCCAACATAAGAAGTGAAACCTGCAAAAATAGCCATCGTAGAGCAAACCAAACGGTTTATTTTGTGATGAATGTCACATGGCAAAACCTGCATCGTAAAATTGCAGGAAAAGAAAGAAAACATGACATTAAATCAATAAGATTTAGACAGTAAATCAATAAGATTTACTTGATGTGACACGAGTGAATCGTTACCAGGAAATCACTATGTTGAAGTACTAAACAGAAGATTGATCGTCCAACTACGCGTGGCATGCAGGGGCCCCGCCTACTCCCACAAGCAGGACAGTCCAAAGGTCGTGACAAATCGTATGGACCGAACATCCATGGGACTGGAAATCCTGGTGGGTGCGATAAACCCTGCAATGCATACAGATATTGGAGTGTAACCATAATTGATAAACCGTTCTCACAAAAAAATATGATCTGGATACTTCAAAATATACAGACTGAATTGAATGGACAGACATTAACATAGACATTAACATAGACCGTTCACACACCAAAAGCGGCAGTACTAATAAACAATACAGGGTTCACAAACACAAATCAAGTACTGAACAATAGTACTTACTACAGACAAGCAAAGTTGCACTAACTAAACTCCGCAGACTATTTCTTGCCACCGGCCTACGGGATGAACCCCGCATAACTGACTAGGCCATGGACTTCGTGTGAGATGTCTACATGCACCATCACCATCTTGTCAACCTTGGAGAACCTAACAGAGTGGTCTTTCCACTCATAAACATGATGATGAAGACAGGCCGCATCAGATTTGTTGGGAAGCTTTACAAGAACCACACCCTTCGTAATCGAAGGCACAGCCAGGAAATTGTTGTGGTCAAGTACAGCCTCGAGAACACGCCTGACAACAATGCTACAGGAAAACACTAGTTCAGGACACGGCGACAAGGACATAGCAGCGGGATAGTTCAGCAGTAGAACTCATCATCAGGTCTTCCAGTTCACACGGCATGACTTTGAGAACTTCATTTCCACCGCGGACCTGGTTCTAATTCAAACAGAAACCATGTTTTATTACTACCTCCGTTCAGAAATATAAGATGATTTTCGATATTATACTCCATATATGACTACATATACACACAGAAATGAGTGAACAAAGACACTAGAACATGTCTTCAAAGGCATGAGAGCAGAGGGATTACATGCAATATCCATAACACAAGTTACTGAGGCAAATATACCCTCTTAAAAGGTAGCATTGATGTTCATAAAGTACTCCCTCCATCCCAAAATTCCTGTCTTAGATTTGTCTAGATACGGATGTATCAAGTCACATTTTAGTATTAGATACATCCGTATCTAGACAAATCTAAGGCAAGAAATTTGGGACAGAGGGAGTAGTTGAAAGTAATCTATAAGAAATCAGTGTCAACCTCTAGCATGTTTTGGTCAAAAGAGGAATTTAGAACCGTCATTTGGCACACTAAAATCACATGCAAGATCACCCAGAAAGTTGTACTACCAGTACTAGTACTGCGTGTTAGATGAAAAAACACGATCAAGATCGAGAAAAAGATCGTCAACAAGAGACATTACCTGGACTTGCTTAATGAGGGATCCCGGAGAGGGGGGCTTGGACAGGGCGATGGCTTTGAGCTTGTCTGCGGTAGTCTCGGCGGGGTGCTTGCGCTTCTTCGTACCATGAGCCTCGACGGTTTTGGCCAGAGCCATAGACATCACGTCGGCCGGTGCTCCAGCGTCCATCCAAGAGAGGAAGCTGAGAGAGAAGAGTGAAAGGAGGAACGAGATGAGGGAGAAGCGAAGCGAGTGGGGGTTTTCTTCAAGAGAGGAAGCTGAGAGAGAAGAGTGAAATGATGGTTGCTTCGTCCGTCCAACTTACTGCTGGAAAGGAGGGGGTTTTGTGATTTGACGGCTCATTGGGCATTACTGCGGCGGTTCGATCAGGGTAGTCCACCATCACTCTACTACAGAGTAATTTAGTGCATGGCTGGTGGACCCAGGTGCTGGTTGTCCCACACGTCAGCGAAAGTGAGTAATTTAGTGCATGGCTGGAGGAGGATCCGCACGGTGGAGCGTGTCCATTGCTTTTCTGAAGAAAAAAATGATTATAGCAAGCGTTTCCACTCTTACGACGGAGGAGTGCGAAACACGGCAGCCACTTGAACATACACAATGCTCCTACTACTAGGCATGTGCAGTGGTTCATACGTCAGTACTACACAATCTTGTTGCTAGTGTAGTAAGATGTGACGATAACAAATGATGTTGTGCGCATGTCAACTACTCCTATATGTAACATAGTACCGCTTTTTCGACTGTCCGGTCGAGAATGAACGGTGAGATCAATGTTAACAGAACTAGGTCCACAGCGCACGGAGAGTACGGTGCTACAGTACTCCACGAAACATGAACCATATGAAGCACGAATAGTGTTAGGCAGGGTGTATGAAGGGTGCATGGGATGGGAGCAAAAGTTCCCTTCTCGACCCACTTTTGGGTGTTTGGCAGAGTGCATGAAGGGTGCATGAGTCCACACTAGTAGGTTGACAAAAATACACGAAGAGGAAACAACTATATTGAGATGAGAATGCAACCAAACACACCCACATGCTTTGTGCTACAGTGACTGGTCCGCACCGTCTGAGTTTGATCCAACGGTCATGTTGCGCCGAGACATGGACATGCCCATGCAGAGGGTGCCTAAACACCACCGAAGTCCCTCTGCTTCTCGAGGCGCACGACGTTGGTGATGCAGGGTGCAACCGCCCGCAGAGCCCGCTCCCGGTCGACGGGAGCCAGCTCGTCAAAGATGGCGTCCAATGGCAGGAATGGATTCCGGTGATGGAGCCCTGAAAGGATTCGCCCGGCAACGGCGACGGCAGCCCCCAACCCCTCCTTGTCCATCTCAGCCCCCACCATTGCGCGGAGATGGCTCAGCTCCTCAGAGATATAGGTGAAGAAGGAGACCAGGTCAGGAAGCCGCAGCTCGTTGAAGTTGACCGAGTGGTCGAATGGGTTTAGCCCGACGGCCGGCATCGTCGCGCTGGCACGACAGTAGGCATCGCGCAGCCACAACACGTGTGTGGCAACTTGGTTCACCAAGTGGCTGAGGCGATCCTGGACCTCGTCACGATCGGCCCGCTCGCGCTCCAGCCGGCTCCCCTGACGGCCTATCGTATCTCCCGCTTTCTACAGCAACGCCGCCGACGCCTCGAGCATCTTTGTGGTGGACGCCTGCCGCTTTTGAAGCTCCGTGAACTCCCGCACATAACGGAGGAGCATGGCACTCCTCTCCTCCTTGAGCTCACGGAGCTCCACGTCCTTGGCCCTGAGCTCCGCATCCTTGGCATGGAGCTCCTGTGTCAGGCGCCTCACCTCGGACTCCGTGATCTGCTGCGCCGCCATGGCACCAGGTAGAAGCAATGGGGAGAGGAAGCAAAGGGGGGGAAATGGCTGAAAGGCAATGCAATCTACGGGAAGGCAGAGGGAGCGGGGAATCTTTTGGTTTTCACCACGGTAAAACACCAGTCGACGACTTCTCACATCAGGGAGCAGTTGGTTTTTATAGGGGGGGGGTCATCGTGACTAATTGCTGCGGCGCCTGCTCCTGTCAATCAAAAAATTTAAAATCCTCCCGCGCCTGCTCCCGTCAATCAAAAAATTAAAAATCCCGCCGCACCCAAACACCAGAGCAACGCCGCTGTGGATATTTAAATTTACCTGCCGGCAAGTAGATAAAAAAAGCGGTGAAAAAAAATGTGGCGGCGACCTAGCTAATCGGTCAAACTAGCCCAACTAGCTAGCCACCGTGCTTCACTGATGTACTTGGCGGGAAAGGTGGTCTTTCGTGATTTGACGACTCATTTACTTGCTTCGGCGCTACGACCGAGGACCTAGAAAACGCGCGGTAGGGCGTCCCACGTCAGGAAGAATATATGCGTGCACCACCCGGGAGGACCCCGAAACCGCGTGGTAGGGTGTGCCACGTCTCGGCACGGAGGAAAAATGTGCGTGTAAAAATATAGTGTATCAGATGTAGTACCTATGGTTCGACCTCGGGACCCAGCCAGTCGGTCGAAAACACCCCACTAGCCACACAGCTTCATCATGCAAACGTGGCACGGAGGATAGATGTGGTTAGCTCTGTCTCGACCAGCCACAACATCTCTTGTTCTAGGCGATTCTTCTATTTTCCAAGCTTTTTTTTTAGCTGTAATAACACCACGGCAAGCTAGCGCCGCTCTTCGTGTGTGCCCGTGCAAAGGTTAGATGATGGAGAGAAGAGAGATTGAGATCGCAGACCTGGGACCCACCAGTAAGTGAGACAACGGTCATGCATGTGTTGATGAGGCACTCCCTCTACTCTACTCAACGCAAGTACTGTATAAAATCAAGTTATGGGACAGAGCCAACAATCGTTCATTTTTTCAGGCTATCGACTTATGCTTTGTAGTCCAGGTTGCCAGTTCGAATCTCGTCTTTCAGATTTGTTAGTTTTAGGTCCAAATTTGATTAATGCCAAGTGGGACTCCCGTGTGTTGTTCCGATATTTCAGTGTAGGATGGTTTTTTGAACAAACACTTTGCGCGGTTAGACAAGTAACGGCATGAGTTACACGTATTTTGCAAGTTTACGAACAAAAATGACAGCGGCATAGAATATCACATCCACCCCGCAGCTTAGATACTATGGTGATATGAGTTTTTACACCGTTGGAGGTGAGATCCAATGGCTTGGGAGTAGTCTTTGTAATTATGCGCAATTTCCAAACTCAACAAAGGTTTTTTTGCAAATAAAACATTCAGGCCTCGTGTGTGCCGCTGCATCTTCGATCCAACGGCTCCGTGGTGCTCATATTAGGTGCTCCCCGTAGCTTAATTACCCGCTACGGGGATATGACATCTAGGTCGTATGATCAGTGATCAGATGGCACATGCGTAGTACTTGTACTTTCTGCGCATTTCCCAAACTCTATCAGCCGTATATTGCAAAAACATTCAAACCTCCTACTATGGGCCGTTAGATCTCAGTGAACTCGTATCACCATAGAATCTACGGTGCGGGAGCACCTCATACTCTCCCGTGCGAGAAAACTTAAGGTGCTATCGCAGCTTGGATGCTACGGTGATACGAGCTTGGAGGTCGTTTGATCTGAGATCCAATGGCATCTGAGCAGTCTTTGTGCTTGTAAGCAGTGGCCAAACTCTTTTGGGGCTTTTCCGCAAAAAACCATTCAAACCACCAAGGAGGTGTTGGGTCACAAATCCAACGCCTCCGAAGAGCTTGTATCACCAAAGCATCTAAGGTGTGGTAGCACATGATATTCTTACACACAGGAGAATATGATGTCCTCCTTCATCTTAGATGCTACGGTGATACGAGCTTCGAGGTCGTTGGATATGGGATCAAAGGGCATCTAAGTAGTTTTTGTACAAATTGTGTGCAATTCTCAAACTCATCAAGGTTTCCTGCAAAAATATTAAGACACATCATGTGAGCTGCTATATCTCAGATCTACAAGCTCCAAGCAACTCATATCGGCATATAACATCTAAGGTATGGGGGCACATGATATTCTCCCGGGGAGGAGGGTTGGGGGTGCACAACCAATCGGTGGTTGGGAGGGTGGGGACAAATATAATCTAAACAACCCTAAACAGAGCTCCACAATTTTATCTAAGGTCGAGGGTTGACCCCCGACAATCATAGCTCCGCCTAAACACAACATTTGCATGTACTGTAGTACTAGACTTAATATTCATGTTTCAGTTTCATGTTCATTTTAAATATTGAACTGAGGACCATGGATGTCTTACATTTTACTCCCTTCGTTCCTAAATATTAGTCTTTTTAGAGGCTTCAAATGGACTGGCACATACGGATGTATATAGACATATTTTAGAGTCTACACTCATTTTGCTCCGTATGTAGTCACTTGTTGAACTCTCTAAAAGACTAATATTTAGGAATAGAAGGAGTATTTTTGAATTCATGTCATACATGCATGGTTTGGAAAAATAGATGCACTATACTTATTGGATTGTTGTTGTGTTCGTGCGTGTGTGTCTGTGTGTGTGTGTGTGGTCATATGCTTGATACATACAAAGTTTTCTCACCTCCATATTGTTCATCTTTTAAATTTGAATTTGCATTGGAAAACTTACTAGGGATGCCATGATATGTGAAGTCCACGTTGAGATCACTATATCACAAACTCACTCTAATTCAACAACTCGTCATAAATCAATTACCACGTTGAGATTTGTATTTGCAAGGAAAAAACGGGTATTGTAATACACATAGATTCGTTCGGCAATTTAAAAGGTTCCTTTCGTATTCTCGAATGGTAGGACCCAACGGCGTACCAGCCAGACCTTGGCTCGTGTTGATCGTAAAAAAACCGGGCTCGTGTCCTTCGGTGGCGTGCGTGGTACGCACATTAGGCAACCCCAACCAGTCGAGCCTCAGCGTTTCAAGTCGAAATATCTGGCGGCCAGAATTCCAGCCCTAGGAAATTCCCCTCATGTCCCCGGTCCATAATGACTACCGATGAACAACGGAGGGATGCTTTAGTAACTAGACAACGTTACCTACCGTGCCGAGCACGGTTCAATTCCCTCGGTCGCCGCTCGTCAAGGTCACCCGTCAACTGCATTGCCTAGTACTACTACTACTACACCAGGATGAGCACAGAATTGAGCCCATTTGTTCGTGCCTAGTACTTGAGTTGATATATCAGGCAATGCACTGGTACGGAGGGATTATCCTTTTACTCTGCATATATAACTTGTCTGAAGTCTAACTGAGCAAAATGTTTGACCAAATCCTTTCTTAAGAAATACAACAGGACAGATGTACGGCTTGAAAATTTATTGCATGATGCAGGTTATGATATTGTTTTGAATCCTGGATCTTAAATTTCAGAAAATCCAAAAGTGAGCATAAATTCTTGAAACTAAGCATGGTCACGTGATATGGCACAAATATTACTTCGTAAGTTTTTTTCTTCAATTTGAGACAAGCTGCTTATGACAAGTTGCACAAATGAAGAGCCAAGGTATTTTGGAACAAAGACGTGTCATGTTAAGGCGAACGCTTTCACTATTGAAACCGTGGGCGTTTACGTGCCGCCACGAGTCCTCGCTTCTCATCGGCAGGTGCCGTCCGAGCAAGCGTGTGAGTCGACGGGAGGCGTGTGAGCAGACCGCTGCGCCGGCTGTCAGGGAGGCATGCGAGCAGACCGCTGTGCAGGCTCACCGGGAGGCGAGCCCTTTGACCAGGCTCCGCCGCCCACCGTCGTCCCAACTGCTCCCACTTTTAATGTCGCCGGCGCCGCAGTTTAAAATCAACCCTGCACGGTATCGCTACAATCCTCTCTCTTCCTCTCTGATTTTCCTGTCATCTACCTCCAACTAGCCTGACCTAAATGTACGCCATGCCGCATCACGATGGTCTGCCCTTAGTGTTCTAGTTTCCTGAGGAAGACACCCAGCCGGAGTCTCAAGAACATAAGGCGCTTTGGGACGAGCTTGAACTAGCTTTGCGGGAAGACGCCGCGCCTGTCCCCGCTCCCGTTCCGGCTCCGTCGCCCCGACTGCGCCAGTGCCCATCCCCGTGGCATTGATGGGCTGGGAGCCGCACATTATCGCCGAGCTTGATCCCACGGGGTTCCACGAGGTCCTCGCCAACTTTCACGCGCCCGTGCACCTGCCAGCGCATGCGCCTGTGCGTGCACTGACGCGCATGCCCGTGCCGGTGCCCGTGCACACGAATGTCTCCGCTGCGCCGTTGACAGCGCATGTCCCCGCGCGGGTGCCAGTGCCCCCCTCAACGGCATGGATGGCCGCCGTCGACCGCTTCCTTGCACCAACGCCAGTCGCCTCCTCCCACCAGTTGACTCGCTCCGAAGTTCAGTACATTTTGGCCTTCCTTGAAGCTAGGCCAACGTCCAGGAGTACGGCAACAACGGCGCAAGACGCCGCCGTCACCGTCGGTTAGTGGCCCGACGAGACACAGAGGACGGCAGAGGAGCCGCTTCCCATCGCGAGACGCCCCCGCCGCCGCCGCGTAATCTAAATTTGCCATGAAAAACGTTCGGATTGCCATGCTTAAAATCCGAACGTTTATCATTTCCGTTTATTTTATATGGATCGTCGTATAATTTGAAGTCGGAGTCAGACTGAACGAAATGTATGGTTTGATCGATTGAATGTTCTGCGAGAGCCGTATCGAATTAAATATAAAACGTCATCAAGCCACATGTATTCCTTGTCATCCAACGACCTAGACTGCTTCAATGTCGAGCGCTCAATACGTTTAGCGTGCAGTTAATTTCATGCCAAAAATAGTGCTAATCACATGACAACACGCAAATAATATCCTAGTAGTTAATATCCGCATGCACTTAATATACTTCCAAATTAACGTGCATTGCACGTACACACTGACTAGTGCTGCTAGTACGTGAAACTGGTGTCGTGACTTGTGAACGCGTCCAGAGATGGTCAACGGCAACATCGCCCACGAGTTCTTCCTGTTTGCCCGTGCGTCTAAACGGGGAAGGGGAGGAGAGAGAGAGAGCACACATGGAACCCACTAGTAAGTGAAGGCGAATAGTACTGAAAATAATATTACATGTTATCCATTAATTAGGCTGTGGTAATATAAAAACATTATGTGAACAAAGGGGGTACAACAAACATTGCTATTCTACGTATGTTGCCTATTGACGTGCGGCTTGAAGGCCCGGTCGCATGTTCGATCCTCGTCCTTTATTTTTTAATTTGTATATGGGTCCAAATTTGTTTCATGACATGTGGGCCCATCGGTGTGTAGTTTTTAGCACTTTAATTTATGGGTCGAAATTTGTTCCATTCCAAGTGGACTATCGGTGTGTAGTTTTGTAGCTTATTTATAATAATTAAAGAGAACAACATAGTTTTTTCAATAATACCATGGTGCGACGTTGAAGGCGAGAAAGGACGTGCGAGAGAGCGATGACCGAGCCAGAGGGAAATCAACTAGGGGAGTTGCGTGGGTTGCAACGGTGTTTGGAGTAGTTGTGGGCCGAATGCTACGAAAATATAATCTAAACCGACCGGAATAAATGCCTACACAAATTAATCCAAGGTTGGAGTGCCCCTCGCAATGTAAATAGCTCCGGCTTTGCGAGGGATGGAGAGGTAGTAGCTTCAACGTGTGGAAGATACGGTGTGAGAAAGCAAGGTCAATCGAGAGACATATAGATAGAGAGACAAAGTGAGTGTGGTCCGACATTCATTGAACAAATATATATGCTCTGGAGAGATATTTTCCGATTGAGCTTTTTGGCAAGGGTTAGGGCTGTAAGATAGAGCTTGAGAGATGATCCAGTCACAGACGTGTAGATATATTTTGTGCGTGGGAGGAAGCATGGTCAACCGATCACATAGGGTCACCGTGCGATCGAAGGAGTGAGATGGGTTGGAGAGAGTGACCTAGATAGACGATGTGCGTGAGAGAGTATAAAATGTGAATAAGTCGAATTGGGCTCAAACATGGTGATATATCGTTTTTGTCCGAGAAAGAGCGAGGTCAATCGAGACATACGGAGAGAGAGAGAGAGAGAGAGAGATTGAGTGAGCGTGGCCCACCATGAGGTCGAAAGAGTGGCGGCGGCTTGGATGGACTGACCTAGATAGACAATCTGCGTGAGAGAGTATAGAGTGTGTCGATCGAGGCCCGAACAGGGAGATATATCATTTGTGTGTGAAAGAAAACGAGGTTAAACGAGACTCAGATAAAGAGAGCAAGATTGAGCGAGTGTGGCCCGCCGTGCGGAAGAAAGAGTGAGACAGTCTCGAGGGAGTGACCTAGATATACAACGTGCGTGCGTGCGCACGAGAGGTTGGGGGGCTAGATAGGCAATGCATGTATTTAGCGCGAGAGGGTGAGAGGGAGAGGGGGGAGAGACAGAGCTCGGCATGGGGTGCAATGGCGGGTGTGTGAGGTAAATACATTTGGTAACAGAGTGGAAAAAGGGGTTGTGTAGTTGAGAGACTTAGAGATCGAAACATGGAGAGAAAGAATGAACGTGTGTTGGAAACCGATAGCTTCCTAAGGTGGTTAGGAGAGGAAGATTGACCGATACAGGAAGTATGTAGCATTTGTGCGGGGGGGGGGGGGGGCTAAAACAACATTTGAATGTACATAGTACGAGACTTAATATCGATGTTTCAATTCGGTGTACATTGTACGATTTGAACCGAGGACCAGGCATACGGGTAATTATTTCGAATTCGTGCCATACTAAGTTTGGAAAAGTTGACATTGACTCAGTTTGTTGTGCTATTTTGTAGGTCATATGTTTGAATCCATCCAAAAGTTTTCTCACTACCATGGTGTTCAGCATATACATATGAATTTGTATTAAAAAAGTAGCGTGGATATAGTGAAATGCGAAATCCACGTTAGAATTGGAGATCGCTACATGACACACACTCTAATTCAAATAACTAACTACGTGACACACACTCTAATTCAAATAACTAATTATGTGACACACACTCTAATCCACGTTAGCGTGGGTACCGTTTCGATTTTTTTTCAAATAACTCCTCATTAATTAATTTATAGTACTCCCTCTGTTCACTTTTATAAGACCTTGAAGACATTTCAGACAATTTGCAAAACAGTTCATTTTAAGTTGTCTGAAACGACTTACAAGAGTGAATGGATGGAGTATCTTGTTTCGAATGACTAATTATTGCAAGGAAAACACGGGCATGGTAATACATACAGATTCGTTTGCAAATGAAAGAAGATTCGTTTGCATTCTCAAATGTAGGCGCACCAGGGAGACCAGGGTCGTGTCGGGGTGGACACTGCTTCGGTGCCTTAAAGGCAACTGCCTTTGGGTCACTGACATGTGGGCCAGCCACCTGTTGGGCCCACATGTCATGGACACAAAGGCAGGTGCCTTAAGGCACCGAAGCATAGTCCTGTCGGGGTGGTCGCGTGTGTCGGACGGACGCGTAGCACCCAGCCACCCACCCCCCCTCCCCCCCAAAAAAAGGATGACGACAATATAAGTTCGCGCTTCCACGTTTCAGATTGAAATATCTGGCGGCCCCAATTCCAGCCCTGCAAAATCTCTCTTCTCCACCGTCCCCTTCCGCGCCCAGATTGCTCAAATCCCTAATTCGCCACCAACCCTCGAATCGCCCCTCGTCTCGTCTCTTTCCCCACCGTTCCCCGCCTCTGTGCCGGACGACGACGATGACGAAGACGACGGTCGCGCTTCACCACCGCACCGGAGCTACCTCATCTACGCCCTCGTCCACCGCACCGGGTGGTCCACCGACAACGTCGGCCGCCGTAACCGACCTGGCTCACAGACACCGAGTTCCACCGCATCAGGTGCGCTTAACCGACGCCGTCTCCCAGCTCACCGGGGCTACTTCATCGAGCACATCGTCGCACCTCCGCCCCCCGAGGCCGTTTTGGCTTCACCAACGGTCTCGTCCACCGCATCGCAGCGCTCCGCTGCCACTCAAGATCTGCATCCGTGCGTGGCCAGCCAACGCCAGTGCATCACCCTCAATGGCTCTGAAGTGACCCGCACTCTAGCTAGGCGAGCATGCCCAAACGCCGGCCCAAACTAGGTATCCACACATCACTCCCTTGTGCACTGTTCCGATGATGTTTGGATATCCTTTCACTGCTCTCTTAGCTTACACGCCTATGCAACTCTGACTTTAACTGTTATTTCTTCTGGAGATATCATCTGAAACAAGCAAATCCATTTTTAGCGAAGCATGACGGCGCTACGGGATCTAGTACACATCCTGCACACCCGTATAACCTTGTAAGTATCTGTCCTCCGGTACAACATCAAGGTCGATTCCTCTTATTTGATCAACCATTCGCCGTGTCAAAAATGCAGAGGGGGATGCAAGGAGCACAAGGCCTGCACATCCAAGCAAGTGGTAACATGGACTTGTACATGGAACATCCCAAGCGCAAGCAGAGCTGCAGTGAGCCTGTACAACGAGCTAGCGTAAGTCCCTGCATTTCATTTAATTCGTACTGGCATTCGTGTATGATTTGTGTGCAGTGGCTGATCCACGAATTCAAGTTACCAGGGGCGAACATTTAACTTAAAAAATACGAAGGCACTTGCACTTCGGAAATCAACATAACTTGAGAAATGTGAAGCTACATGCACTTTGAAAACCAGCTAATGATCCAAAGTAGTTCAGATTATAAACACTAAATGATGCAAGCACCAAAAACACAAAATGCAACGTGGTGTACAAGGACTACAAACATGGTCTGTACCTGCTTGAATTATTCGTTCTCTGGCTGAAAATATCTATCCTGCACAAGTATGCCAATAGTTTCAAACAATAGATTAGAAAAGTATTTATGCTATGTTGTCATGATACGGGGACTTTCTGGTAGATGGCCTCGACGTTTCCTCAAGCTATGAAAATGCACTATAATTTTCTTGTCATCAATGCCTGCAAATCTCTGTCTCTCTCAACATAGTAGATCATCATTAGACACTAAATCCTTCAATGAGCTTGCAAAATGCTTGCATTAGATCCCTCATTAGACACTTTATGTTCATCACCAGGAGCATGTAAAATGTTTGCATCAAATCCTTCATTAGCAGTTTGTTCATTAGACACTTCAGGCTCAAGAACAACATGAGTTTGTATGTTTGCACCGGAAACTTGATTAGATACATCAGATTCAGTCAGTTCAGTATTGATTGGGGGAGTTACAAAATAAGTAGAAATTGGTTTCATTTTCTCATAGATTCCTTACATACAAGCAGTTTTACAACATCGTCTGGTTTAACTATTGGCCATTAATTGAAGAGTTGAATTAGATATAATCAGGGATGTGATGTACCTGCTCATTGCGCATGCTACTCTTGCAAGCTGCGACTGTCCGTTTGCGCAAGCTCGATGCCATGCCCGTGCTGCCGCCGCTGCCTCCCACGCAGGCTACACCCAGGGTTGGATCTTCATCTTCTTGTCCTTCCATTCGCTTGAAGCCCGACGACCGCCCTCCAACGAGGGCGCGAGGAAGTGCTGTGTCGGTCTGTCCAGCGGCGGCTAGGTTAGGAGCGAACCAGACTGGAGGCTGGAGCGAATGAATTGGGATTTTTCCTTTTGTCGATCGATATGGGAGGCGCTCGTTTGGGCCGCGAGCCTGCTATAGGGCATGCCTGGCACTTATGTTATTGGCCCATCCAAATTGAAACATTTTTCTTCATTTTTTACATTGCCTCCTCGTGCGTTGGGACGAACAAAACTAGCGTGGGCCAACCTGGACGACTCAAAGTAGGTGCACACTTTCCAGCCACCTGAGGCGGCCGCCCATACCAGCCCCTATGGTGCCGTCGCCCCTTTTTGCGTGTATGATTGGATAGTGAAAAATATTCCAGTGGCGCTTTTGATTTACCCACAGAATGGTTGAATTGCTTGTTTCTATGAACTGAGTTCGCCAATAATGTGAAGGATGCCAGTCTTTTCATCCTATTGTAGATTGCTTAGATCTCGATATGCCAAAAGTAATCGCATGAAATATACAGTAAAAGCCAGTGTGATGTGTTTGGCTACAACTAGTCTGACTACACGTCCTCATATAACATATCAAGGATGCACCATCTTAACAGATTAACCATTCGACTTATCCATGCAGTGTGGGAAGAAAGAAGTATTGGGACTGCGTATCCAAGCAATTGATGCCATGGACTCCTTCGTACAACCTTGTAAGCGAAAAAGAAGTTGCAGTGTGCCTGTACAAAGAACTAGCATAAGTTCAGTTACCTGCTTCTCGGAATTTTAGTTAGCCACTTATTGCAAAATTGTTCAATTACGTTGCTTGGCTTAATTTAGTTTGCTACTGATTACATAATGGCACGGCCTGTTAATCATACTGTAGACTGCGCCTATCTATGTGTTTGATACTTACTGTTAAGAATTACCTATTTGCCTTAACTTAAATATCTACTTGTTTGTTTAACTACTTTGCTGCTGCAACAGCGGGTTACGAAACCAGTAGGGCAATCACGCAATCATGTGAAGAAGAAACGAGGGAGAACCAGAGGCGTGGAGATGGCTCCTACGGCTCTGAGGCGTCCAGGCGACGCAGGAGGCGCGGAGGCTGGCGGGGCGGCCGGGGCCGCGGGTCGCGGCGAGGCGGAGGCTTGGACGGAGGTGCGGGCGTCGGGGTGTCCGGCGCCCTCCTCCCCCCCGGTCGCCGGCTTCAGGTGCGGCGGCGACGACGATTCTGGGATGGGGCGGGAGCCGCTTCTGGGCGCTTTCGGAGGTAAGTGACAGCGAGATTTCGGAGGCGGAGGACGGCGAGTGTGGTGGCCGGCGAGGTGGCGGGGCGCTGCCATCGTTTGGTGAGTTTGTGGCCCGTGCTGAGGAGCTAGGGGGCTCGCTCAGAGCGGGGCGGCGCCGGGCGTTCGCGCCTGGTGGCCTTGGTGCTCGTCGGCCAGGGAGGCCAGGGAGGGCATCGCTGCGGTCCGTGGCGGAGAAGCCGCGGCCGTTGGCAGGTCGGGAGGTCCGGCGTGCCGAGACGGCGGTGGTGGCGGCGGCCCCCTTCCGGAAGGTCCCGGGGCCCGCGCCGGAGCCGGTGGCGGGGGCGGCGGCGCCGGCAGAGGCGCAGGAGGTGGCGGCAGTGTCGCCCGATCCCTGGCCTAGGGTTGGCGCAGACGGCCAGGTTGGGCTGATGGGCCTGGTTGCAGACGCGGGCCGCTTGGGCCGCGCGGCCCAGTTGGCGCCCATTGTGGAGGGAGGGGTGCCCGCGATAGGGGCTATTTCGGTGCAGCCCAGGCCAGTTTCCCCGGCCCGGAGCCCAGGCCCGCGGGGGGAGCGCCCATCACATAAGTGGATGCGGATCCGCCGAGGCGCCCTAGACTGCTCATTAGGGTTTCCTGCCACTGCTGCGGAGGGGCGGCGCTTCGGCCGTTTCGCCCGTTCTTTCTCCCATCCCACCCATCCACCTCCCCTGGATCGATCCTTCGCAGAGGTCGTAGCCATGGGCTCGAAGGGGGAGTGACGTGCTGACAAGAGGGTGGCGTTGGATCCGGAGGTGGAGCGGCGGCGTGAGCGCGAGCTGCGGGCTCAGGCGAAGATCCGGGCGGAGGAGCGGGCCGGCGGTGACAGCGGCTGGTGGCCGCCTCCCCCATGGTGGCTCAAGGAGCAGGAGCAGAAAAAGAAGAAGGAGGAGTACAAGCGAAAGGGGCTGGAGCTCAAGCGCAAGGAGTCGCTCCTGCCGCCCGGAGGCGACCGCGTCGGAGACCCCTACGCCAAGCAGAAACTGAAGAAGCACAAGCCCGCGATGAAGCAGCAGTCGAAGCCTTCTTCTTCCAAGGGCACGGCGGCGGAACCGATTCCGGTCAAACTGGAGGAGGGGCCGGAGTGCTTTCGGTGTGGGCGCACGGGTCACTTCCAAAACGAGTGCGCTTTCAAGCAACTCTGCGTCATCTGCAGCCAAGAGGGCCATGCCTCGGCCTACTGCCCCTCGCGCGGCAAGCCCTTGATGCTCCAATCCATGGGGCACGCGTTCGCGGGCGGGGGCTTCTTCTGCATTGAATACCCCGAGGAGACGGACGCGGTGTCGGAGGGCTCGTTAGGGGCCAACGCGGCGCTGGTCTCGGCAGAGCCGGGGATTCTGTCCAAGGAGATTCTGGAGAAGGAGCTCACGCATCTATTCGAGGGCGAGTGGGATTGGATGGTCACCCCTTTTGATGCGGATTCTTTCTCGGTGGCTTTTCCCGATCCGGCCATGCTGAGGTTGGCGACGCGCAGTGGCAAGCTCTTCCTCTCCATCCACAACATCACGGCCGATATCCGGGACGCTGCTCTCGCGGAGCCCAAGGCGTTGTCGATGCCGGAGGTGTGGGTGAAGCTCTGGGGTATTCCGTCGAAGCAGCGTCGGGTGGAGAGGCTGATGGCGGCGACGACGATGATCGGGCGCCCGCTGGTGGTGGACGAGCTGTCCCTGATCCGTGCGGGTCCGGTGCGCATGCTCTTCGCGTGCCGGGTGCCAGCCAAGCTGCGGGGGTCTGTGCAGATCTGGTTCAACGGGGCTGGGTACAATGTTAAGCTCGAGCCGGAGCTTGCTGCCCCGCGCCCAGAGGCCCCTGTTCTCCCCCTCCCCATCCACCCAGCGGAGGGGACCCGGGTGACGAAGACAAAGACAGGACCAAGGACAAGGGCAAGGATGCGGAGCCAGAGGCGAGTATGGAGGAGGATGATTCAATTGATACGGCTGCTTGGGACAAACTGGGGATCTCTACGGCGGGCGCGGCGGCGCCAGCGGAGGGGGTGGAGGTGCCTCGCGCTGGTGTTGGGATGGGCTCGGCTGAGATGGTGCTTTCGGTGCCCAACTAGTACGGGTCCAACCTGGGGTCGGTGTCCTCTCCACCCAGGATGGCGGCCCCGTTGGGACCAGCAGGAGTGGGCGGTGTGCGCTCTCCGATCGCCCTCTCTCCCAGCCCTTCGCGCAAGATTCCAGGCGGGTCGCTGGCTTCGGGAGGACGCGGCAACTCCCTAAGTGGCTCAGTGAAGATGATGAAGAAGACGGCTGTGCGCAAGGTCAGCGCGGAGACGATGCGCGCGATGGATCCTCTTGGTGCCCCCCACCCCAAGGCAGTCAGTCTTGGCGTTGGCGGCCCCGACGGCTCCTCCGGCCGTTGATCCGCTGCTGCAGGAGGCCTCCTTGATGGCGCGGAGCTCCAAGGCCAAGCGTACCAAGATGGTGGCGGCGGTGCCAGTGCGCACGAGCTCGCGTTCCAAGGGCGCCAAGGGCAACATGCCTTCCTTGCAGCGGGCGCAACTCCTCCAGGCCCAGAAGAATATGGAAATTTCAGGTAATCCACCCCCCCGATTCATGGTGCTTGATTCTTTTTCGGATGAGCATTTGATGGAGGTTTTAGATGCAAGTGGTGTCGAACCCGCGTGTGTGGGTGGTCATCGAGAGCTGATTACTCTGGTGCGCGCTAAGGAGTTGGCGCAGGCCGCGCTCGCGGCTGCTGCTGCAGCGCGTGCCGAACAGAGGACGGAGGGCCCCGAGGGAGGGGCCGGCGCGGTTCTTTCTGTGCCCGAGGAGGAGGGACAGGCAACAGGGGTTGCCCCTTCTCCCTCGCCTTGCAGGGGCAAGGGGAGGCGCGTGGCGAAAGCGGTCACCTCTAGGGGTGTACGGCTTCGCAACCGTGTCATTTAGATGCGAGCGCTGTTTTGGAATATCAGTGGCTTTGGCCACTTGGGTCGGCGCACCCTCCTCAAAGAGTACATGCGCAAAGAGGACGTGGACATCGTAGGTTTGCAGGAAACGATTAAGACGGATTTCCACTTTCATGAGCTGCTTTCGCTAGATCCGTTAGAACGTTTTGAGTGGCACTTTACTCCCGCGGTAGGGCGCTCGGGGGGCATGTTGATGGGTCTAAGCCGCGCTGTGTATGACATTATCAACTGGGATAGGGGCTCTTTCTTCTTAGCTGCTCATTTTCGCATTCGTGCTACGCTTTGCGAGTTAGTAGTTATTCAGGTCTATGGACCTGCCGATCATTCCAGATCGGTGTAGTTCTTGGGAGAACTCCAACCAAAAGTCACTTCGGTGACGGCCGCGGCACTCCCGGTCCTCGTGGGAGGGGATTTCAACCTAATTAGGTCCGGAGCGGACAAGAATAATGGCATCATTAACTGGCTGAGGGTGGCCATGTTCAACGCGGCAATTGCTGCCATGGCACTTAGGGAAGTGGCCAGAACGGGAGCACGCTTTACTTGGACTAATAAGCAGCTTGCCCCGGTTCGTTCGGTGCTTGACAGGGTCTTCATGTCACCGGAGTGGGAAATGGGCTATCCTTTGTGCACGTTGGTCGCGGAGACACGGATTGGATCAGACCACGTTCCGCTAGTCTACTCCTCGGGGGAGGATAGGCTGCGTCGCAGCCCGCGGTTTTTCTTTGAAACGGCCTGGTTTGAAGTACCAGGCTTCGAGTCGCTCTTCAAGGAGAAATGGCTCGCGTGCGTGCAGCAGGTCGGACCCCAGCGTGGCCCGATGGAATTTTGGAATGCTGTCGAGGGCCGATTGAGAGCGAGCCTCAAGGGGTGGGGCGCCAACCTAGGGAGGATGGACAAGGAGCACAGAACGCTGATCACGGCAGAGATTGCCAGGATCGATGCGCAAGCTGATGCTCGTGTCTTCTCGGAGCAGGAGTGGGCTCATCGATACGCTCTTGAGGGGCAGGTCGAGGCCCTACTTCGCGCCGAGGAGGAATACTGGCGGCGGCGTAGTGGGCTCAAATGGACCCTTAAGGGTGACGCCAACACCAAGTATTTCCAAGCATACGCCAACGGTCGGCGTCGTAAATGCGCTATACTCAGGCTTCAATCGGAGCAGGGGCTCCTGCAGCGCCAAGAAGACATTTCGCGACACATTTACGAGTTCTACATCAACCTGATGGGAACTAGTGAGGCCCAGGGAGCGGGCCTCCGTGAGGACGTGTGGGAGGGATCCCAACGCGTGCTAGAAACGGAGAACGACGAGTTGGGGCTCGTGTTTCTCCCTGAAGAAATTGACGCCGCTCTCGTGGGGATGAAAGCGGACATAGCACCGGGGCCGGACGGGTGGCCGGTTGCTATGTTTAAGCGATTTTGGCCCACCCTTAGAGAGCCGATCTTCGAGATATGTAACGGTTTCATGCAGGGCCAGGTAGATATTTCCCGCCTTAACTTTGGAGTGCTCTCGCTAATTCCGAAGGTTCAGGGGGCTGACAACATCAGACAGTATCGCCCGATTGCGTTGATTAATGTGCCTTTTAAGATCTGCGCCAAAGCGTGCGCTACGCGATTAGGTCCGATTGCCCACCGCTCGATCCATCGTAACCAATCTGCGTTTATCCGTGGGCGTAATATCCTGGAGGGTCCGCTCGCTCTCCAGAAGATCATCCACGAGCTTAAACGCACGAAGGAACCAGCCGTGCTGTTGAAGCTGGACTTCGAGAAGGCGTATGACCGGGTTAATTGGGATTTCCTGCGCCAAGTGCTCCTGGGTCGTGGGTTCTCCGCGGTGTGTGTTCATCGTGTCTTGCAATTGGTCTCGGGTGGCCAAACTGCAGTGTCGGTGAACGGAGCAATAGGGCATTTCTTCAGGAACAAACGCGGCCTTAGGCAGGGTGACCCGATGTCGCCGCAACTGTTCAACTTTGTTGTTGACGCGCTGTCCGCTATGCTATCAAAAGCAGCGGCGGCTGGCCATATCCAAGGGCTGGTAGGCCATCTCATTCCAGGGGGAGTGACTCATTTGCAATACGCAGATGATACACTTTTGATGTTTCGCCCGGACCTCCAGAGTATAGCCTCGGTCAAGGCGATTCTCATTAGCTTCGAGCTCATGTCCGGTCTCAAAATCAACTTTCACAAGTGTGAGTTGATTGCGATGGGGGTGGAGCCGGACGAGGGTAGACGTATAGCGGATTAGTTTAATTGCAAAGTTGGCAAATTTCCCTTTACGTACCTCGGGCTCCCGATTGATACCAAACGACCCACGATAGAGGATTGGGATCCGCTATGCGGCAAGGTGCGCGGGAGGGTATGCCCCTGGCGAGGGAAATTCCTCTCCAAGGCGGCTAGACTCATTCTTACGAATTCCAGTCTGTCTTCCTTGCCAATGTTTGCCATGGGTTTGTTTCTTCTCGCAGAAGGGGTTCATGTGAAGTTCGACACGCCCCGAGCCAAGTTCTTTTGGGAAGGAACCAGCCCAAACCGTAAATATCATATGGTTAAATGGGCTTCGGTGTGTCGGCCCAAGGCCTTGGGGGGGCTCGGGATCACCAATTCCAGACTCTTAAACATCGCCTTGATGTGTAAGTGGATTTGGAAAATCACTCAAGGTGCTTCAGGCCTCTGGGTTGATCTCCTCAAGGCCAAGTACTTCCCAGGAGGGAACTTTTTCGATGGGCGGGCACGGGGCCCCCCCTTCTGGAACGATTTGCAGTCGGTCAAACCGGCGTTCGCCATGGGGGCGAAATTTTCGATTGGGAACGGACGCTCGACCCGTTTCTGGACAGATAGGTGGCTGGGAGCCCAACCTTTATGGATGGAATTCCGGGATTTGTACGAGCTGGCCGTCGATCCATCCATCACGGTGGCGGCTGCGCTCGCGGCTAGTCCTCCCGTGATCTATTTCAAACGAGAACAAAACGGGTTAGAGCAGTCCAACCTCTTGGCCCTGATGCACCTTATTAACCCGATCACCCTTCAGGACGAACCAGATACGGTCAGCTGGGCGCTCACCAGTTCGGGCAAGTTCATGGTTAACTCTATGTACCGTAGGCTGTGTCGAGGGATGGCACAGCAGGCGCTCGCGGGGCTATGGAAAGCGCAGTTGCCCTTGAAGATCAAACTTTTCATGTGGCAATTATTTCGCGATAAGTTGCCGACTTCCTTAAATGTGGCCAAACGCAATGGGCCGGCCATTGGCCCCTGCGCGTTGTGTGGGGAGCCTGAGGACGCCAGCCATGCGTTCTTCAGATGTCCCCTTGCTAGATTTGCTTGGAGCGCGGTCTGGTCCGCGGCTGGTGTTCAGTGGGATCCCAGATCGGCCGCAGAGCTTACTCACCTTTTAGATACGATTCACGGGAGTGCTAAACGGGTGATGTGGAGATGTGTCGGGGCACTTCTCTGGTCTATATGGCTTACTAGAAACAAATTTACTATTGAGGGTTGCTTTCCTTCCCATCCGGCTAACATCCTCTTCAAATGTAACCTTCTATTGCAGCAGTGGAGTCCGTTGGGAAGGCGCAGGGATACTGAGTTGACCAACACCGCTCAACAACGTTTGCTGCAAGTCTATGTGATGGCTAGGGAGCCTTGCCTATGGTGCTGTCCATGGTCCCTTTTGTTGCTTGACGAGCCTGCGTGCTCTGTATGGGCTATGCCCTGTAATGTCTTCGGTTTGGTTGAGCCGCGCATGAAACTTCCGATGATCCTTTTGCGCTGGCCAGATAGGCATGTGGGGTTGTATTATGACTTGTTCACACTGCCGTTGTGGCTTTATTAATTTAAAGCCGGACGCGTCCGTGCGTCTTCGTTCTAAAAAAAATAGCGGGTTACAATGATGTTAATAACTACTTTTTAGCATCCAATTGAAACTCTTTAATTCCTTGTTTGTTTAACTGGTTTGCTGTTATAACTCCCAGTTGAGATGTTTTGCTAACTTCAACTTTTCTGAATCCAATCGGAACTTTAATGGCAAAACAGGTTAGCCCAAGATCAAAGAGCGAGGTCCCCATGGATGTTGCATCATCCCACAGCAGTGGCACCGGCCCAATCGTGCATTATGAATTGCCAACTGCTGATGCTCTAGAGGCTAAACTAGTGGTAGAAAGAGATTCTGCTTCTGCACTTAGAGATGAAGTTGACATATTGAGGAAGCAAACAACACAATCACAAGCAGTACTCAAGACAACCATTAAATATTTGGTGGATTTCAAAACGAAGCAAGCTGAGACTGACCAGATTGTTAAGGTCCTGAACGAAAAAAGGAAATTAAATTCCTACTTGGTAAATCGTAGGTGAAATGTTCTTTCCATAGTTGAATAACCTTTGTGTTGTTTGTTCATGTAATCAATCAAACCATTTGTTTTAGAGATCATGTAATAATTGTTTTTTTTGGTTTGTAATTTTATTTGAGCACAAGTCTGTATTAATTGATAAGACTCGGAGACATTTCATTTGGATTGCTGTGCCAGACCTACAAATATGCCAATCGGGCTGAATGTGCATTCAGCAATAGTAGTAGTATAGATGGACCATAAGTGGCACGCATCGGAAAGGGCCAAGATGCTGGCTAAAAAAAAGATGTTGTTGTAGCCAAAAAAAAGTACAGCGGCCTGGCTTATGTATGTTAGTTGATATTGTTGATCCATATACTCTATAAGTGTTTATATATCTGTTAGTTCTGTACATTCTTGGTTGATTGACTCGGTATTTGAATATTGATACATCGCTTGTGTACATATCTAAATGGGAGTACACATTATGCTGCGTGTGACATTTGAGTTGGACATGAAGTGTTCCAAATATTCGAATTCACCTTAAACTGGATTCTAGTTTCTGAATTTGAGTATTGGCATTTGTAAACCATATTCATATATGACAGTGGAATACATCTTTGTCATCCTTTTGAAGATATATAAAAACACATAGAATGATTTATAAAGATTCATATAGGAATACAAAATGGATTCGAATTTAGTTGCCAGGGTAAACGTGGATGCTTATTGTCCCAAATTCAAAAGAAGAAGCAAAATGTCCACTCCCACGTCGGCTGCCCGAAGCCAAGTGTTTGGGAGATGGAAATTATTGTCTACCCATTACACGGACAATCCATCAGCCCGATTTCCACTCCTCTAAATAGGGGTAGGTTAGTAACTTCAATTAGACGTGACACGACCGCCTCTGAGCCCATTCTGACACGGTGGGCGTTAAACATGGGCGGCAAAACTCATTTGATTCAAGGTCGTCCGAAAGACCTCTGTTTCTCCCTCCATTCCCCATTCATACACGGTGGGCGGCAAAACAAACTCGACTCACCCGAAATCGATGTAGGCAAATATTTTCAATAGGGACAGGTTTGTAACTTCACTCAGACGTGACACAACCGCCCTACCTGTCAGCCCCGTTCATACATCGTGGGCGCCAACCATGGGCGCCAACCACCCTCTCCTCGCCCGAAATCGCTCTGGGAAAATATTGGCGAGATGCGAGATTACCGTCCTATCCCCAACCGACGAGACGTCCAAATTTTAAACGGGGGCTAAGTTCATAACTTTCCCATATTTCAGACAGGCGCATCCCAAAAACATGGTTCCCCGTACCTCTCCCTACATTTTCCCATTCATACACCGTCCGTGCTAGAACACCCCATCCCCACACCAGCCTCCGTCCGCCACCCCATCCATCACCGCCGTCCTCCACCACATCCATCGCCACCGTCCTCCACCATGCCGGAGCGCCTACCAAGACCGCGTCGTCCACTGCTAGAGATGGACGTTTCTCATCCACGGCAACGGACCAATAGCCTTGCATCGCGTCCTCTCGCTTCATCGGCACCGTCGTCCTCTTTGCTGGGGCCGCTCACACGACCTTCTCTTCCACCGCAACTGGACTTATCCCCCGATGCACCCGTCTACCGTCGCAGATCTGCTTCAACGCCACCGACAGCCATCGCACCCCCGATGCCTACACGACGCCGCAAGAGAGGTGGTACTTCATATCTCCTCAACTTTTTGATCTCAACCAGAAAATAGATCTTAACTTGGTTACTCTACTTTCTTTTCAGCTCTTAGAATTTAGTTCTTAGTTCGAAGCAAACAATGGATGCTAAATATCATTTCTCCAGTTTGCAGCTTCAAATCTGCCATGGCACAGCCATAATACAGTTTAATTGATCATGCTTAGGGTTTAATTGATCATGTTGGTTCCGTGGTGGTTTCTTTAATAGAAATCGGAGGGGAAACCCTCTTTTTCTAAAAAAATATGCTTAGAGTTTCCCCCTTTTATGATCACTATACGATCAAAATACGTGCTTCGTGTCATAATAACACTGCTCCACCCATCAAGCTAAACAAGCTTAGTTGTTCAAATATGAATCTGATATTATTAAAACAGAGTTGTTTAATTGGTCAGCTAAATGTTCCTAAATTAGTTTCGAAAATGCATGTTCACCGCTCGGGTGTGTATCTCTACAGGGTGCCCACGGTGGGCCAGCCCAGCCTGGGATTTTGGGTCATCCCAGGCCCCGATTCCCCTCTGTTCTGCTGCGCGCTTCCGATCTCTACTCGCCCCCAGCCGCCTGCCTCGCCGGCGACTTGCCGTCCCCGGACGGCATGACTCTAGGAGGAGACGCCGGACTAACAGGAGGCCAGGAGCCACTCGCCCAACAGCGTCACCGCTGCCCGGGCGTGCCGCCGTGCCTACCTTCCCAGTCCGTTCAGGGCTCAGGCGTGCAGCACCCACCAAGCCAACCCGATTTATCCTGAGATACGTCCTCAACACTCAGCAGCCACTCCTCATCAGCCATTTTCTAATTGATTCATTACTCATTAGGCAGGACTGTCTTTAGGGTTTGTTGTGTGCTCAGTGCTACCTACACTCAATGGTTCAGATGTATTTCGGTAATCTTTAGTACCTCTAAAGTTCACAGGGTTTTCAAAATTCCGGCCCTCGGAACAGAAACTAGTCATTTCGGATTGTTGGTCGTAGTGACATTGACCCAGATTACTACTGTAAGCCAGGTTTGTTGACAATTTTACTTGTCTTTCTTACTCATTCGATATAATATCCAATTATTCACGTCGATTAGTTGCAAACAATAAGTTCTAGACAAACTTCTTCATTCAGATTTGGACGGTCTCTTACTGCAGTTACAATTCTGCATACTTGTCCTAGTAAGCTCACAAGTAAATGATTGATTCACTACATCTATGCTTGCCTTGTCATATTTTTTGTCAATATTCTTTTAGGGTGGACCACCCTGTTTCTAAATACTGGAACCGTAGACATGAGTGAATAGTATTTCTCTATGTGATCTCTTCCATCATGTGTGGGTAACGAACACTGCATTGTATAGAAAGAAAGTGTCATTTCTAGCTTTTACATAGGTTTCGATCTTTTACATGGAATACAATCTGCCTACTTGCTTTGTGTCGCACTACCAACACTCCACCCTTGAAGCTAAACATTACGCCACTCATAATTGCTTAGTTTATTTGTTCAAATACGAATTTCATATGATTCTAATGTTCCTACTTCAGTTTTGAAATGTGTGCCTGCCTGTTATAGAGACATAAGGGGTTTGTATTTTTGTGTGTGGTCTGGTCAGCACGGTTGGGGAGGTGAACTTTGCATATGCAGGGGTTTATAGGGAGACACTCTCCGAGTTGAATCCGCAATGCATTCCATAGATAATCTGACTACTTTTTATGTTTTCATGAATCTCAGATTCTGAACAGCATCATAATGATTATGAGCTTGTGCACATGAAAAGAATAAAGCAGAACAATGCCATGGTTGTCAAACTTGGCATTAAGGGACTGAAATCAAGTCTGGATGCAATGCAATGCAAACGCTCTCCACGTACAGATTCATGCTCAGAATATGATCCTAACAGTGATTCTGAGCTAGAGGGAGACCTAAGTCAATGTAGCTCCCCAGTGGAGGAGTCAGAGGAAGATGCCCTATCTTATTCACCCATCAAGGTACTTGCTCTAACTTTCCAAGGTTACATTGCTCACACATATCTTGCAACTGATGCTTTGCATTGCTTCTACTTTGTTGAACTGCCATTAGCTTAGTTTACACATCGTGTATGTGAATACGCCCTGCCTATCCATTTTTAGTACATATTCCATCTGTCATCATACCATATTTATCCATTCAAATGATGTTCTTGTGTATCAGACGTTCAAAAGGAAGAGGGCGATTGCTGATCGTGGAGGAGCACAAGCAAAGTATTTGGAAAAGCTAGTAACACCTGATAAATCAAATAGCCCATTAGGTGTAGTTGCAATATCACCTGACCCACAAAATACCCCAACTCTAGCAGACTCTAGCCCTACTACACTAGTCATTTCTGATGCCCCAACTCAGCAGACCCCAACTGCAGCAAACAATATGATTATGCCAGTTGACATAGCACTAGCTGTACGACGCAAAACCCCCATTCCAGCAAAGAGTACACCCAATCCAGTTGCCAAATCCCTTTTCGAACCAGAGAGAGCCCCAATTGCAGCAAATAGGACCCCTGTTCCATTTCTTCCCAGTTTAGAAGACAAAGCTTATGTTGTTGTCAGGAACTTTGTGCGCATCTTTCCTTCATGGAAAGATTATACCGTAGACACAGAACAATTTCCAGTCTTCCTCCGCAACTTACGCGTAAGTAATGTACTAATGTTATTCATGGTCATTACTGCATATGTTTCTGCTGACAGAAGACACAAGATTTCATTCTTTGATATAGGCGAGGAGCAAACTGGATTGTGATGACGAGCAAGGGTTGGGTGCGCTTTTCAAGCACTCGTTGATGAAGTATCGTTCCTACCAGAGGCAAGTGCACTTCGATGGCAAGCCTCTGAACGAAATTTCTGTAAAGTCTCCGGTGCTACATTTATCCGACGGTGACTGGAATAATCTTGTTACACATTGGTCTCGGCTGCAGCGTAAGGTACTGTCTATGATATCATATCACAATTTGAACTACATTTCTGCATTTGCCTTAATGTCTCACTTGTACGAAAACTGTTAGCAGAAGAACATTCGTTCTCAAGGGACCGCAGAATCCCGCAACTATACTGCACACTGCATTGCTCTTGTGAGTACCTCTTGCCCTGTATGACCATACTTACTTTCATAGCTGTTTGATTATGTAGCATCACTGCACATGTTAGCCTCGTAATCGTCCATTTGGTGGACATTATAAGATCCATATGGACTCTTACATAAATTTAGAATCAACCCAATGCTTTTGAAGAGGTTTAGCTCTGCAGTCCTCGTGTAAGGACTGAACGTGGTCTATCACTGTACTTACATTAATAGCTACTCCCTCCGTCCCATAATATAAGAACGTTTTGTACAGTACACAAGTGTTCAAAACACTCTTGTATTATGGGAAGAGGGATTGGTTCATTTTGTAGCATTCTGCATCTTATCTCCCTCGCCCACCATTTACTAAAAAAGATCATATCTATATTTAATCTTACCAACAAGTAGAATACACAAACAATGCCAGTGCAGAAGTGTAGCCCATTGCTCTTGTCGGTACATTTTGTCCTGTAACGCTTGTACTTCCAGGGATTGGTAGTTGATTATGTAGCATCAATCTGCATCTTATCTACATTATCCTCTATCCCTTCCAGTATTATCATATCTATAATTACTCTCTACAAAATGTAGAGTACATGCAATGCTTATGAAGAAGATTCTGTGCTGAGATTCTTGAGTTATCCTTCCCTTGACATGGAGAAGGGCATTATAAAGCCGGTGTTAACTGTTAATGTAAGTCAGTCCTTCTAAAGCCTTTATCCTCAACTGTTGTTTAATTTGCTCATACTCCCTATCGTTTACTGCTATTTCGTTTGCTGTTTCTACCAAAATGCATGTTCGTAAGAACCATAAGTTCTAAGTTTTACTTGTAAAACCAAATTCCTTATTCATACCATGCACATTACTTAATACTCCCTATATGTATGTTTGTTTTTGTGGATCTATAATCTAGTGTGTGGTGAAGCAGCCCACGTTTGCACCTTGTCATCTCCTGTTTTATCTTACTGATGTGGCTGATGATATGAACAACATGTCATGCACATTATCCAAAATAGATACAATGATTTTCTTTGCCCTTCATCTATGCTTGTTATGTTGACATGGTAATCCAGTAGTGTGGTGAAGCTCCCCGCATTATGAACAATGCCAAATTATGCTATTGATATTTTGAACTTACTCTTTATTTTCTAATTTGAAATTGGATAGAATTGACAGAACAGTTATCATCTTTCTTTATACACGTGCAAAACCTGTCATCTCTCTGCTCTTTTTCAGGGTGATATGCCTGATGGCCTGCACAAGTCTGCTGAAGGCTGTGAGACAAACCCAACATATATTGCAGCAAAGAAGGCAAAACATCTTGAAGATAGCGAGACAACCCCAAAGTCTTGCCTTGATGCAGTGTTCAAGTTACTTGAGACTAACAGTCAGACAAGCTCAAAGAATTCGTTGTCTGAATCAGTTCGACTTCTTCAGTCCCAAGTTCTAGCAGAAAGGCATTCTGCAACTCAACTTCGACTTGAAGTCCTACCTCTAAGAAAGATTGCGGAGAACACCAATGAGAACCTCATCGCTAAACAGCTACACCTGGAAGCTATGACCGACATGGTAGGCTGGTCTCATAGCCTTGCTCAGCAGTTCCCCCGCAAGGCTAACCTTTCTTGAACTGTCTTGGAAGTGGTCTCGGTTCAGTATTGTTTTGTTACGCTGCAATGGTGCCCAGTTTTTGTAATCTGCTTCTTCGTTGCACTTTATGATCACTGGTGGCGAACTTCGATGCCCAGTGGATGTAATATACCTTAAATCCTTTATTGTATAGTGTAGGTTTATTCTTAGTTACTATGCCATAATTTCTTTATATAGAGTAGGTTTGTTCTTAATTCCTACTAGTTACTGCCATCATTCGCTATCTGAAAAAAAATCAGATGTAGTCGACCGGGCCGAAACATTCGACTCTAACGGGCCAGGTTTTTAGCGGGCCACAATTGGGCCGGCCTGCGTCTTTCTTGGGCCCCAATGATTGGGGCCTTCACACATTGCACTAGGCCCAAACTTACACTGGCCTATATTTTAGTTGGGCCTTTTGTCGACCCAGCGCTTAGTTTGGCCCAGGTAGCATTGGGCCATTAACAGGCTGAATATTGTACTGGCCTGTTACGGCCGAGATGAAACCACGGGCCTTTAGCAGGCCAAAATGCATGTTGGGCCTCAATTTTCACTAGTCGTCGACGGGCCATTAGCAGGCCGAAATGTAGAACGAGCCGTTTTGGGCCCAGTTAGCTCACGGGCCATTACCAGGCCGAAACATATCTCGGGCCTTAGTTGGCCCACTGATATCATGGGCCTTTAAGAGGCCGAAAGCTTAGCACAGGCATCAACGGGCCGAATTACGCGACAGGCCTTTAACAGGCCCAAAGTCGTTGGGCTTAACTGTTGCCACCTTTAGCACAGGCCGTTAGTGGGCCAGATGTCCCGTCGGACCATATATGGCCCATGGGCAGCACGGGCCATTCCCAGGCCGAAAGTCACACCGGGCTGAAATGGGCCCATGTCTACATCAGGCCTCTAACAGGCCGAAAGTCACTGGGCTGTAGTTGGGCCCAAATATTCGGCGAACAATTAACGGGCCAGATCTGGCTTCGGGCCGCAAATGGGCCCAAATATTGGGCGAACAATTAACGGGCCAGATCTGGCTTCGGGTCGTAAATGGGCCCAAATATTGGGCGAACAATTAACGGGCCAGATCTGGCTTCGGGCCGTAAATGGGCCTTTATTAAGCAGGCCGTTATTGGGCTGGCCCACTAGTACCTGATTAAGTTCTACGGGCCTTTGACTGGGCCAGCCTTTTAACCTATATGGGCCTCTGTTGGGCCTAGCCACTTGTCGACGTATCATAGGCATGTCTCCTCCAATGGATGGGCGACATCTGGCCCACTGACGAGCTGACAGGTGTTCCCTTCGGCCAATCAGAATTTTACACGTGGAAATTTCCCATTGGTCAGGGTTGTTAACGGGTTATCGGATCCAAAATCCGACCCGATAGCTTAACGGCGTTCCGTTACGGTGGATGCCACGTGTCGGTCACCCTTGACGAAAGCACTTCCGTGACACGCGATTTATCGTCATGGATGTGGACACTTCCGTGATGATAATTTTGGTAATGTCATGCAACACTTCTACGACAGCACAGGTATGACTATCTTGATTCTGTCATAAATTTGTCATGGATGTACATGCATGACAAAAAACGCGACCTACTATGACAAACACGTATCATCACGGAAGTGTATTTTTTTTGTAGTGTCGTCTGTTGCCTTCCTCTTCCTCCTTGGGACGAGGGACCCGTAGTCGAAGTCGACCTCCGTGCCGACGTCTGCCGGAGGGGGGGAGAAGGTGGAGTCAAGCTACGCCTGGACGAAGAGGAGGCGGTTGCCTTCTTCTTCGCCACCGCGGTCTTCACCAACTTCCTCGCCGCCGCGCCCCATGTTTGGCGCGCGGACCCCTCCTGGGCCCGCTGCGGTGGGGCAGCCTTTCCGGGCCGGACCGGCTCGCCGGAGAAGGCCCGCCGCAGGACTCGCCCACTCCCCGTGGCCGGAGGGTCGATGGCCACGACCTCTTCCTCCTCTGACGACGACTCGTCGGCCGCATCTTCAACAAGAGGAGCCCCGGTGCCGGCGCTGCTGGCCTCCCCAGTGGCCTCCGCCCACCGGGCGAGCTCCTCCTCCTCCGCGGCCGTCGCAGCCTTGTCCTCCATGCCACCAGCGCTACCGGCCTCCTCGGCGAGCTTCACCTCCGCCGCCCTAGCGGCGATGTAGTCCAGCTCCACCTGGGAGGTGTCCTGGATGAGCCGCGGCTCGGCGGTGATGTACCCCTCGTGCAAGGTGTCAAAGAACTCCTGCACCTGAAGTTCCTCCGACTCAATCCAGCTCGGGTCAAGGCCATGCGCGTTGAAGTCCGGCATCATAGCAATGATGTCGGTCCGGCGAGAGTTGTTGCTCAGTGGGACCACTCTCGCCGACAACCTGAACAGGGGCCCCTTGGCGACCTTGCCGGCCTTCGCGGCAGCCCTCGCAGCCTTGCCGGAACGCTCGACCTCGCCATCGCGGTTCACGTCCAGCTGGAAGAGCCGTTGACAGAGATGGGCGTGCCTCATCACCGTAAGGTTGTGGTCGAGGCCGGGGCGGAGCCTCATGATGTCGGCGGTGTTCGTGAAAAGCCAGGCCATCCTCCCCTTGTTGTGTAGAGGAGCGATTCGGCGCCGGATGAACTCCGCCCCGATCATCTCAAGGGTGAGCCCGGCCGCGGTAAGGCAAAGGATCCTGGTGGTGGCGACCGTGAGCTTTGCGTCGTCAGCATCAACGTCGCTCCAGTCGCCCCGGCGAACCGGTGGCGCGTCGCGGACCCGGCAAAAGTCCGGAGGGCCCTTCTCTTCAATCCAGCACCACCGGGCCCGCCATTCTTCCCACCTATCCTTCATGGTGCCCTATGGGTACGTCCCCATGGCCTTTGGAATCCAGGCGACGCACCCGGAAATGGCGCCCCCGGTTGGATCCGAGGGAGGAAGTAGTGGCGGAAGAGCACCGTGTTGGGATGCACCCCAGCGAAGCCATCGCAAAGGTGCGCGAAAAGAGCCATGCACGCCACGGCATTCGAAGTACAATCCAAAAGATGGAAGCCGTAGGTGTGCATGACATCATTGAAGAAATGGGAGAAGGGGGACACAGCCCGCAGGAGAAGTAGTCGACAAAGAAAGGGTACCGATTTGGAGCGGCCCCGACGCAGTTGGCGGGCATGACGCGCGTGGCTGGATGCCCCGTCATCTCCCCCTCCCCCCGTCTTCACCCCTCATGGGGGCTTGAAGTAATCCCACAGTTCAATCACGTCGACCGTCGAGGGGAAGTAGGCGAGCTGCGTTCGTCGCGCCGCCTGCTCACTCTCCGGCGGCTCCGTCGCCCCGGCGTCTTTGGCCATTCCCTTGCCCCTGGTGGATTTGGGGGCCATGGCGGCTGCGAGAGGCAGGGGCGGAGGATGGCGAAGGCGCAGCGGCGACAAGCAAGGGCAAGAGCTCGAGAAGGAGGAATAAAGGGGGCGGCGGCTCTGAGATTGGAGAAGACGCAGGGAAGGGGGTAAAGTGAGCAGCGCGCCCACGGTTATTCCTTTTTACGGGGAAGGCGTGGGCCGCCTCCTTTCCCATTAACTGCGATGTGACCCATGCATGCGAGAACCGCCCCACGCATGCCCCCCACATCACGCACGATCCTCCACGACGCGCGTTCAATGTGGGTCGTGGGGAAGCACAGCAGACGGAAAATTACTGCAGTAGAATCCGCCCCTCCTGCCCGCGCACCGTTTTGGGCCTGGCCCAACAACGTGTCGCGCTCATGTGTGGCCCAGGCCCGGGGGCTCCTGTCGGTGTACAAAAGTAGGGGCGCTCCTTTTGACCCCTCTACTTGTGCACGGATAGTTGGAGCCGCGCCCACGGCCACACTAAGTAGAGCAGGGGAGGGAAGCCGAGGAGAAGCCAGAGAAACAAGATGGTCAGAGGCAACGCCAAGGCTAGAAACACAAGATAGCAAAGGGGCGAGGTGGAGACCCCCGGCAAGGCCCTTGCCGGGGCGGCCTCCGCGGCCCCGGCAAGAACCTTGCCGTGGCAACTTGCCCAAACACCAACAGAGCGGGCCGCCCTTGAGCCCATAGGTTCCAACCCAACCAACTAAGATTGGACTAGGGCTCGGGAGACACCTCTGTGGTGGCATGCAAATCTTTGTCAAGACCATAGGTATATGAGATCAAATGAGTACCAGAAGACGTCGACCCTCGGCGGGATCCTTGCCGGAAAGCCATGAGACCCCCGGCAAGATCCTTGCCGGGGAGGACTGCGCACCACGGCAAGACCCTTGCCGGGTCCCCGGCAAGGCCCTTGCCGAGGACATCAGCGGGGCCACTGCCAGGCCCGCACCAGCCAAGTTTCCACCGCCATTAGCATGCAGCTGCCAGCCCGACCAACTGGGCAGGCACTTGCGTGGCGACATGCAGCTTCCAGGCCAGATCAGCAAGCACTTGCATGGCACCTCAGCTGCATGCCTGCCTACATGGCACCGCATGCATCGCTGGCCAGGGCCCGTGTCGAAGCGAAGAGGAGCGGCGGCGGACGGGACGGGCCTCGCTCCCGTCCCCGATAAAGCTAGGGGACACCTAAGCTATGCATTAATGGCATCTTGTCCTGTAACATGAGCGATAAGCACGCAACACTGTAGGCCTTTCCACCTCCTGTGGGCCACTGTGGCAGCCCCTTTCGACTATAAAAGGAGGCCCTGGCATACTGGAGAGGGATTCGGCTCTTTGGAACTACGCAGCCACCATAGCTAGTTCGAGAGCTCAAGAACACTCAAATACACACCAAAGCAGGACTAGGGTATTACGCATCCTCGCGGCCCGAACCTGGGTAAAACGATCCTTGTGTTGACTGCTAATCCTGCTCTTCTCACAACCCAGCGCCCCGGCAACCGTAGTAGGGATTCTTGTGATCCCATAGGTGTCGTTTCCCACCGACACTCTTATTCAAGTATCCTTTTATGCTATCCAGAAATTCTATATCATTTCCATTCAACAATATGTCATCCACATATAATATTAGAAATGCTACAGAGCTCCCACTCACTTTCTTGTAAATACAGGCTTCTCCAAAAGTATGTATAAAACCATACACTTTGATCACACAATCAAAATGTTTATTACAACTCCGAGAGTCTTGCACCAGTCCATAGATGGATCACTGGAGCTTGCACACTTTGTTAGCACCTTTTCGATCGACAAAACCTTCTAGTTGCATCATATACAACTCTTCTTCCAGAAATCCATTCAGGAATGCAGTTTTGACATCCATTTGCCAAATTTCATAATCATAAAATGTGGCAATTGCTAACATGATTCGGACAGACTTAAGCATTGCTACGGGTGAGAAAGTCTCATCGTAGTCAACCCCTTGAACTTGTCGAAAACCTTTCGCAAAAAGTCGAGCTTTGTAGACAGTAACATTATCGTCAGCGTTAGTCTTCTTCTTGAAGATCCATTTATTTTCTATGGCCTGTCGATCATCGGGCAAGTCAACCAAAGTCCACACTTTGTTCTCATACATGGATCCCATCTCAGATTTCATGGCCTCAAGCCATTTCGCGGAATCTGGGCTCATCATCGCTTCCTCATAGTTCGTAGGTTCGCCATGGTCTAGTATCATGACTTCCAGAACAGGATTACCGTACCACTCTGGTGCGGATCTTACTCTGGTTGACCTACGAGGTTCGGTAGTAACTTGATCTGACGATTCATGATCAACATCATTAGCTTCCTCACTAATTGGTGTAGGTGTCACAGAAACCGATTTCTGTGATGAACTACTTTCCAATAAGGGAGCAGGTACAGTTACCTCATCAAGTTCTACTTTCCTCCCACTCACTTCTTTCGAGAGAAACTCCTTCTCTAGAAAGGATCCATTCTTAGCAACAAAAGTCTTGCCTTCGGATCTGTGATAGAAGGTGTACCCAATAGTTTCCTTTGGGTATCCTATGAAGACACATTTATCAGATTTGGGTTCGAGCTTATTAGGTTGAAGCTTATTCACATAAGCATCGCAGCCCCAAACTTTAAGAAATGACAACTTTGGTTTCTTGCCAAACCACAGTTCATAAGGCGTCGTCTCAATGGATTTTGATGGTGCCCTATTTAACGTGAATTTAGCTGTCTCTAAAGCAAAACCCCAAAACGATAGCGGTAAATCAGTAAGAGACATCATAGATCGCACCATATCTAGTAAAGTACGATTACGACGTTCAGACACACCATTACGCTGTGGTGTTCTGGGTGGCGTGAGTTGTGAAACTATTCCGCATTGTTTCAAATGTAGACCAAACTCGTAACTCAAATATTCTCCTCCACGATCAGATCGTAGAAACTTTATTTTCTTGTTATGATGATTTTCCACTTCACTCTGAAATTCTTTGAACTTTTCAAGTGTTTCAGACTTGTGTTTCATTAAGTAGATATACCCATATCTGCTCAAATCATCTGTGAAGGTGAGAAAATAACAATACCCGCCGCGAGCCTCAATATTGATTGGACCACATACATCAGTATGTATGATTTCCAATAAATCTGTTGCTCGCTCCATTGTTCCGGAGAACGGCGTTTTAGTCATCTTGCCCATGAGGCATGGTTCGCAAGTACCAAGTGATTCATAATCAAGTGATTCCAGAAGTCCATCAGTATGGAGTTTCTTCATGCATTTTACACCAATATGACCCAAACGGCAGTGCCACAAATAAGTTGCACTATAATTATGAACTCTGCATCTTTTGGCTTCAACCTTATGAATATGTGTATTACTACTATCGAGATTCAACACAAATAGACCACTCTTCAAGGGTGCATGACCATAAAAGATATTACTCATATAAATAGAACAACCATTATTCTCGGATTTAAATGAATAACCGTCTCGCATCAAACAAGATCTAGATATAATGTTCATGCTTAACGCTGGCACCAAATAACAATTATTTAGGTCTAAAATTAATCCCGAAGGTAGATGTAGAGGTAGCGTGCCGACGGTGATCACATCGACTTTGGAACCATTTCCCACGCGCATCGTCACCTCGTCCTTAGTCAATCTTCGCTCAATCCATAGTCCTTGTTTCAAGTTGCAAATATTAGCAACAGAACCAGTATCAAATACCCATGTGCTACTACGAGCTTTAGTAAGGTACACATCAATAACATGTATATCACATATACCTTTGTTCACCTTGCCATCCTTATCCGCCAAATACTTGGGGCAGTTCCGCTTCCAGTGACCAGTCTGTTTGCGGTAGAAGCACTCAGTCTCAGGCTTAGGTCCAGACTTAGGTTTCTTCTCCTGAGCAGCAACTTGTTTGTCATTCTTCTTGAAGTTCCCCTTCTTCTTCCCTTTGCCCTTTTTCTTGAAACTGGTGGTCTTGTTGACCATCAACACTTGATCCTCCTTCTTGATTTCTACCTCCGCAGCCTTTAGCATTGCGAAGAGCTCGGGAATTGTCTTATCCATCCCTTGCATATTATAGTTCGTCACGAAGCTCTTGTAGCTTGGTGGCAGTGATTGAAGAATTATGTCAATGACACTATCATCCGGAAGATTAACTCCCAGTTGAATCAAGCGATTATTATACCCAGACATTTTGAGTATATGTTCACTGACAGAACTATTCTCCTCCATCTTGCAGCTGTAGAACTTATTGGAGACTTCATATCTCTCAATCTGGGCATTTGCTTGAAATATTAACTTCAACTCCTGGAACATCTCATATGCTCCGTGATGTTTAAAACATCGTTGAAGTCCCGGTTCTAAGCCATAAAGCATGGCACACTAAACTATCGAGTAGTCATCAACTTTGCTCTGCCAGACGTTCTTAACGTCGTCAGTTTCATCTGCAGCAGGCCTGGCACCCAGCGGTGCTTCCAGGACATAATTCTTCTGTGTAGCAATGAGGATAATCCTCAAGTTACGGACCCAGTCCGTGTAATTGCTACCATCATCTTTCAACTTTGCTTTCTCAAGGAACGCACTAAAAATTCAACGGAACAACAGCACGGGCCATCTATCTACAACAACATAGACAAGCAAAATACTATCAGGTACTAAGTTCATGATAAATTTAAGTTCAATTAATCATATTACTTAAGAACTCCCACTTAGATAGACATCTCTCTTATCATCTAAGTGATCACGTGATCCAAATCAACTAAACCATAACCGATCATCACGTGAAATGGAGTAGTTTTCAATGGTGAACATCACTATGTTGATCATATCTACTATATGATTCACGTTCGACCTTTCGGTCTCAGTGTTCCGAGGCCATATCTGCATATGCTAGGCTCGTCAAGTTTAACCCGAGTATTCTGCGTGTGCGAAACTGGCTTGCACCCGTTGTATAAGGACGTTGAGCTTATCACACCCGATCATCACGTGGTGTCTCGGCACGACGAACTTTGGCAACGGTGCATACTCAGGGAGAACACTTGTACCTTGAAATTTAGTGAGAGATCATCTTATAATGCTACCGTCAATCAAAGTAGAATAAGATGCATAAAGGATAAACATCACATGCAATCAATATAAGTGATATGATATGGCCATCATCATCTTGTGCCTTTAATCTCCAACTCCAAAGCACCGTCATGATCACCATTGTCGTTGGCGCGACACCTTGATCTCCATTGTAGCATCGTTGTCGTCTCGCCAACTATTGCTTCTACGACTATCGCTACCGCTTAGTGATAAAGTAAAGCAATTACATGGCGATTGCATTTCATACAATAAAGCGACAACCATATGGCTCCTGCCAGTTAACGATAACTCCGTTACAAAACATGATCATCTCATACAATAAAATATAGCATCATGTCTTGACCATATGACATCACAACATGCCCTGCAAAAACAAGTTAGACGTCCTCTACTTTGTTGTTGCAAGTTTTACGTGGCTGCTACGGGCTGAGCAAGAACCGTTCTTACCTACGCATCAAAACCACAACGATATTTCGTCAAGTTAGTGATGTTTTAACCTTCTCAAGGACCGGGCGTAGTCACACTCGGTTCAACTAAAGTTGGAGAAACTGACACCCGCCAGCCACCTATGTCCAAAGCACGTCGGTAGAATCAGTCTCGCGTAAGCGTACGCGTAATGTCGGTCCGGGCCGCTTCATCCAACAATACCGCCGAACCAAAGTATGACATGCTGGTAAGCAGTATGACTTGTATCGCCCACAACTCACTTGTGTTCTACTCGTGCATATAACATCTACGCATAAACCTGGCTCAGATGCCACTGTTGGGGAACGTAGTAATTTCAAAATATTTCCCACGCACACGCAAGATCATGGTGATGCATAGCAACGAGAGGGGAGAGTGTCGTCCACATACACTCGTAGACCGTAAGCGGAAGCGTTATGACAACGTGGTTGATGTAGTCGTACGTCTTCACGATCGACCGATCTTCAGTACCGAACGTACGACACCTCCGCGTTTAGCACACGTTCAGCTCGGTGACGTCCCGCGAACTCACGATCCAGTAGAGCTTCGGGGAAGAGCTTCGTCAGCACAACAGTGTGGTGACGGTGTTGATGAAGTTACCGACGCAGGGCTTCGCCTAAGCACCGCTACGATATGAACGAGGTGGATTATGGTGGAGGGGGGCACTGCACACGGCTAAGAGAGATCAACGATCAACTTGTGTCTCTATGGGGTGCCCCCTGCCCCCGTATATAAAGGAGCAAGGGGGAGGCCGGCCGGACCTAGCAGGGCGCGCCGGGAGGAGTCCTACTCCCACCGGGAGTAGGATTCCCCCCTTTTCCCTAGTTGGACTAGGAGAGAAGGAAGGGGGAGAGAGGGAGGAAGGAAAGGGGGCGCCGCCCCCCTCCTAGTCCAATTCGGACCAGAGGGGGAGGGGGAGGGGGCGCGCAGCCTGCCCTGGCCTCCTCTCTCTCTCCACTATGGCCCATTAAGGCTCATACAATTACCGGGGGGTTCCGGTAACCTCCCGGTACATCGGTAAAATCCCGATTTTACTCGAAACCATTCCAATGTCCAAATATAGGTTTCCAATATATCGATCTTTACGTCTCGACCATTTCGAGACTCCTCATTATGTCCGCGATCATATTCGGGACTCCGAACTACCTTCGGTACATGAAAACACAAAAACTCATAATACCGATCGTCACAGAACTTTAAGCATGCGTACCCTACGGGTTCGAGAACTATGTAGACATGACCGAGACACGTCTCCGGTCAATAACCAATAGCGGAACCTGGATGCTCATATTGGTTCCTACATATTCTGCGAAGATCTTTATCGGTCAAACCGCATAACAGCATACGTTGTTCCCTTTGTTATCGGTATGTTACTTGCCCGAGATTCGATCGTCGGTATCTCAATACCTAGCTCAATCTCGTTACCGGCAAGTCTCTTTACTCGTTCTGTAGTGTATCATCCCGTAACTAACTCATTAGTTACATTGCTTGCAAGGATTATAGTGATGTGCATTACCGAGAGGGCCCAGAGTTACCTCTGTCACAACCATATATTCATGTTTGTAAATAGTGGCATTGCATCCATGCATCATGTCTAATTTTATCTGAAACTTGAAATGGGTACTGATAAACCCTAGCAGCAAATGAAATCCAACTAGGGTCAAAATTAAATCTTTTCAATGAACCCAAAATGCCCTTCATAAATGTTCATCATTTCTGTATTGGTCTAGAACCTCTGACAAAAATGGTGCACACTTCTCTAGGACACTCTAGATTTTTGAATTAAATCATAAGTATTTGAATTTGGACATTTAAATTCTATAAAATATTTTCAATGTCCCAATAATCTTGAAAGCATTTGAGGGCTATTGGAAATATTTCAAAAGTGCCCACAATTATTTTTAGGATTTTACAAAATGAATTAAGAGGCAAACAATGGAAAACAGAAACTAAAATAGGAACAGACAGAGAGGAGAGAAACCTCACCTGGGCTTAGCTGGCGGCCCAGTAGAGGCCCAGCCCACTGTCCTCTGCTAGTCAGCACCTACCTCCCGCAAGGAGGACAGCGGGCGTGTGCCTGCCGCGCGCCGGCACGCACCGGCCACCTCCTGCTTAATTGCTCGCCGCTGGAGGCACCCGAGGGCGCCACGCACTTCCCCCCGACCCCCTCGACACCTCCCCTCTCTCCCTGCCTCGCCTCTCTCGCTCTCTCTCCCGAAGCCGAGCGAGCTCGTTACAGCCGCCCGCTGCCATCGCGTCCACTGGCCACTCCTCGATCCCTCTCCGTCTCCGGAACCTCGCCGAAGGAAGCAAGCCCAGACGCCCGGAAGCATCGCCATCGAGCTCGTCCCCGCCGCCTCTGCCTGGAGATCGCCGACGTCGATCCGCCTCGTCCAAGCCGTCCCCGAGCCCACTGGCCTACCCTACAGAATCACTGTGAGCCCCTGCGCCACTCGCCGCTCTCCCGGTCGACGCGTTCGGCACCTAGCCACGATACCCACCTTGGCCGAAGCTCGCCGCCGCCATGGTTGTTGAGCCCCGCGCTCCCGAGCTTCCTCTACTTTCCCCGTGGCACCATAGTGCTCCTAGCGCCTCCAGGAGGCCGCCTAGCCACTCCTTTTGCCCGCCCATGCACCGTAGCCCGCGCCCCGAATGCGCCCGTAGCTCCGGCCACCGCCGTCGTCGAGGTTGCCGTCGCCACAGCCCACCCTGCGGCCAGACCCGGCGACCATCTGAACCGCCTCGTCGCGCTGGTTCCGTAGAGCCCAAGAGCGCGAGGTCTCGTGGCCGGAATCGCCCAGCCGGCGAGCACCGCCGTGCTATGCTTAGCACCGGCGTTTAGCCGCCGACGTGGACATCATTAGGAACTAATGACGCCATAATTAACCTCCTACAGTCACTGACAAGTGGGCCCAGGCCCTAAACTAAATCTAGATTAGGATTAGGTTAATGCTAATTAACTCTGCTAATTAGATGTGAGGCTGACGTGTGGGTCCCGGCCATCAGGTTTGACCTGGCCGGCCCTGTTGACCTACTGATGTCACAGTGACGCAACACTGATGCAGTAATCTGTTTTCTAGATTTTAAATAAATCAGAAATGATTTATTTATTTCAGAAAACATCCAAAACTTCTAAAAATCATAGAAAATAATCTATAACTAAGAATGAAATAAGTTATATATGAAAAATGATCAGAAAAATCCAATCTTTCCATCTGTACTGGTTTCATGCATGTTTAAGCAACTTAACCTTGCTGTTTAGTGCAAAACATGATAAGGCACTATTTAAATTCATAAGTTGAGTTTGGGATTGAACCTTTGGTTCAAAATGACTGAAACCCAGTTGGTTGTAGTTGCATTAGCCCAACACACTCATTTTGCCATGTCCTGATCATGCATCATATTGAGCATTGCATTGATTGTGTTCCTCCTTGTTGGCCGGTAATTGTCCCCTCTGAGTAGACGACGTTCTGACGATGAGATCGATAACACCGATGAAGAGCTATTACTATCTTCAGATGTGCGAGGCAAGCAGAACCCCCTTGTTCATTCCGATACAATCCCACTCTCTCACTCCTGCTCTCTTTTACTGCATTAGGACAACAACGATTCATCTGTTACATGCTGCAGTAGTTGAACCCCTTTCCTCTGCATGACCTATCATTGCCACGGTAAATAGATGAAACCCACTAGCATGAGTAGGAGTTGTTTGAGACTTGATGTGCCTACTCATTCATGCTTGTTGTCATGCCTGCTACTGCTTAGAGTTGAGTCTGGTCTGATTCATCGGGGATGAATTGGAATGTGGTGAACATGTCCTACTGTTGAGAGCTAAGTGTGTGAACACGATTTGGTAAAGGTAGCGGTGAGAGGCCATGTAGGAGTACATGGTGGGTTGTCTCATTGCAGTCGTCCTCAGGAACTGAGTTCTGTGTTTGTGATCCATGAACAGCTACTACCACACATTGGAATGCTTAAGTGCCCCTCTCGGCTTCTTAACCACCCGTGTCCTCTGTCCAGGAGTTGCAAGTAGTTTCTGATGTTTGTAGTATGCTGGAGGCCGTGCGCAGCGCTGACCCGAGGGGTGGGCTGTGATGCGGTAGGAACGTGGCCGGGTATGCCGGGCGCCCGTTTGGTGTCGGGGAACCCTGTACACATCGTTCGGGGCCGTATGTGGAAACTCGGCCAGACTCCCTGCGGATGGAACATGAATAGGCGATAAACCTGGACTGGAGACTTGAGTGTTTAGGTAGGTCGTGGCTAACACCCTCGTTGGGCTTCCGGTTGAAGGTTGCCGAGTACATGTCGTGTAAACGGCGGTAAGTGGTGAGAGCGTGTGTGAAGAAGTACACCCTTGCAGGGTTAACATCATCTCTTCAAATAGCCGCGTCCGCGGTAAAGGACCTCTCGGTTGCCTATACAGTTCATAGACAAGTGAAAGTGGATACTCTAAAATGCGCAAGATAAGCATGAGTGCTATGGATGGCCTTCTCTTAGGGTGATGGGAGCGGATCCATAGTATGTGCACCACCTCAAAAGAGTTACTTGCAGTCGTAGTTCAGGATAGCCACGGAGTCAAATCTGGCTTGCTGCAGTTAAACTCCACCACCCCCTTTGTTGATACTGATGCATATGTAGCTAGTTCTGATGTAAGTCTTGTTGGGTACATTTGTACTCACATTTGTTTAATTTATGTTTTTCTAGAGAGACTCCAGTCTCACTAGTAGTTCCGCAGCTACGATCTTGTGCCCTCGGCAGGATCTGGTAGATAGTCAGACTTCTCAGCCTTTTTCATTTGTAGATGTCTGTACTCAAACATGTTAAACTTTCGCGTGTGCTTTGACTTGTATGCTCTGAATGTTGGGTCATGAGACCCATGGATGTAATATCTCGCTCCTCGGAGCCTATTGAATAAATACTTTGAGTCGTAGAGTCATGTTGTGATGCCATGTTGTATTTACACGTATCGAGTATATTGTGTGTATGATTGAAATGCTTGGTATGTGTGGGATCCGACAACCTAGTTGTCTATCCTTGGTAGCCTCTCTTATGGGGAATGTAGTCTGGTGCTTCCACTGAGCCATGGTAGTCTGCTACAGCCTGGTTTATCGGAGTCCTGTTAGCCCAGTTGCTATTGCTCTGGAACACTTAGACTGACCGGCATGTGTCCTTCTTCGATCCTGTGTCTGTCCCTTCGGGGAAATGTCACGTGGTGTCTTTCGGAGTCCTGTTAGGCTGCTACAGCCCGGATTCCCGGAGTCCTGCTAGCCCAGTTGCTACAGCCCGAATTCACTCGCTGGTGACCGACACGTTCATTGCTGGGTCACGTATGCCTGTCCTGGTAAGTTAGTGCCACTTTGGGTTTACGACTAGTCATGTCGGCCCGGGTTCTCTGTCATATTGATGCTAGCGACACTATCATATACGTGAGCCAAAAGGCACAAACGGTCCCTGTCGGTGTACAAAAACAGGGGTGCGTTTTTGTACCCCTATACCTGTGCACGGGCAGTCGGAGCCGCGCCTACGGTCACGCCAAGCAGAACAGGGGAGGTGAGCCAAGGTAAGACCAAAGCCCAAGATAATAAGAGCAACGCCAAGGCCAAGACCACAAAGAGCAGAGGGACGAAGCAGGTTCCCCCGGCAAGATCCTTGCCGGGACAGCTCGCCCCGCACCAACAGAGCGGGCCACCCTTGAGCCCACGGTCTCCAACATCACGTTGGGCCAGGGCTCGAGAGGCACCTCCGTGGTGGCATGCAGATCTTTGTGAAGACATATTCAAGATCAGATGAGGATTAGAAGACGACGATCCTCGGCAAGATCCCTACCGAGGAAGGCCACCTGACCCCCGGCAAGGCCCTTGCCGGGGACGACAGCGCGCCACGGCAAGACCCTTGCCGGGCCACACGGCAAGACCCTTGCCGGGCCACCCGGCAAGGCCCTCACCAAGGAAGCCAGCAGGGTCACCGCCAGGCCCACGCCAACCAAGCTTCCACCGCCGTTCACATGCAGCTGCTAGCCCAACAAGCTGGGCGGGCACCTGCGTGGCAACATGCAGCTCCCAGGCCAACGCATCGAGCGCCTGCGTGGCAGCATGCAGGTCTTCGTGAAGGCTCCGCCACTGCTCCACCTCAGCTGCATGCCTGCCTACATGGCACCACGCACCTCACTGGCCAGGGCGCGTGTCAAAGCGAGGAGGAGCGGCGACGGACGGGACGGGCCTCGCCCCCATCCCCAATACAACAAGGGGACACCTAAGCTACGCTAAAAATGTGTCTTGTCCTGTAATACGAGCGATAAGCTCAGGGCACTGTACGCCTTTCCACCTCCTGTGTGCCACTGTGGCAGCCCCTTTCGTCTATAAAAGGAGGCCCATGGCGTACTGGAGAGGGATTCGGCTCTTTTGAACCACGCACTAACCACAGCTAGTTCGAGAGCTCAAGAACTCTCTGAAATACACCCACCAAAGCAGGACTAGGGTTTTACGCATCCTCGCGGCCCGAACCTGGGTAAACGATCCTTGTGATGTCTACTAGCCCTAGTCTTCTCGCAACCCCGCGCCCCGGCAACCGTAGTAGGGATTCTTGTGATCCCATAGGGGTCGTTTCCCACCGACATCCTTGGCGCGCCAGGTAGGGGGCGCAATTGTGAGAATCTGGTCTAGTAGTTAGCCTAGTAGTTCTTCATCGCCCTTGGCTCCTGAGAAGAAGGCGGCCGGAGGAACGACACCGGCTCGGCAATACAAAAGCTAAGTCATTCAGAGCTTTAAGTTATTTCCTCCCATACATAAGGTTATCGTCCTCGGAGATCTCACCTATGTATGAGAAACCTGCTCGCAAAGGGGCCCTCCTGCAATTGGCAACACCCTTGTTCTGTTTCGAATCTGCTCAACAGCTCAAAGTGGCCGCGTCGAGAGTGGCGGGGTAGCCTTCCGCACTTGGCAACGCTCCCGACTCTGACTCGAGTCAAGCTCGATAGTTCGGGCGGCCGCGCTAAGGGCGGCAAGGTGGTTCGCCCGGTAGCAAGCACACCCGGCAGGCCAATGGGGATCCGTCCCCAAGACGCCGCCTTGGGTTTACGCGCCAGCGAGCCTACCTAGTAACGTAGGGAGGACATACAAAGGAAAATCAAACAGGAAAATAACATGCATAATACTGAAAGCTGCAGAGTTATATTACATCGAATTATTGTTGCGGTTCTAACTAGAGATAGCGATTGTCTTGGTTGTGAACCTGCAGCGGCGATAAAGAATGGGATGCCTAATCCCGGCGCTGGCCCTCCACCCTGTGAATTTCGCCGACTTGGCTGATGATGGGCTTGATGCGCTCCCTGAGCGGTGCGAGGTCAGTACCCTCCGGCAAGCTCTCCAGCGCGGCGTCGAAGTCGAGGTCCGAGTACCAGTGTGCCACCTTGGTGAGAATCTTGGTCATGGCACCCTGGCAAAGCCTCCGAGAATCGTCGGCCAGTGAGGCCGCCCGGTTGGCGTGGAGCCTCTCCAGAGTGCCGACAACCTTCTCAAAGAACGTGGTCAGGCTGCAATTGGCGCTCACGCTCCGCTCCGGGACATACCTCACGTCCGGCATCCCCATGATGGCCAGCTGCGTGGCGGCCTGGTTGGCGACGGTGGCGAGGCGATCGAGCCAACGGTTCTCGCCCTCCACATGATCCGTGAAGTTGAGGCCCTCGTTCTTCTGCAACTGCTTCTCGGCCTCCAACTCCTTGGCCAGGGTCCCCTCTCGGGTTTTGGCCTCCGACAGCACCTTCTCGAGACCCTCCAACTTCAGCTTGAGGTCTTTGATGGAGTTGTTGGCCTCGGAGAGCTCCCCAGCCTTGCTGACGACCGCGCCCTGCGCCTCTGCCAGGGCACTGTTAAGCGTGTCCTTCTCCTGGGACAGCTTTAGGGCCTACTCCTTCAGCCCGTCGCGCTCCGCCTCCAACTCCTCCACCTTGCTGGCGTGAACCTGGGCCTGGGCATTGAGTGCCTCTTTGTGCCTCTACTCCAGCTCACTGGTCCGCTGCAAGACAAGCTTCTCCACCTCTGCATCCTTGCCGCGAAGCATGGCGGCAAGCTTCTCCTCGCGTGCAGCGAGGTCCTCCTCCTGGGAATTCAGCGCGGCCTCATGCTGGGTCCGGGCGGCTTCGGCGGCAGCGGCCAAGTTCCTCGCCGTCTCTTGAGCTTTCTCCACGTCGGCGAGCTTCATGGTGAGCTCCACGTCGCTCTTGGCCAGCTCGCCCTGGGCAGCCTTGAGCTCCTTGTGGGCCTCGCGGAACCAGTCCTGCGTCTCGGAACGCGCTTCTGGAGGTCTGCCTCCGCCTTCTCCACCACCGCCGTCCTGGACTTAACCTTGTCCAGGCGGGCGCGGTGGAGTGCCTGGAGCTTCCGGAAGCTGGCGCCCATGGCGTGGAGGAGCCCCTCTTCCTGCAAACCGTTGCCGCCAACGATCGGCTCGTCGACGAATTCAAGCCCGGCAGCGGCAAGCACTTCATCGTCGAACACCTCTCCCTCAACGGGTGTCCTGCTGCTCGACGCGCCTGGAAGGTGGACGAACAAGTCGTCACTCACCCTCAGGTACTTGCCGGAACCGGAAGCAGCAGAAGAGGAAGGCTGGTCATCAGCCATCTCCTCCTCCTCCTCGGCAGCGGCCCCGCCGGCCTCTCCGGCAGGCCCCTTGCCGGTCTCCTCAACGGCAGCCTTGCCGGCCTCCCCGGTAGGCCCCTCGCCGGCGTCCTCGGCAGCACCCTTGGCGGCCTCCTCGGCGGCGATCTTCTCGGCGTCCGCCTCGGCGGCCTTGGCGACATCCTCGATGATGGCCTTCACGTCCTCTGGGTTCACCGAGGAGGAATCTGGACACCGAAGAAGGGGGTGAGGCAAGGCCAGGACCAAGAGCCGGAAAGAAAAAGAAGCAGGGACGAACGGCGAACGACTTACCTGTGCCAGTACCCGGCTGGGAAACGGAAGTCCCCTCCCCGCCAACATTTGGCGTCGAGGCAAAGCCGCCGGCGCCCAAGTTCTCCTCCTCCTCCTCCATGTGCGTGGGCTCGGTGCCTGACGCCCTTGCAGGGGATGCCCCTCGGGGTGGCGTGGTCGATGGGGGCGGCGTGTTGGGAGTAGCCCTGTGTGGCTCCTCCTGCTGTTGCTCTCCTCCTGCATACCTGGCAAGGTCAGCACCAAAGTGTCGTGCCCCTGACACATGTCGACGGGGGAAGAGTGATGAACTTACACTGGGGGCTATGTCGGGGGCTGCTGTTCGGGCTGCTCAACACCACCAATGGCGCCCCCGAAGTACCAACTGGGGGCTGGCCACCCGCCGAGACCTTGGCCCTTTTCACTCTTTGGGCCAGCGTCTCCATGTCCCTGCAAAGATGAAGACAAGTCAAGACGAGCAACACAGATTGAGGAGGCAGAGATAACGAAAAGGAACCAGATACTTACTCGTCGTCCGCCTCCTCCTCTGTTGTTTTCCTCTTCCTCCTTGGGCTGAGGATCCATAATCGAAAGAAACCTCCGTATCGACATACGCCGGAGGAGGAGAAGGACGTGGTGTCTGGACACGCGTGGATGAAGAATGGGCGGCTGTCTTCTTCTTCACTGTGGCCTTTGCCGGCTTCTTTGCCGCTGCGACCGTTGTGTGGCGCCCGGACCCCTCCAAGGTCAGTTGTGGCCGCACAGCCCTGCGGAGCCAGACCGGATCGCCGGAACTGGCCCGCCGCAGGACTCGCCCTCTCCCCATAGCCGGCGTCGGGCTTGCGGTCTTGGCCTCCTCCGACGACGACTCGCCGATCACATCTTAAACCAGAGGAGCCTCGGTGCCGGCGCTGCTGGCTCCCCTGGCGGCCGCCGCCCACCGGGCGAGCTCCTCCTCCTCCGCGGCCGTCGTGGCCTTCTCCTCTACACCGCTGGCGCTGCCGCCTCCTTGGCAAGTTGTGCCTCCCGCGCCCTGGTGGCGATGTAGTCCAGCCCTGCCTAGGTGGTGTCCTGGACAAGCAGCCGCTCGGCGTCGGCGTTGACGTAGCCCTCGTGCAGAGTGTCAAAGAACTGCTGCACCTCGGCGTCCTCCGGCTCCTTCCAGCTCGGGTCAGGGCCATCCGCTTTGCAGTCCGGCATCATGGCAATGATATCGGACCGGTGCGAGTTATTGCACAACGGGACCACCCCCGTCGGCAGCTTGAACAGAGGCCCCTTGAGGACCTTGCCGGTCCACTCAACCTCGCCGTCGCGGCCCACGGAAAGCTGGAAGAGCCGCTGGCAGAAATGGGTGTGCCCCATCACTGTGAAATTGTGGTCGAGGCCGGGACAAAGCCGCATGATGTCGACGGGGTTCGTGAAGAGCCAGGCTGGCCTCCCCTTGTTATGCAGTGGAGCGATTCGGCGGTGGATGAAGTCTGCCCTGATCATCTCAAGGGTGAGGCCGGCCTCGGTGAGCCGGAAGATCCTGGTGGTGGCGATCGTGAGCTTCTCGTCGTCAGCATCGACGTCGCTCCAATCGCTTCTGCGGACCGGCGGCGGCCGACGAACTTCGCAGAACGCCGGCGGGTCCTTCTCCTTGATCCAGCACCACCGGCCCCGCCATTCTTTCCACCTCTCCTTCATGGCGCCCTCCGGATACGCCCCATTGGATCTTGAGACCCAGGTAATGCAACCGGAGATGGCGCCCCCTGGTTGGATCCGAGGGGAGAAGTAATGGCGGAAGAGCGTCGTGTTGGGGTGCACCACAACGAAGCCCTCGCAGAGATGCGCAAAAAGGGCCATGCATGCCACCGCATTCGGAGTAAAATCCAGGAGGCGGAAGCCAAAGGTATGCATGACGTCGCTGAAGAAATTGGAGAAGGGAGGACAGAACCTGCAGGAAAATTAATCGACAAAGAAGGGGTACCGATTTGGGGCAGCCTCGGCGCAGTCAGCGGGGATGACACGCGTGGCTGGATGCCCTGAATTGTCCCCCCCCCCCCCCCCCCCGTCTTCACTCCCCCCAAGGGCCTGAAGGAGTCTCGAAGCTCGAACACGTCAACTGTCGAGAGGAAGAAGGCGGACTGCGTCCGCTGCACCGCCCGCGCACTCTCCGGCACCTCCGCGGCTTAGGCGTCCTTGGCCACTCCCTTGCCCTTGGTGGATTTTGGTGCCATGGCGGCTGGGGGAGGAGGGCAGGCCAGAGGGCGGCGGAAGCGCAACAGCGGCGAGCAGGAACGAAGCTTGGAGAAGAAGAGGAAGGCAGGCAGAGGTTTTCGAGATTGGGGTTGCGCGAAGGGTAAAAGGAACAGTGCGCCCGCGGTTATACCTTTTTATGGGGAAGCCGCGGGGCTTGCTGCCCATTTACTGCGATGTGACGCATGCGTGTGGAAACCACCCCACGCATGCCGCCCATGTCACGCACACCCCTCCACTTCGCACCGCGCGCGCGGGTCGTGGGAAGCGCCGTGCGCGAAAAGTTTTACCGCGGTAAAAACCGCCCCGCCTGCCCGCGCACCATTTTGGGCCTGGCCCAACAACGTGTCGCGCTTATGTGTGGCCCAGGCCCGGGGGCTACTGTCGGTGTACAAAAAGAGGGGTGCGTTTTTGTACCCCTATAGCTGTGCACGGGCAGTCGGAGCCGCGCCTACGGTCACGCCAAGCAGAACAGGGGAGGTGAGCCAAGGTAAGACCAAAGCCCAAGATAATAAGAGCAACGCCAAGGCCAAGACCACAAAGAGCAGAGGGACGAAGCAGGTTCCCCCGGCAAGACCCTTGCCGGGGCAGCCTCAGCAGCCCCGGCAAGATCCTTGCCGGGACAACTCGCCCCGCACCAACAGAGTGGGCCACCCTTGAGCCCACGGTCTCCAACATCACGTTGGGCCAGGGCTCGGGAGGCACCTCCGTGGTGGCATGCAGATCTTTGTCAAGACATATTCAAGATCAGATGAGGATTAGAAGACGACGATCCCCGGCAAGATCCCTGCCTAGGAAGGCCACCAGACCCCCGGCAAGGCCCTTGCCGGGGACGACAGCGCGCCATGGCAAGACCCTTGCCGGGCCACACGGCAAGGCCCTCACCAAGGAAGCCAGCAGGGTCACCGCCAGGCCCACGCCAACCAAGCTTCCACCGCCGTTCACATGCAGCTGCAAGCCCAACTAGCAAGGCGGGCACCTGCGTGGCAACATGCAGCTCCCAGGCCAACTCATCGAGCGCCTGCGTGGCGGCATGCAGATCTTCGTGACGGCTCCGCCACTGCGCCACCTCAGCTGCCTGCCTGCCTACATGGCACCACGCGCCTCACTGGCCAGGGCGCGTGTCAAAGCGAGGAGGAGCGGCGACGGACGGGACGGGCCTCGCCCCGTCCCCAATAAAGCAAGGGGACACCTAAGCTACGCATTAAATGCGTCTTGTCCTGTAATACGAGTGATAAGCTCAGGGCACTGTACGGCTTTCCACCTCCTGTGTGCCACTGTGGCAGCCCCTTTCGCTATAAAAGGAGGCCCATGGCCTACTGGAGAGGGATTCGGCTCTTTTGAACCACGCACTAACCACAGCTAGTTCGAGAGCTCAAGAACTCTCTGAAATACACCCACCAAAGCAGGACTAGGGTTTTACGCATCCTCTCGGCCCGAACCTGGGTAAACGATCCTTGTGCTGTCTACTAGCCCTGCTCTTCTCGCAACCCCGCGCCCCGGCAACCGTAGTAGGGATTCTTGTGATCCCATAGGTGTCGTTCCACACCGAGAGTCCCGGGCCAGGTAAGGTGGCACCCATGGGATACCGTGCGTGAGGCCGCAAAGTGATATGATGTGTTACATGCTAGATCGGTGTGATTTAGGATCGGGGTCCTGACAGCTTTGGTATTAGAGCCTGACTGCATGTAGGATTACAAAGCCAAACTGGTCGAAGTCGAGTCTAGAAATGCTTTAGTTATATAAGGGAATTGATTGTGGAAGGGAACGTAAGGCTCCTTTTACTTCTTTACCTTATGCCCTTCTGATCTGAGTCAACCTCTTCTTTTCTACGAGGACTATGAACTAGGCCTTCTCATCTATCTATCAGGATGACGTGTTACTAATCCATAGACTTATAGGATTGATGGATTCAAGTCTCAGTTCAGTTTCTACTATTTCCGTATGCTCATAGTTGGCCTCAGAACCTTGACATTGTGATGCTGAGAGGTCATGCCACTATTTTGCAGGATGTCTCAAATCTTTTTCTGAGCATTTACAGCCGTTATGCTGTCCGAGTCATCCCAGGATTCTAGATAGTCTGATGCACTTGCAATCATTCCTCCATGTTCCTGTTGTCCATTTGGGCCAGATTAATCACACTAATCGGTGAGTTGAGGTACTCTGTTGCCTCGACATATATGTTGGAGCTATTATTATGACCCTAGGTGTTTTAGGGAGTCACCTAGTAATCTAGCCATGTTTTGTGTCCGCGGTGTGATGATTCTGGCCACCATTCTCGAAAGCATCCCGTGATGCCATTTAGTAGTAGGTATTCAACTCCTGGGTTCTTGAACCCAAGATTCACTCCACTTACCTCATGTTGATAGTGTTTGCTCGTTCCTTTAGGATATTAGTAACCTTTGCGATAGTCCTCGAGGTCCATGGTATTTCCTTCTTCCAAATACCATGAATTGCTTATGGCAGAAGTTCCTTTGAACCAAAAGATCACAACCAGAGTGCTCTTGATGAGTTCTTCATTCATCATTGTGAATCTGCCAGTTCTGCCTCTCTGCATGGGTTATCTGGAAGAAACCTGTTGAACTTGGTTCGACATACTAATCTATGCATCCACAACCCAGAAATTTATATGTTCCTTGAGTTGACCCTCCTCAGCTGTATTCCGACCTTCGTCTATCAATTGATAGCCAAGAGTATGTGTGCATTCGTGTTCAACGATGCCTTTCCTCTTGTGGTCTGTCAAGCCATTCTATTCCAGAATGACTAGGAGAAACAAACTCCAGTACCTTGTCCATTTCAAGGATTGGGTCAAAGTAGTTGTAATCTCCATATCAAAATGTCAATCCAGCTTTTGTTCTGTTCTACCTTGGGGTATTGCCATCTTTATGTCAGGATTGTCATGAGAATTGCACCACCTCTTATGAATTCTTGACGCATTGATACTTCTTGCCATCATTTTTCATTCCTCGGTTTCGTGTTATTGTAACCGGAATGCCGACAAGTGAATCGTGATGTGTGAAATCAATACTCCTAGCAACTCCGTTGCCTGGTAGTTAATGGACAATAATTTCATTCTTAGCGTGTTGGTTACTGAGTCATCATTTTCTAAGATTGATAGTGCCACCTAGTCCATTTTCCCTGGTGCATCCCTCGATCAATGAGGTAGGATTGTAACAATCCTTTGCTCTTTTGGTCATATTGTCTTGCCCTGAAAAGCAAGATTGCTCTCGAGCTTAGTAACATATCGGTGGTTTGTGATTTTTCGAATATCTCCTCGGAAGTATCACCGGGTTGTCCCCTGACTGTTATGTTAAGCTCGTGATCAAGTTGGTTTTCTTGTAACCAACCCTTCTCCAAGAATCTGTGTTGCATACCCCTGAGCTAGTTGGTTAAGCTAAATAACAACTTGGAGAGTTGGAAGATAAAAGCTTGTCTGACCTAGCTCATCACTAAGGGATATCTTGTATGTGTGTTGAAGGGAGATGGTATTTTCATCGATCGACCCTCGTGATCAGTTAATGGACCTATCACCTTATCCAATCTTTGATTTGAGTATGGGTTATCGTCAAATCAAAATCAGAACCAACGATGTTCGTAATGTCGTCTTACTCGTGGTTGATCCCTCGAGCATACACCATTATATCTTTTGGTCTGACCAATGCTATGTCCTTGTTCACATAATTATGGAATTCCATTTATATGGTCATCCCGATGACTTGTTGTTGAGCCCATCAACAACACTATATCTCCTCCATGATTCATGTTGAACATCAAGCTAGTGTTGGAAACTTTTGTATGCATTATCTTTGTGTTCCATTCATGAAGCCTATGTTTGGATGAAAGAAGCGACTTCCTTTGATTCACGTGCATTTTATGTAAGTTGCCACCGTGAATTCGAGAAAGTTTGTTTTTGCTTCCTATGGAATCATTCCAAGTCAGTCATGTACGTGCGAAGTATTCTATGGTCTGGTAGACTGATCATCTTCATTCCATATGTATTCCCTAGCACACCAAGCCACTGATTGATTTGTTCGAGGAGAAGAAGTTCCTTCTTAAGAATCATGACTTATGTAAGGACTACGATATCCTCGATGATGGTTCCCCACCTGAACTCGGTATTGTTTTGTTGTAAGACTACTATGTGGTCATGCTTGTCTGGGACATCATGTTCACATGTATGTAGCAGAACTAGCTCATGTTTTCGAGCTTACTACCATAGTCCATTTCCCGATAATCTCGCAACGTCATCTCGTCGGTTTGTGTTTCAAACTTTCTTTTCCGGACACGTTGTCTGAATTATCCTGTTACCAACCAGATCTGAATCTCAGGCAGATATGATGGTTGGAACTTCTTCCAAGAACTATGATATAGGTTCAAGTGAAGTGGACGCACCTAGCTGGAAGCACTATTATTGTAGTATCTTGTTTAAGCCGTTTGGTCACTTCCCATGAGGATTTCGCATGACTTATTCTAGAAGTTGTTCCTTATGGATTTTGTGCTCCCGAAGTCCGACCTTTACTTGATAGCCATGTTGATGCTTTTTAATCATGACCGTGGTAGCTAGAACATCAAGGAGAATATTAGAAGTGGAGTGCTAAATGTCTCTGGGTCGATCATCCAGATTTTGTTTCCTTGGCATTGCTATGTTAAAATCTGAGAAAGTGTCTGTCTTCCTTTGCATCAACGTCTTCCATCACTATTCATCATGGTAGTATGAAGTGTTTCCAAGATCTTGGCATAGATGTTGGCAAAACCCTAATGAATATGGAAATGCTCAAGTTCTTGAGAGCATGCTCAGTCACTGGGTTATATCCTTGGCATCATCTGGTATGTGCCCTCCATTTGACGAGTTGTCTTATAACTCTAGTTTCCTTTCCAAACTGAGTTTGCCATTCTTTCGAATTCCTTCAAATGATCGATTGTGATTTTCCTTAGGCTGGTATAGAGAGTTTCAATGATCTATGCATCAAAAGTAATTCTTTTTGCCACTCAAGGGAATATTTCTACGAGTCACCTTCCCCCAGGTGTCCTGTTATGGAATCATGGCAATTATCTCCTCGCTACTTTGAAACCATGCACCATCCTACTCCAGCGTGGAATTGTTGCCTACCAATTTGAACCCTTGTCATCTATCTCTTTCCATTGTTCCTGTGTGTTTTGAGTCTCAACTCAAGACGTGTTCTTACGTCTCACTCCATGAGTCGATCTTGAGTTGCCTGATCTCAAGAAGATCGTTTCCAGTAGAGTTTCTTTCTGTCGTCATCGTGTTGGGTGAAGTTCCCGAAGGCAAAGACGTCAAGATCAATATGATGCGATGAATCAACATCTCCGAGAAGGACAGTTGGGTCATGAAGATTGTGTAGTTTTGTGTCCCCTCTGTCTTCTTACCTCACGTCTTGAATCTCGGGACGAGATTCTTGTTTAGTGGGGGTGAGTTGTCACAACCCTAGATTCATGTTTGTAAATAGTGGCATTGCATCCATGCATCATGTCTAATTTTATCTGAAACTTGAAATGGGGACTGATAAACCCTAGCAGCAAATGAAATCCAACTAGGGTCAAAATTAAATCTTTTCAATGAACCCAAAATGCCCTTCATAAATGTTCACCATTTCTGTATTGGTCTAGAACCTAAATGGTGCACACTTCTCTAGGACACTCTGGATTTTTGAATTAAATCATAAGTATATGAATTTGGACATTTAAATTCTATAAAATATTTTCAATGTCCAAATAATCTTGAAAGCATTTGAGGGCTATTGGAAATATTTCAAAAGTGCCCACAATTATTTTCAGGATTTTACAAAATGAATTAGTATTTTTACTAATTCAAAACAGAGGCAAACAATGGAAAACAGAAACTAAAATAGGAAAAGACAGAGAGGAGAGAAACCTCACCTGGGCTTACCTGGCGGCCCAGTAGAGGCCCAGCCCACTGGCCTCTGCCAGTCACCACCTACCTCCCGCCAGGAGGACAGCGCGCGTGTGCCCGCCGCGCGACGGCATGCTCCGGCTACCTCCTGCTTACCTGCTCGCCGCTGGAGGCACCCGAGGGCGCCACGCACTCCCCCCCGACCCCCTCGACCGCTCCCCTCTCTCCCTGCCTTGCCTCTCTCGCTCTCTCTCCCGAAGCCGAGCGAGCTCGTTGCCGCCGCTCGCTGCCACCGCGTCCACTGGCCACTCCTCGATCCCTCTCCATCTCCGGGATATCCGCCATCGTCTCCTACATCTCCTCGACGAAGGAAGCAAGCCCAGACGCCCGGAAGTGTCACCATCAAGCTCGTCCGCGCCGGCTCTGCCCGGAGATCGCCGGCGTCGATCCGCCTCGTCCAAGCCGTCCCCGAGCCTACTGACCTACCCTACGGAATCACTGTGAGCCCCTGCACCTCTCGTCGCTCTCCCTGTCGACGCGTTCGCCCCCTAGCCATGATACCCACCTTGGTCGAAGTTCGCCGCCGCCATGGTTGTTGAGCCCCGCGCTCCCGAGCTTCCTCTACTTTCCCTCGTGGCACCATAGTGCTCCTAGCGCCTCCAGGAGGTCGCCTAGCCACTCCTTTTGCCCGCCCGTGCATCGTAGCCCGCGCCCTGAACGCCCCCGTAGCTCCAGCCACCGCCGTCGTTGAGGTTGCCGTCGCCACAGCCCACCCCGCGGCCAGACGCGGCGACCATCTGAACCGCCTCGTCGCGCTGGTTCCGTAGAGCCCAAGAGCGCGAGCTCTCGTGCCCGGAATCGCCCAGCCGGCGAGCACCGCCATGCTATGCTTAGCACCGACGTTTAGCCTCCGACGTGGACATCATTAGGAACTAATGACGCCATAATTAACCTCCTACAGTCACTGACAAGTGGGCCCAGGCCCTAAACTAAATCTAGATTAGGATTAGGTTAATGCTAATTAACTCTGTTAATTAGATGTGAGGCTGACATGTGGGTCCCGGCCATCAGGTTTGACCTGGACCGGCCCCGTTGACCTGCTGATATCATAGTGACGCAATGCTGATGCAGTATCTATTTTCTGGATTTTAAATAAATCAGAAATGATTTATTTATTTCAGAAAATATCCAAAACTTCTAAAAATCATAGAAAATAATCTATAACTCATAATGAAATAAGTTATATATGAAAAATGATTAGAAAAATCCAATCTTTCCATCTGTACTGGTTTCAGGCATGTTTAAGCAACTTAACCTTGCTGTTTAGTGCAAAACATGATAAGGAACTATTTAAATTCATAAGTTGAGTTTGGTATTGAACCTTTGGTTCAAAATGACTCAAACCCAGCTGGTTGTAGTTGCATTAGCCCAACACACTCATTTTGCCATGTCCTGATCATGCATCATATTGAGCATTGCATTGATTGTGTTATTCCTTGTTTGCCGGTAATTGTCCGCTCTGAGTAGACGACGTTCCGACGATGAGATCGGTGACACCGATCAAGAGCTATTACTATCTTCAGAAGTGCCAGGCAAGCAGAACCCCCTTGTTCATTCTGATCCAATCCCACTCTCTCGCTCCTGCTCTCTTTTACTGCATTAGGACAACAACGATTCATCTGTTACATGCTGCGGTAGTTGAACCCCTTTCCTCTGCATGACCTGTTATTGCCACAGTAATTAGATGAAACCCACTAGCATGAGTAGGAGTTGTTTGAGCCCTAATGTTCCTACTCATTCATGCTTGTTGTCATGCCTGCTACTGCTTAGAGTTGAGTCAGGTCTGATTCATCGGGGATGAATTGGAATGTGGTGAACATGTCCTACTGTTGAGAGCTAAGTGTGTGAACATGATTTGGTAAAGGTAGCGGTGAGAGGCCATGTAGGAGTACATGGTGGGTTGTCTCATTGCAGCCGTCTTCAGGAACTGAGTTCTGTGTTTGTGATCCATGAACAGCTACTACCATGCATTGGAATGCTTAAGTGCCCCTCTCGGCTTCTTAACCACCCTTGTCCTCTGTCCAGGAGTTGCAAGTACTTTCTGGTGTTTGTAGTATGCTAGAGGCCGTGCGTAGCGCTGACCCGAGGAGTGGGCTGTGATGAGGTAGGCACGTGGCCGGGTATGCCGGGCGCCCGTTTGGTGTCGCGGAACCCTGTACACATCGTTCGGGGCCCTATGTGGAAACCTCGGTCGGACTCCCTGCGGATGGAACCTGAATAGGTGATAAATTTGGACTAGAGACTTGAGTGTTTAGGTAGGCCGTGGCCGACACCCCTGTTGGTCTTCCGCTTGAAGGTTGCCGAGTACATGTCGTGTAAACGGCGGTAAGTGGCAAGAGCGTGTGTGAAGAAGTACACCCCTGCAGGGTTAACATCATCTATTCGAATAGCCGCGTCTGCGGTAAAGGACCTCTGGGTTGCCTATACAGTTCATAGACAAGTGAAAGTGGATACTCTAAAATGCGCAAGATAAGCGTGAGTGCTATGGATGGCCTTCTCGTAGGGTGACAGGAGCAGATCCATAGTGGTGTATTGATATGGTGAATATGTGGACTCATGTGCGCCACCTCAAAAGAGTTACTTGCAGTCATAGTTCAGGATAGCCACCGAGTCAAAGCTGGCTTACTGCAGTTAAACTCCACCACCCCCTTTGTTGATACTGATGCATATGTAGCTAGTTCTGATGTAAGTCTTGCTGGGTACATTTGTACTCATGTTTTCTTAATTTATGTTTTTGCAAAGAGACTTCAGTCTCACTAGTAGTTCCGCATGGACTTCGACGTTTAGCTTGTTAGCTCAGCTACGATCTTGTGCCCTCAGCAGGATCTGGTAGATAGTCAGGCTTCTCAGCCTTTTTCATTTGTAGATGTCTGTACTCAGACATGTTAAGCTTCCGCGTGTGCTTTGACTTGTATGCTCTGAATGTTGGGTCATGAGACCCATGGTTGTAATATCTCGCTCCTTGGAGCCTATTGAATAAATACTTTGAGTCGTAGAGTCATGTTGTGATGCCAGGTTGTATTTACACATATCGTGCATATTGTGTGTATGATTGAAATGCTTGGTATGTGTGGGATCCGACAACCTAGTTGTCTATCCTTGGTAGCCTCTCTTATGGGGAAATGTAGTCTGGTGCTTCCACTGAGCCATGGTAGTCTACTATAGCTCGGATTACCGGAGTCCTATTAACCCAGTTGCTACTGCTCTAAAACACTTAGACTGGCCGGCATGTGTCCTTCTTCGATCCGGTGTCTGTCCCTTTGAGGAAATGTCACGCGGTGTCTTTTGGAGTCCTGTTAGCCTGCTACAACCCGGATTCCCGGAGTCCTGGTAGCCCAGTTGCTACAGCCCGAATTCACTCGCTAGTGACCGACATGTTTGTTGCTGGGTCATGTATGCCTGTCCCGGTAAGTTAGTGCCACTTTGGGTTTACGACTAGTCATGTCGGCCCGGGTTCTCTGTCATATGGATGCTAGCGACACTATCATATACGTGAGCCAAAAGGCACAAACGGTCCCGGGCCAGGTAAGGTGGCACCCGTGGAAATACCGTGCGTGAGGCCGCAAAGTGATATGATGTGTTACATGCTAGATCGGTGTGACTTAGGATCGGGGTCCTAACAACCTCTCCGACAATCGGAGTGACTAATCCTAATCTCGATCTATGCCAACTTACCGAACACCATCGGAGACACCTGTAGAGCACCTTTATAATCACTCAGTTACGTTGTGACGTTTGGTAGCACACAAAGTGTTCCTCCGGTATTCGGGAGTTGCATAATCTCATAATCATAGGAACATGTATAAGTCATGGAGAAAGCAATAGCAGTAAACTAAACGATCAAGTGCTAAGCTAACGAAATGGGTCAAGTCAATCACATCATTCTCCTAATAATGTGATCCTGTTAATCAAATGACAACTCATGTCTATGGCTAGGAAACTCAACAATCTTTGATCAACGAGTTAGTCAAGTAGAGGTATACTAGTGACACTATGTTTGTCTATGTATTCACACATGTATTATGTTCCGGTTAATACAATTCTAGCATGAATAATAAACATTTATCATGATATGAGGAAATATATAATAACTTTATTATTGCCTCTAGGGCATATTTCCTTCATTTATTGGGCCCAGAGTTACGCAGGGCCGAAAGACATCATGGGCCATACATGGGACGGAAGTTACAACGGGCTAGAATCATATTGGACGGCCCAGATGAAGCTACTGGCCTTAATTCCGATAGGCTGTAACGGGCCGGGAGTTAGCGGGTCGTAAATGGGCGATATACGAATAGGCCGTTAACAGGCTTTCCGTGGGCCGGCCCGTTACCTTTTAACCACGTCAAACGGGCCGACCTTTTCACTGGAATGAGCCTCTGTTGGGTCGTGCCACATGTCCACGTATCATAGGCGCCTCCTGTCCAATGAGTGGATGACATCTGTCCCAACGGTGAGCCAACACGTGTTTCCTCTGGCCAATGAGAATTATACACGTGGAAAATCCCCATTGGTCCGGGATGTTAACGGGTTATCGGATCCAAAACCGGACCCGATAGCTTAACGGTGACCTGTTATGGTGGATGCCATGTGTCGGTCACCCTTGACGAAAAAGCACTTCTATGACGTGCGATTTATCGTCATGGAAGTGGACACTTCCGTGATGATAATTTTGGTAATGTCATGGAACATTTCTACGACAGCACAGGTATGACTATCTTGATTCTGTCATAAAATCGTCATGGATGTACATGCATGATAGAAAACGTGACCTACTATGAAAAACACGTATCATCACGAAAGAGTATTTTTTTGTAGTGGTTGATGGTGAGGATCAAGTATATGACCTATATTCCTCACTATTAGAGGACTTCAAAGAGGAGATCCCATCATAATCTCTGGAAGCTAGTGTTAAGGAAGCCGTTAGCCGTCACCTTAACTGAAAGTTGGTGAAGAAGGTGTATATGCCTCTTGTCTATGGTAAGACACAACGTAGTGCAGCAGCGGACATCCAGAAGGGGCTTGACTTCATTAGAAAACGTGCTGAAAGCAACAAAGTGGCGGGCATTTTTTTTGTATTCTGGGACAAGAAATTCCCAGCCATTGCTAGGCTGAGCCATGTTAGCAAAGAATGGTTTCTCTAACAATATGAGGATAAATCCCTTACTAAAATGTTAGTGGTGAAAAACCCCTTCCGTGTACAATTGAAAACATTAACAATACGAAAGTAAGAATCATCATTTATACTGGGAATGCCTTCCTCTACCAAAAGAGAAAGAGTTGAAGATAACGAAGGAAAGTGGGTGGATACAAAACCAGTGCATATCACTTGTATTTCTAGTCTTTCAGAATCTCATCGAATACTAGTAAATGCTTTCGAAGAGAAAATAGAAGCACTAGAGAGCTCAAGTTCACTTCATTCATCACAAGATGCAAATGATAATCAAAATGGAGCTAATGAGGAATAAATCACTTCTACTTAAACTTTCTTGAGTGAACTACCAACCAACACATAAAGCAATAACCAGATAGATAGAATGATAACAGGTAATATGAAGATATCAATACAGCCAGAGTCACGAGGCTCGATAATGACCAATGGGTTAGGATCTGAGGAAGCTTAGTTTGGATGATGGAATATTCGCTATTCTGATGTTGAGATACTGCAAATCCACTTATCCAACAATTTCAGTCCATTTTCCTACTTTTTCTGCAAGGGGTTGAAGGGGAAAGCATTATTATATGCTTAATATGACTCTCTGTCACACGGATGCTGCTGGGCTGCTACAAAACCCCTATAGTCGAAAAAAAGATCGAAACAGGGATAAAACGTAGGATAACCCAGATCACTCGGACTAGCTGAGCACTCCAGAACAAACACAACCTAGGTGGTTTGACTAACGTTTTGGCACATTAGACTAACCTAAGACAACTCCTGGCTACATTCCGTCCTTTCGAGATACAAGCTGTTACCAACCTGATACAACGCAAGTCACGAGCTTGACACAGCGTGAATGGCTGCAACTGACAACTCCTGCATCTGAGATTGACAACTCTAGTAACACAGAATGACAACTCCTGCAACAGATATTGACAGAGGATGACACTCTCAACTGAGCTCAATCCAGCTGTGAACAATAAACAACACTGAAAGTAAACAACAAGGTTATCACAAAACCTGGATTCCGGATTACAACACTATAGGCAATGAACCACCACTAACGGCCCATAACGTTAGCTGATAGCCGCTGACCGTGGAGTACTTGCCGATCCATCAGCGAGCACAGTATCATTTAGCGAGCTAAAAACTTAAGGAACATGTACGTGAGAGTTCCACTTTAGCTCCCTCAACACCAGGCGGTACGAGCAGCCCTATACCACGTGTAGCCACACTCTAGTGTCCTTTTCTACTTAGTTGGACAGATCACTTCAGAAAATTGTATAAAATCAAGCAAGAAAACGGATGCGCTAACGCGCAACGGCTTTTGCGCTAGTTGCTCGAAAAATCATATAAAAAACAAGCAAGAAAACAGTGCGCTAACGCGCAATGGCTTTCGCGCTAGTTGTCGGAGTACTTGGCGACGGGTACCCCGAAGACGGAAAGACAATAATTCAAGACATCGGGGCTAGCAAAGCCCATAAGTCCGACTGCCCGGCTGCTCCTGCCGGCTCCACGTCCGACTGCTCTGCCCAACCGGCTGCCGGCTGCTGACTGCGCCTACCAGCCGGTTGCCGACTGATCCAACCAGCCGGCTGCCGACTGCAGTCCGACCCGACACCGACAAGACACCGACGAGACGGCTGTACCTGACCACTCTTCATGTGTCATCCCAGCCATCATGTATAGTGTCACTTGTCCCCTAGCACTATTTATGAAGTGACCCAGGGGACAAGGAAGGCACCCACCATGCCTTGCCCATGCCCACTACCTAGCTTACATCCTAAGCTACCCTCACCTATATAAGCTAGCTCCATCCATCCATCAGGGGATGGACTCACACGCACACATTGAGCCACTAGCAAGCTAGCTAGTCAGCCACAAGAACACATCCATCCATCCATCTAGCCACAAGGCACTCTGGCTCCCATGCCATACACACATATACGAGGCCAGATGTCTCCAACACTGACCTCGGATATAGCTCCAGGAGCAACTCTGTACCAGATATACCACATATACTCAGACATGCAGGAGTAGGGGTATTATCTCTCCGAAGAGCCCCAAACCTGGGTAAACTATCGCGTGCTACTCGCATACCGACTCCCGGGCCTATCAGCAGCAGTCTTGCCCTCACATTAAGCCACCCTGTGGCATCTGTCGTCTTGCACCCCCCGTGAGAATACCACGACAGTTGGCGCCCACCGTGGGGTGGTACTATGCTACCACGCTGCTGCTGGTTTCGCAGTCCGGGCGGGACCATCTTCGTCTTCACAGCCACGGCGTCACGCCGTCTCTCCGATAGCGGTCGGGGGCTCGACATCGACACGTCCCCGGAGCGACCGCCCGGGACGGCGCGTCCTCGTCGTCGGCCTCGGCCTCGGCATCTTCGTCACCACCACCGTTGAGACGCTGGTCGTTCGTCGCGGCTTCAGCATCGCTCCCGCCCGGCGCTCCGGCGTTGTTGCGCCGTCCGCGCACCTCACCAACCTCTTGCAAGCGTCCATGGCCTCGTGCCCCGCTGTCCAAGCGGCAGCGGCGTCGCTCGGTGTCGTCACCAAGTACGGCCCGTACACGCTGCAGCCGCTCCCGCCCACATATCTCTGGCCATACGCTACATGTGCACATCCCAGACACAAGCCACACACGTCCCAGTTAATAGCTAGATATTGCTCTTACACTTGTTGTTAATTAGCGAGATGCAAATCACATGTTGTGTGTACGCGATGCATACACTACCTCGCCTTTGCTCTTCTCCGCCCATCCGTCCGCGTCGCGCGCGCCCACAGCTGGTCGCTGCGCCCGCGTCCGGTGTCGCGCCGCCCGAGTCAGCGCCGCTCCGGCCGCGCGCTGCTCCGGCCGGCTTCGCCTGCTCCAGTCGGCTCCGCTGCACTCGGCCGCTGGCCCGCCGTCGTGCGTTCCGCTCTGGCTTCGCTCGAGCCCTCCGCTCCAGCAATGCATGTCCCGCCTCGGTCATCTCCGTGTCGCGGTTCACGTCGACCCAGCCTCGCGCCTCTGCGTTGTCCGCTGCCACCGGCGCACCTCCGCCGTCTGCGCCGCTTCCGCGACCCGACGCCGGCTGCCACCCCGCAGCCAGTCACCCTTGCCGCCGGCTGCGGCGTCCGGCCGCCTCACGCAGCCCCTGCCGGCTCCCGGGCCGTCCGGCCGCTCCTCTGTACGCGCCCGCGCGGGACCCACTCCCGCGAGCTGCTCCAAGCGCCTCACGTCACTGCTCTCTTCCCCATGAGCTCCTCTCTGCCTCGTCTCTTGGTGTGCCCGGTCGCTGCGGCCCACGCCCGCCTCTGCGTCCGCATGCGGCAAGCGAGCTCCGCCTACGTCGTTGGCCCTCGTCGCCGGCTGCGCCTCACCCTCCAGCCGGCTGCTTCACTCGCCGAGTCCGCTTTCCGCCTGGCCGGCTCCAACATGCGGCTCCGACCCATGTGCGCCGACTTCGCGCCCGTCATCTAGCACCCGGCCACGTCGCCATCCAGCACCCGGCCTCCCATGGTTGCGCGACTCCTAGTGGCCCACCGCCTCCGCTCGACGCTCCTCCCGCATGCTCGCTGGCTCGCCGCTGCTGCCGTCCGCGCGCGCCGATTCGCCTGCCCATCCAGCTTCGCTCGCGCCGGCCTCCCGCCCGCCGCTGCTGCCTTCCGCGTCGGCCGGGTCCTCCGCTGACGGCCTCCCGCGCCCTGCGCGCTACCCGGCCCGACCGGCTCCGCGCCTCCCAGGTTCGGCTCCCCCTGCGCCGACTCGCCGCTTGGCCGGCTCACGCGCCACTACGCCCGCTCGGCCGGCTCCTCCACTCGGCCCCGCCTTGCCTGGCCACCCGGTTGCGCAGAGACAAAGAAAAAAAGAGGAAGAGGCCGACTGCCTGCTAGCCGACTGGTAAAAAGGAGAAAAGTCAAGGCTGTGTGCCCCGCCGGCTGGCTAAGAAAAAAAATCCGGCTGCCCGGCCGAAGAAAAACAGAAAAGAGGGAGGCCGGCCGGTTCAGCGTAGTACGCCGGCTGTGAAAAAATAACAGAGACAGAGGCCAGCTGGAAAAATATTGCCGGCTGCCTACCCGGTTGGACAGAAAGAAGAAGTATCCGTCCGGCTGTGTGGGCAGACAAAGAGAAGAAGAAAAAAGCATCAACTTCAACAGAGAAGACAAAGTAGTCGCCGGGAGATCCGGTCCGACTGCTCAGCAGTCGGCCCGAATCTCCGGGGCTACACCCAGCGGGTTGCCCCCGCGAGGAAGAAGACAAAGTAGTCGCGGGAAGATCCGGCCTGACTGCTCAGCAGTCGGCCTGAATCTCGGGGGCTACACCCAGCGGGTGCTAACGCGCCCCCGCGAGGAAGAAGAACAATTAGTCGCCGGAAGATCAGTCCTGACTGCTCAGCAGTCGGCCCGAATCTCAGGGGCTACACCCAGTAGGTGCGCTGACGCGCCCCCGCAAGGAAGAAGACAAAGTAGTTGTCGGGAGATCCGGCCCGACTGCTCAGCAGTCGGCCCGAATCTCGGGGGCTACACCCAGTGGGTGCGCTGGCGCGCCCCCACGGAAGATTGCAAGAAACAAAAACAAGAGACAAAAGAAGAGTTTTGTCTGGCTGCCAGCAGCCGGCAGAAGAGAAGAAAGAAGGCGCTGCCAGACGCCTGGCCGCCTAGCCGGCTGTGCCAAGCCGGCTCGGCCGCGTACCACTCGTCCCCTGGCCGGCCTAGCCCGACCGGCTGGACCCTCCTCGAGTGCCCAGA